>NC_090334.1:38493784-39713070 GCF_035084215.1 Heptranchias perlo | reverse complement strand
TTCCATTGCATTGAAGTGCTTTGTTATTCGCACTCAGTGTCACAACCTAACAGATTTGATTGGAGTTGCTAAACCAAAACGGAAGTGTCACATCTGCCTACTGAGTTACGTTATCATATGTCTATTGATGTTGAAGTGAATTATATTTATGCTGATTTTCTACAATGTTCAGCTCGGCCTGCAATGATTAGAGTTATAGATTGCATTCATGTGTAGATTAATAATTCTAGGCCAGGGATGTTTTAAAATTTTATAAATTGTAACTTTCTGCATTTATTAATTTTAAAACATAAAGATAAATATCATTGAAGTGTAAGGTACAATTTTCTCCTGTGTGGGTATTACCATTGGGAGTATTTGAATTATCATTTATTGCTACCCCCCAAATTACAATCAGTCCACACTTTTCCCTATCCTTGGGTAGTCCATAGTGAGTCACCATGGGAACCAAAAGGAGGGAGTGACGAGTGGGCAAAGGGATAGTAAGACAAAATTATTTGAGTTAATGCCAGAGTTAAAGACAAAAAATTAGTTTCATCATCATCAAAAACTTTACTTATTTAGCATCTTTAATGTCGTAAACATAACCCTTGAACTGCCTCCAGTGATTAATAACACCATTCCCCTCCAATGCCTCTCCTCTGTTGTCCAAATTTGAAGGACGGTCTTTGCTGGGTTCCACTTTTACCTTTCTGATCACAACCAGAGCATCTATAGCAATGGCTTCTCTTCCCACCCTCTCACTCTCACCTACCAGTGATCCATTTTTATCTCCCTCCTCTAACCTCATCTATATGCTGCCCCTTGGTGACATTGTCTGCAACATGGGTTCAGTTTCCACATGTACGCTAATGACAACCAGCTCAAGTCTACTGATAACACCCAGCTCTATCCCTTCTGCAATTTTTTTCATCTTCTCCACTGCCTCTGCGCTGTCACATTGCTTGTCCACATCCAGTCTTGGATAATCTGTGATTTCCACCAGCTACGCATTGGAAAAACTGAAGCTATCAGCTTTGGCCCCCGTCACAAATTCCATTCCCTCAATACTGACTCTATCCCTCCTCTCCAGCCACTATCTAAAGTTGAACCAGACTGTTCATAACCTTGGTGCCCTGTTCAACCCAAACTGAGTTTCTGACCCCATATCCTCTATCGCAAAGACCTACTACTTCCACCTTCGTAACATTGCCCACCTCTTCCCCTACCTTAGCCCATCCACTGCTGAACCCTGCATACACGCCTTTGTCACTTCCAGACTTGATTACGCCAGTGCTTTCCTCAGCAACCTTCCATCCTTCACCCTCTATAAACTCCAGCTTGTCCAAAATGCTGCCACTCATATCCTTTCCTACACGAAGTAACATTTGCCCATAAACTCTGTCCTCACTGACTGACATTGGCTCCCGAGTTCCCCATGGCCTCAAGTTTAAAATTCCTGTCCTTTACATCCCTCCATGGCCTTGCCCCACTCAGTGTTGGTAATGTTCTTCAACTCTACAATCCCCCACCCTGAACTCTTTATTTTTCTGATTCCAGCCTCATGTGCATTCCCCTTCACTTTACCTCATCATTGGGGGTGATGCCTTCAGCCACCAAGGTACCACTTACTGCAATTCCCTCTTTAAAAATATTTGCATCTTCATCTCCCTCTCCACCTTTAAAACCCTGTTAAGACCCACCTCTCTGACCAAGCTTTTGAGCAGCCCTCCCAATTGCCCCCTGATTTGGCTCATTGTTCATTTTCCTCATGCCTCTGTGAAGCACCTTGCGACATTTTTGTAAGTTAAAAATGCTATATAAATGCAGTTTGTTTTTGTTGTAACTGGTTTTTCAGTCCGTTTGGATCATGGGAATGTCATCTGTGTAATGTAACCTGTTGGATTTATCCCAGTGCTCCATGGAGTGTTTCATTGATTTTCATTATTTCAATGTTTAAAATCTTTAATCCCTTTATAAAGGGCCGAGATGAACATCTGATCATGAGCAAAATTGATTACTTTCACATTGACTTCTCATGAGAGCATATTCCACATATCGACATGTCAGTGAAGAAATACAACAGGCTCGATTTTGCAATGGTGGCGGGTTGGTTGGGGGGGGAGGGGTGAAGGTGCGTGTGGCAAACCCGCGTGAACAAAACTTAACGTTTCCGATGCGACTGCATGTTGATTGATGCTAATTAACATCCTCTCCCAGTTTCAGCTCACCATCCAGGACAAAGCAGCCCGCTTGATTGGCACCCCATCCACCACCCTAAACATTCACTCCCTTCACCACTAGCGCACAGTGGCTGCAGTGTGTACCATCCACAGGATGCATTGCAGCAACTCGCCAAGGCTTCTTCAACAGCACCTCCCAAACCCGCGATCTCTACCACCTAGAAGGACAAGAGCAGCAAGTACATGGGAACAACACCACCTGCACGTTCCCCTCCAAGTCACACACCATCCCGACTTGGAAATATATCACCGTTCCTTCATCGTCGCTGGGTCAAAATTCTGGAACTCCCTTCCTAACAGCACTGTGGGAGAACCTTCACCACACGGACTGCAGCGGTTCAAGAAGGCGGCTCACCACCACCTTCTCAAGGGCAATTAGGGATGGGCAATAAATGCTGGCCTCGCCAGCGACGCCCACATCCCGTGAACGAATAAAAAAAAAGCTAGCCTGATTGACAGGCTGGCTGCTGTCAGGAGCTGCAATGCGAGGGGAGGCGAGAAAGAGAGAGAGCGAGACGTCATCCGCCGTTCCGCTGGAACGGAAGTTTGGTGGTGGGGGTTGGGTGAAGAATGGAAGATCCGGAGCTGGACTGGAAGACGGGGTGGAGGGGAAGATCAGGGGGGGAAGAAGGGAAGATCAGGGTGACATGAGGGACATCAGAGAGGGAGACATCGGATCAGGGTGCAAAAGGTAGGTTCATTTTGTGTTTTAACTTCCTTCTATGGTTTTTTATTTAATTTATTTAGTTTCTTTTTCCCTGATCCGGTCCTTCACGTCTGGTTGCACCAGGCGTGAATCAGAACTGGTGGGCAAGCCGCCCAGGTAAGTTAAAAATATTTCTAAGTACTTCATCCGTCACAGGTAAAGTGCCTTAAGTACCTCAGTGATGCAATTAAACCCGACGGAACTTCCGTTTACGGGTCACCGGCGCGCACACAGGTGGGTCCCTGGAAAACTCGGAAGTCGGCCGGTTGGAACCGGCTTCCGGACCCGAACAGGATTTCCGCGATTTTCGGAGCGCCCCAGCCTCCAATGCACCCGCAATTGCCTCCTAAAATCACCCCCAACATCTAATGCTAAATTATTTTGAACCCATCGGAAAGACCAACCTCATGTGATCGTCTAAGGTTAGCCTAATTAAATATTCATAGGGTGAACCTGGTCTAGATTGGCCTGGTGCTGAGAGCTCACTTAGGAACTGATAACGCAATGGTAAATGCGCAAAATGCTGAAGCAGACTGAGTGCCAGTTCCCTGTATTATCAAGCACAGAGGCCTGAAGCCAACCACTCGCCTAATGTGCTCCCTATCCCCCAAAGCAGGACCAATGTTTTGTTCGCACTCAGAACCTGCGCATAATGCTCAGTACGGCAGTAAAAAGAGGGCTTCCCCACAATGTTAGTGGAGCACCTGAGAACTGCATAGTTGTCAACCGCCTATGTTTAGAGAGAGTGTTCAGATTTTTAGATGCCTGTCAGCATGAGGTCCAGAATTATAGAATCTTATAGCACAGAAGGCGGCCATTCGGCCCGTCATGCCTATGCCAACTCTTTGTCCAATTTAGTCCCACACCCCAGCAATTTCCCCATAACCCTGCAAATTAGTCCTCTTCAAGTACATGTCCAATTGCCTTTTGAATGGTCCTATGGAATCTGCTTCCACCACCCTTTCAGGTAGTGTGTTCAGGTAGATCTTAACAACCCTCTCTGTGAAAAAATTTCAACCCAGTTCCCCTCTAGTTCTTTTGCCAATTATTTTAAATCTATGGGGCTCAATTTTAAAAGGGTAGCGGGATGGCAGCGAGGGGGGGTGGGGGGGGGGTCAATGGGCACGTGGCAAACTCGAATAATAAAAACTTACCGTTCCCCACACAATCGCGATTTAATTGGTGGCCATTAATCTTGTTTCTGTGTTTGCCGTCCAAAAGCTGCACAGTGGGCGGACTGCGCACCCGCATGACAGGCTGGAGCGTCTAGATTTAAAGGGCCATTGCTCCAATGGATTTTGCTGGAGCAAAGAGCAAGAAGACCCAATGGAGCAGCACAAGGGCAAGGCTGCTCCAAGATTCAATGATGCCTCACTTCAAGTACTACAGGCCAGGATGAAGAGGAGGAGGGAACTATTTTACCCGGCTGACAGGAGGAAGTGCCCTGCCTCTGCCACCAGGAAGGCCTGGCTTGAGGTGGCAGAGGAGGTCACCAACAGCAGCAACATCTCCCGCACTTGGGTCCAGTGCAGGAAGCGTTTCAATGACCTAACTAGGTCAGCAAAAGTCAGTGCACTTACTGATTCTCCTGCATTCAGTGTTCCACATGACCCCCGCCACCCCCCCGCCCCGACACCCCCAACTCATTCTGCACTGCTAAGACTACTCCATCACAACACTCCTCACACTCACTTAGGGCTCATCCTCAAATTACCTTCACTTCCTGAGCACTTCCTCACCTCCCCACTTGTGACCCCACCACTACCACTCACCCCAATCCTCATCCAATGTGATGTCTCTCTCTGATACTCACCCTCTGATGCATGCCTTTCACGGTCAGCCTCACCCAAAGCAATGCATTCATCAGTTGACCACTTCACCATCACTCATTCACACATCTGTACTTTCTCCCCTTCTAGGAGAAGAAAGCACAAAATGCACAGGAGAGGGCGAGGACTGGAGGGGGGCCAAAACAAATAGTGGTCCTCACAGAGGCAGAGGAGGTGGCTCTGCAGATCAGCCGCACCCTCGAGTGCTTGTATGTCGGGGACGGCATGACTGGCATCCCACAAACGTCTGGTGACACAACTTTAACATTCGTTACACACAACATGAATTGATGTTAACAATGCTTGGCATGTTGAACACCTCAGAATGCTCATCGCAACATGACACTTCTGTGATGCTTACTTTTGCCTTCTGTTCTCTTATAGGCCCTTCAACGATCGCAGTGACAGGAGAGGGCGATTCCTCAGAGGAGGTCCCGGCCTCTGAGGGTGCACCGTCACATCTTAGCGAGCCATCCACCAGCGCAGATACTCACACCTCGGTGGGTCCTAGTCCTCAGTTAGTTGGGTTGGCACCTGGTGAGTCACCACACATAAGTGAATACGAGCAAACACTGGTGGCACGGGCTGCTGTGGAGAATCCGCGTCGGTGGGTGCACTCTTCTCCAGGCTCTGCAGAGCTGGATGCAGATGCTGAACCCTGGGGGCCGTCCTTTAAAAGGAGAATGATTGAGGGACAGCAGCACATTTGCGAGGTGCTGGAACAGGTGCCATGCACACTCTCCACAATAACGCAGACGATGGAGGATTCCAACTCCTGCATTAGTGCAATGGTGGCTCAGGTACGGAAGGAAATTTCTAAGATAGTGTCATTCATAACTGCTGAAATGTCTGAGATAGTGTTGCAGGTAAGTGCGGGAATGTCTGCGATGGTGAGAATGCCAGCCTCAATTGAGCTTCAAGCACGGCTCACAAATGAGTCCATTCAGGCCCTGACAACGGCCGTTCAGACTCAGGGTGAACAACATTCTGCCAGCTTAAATAGGCAGTCAGAAACTTTACAACTGGGCTTCCAAGACATCATACATGTCCTCCAAACTGTTCTCCAGCAGGGTGGTAGGAGTGATGTGGGCCTGGTCCAGGTGAGGGATGATGGCGAAAGGGGTCATGGAAGTGGGGACGCCACTCAAAGCACTCCCACATCTCACCGGTTGCCCCCCTCTCAACCAATACTCGCAATGCTGCCTCCTCTCCAGGTGGCCAAGTCTGCCTCTGCACAGGTCCAGGTGGAGCAGTCTTTGCAGGGGCTCCAAAACCCAGAGGGCATAGGCCGAAAGCATCTAAGCAGTCCGGCCATGGACAGGAGCAACCTGCCACTAACTCTTCTGCAGCCACAGGGGATGCACCACGGAGAAGTAGTAGGAAGAGAAAGGCTAAGGATTTGTGATCACGAAGGGTCTGCACAAGGGTGTCTGACAGACTGTCATGTTTTTCATTTATATTTGGTTTTTGTTAAAGTCACATTAAATGTTATCATTCTCACCACTACTGCCACGTCTTGCCCATTCTTGACTGGCTTTTGTGATAGTGCCCTTTCATGTGCTTCACCATGAACGGCGACACTTGATGCCACCCAGTGGATCACTTTACTGGGGGGTGGGGAGCTGGTGTTTGCACAGCACTTTCCAGGTGATGTGAGGACTGGACTCTTCTCACTTTCTGATCTTATGAGAACCGTTCACATATGAGTGACTCCCCGGCCTCACAAGCAGCCAGGTGAGACGCTGCTCTGCCCATGGGTTCGTCCTCTTCCTCCTCCTGCTGCTCCCACGCCTCCTCAATATTGATTGCAGATGTGGATGGTGGATGAGGGCATGGGGCCTCATCAACCTGTTGCGCCATGTTGTGCAGGACACAGCACACTACTATAATGTGACCCACTCTCGCTGGTCCGTATTGAAGCGTTCCCCCAGAATGATCGAGGCATCGAAATCGCATCTTCAGCAGCCCTATCGCATGTTCAATTCTAGACCTGGTGGCGATGTGGCTGTCGTTGTATTGACATTGTTGCTCGCTGATGGGGTTCCTCAGAGGTGTCTTGAGCCACGTGTGCAGAGGGTATCCCTTGTCCCCGAGGAGCCAGCCCTTAAGGGTGTTCAGTGCATGGAAGAGGTCCAGGCTGTTGGATTCCCTCAGAGTGAACGAATCATGGCAGCTGCCAGAGAATCTGGCTCACACATGAAGAAATCTTTTGCGGTGGCCACAAACGAGCTGAGTGTTGATGGAGTGATACCCCTTTCTGATGAAGTCCTGGCTCATGCCGAGGTACTCCTATTGCTATATGGGTGCAATCGATTGCACCCTGTACACTTGGGAAGCCAGCCACAGAGTGGAATCACTGCCCACTCCGTCTGGCTGAGGTCGTCCATCGGGAAGTTGACATGGTGCGAGGCCCTGCGAAACAAGCCGTCGGTGACCTGCCTTATGTACTTGTGTGAGATGACTGAGAGGCCCCTGTGATGTCACCAGTGGCATCCTGGAATGATCCGGAGGCGAAGAAGTTGAGGGCAGTGGTGACTTTAACTGCGACAGGTAATAAGATGCCACCAGGCCCAGCCGGGAGCAGCTTGGCACGAAGGAGGCTGCAGATGTCTGCGACCACCTGGCGATTCACTCTCAGCCTCCGTATGCACTGCTCCTCAGAGAGGTCCAGGAAGCTGAGCCTCGGTCTGTAGACTCTCTGATGAGGGTAGTGCCTCCTGCGATGTCGCTCCCTCTGTTGTTCCCCTCTGTGCTCTTGTGCAGGTGCCAGTGGTGCAGCACTGTGTTGTGGAGCTCCAAGTGGCAGAAGTGCATGCCATGCCTGGCGAGGATGGTGATGTTCCTCATCCTCGGATGTACTGGTGAATGCAGCCTTCGCGCTCCCCATCCTGATGGTGTCAGTTTGAGGGGGTTTGAAAAGTTGGTAAATATGTGTAAACAGAACAATTGTGAGTGGAAACCAAGAATTTTCAGTCTAAACACAAAGATCTCCCAGCCAAAAAATTGTCTGAGAGAACTGAGTGCCCTGCTGCAATAACTGACCTTTTATCCCCATCTGTCAAACAGGGATTTAAATGTCCAAATGGCTGCCGGCTGAAAGACGACTCATTCACCATGGCGTGTTTCACACAGCAAATAAACACGCTGAGGCAGCATTGAAATCGCTTGCCCTCATAGCTAATTGCATTTTTGATTTTTAAACTAGTTCAAATACTTCAATTGCTGCTTTAAATATCATTCCGCCAGCTTTAATTTCGGGAACGGTACGCGCACTCAGATGACTGGGTCGTGCGTGTTCTTAGGCGTGTTGGAGCCAGGATTTCTTCCTGCTTCTGGGAAACTCAATTTTCTTTGTGCCCCCTGCCTCCAACCACCCGCACTTTCATTTTAAAATCGAGTCTATGACCTCTGGTTACTGACCCATTTGCCAGAGGAAACAGTTTCTCCCTACTTGCTCTATCAATATCCCACATAATTTTGAACACCTCCATTTGGTCTCCCCTTAACCTTCTCTGCTCCAAGGAGAACAATCCCAGTTTCTCCAATCTCTCCACATAACTGAAGTCCCTCATCCCTGGTATCACCCTGGTCAACCTCCTCTGTACCCTCGCCAAGGCCTTGACATCCTTCTTAAAGTGTGGTGCCCAGATTTGCATACAGTATTCCAGCTGAGGTCTAACCAATGATTTGTAAAGGTTTAGTATGACTTCCTTTTTTTTGTATTCAGTGCCCCCACTTACAAAGCCAAGTATCCCATACGCTTTCTTAACCTTCTTATCAACTTGCCCTGCCACCTTCAAAGATTTGTGAATATGCACCCCAGGTCCCTCTGCTCTTGCACCCCCCCCCCCTCAAAATGGTACCATTTACATTATACTGCCTCTCCATGTTGCTCATCCCAAAGTGCATCACTTCACACTTATCCGCATTAAATTGAATCTGCCATGTGTCTGCCCATTTCACCAATCTGTCCATGTCCTCCTGAAGTCTGCTGCTATCCTGCTCAATATTTACTTCGTTGCCAAGTTTTGTATCATCCACCAGCTTCGAAATTGTACTCCCTATAATCAAGTCCTGGTCATTTAAAGATAACAAAGAAAAGCAATGGTCCTAATTGCCGACCCCTGGGAACCCCATTGCATACTTCTCTCCAGTGAGATAAACATCTGTTCACCACTACTCTCTGCCTCCTATCTCTTAACCAATTATGTACCCAAGTTACTACTGTCCCTTTAATCCCATGTGCTTCTATTTTCCGAATAAGTCTGTTATGTGGTACTTTATCAAATGCTTTTTGAAAGTCCATATATACAACATCTACTACACTACCTTCATCAATCCTCTCTGTTACTTCACCAAAGAACTCAAATCAGGTTAGTCAGACATGATTTGCCTTTAACAAACAATGCTGGCAATCCCTTATTAACCCATGCTTCTCCAAGTAAGAATTAACTTTGTCCTTGACAATGGTGTCGAGTAGTTTTCCCACCAGTGATCTTAGACTGACTGACCTGTAGTTACCAGGTTTATCCCTCTCCCCTTTTTTTGAAAAGGGGTGTAACATTTGCAATCCTCCAGTCCTCTGGTACCACTCCCACATCCAAGGAGGATTGAAAGATTGTGGTCAGAGCTTCTGCTATCTCCACACTTGCTTACCTCAGCAACCTAGGATGTATCCCATCTGGACCGGGTGACTTGTTAACTTTGAGTGATGCCAATCTATTTAGCACCTCCTTTCTATCTATTTTTATCCTATCCAATATCTCTATTCCCCCCCCCTCCACTGTGACATTAACTTCATCCCCTTCTTTTATGACGACAGAGGCAAAGTTCTCCCTCAGTACCTCAGTAGATTTCCTATTTTGTCCTTAATCAGCCCCACCATTCCTTTAACTATCCTTTTACTTTTGTTTTATAAAAGATTTTTGGGTTCCCTTTCATGTTACCTGCTAATCTTTTCTCATTCTTCCTTTGTCTTTCTTATATCCTTTTGCAACTTCTCCATGCACTCTCTATTCTGCCTGGTTTTCTATTGTATTCTGTACCTGATATTTGTCATAAACCTCCTTTTACTGTTTTATTTTAACCTCTATTTTCTTTGTCATCCAGGGAGCTCCAGCTTTGGATGTCCCATCTTTCCTCCTCAGAGGAAGATGCTTGTTTTGTACCCAAACTATCTTGAAGACCTGCCATTGCTCATTTTCTGTTCACCTGGCCAATCTTTGTTTCCAGTCCAGCTGTGATAGATCCCTTTTCAAATCACTGAAATTGGCTGTCTTCCAGTTGAGATTTTCACCTTTGATTTTTCTATATCCCTTTCCGTCACTACCTTAAAGCTAATCATATTATGATCACTATTATCCAGATGTTCTCTCACTGAAACACACTCCACTGGCCCTACTTCATTCCCTAAAACGAGATCCAGCACTGCTTCCTTCCTCATTTGTAAACAATTTTACAACACCAAGTTATAGTCCAGCAATTTTATTTTAAATTCACAAGCTTTCGGAGATTTTCTCCTTCCTCAGGCAAATGTTTCAAGATCTCCTGGATACAATGTATTCAGGAGGGCGAAGGAAGGAAAAAAGAAAAGAGGTAGGGGTGGCAGTATTGATCAAGGATAATATTACAATTCTAAAGAGGGATGATATACCAGAGGGTTCAAAGACTGAATCTATTTGGTTAGAGTTAAGGAACAGAAAAGGAGCGGTTACATTGTTGGGTGTTTACTATAGATCCCAAAATGGTGAGAAGGAGATAGAGAAGCAAATCTGTAGTCAAATTTCAGAGAAATGTAAAAATAATATGAGGGACTTCAATTACCCTAATATAGACTGGGAAAAAAATCAATATCCTTCCTCATTGGTATAGAAAGACACTGATTAAAAAAGTTCTCCTGTACACATTTTACAAATTCTTCACCCCCCTTGCCCTTTATATTGATTTTTTTCCCAGTCTATATTAGGGTAATTGAAGTCCCTCATATTATTTTTACATTTCTCTGAAATTTGACTACAGATTTGCTTCTCTATCTCCTTCTCACCATTTTGGGATCTATAGTAAACACCCAACAATGTAACCGCTCCTTTTCTGTTCCTTAACTCTAACCAAATAGATTCAGTCTTTGAACCCTCTGGTATATCATCCCTCTTTAGAATTGTAATATTATCCTTGATCAATACTGCCACCCCTACCTCTTTTCTTTTTTCCTTCCTTCGCCCTCCTGAATACATTGTATCCAGGAATATTTAATTCCCATTCCTGCCCATGTTTAAGCCAGGTCTCCGTTATAGCCACGATATCATAACCCCATGTGTTAACTCGTTCCTGCAGCTCATCAACCTTATTTGTAACATTCCTCACATTAACACACTTGCATTCCAACATCATGCTGGTCTGCTTTGCTTTCTTCCTCCAAGTAATTCCTGGTCTTTCTACACTGTTCTTTATTCTGTTGCTGTTTGTCCCTCCTAGTTTTCTATGCGCCTTGTCTTTCCTCTCGACTGCAATGTCCTGGTTCCCCTCCCCCTACCAAATTAGTTTAAACCCTGCCTCACAGCACCAGTCAATCTCCCCGCGAAGACATTGGTCCCAGCCCTGTTCAGGTGCAACCCAGCGGCTTTTACAGGTCTCTCAGGCCCCAGAAATCTGAAGCCCTCCCTCCTGTACCAAATCTTCAGTCACACATTCACCTGCACTATCTTCCTGTCTCTGTACTCATTAGCATGTAGCACCGAGAGTAATCCAGAGATTGGAGGAGTTGGTTCAGGTACAGAGTAGACACATCCCTACGAGCGAGAAAGGAAGGGCATCCAAAGCTAGAGCTCCCTGGATGATTAAAGATAGAGATATTAAAATGAAACAGAAAAAGGAGGCTTATGACAAATGTAAGATTCATAATACAGTAGAGAAGAACCTGATACAGAAAGTATAGAGGAGATCTAAGAAAAGGAAAAAGAGGGGCAAAGAGAGAGTATGAGAATAGATTAGCGGCTAACATAAACGGTTACCAAAAAGTCTTTTATAAACGTATAAATAGTAAAAGGGTAGTCAAAGGAAGGGTGGGACCGATTAGGGTCAAAAAAGGAGATCTTCTTGTGGAGGCAGAGGGCATGGCTGAGTCACCAAATGCACTTCACATCCGTCTTCACTAGAGAAGAGGATGCTGCCAATGTAGCAGTAAAGGAGGTAGCAGCGATATTGGATAGGATAAAAATAGATAAAGAGGAGGTACTTAAAAGATTGGCAGTACTCAAAGTAGAAAAGTCACCCGGTCCAGATGGAATATATCCTAGGTTTCTGAGGGAAGTAAGGGTGGAAATTGCAGAGGCTCTGGCCACAATCTTCCAATCCTCCTCAGATATGGGGGTGGTGCCAGAGGACTGGAGGATTGCAAACGTTACATCCCTGTTCAAAAAAGGGGAGAGGGATAAACCTGGCAATTACAGACCAGTCAGCCTAACATCAATGAGGAAACTTTTAGAGGCAGTAATGCGGGACAAAATAAATTGACACTTGGAAAAGTATAGGCTAATAAATGAAAGTCAGCACGGATTTGTAAAGGAAAATCATGTTTGACTAACTTGATTGAGTTCTTTGATGAAGTAACAGAGAGGGTTGATAAGGGTGGTGCGGTTGATGCTATGTATATGGACTTTCAAAGGCATTTGATAAAGTACCACATAATAGACTCGTTAGCAAAATTAAAGCCCATGGGATTAAAGTAACAGTGGCAGCATGGATACAAAATTGGCTAAAGGACAGAAAGCAGAGAGTAGTGGTGAATGGTTGTTTATCAGACTGGAGGGAAGTATACAGTGGTGATTCCCAGGGGTCAGTATTTTAAGGCTACTGCTCCTTTTGATATATATTAATGACCTGGAAATAGAGGGTATAATTTCAAAGTTTGCAGATGATACAAAAGTTGGAAATGTAGTAAACAATGTGATGTATAGTAACAGACTTCAGGAGGACATAGGCAGATTGGTGAATTGGCCAGACACATGGCAGATGAAATTTAACGCAGAGAAGTGTGAACTGATGCATTTTGCGAGGAAGAATGAGGAGAGGCAAAATAAACTAAATGGTACAATTTTAAAAGGTGTCAGGAACAGAGAGACCTGGGGGTGCACTTACACAATCATTGAAGGTGGCAGGACAAGTTGAGAAGGCGGTTAAAAAACATATGGACTTTACTTATAGAGACATAGTGTAAAAAAGCAAGGAATTATGCTAAACCTTTATAAAACACTGGTTTGACCTCAGCTGGAGCATTGTGCTCAATTTTAGGCACCACACTTTAGGGAGGATATCAACACCTCAGAGAGGTTGCAGAAGAGATTTACTAGAATGGTGTCAGGGATGAGGGACCTCAGTTATAAGAACACAAGAACATAAGAAATAGGAGCAGGAGTAGGCCAATCGGCCCTTCGAACCTGCTCCGCCATTTAATAAGATCATGGCTGATCTGATCCTAACCTCAAATCTAAATTCATGTCCAATTTCCTGCCCGCTCCCCGTAACCCCTAATTCCCTTTACTTCTAGGAAACTGTCTATTTCTGTTTTAAATTTATTCAATGATGTAGCTTCCACAGCTTCCTGGGGCAGCAAATTCCACAGACCTACCACCATCTGAGTGAAGAAGTTTCCCCTCATCTCAGTTTTGAAGGAGCAGCCCCTTATTCTAAGATTATGCCCCCTAGTTCTAGTTTCACCCATCCTTGGGAACATCCTTAACGCATCCACCCGATCAAGCCCCTTCACAATCTTATATGTTTCAATAAGATCGCCTCTCATTCTTCTGAACTCCAATGAGTAGAGTCCCAATCTACTCAACCTCTCCTCATACGTCCGCCCCCTCATCCCCGGGATTAACCGAGTGAACCTTCTTTGTACTGCCTCGAGAGCAAGTATGTCTTTTCTTAAGTATGGAGACCAAAACTGTATGCAGTATTCCAGGTGCGGTCTCACCAATACCTTATATAACTGCAGCAATACCTCCCTGTTTTTATATTCTATCCCCCTAGTAATAAACGCCAACATTCCGTTGGCCTTCTTGATCACTTGCTGCACCTGCATACTAACCTTTTGATTTTCTTGCACTCGGACCCCCAGATCCCTTTGTACTGCAGTACTTTCCAGTCTCTTGCCATCAAGATAATAACTTGCTCTCTGATTTTTCCTGCCAAAGTGCATAACCTCACATTTTCCAATATTGTATTGCATCTGCCAAATCTCCGCCCATTCACCCAGCCTGTCTAAATCCCCCTGTAGGTTTTTTATGTCCTCCTCACTCTCTACTTTCCCTCCCATCTTTGTATCATCTGCAAACTTTGATATGTTACACTTGGTCCCCTCCTCCAAATCGTTAATATAGATTGTAAAGAGTTGGGGACCCAGCACCGACCCCGCGGAACACCACTGGCTACTGGTTGCCAGTCCAAGAATGAACCATTTATCCCAACTCTCTGCTTCCTGTTAGATAACCAATCCTCCACCCATGCCAGAATATTACCCCCAATCCAGTGATTCTTTATCTTGAGCAATAATCTTTTATGTGGCACCTTGTCGAATGCCTTCTGGAAGCCTAAATACACTACATCCACTGGTTCCCCTTTATCCACCCTGTACGTTATGTCCTCAAAGAACTCAAGCAAATTTGTCAGACATGACTTCCCCTTCGTAAAGCCATGCTGACTTTGTCCTATTAAATTATGTTTATCCAAATGTTCTGCTACTGTCTCCTTAATAATAGACTCCAAAATTTTACCCACCACAGATGTTAGGCTAACTAGTCTATAATTTCCAGCCTTCTGCCTACTACCCTTTTTAAATAAGGGTGTTACATTAGCAGTTTTCCAATCTGCCGGGATCTTTGCCGAGTCCAGAGAATTTTGGAAAATTATTACCAAAGCATCCACAATCCCCACTGCCACTTCCCTCAAAACCCTAGGATGTAAACCATTAGGTCCAGGGGATTTATGTGGAGAGAATAGAGAAGCTGGGATTGTTCTCCTTAGAACAGAGAAGGTTAAGGGGAGATTTGATAGAGGTGTTTCAAATCATGAATGGTTTTGATAGAGTAAATAAGGAGCAACTGTTTCCAGTGGCAGTAGGATCAGTCACCAGAGGACACAGATTTAAGGTGATCAGCAAAAGAGCCAGAGGCGACATGAGGAAACTTTTTTTTTAAACGCGAGTTGTCACGATCTGGAATGCACTGCCTGAAAGGGTGGTGGAAGCAGATTCATTCTTAACTTTCAAAAGGGAATTCGGTAAATACTTGAAGGGAAAAAATTTACAGGGCTGTGGGGAAAGGGCAGGGGAATGGGACTAATTGGATAGCTCTTTCAAAGAGCTGGCACAGGCACAATGGGCCGAATGGCCTCCGCCTGTGCTGTACCTGCTATGAGACTATGATACCACCTTTGAGGTCCTTTCCTTTAATCTTTTTCCTCGCTCCTGAAACTCTGCCCATAGGACCTCAACCCTTTTCCCACCTATGTCATTGGTTGCAACACGACATCTGTCTGTTCCCCTTCCCCCTCGCAGAATGTCCACCATCACTTCAGTGATATCCTTACCCTGGCACCAGGGAGGCAATACACCATTCGGGACTCAGATTTGTGGTTGCAGAAATGCCTATCTATCCCCCCGACTATCGAATCCCCTATAACAACTGCATTTCCGCACTTTCTTGTGCCCATCTGTGCAGCCGATTCTCCCACAGTGCCATGGATTTGCTCCTGAATGCATTCCTCCAAGATGTCAACACCCTCACTGGTATATACCGGTTTGTGAGTGCCACACTCCCAGCGGATTCCTGCACTGCCTGCCTCTTCCTCCTAATCTGCCTGGTGGTCACCCACTCATAGGAACATAGGAACAGGAGTAGGCCATTCAGCCTCTCGTGCCTGCTCCGCCATTTGATAAGATCATGGTTGATATGTGATCTAACTCCACATACCTGCCTTTGGCCCATATCCCTTAATACCTTTGGTTGCCAAAAAGCTATCTATCTCAGATTTAAATTTAGCAACTGAGCTAGTATCAATTGCCGTTTGCGGAAGAGAGTTCCAAACTTCTACCACCCTTTGTGTGTAGAAATGTTTTCTAATCTCGCTCCTGAAAGGTCTGGCTCTAATTTTTAGACTGTGCCCCCTACTCCTAAAATCCCCAACCAGCGGAAATAGTTTATCTCTATCCACCCTATCTGTTTCCCTTAATATCTTATAAACTTCGATCAGATCACCCCTTAACCTTCGAAACTCGACAGAATACAACCCCAATTTGTGTAATCTCTCCTCGTAACTTAACCCTTGAAGTCCGGGTATCATTCTAGTAAACCTACACTGCACTCCCTCCAAGGCCAATATGTCCTTCCGAAGGTGCGGTGCAAAGAACTGCTCACAGTACTCCAGGTGCGGTCTAACCAGGGTTTTGTATAGCTGCAGCATAACTTCTGCCCCCTTGTACTCTCGTCCTCTAGATATAAAGGCCAGCATTCCATTTGCCTTCTTGATTATTTTCTGCACCTGTTCATGACACATCAATGATCTATGTACCTATATTGAATTCCATTTGCCACAGTTTTGTCCATTCACCTAATCTATCAATATCGCTTTGTAATTTTATGTTTTCATCTACACTGCTTACAATGCCACCAATCTTTGTGACATCGGCAAACTTAGATATGAGACTTTCTATGCCTTCATCTAAGTCGTTAATAATTATTGTGAATAATTGAGGCCCCAAGACAGATCCCTGTGGGACTCCACTAGTCACATCCTGCCAATGTGAGTACCTACCCATTATCCCTACTCTCTGTCGCCTTTCGCTCAGCCAATCTCCTAACCAAGTCTGTACTTTTCCCTCAATTCCATGGGCTTCTATCTTAGCTAACAATCTCTTATGTGGGACCTTAGCAAATGCCTTCTGGAAGTCCATATTTTTTTTTAATTTTATTTTATTTTTTTTATTCGTTCACGGGATGCGGGCGTCGCTGGCAAGGCCGGCATTTATTGCCCATCCCTAATTGCCCTCGAGAAGGTGGTGGTGAGCCGCCTTCTTGAACCGCTGCAGTCCGTGTGGTGACGGTTCTCCCACAGTGCTGTTAGGAAGGGAGTTCCAGGATTTTGACCCAGCGACAATGAAGGAACGGCGATATATTTCCAAGTCGGGATGGTGTGTGACTTGGAGGGGAACGTGCAGGTGGTGTTGTTCCCATGCGCCTGCTGCCCTTGTCCTTCTAGGTGGTAGAGGTCGCGGGTTTGGGAGGTGCTGACGAAGAAGCCTTGGCGAGTTGCTGCAGTGCATCCTGTGGATGGTGCACACTGCAGCCACAGTGCGCCGGTGGTGAAGGGAGTGAATGTTTAGGGTGGTGGATGGGGTGCCAATCAAGCGGGCTGCTTTATCTTGGATGGTGTCTAGCTTCTTGAGTGTTGTTGGAGCTGCACTCATCCAGGCAAGTGGAGAGTATTCCATCACACTCCTGACTTGTGCCTTGTAGATGGTGGAAAGGCTTTGGGGAGTCAGGAGGTGAGTCACTCGCCGCAGAATACCCAGCCTCTGACCTGCTCTCGTAGCCACAGTATTTATATGGCTGGTCCAGTTAAGTTTCTGGTCAATGGTGACCCCCAGGATGTTGATGGTGGGGGATTCGGCGATGGTAATGCCGTTGAATGTCAAGGGGAGGTGGTTGGACTCTCTCTTGTTGGAGATTGTCATTGCCTGGCACTTATCTGGCGCGAATGTTACTTGCCACTTATCAGCCATTGACATTCCTCTGTCCACTACTTTAGTCACCTCTTCAAAAAATTCAATCAGGTTTGTCAGGCACGACCTACCTTTCACAAATCCATGCTGGCTCTCTCTGATTAACTGAAAATTCTCGAGGTGTTCAGTCACCCTATCCTTAATTATAGACTCCAGCATTTTCCCCATAACTGATGTTAGGCTAACTTGTCTATAATTCCCTGGTTTCCCTCTCTCTCCTTTCTTGAAAAGCAGAGTGACATGTGCAATTTTTCAATCTAGAGGGACAGTTCCTGAATCTAGAGAACTTTGAAAGATTATAGTTAGGGCATCCGTAATGTGCTCACCTACTTCCTTTAAAACCCTGGGATGGAAACCATCTGGTCCTGGGGATTTGTCACTCTTTAGTGCTATTATTTTCTTCATTACTGTTGCTTTACTTATGTTAATTTTATCGAGTCCCTGTCCCCGATTCAATATAAGTTTTCTTGGGATTTCCGGTATGCTATCCTCTTTTTCGACTGTAAATACTGATGCAAGGTAATTGTTCAATATGTCCACCATTTCCTCATTGTCAATGACAATATCCCCACTTTCAGTTTTTAAGGGGCCAACACTGCTCCTGACCACCCTCTTTTTCCTAATATAACTATAAAAGTTCTTCGTATTGGTTTTGATATCCCTTGCGAGTTTCTTTTCATACTCTCTTTTTGTAGCTCTTACTATCTGTTTTGTGAGCCTTTGTTGATCTTTGTATCTTTCCCATTCGCCAGGATCTGTGCCATTTTTTGCCTTTTTGTATGCCCTTTCCTTATGTCTTATACTGTCCCTTACCTCTTTAGTTGTCCACGGCTGTTTTTTTTTGGCAAGTAGAGCTCTTGCCCCTCAGGGGTATAAACCGATTCTGTATCTGTTTCTTTAAACATTTCCCACTGATCATCAGTCGTTTTACCCATTAACAGATTTGCCCAGTTTACTGTGGACAGTCTCTGTCTCATCCCATTGAAGTCGGCCTTGCCCAAGTCCAGAATCTTAGCAGCTGATTCACTTTTTTCCCTTTCAAACACTACATTGAACTCGATCATGTTATGATCGCTATTGGATAGATGTTCACGCACAGTTAAGCCGTTAACTAAATCTGGTTCATTACTCATTACTAAATCTAGTATGGCTTACCCCCTTGTTGCCTCTAGGACATACTGCTGTAGAAAACTATCCTGGACACACTCAAGAAATTCGCTACCTTTCTGACAGTTGCTAGTCTGCTTTTCTCAATCTATGTGAAGGTTAAAGTCCCCCATTAAGACCACTCTGCCTTTCTTACACGCTTGTCTAATCTCTGCATTTATACAATCTAGCACTTCAGAGCTGCTGCCAGGGCTCCTATACACAACTCCCACTATAGTCTTAAATCCTTTCCTATTTCTCAATTCAACCCATAAGGTCTCTGTTGGCTGATTACCTCTCATTATATCCTCCTTTATCATTGAAGTGATTTCATCTCTAATTATTAAGGCTACTCCTCCCCCTCTTCCATTTTCCCTATCTCTCCTGTGGACCTTATAACCCGGTATATTTAGTTCCCAATCCTGCAGCCATGTCTCAGTAATAGCTATCATGTCATACCCTCCAATTTGAATTTGAACCTGTAGTTCATTTCATTTATTCCTTATACTCCATGCATTTGTACATAGAACTCTTAGTTGGGCCACACACCCTAGCCTGACCTTCAGCTTTGATGCTGGGTTAATCGCCTTACGCCTTCTAGTTTTTACTTTATCTGTAGTGCCTAAAGTACACTTTCTTTGCGCTGCTCTACGCTTTTCCCTTTCACTTGTTCTTGAACAACTGTTTGTACTATTTGTATTGTAAATTTCCCCTGGGTCTTCCCCTCTCTTGCTGCTCTCAACTTTACTCCCTTCTGATTCCCCGCTCAGGTTCCCATCCCCCCGCCACTCTCTCTCCTCCTGAACTCTCTGTAGCTATGGGGTGCCAACCTCCTGAAATGTGCTATCCACAAAACTCTCAGCTTCCCGTATGCAGTGTAGTGATGCCAGCCGCCCCTCAAGCTCTGAAACTCTGAGCTCAAGCTGGGGCAGTTGGTGGCACTTCCTGCACATGTGGTTTTTCAGGACACATGAAGTGTTCTGGAGTTCCCACATGGCACAGAATGTGCATGCGATGGGCTCCAGCTGTCCTGCCATGTTAACTAAAAGTTATTTAAAACTGCTTTGCTAACTCTAAAACTCTAACCACTACAAAAAGCACTAACCACTAACAACACTAACCAATAAACTAAATATGTATCTGTAACTTACCCCCGCCACTCCTCCTTGTGTTGTGATGTCCCTTTTTGATTTTTCTGTCTGTTTCAGACACATTGCTCCTCGGGCCTCCCACGATGCTCCTGCTCGCTGATTTTTAGGACCTGAAACAAAACTGTCCCACAAAATCTTACACTATTTCTCTTCTGTTCATACATGAACATCACACACACACACAAGAGAAATAATGCCAGGTTTTGAGGGTCAGCTTTCGGCACAAAACTGGTAAACAGAGCAGACTGTGGCATAGGCAAGATTTTTTTTAAATGACAAAGAATGTTGCAGAGTAAGTTAGGATATAAGTAATGAAAAGATTGATATACAGCACCTACATTCATAAGTCCCACACAGCTACATATAATGCCAGTAAAAATTAGTTACATGAGCAGCAAACATGGGAAAACAGCAGTTCAACTTCTTATGTCGAAATAAACACTCAAATTGGTGTGGTAATAACTTGTTGCTTTAATTACCAGACCCTCTAGAATATTCTGTCAAAGAATAACAAAGTAATGCAAGAGAGACCTTGCAGTGCATCTTTTGCAATGTGTTCAGTGTCCCATTAGGGGGCCATCTAGTGCTCAGTTAACAATATGCAATACATGGTTGCTCATTTCTAACATGGTGAAATGCTGCCACAGAACTATTGATCTCGCTCAGTATCCTTGCTGGTTTCAAACTGACCACTGTGCTGAGACCACAAAGCCAACTATACGCACACAATTGGCTGCTCTTGGCCACAGAGCTATCCATTTACAAAGAATCACTGGCTCTGTCCCCACACAGGCCTGACTCATGTTAACATCCTAGACATATCTGTAAACCTAAACCACCATCCTTGGATGTCAATCACCCAGGATGTTTGGAATTGAATGGAATGGCTTGATTCATTCATCTGTGCCAAATACTTTGAATTACCAGTGAGATTGGTCCTCATATTGTGAACATTCAAACCATCCATACCAAGGACCTCTGAAACCATGCAAGTCTCTGCCTTGTCCTGAGATACAAATATTAGCCAGATTATAATGCAAATTCTATTCAGTTTGTAGAGAACAACAAACAGCAATTGACCTGAACCTTTATGCACAATCTTGGCCTGCAAGCAGAACACAATCAAGGATATTAGTGCAGTTCATTTTACACCCCAAACGGTACACCTATGCCCATGATACCTCCCTCCTGGGGCCACAACTTTGCCAAGGGAATAACCTGGTCACTGTGATGGCAGTACTAACATACAGTAAAACTTGTCAGTGCTAAATGAAAGACATTCAGGTGGCACACAGTAATGTGCCCTGCACCTTGTATTGTATGCAAAAGTGTTGTGGAAAGAAAAACATACCGTCCAGGAATTTCCTCGCAACTGATCCCGCTCTGCCATTGTAACTTTGCCGGAACCTTGTATCCCTGTACCATCTACACAATACACCTTCCATGAAGAAAGAGACAGCATAATTGCAGAGGACAGTTCATTTACCTTGGCACCTCTATGGATATCTGAAAACTTCCTCTGCATTTGCTCCCATGGAACAGCTCTGAAAATGAAAGACTTATGACTCTGATTAGAAAGCTGGCACTGGCTTGTGCCAGTGGTAACTGACCACTGCCCATTGAGGGAAGAAAAGACCATTCTGTTCATGTAGACACACTCGCATTGTGCCTAGGAACCCAAATGGTTGTATGGGTGTAACCAAAGACCCCAGTACTTTGGGAGGTCCAGCAGTGGTGTTTAATTGGGCAGCCCCGTTATGCTGCTCTTGCTATTCAATGGGAAAGGCAATGAAAGTGTTGCCCCTGCTGAACAATGCATCAGTCATCCATTTGATACACCTATGGACAGCAAATTGCCTGATATTGCAGATGCTCCTGTGGTATCCTGGAAGGAGGCAGAGGCATAAAAATGAGGGCAGTGGTGATCTTGTCTGCCAATCCATATGCTAGCAGGTCTTCATTCCTTGCAACAGATGACACAGCTTTGTAACAGACTGTCTGCTCAATGTGAGCCTGTAAAGGCAGTTCTGCTCCAATATTACCAGGTTCCTGTTTGTGGGCCTATATATATATGGTTGTTGGCATAATGATAGGTGCAGTCAGTCCACTTCTGGTGCCATCTGATGTTCCAAGCATCCCTTGCTTTTACTTCTTCAAACACACCCATGACATCCTGTGAGAAGAGAGCACTGAAAGCAACCCCCATCATTTGCAATTGAAAGGTATAAAAAAGGAATGACAGTGTAGTTTTAAGGAATCCCTTCTCAACAGATTAGAGCCTTGCTAGCCTTTAAGCTGTTTTAATTGGATAGGCTTAATGCACAGCAGTAGCTGGGAAACAGGACAAGAATATTACTTGAGCCTCCCTTTTATCTGCTGATTTACAAAGAATTGCTTTTTTTAAGGAAGCTCTCATGCACTCTCTGTGCACTACCTCCCATCAATCACAACAGGAATTTATTGCACAGTAAATGGGAAGCCAGCTAATTCCTGAACTCGCAGTTTTGTGTTCCATGCTCACTCAGTTCCTGACAGCAAAAGCATTTTAGCTAGCAGGAATTCCTAGACTTATGACACAAATTTCCCCTTTGAGAAGGAGTTCCAGCAGGAAGGGACTTATGCCCACCCCGCTAAATTTGGCATAAGGCCAACTTATTTTGATGGGCCGAGGCTTTTCCATAGTTGATTCTAATCCTTGTGTTCAAATCTCACCCCCCCCTATCTCTGTAACCTCCTCCAGCCCTGAAACCCTCCGAGATATCTGCATTCCTCCAATTCTGGCTTCTTGTGCATCCCCGAGTTTAATCGCTCCACCATTGGCGACCATGCCTTCAGCTGCCTAGGCCCTAAGCTCTGGAATTCCCTCTCTAAACCTCTCCACCTCTCTACCTCTCTCTCCTCCTTTAAGACGCTCCTTAAAACCTATCTCTTTTACCAACCTGTCCTAATACCTTCTTATGTGGCCCGGTGTCAAATTCTGTTTGATAACGCTCCTTTGAAGCACCTTGGGACATTTTACTACATTAAAGGTGCTATATAAATGCAAGTTGTTGTTGTATGAATGATCTGAAATCTCAATTCCACAAAGTCAAAACCAAGTATTTCTTTTTGAATTCAACGTCCAATCATTACAAAATAAACAGCTGTTTTTAAGACAAATGTGAGATCTTCAAGATTTGTAAAAGAACGATCTGTTTCCCAGTGAATTGTTTTATAAGCGTAATTGTGCTGCTCAGGTTGCAAATATTAGAATCTTGCGCAATGTTATGCCCACTGAGCGATTGGTTTTTGTGTCATATGGCTGAGGAAATTACAAGGTTTAGATTATCAAAAGGCCTGGAATGTTTTGGCTCATTTATATTCTACAAAATGCTTTGTGACTGAAAAGCAAAGAGGACATCCCATCTCAGTGAAATATCAGGATCCCATCGCATTAAGGTACTTTGCTTTTGGCGGTCAGCCTCAAATCACAGTGGATTTGATTAGAGTTCCCAATTTAAGCTTATGGTACATTTCAACTAAAGTGTCACATCTGTTCAACTGGGTTTAGCAACATTACATTTACATGCTTACTGATACTGAAATGAATTATATTTACACTGCATTTTGACAATATCCTATTTTGCCTGGAGTGACTGGAGCTATAAATTGTACTCATGAGTGGATTCTGGACTGGAAATAGTTCAACATTTCATGAATTGTCGTATATATGCATCTTTTAGTATTCAAATTATCTGCAATTGTGGCCCCCTCCTATTTCTCATCTACATGTTGCCCCTTGGCCACATCATCTGAAAACACAACATCAGGTTCCACATGTAGACGGACAACACCCAGCTCTACCTCACCACTACCTCCCACAACCATTCCACTGTCTCTGATTTGTCACACTGCTCGTCCAACATCCAGTACTGGATGAGCAAAGAATTCTTCCGACTAAATATTGGGAAGACCAAAACCATTGTATTGGGCCCCCACCACAAACTCCGTTCCCTAGCCACTGATTCCATCCCTCTCTTTGGCCATTGTCTGAGGCTGAACCAGGCCATTCACAATCTTGGCATCCTATTTGACCGAGATGAGCTTCCGACCACATATCCACTCCATCACCAAGACCGCCCACTTCCACCTCCATAACATTGCCCGTCTCCACCCCTGCACCAGCTCATCTGCTGCTGAAACCCTCATCCATGTCTTTGTTACCTCTAGACTTGACTATTCCAATGCTCTCCCGGCCGGCCTCACATCATCCACCCTCCGTAAACTTGAGCTCATCCCAAACTCTGCTGCCCATATCCTAACTCGCACCAAGTCCCGTTCTCCCATCACCCCTGTGCTTGCTGACCTACATCGGCTCCCAGTCCAAGAACACCTCGATTTTAAAATTCTCATCTTTGTTTTCAAATCCCTCCATGGCCTTGCCCCTCCCTATCTCTCTAACCTCCTCCAGCCCTACAACCCTCCGAGATCTCTGTGCTCCTCCAATTCTTGCCTCTTGCACATCCCTGATTTTAATTGCTCCACCATTGGCAGCCGTGCCTTCAGCTGCCTAGGCCCTAAGCATTGGTATTCCCTCCCTAAATCTCTCTGCCTCTCTACCTTTCTCTCCTCCTTTAAGATGCTCCTTAAAACCTACCCCTTTCACCAATCTTTCTGTCCTAAGAGGCCAGAAATTGCTCCCAAAATAATGGAGGAGCTCAACAGCGTTCTCAGTTTTTAGTGGTAAATTGAAGGAGCAAGTTCCCGCATTTGCACATGCGCAGTAAAACATGGAAATCGTGAACTTGCTCCTAATGGCTTGCTGGCGATATGATAGCTTTGAATTTAAGGGACATTACATGCTGCAATCAGAGAAATCATTGAAAAAGCGGCAACTTGCCTATCTGTCCAGCTGGAAAGTAACTAATTACACCACCAAACAGGTATGCTTAAAAATACCATGTCTAAACTAAATTTTAACAGCACGGTTAGTCTTACTGACTGCCAAACAACTAAAAATTAATTTTTTAAAATGTGGAGTCTCATTTTACTCTTCAATTTAATAGTTTTTGGTCATTTAAAAGAACAAGTTTAAATTTTAAAAATTAATTTTTTTTAGTTTTCCCTTCTGTCTCTTCAATTTAATCCAATTATTTCCTTAATTTTTCAGAAAAAAATTATAATTTTTATTTACAAGGACATAACAGAATACTAACTTTAAATGAATGAAGTCTGCTTGCCTGTGGGCATGACTTCTCTTCCTGACAGATTTTGTGGGCTTGTCTTCTCCTCACAGACGTTTCCAGCCGCGTGACAACTCACACTGCTCAGAGGCTGGGTTGACACCACATATTTTGTTTAAAGTTCAAATTCAAGCAATTCGACGCCATAGAACCTGCAGTAAGTATTTTCGTTAATTTAATTCACAGGAGCTGCGGTGAGCGTTGCCTTGCTGCTCTGTACGATTCCTGGCCCATTATCTCCTTACATGGCTCGATGTCCAATTTTGTTTGTTAGTGCTCCTGTGAAGCACCTTGGGATGTTTTACTACAGTAAAGCCGCTATATTAATGCAAGTTATCTTGTTGATCAGACAGTAGCAATGATAGAAATATATTTTACAGTTGAGTTAATATCAAGATAATACAATGGGTACATAATTGGTGACAAAACAATATTCCTGTCAATGTTTGCTTGCTTCCTTTTTTGTATCCAAAAGATGCTGCTGAAAATCTCATTAATTGTACCCTTAGTTGTGCAGGTATTATTTAAAAGTAATAATGTTCTTGATTGCAGCTTGTAAACAAATCTTTTGCATGCAGTTAATGGAACTTGCAAATATTACATTTTATTTTAGATTCAACACACCTATTGCTGCTTTGGTGGTTGGTGACTATGGCTTAAGAATTTGTCAGTTGCAACATTTAGCACAAGGACCAAGGAGGGATGAAATTGACATGGGCGTGCTTTTGCCGCCTGTTATACGACACGCCTGATATTAATTCTATTGAAGTCAATGCAATAGTAAGACTACTGCAGCTTTAAAAATTGTAGACTTTACAAAGTAATGCATTATAGAGGTTGACTTTATTTCATTTTTACTCCATTTGAGTATTTGTTTGAGACCAAGAGTTGCTCCATAAACTTCTGGTAAAAGACATGGATCAATGCAAATTCATCCAGATGTGGAAAATCATTTGGACCTATCACATAAAAGAAACTTTTTCCGTCTGTCAATAATTATACCATGAGATAAGTTAAAATGTCATTGGTTTCTGGTAAAGCATTTTACAAAAAACAGTTTATTGAATCTGCAAAACAGAAAAGTGTATTTGGTTCACTGGTTATATTTGGCTGTAGACATTTCCAAGTTCATTGTAAAATTTTGCACCATACCCTGGTAAATGAAATGCTTGTAAAATTCCTTTCAACAGATTTTAACACTCTTCTTTTGACCTCAGGTATCCTATATTACCATGTATGTACTTCAGACCAAATACTCTCTCTTGTCTATTTTTCTGAGGCTATTCTCAGCAGAGTTTGACCATTCAAGCAGCAACTTTTTAAAAGATTTATTGACTTATTTTATCAGACTGTAGGTTTCATGTTCTTAATCTTAATTGCTATTAACCTGTTGATTGCTGGATGTTCTCTTTGTGCAGCCTTTGCCCTGTTACAACAGGTAGTGACTCATCAGAGATGACATATTTGGTATTTCTGAATCAATACTGAGAGCAGCCAGCCATGGAGTTGCACTTTTTCTGCAGTGCAGGTTTGGTGCTATACTGCAAAAATGACTTCAAGTGTTGCTTCTTTAGTGCTAATAACCAATAGATTTCAGCAGAGCATATCTGCATACATGTTCATTTTCCCAGTCCATATGAAACAATGAATCTAAAATCAGACAATTTACCTTGTCAATTGTGCTTCACTGCATCCAGTTTTACTCCAACTGACATAAGTGACAGGATTATTATTTGGGTACAAAATGCAATTGGAAGCAGGAAACAAAATCCTGAATCTTCTCACACAAATAATAAATGAGAAAATCTTACTCATCTTAATGCACATAACAATTCCAACCTGCCTATCCACAGCTTTTTAACCTATTCACACACTCCCTGTGTTTCATATACATCCTTTATTTCTTTGACTTCTCTCGTAATGTGGCCCTTTCTTCTCATACAACTATCACTCTTGCCATTTAACCATCTCCAATTCTGGACATAAGCATATTATAGGCGCTGTGTGTGTATTTTTCCTCTGTCTTCCCCTTGTTCTCTCCCTTTTTAAATGCTGTTCATCTGTCATATTTTCTGGTTCTGATGAAGATTCCACACCTGAAATGTTAACTTATTTGTTCTCTCCACAGATGCTGTCTGACCTGCTGAGTCTTTCCAGCTTATTCTGTTTTTGTATCTTGCCTTTTGACAACTGTCCAATGCTGTCCAGCTGTTTGGGTGGGGGGGTTCAGGAACCTGTGCGTTTCCCTGTATTATGGATCTAACGCAAATTTCTGCAAGGCTTTTGAGCAGGCAGTATGCTTTGACACACAGACTGAGTTTATTCTTATTCTTCTTGAAGATTGGAGAATTATAACTGAAGTGAGGGACCTGCACAACTGGTACATCAATGTATTACACTTGCATTGCACTACTGAAATGGGCATTACAATTAGGACAGTTTCTCATATGTCTGGAATTTGAAGCAATGGCCAACAGTGTTAACCACTTTTTGCAATCAATGCCTTTGCTACAATGTAAGGAATCTGACAACACCAGGTTATAGTCCAACTGTTTTATTTGAAAATCACAAGCTTTCGGAGGCTTTCTCCTTCGTCAGGTGAGCAAGTGTGGGATTCCATGGAAGGTTACCGCATTTATAGTCAGAGAACAATAACTGGTGATTACAGATAATCTTTCCAACTGCCCGTTGTCAAGGCAATCAAAGTGTTCAGACAGAGTGATGTTACCTGCAGGACCACCGAATACACAAACGGCCAGAACAAAAGACAGAGAGAGAGAGAGAGAGAGAAACTTCCGAAAGGAAGAGAAAGACAGAGAATGACCAGTTGTGTTAAAAACAGATAACGTTTTTTCACTGGTGGGGTTACGTGTAGCGTGACATGAACCCAAGATCCCGGTTGAGGCTGTCCTCATGGGTGCGGAACTTGGCTATCAATTTCTGCTCGACGATTTTGCGTTGTCGTGTGTCTCAAAGGCCGCCTTGGAGAACGCTTACCTGAAGATCGGTGGCTGAATGTCCTTGACTGCTGAAGTGTTCCCCGACTGGGAGGGAACCCTCCTGTCTGGCGATTGTTGCGCCGTGTCCGTTCATCCGTTGTCGCAGCGTCTGCATGGTCTCGCCAATGTACCATGCTCCGGGGCATCCTTTCCTGCAACGTATGAGGTAGACAATGTTGGCCGAGTCACAGGAGTATGAACCATGTACCTGGTGGGTGGTGTCCTCTCGTGTGATGGTGGTATCTGTGTCGATGATCTGGCATGTCTTGCAGAGGTTGCTGTGGCAGGGTTGTGTGGTGTCGTGGACGCTGTTCTCCTGAAAGCTGGGTAATTTGCTGCGAACGATGGTTTGTTTGAGGTTGGGTGGCTGTTTGAAGGCGAGTAGTGGAGGTGTGGGGATGGCCTTAGCGAGGTGTTCGTCGTCATCGATGATATGTTGAAGGCTGCGGAGAACATGGCGTAGTTTCTCCGCTCCGGGGAAGTACTGGACGACGAAGGGTACTCTGTTGGTTGCGTCCCGTGTTTGTCTTCTGAGGAGGTCTATGCGATTTTTCGCTGTGGCCCGTTGGAACTGTCAATCGACGAGTCGAGCGTCATATCCCGTTCTTACGAGGGCGTCTTTCAGCGTCTGTAGGTGTCCATCGCGTTCCTCCTCGTCTGAGCAGATCCTGTGTATTCGCAGGGCCTGTCCACAGGGGATGGCCTCTTTGACGTGGTTAGGGTGGGAGCTGGAAAAGTGGAGCATCGTGAGGTTGTCCGTGGGCTTGCGGTAGAGTGAGGTGCTGAGGTGCCCGTCTTTGATGGAGATTCGTGTGTCCAAGAAAGAAACCGATTCTGAGGAGTAGTCCATGGTGAGCTTGATGGTGGGATGGAACTTGTTGATGTTATCGTGTAGTCTCTTCAGTGATTCTTCGCCATGGGTCCATAGGAAGAAAATGTCGTCGATGTATCTGGTGTATAGTGTTGGTTGGAGGTCCTGTGCAGTGAAGAAGTCCTTCTCGAACTTGTGCATGAAAATGTTGGCGTATTGGGGTGTGAATTTGGTCCCCATGGCTATTCCGTGTGTTTGGGTAAAGAACTGGTTGTCGAAGGTGAAGACATTGTGATCCAGGATGAAGCAGATGAGTTGTAGGATGGCGTCTGGGGATTGGCTGTTGTTGGTGTTGAGTACTGAGGCTTTTGCAGCGATGCCGTCATCATGGGGATACTGGTGTATAGTGCCGAGATGTCCATCGTGGTGAGAAGTGTTCCTGGTTCAACTGGTCCGTGGGTGCTGAGTTTTTAATCCACATCTTTGCTACAATGATTATCAGTGCTCCTGTCATTTGTTTTTGTGGAGAACAACAAGCAGGGGCAGAGAAGGCTGTCAGAGATGGCAGATGGCACCAGATATATACCTTCTATACTGCCAATTGGCCACCCACTGCACTTACAGGCCCTGGTACAGCATCCTGGCCATGATGGCTACCTTGCTTCTGGAGGCTTGAGTTTAGTAGAGAAGCAATAGTAGACTTATACCATCTGCTGCAAGAAGACCTGCAGACAATCTTGAACATTGGGGCAAAAGTGCCTGTGACTGTCAAAGTGAGACCCCCATTTTTATGTCTCCGACTCCTTCCAGGTTAGTGCAGAGGACAATGTGCTCTCCATAGCTGCATAAAACAGGTGAAAAAATCTTTATTCAGCAAGACCAATATTCCATTTCCTTTCTCATTAGCCAGCAACAGTAACGAGAGGGCACCTCAATTTCTGCAAACTACTAGATAATACAAGGGGTGACTGACAATACCTATGTGCTCATTGTGCCCTACAGAACAAAGCAATGGCCCACATGAACTTTAAGGGCTTCTATTCCATTCATGTACATGGATATTATTTCATATTTTTGTATTACGGCTGGCCTAGAATAAAGAACTTACATGACAACACAACCAAAAACATATTAATAGACAACATTCTCATCTAACCAATGATGAATTTGTGAATCCCTGAACCAGCCATAAAGTATAATGTGTGAGACTGAGCAAAGTCAGCAATCCAATGAAATATGATGATAAGTTCCAGAATCAAATCCAACAAAGATCACAAACAACTCAATATGCACAACATAAAAATGAATGTGGTCGGGAAATTAAACTATTCCGGCTAATGGACACCAAAAAAAAATCTAGAGCATCAATCCCTCCAGAAACAAAATACACTCAACAAAACAGAATCTCAAACATACAGAAATAAAAATATCAAATATCAAAAACACACTAAGCACACTAATTCCTCATGTAATTATCTTTCTAAGTCCATTTAATATACAGGTCTATTAAGCAAAACAATCCACTTAAACCCACAAACACCGAAAGTAATAACCTGACCTTCTGAACTAACTTAGTTGATAGAAATTAATAAAGCAAGAATAAAATGTTTGTGTTTCTCATTTCTATTTTTGTGTTTCCAAAAATTGTTGAAAACATTCATATATACAATGTTAATCTGACACTGTTTAAATCTATTATAAAATGTCAAAGTATTCAAGTCTCAATAATGTTTAACATGCATTGAACATTCACAATCACCATGATTACTATTGTCTGTAATAACTGCCAGATATTGTACCATTCATGATGAAGATCAAGCCAGCAACCAGGGTTCACAAATTTGAGTAAGTTGTCTGTATTTGATTTACTTTCTATACAATCCATGCTGTATGTAAAACATATCAATCTATTTATATCTAACAAGTGCGAGGAGCTCATGGATTTCTTTGTCACTAAGATTGAGGCTATCCATTCAGCTGCCTCTGCTGCCTCCCTCTCTTCCCCAGCCCACCAAGCCAAACTTCCCCTAGGAATCCCCCCTGTCCTAGCCCTGAACTCGCATCTTTCTCTAGTTCCTCTCCTATCTCACCTCATGCCTTCTCCGAGCTCATCTTGACCATGAGACCCACCTCCTGCTCCCTTGACCCTGTTCCCACCAAACTGCTGATCACCCAAAGACCCTTCCTGGCCCCCATGTTAGCTGATATTGTTAACAGTTCCCTCTCCTCAGGAACTGTCCCCCTCCCCTTCAAATCTGCCATCACCACCCACCTCCTTAAAAAAAACACCTTTGACCCCTCTGTTCTTGCAAACTATTCCTCCGTCTACAACCTCTCTTTCCTCTCCAAAGTCCTTGAACGCGTTGTCGCCTCCCAATCCGTGCCAATCTTTCTTGCAACTCCATGTTTGAATCCCTCCAATCAGGTTTCTGCCCCTGCCACAGTACGGAAACCACCCTTATCAAAGTCATAAATGACATCCTATGTGACTGTGACCATGGTAAACTATTCCTCCTCATCCTTCTCGACCTGTCTGCAGCCTTTGACACGGTTGACCACACCATCCTCCTCCAACGCCTCTCCTCTGTTGTCCAGCTGGGTGGGACTGCACTCGCCTGGTTCCATTCTTATCTATCCAGTCGTAGCTAGAAAATCACCTGCAATGGCTTCTCTACCCGCTCCTGCACCATTACCCTCTGAAGTCCTCCAAGGATCTATCCTTGGCCCCTTCCTATTCCTCATCTACATGCTGCCCCTCAGCCACATCATCTGAAAACACGTCAGATTCCACATCTACACTGAAGACATCCAGCTCTACCTCACGTCTCTTGACCCCTCCATTGTCTCTCATTTGTCACACTGCTTGATGAGCAAAAATTTCCTCCAAGTAAATGTTGGGAAGACTGACACCATTGTCTTTGGTCCCCGCCGCAAACTCCGTTTCCTAGCCAGCGACTCCATCCCTCTCCCTGGCCACTATCTGAGACTGAACCAGATTGTTTGCAAACTAGGCGTCCTATTTGACCCTGAGATGAGCTTCCAACCACATATCCGCTCCATTACCAAAACTGCCTACTTCCACCTCTGTAACATCGCCCGTCTCCGCTCCTGCCTCAGCTCATCTGCTGCTGAAACCCTCAGCCATGCCTTTGTTACCTCTAGACTCGATTATTCCAATACTGCCCTGGCTGGCCACCCATATTCCACCCTCCATAACCTTGAGCTCATCCAAAACTCTGCTGCCCGTATCCTAACTCGCACCAAGTCCCATTCTCCCATCACCCCTGCGCTCGTTGACCTACATCGGCTCCTGGTCTGGGAACGCATCGATTTTAAAATTCTCATCCTTGTTTTCAAATCCTTCCATGGCCTCGCCCCTTCCTATCTCTGTAACATCCTCCAGCTCTACAACCCAGTGCTCCTCCAATTCTTGCCTCTTGCACATCCCTGATTTCAAACGCTCCACCATTGGCAGCCGTGCCTTCAGCTGCATAGGCCCTAAGCTGTGGAATTCCCTCCATAAACCTCTCCGCCTTGCTACCTCTCTCTCGTCCTTTAAGGCACTCCTTAAAATCTACCTCTTTGAACAAGTTTTTGGTCACCTGTCCTAAGATCTCCTTATGCGGCTCGGTGTCAAATTTTGTTTGATAATCGCTCCTGTGAAGTGCCTTGGGACGTTTTACTATGTTAAAGGCACTACATAAATGCAAGTTGTTGTTGTTATGAATTCTACCCATAGGTATAATGGGCCTGATTTTAGCAGGCCTGCGGGTTTCCGGCGGGTTGGGTTTCGGGTGCGTGGCCTCCGCGCCCGGTGAAATTAGTGGGTTGCCCGCGCGATCGTAGCAGGCAAACCACTAATGGGATCCAATTACCTGCTCCTCCGGGCTCCGCGCTGCTGGTCTGCGCGTCGGGCGGGCTGCGCATGCGCAGTACGATCTGTCAGCTGGAGGCTCTCTACTTAAAGGGGCAGTCCTCCACTGACAGATGCTGCAACCAATGGAACAAATTACAGCATGGAGCAGCCCAGGGGGAAGGCTGCTCCCAGTTTAATGATGCCTCACCCCAGGCATCATCAGATGGGGTGAGGAGGAGGGGGAGGACAGAGATCTTCCACCCGGCGGGCGGGAGGAAGCGGCCTGCCTCTGCCACCAAGAAGGCCTGGCTCGAGGTGGCAGAGGAGGTCACCTGCACCAACAACACATCGCCCACCTGCATACAGTGCAGGAGGCGCTCCAATGACCTCAGTAGGTCAGCCACAATGAGAACACGTAGTCTTTCCCCTACACTCCGTCTGCCACAACACTGCCCCCACCCCACATCTCCTTCGGCACCGCCAACACTACTCTGTCACATCACCCCTCATACCCACTCAAACCCCATCCTCATCTTACCTGCACCTACTCACCTCGCCAGTACTCACCCGCTACTAACACGCAACCCAATCCTCATACAATCTCATGGCTCTATCCCATACTCACCCTCTCGTGCATCTCTCTCACGGCCAGCCTCACTCAACCTGCCACCACCTGTGCTGCAGCCACAGGGCATGCATCGCATATGTGCAGTAGGCAGCGTACGGCAAACGTGTCGTGAGCATGAAGGGAATGCACAAGGGTGTCTGAGGGTTTGCCATGGGTGTTACCTATATTGAATTTCAGAGCAACAAACATCACACATTATATTGGCACCACCACTGCCATGTCTCCGCGAATCCTGTCTGTTGTGTCCAATAATGCCCACTCCTGGTTATCACTATGAGGACCCACCACTGATGCCACCCATTGTGTTACTGCAGAGTAGGTGCAGGTGTATTTGCAGGGCTCGTCCGCGCAGACGACTGAGAGACATCGGCGGTGTACCCGGCTGCACCCTGGAAGGATGCGGAGGAGAAGTTGTGGAGGGCAGTGGTGACTTTGACAGCGACAGGTAAGCAGATGGTGCTGGGGCCAGCCAGGAGCAGCTCGGCATGAAAGAGCCTGCAGATCTCCACGACTACATGTCGAGTGAATCTGCGCCTCCGTGTGCACTGCTGCTCAGAGAGGTCCGGGGAGCTGCGCCTCTGTCTGTGGACCCTGTGCGGAGGGTAGTGCCCTCTGCGACGCGTCTCTCTCTGCTGTAGCCCTCCCTCCTGCTGTACAGGTGGATGTGTCACAGCACTCTGTTGTGGAGCTCCACGTGTCAGAGGTGGACGGCGTGGACTGCGAGGCTGCTGGGGCTGGTCATGCTGTTCGTCCTCCGAGGATGTCAACGCACCACCCATCTGGCAGGTGTTGGTCTGAGGGGTTGTGCAGGGTAGGTAGGTGGTTCCTCGCACTGGGGCTGCGGTTTCACGTCGGTCTGTCCTCTGGCTTGGCGGGGGGTGGTGGAGGGCAGGGGTTGCCCTACGTGACGCGGTGGCCTCCTGCGTGGGTGAGGGCTCTCCCACCCGCTGTGGAGTGCACCTTGCCACCTGCCACAGGCTGCTGGCTGGAACACGACCGGTTGAGGAGGGACTGTTTCCCCCAGTGTGTGAAACTCACTGCCTTGAACCTAAAATCCCACACTTCCTGTTTTGACAGCTGCTTCAGCTCATTTAATGACCTCAACAAGCAAGGTAAGTACACTCAAGTGGAACCCCGCTGGCTTTAATTGCCTGCGGGATTCCCACCAGTGGGGCCTGCGCACGCAGCCCCGCACGTCAGCGCGGCACCCGGAAGTGGCCGGGATCTCGGCGCGATCTGGTCACGTGACTGGATATCGGGATTTTCGGGGCCCCCCCGCTGGAAACCCGCAGGAAACCCGACGCTAAAATCGAGCCCAATATACTTCTATAAAAAATATCACATATAAGTTGAATAACTTTAGTATTTTACTATGCAACACAAAAGTTATCCGGAAACTAATGAATGTATTTTGACCTCATTTCAGTTGTCACTGCTCTTACTTTGATCCTTCAAAGTTAACACTAACTGCAAACATTTTCTCCAGTACAAAGCTCTTTCTGATCCTCATATAGTTTAATCTTATCACTCTACTGGCATGCCTGTACCAAATGTTCCCAGGTTTAGCTCGCTCCCTTTTCAAGCCTTTTAACTAAATCCTAGGCTCCAACTGTGCAGCCTCATTCTTTTTCCCTGCTTCTCAATATTTGAAGAGATGAATTTATTGAAAAGGAACTCAACAGACAAGCTAAACTTTTCCACTCATCCGTCATTTAATTTGCTCTGTTCCTTCACATTTTCTGTCTTTCTTCCTAACCTTTACCTATGTTTTAAAATCGAAACATAATGTGCCTGATCTTAGCCAGTAGCCTTATTATAATTAGATCGTCAATGCCTGCTATTATTTTTCCTGTTAGATTCACCCACATTTACTCTGAATATCTTAAATTCCATTTATCCACAGGAGTGCTCATTCCCAGCTACCCTCGTCATCTCTAAATTTCCTGCAGCACATAAAAATTCAATTAAATTCAGGAAATTACTATTTTCTCATTGCTGCATTGCCAGTAATAACTTCACTTTCCTGTCTGATTATTTTTGTACTTCTCTAGGTTTTGCTCTTACTAAAATGCCCAGTGTACTGGAGGATGTACTTCTTGGTCAATCAGATTAATATGTAATCACTTTTCCAGCTAAAAATTTATGATTCACATTACACTTTGGGGTTAAACAAACTCGAAAGGTTCTCTTTGAGTGTCTGAATGGTATTCGCTTTTACTATTTCTACCCAGCATTGATTCTCTATTAAGAAGGAACTTAAAAAAGAAATAGCATGATTGCAGCAAACAAAGTATTAAAAAGACAATGGGGTCTCTTAAGAATGGGAGAAAATGGGAGAGACCAAGGGGATCTGAGCTATCTGTGACAGTGTAAAATGGTTGATAGCGAGTATGAAGCCCATTGACTTCAATGGAAATAAAAATCGGGAGAGATATGAAATGGGCTGCCATCTCGTTATTACCTGTTTTACACTGTCGCACAAAATCAAGATCTACCTCTAACTGTTTACAAGTTTTTAACGTTATTAATTTGTAGAACGGATTTCACTAGTAGTGTCCCAGACAGGTAGTTACATTTGTGGGAGCTTCATAGAGGAAATGGTCATCAATAAACTGGATTGCTTGCAAGTTCATAAATCTTCAATCTTAGAATGCATCACAAACAAATTAAAATGAATGAGATTTTAAGTGAATGGCGCTAACCTGTGAAGGTTATTGGATAGAGAGGAGTTACCAGAAGATTGGAAGAATGCAAATGTAAATGGAGCCTTAAAAGCAGATCAGAAGTATGGGGCTCTATTTTACCACCCGCTATCGGGTGCGTTCCTGGCCGGGGGGGCTCCGGAGCCCGCCCCGAACCCGCGCACTTCCGGGTTCCCCGCTGACGCGCCGGCGTGCGCGCGCAGCCCCCGCTGGTGGGAATCCCGCAGGCAATTAAAGCCAGCGGGATGCCACTTGAAAGTATTTATTCAGGTATTTCAGGTCATTAACAGACCTGATTAAGGGACTATGTGGGATTTCAGAAAGACTGTTCCCCACACTGGGGGAAACACTCCCAGGTCAAATGGACGTGTTGCAGCTGTCAGCCTGTGGCAGCTGCAAAGGTCCATTTGACAGGTGGCGGGGGGAGACCCTCACCCATTGCAGGAGGCCACTCTGTCACTTGGGACAAAGTTTGGCCTCCACCACCCTCCTCCTGACAGTCAAAGTCATCAACCTGCACACTTACCCCGGGGTCCGGAGACATGTACCTACCTTGCGGACCCCCTCAGATGTACATCTTGCGGATGGGGGCCGCCGTAGCTGCAGTCATGACCTCCTCGGAGGGCGAACAGCATCACCAGCCTCACCAGCCTCGCCATCAACGCCGTCCACCTCTGACACGTGGAGTTCCACAACAGAGTGCTGTGACACATCCACCTGCACAGCAGGAGGGAGGGCTACCGCAGAGAGAGATGCGTTGCAGAGGGTACTACCCTCGCCACAGGGTCCATAGACCGAGGCTCAGCCTCCTGGGCCTCTCTGAGCAGCAGTGCACACGGAGGCTCAGAGTCACTCGACATGTAGTCGTGGACATCTGCAGCCTCTTTCATGCCGAGCTGCTCCTGGCTGGCCTGAGCACCATCTTCTTAACTGTCGCTGTCAAAGTCACCACTGCCCTCAACAACTTCTCCTCCACATCCTTCCAGGGTGCAACCGGGGACATCGCCGATGTCTCCCAGTCGTCTGCGCAGAAGAGCCCGGCAAATACACCTACACCCACTCTGCAGTGACACAATGGGTGGCATCAGTTTTGGGTCTTCATAGTGATCCTCAGGAGCGGGCATTATTGCACAAACCAGACAGGATTCGCGAAGACATGGCAGTAGTGGTGCCAATATAATATGTAATGTGAGTTGTTCTGAAATTCAATATAAGTAACACCCATGACAAACCCTCAAACACCCTTGTGCATCCCCTTCATGCTCACGAGACGTTTGCCTTACGCTGCCTACTGCACATATGCGATGCATGCCCTGTGGCTGCAGCACAGGTGGTGGCAGGTTGTGTGAGGCTGGCCGTGAAAGAGATGCACGAGAGGGTGAGTACGAGATAGAGCCATGAGATTGTATGAGGATTGGGTTGAGTGGTAGTGGCGGGATGAGTACTGGCGAGGTGAGTAGGTGCAGGTAAGATGAGGATGAGGTTTGAGTGGGTATGAGGGGTGATGTGACAGAGTAGTGTTGGCAGTGCTGAAGGAGATGTGGGGTGGGAGCAGTGATGTGGCAGACGGAGTGTAGGGGAAAGACTACGTGTACTCACTTTGGCTGACCTACTGAGGTCATTGGACCGCCTCCTGCACTGTATACAGGTGCGTGATATGTTGGTTGCGCTGGTGACCTCCTCTGCCACCTCGAGCCAGGCCTTTCTGGTGGCAGAGGTGGGCCACTTCCTCCTGCCCGCCGGGAGGAAGATCTCTGTCCTCCCCCTCTTCCTCACCCCATGTATTGATACCTGGAGTGAGGCATCATTAAACTGGGAGCAGCCTTCCCCCTGGGCTGCTCCATGCTGTAATTTTTCCTATTTGTTGCAGCATCTGTCAGTGGAGGATTGCCCCTTTAAATAGAGCTCCTCCAGCTGACAGATCTTACTGCGCATGCGCAGCCCGCCCGACGCGCAGATCAGCAGTGGGGAACCTGGAGGACCAGGTAAGTGGCTCCAATTGGTGGTTTGTCTGCTACGATCGCGCGGGAAGCTGACTAATTTCACCGGGCGCGTTACCCACGCGCCCGATAGCCCCCCCGCCGAGAACCCGCAGCCCTGGTAACATCGGGCCCATGGTCTTGTAAATTATCTGCCTATTAGTAGGACAACAAAATAGAAATCATTAAAAAGTCTTTAAAAAATTGGAGAAAAAAAAACATTTCGGAATAGAAAAGACAATAGATCCTCGCAAACATGAAGTTTTGTAAATCAAGTGGCACTCTACAACTTTATTGGAATTCTTTGAGAATGTACAATTGTTGGTGGACTATGGAAAGGTAAGGGATATCGATTTTGAGCTTATGCATGGAGAAAACTGAAACCCAGGATAAATTTTATCTATTCACTTCAAAACAGGCAACAGAGGTCAGTAATGAGTGATAATAGCTCTAACTAAGCAGCTGTGACTAAAAAACACAATTGGAGATCAGTACTGAAATCATTGGTGTTCATAATGGGTCAGAATTTACTGTCAAAATAGCGGTGAGGCTAACGGTGCTCACCATTATTAATGCACAAGTTGCACAGCAACTTCAGGAAAGGGTAGATGTGTGGATGAAGGTGAAAAATCCGGAAGTTGCTGTCCGGGTTGCGCCGCTCCACTGTTAGTTTCCCGAAAACAGCATCTCGTTGTCTGACTCACCATTGAAATGCATTGAATGGCGCAATGTACCTGTTCTTGGATGGTAGATAAGAACTAAAACTCTCCACAGAAAGTCAGTGCTTGTCCATTTCAGTCTAAGTACCCTTTTTAACTATGTGATAAATTTTAATTACTGCCAAACAAGCTCTCTGGCACTGATAATTGACTTTTACAAATGTGGAGTTTCATTCCTTCAGCTTTGAATTGTTATTGGAGATTTTTTTTTTAATTGAAATTTAATTTAATTTTTCTTTCTTTCTCTTTTTTCTCTTGCTCTTAATCCAATCTTTCTTTCCCTCTCTTTATTTCGCTTTCTGTACCCGATTTGACATTGAATTCCCTACTCTAACTTACAATTCCTGGTTTAGACTCTGCGCTGCTCAATAACAATTCTTCAATCTGTTTGGTTAAGGAGATACAAAGTTGCTTGCCCTGTTCAGACAGGTCCCAGATGTCCTGTGGAGGGTGCCATGTCATTTCAGTCTCCCATTTCAAGCAACTTCCAGTGCAAAAGCTCGTGCAAATTAAAAGGGCAAGTGTAAGTCTAATGAATGGTGGGCGTCGTCTGTTCACCGGCTATAGTAAATTCTGGCCCATTAATGATAAAAAAGCATTTTGGTGGAATCTCTAAGTTTTCAGATGCTACCAATACACGGAAGAGACTATAATGTTTAAGGGAGAGGGATAGTATTCAAAGAGATCTACAGAAATTTAGCAACTAGGCAGGTATGTGTCAAATAACATATTTTAAAGGGAAATGCTTGCTACCCGTGAGTACTTCTTTAGATTCCTAAATATTTTTATGAAAGCAGATTGAAGTTCATTAAGGCTTCTTGTGTGAGTAAAAGTTGCATAGGTTCTCATGATCAGATAATTATATTTTTGGATTATGTGCATTTACAAACAAGTTTCAGAAAACTCTCCCTGAGCATATGTACACTCATGTTCCGAATGTAGCTCTGACACATGGGGAATGAGCGTCCGATCATCTTTGCCAATATAAATTGAATGAAGTTGTTTCTATATTTTGATAGGCATGAAAGGAATATAGAACAAGCCAACAGACAGCTGAAGCGTTATTCATTTTTATTCTGAGTTTTAGATCAATTTTAGATTGCCCCTGCCTTGTGTGTCCTTTTGACAAAAGCTCTCTGCAATTTAAATTAAGGGATACTTAATTTGTCATGAGTACAAATCATCTGATAAAGTTATGCAGATAACTGTGCTTTATCAGCATGCTTAAAAGTGCTCTACTAAGTCAATCTGGAAGGATTTCTCTGAATTATCAGAACACTACAGTAAAAATAATGGTGGTAGCTTTGCATTCTTTGTTTATGATGTTCAGCAGAATGCATATGATAATATAATGCTTATCAGCACAGTGTTCCACTAGAAAGAAAAACTACAATGGAATTTAAATTCTGCAGAAGAAAGCAGAAAGATAAAGCATCTCAAAATAAAGCACCTGGAGCTGGTATTGATTAACAGTGGCCTATTCCCATCTCTTATGCTTAGCTTTTCACTATTTTGTGTTGTCCTCTATGATCCTTATTGACCACTGCAAGCATTTCAAATGTGATTATTAATTGTGATTTTCTCTGTTTTATCAGACAGCATGAAAAAATGCAGACTTCTTCTCACCATTAAAAATGTATTGATAAACTCAGAGAGTAAAGCTGTCAACAAAATACCTTGCTTTTTAAAAAAGAATTATGAAACCTTACATTCAAGGAGGGGAATAAAAGTAATGACCTGAGTAAAAATCTGTAATAGGTACTTGTTCAACTACTTGGTATGTCAATCAATCGAAAATATTGTTTGCTAACAGTAATTGTTTATTTAGACAATTAGGTACTTTAGAACTTTATTATCTCACGTGCGTATTGCTTTTCTAGTTGGACAGCACAGTTAGTTTTGCATTCAAGATAGGTAATAAAGGAATTTGTTACATTCAAAAAAAATGAGTAACTTTTTATGAATTGTTCCCTTTAACTTAAATAGCTCTTAGTCATGCACCATCCACAAAGAAAGTGAGTGGGAACCTGTTTCAAGTCCTTCACCAATGTCGTTCTGAAAGCAATTGTTAAGAAGTGCACTGGAGGGCACCAAGAATGGCTCTCCCTTCAATTTAACTTGATTCCCTGTGGCAGCACAGCTAAGGTCAGCAGCTGAAATTGTAGACAGAATCCCATACCTCACTGCTCTGCAACTCCACTGCAGTGACCAGACTAACTTTAAAATCTTTAGTTTGAACTTTGTCTTGTAATGTTTATCTCTGAGTGTTACTTGACTTAACACTCCCAGCGGAATAAGGTTCTGGTTAAAATAATTTCTCTTTGTAATTAATGTTAATGAGAGAGGCACAAGAACAAGAAATAAAATTCTGTTATTCATGTGACCTGTATCAAACTGCGACATGGGCACAAATTCTATATATGCAAATGAGATTTTACCACAGGAAATATAAAAATTATAAAACTAAATCCTCAATTACGCAAGTAGTAATGTTCAAGAAATGTTAAACTAAACATTTTACGCTCAATTTAAATGATAGCTTCACTGCCAAGATCATATTGATCCCATAAATTATCGAAGCAACCAATCTGATTTTGGAAAAGCATCATTACAATTCAATTTATAACACAAATCCAATACTACAATGTTTTGTTAACAATCGCCATCTATTTAGCAACGTATAAAATTATAACATCTTTTGGTTTTTTTTAATCCCTGCTAGTGCCTTGCAGTGCAAATTCATTAAGTATGGCCTGTATCCAATCAAAGAACATGGGGATAAATTTTCAGGTCTCCTGCCCAGCAGAAACAGGGCAGTAATGATCTTGGAACTAATAGCCCTGTATTCCCTTTCCTAATTGGAATTCATCCAGTCCTTTTTAAAGTCTGCCTAGGCTTTCTGTACCTTGACATCTGCTGGTAAACTTCCACAATTCTATCATCTTCTTACTAAAAAAATGTCTAAATTTCCAATTTTCTTTTGACATCCTTAACATTAAACTGCGCATGCCAGTACTTGAATCTTGTAAAGAGTCGAGGAAACATTACGAAGAAGACTTAAAGAGCAGCCTGACCAGGTTACTCGGGAGAGGAGAAACCTCAAGTGAATTATGGTCAGTACCACACCCATATATTATGGGTCTTCATAACATATTCTGTTTATATTCTGTGTTAAAATTAATCTAGTAAAATTAATTATGTAAAAAGACTTTAAAAATGAGTTTAATAGTGCACTATATTCTTCTGCAGATTGCCTCCAGCTGCATTAGAACCAGTATGAATAGTAATTAGGCTATTGTGATTTGGTGTGTATTAGGAAAACTTATGCACTAGAGCAAAGTATTATGTGAAATCTGATGAATATTCCATGGAAGTTGCAAAATCATGAGTGGTATAATTTAATTTTATCCCCCTCCCAGGCTGGAGGATTTGGAATGTCACTAACTCAAATGATATGATATAAAATGAAACATATATAAATACTGACTGCTGTTGATGGCTATTACATGTAACTTTTGCCTGAGAGTCACAGAATCACCAGAGTATGCATTACACCTCAAAAGATCATTGTTCTGGGAATTACACATGGGAACTAATTAAAGAGTTAAAAAAAGTGAATGCTATGTGTAATTTTCTGATTATTAAAATCACATTCCTTGAACAGTTTTAACACTAAAGTTAAAATGTTTAGTATGTTGATCCTGTGTATCCATTGGAAAGATGACAACAAACATTTTATTTTTCATAAAAACATAGTATTACAGTTTGAGTATTGATACCTCTGCCTTGTGAACGGAGTGAAAAGCTGGTTGCCATAAGCCAGCCGAGTCTCCTGTGACCAGAAACCTGTGACCTTATATATGCTGTGTGTTGATGAGCAAGCCCAACATTGACAGCTACCTTTGAATGACAGTATATATTACACCAGAGATCATGGGTCATACCTGCCACATTTGGTTGTTTCCTTTGAAAGGTGAAAAATACCAATCCATCATTCCTATATGTACAGGCTAAAAGGAATAATCAGATTTAGGCTGAATAATACATTGAAGTAGGGAGACAAAAGTAGTGAGACAGCAAGATCCGAAGAATACAGTGCTTAATAACTATTTAGATAGATACTATGCAAGCAGAAGAGGAGAAGCCATAAACAGAAATGTAGTGCCTGTGTTAAGTTAGGTAACAGCAGAACCAGGAGAGAGCAGTGTCTAGAGGTGGATAGCAGAGGAAAGACTTTGGGGGAAAGGCAGTCAACAGTATTGAAGGCGGAAGAGGATAGATAGAGAGCTGAATTACAAAATCAGCCTTTAAAAATAACACAATCTTGTTTAAATGTTTAAACGTATGAGTTGGGTGGACAAATATTTTTGGAATCATGTAAAGAGAAGATCATCCAAGGGCAGGGATGCGGTATATCTTCAGATAGTGTAGCAAGAGGTCCATGAATATTCTTATTCAATTCAAGTATGGAATCATCCTTCATTTCATTCCAAACCCTGTTACCCCTCTCTTTAAAAGAGCACTGATAATAGTTGATATTTACTTGTTACTGCTGTCCTGATTTTTTCTGTTGTAATGAGCTGCAGGGTCCTCAGCTTCACATTCTACACTTTCTGATAACCCGCTATGCTGTCAAGTTTAATTAAACTTTCTGTGCCTTACAGATAGATATGGCTAATAGAATGGTTTTATCACTTTCATAGTTAAAATGACCTGTGGGGAAGTATATCATTATGTTTGCATTCTGAGTTGGCTAACCATGTAATGTATTAATTCATGTGCACTCTCAGTCAAAATTCATTATTTAAATGAATGCTCCATTTGCAAACTCCATATTCAAAGTTTTTTTAGGGAAGTGAAAAAAAATCAACATGTACAACTATTTGCCCATGTTATATTTTTGAAATGAAGTGTAAATAGCTTTGCCAATATGGTGGACAGGTAGGAAACTAGAAACTTTGGTATAGATTTTCCATCACGTACCACCTGCTTTTATACAGTTATCAGACAAGGGTGGGAAATGGGGCAGGAATACTTTATGCAAGATCCAAACGTACTTTAGCAGCCACCATGTCTTTCCTCCATCATTTCTAGCATTCAAATGAAGCAGTAGTGATGAGAGACATTATGACCTAGAAATTCGGCCATGGAGTGCCCACTTTTTGGGGGCTAAACAGCCTACTAAGCTCCCAATATGGCAGGCAGAACTCGCACAGCACAACGTGGCACTAACTGGCAGGAAGGCTCCCGTACTGACCTGAATGTGGAACAGGAGTGCTTCTCCCAACATCACATTAAAAGAATGCAGGCTGCTCCCCACCTCCCGGCCCCCAATCACCACCCCCCCATCCCCCCCACCGGCCCCCAATCGTGCCCCCCCAATCACCCCCTGCTACCACTGATTGCGTTCTCCCCCACCCCCCCCACCCACCGCGTGGCCTGAGTCCCAATTTGTGCTTAGCAGTAACCATACCCATATGAAATGGACATCCGGGGTTGTCAGGAACTGGGGAAGAGGTGGAAGTAAATTTTAAACAGTCAGGCACAGATATTTCACAGCTTTGCAGAATCTTTATTTCTCAGATTTTTTCTTCCAGCCACATACAGTGAGGCTGCCATTCCTCTCCTTCCCCAACTTCAGACAGGGCGCAATGGATTTCCCATTGGAGATTCCCCTCTACCTTTGCTTTCTGGAAGAAAAGGAGCTCAGAGACAACAAGATGGTGAGGTTGCACTGGAGCTGCATAGCACCCATCAGTTGGTACTCCCGCACTGGCAGAGGACCCTCCCTCACCACAAACTGTATTTGCCTGAAGAGCAGAAGTAGCTAAAAGATGTGGAGGACAACTCTACTGGTTGCAAGGAACATCCATTGCACAATGATACAGGAGGCCTTCTCTCGACTACCACAGCAGAACCTTCCTTGAGTGTTCCAAATTACACAGCTCCCATTTATTTGACCATACCAACGCAACTTCCAACTTTGAATGAACAATGCCTGTACACACAACAAATTTAGTGTAATTTATTTTTATTTGAGTACCAACTACTTCCCCTTTGGGCCAGTGTGTGATATTTGACTCCTTAAACCTAGCCTTATGCTTCTCCCAGGTACTATCTTCATGGCAGAAGCACGAGAGGTGGCAGGATGCTGCAGTAGAAGAGTCTCTTGGGGATGAACAGTCCTAGTCTCATGGCAGCTAAGTGTCTGGAGCAATTCCAAGTTGTGCTTCTTGTGCAGTAACTTGGGCAGCCTGGTCCTGCACATGATGTCAGGCATTGGAATGAATAGGCACATGTGCTGCTATCCCGAGAGACAACACCATCATCTGAGCACATTTCTGCTATGCCGTTAGGACTGGACATTGGTTAAGTGTGGCCACTGATCTGCAGGAAAACAGACGTAATCAGACCAGCAAAGCCCGAGATGCTTATCTGCAACCTAGCCCTAATGTTTGAGGCTGGAAGAGATAGGCCTTTCCAATCTGACACCCCAGATCTCAATGGCAATAGTCTGAGCATCCATGGCAGAAGCACAGTCTGCTTCATTCAAGTCCTGAGATGGACCAGCACTTCTTGTTCTGCTGTTTGGGCAGCCTGGTCCTGCATCCTTTCTGCTAGCTGGTGTAGGCTTCAGAGGGAGCTGGCAGAAGGGCACTATCATCAGTGCCCATTCTTACCATGCCACTAGTTTTGGGCACTGGTGCTGCCTGGCCACTGATCTGCATGAAAGCCGAACTAATGGTATCAAATGAAATCAGTGAAACCCTGCCTAATAGTTCTCTCTTTGCAATCACGAAACCTATTGAAGCCAGAAGAGGTAGCCCTCTCAAATTTAACACCGCTTCATGGCAACAGTCTGAGCACCGATGGAAGAAGCACAGACAACCCTGACGGCCTCTGTCATGAGGACTTCCACAGCAGATTTTACTGTAACTGCCACGTGCTCCATTACAGATTGGACTGCTGAAGAGCCATCCAGCATGGTACTGCAAATGACTCCTCCACTGGACTAACCATCTGCAGGACATTGTCTGACACAGGCCCCAAGGCCTGCACATACACTTAATGCTCTGAGAGCATTCTTCCTTTAAAGCAGAACCCACGAAATGCAGATCCCCAGGCTCTTCCACTGAAGGGCAATGTAACCTGTGCCTCTGGATAACAATCTGTTCCTCAAGTTCCACCCCCGAGCTATTCCTATTCTCATACTCTACGCCTTATTCAGTGCATTTCTCTTCTGGCTCACTCTCCAATTACCCTAGGGTAAATGTGTTTCGGCTGCGGATTTGAAGCAAGATAGTGAATGTTGCCATTTGCTTTGAAGAGCTGCCAAGGCTTGCTGGGAGTGCCGCATGCACTACAGCCTGACTCATCTTCCCTCGACACATCTGCAGGAAAAAAAAGAAAGAGGAGCTATAATGGGTTGCTAAGGAGCAAAGTTCACATGTCACTTTCAATAAGACTGACTTGAGAGTTACATGATATCATTTGCAAGTTGGGTAATGCAGTGTACAGTAGGATAAGAAGGAAGAGAAGCAGAAGTTAAAACAGTCCTCCAGCTGGCACTTGTCCAATGTCTCCATGGAAGGCCTTTTTATTGCTTTTTCTTAATTTATCTGTCATTTTCTCTCTTTTCTAATCTTTTTTGTAGCTTTTCTATATTTTTTTATATTTGTCCTGGCTTTCATTATTATTTTATCTCTAAGTACTAAATGTTTTTTTGTTTGAGATTTGATTTAATTTCCCTATCCTGCACTAAAAACCTAACCATCGATATATTCCCTTTTCCTCCTTCCTGAAGAGTTGCCTGCCCTCCAGGTTTGTCCTGGAGTCTCCAGGAATTAAAGAATAATCTCCTGGACACTGCTGTGAGCAATCCTGGAGAAAAATAATAGGGGCATTAAAAGAGTGTGTTATTTACATTTTCTTTGAACACTTTGGTTTATTAGATATAAAAATATTGGAGATGGAGAAGAAAGGATGTTTGAGTGGGGCAGGAGGTCATACTTTTCAAGAACTATAATGGCATCAGCAACACTAGCATCAAGAAGGCAGCGGGGCATGGCACCAAGCCAGAGAAGAAGAATGCAGACCTCAAAGCCTTGCTCGAGGGGATTGAAGGCAGGAGGCACAGAATCCTCGGTGTGGGTGCCACCAAACCACTCAAAAATATCACTCGTACCCTCTGGCAAAAATGGGCACGTATTTGGGAGGTGACAACTTATTCAAAGGCTTTGGAGAGGAAAAGAAAATTGGAGATGGGGCAGTAGTTTGGAAGGACAGAGGGGTCGATGGTTATGAGAAGAGGTTGATGACAGCAATTTTTAAAGCGAGGTGACAGTAGAGGAGAGGGAACCATTTACAATGTCAGCTGACATGGGGATGAAGTGAAGTTGGGTGGTGAGAAATTTGGTCAAGGGAACAACAGGAGGTGGGTCGTGTGGACAAGATGTGACGGCAGAGGACATGAGGGGAGATAGGAGAGAAACAAGAGAAAGAAGCAGGTTCAGGGCTAGGATTGTTTGGTCTGGTGGGCAAGGGGAAGGGAGGGAAGAAGCAGAGGCAGCTGAATGGATGATCTCAATCTTGAGGACAAAGAAGTCCTTGAGCACCTCACACTGCATTGTTTCTATGTTGCTGTCTCCTCTTCCTTGATTTTTCTTAATTCTCATACAAAACAGCAGTTTCTTCTGAGAAATCAGCAGTGCCGTGGTTGAACCATCTTTACACATGTGAAAGTTTGATGTACGAACATTTGACTTTAGACTGCATCATTTGGGGAGGTTTTCTTTTTAAATTGCTGGAATAGACATTGTGCTACCATTCAACTTTAGTGCTACCATAATTTTAACTAAAGCCTACACTGAGTGTATGCCTAATGCTTCTTACCAGAGCACTTCTCCTTGGTGTCGGTGTATGAAGTATGAGATCATAACTCTATTCTTGTCCTTCTCCTAGGTGCTAGCTCAGTGACCGGAGTGCACGAACTGGCTGGCTACTATGTTGCAATAGGAGCTTCCTGGGATTAAAGTAGGCCTCATCTCATGGCAGCTAATGTGAGTCTGCGAACGTGCAGCATGCATGTACCTTGTATTGGCTGCATGCATGCTTGTTGCTTATTCCTTGCTACATTTCAGGGATTAAAGAGAATTGCAGTAATTGCAGTAATACAGAGTGCAGTGCTAAAACATGGACAAGCTTATGCATTTGGAAAGGAGAACGGCCGTAGTCTAGTGTGCTGTGCATTCTCCCTCCCAATATACAGTAAAGTGCTGCTAAGATGCATCGTCAGGCAACATTGTAAAATTAATAACGTGTGAGCACATTTACCATTGCAACTTTTCAGACACTAGCGAATTTCTTTCTCATCTGTTGATTGCAGGCGAGACAGACTTTATTCTTTCTACTACCTCCAGCCAAACTTCTCTAATGTTATTCTTCAAAACAAGTGCTCCAAAAAGGACAGCCCTTTTTTCCAGCATCTCCTGCAACAGGACCGCCAAAGGTCTATCCTGGAAGGGAGCTGTTCATAATCCTAGTCTTGCAAGTTTTTTTCAAGTTGTTGTTATATCAATGCAAGTTGTTGTTGTTTACCAAGCAGACTGCACACTGGCAAAAAATATTGCTTCTACATTTCAAGGAGGGAACAAGTCCAATCGCAATACATCAGCAGACACTTTAATTGCAGACTTCTAATGTTATGCATGCTGATAGCAGACTGATTTGTGGCCCAGTATTATATTATCCAAAAATTGCTTCAGTCCTGCATACTTATGTGCATGAACATTTCTATTGAGCTAAATCTTGCGTTGAGAGTAAAAGAATCATTTCAAAAATTGCCTGGAGAACAGTGCTTTCAATTTTTCAACCCGTCAACATAGCTCAGGCAATTCAAAATGCCATTCTACAAGTCCAGCAATAACAAAAACAGATTTGTCAAGCCCACAGCATATGTGCAGTAATTCTAATTGCTGTTATATATAGTCATTTTTAATAAAACTCTTATGTCAGCATCAAGGCAGCAGTGGGTGAGGCATTAGCCATGGCAGAACAAGAAGATGACAATGATGAGGAGCCACGAACTATAAAGCAACAAGTTTAGGCCTCATAGAGGAGGGATTCAATTGAGCCATGCGAATGGCTCCAAAAAGAGCCTAATAGTTGAATTTCTAACATTGCTAGACTATCCTACCCCCTACCTCTGTAAGAAAAAAGTCCAACACTCTGATTGCAATATAACTGCAAGTTAATAAACGAATGATGTATAATGTCAGTGCTTTCCTTAATAAACTTTTGAATTGCCCAGATATAATTTCACTGATCTGCTAAATAGGTTCTAAACCGACGTGTTTACATAAATGAGAAAGCAATTACTGTAGCATGCAATTAATTTGTCACTGGTCCTAAATTATTATAATTCTCAGCACAAGAACTGAAAGGCTGCAGTATCATTATTCATATATTTAACTGTCACGCTGAAGTAATGTGAGCAGAACACAGGTAGTTAATATTTATATAAGTAGTTTCATATTACATTCTTTTACCTGAATGAACGGTCTTTCACTGGCTCTTGATGTTCTTTATTGATCCATGAATTTGAGCCACAAAAATACTGCCTGCCACTGTCTGCTGCTGGGGGGTCCCTCAGCGTCCCGTCCCCCCCACTCCCCTGGTGCGCCTCCCCCTTTCCTTATACTGCTGATTTCCAGTTTGGATCGCATAAGCAGATGGCCCTGAAAATGGATTGGGCCTCCCGCTCAATCAATCGGGTGGGCGCAGCAGACGCATCACCAACTATGCGCCTGTTTTGGGCGAAAGTTGAAAATCGCCCCCACTGTTCCCTGCCGCCACATTTATTTTGTCAGCATCTAGGTTTGGTCACCTACCTTTTTAGCCCCAAATTGCCTTTGGAAAGGCTAAAGTAGACATTCAAAGTATTTACAGCCTTTGTAAAAGCTATTTTTTTTGCCCCATATGCATCCACTCTTAAGTGGCTGCATCACTTAAACTTTGGCCAACAGGCCATTAAGGGTTCTCCACTCTTGCAATTTGACCCTCTTTGGTGATCTCCCATCACTGATCCAATATGGGCCGGAAACTCAACTGAATATTTAATTGCGACCAGCCCCAGCAGATTGGCCCGGTCAGAAATTCCTGACCATTATGCTTACTGCTCTGTTAATTTGCTATTTTTGAGTTATAGAAAATCTACCTTCATGTTTGACAGCAGATCAAAGCTGGGTTGGTTCTGGAACCACCAGTACTGATAGTTTTGGTTTCTCAGCTAGATTCAGCAATAGAAACAGTAAGCATGTCCTGCATGTATGAAATATGTGGTAAGAAATAAAAAAAGTTCTAACAACTGAGCTGAGTAAATTCCTGAGTGAGTCATCAAGTAGAAACCTTTTGAGTTATGAGAAGCCAACTGAGAAAGACACTGTCAAAATGAGCTTGTGATGAGAGGAGGGAAGGAAGCAAGTTTGGTCTGAGCAAGAGTTTACGCTGAGACAATAGGCTAGGTAAGAATTAGTTCTAATTCATTAAGGGGATAATTTAAACCTAACTCACCCGACAGGAAACTGATGGGATCGGATTGGCTGCCTATTTTGCACACTGCCTGATTTTACTTTCCATTGACTTCAAAAATTGGGTGGGGTGTAAACTAGGGGGTCGGTCTGATCCCATCAGTTTCCCGTTAAGCGGATTAGGGTAAGATAATCCCCTAAATAGCAGCATAGAAGTGAGGAGTATAATAATGGCAGGGTCAGTAGCTAGGTTAGTGTTGTGTGCAACATGCATGATAAGGGACATTTTAGGTTTTGCAAAGTAACCAGAAGGAGTACGTTAGCCTGAAGTATCACAGGATTTCAGAAGCCAAAGAATGCTGAGCTTGAGGACCAGCTGGCTACTTTCCACAGCACAGTTGGAGAGAAAATATTCCTGGGAAGACACATTTCAGAAGGTGGCTACCCCGCAGTTAGGCCTAGTGAAGCAAAGGAAGGGAAGTGGGGATGAGTGCTGGCAGAGGGAGGAGAAGGAGACAGGACTAACTAGTATAGGAAAAATCTTTTGATTCTGGAGCTGTTCACAGGAACAGGGACAGAGCGAAGGGAAATCCATTTCTGTTCAGTCCAAACTCGCTTCATTACCTTTTTTCAGCAGGAGCTCAATCTCTTAGGGTCACATCCAGCTGGCCACTCGGACAGCACAAGCCTCTCACTAACACAAACCTGTTTTACAATTACAAGAATTTACTTGATGACTCACTCAGGAATTCACTCAGCTCAGTTATTTAAATATTCTTTACTTCTCATCATAGGTGCAACAATGTGGCACCGTGAAAACACACCATTGGCTCTGTACTTTTTAAGGGCAATACTACCTTCCCTATGACCAGAACTGAACATAGCCCTCAAATATCTTATAGAATAACAATATACCCTATCCAGATTTCCACTCTGTACTTCTGTTAATGTGACCCTGTGCCTATTTTCTTTTTCAATGCTAACCTTTATGGTTATGGTTTCATGGATATAGCCACTGTCGTCTTTAGATTTCTTTTCTGATCAGCATGCTGTTTCAATTTTTTATTTAACTTATAGTCTTCATTTGCTTCCTTGCTCCCATACTAATCAGTTAACTTATCCTCATTGAACTACATCTGCTCTATTACTCAGTTATGTAATTTAAACTTGTTTGCTTTGTTCTTCATTATTTGTCTTGCTTTCAATTTTATATGATCTGTAAACATTGAGATTTTGCTTATTAAACCACTACACAAGTTATTAATTATATTTTAAGAATAGCAAAGTGCTCAAGAATCAAATTGTAATCAAATCAAATTTCTGGTCTGACCAAAATACATCAATAAAAAATTCTAATCCAAACATTTTGAAAGCACCAAAAGTATCCAATTTATTGCTCAGCGCATTAAGGTTCCAATTTTCCTCTGTTGCAGTGGAGGCAAATGTAAAACGTGCTCAGAATTTGCCACCTCCTGTTAGAGTTTTCATATCAGAACAGGTACCTAAAAAGTCTCCAAGAGCTTGAGGAAATGGATTCAGAGATTTCAGTTTCTGGAAAGTAGAATAAGGTGGCAGAAAATGAAACAGCTTTACTATAAAATAAATTCCTCTCCCTTCCTTCAGCAGATTTGATTATTGTGAGTTTAACAGGAGATGAGTATGGCAGAAACAATGCATTGCTTCAGGGGTATTCCTTTGTAATTCAATGTGTGCAGAAACTGGAAACCCAATGATTGTTTTATGCCATTCCTGCGCTATTGAAGGTATTGGGTGCCAACAGCTGCACCCATTTCAAGATATTGACACCTATCTTGCCAAATCAAAGAATTTAAAGAGCTATTTTCAAAATTCACACTTCCACTGGGCAGTCTTGCACACCAAGAGCTCATATCAGAAATTCAGGTCCACACTGTCCACAGTTTCCTGATTATTAAGTTAAATGGTTGGAAAATCATCCACAGTGCACATTTGAATTTCTGATATGCACTTCTGGCAGACAAGGTTCCCCTCTAGGTGCACAAAGTCAAAAAATTACTCCTTTTATTCCATGAATGCAGTAATGTACAACTGCCTGGAGCATCAGCTAGTAGGCAGCTGTGACCTCAAAGTGCAGTTAATGCCTCTTCACTATATGTCTGGAAACTTTTCTAAGCACAGATTTAGCCAACCACAAAGATTTAGTCATGTCGGATTATCAAATGTATTTTTGGCATGATGGAGCTATTCTTCTGGTGTCTTTGTAAGTGGTTTTCAATAGGTCTGCAAAGTATCAAGTACGTCAACCCAGATTTATTCCATCGCACTGTCTAGTCGCATACCAACCTCAGTAAAATATCTTCCACTGCACTAGCGTGATGCTCACATTTCTGACATCAGGTATCTTTGTGGCTAAAGAGTAACATTATTAATTTAGCTCAAATTGTTCAGATTTAAAGATAGTTATTTTGTCCTGAGACTTTCAACCACTGGAAACTGAGTCAAACTAAGGATCTACTATTTACGATTTATTTACAGCTAGCAGAAAAGGAAAATTTCCATCCATCAGTCTGAGATGGATTCTGAACTACGTCCCGCTCAGCCCAACTGATTGAATTTTCCCCTGGTTGGCAGGTTTGTAGCGAGGCGACTTTGCTGCTAACCTGCCATTTCCTTTCCCAAAGCAGCCCTAAGTATTTATGCAGGGCTGGTAAGGAGCAGTAATAATTGGCTCACTGTAGCTGGGAGGGAGGAAGGGAAATTGACTGATGCTGCAACATTTTAAAAGGGGGCATGTACTTTTTGAGAGCAGGAGAAACAAGTGGAAGAAAATCTGAAGGAGCAGCAGCCTTGGGAAGGTGGGGGTCTCCAGCAGGAAGGATTCCCCGATTCTCAGATACATCTGTGAATGTTTTATTGGCTGGAGTAAGGACGATAAGGAAACAACTCATAGGGTTTGAGGGCAGCAAGCCCATAAGAGGTTGGTTCAGGGCCTATGGAGGAGAAACAAAAATAATAAATGCTGGAAACACTCGGCACATCAATCAGCATCTGTGGAGAGAATACACAAGGGAGCATTTCAGGTGTGGATCCTTTGTTAGAACTGGAGGAAGGGAGGTTGCTGTATCAGTCAGTCCAATTGCCACTACCCCAAGATTGCCACACATTGCAGGGAGAGGTTCATTGACCTCACAAGAGTGACTAAGGTGAGTCAAGGTACTATTCCCCATACATATCCTGTGCCAATGATAAAGGCTTTGCTCACCTCTGTACCGATCACGCTCTTTCTAAGTCAGAATCTGTTTGTCAGTTATGTAAAGGGAACATCGGGAAACAATGAAGCACCAAGTTAACTCACAACCACTCTGTGAACTCACATTGCCTGCCACACGGGCTTCTGGCAGTCTTGAAGGACAGGTTTACCTGCACCTCCCATCATCATGGAACACATGCACTCATATCATAGAATCATGGAATCATAGAAAGGTTACAGCACAGGAGAAGGCCATTCGGCCCATTGAGTCCATGCCGGCTCTATGCAAGAGCAATCCAGCTAGTCCCATTCCTCCGTCCTATCGCCGTAGCCCTGCAATTTTTTTCCTTACAAGTACTTATCCAGTTCCCTTTCGAAGGCCATGATTGAATCTGCCTCCACCACCCCCTCGGGCAGTGCATTCCAGATCCTAACCATTCGCTGTGTAAAAAGGTTTTTCCTCATGACACCTTTGGTTCTTTTGCCAATCACCTTAAATCTATGTCCCTTGGTACTTGACTCTTCCGTCAATGGGAACAGTTTCTCTCTATCTACCCTGTCTAGGCCCTTCATGATTTTGAATACCTCTATCAAATCTCCTCGCAACCGTCTCAGTTCCAAGAAGAACAGCCCCAGCTTCTCCAGTCTATCCACTTAACTAAAGTCCCTCATCCCTGGAATCATTCTAGTAAATCTCTTCTGCACCCTCTCTAAGGCATTCGCATCTTTCCTAAAGTGCGGCGCCCAGAACTGGCTACAATACTCCAGTTGTGGCCGAACCAGTGTTTTATAAAGGTTTATCATGACTTCCTTACTTTTGTACTCTATGCCTCTATTTATAAAGCCCAGGATCCCGTATGGTTTTTTGACCGCTTTCTCAACCTGCCCTGCCACCTTCAACAATTTGTGCACACATACCCCTAGATCTCTCTGTTCCTGTACCCCTTTTAGAATTGTGCTCTTTAGTTTGGGTTAAAAGGTGCATCCATGCCACTCACATTCCTTCAACATTATGTTGCCTCCCTTCAAAACGAAAGATCGCACACAACCAGTGCCAGAGAAATGCAACCAAGAGAGGAACACTACTCTGAAAACCCTGACTGCATGAAGAAGAATCTATACAGGTAATAAGCAGACAGTTAGAAGAGGCTGTGGGATATGACCAAGATTGGAGGCAAGGTGACAACAGAATGACAGGGCAAGGCTCATCATACATAAAGTCATCTTTATGTGCTTTCTGAAAGCATTGCAGTGCCTTTACATTCCTGTCACTGTTTGCACAGCTAAACAAACTTTTTTTGTTTTTGACATCAAAGGGGGAGCCTTGGCGTATGAGGCCAACCACTTTGATGACAACCTAGGGACTTCTAAAGCCACAACTCATGCCACAACCAGATCGACAACTGCTGCCATGTCCTCACCAACTCCATCTTGGTATCTCGCCTACTCCAGCACCACCCCAAAGACACCCACTCAGGAGGAAGCAGGAGTCAGAAGAGTTTTCACTTGGGTGAAGCACTGAGTACCAGTGAGGACCTGGAAGTGGAAGAGAGGGAGAGTGCCATTCCTCCACGGAGGGCGAAAAAATGATCGATCTAACTCTCAACCTCCCTTCACAAACCCCTCTTTCTCTCAACCTCCCTCTCTTCTTTATAACCCTTTTCAAGCCATAGATCTTTTAATCGCCTCTCCTAATCCTGCAAAAAGCTCATTGCCCACTCCATTACTCCCCTGTGAAGTACCTTGCTATATTTTTCTATGTTGTAGGCCCCACAAAAATGCAAGTTATTGTTGATATGCTTTAGAATTCTAAGGAACTAAGTGAGAAAACAGGCAAGGCTAGATTTGTTGGAGCTCGGCAACAGATGGGTATGAAATATTCACTCAAGCATCACATAAATAAAGTTAGTAGCAACATAATTTTATTGTCAGTTTCCAGAGCCCAGGTCAAAATGATGGATCGAAAATAGAAAGAACAATTTTTGTCAGAACTGGAGCCTTAACCTCCAGAGAAACTAATAGGACCACAAGGTAAATTAAACATAACAGCTGCAACTGAGTCACCCATCGTACGCTTTGGTGGATGATTTGATGGAGATGTAGATTTATAAAATGACAGCTAAGGTCTCAAGTTCCCATCCCAGTGAATCAGGAAAAACAACACCACAGCAACTATCATAAGGAATTAATATGATCGAGGAAATAATAATTATTTGGAAGAAGCTCTGGGAAATATTTGCATTTTGTTTGGGGGAGCCATAACCTAGAAATTTCTGCTAGCTAAACGTTTTTTGTTGGCCGGAATTAGACAGAAAAGCACAAGCTCGAAAATCCAAGAGCTTCTCGCCTGCTTCACATATCAAGCGATTTTCCACAACTAACTCTCTGCTGCCAGCGTTCTTCATTAAAAGAGCAAATTCCATGCAAGTAAACAGATAATGGGGCAGCTACTTAAATTCCAATTTTCTCACCCCGTTCCTGTACTGTGCTAATCTCGCCCATCTAAAATAGGCAATAAAGGCAAGCAAAGGGATCCTTTAAAGATCATTTTTTTTTACTGTCATTCAATTGCAAATGGTAAGGATTGCTTTTAGTGCTCCCCTCTTACCGGATTTCATGGAGAGGGGCAAGGAAAAATAAGAACAGATGACTCCAGAGCCAGATTGGCAATACTTGCCATTATCTACAGGCTCACACACAACCATTTGACAATGATGAAGGAGAACTACCTCTGCAAGTTCAGTGGGAAAGCAATTATAGAGCTGTTCCATCTGATGCAAAGAAAGCTGCTGGTAGCTTCCAGTCATAGTTATCACCATATTTAAATTTTGTGCCTTAGCCTCTTTCCAGAATTGTACAGAGAGCATCAGCAGGATCAACCAATTTGCTATCCACAGATGTATCAAATGTATAACTGATGCAATGTTCAGCAGGAACAAAAAATCCATTTCCATTCCCATGGAATATCAACAGCAGCTTGACAGATCTACCCAATCTTACTGCATTGCAGGATTTCCGAAAGTACAGGGGTCATTGATGGCACCCATGTGGTCACCTAAGCCTCTTGCCACAATGCATCAGTGTACAAGAACAGAAAGGGCTTCAATTCCATCAATGTGCAGCTGGTGAGTGATCGACAAACCAAATCACCTAGGTCAGTACCTGCTTCCCAGGCAGACAATTGTGCGTGCCAGGTTTATTTGAAGACAAGAACAAACTGCATGGATGACTTGTTGGAGACCAAGAACACCTCTTTCAGCACCCCCTTTGCACCAGTTATGGATATAATCAGGGCACAAGTACATGAGGTCCTTGCTACCAACATTATTATAGAGCACACTACTGGCATTTTGAAATTGTGCCACACATGTCTTTCAAGGATGAGGGCACTTATTTCCTGTCATGTGTTGCATAGTCCACAACTTTGCAGTACAAAAAGACCTAACCATGGAGGAGGTCTATCTAAATCTTCCAAATTGAGTGTAGAAGAGATGACTCTTGCTACATTTAGTAAGAGTGATGCAGGGTGTTCTGAGGTGTTGGCTTGATCTGAGTCACTGGCAATGCTGGTAAGATGTTCCTCCATGTCTACAAAAACAGAAGAGGGACATATGTTATATTACTGGCTACAAGAAGCCCCTTTGAAGCAGTGATTATATTGTAATAGACTTTGGGGGAGAATTTCTGTGGAGGATCTCCTGCTCGTCCATCGAAACCTTGGCAGAAGAGCCATGGAAACTTGGGAAAAACTGAGTTTTTGCAGATAAGCGGGAGAATCTCAGCAAATATTTACTGCCTATGTGTAATGTTTTGTGTTTGAATGCATGCTGTACGTGAGTGGGTGGATGAAACATAAAAAGAAGCTGATGGTACTAGCCCTGAGCATGGAGGAACCTCTGGCTTCCATCTCACCCACTCCATCTATTTCATGGTATATTGAATATAATTGCTTGAAAGGAAGATAATAAGTTGACACTTTCAGGCCTTTCTTGTCCTCAGGAAGTTCCAAACCACTTCACAGCCAGTGAAGTACTTTTTAAATGTGGTCACTGTTGTAAAATAAGGAATTGCAGCAACCAATTTGAAGACAGCAAGGTCCTACAAACAGCATTGAGTTAAATGACCTGATAATCACTTTTAGTGGTGTTAGTTGAAGGATCAAACTCCCCTGCTCGTCATCGAATAGTTGCCGTGGGTTCTTCTTTGTCTACCTGAGAGGACAGACAGGGCCTCAGTTTAACATCTCATCTGAGAGTTGGCACATTCTACAGAGCAGCACTCCCTCAGTACTACACTGAAGTGCCAGTCTAGATTACCTGGTCCAGAGACTTGAACATGGGTTCAAGTCTCTGGACCAGGACTTGAACCCATGACTTTCTGACTCAGAGGCAAGAAGGCTACCACTGAACCAAGGTTGACACCTTTAAGAAGGTTTTTAAAGATGGAGAAGAAAGCAGAGAGCTAGTGAGATTTGAGGAGGAAGTTTCAGAGAGTAAGATCAATGTGGGTGAAAGCTCTGTCACCAGCGGTGGAGTGAAGCGAGGGATGGTTGCATAGGAGGCCAGAGTTGGATGACTGAAGGGAGGTGATGCAAGACTTCAGGGGGTAGCAGAATTAAAGTGCAAAGAGATTTGAAAATTTGGTTGAGGATTTTAAGTTCAATACATTGGGTTTCAGGGAGCAAGTCATAAAGGAGAGGAATGATGGCTGAATGGGATTTGGCATGAGACAGAATATAAATGGTTGTGTTGTTGATATGTTGGACTTTATAGAAGATGGAGGCTGGGTGGGCATTAGAAAAATTGAGTTTAAAGGTAATGAAAATGTGCTTATGGGTTTCAGCGAAGATGAGGGTGAGTGTAAGGCTGGAATTGGAAGCAGGTTGTCTTATTAATGGATTAAACGTGGGGTATGAAACTCAGCTGCAAGTTGAAAAGGATACCAAGGTTATGCATTGCCTATTTCAGCCTCGCTGAGTGGCATAGAAAGGGTTGAAGCTACTGGCAAGGGAACAGGGCTTATGGTGGGAGCTGAAAACAATGGCTTTGATTTTCCTCCTGTTGGAAGAACATTTGACTTAATATGGGACAGGCAGTCTGATAGCCAGAGCTGGTTATGGGGTAGAGGGAAGTGGTGGAGAGGTAAAGCTGGATTTAGTCAGTAGGTACAAAATTTGACCCTTTGTGGGCACCAAGTCAAAATATCCACCTCGACCATCATTACCTCCACCACTCCATCGCTTGTCCACGGACATCATTTCCTGCCTCGACATTTATTTTGCCAGTCACTTTTTTTTGCTCCAAACTACCTTTAACATATACAGAGGAAACATTTGCAACCATTATAAAGGTTTTTTTTCCTTCAAGCAACTGAATCCTTTTAATTTTCCCATAGCTGTTTAAGGGCTGGTGGTTTGTCCAATTTGCCACCCTACCCCTTTGACAAGCTCCCAGCACTACACATAATATGGTCCTGGAGCTTGCCATGAATAAAAATGAGAACTGACCCTTGGAAACCCCAGACATCAGCTATGTTGGAAACCAGTGAGCATTACATTTACTGTGCGGATGCTTTGCTGAACTCAGTTATCAAGTAGAGAACCTATGGTTAATGGCTGGATGAAACAATGCTATGAACTTCCTGTCAATTGTGTGAGTGTGCCCTCAGACAACCTAAAGTGTAGATGGGAGCTCGCCCAGAATTGAAATGATATATGAATCACAAATTTTGGGTGGGATGACCATTGCATCATTCCTACCCTAATTGTACCCCTACAGGAACTTCTATCCCTATGGATGCTAAAATAAATAAACATTCAAAAAATAAATGAATATTGTCCAAAATGACAAATGAGAAAAAACTTAAATACAATCAAAACTGGGAAAACATGTCTTTTAAACTGAAGTGTTTAATTATTTTGAATTTCATTGAGGAAAAACTCCAAATACTTCATGAACTAAGATTAGACAATCCAAGTACTTGATTCTTAGTTTTGTTAAAGAGCCTAAAAGCATAATCAATATGGTTAAAATAAAACATGTTAGAAAGTTTCTAGCCAACTACAATATCTGTTGTATTTCATCCTGCAAATATAAAGGGGAATGAAAGTGAAAACCATTAAGTCTTGAAATGACAGAAGTGAGATTTAGTTTTAGTTCTGCTAGCTAAAAATCATGGCTAAGGATTCTATAGCGTATATTTATGATTTCACCAGAAGTTGTACAGACCAGCCATGATCCAATTGACTGGTGGAACAGGCTCGAGGGTCTGAATAGCCTATGTTCCTAGTGAATGGAAGAATCTTCACATCACATTTACAATGTCATTGCACAGTGACCAGAGGGATTTTATCCTCATATGTTCAAAAAAGGTTAACAGAAGAACATAACAGGTAAATGATGAAAGTAAAGAATCCTGAGAGTCTCTCAACCTCAACACACCTAAATTTCCATTGTCCAAAGATCAAGAGGTGAGAAGGTGAACGTTTGATTGGTGCTTCATGAAAATGTAACGTTTTTGCCCTGGGTTACGCTAATGTGAGATATATTCTCTGCCTGTCAAAAATGTTAAAAGTAATACATCAGTGCAAAAAGAATCAAAAGACAGAAATGTCAAATCATATTAGAAATAAGTAAAGACATATATTTACATACAACTGGGCAAGGAATGGATACATAGACTTATTCCATTCGTGTCTGCAAAAGGGCAGTCTTCACTTTTTCATGATGACCATTTTTTTTTAACCTAATGAATTGACTACACCCAGTAGATAGCTCCTATCTTTTAATGCAAGACCTTACAGAGACATTGGGTGTGTATGCTAGTTTTCCATTCTTAACCAAGTGTAAGGAATCTTACAACACCAGGTTATAGTCCAACTGTTTTATTTGAAAATCACAAGCTTTCGGAGGCTTTCTCCTTCGTCACACTCGCTCACCTGACGAAGGAGAAAGCCTCTGAAAGCTTGTGATTTTCAAATAAAACAGTTGGACTATAACCTGGTGTTGTAAGATTCCTTACATTTGTCAACCCCAGTCCATCACCGACATCTCCACATCATTCTTAACCAAGGTCATCCTTACCATGAGCAGTTCATTGTAGTGGAATCAGTATTAAGTACTCCAACTAGAAATGATTATCCATACCTTTAGGCTAATAAAAAGTGCAGCACAGAGGAATCCCTTCAGCGTTTTAGTGAAGAGTGTTGATTTTCTTTGTTAGGTTTTGTGTTTTATTACTCCAGAACCTTTGTGGACCATGCGGAATATATCTCTAATTTGTTACAAATGAAAAATGTTGCAAAGTTAAAGCCAAAGAAATATAAATAATTTAGACACAAAAAAAATGTTAGCTAACATGCCTGGGCGGATATTAATCTTTAATACGGCTGTTTTAGTCCTGAAAACAAAAAATACAATCACATCTGGCGAGATGAGAAAGCTGCTGGGATTTCTAAACTATTACTATTCCCATATCAAATATGTTTTAAGAATCACTAAGCTTCTGCATGAGCCCCTTTAGGTCAAAGAAAGAAGGTACAACATTGATAGCAGCAAAGGAGCTTAAAATTCTGAATTAGAAAAGCAAAACGATCAGATCTGATTATGTCAAAAACTGCTGCTGGTATAATTTATCAATTATAGTAATTCAGTTCACATATGACCATTGGATTCCCAATGATGCAATGTTTTCTATTCCCCGTTGAATGGTAAACACTTCATTGTTCAGAAGCGACATCAAAAATGGTTTGTACACGACAGACATAACCATCTGAAAAATAGGGAATGAATGACAAAAAACAGAAGTCGTCAACTAAAAAAAAATAAAACGAATTCTAGGTACGACACATTTAAGAATGAATGCTGAATTTTTAACACATAAGAAATCAGGGAGACAATTGTTGAGGGAAACATTTTAGATGAAAGGAGTTGCTCTCCCAGGTGTGGAGTGTGTATTTAATTAATTCATGCAGAGGACAATTTAAATTGCACTAAATCTTATCCACATTTACAGCTATTGTTTTATTTTATTACAGAAGATGGAACAGTAAAGGTTTACTTCTCATCCATTTTCTACACCGTGACAACAAATGCATTTCAATCTCTGGCTTGTTATCACTGCTTTCCATGACTTTTTCCTTCTATCCTGCAGTGAGGTCATATTATCCCAGAGTGGCATTCCCTGTTTTGACAATGAGCGCTGCTGCTTTATTTGGACAGTGACTCACTGATGCAATGCAATAAACTACAAATGTAAAAACAAAGTAAATCAGTGTAACAAATAACTAGAAACCACATATAACATTCATATAACGTTTTCACCACATGACCGCCAATGTTAGCTTTTTTTGTTATGCACACTCTAGGCATTAGATATCTGGTCATTCATGCCAATCTGCTTGCTTTTAATCACCATTGCATTCTGTAGAGATGTATTCAAAGGATGGTGAACTAACTCATATCACCACTCCAAATCAGGTTTCTGCTCCACATGCTTCAAAGTATAAACATTCATCAGTTGAAATTTTCCACATCCTTTGGGGCTGATAATATTGTCCACGACACCCCCAGCATTGTAGCGCTTTCGGTGTCAGGGTCTTGCATTATTGGGTGCGAAGAGCCAAAGCCTGATGCACAGTACAGTGGACCATGCAGGCAGGAAGCATGTAGGGGCCTGTACACTAACTGTGCATAAGGCTTACGAAGGTCCAAATCAGATTCAAATCATTCATTCAGTGCTCATTTGTAACAAGCACTTCACAGGAAATAAATAATGTTTGCTCCTTAGTAGCCACCCCTGTCTAATAGGGCCACAGCTCTCATTTCTTCAGCCTCCAAATGCCAACATATTGAAGGAGTTATTTTGCACCAAAGCATTTCAAAACAAAAAAAAAGTGGCTGCACTATATGGGCAGCCCGTCCATTATTGCCCAAAATACCTCCCTTCCACCCCTGTGGTGCTCCAGGATGTCTTGTGCTAAGTGCTGCACGTGCTTTTAAAATATTTAAATAAGTTGACCTTGCATTATCGTGTGAGGCCAGCTCATTTGGGTGGATATGCACCTAAGGAGCAGCAATCTCCATGGTGCTGCCCCAGGACCACATTATTGGCCCCTATATGTATAATTTTATATTTATCTATACTAAACTCCATTTACTAATCATTAGTCCAGATGCTATTTTTTTTTCAGATTCCTTTGAATAACAGTTTACAGTTACATATTTTCCCTCCCCACTGTCAACAGCAAACTTAGAAATTCTGCTTTTCATCCTCTCATAAAGGTCGTGAGTGAAGAATGTAAAACCATAAAGATCCACAAACTGATCCAAAGAAACTCTACAAGTCACTATTCCACAAATTAAAAATACTCATTTATAACTACTTACAGTTTTCTAGTATCTCGCCTAATTTTAATCCGTTTCATTCATTACCACTTTATTGTCTGAAAGGTTACCTTTGCTAAAGCATCTTGTGAAATTAATATTTTTAAAAAGTAGATATAAATCTGTGACAAAAATAAAGCCTTTTTTGTAAAATCTAGCTGAGTAATGGCTGTTTTTATTCTGTCACAGCACACATGGGGCGATAATTTGGGCCATGTAGTGCTCGTTTTGTAGGCACTACGCAGCCTCCTAAGGACCCTAAATGGCGTCCAGAATGCGTGAACATGCTTGAACAGTGACATGCATTGGACGTCAACTTGGTAAAGGCGTTTGCACACGTGCAGATAACGAATGCCGGCAACCTATAAAGTAAGGAGAAAATGCATTAGATCAGTGTGCAACACTGATTAAAAGGGACAGGTACGATTTTGCAACTCAACCCTCCAGCAAACGCACTGTCTTAACCACGAACAGCTGAACAGATCGTAGACGGCCTGGAGGACCCCCCACCAGTACTATTTAAAGGCATCATGCAGGTGTTGCTGGTTAGTTGCTGGATTATTGCTTCTGGCTACTGCTACAATTGGACGTGTTTGTTGAAGCTTCCTATACTTGGAGAAAGTTGGAATGGGATATAGAAAGTTGTTCGGCAGGTCCTGCATTATTGTTGGTGGTATTTACAACAGTGTGCTGAACAAGGTTTCTGGCAACCATGGGTTGTCTGCTAGGGCTCCCGCTGGGCATTGAACATGACTGGGAGCATACAGAGAGGCCACGCAGAGCAAGTCAAGCTGTGAGGAGAAGGAGGAGGAGCAGGGCACTGGGCAGGAGGCCATATCCAATGAGGGCCTTCAGGGATCAATTCTCTTACCTCAAGATGAGTGAAGATCAGTACATCCGATGACTGCGGTTCACGAAAGAGGCCGTGACGGAGCTATGTCAACTGCTGCAGCCACAACTGCAGCCTCAGAGCAGGGCAAAGACAGCATTACCTGTGGCTGTGAAGGTAACCTTGGCACTGAACTTTTACGGCTCTGGATCCTTTCAGGCCTCTGCTGGCGATATGTGCAACATCTCGCAGTTTGCAGTGCACTGCTGTATAAGGGAGGTCACTGAGGCTCTGTACAAGTTGCACAACAGATTCATAACTTTCCCGCTTGACAGAGGGAAGCAGAATGAGCGAGCTACTGCCACTCGCATGGGGCGGCGCCTCAGCAATCCTGGTGATCTGCTGGAGGACAGATTGCTGGAGTGCTATGACGCCCTGGAAGCCCCATTCCACAGTGGTACCCAGAGCCACGACAGCAGCAGTCTGAGCCTGGAAAGCAGCAGTCTGAGCTTCCAAAGCAGCTGTCTGAGCTCCAAATGAAGCATGCAGACCTTGGATGGCATCTGCTTGTGCTGCAATGGAAGCCGCGGCATCGGTCATCAGACACTGCATCATGGTGGGTTCCACAGGTGTACTGATGGAAGTGACCACCTGCTCCATGTGGGAAAGGATGGCTCCAAGCTCTGCGCAAAGCCCTGTGCCAAGTTAGAGCTCAACTCCTCAATTGAACATCAGCAGCCTTCCACCACCCATGCTCCAGCCACTGGGGATGCACCTGGTAGGAGCACTAGGAAAGGAAAAGGCACATGAATGACAGACGCTAAGGGAATGTGCAAGGTTAAGTAGTATAATGTTGTATACATGATTTCATGTGTATGTTTATAAATTTGTATTTGAACTCGTATTTGGTGGTGGTTTTTATTTATGCGATGAGCTGAGGGAGGAAGCAATGTGCAATTTTAAGGAGGAAGATTTGACGGTCACGTGGCAGAGGAAAGGTGAGGAGTGTGGGACTGTTGGTGAATGGGGAGGTGTCATTGAGGTCACTGATATCGTTCATGAATAAGGTGAGCAGGCAGAACCCTGGCAGTCAGGGCCTGTGCACCTTGTTGCCCCCATTGCCTCTTCCGCCCTCTTCCTCCGCCTCTTGCTCAGGCTCTTGCCGGATAGGCGATGACAAGGGCCGTCCTCTCCTAAGGGCGAGTCTGTGCAGCATGCAGCATACAACGACGAATCTTGGCACCCGCTCAGCGGAGTACTGCAGGATCCTCCAGAATGGTCCGGGCAGAGGGACTCCTCCATGCCCCTTGACATTATGCGCAGGCTTTCTGGCAGGCTTCCCAGTGCACCAAGCATTTGGTGGTGTACGCCCATCAGCCTTCTTCTGTAGCCTGACCCATCAAAGTCATCTTCTGACTCCTCGGCAGCAGAACCATTGTGCGACCTTGCCCTCCGGCGAGCTGGTACCTGTGGTTATCCATTTCCCTGCCCCAGCTCCTGCGCACTTGTACCCGGTGTCTCACCACCTGCAGATCCCTCCTCTAACTTAGCTTCTAAAGTACGCGCAGTGTAAATATCTGAGTTGGTGGATGCGAGTGTTAGATCGAGCGACGGTGCAGCTTCAGTGTCAGTGTCCTCCTGCTCCTCCTCGGACAGTGCTGGCTCCAGTTCTTGTGTATCTGCAAATGACAAAGGGAGACGGGTTGAGTTATGGAGCGGGGAAAGGAGAAAGTAAGCAGTGCATGCTGACACCATCTGCAGCACCATCAATCAGAAAAGATTGTGGGATGTGGGAAATGTGGAGGAGGATTAGGTATGCCGAGACCCTCATTGTTGGGACCTTCACCGCAGCCAGTAGCTAGAGCACCAGCCCGCCCAATGATCTGCAGCACCATCTCCTTCATGGGGGTGAGGACGTGTAGGCATGCCTGTCCTCTATCCGTTCTTTCCTGCTGCTGGCTGCTATGCACCACCTTCTCCTGCAAGACAGAGGGAAGTGTGTCAGTGAATGTCCTGCAAGATGTTTGGGTGATGTGCCTATCATGGTCGAATAGCTGCCAGTGTATGTGACCTGTGAGTTGTGAGTATGTGGATTGAAAGAACGGTACTATGTGAGGTGAGATGCAACATCCGAAGTGCAGCATTGCGTACGGATGGGCAGTGTTTGTTGGTGGGTGGGTGACGGGGGAGTGTCATGCGTGGAGCAGTGTCGCAGTTGGTAGGATGTGCCACTTGACTCTTGCATTCACTCACCTTCACCACTCGTGACAAATCATTGAACCTTTTCCTGCACAGTGCGCAGTGCAATGTTCCTGGCATTCACCTCCAGGGCCATTTCCTCCCACTACCTCCACAGCTGGTGTCTGGAGGGTCTCCTGCCACCCTGTGTGTACAGATGGCCCTTTGTGCGTCCACCACCTCCATGAAGGCCTCCAGCGCGTCATCAGAGAACCTCAGTGCATGCTCTCTTGCAGGTCCAACCATTCCACTTGTCATCCTCCGTTGATTGCATTGACAGTGCACCTCCCCTTTAAGAGGTGCAGGCTACCTTTAAGCAGTGCTGGCCATGCCCATAATCGGGCCCCCTCCTGGTGCGTGCAGTCATTCAATGGTGCAGGTAGCGTTGGCCGCACACAGGAATCAGGTAAATGACAAGGCAGCACATATCACACATGCTGCCTGCATCACAACGACCGGGCGTGGGTTAATTGTGCACCGCGACCCCCGCTCCCGGATTTGGGGGTTATCAAATTTAACTCCCATGGAGTTAAAAACCAGATTCACTCACAGAAATTCTGTCCCAACTTATATCAATATGTTGTTACAATAATTGTTTGATTGTCGCCAGGCAGTTTGCTTGAGGAAGGAGCCAAGCCACTCAATTCAAAGGCAAACATTCCATGTGATTTGTTCAGGTACGTGACTAATTGGCAGCATTTTGAAGTTAACAGACACTTATTTAAATTCGTGAAGCTGCGGCTATTGTTTTGTATGTATTTATCAGCCTGCCTCTTTCAAATCAATGAGTTTGATCTGGATCCTTCAAAGAGAAGTGGAATCATTTTGACTTCAGATGATAGTGTAAAACATGCAATATTGGCTTGGCCGCCCTGATTTTCGTTTCCATTGGAGAAAAAGACCAGTGGGGGTACACTTCCCCCAGAGTGTACAGACTACTTTCCAATACGGACGTACACTTTGGCAGGAGTCAAGCAGATATCAGCTATGCAGCCACCTTGAATTTAATCGCATTTAACTTTTTTGGCTTCAATGTGCTTTCAAGTGAATGGCCCACCTTTTCACCACAGTAATTAGAGTTTAGAATCTCATTGATATTTTGCGGTGAGACACAATGGGCTCGATTTTCAAAGTAAAAAAACAGGTTGGGGGCAGGGGGGACATTGAAAATTGCCGCCATTTCAGACCTGCCCCCAACCCGCCTCCAAACCGCCCATTACCGATTTTTATGGGGGCGGGACAAGGGGCGGGCAGCCAACCCGCTCCCAGGATGGGGGTCGGGCCTTAAAACCTTTCAAGGAGGCTTCAGGCCTCCATTTTTAACTAATTCCCATTTCAACCCCAGGGGGCCAGGATTCCCAGGCCTTTTGTTTTTCGCCTCGTGAAAGGAGGCGAGAAGGCCCGAGACTGCAGGTAAGTGCCTAGAAAGGCACAGCTTGTGGGCCCGGAGGAGCAGGAGTGCTTCTCCCAGGTCCAATAAGCCTACCTGCACTGACCCCCCCCCCCCCGCCCCCGACCCCAATCCTCCGACCCCAATCCCAATCCTCCGACCCCAATCCTTCGACCCCGACCCCAATCCTTCGACCCCGACCCCAATCCTTCGACCCCGACCCCAATCCTTCGACCCCGACCCCAATCCTTCGACCCCGACCCCAATCCTTCGACCCCGACCCCAATCCTCCGACCCGAACCCCGATCCTCCAATCCTGACCCCGATCCTCCGAACCCGACCCCGATCCTCCGACCCCCGGCCCTCAACGATCGCGGACCCCCGAAATGACCCTTGATCCCGCCCCCCGACTTACCCCCGATCCCATCCCCCATGACTCGTGACCCCCGTACCCACCTATGCCCACCCTTGCCCCTTGCCCATCCGTGCCCCCCCACCCAATTCCCCCCACATCCATGCAAACAAAGACTTACCTGCAGACTTACCTGAACACGTCCTGTCCCTGGCTGGTCTCCCGTCCAACTGAGACCAGCCTGTCACTCAGACCGGTCAGTCGGATGGGAAACCGACAAAAAAAACAAATGACCTCCTTAAGTCAAAATCGTAAGGACGTCCGGGAAACCCGTACTAATGGGTTTCCCAACCTCAAATTTACCCTCCCACCTCCTTTCCGGCTCCATTTGAAAATTGAGCCCAATTGCTTTTCTTAGACACAACACTTCTATAACGACTTTGTGACTCACAAGGAAAGTTGAGGTGCTGGATAGATTGGCAATGATAGTATTCATCAAACCAGGATTTCATTTTTCTTTCTCAAATGCTGATGTTTTTTCCCATTAAGTAGTATAGGATTGGCATCCGGTGATGTGGTCATACAGGGTTGCGATCAACCACAGATCCTCATTATGCTGGTGGCTGTCAAAGAGTGCAGTCTGACTGGGAAAAAATAACCGTCTGTCTCAAACCAAAGGCCCATTGTAACCTTTTTTTATTTCCTTCATTTTTTTTTTCAATCTGTTATCCGTGTCAGGTACTGAACAGTGTGGAAAAAGAAAGCAAATTCCAGAATCAAAGTCTAAAAGTTTAGTAACGTAGCTTTAGGACTTCAATTTGTTTTTTTTTCATTATTGGTAGAATTTGGGGGAAAATTGTTTGTTATTTGTAGTGAAATTGTATACACACTCTTTATCAACAGCACACAGAGGAAATTTTCCCCCCAATTGTATTTTCTATGGAATTCATTGCTTATTTTTTTATTTCTTCTATTTATTCCTATTTTAAGCATGTCTTTTTAGAACATTTTTGCACACTATTTTTATCTGCATCCATTCAGATTTTTGAATAATACTATTACAGGCAAAAGTTGGTGGAAGCAATAACCTCAACTTGGAAATCCAAATGCAAACTATTTTATGTTCAACCTAAAATATATGAGGCATGTGTACAACATGGTAAGGACATAACTTACCATTGAGAATAGCATGCCGGAAATCCCAAGAAAACTAATATTGAATCGGGGACAGGAACTCAATAAAATTATCATAAGTAAAGCAACAGCAATGAAGCAAATAATAGCACTAAAGAGTGACAAATCCCCAGGACCAGATGGTTTCCATCCTAGGGTTTTAAAGGAAGTAGGTGAGCACATTGCAGATGCCCTAATTATAATCTTTCAAAGTTCTCTAGATTCAGGAACTGTCCCTCTAGATTGGAAAATTGCACATGTCACTCTGCTTTTTAAGAAAGGAGAGAGAGAGAAACCAGGGAATTATAGACCAGTTAGCCTAACATCTGTTGTGGAGAAAATGCTGGAGTCTATAATTAAGGACAGGGTGACTGAACACCTCGAGAATTTTCAGTTAATCTGAGAGAGCCAGCATGGATTTGTGAAAGGTAGGTCGTGCCTGACAAAGCTGATTGAATTTTTTGAAGAGTTGACTAAAGTAGTGGACAGGGGAATGTCAATGGATGTTATTTATATGGACTGCCAGAAGGCATTTGATAAGGTCCCACATAAGAGACTGTTAGCTAAGATAGAAGCCCATGGAATCGAGGGAAAAGTACGGACTTGGTTAGGAAATTGGCTGAGCGAAAGGCGACAGAGAGTAGGGATAATGGGAAGGTACTCACATTGGCAGGATGTGACTAGTGGAGTCCCACAGGGATCTGTCTTGGGGCCTCAATTATTCACAATAATTATTAACGACTTAGATAAAGGCATAGAAAGTCTCATATCTAAGTTTGCCGATGACACAAAGATTGGTGGCATTGTAAGCAGTGTAGATGAAAACATAAAATTACAAAGCGATATTGATAGATTAGGTGAATGGACAAAACTGTGGCAAATGGAATTCAATATAGACAAATGTGAGGTCATCCACTTTGGATCAAAAAAGGATAGAACAGGATACTTTCTAAATGGTGAAAAGTTAAAAACAATGGATCTCCAAAGGGACTTAGGGGTTCAGGTACATAGATCATTGAAGTGTCATGAACAGGTGCAGAAAATAATCAATAAGGCTCATGGAATGCTCGCCTTTATATCTAGAGGACTGGAGTACAAGGGGGCAGAAGTTATGCTGCAGATATACAAAACCCTGGTTAGACCGCACCTGGAGTACTGTGAGCAGTTCTGGGCACCGCACCTTCGGAAGGACATATTGGCCTTGGAGGGAGTGCAGCGTAGGTTTACTAGAATGATACCCAGACTTCAAGGGTTAAGTTACGAGGATAGATTACACAAATTGGGGTTGTATTCTCTGGAGTTTCGAAGGTTAAGGGGTGATCTGATCAAGTTTATAAGATATTAAGGGGAACGGATAGGGTGGATAGAGATAAACTATTTTCGCTGGTTGGGGATTCTGGGAGTAGGGGGCACAGTCTAAAAATTAGAGCCAGACCTTTCAGGAGCGAGATTAGAAAACATTTCTACACACAAAGGGTGGTAGAAGTTTGGAACTCTCTTCCGCAAACAGCAATTGATACTAGCTCAATTGCTAAATTTAAATCTGAGATAGATAGCTTTTTGGCAATCAAAGGTATTAAGGGATATGGGCCAAAGGCAGGTATATGGAGTTAGATCATAGATCAGCCATGATCTTATCAAATGGCGGAGCAGGCACGAGGGGCTGAATGGCCTACTCCTGTTCCTATGTTCCTATGTTCCTAGAGCGTTGAAAGAAACCAATTGGAGACAGCTGACTCGCCATTTAGCATATCTAAACAGTGTATGACAGCAATAAAGCAAATAGTCCCTGAATTTTCTTGGGACCAATGTAAATCAGCTGTGACTGCAGCATTGAGCAGGAAATTTGGGCAGGCCCCAGCCCAGGCCCATAGTTTCTGATGGGACCTCTGTGGGGCAGAACCTCTGTCCACCCGAAACGTGGCCCATGGCATCAGATGGGTGGGGATGGGGTAGAAGTGATTTCCCACATCAGGAATTTGCTCGACCCTGGACTCTCTTACATCCAGCAACCTGGATGCCAGGGTGAACCTATTAGGAACAATTTGATAAGCTTGGACTCTCCTGCTTCCCAGATGGTTTTCTCAGATGGGACCCGATATATTCTACTTAAGGGTAAGGAAAATATATTTTAAGTCATTATTTCAGATATACCAGGGCAATAGCACAAGCTCAGGGTTGCGAGGGAAAATTTAAGCTCAAGTGCAGCTATGACACTGTCATTTACCTTGATAGTGTAAAAAAAATTGCCCAGGTATATCCTATCCACAAGAAAACGAGACAAATCCAGCCTGGACAATTACCGCCATATTAGCTTCCTCCCTATCATCAGTAACACGATGGAAGGAAGCATCGGTAGTTCCATCAAATGGCACATATTCATTAGTCCCCTACTCACTGATGCTGAATGCCAGTCGAGAGATGGGAGTACCTGCACTTGACATCAAGGCTGCATTCAACTAAGTATGGCACATCAGCAAATCAGAGATCAATGGGTGTCAAAGAGAAAAACTGCCAATGGCTGGAGTCATACCTAACACACAGGAGGATGTTCGTGAATTCCAGAAGGCAATCATCACAGCCCTAAGAATCATTGCAAAAGCTCCTCAGGGCAGTGTCCTTGGCCCAATTATTTTCAGCTGCTTAATTAATTATCTTTTTTGAGGTCAGTCGTAGGACTGTTTGCTGATGATTCTACAGTGTTCAACTCCATTCATAATGATCTTATTGAATGGCGGAGGAGGCTCGAGGGGCCGCATGGCCTACTCCTACTTCTATGTTCTTACAACTCATCCAATAATGAAGCAGCTATTCCAGCTTACACCAAGATCCGGACAGCTTTGTGTCTTGGATTGACAAGGGGCAGGTAACATTTGCATCACAAAAGTGTCAGGCAATGAGCATCTCCAACAAGACAAAGATCAACTACTTCCCCAACCTTCAACAGGACCACTTTCATTCAGTCTCCCACCATCAACGCCTTATAGGGTCACCAATGACCAGAAGCTTAACTGGACCAATGATATCAACAGCATGGCTATACGAGCAGCACAGTGTTGTGGGAAATCACCACTCGGAGTCAGACTTAAAGATTCAACATGCAGTTTATTGGACAAAGCTTTGGGAGAAGCGCTTGACACTCCGCAGTGTACGCAGTCACCTTCTCAATTTTAAAATGGTCGTTGAGCTTCTTTTATATGTTACAAGTACAGACATTCAGCAGTTATTACATTATTAGCCTTGGTTAGTGACACATTAGCCAATTAGGCCCCGACAGCAACAATTGACCTCCAATCACATTAAAACAACTGTTATCAACTTAAGACAGTCTGGTCTTTGTCTGTCCTGTAACTTTTATCAGTTCGTTGTGTTAAGTCAGCATTTTTTAATGTCTTTTCACAGAGTCCATTTTGTTTAGCAGAGTTCATTTTGTTTAGCAATACACTAATTTTGTTAATCTTCAAATGTTATGTTTAAGCTTTTAATTATGGTTAGTCTGGTCCGCGCAAGGCGCATTTCGGCGTGGTCTCGGGGCAGTGACCGCAGCCACGCACACACTAGTCGCCTAAGGTCACCTTTGCCTTTAACCCAACAGCTTAAATTTTACTTTAACAGTGAAGTTGAGTTATCCGGCGAGTGGCCGGGAGTTAAGTTGAGTTATCCGGCGAGTGGCCGGGAGTTAAGTTGAGTTATCCGGCGAGTGGCCGGGAGTTAAGTTGAGTTATCCGGCGAGTGGCCGGGAGTTAAGTTGAGTTATCCGGCGAGTGGCCGGGAGTTAAGTTGAGTTATCCGGCGAGTGGCCGGGAGTTAAGTTGAGTTATCCGGCGAGTGGCCGGGAGTTAAGTTGAGTTATCCGGCGAGTGGCCGGGAGTTAAGTTGAGTTATCCGGCGAGTGGCCGGGAGTTAAGTTGAGTTATCCGGCGAGTGGCCGGGAGTTAAGTTGAGTTATCCGGCGAGTGGCCGGGAGTTAAGTTGAGTTATCCGGCGAGTGGCCGGGAGTTAAGTTGAGTTATCCGGCGAGTGGCCGGGAGTTAAGTTGAGTTATCCGGCGAGTGGCCGGGAGTTAAGTTGAGTTATCCGGCGAGTGGCCGGGAGTTAAGTTGAGTTATCCGGCGAGTGGCCGGGAGTTAAGTTGAGTTATCCGGCGAGTGGCCGGGAGTTAAGTTGAGTTATCCGGCGAGTGGCCGGGAGTTGAGTTGAGTTATTGACTGGGATCAACATTGCAGAAATGGTATTTTATTGTTCCAGACACAGCCCATAGGCTTACAGTTAATTTGTCAAACATGGCTGCAAATCACAGAGGAAGTGAATGCTTTTTCTTGGGCTCCACTTCAAAGGGAATTCATTGGTTGTTCGGTGCTTTGGAACATCCTGAGGACCTGGAAGAGACTATGTCAATATATGTTCTTTTCCATCTTTCTCTCTTTGCTTCACCTAGAATGAAGCATTTTGACCTCAGGAAAATACCAAAACAAGAAGCTAGTACATTTTATGGTACATTATAGATGAGCATTCTTATTGTGAGTGTTTTCTGTCAGTGTCGTGGGCCACGCCCCCTTTTTACTGCGTCTTACATGTTTTCTTCTTTTGTGTAATGTATCTGTTTTGTCTTGTGTTTAATTCTGATATTGCTGAATTAAAATTGGAGTTATTGAGGTTAAGTGACCTATTAAATTCTGGTTCTTATAAAATGTGAGCATGTTAAATTCCAGACATGGGATCTTCTAAAAAATTGGCATTTTGAATTTTTATCTTGTGATTGGCTGTGGTTAAAAAAAGAGGTTAAAGAAAAATTAACGGGACAGATAAAAAAAGCTATCTGGTATCACCGTGATAGGAAAAGTCGGAAAGCTGGAACAGCTCGGAGAGTTGGTTATAATCATACCCACGAAAAGTATGTAAAAAAAAAATGAATTGGACAGCGAATTATAAAACTTACGAAGCAATGTGAAAATTGAGGGGTATCTCAAACAAAAGTTGATATAAACTAAAATGTACGATGGGAGATGTTATTTCCCAGTATGAATTTTTTTTTAAAAAAAGAATTTATGTGAAAATTACGTTGACGTATGCTGAGAACGCTGCGTGAATCTGATATCTGGCTCCGTCGTTTTGTTACTGAAAAAAAAGGTTAACCCCTTCCAAGGACACCGACATCTGTTTTCGATTCACCAAGACAAAATGAGGTTTCATTGTAAAAGAAAAGATAAAGTGCAGATTTAAAGAATTACAAGTTCAAAATATATAGTGTAAAGCAATCCACAAATGAAAAAAAAATCAGTCAAACCTGTGTGAAGAGAAATTTTGAAGGTGGAATGTGGAAACTTAATCTCAGAGGGAGAAGTATCAAATTACTGCTACCACGAGAGCCAGTTAATGTTAACCCCTTCCATCCCAAGAAGCCAGACTGTCATGCCAAGAGCAGTTCAAACAGACCCAATCAGTTGAGAACTGTCCAGAACACAGATGAACATGAGGTAAAAATTGGTATAGGTTATATTATTAAAATTGACCTAATTACTCGGAAATGCCAAAGGCTACAATTGACTGAGATATAAGTTTCCACACAGACAATGCTACAGTGAGAAAAAAAATTGATAAGAAAGGAATGTAAAACAAATCGTATGAAGAGAAAGCATAGGTTGGACAATTGGAAGTCCATTACTTGAGCTATGTACTGACACAGGATACTAAACGCCTATCAGTTTTACCCCACCACAGTATGATAAGGAAGTTCGACAAGTTCTGGGGCTATTCAATTTTATTTGAAACTATTCACAAATAGTAGCTCCAATACAAGATCTGACCAAAGAGGGGAGACCTTCCCTGACAAATTATATAACTCGCATTGAGAATGCTAAGAAAACTCAACAATTATATCAACACCTCCTAACTCAAGTGTTAAGACAAAGCGCGACATGGAATGGAGGTGGACATCGTAAAAGAGATAGACAAATATGGAGACGTAAAGATCTGTGATAAGTGATATAGCAACTGCCTTTAATACGGGTGCCTCAGTTGTTAACACCATTGATTTGGCAACATTAGATCAAAAGGTCAGAGATTTTCGTGTCTCGCATTAAAGATATATTTAAAAATAAATGAAAATACAGATAAGGAATTGTCTGAGGATCAAATGCTGACCATACATTTGCAAAGGATCGCTACAGTGCTAGAAACACATGCCCAAACCATTAATAAATTAATAAAAGAGGAATATAACGTATCTTAGCAGGCGGCTGCTAATGACATCTGACATCTTGAAAACACAGAGATTAGGACTTGGAGTTGGAAATTCCAGTCTGCAGTCCTACGTACATCTGTATGTGGGAGAGACAGTGCGAGCTCCAGAGAAAGAGAGAGAGAGTGAGGGACCAGGCAATTTCTCTCTCCTGTTTTGTTTTCTGGATTTGTTTCGGGTAAAGGGATTATTCCTTTGGACAAAATAAATAATAAATGATGATTTGACAAATTAACCCCTTGGGCTCTCAAGAAGAGCCGCAATGGATTTTCTGTGTTTCTTTTAAAACAAGTGACCCTGGTTTTTGGGACCACATGAGTGTTGATGGTGCAGCATTACCAAGAGTAGTTCTTCGACATAAAATGGCTTTACAAAGTTATGGTGCAACCTTTGCTGGAGAAATTTGGTGCAGGAAACGATCCAGTGGTGTTAAAAATTTAAGACTTTAGCTGCAGACATCAGCAGATACCAAATGTCACAGCGTGGTGACATCAACCTGATTCTCTTCTTTTGAAAACATTTTGATTTGTTTTATTTTAACCCATTTATTGTCTTCCGAGACAGAGTGCTCGAGGTGGGGAGATATGGGAGTTACATCCAAAAGTAATTACGAGCACTTCATCTCTACTATAAAACCACAAAGCCTGGACATAATTTGTTTCTGAAATTGGAATTGATAAGAAAAATTTATATGAGTTGCTATTCAAGCACTCGAGAAAGAAACATTTACTTGTAATTTAAGGGGATAATCAAATTATATTTTAAAATAAAAGAAGTCCAGTCTAAATGGTTCCTATTGAATGCTGTGTATCAAGGAAGAATTCTTTTCGGGAGGGAAGAAAATTTTACATTGACAAGTCCTGTCAGTCCAACAATACTGCTCTCAAGTTGGGATAATTGTGAAATGATAGAAGGGACTCGGGCACATAGCGAGGTGTTTGTCCTCATTGATGACATGTTGAAGGCTGCGGAGGACATGGCGTAGTTTCTCCGCTCCGGGGAAGTACTGGACGACAAAGGGTACTCTGTTGGTTGCGTCCCGTGTTAGTCTTCTGAGGAGGTCTACGCGATTTTTCGCTGTGGCCCGTCGGAACTGTCGATCGATGAGTCGAGCATCGTAACCCGTTCTTACTAGGGCGTCTTTCAGCGTCTGTAGGTGTCCATCGCATTCCTCCTCGTCTGAGCAGACCCTGTGTATTTGCAGGGCCTGTCCATAGGGGATGGCCTCTTTGACGTGGTTAGGGTGGAAGCTGGAAAAGTGGAGCATCGTGAGGTTGTCCGTGGGCTTGCGGTAGAGTGAGGTGCTGAGGTGCCCGTCTTTGATGGAGATTCGTGTGTCCAAGAAAGAAACTGATTCTGAGGAGTAGTCCATGGTGAGCTTGATGGTGGGATGGAACTTGTTGATGTTATCGTGTAGTCTCTTTAGTGATTCCTCACCGTGGGTCCATAGAAAGAAAATGTCGTTGATGTATCTCGTGTATAGTGTTGGTTGGAGGTCCTGTGCAGTGAAGAAGTCCTGCTCGAACTTGTGCATGAAAATGTTGGCGTATTGGGGTGCGAATTTGGTCCCCATGGCTGTTCCGTGTGTTTGGGTAAAGAACACGGGACGCAACCAACAGAGTACCCTTCGTCGTCCAGTACTTCCCCGAAGCGGAGAAACTACGCCATGTTCTCCGCAGCCTTCAACATGTCATCAATGATGACGAACACCTGGCTAAGGCCATCCCCACACCTCCACTACTCGCCTTTAAACAGCCACCCAACCTCAAACAAACCATCATTCGCAGCAAATTACCCAGCTTTCAGGAGAACAGCGTCCACGACACCACACAACCCTGCCATGGTAACCTCTGCAAGACATGCCAGATCATCGACACAGATACCACCATCACACGAGAGGACACCACCCACCAGGTGCACGGTTCATACTCCTGTGACTCGGCCAACGTTGTCTACCTCATACGTTGCAGGAAAGGATGCCCCAGAGCATGGTACATTGGCGAGACCATGCAGACGCTGCGACAACGGATGAACAGACACCGCGCAACAATCGCCAAACAGGAGGGTTCTCTCCCTGTCGGGGGAACACTTCAGCAGTCATGGACATTCAGCCACCGACCTTCGGGTAAGCATACTCCAAGGCGGCCTTCGAGACACACGACAACGCAAAATCGTCGAGCAGAAATTGATAGCCAAGTTCCGCACCCATGAGGACGGCCTCAACCGGGATCTTGGGTTCATGTCACACTACACGTAACCCCACCAGCGAACAAATGTTATCTGTTTTTAATATAACGGGTCATTGACTGTCTTCCTTCTCTCTCTTTTTTTTTGGGGGGTTTGTTTATTCGGTGGCCTTTAGGTGACACCTTTCTGTCTGCTCACTGTGATTGCCTTGGCAACGGGCAGTAATCACCAGGCATTGTTCTGTGATTTTCAAATGCGAAGGATTCGAAAATCTCATTTCCACACCGTTCACTTGAGGAAGGAGGAAGCCTCCGAAAGCTTGTGGAATTTAAAATAAATTTGTTGGACTATAACTTGGTGTTGTAAAATTGTTTACAATTGTCAACCCCAGTCCATCACCGGCATCTCCACAACATTGAAAAAGGGACATAACCTTATATTAAAGTAAAATATACGTTAGTTAGCTCAGAATAAAAGGCTTGCTGTCTTTATCAAACAAGCTTTTTACGACCTTGTAAAAGAGCAGGCCTCTGTGGCTGATAAGCACCTAGAGGCCATTAATCATTAGGGCGGTGGCAGTACCACTGGAGGAAATATATCTGTAACATGTAACCTGTGAGTTACGGGTTAGGCATACGCACAGAACATCACGGAAGGTAGATACCCGAAAAGGCTGTGTATTAAGTGCCAGACCAATGTTGCATGCACTCTATCGTTATTGGTCTAAATGATTATTAAGCCATGATCATGACCAAAAGGGGGGACTGTTAAAGTAAAATTTAAGCTGTTGGGTTAAAGGCAAAGGTGACCTTAGGCGACTAGTGTGTGCGTGGCTGCGGTCACTGCCCCGAGACCACGCTGAAATGCGCCTTGCGCGGACCAGACTAACCATAATTAAAAGTTTAAACATAACATATGATGATTCACAAAATTCGTGTATTGCTAAACAAAATGGACTCTGCTAAACAAAATGGACTCTGCTAAACAAAATGGACTCTGTGAAAAGACATTAAAAAATGCTGACTTAACACAACAAACTGATAAAAGTTACAGGGCAGACAAAGACCAGACTGTCTTAAGTTGATAACAGTTGTTTTAATGTGATTGGAGGTCAATTGTTGCTGTCGAGGCCTAATTGGCTAATGTGTCACTAACCAAGGCTAATAATGTAATAACTGCTGAATGTCTGTACTTGTAACATATAAAAGAAGCTCAACGACCATTTTAAAATTGAGAAGGTGACTGCGTGCACTGCGGAGTGTCAAGCGCTTCTCCCAAAGCTTTGTCCAATAAACTGCATGTTGAATCTTTAAGTCTGACTCCGAGTGGTGATTTCCCACAACAACAGCGACTAGAAACTCTGTGATCAGTGGCTCACCTCCTGACGCCTCAAAGCCTCTCCAACATCTACAGGGCTTGTGACAAGTGATATTTAATACTGACTACTCGCCTGGATGGGTACAGCTGTAACAACATTCATGAAGCTCAACACCATCCAGGACAGAGCAGGCTGCTTGATCGCCACTAGACTCAATATCCACTCCCTCCTTCATCAATGCACTGTGGCTACAGAATGCACTGTAACAACTCACCAACCTTCCTGCGACAGCAGCTCCCGACCCTGTGACCTCCACCACTGAGAAAGATGAGAGCAGCAACATCTTGAGAATACCATCCTCTCCAAGTAACACATCATCCTGACCTGGACATAGAATTCATCATCGCTGATCAAAATCCTGGAATTCCCTACCTTTGCATTTATAATGATTTGAAATCTTGCTTTCTGTACCTACCCTCAGTAAAGAATCTTTGTGCTTTGTGTCGCTGTGCAGAGATCACCTGAAATCATGCTTTCATTCTTTCGTCACATTTGTTTGAAGTAAGGCAGACCAGAGCAGTCAATTGAAAGCAGATGCTGTTTAATCCCCTTAACTAGCTGATAACAGACTAGTTAAGCACGATAAATAGTTTGTTTGTGCTGCACTGGAAATAATGGTAGGAAGGAAAAAATCCAGAAAAGCCAAATTTGAGGGTTCTGCAGGCACTAATTGACTGGGATCAACATTGCAGAAATGGTATTTTATTGTTCCAGACACAGCCCATAGGCTTCCAGTTAATTTGTCAAACATGGCTGCAAATCACAGAGGAAGTGAATGCTTTTTCTTGGGCTCCACTTCAAAGGGAATTCATTGGTTGTTAGGTGCTTTGGAACATCCTGAGGACCTGGAAGAGACTATGTCAATATATGTTCTTTTCCATCTTTCTCTCTTTGCTTCACCTAGAATGAAGCATTTTGACCTCAGGAAAATACCAAAACAAGAAGCCAGTACATTTTATGGTACATTATAGATGAGCATCCAAGTATGTTAGAATTCTCATCCACAGTTGTCAATATGTGGAACAATGAAGGAAATCATCATTGACAATGTCAAACCTACTTTGGTTGCGGCACATCAGCAATGTTTCCATCCCCAGCATTATACAGTGCACACATCATTAATAAACCGTGCTGCATCCTTGTGCTAAACTTGTTGCAACTGCTCCAATATAAACCATATCATCCTCATCCTGGGATGAGAGGATGGTTCTATGAGGAGAGATTGAGTAGAATGGGCCTATATTTTCTGGAGTTTAGAAGAATGAGAGGTGATCTCATTGAAAGGTATAAAATTCTTAGAGGGCTTGACAGGGTAGATGCGGAGAGGCTATTTCCCTGGCTGGAGAGTCTAGAACTAGAGGACATTGTCTCAAGATAAGGGGTTGGCCATTTAGGACCTAGATGAGGAATTTCTTCACTCAGAGTCTTGTGAATCTTTGGAATTCTGTACCCCAGAGGGCTGTGGATGCTCAGTCGTTGAGTATATTAAAGAGATCGGTGGATTTTTGGACACTAAGGGAATCAAGGGATATGGGGATAGGGTGGGAAAGTGGAGTTGAGATCAAAGATCAGCCATGATCTTATTGAATGGCGGAGCAGACTCGAGGGACCATTTGGCCTACTCCTGCTCCTATTTCTTATGTTCTTATGTTCTTTCTAGGATAAGATCACCTCCAATAATTCTGAGCGATGGAGAACAGTTGATAGCCCCATTCAGGAGAAAGTCCTCACTCCCTATAAGCAAGCCACAAATAACATTCTGGGCATCGAGTGCATTGAGATGATGGGGTAATCAGAATTTAGAAATCTAGTCTGTGATGCTGGTGTGTCTCATTTGTTAACAGACCATATCCTTTGCTTGCAAAACTGATCATAACTTTCATTATTTTAATGTTGGGGGAAAAAACACAATAAAAGTCTCATCCGTAACTGTTATTTTTTCTCATTCCCGAATGGTCAGGACTCAATGAAAAGCCATTGCTAAGTAGCAGCATGCATCAGTATCCCACAGTCTCACATGTGCCAACTCAGAGACACACACTACGAGAGATTTAGATAGTGAAGGGTAGAACATGGTGCAGCATTAGGCACGGGCTACAATTGATGATAAGGCAGTGATGGCAACAGAAGAATGCTTGGCCCATGCTGCATGGAGGTCAACCACATCCATGGACTGAGTGGAGTCCATTTCCCATTCAGATTTCCTGGACCGTCCCTTCAAAAGGAGGATTCATACAGTGATGAGGAGAATTCGAACAGTGTTCAGTTCCATTCGCAACCCCTCAGAAAATGAAGCAGTCCGTGCCCGCATGCAGTAAGACCTGGACAACATCCAGGTTTAGGCTGATAAGTGGCAAGTAACATTCCTGCCAGACAAGTGCCAGGCAATGACCATCTCCAACAAGAGTCTAACCACCTCCCTTTGACATTCAACGGCATTATCATCGCAGAATCCCCCACCATCAACGTCCTGGGGGTCACCATTGATCAGAAACTTAACTGGACCAACCACATAAATACTGTGGCTACAAGAGCACATCAGAGGCTGGGTATTCTGCGGCAAGTGACTCACCTCCTGACTCCCCAAAGCCTTTCCACCATCTACAAGACACAAGTCAGGAGTGTGATGGAATACTCTCCACTTGCCTGGATGAGTGCAGCTCCAACAACACTAGAGAAGTTTGACACCATCCAGGAAAAAGCAGCCCGTTTGATTGGCACCCCATCCACCACCCTAAACATTCACTCCCTTCACCGCCGGCGTACCGTGGCTGCAGTGTGTACCATCCACAGGATGCACTGCAGCAACTCGCCAAGGCTTCTTCAACAGCACCTCCCAAACCCACGACCTCTACCAACTAGAAGGACCAGGGCAGCAGGTACATGGGAACACCTCCACCTGCACGTTCCCCTCCAAGTCACACACCAGCCCGACTTGGAAATATAGCGCCGTTTCTTCATCGTCGCTGCGTCAAAATCCTGGAACTCCCTACCTGACAGCACTGTGGGAGAACCTTCACCACACGGACTGCAGCGGTTCAAGAAAGCAGCTCATCACCACCTTCTCAAGGGCAATTAGGGATGGGCAATAAATGCTGGCCTTGCCAGTGACGCCCACATCCCATGAACGAATAATAAAAAAAGTGTGCACAAATCACTTGACTCTGTGGACAGAAGGCTTCAAGGAGTTTAAATGTGGAGATGTCCAGCACCTGGCTTGTTTCTGCTATAACAAAGCAGGAATCTGCAATGCAGTCTGCAACTGATTCCATGGGGCTTGCACTGCCATTTGCACTCAGCAGTGCTATGACTCACATGCCCAGTTTAGTGGTAGAAATGCTTGGGAACATTAGCAGTGATGCTGTCATGGATTTACGGAATCTATTCCTGAGGCTATAACAGCTGGCTTTTGCTCCCTTGGCAAAATGATGCGACACACCTTGAGGGGGTTTCCTAACTTTTGTGGAAAGTCAAAAGTGTTTGCTCAGTGAGATTAAGGACCCTCATGAGAACTTTGCCTCCACCAGAAACATGCAGCTTCTGCCATCTGCACTTCTTATGAGTTTCTCTTCAATGCTGTCCTCTACAATGCACAGCAGAGGTAAAAGACCTCAATGCCTTCCTGGGCCGGCGTAACTGCTGGAAGTCACCACCAAAAAACTAAGTTTGTTGAAAAATACTTTAAAAAAGTATTAAAAATTGCTCCTCCTGGCTTCACTGCAATGCCGAAAACTGTTGCTGGCTCCTGCTCAGCACCCTCCCAATCACCTCACTGCCTACCTCCAGATCGCCTCTAACCCCACCCTTTCCCAGGATCTACCCGAGGGCCTCTGCTCATGACGCATTGGCCCAAAATACAATGCTGATTCACCGATAAGCTGAGTGAGGACACCCAGCATACGTCCACAGCTCACCGGTTTTATTTAAATGAAGACTGAAGCTCAATATCGGGTGTGCATTGGGCCTACCCGTTCTGGCACAAGGATTGTTCCTTGTGCCTAGTTCGCCCTTGGCCTACAGGCATGAACCAGTTTCTAGGCCCATGTCTTCAAAGCTAACATCACCCTTTAGAAATGTGCCATTGCAAACTGTGTACTTCCTGTGCATTAGGATAAATTTTCTGCTTTGTGTTTCTGGTTCAGAGCAGTGTATTCTGGGAGTGCATATTGAAATAATGGGAGAATAAAGCACATTTTGTAGCCCAACTGATTTCCTGTCCACTTAGATGAAACATTAATGCAGCAAATAAGCTGAAGGGGTGCTCAACAGTTGACTATTTCTGGTCAAAATTTGAATAAATTAACATAAAATTACAAGAATAAGCAAAAACAAATCTGTGCTATTATGAGCTCAATCTGTGTTGTATGGAATATAAATGTCAAGAGGTAATGATGAGACTATGTAAAATGTTAATTAAATCTCAGTTAGATTATTGTGTGCAGTAATGGGCTCCACACCTTAGAAAGGAGATTGAGGCTTTCGAAAGGGCATAATGCAGATTCACTCGGACGCTGCCTGGTATGAGGAAAAACAAATACAAAGAAAGACTTAAAAATTTGGGTCTCTTTTTGTTACAACGATGTAGATTACGGGGCAATAGAAGTGTTTAAAATTATGAAAAGATGGGACAGGATAAATAGAAGCAGACCCACTTGAGGGGTCAAGAACGAGGGGCCATTGATACAATATTAAATGTAAGAGATTTAGTGCAGGGACAAGAGAAACTTCTTCACACAGAGAGTTGTGAGGCTGTGGAATTCACTTCCAGGATTAGTGGTTGAGGCAGAAAGGATATCAACATTGAAGATTAGATTAGATAGATGCATGAAGGAAAAGGTGTTGAAAAGATATGGTGATTAGAAATATTTGCTTGAATGGAGGGTAAATGCTGACATGGACTGGTTGCACCGAATGGCCTGTTTCCATGTTGTAACTTCTAGGTACTATGTTCTATGTACCATGTGTCAATGGGTCAAGATAATTCATGAATCCATTCATACAAGACAGAGGCCTTGAGAGAGTGAGCTCCTGAGAGATTTTTAATAGAAAGAAGCCAAATTGGTGATCTTAAAAGAGACCCCCCCCCCCCACCCCGAGACCATCAGAGAGAAGACCCATTTTCTCTCTTGTTCTGTACTTTTCCTTTTTTTTGTGCTTTTTGTTTCCACAACTTTTTCCACCAGATTTCCTCATCCTCTATTATTAACATGGCTGAAACTCCACAATGATTACCCAGAGAGGGACAGAAAGAGAAATGAAGAACAAATCTGGTGGGAGAACAATAAAAGTATCTAGAGATAAGAGGAATCTGAGTCCCATCATGACAACATTGAAAGAAAGGGACAAAAGAATTTGAGTTCAAAAATTGAACTTTCAGGAAGAATGGTGAGGAGTTCAAAATTAATTCATGATTTTCTTCTATGAAACACATAATTCCAGGAACTTTGCATGAAATTAGGAGCTCAAGCAGAATGTGAAACCCAAGCTGGATATTTGGGAACATTGACAAGTATGGAAAGTACAATTGTAATAGGGAAGAAGTATAAATGTATATATGTATACATAATACATAAACGTATGTTACTTTTAGCAGCTAATGTGTCTTGCTGTTTCTAAATTGTGTTGAAGAATGCAAGGCATATAATTCAAGAAATCATTGATCAAGATTTGGCAAATATATCGTTGTGGCATTGCACCATCTGAACCTGCTTGCTCATCATCTTCATTATCTTCCTCATTTAGGTCCTGCTTCAACTTTGCTGCCTCTTCAAGAGGGATGCTTCTCTCCTCTGCGATATTGTACAATATGCAGGAGACTATCAGAATTTTTTCTGGAACATTCTGAGTCATATTGACCAATCTAGGTAGCAGAAGTGTTGCTTCAGGATCCTGGTTTAAAATGAATGTCCTCACTTTAACCTGTATCTCATTATACAGTACCAACACTTAAAAAAAAGTCCACATTTAAAACAGGTAATTGCTTGTATTGGCCAAAACGTGATAACCATAAGCCACTTGCACTAACGTCAATTTCAAAGTTGCCAGTTATAGCATCTTAAATGTTCTGTTTATTTCAAGCAGAAACAGCTGTGCTTATTCACCTGTGATATTTTATGAGTGAAGTACACATGAAAAACTGACACATGTTTATTAAAATATATTTATATTTAACAAAAAATAACACTCCATGCACAATGATCCCAGCAGCCAAAATGTAGTGCCCTAATTAGGTGTTTGGGTTGTTTAAATGGTTGTTCGATGAAGGAGTTATCTAATGCCTAGACTGATGAAATCATCAAGTGCCGGCCTTGAGGTCTGTGGGGCTCATAATAATTCCCACCTGCACTTAACAGTGCAGAGATGAGTTTTGGCTTTGAGAGGACTCCAATTTAAGGTTGCATTTACACTATAACTATGGCATACAGTGTGAGGCCATTTCACTTCACATCAATGCTAAAGCTGTGGAACAAACCCATTCAGGGCGCAACCTGACTTGAGAGCAAATCACAGTGAGATCCCTTGGACGTAGGAGTCTCATTCTGCTTTGCTCAGGGGTCGAGTCAGGCCATGGCTATTGATAAACTGTACAGCCTCTTAGCAACAGCTGTAGTATAAGTGCAGCCCAAGGAAAGCAGGTGATACATTTTCATGACACCCAACATTCTTATAGCGCTACCACATTATACCGGCCATCATGTGTAAAGGGCAAATCGCGTTCGCACGAACGTGCCCACTATAACCAGTGGAGACTGTACTTATTATTCGCCTCAGTTTGAGGGTTCTGCCATGGAGACATTAAAACAGCATAGCCATTGTTCCCAAGAAGCCATCTTTAAATCTTCTCTGTTGAAAAGAAGGGGCACATACGATTGCTGAAAAATGAAGATGCGGTGTGAATTTTTTTTTCGTTCGTGGGATGTGGGCGTCGCTGGTAAGCCCAGCATTTATTGCCCATCCCTAATTACCCTTGAGAAGGTGGTGGTGAGCCGCCTTCTTGAACCACTGCAGTCCGTGTGGTGAAGGTCCTCCCACAGTGCTGTTAGATAGGGAGTTCCACGATTTTGACCCAGCAACGGTGAAGGAACGGCAATATATTTCCAAGTCAGGATGGTGTGTGACTTGGAGGGGAACATGCAGGTGGTGTTGTTCCCATGTGCCTGCTGCCCTTGTCCTTCTAGGTGGTAGAGGTCGTGGGTTTGGGAGGTGCTGTCAAAGAAGCCTTGGCGAGTTGCTGCAGTGCATCCTGTGGATGGTACACACTACAGCCACGGTGCACCGATGGTGAAGGGAGTGAACGTATAGGGTGGTGGATGGGGTACCAATCAAGTGGGCTGCTTTGTCCTGGGTGGTGTCAAGCTTCTTGAGTGTTGTTGGAGCTGCACTCATCCAGGCAAGTGGAGAGTATTCCATCACACTCCTGATTTGTGCCTTGTAGATGGTGGAAAGGATTTGGGGAGTCAGGAGGTGAGTCACTCGCCACAGAATACCCAGTCTCTGACCTGCTCTTGTAGCCACAGTATTTATGTGGCTGGTCCAGTTAAGTTTCTGGTCAATGGTGACCCCCCAGGATGTTAATGGTGGGGGAATTCAGCAATGATAATGCTGTTGAATGTCAAGGGGAGGTGGTTAGACTCTCTCTTGTTGGAGATGGTCATTGCCTGGCACTTGTCTGGCGCGAATGTTACTCGCCACTCATAAGCCCAAGCCTGGATGTTGTCCAGGTCTTGCTGCATGCGGGCACGGACTGCTTCATTATTTGAGGCGTGGCAAATGGAACTAAACACTGTGCAATCATCAGTGAACATCCCCATTTCTGACCTTATGATGGAGGGAAGGTCATTGATGAAGCAGCTGAAGATGGTTAGGCCTAGGTCACTGCCCTGAGGAACTCCTGCAGCAATGTCCTGGGGCTGAGATGATTGGCCTCCAACAACCACTACCAACTTCCTTTGTGCTAGGTATGACTCCAGCCACTGGAGAGTTTTCCCCCTGATTCCCATTGACTTCAATTTTACTAGGGCTCCTTGGTGCCACACTCGGTCAAATAGTGCCTTGATGTCAAGGGCAGTCACTCTCACCTCACCTCTGAAATTCAGCTCTTTTGTCCATGTTTGGACCAAGGCTGTAATGAGGTCTGGAGCCGAGAGGTCTTGACGGAACCCAAACTGAGCATCGGTGAGCAGGTTATTGGTGAGTAAGTGTTGCTTGATAGCACTGTCGGCTACACCTTCCATCACTTTGCTGATGATTGAGAGTAGACTGTTGGGGCGGTAATTGGCCGGATTGGATTTGTCCTGCTTTTTGTGGACAGGACATACCTGGGCAATTTTCCACATTGTCATGTGGATGCCAGTGTTGTAGCTGTACTGGAACAGCTTGGCTAGAGGCGCAACTAGTTCTGGAGCACAAGTCTTCAGCACTACAACAGGGATGTTGTTGGGGCCCATAACCATTGCTGTATCCAGTGCACTCAGCCATTTCTTGATATCACGTGGAATGAATCGAATTGGCTGAAGACTGGCTTCTGTGATGGTGGGGATATTTGGAGGCGGCTGAGATGGATCATCCGCTTGGCACTTCTGGCTGAAGATGGTTGCAAACGCTTCAGCCTTTTCTTTTGCACTCATGAGCCTGACTCTGCCATCTTTGAGGATTGGGATGTTCAGGGAGCCTCCTCCTCCCATTAGTTGTTTAATTGTCCACCACCATTCACAACTGGATGTGGCAGGACTGCAGAGCTTTGATCTGATCCGTTGGTTGTGGAATCGCTTAGCTCTATCTATCGCATGTTATTTCCGCTGTTTAGCATGCATGTAGTCCTGTGTTGTCGCTTCACCAGGTTGGCAACTCATTTTTAGGTACACCTGGTGTTGCTCCTGGCATGCTCTTCTACACTCCGCATTGAACCAGAGTTGATCCCCTGGCTTGTTGGTAATGGTAGATTGAGGAATATGCTGGGCCATGAGGTTACAGATTGTGGTGGAATACAATTCTGGCTATTGCTGCTGCTGATGGCCCACAGCACCTCATGGATGCCCAGTTTTGAACTGCTAGATCTGTTCCGAATCTATCCCATTTAGCATGGTGGTAGTGCCACACAACACGTTGGATGGTGTCCTTGGTGTGAAGATGGGACTTCGTCTCCACAAGGACTGTGCAGTGGTGACCCCTACCAATGCTATCATGGATAAATGCATCTGCGACAGGTAGATTGATGAGGACGAAGTTGAGTAGGTTTTCCCTTGTGTTGGTTCGCTCACCACCTGCCGCAGGCCCAGTCTGTCGGCTATGCCCTTCAGGACTCGGCCAGTTCGGTCAGTGGTGGTGCTACTGTGCCATTCTTGGAGATGGACATTGAAGTCTCCCATCCAGAGTACATTCTGTGCCCTTGCTACTCTCAGTGCTTCCTCCAAGTGGTGCTCAACATGGAGGAGGACTGATTCATCAGCTGAGAGAGGGCGGTAGGTGGTAATCAGCAGAAGGTTTCCTTGCCTATATTTGACCTGATGTCATGAGATTTCATGGGGTCCGGAGTCAATGTTGAGGACTCCCAGGGCCATTCCCTCCTGACTATATACCACTGTGCCGTCACCTCTGGTGGGTCTCTCCTGCCGGTGGGACAGGACATACCCAGGGAATTATCATGGAATCAGGCACTGACATGCTGCATGGCCACAAATCATATGTACATTTAAGGAGGGCAATCCCTTGTGGCTGATATAAATCTTTGGATTTTGGGTGGGTACTCTGATGCCTATGTAAGTACAAAATCTTTAACTCTCTGCACGCTAGGAGAGCTGACATCTGATAAAAACAATTCATCCTCTCCTGTGGGACTGCTGCTGTAGCTCCGGGGTAAAATTGATATAAGTGCCTGTATGATGGAATAGAGTGTAAGTAACTTCCTTGTTGGAGCAGTGGACAGCAAAGTGAATAATATTGAAGATATTGCCTGCGGGGGGATTGGAAGTAGCAGCTTTGACCCTTAAATGTGAGTGGCAGTGCTGTGCGGACAGTAGAACATGGTTACAAAACTTCCTTCTGTAGGTTACAGATGTGTGTCACTGTAGCAGACTTCTCAAGCACTGACATATTCAGGTAGCTTTGATATTGCCGATACTGCCACTGGATGGGCTCGTTCCTAGTGCTGGGTCTGACCTACAAAGCAGTCTGATTTCATTAGCACGAAGCTTCTACTGGCTCAATTCAATTTTTTCAAGCGTAGATCTGTGCTCCACCACTGTTCTAACCAACTAAAGGAAAAGTGAAGGTGTAATATCAGGAAGATTAAATCAGTAGGGCATCATTAAAGGGGGAGGAAGCTCAGCGGTATGAACAAGAATAAAGAGCAAATAACAATAAGTACCGGCTATATTAAGTGAAACTAAAGACCAATCGAAGGCCACTATATATGATAAACTTCATCAGATGGCTGTGAATGCAGCTGTAATGCCAACTTTTATTGTGAGAAACTCTCACACAGGCTTTGTGAAGCCCCTTGGGATGTTTTACTAGGTTAAAGACACAATATAAATACAAGTTGTTGTCGTTAGGTAAGCAGCAGGAATTCTCACAAAGTGTCTGCTATGGCCATTATCAATCAATCAACCATCTTAAAAGCTGTTAAACATGCTATATGTTACTGTTGGGCTCAGTAATTCTCTGGAAGGTGGAATTGCGCAGCTAATTGCATTCTCTTTCATACTAGAGATCCTGCTGCTGAAACATACTGAGTAAACATTCATTCACTCCACAAACGGCAGGATGTTGAGCCCTTAGTTTTGATTGAGGATTCTTGGACTTATGGTTTATGTTTGTCCCACCAACTTGCTTTCTAGAACAATAGAATCATAGAATCATAGAAAGTTAAGGCACAGAAGGAGGCCATTTGGCCCATCATGTCCGTGCCGGCCGAAAAAGAGATATCCAGCTCAATCCCACTTTCCAGCACTTTTGGTCCGTGGCCCTCTTGGTTACGGTACTTCAAGTGCACATCCATGTACTTTTTAAATGAGTTGAGAGATACTGCCTCTACCACTCTTTCAGGCAGTGAGTTCCAGACCCCCACCACCCTCTGGGTGAAAAAATTTCTCCTCAGCTCCCCTCTAATCCTTCTACCAATTACTTTAAATCTATGCTCCCTGGTCACTGACCACTCTGCTAAGGGAAATAGATCCTTCCTTTTCTCTCTATCTAGGCCCCTCATAATGTTATACACCTCAATTAAATCACCCCCCAGCCTCCTCTGTTTCAATGAAAACAACCCAGCCTATCCAATCTTTTCTCATAGCTAAAATTCTCCAGTCCTGGCAACATCCTCGTAAATCTCCTCTGTACCCTCTCTAGTGCAATCACATCTTTCAAGGGAAATTCAAATTCATAAATGTCACATTTTCTACAGTTTAATGTACCTTGAAACTCTTTTTGCATTCAAAGATGTCACATTCATATTAATTTTTCTGAATACAACAAGATAAAAAAATGCATATATTATTAGACTGTCAATGATTAGAATCCCAAGCCCACTAGTGATCAGAATCCCCACCAGTGTACCTACACACATTAACAGATTACTAGAATATCATACCCTCTCATAACCCACTAAGTAAAACAAACAACATTTCCTTTCCTGCTTCGTTTCCATGCACTAAGAGTAAGATGACAAAAATAAATTATGGTTTGACTGGAGTAAAAGCACTAATGTGAGTCTCTACAATCCTTTCAGCGGTGGAATTTTCCGATATACGCTGTAGCTACGGGTGACTAAGGATGTTTTGTTCCGGCAGCAGCAATTAGATTTCCAAACCATTTGTATCTCTAACTTGTAAATAATTGTTTGTACTGATTTCACTGCTTCTGAACATTTTTTGACAGTTTTTATGGGTATATTTTAATAGAATTACATAGAAATTACAATACCATTCAGCCCAAGCAGTCCCCGTTCGTGTATATCCCCTATACGAGCAGTAGGCCAAATCCCCTGTGCCCAAAACAATTGCTTGAGTGCAGCAGATAGAGGAAAATCAGGTGGGAAGGATTGTATACTAATAATGGGGCAGGTCCAATTTTCTATTTATTAATTTAAATGGATGGAAAATCGGGCAAACTCTGTTACATGTGTGATCCTCCCCATCCGGTTTTCCTCTATGTGCTGTGCCCAGGCGAACTTTTATGCCTCCGTGCAGTAAGAGGAAAATCTGGCCCATTGTTTAAAAGTAATCAATGTTTGATTTAGGAAGGATTTGATGGATGTGGGATTGCAGATATTTCCCTGTTATTAACTGACTTGCTGGCAGGCCCAGTCTCATTCACAACAAGCAGTTCAAACTTGACCCCACCCTACTCCTGCTTGCAGACCTTACCTGACCTGACTCCAACTGACAGCCTTAAGGGCCACTTGCCACTTTTTGAAAGGCAGGTGGGACTGGCAGGATGATGTCAACTGTTGGAATTCCCACTAGTCCTTTGGTGGCCCAATGTACAGTATTCCTGCAGGAGATAAGCATACACTACTTCACAGTGGCAGAAGTAGGGTCCACAGGATTGTTTAAGGCTAATTTCATTACAGCAGGTTGTTGCAGATTGACTGGCTGTTGTAAGGAAAGATACCTTCACAGAAAGGGGCCCTTCTTTTGTGTATACTTCAGCTAGGCCTGCCAACTCTGAACCCAAGTGGTGGGCCATCACCAGATATTTCTGCCCAGGAACCCCACCTAGCAGATGTCCCAGCTACATTGATAATGACTTGAGTGCCTGCCAACAATATGTTAATTGCCTGAGCCTGGGATTCCGACAGGATCAGGCACTTCAGTCTCTGGTGGTATTGTTATTGCGGCTTTTTGGCTTATTAACTTTATTAATAACTCCGCTAACAAAGCCACATTAAATTCTACACTTCAATAATTACTTGAAGTACTCCTCCGGGCCTCACAAGGAAACCTTGGGCCTCCCCTGCCCTGGGCCCCCTGCCCCCTCCCAATCACGATTTCCCAGCCGGTCCGCTTACCTTGTGCTGGGGACCGATCCCGCAGGTCTCCGGTGGTGGCCTCCAAACCACCTGATTTTAACAGCTGGGGAGCCGCTTCCCACCGACTTCCCAGCTGTTTTGGTTAGGAAGTTGGCATGCAGTAGGCTAACAAAGCCGAACCATTAAAATAGGCAGTGACTCCTTGCTCCCGCTCCCAAATGGACTGTCCGCTCTCTAGGCCAGGTTCCCGCCCGAGAGTAAAATCAACCCCATGACATATAACATATAACTGGCAAGGAAAATTATTTGGAAATCATTAAAGTGTCAACATAAAGGAAGTATGGCAATTTGGTAACATCCAAAGGAAGCAGTGTTCATGCTACATCTCTCCGAATAAAACTCCAGAAATGAGAACATAAATAAGGAATACATAGATCTATATTGCCATGAATAACAAGCTGTCCAGTTGCTTTGGTGAGAAACATTCAAAACTATTTTTTAAGAGGTCTCAAAGGAAGGCAGACTATTTCGTAACATTGAGCATACAACAATAACAAGTTTAACAGGACCTATATTTTTACACAAATATCTGTGCTTGCTTAAAATTTCCTACGTTCTAGTGGTCACAACATACAGCAATAACCCTTTCTGAAGTGTTCCTGTAGACCTGTATACTTTCCACTTTACATATTTTCCATTATGATTTGTTTATATAAGCTTCACAGCTATACACCAAAGGTATAATGCTTGCCAACTTAGCCACCTCCTCATTTGAAAGAATTTATCTAAATCATAGAATCATACAGCACAGAAGGAAGCCATTCAGTCCATCATGCCTGTGCTGGCTCTTTGAAAGAGCTACCCAATTAGTGCCCCTCCCCTGCTCTTTCCCCATAGGCCTGCAAACTTTTCCTTTTCAAGTATTTATCCAATTCCCTTTTGAAAGTTATTATTGAATCTGCTTTCACCACCCTTTCAGGCAGTGCATTCCAGATCATAACAACTCGCTGCATAAAAATAGTTCTCATCTCACCTCTGAAATGAGAAGGGAGATATCAACTGTGAAACTATAGTGACAACAAACTTAATATAAATATAAATGTAATGGTTTTGGTTACTGTATTTTAACACTTCTCATACATCCTGTGGCATTGATGCTAACTATCAATTTTGCAGTTACCAAATTTCAATCCATAAAAGCGCCAACTGTAAAGCAAAGCATATTAATTACTGGAGAAGGAAATATCTGATTGACTTTGGAGCAAAGATTTTCTGATCAGCATAAGTCCGACCAAAGGCAGGGTGATGCATCAATCGCATTGACCTGACTTGTAATGTACTTGCTCTGTGCAGAATTCTGGGGTGAGGCTAATTTTAATATTATCAGTGATCTCTCAGAGAGGAAAATCTCTGCAATTGGAGATATGCCTGTTGGCGTTGGGAGAATCCCATGCTGTTGCAGGATTTAAAATCCTGTAACATCTTAAAGGGACGGACATCATGATTTTTGTAGTTTGGGGAGCAGCAAACTTCTGAAGAAAAGTTATGTTTGCAAGGAGCACAGTAAGCCACAGAGTGGTCCAGTTCTCTGATGGGGCCATCAAGATTCTTCTAAGGAAGTGAGGCGAGGAGGGAGTCCCTCTTTAGAACTGAACGCCACAGGTAATCAAGAAGAGCAGCCTAGGGGGAACAGAAAAAGGTGAACACTAGTGTTTGTACTCCCTCTGCAAAGTTGTGTATCTGGAGGCATTGCAGGAAAAGGTTCAATGAGCCTTAGCAGGTCAGCCAAAGTAAAAAAAAAACACAATGACTTCTTATTAACGCAATGAACTCTGTATGTATGGCACTTACACTTACCTCCCCTTCACACTGCCTTTGAAGCCTTGGGAAGGAAGGCCAGTGAGGGTGCTGGAGATGGGAAAATCATAATCTGTTGATGCTGATAAGCTTTTACCCCACGCTTAAAGAAGACCATTAACTTGAATATTTACAAAATTTTTGATCAGAGGTAGTTTAAGTGGTGATCACTCCTTTTTGCATCACAGGGAAAATGAACTCTGGAAATTAACATTATATTCTTAGGCTCATCAAAATTAGGTTCATATTGGAATTATTGATTCAACCTAAGATAGCGCTTAGAACAGATTGTGCTATTGGGAGTTAGATGGAATAGAATAATAACCCACTCACTGAGCTCAATGACAAATCTGTTCAAAAAGGTTCACTGTTAATAAACTGTAACACTGGATTGTGACATTATCTTAATGTGTTTGTGTCACATTACTCTGTTTTCTTTTTAACAGAGACACTAACCTGTTTGAATTAAACTACCTAATGCTCGCATTAAAATGGTGGACAGAAGAATGTAAAACACTCATCTGCTAATACTGTAAACAGTAATTTCTGGGCTATCCGGGTGATCTTCGGAGTATGCGCTGGCAGCGGGCAATCATCAATATATATATATTGGAAAATCACGGGCAGCACATAATCATTTTCCAGTATGTCCCTGTGGCAGGCGAGGATTCTTGCTGCAAACGCATATCGAAAAGTTATCTCTATAGTCTCCTACCTAGTTGGGACATTCTCCATATTTTGCACACAACAAAAATAATAAACAAAACTGCAGTCAAATTGTACACAGGAGTTTTTAGATTTCTAAATGGACCTGTAGATAATACAAGCTGTGCGCCAGCCTAAGAATATATTTATATGCAAAAGAGCACATCTGAGGCTTAAGTATATTTTCCCCAACATCTCCTCAACTGGGCGACTGCAGATAAACCAGAATATTCCTTTTGTGTCTTTGCCAATTATTTTTGAAATGGTCATACAAAGGGTAATATTTTCCCTGCCAAGGAAATAGCTTCAGCCTAGTCAGCGAGTAGTTCAATTACAACTCAGATCAAGAACTTCAATAAAGGGACAACATATCTAATGAACGTTAAGAAATTAAGTTGATCTGCAACTTACAATATATCATTGATCTTTTATTAATACTACAGAGTCTGACTTTTGGCAATCAATAACAGCCAACTATATTTGTGATAGCATTAATGCAACATTAATACACTCTACAGGGCTGTGTGCTCACAAAAGTTTAAACATAGTCACCTGGAATTTCCATGGGGGAGGGGTCTCCCCATCTCCAACTGTAGCTTCGGTGGAAACCCTGGAAAGACGGTGTAAATGACAAAATTTATGGCAGGAGATTGAAAGAACCCCTACAGAAATTCCAGGTGACTGTGTTAAACAGATTTCAAATGTTTATGTTGTTTCTCGTTGAGTGCAACAATTCAATTTGGGACGCTAACTCTGATTTCTGACAAATGGACCTATTTTCATTGTGAGATCCCTTTGGACTTCCTTTACTTCTATTTGGCTGTTTCATTCTTTAGAGCCTGTGCAGACTGCTGTGCTGTAAGCATGCTACCTGCCATACATCAAAAGCAGACAAACCCCACTGTGGTAATGAGGAAGCTGACCTTGACGAAGAGTACACAGCCTAATAATGATTATGCATTACTACTCTTGTCTTATCCCAATTCATTCCAACATGATAAGTTCCTTCATGCTGGAATGCATTGAGAAGAAATCAACTTTTTTGCACCAAGGGACGAAAGTGATCCTGGAAGACTTAGTTTGTTCTGGTATCTAAAATTAATGTAACCTGGATAATAGTTTTGATCATCATTTCCTCCTCTTCCTCAACGAAAAGAGATATATATGTTATTATTACATGCTGATTGTAAAAATATGAAGTTACAGTGACTAAAAGAAAAATCACTTCGCTGCCAGAATTAAAGGAGATAGAATTAAAGGGTGTGTTTGTTTGTAATAGGAACCAAAACCTCCGATAGAAACCAGGCAATGAATGCTTTTGCTCAGGAAAACATATTTCAACACCCAATAATTTTGTTTGCAAACCTAAATAAAATTTGATTCCTCTGTACATTCGGATGAGAGTGAATATCTTTGACACAACCACTTATGTCCATGTCTTAGTGAATTTTTTTCCTTAGTTCTCTGACTGCCAAATGTATTAATGATCCTGGTTTTAATTATCTGTTGGTTGCTGAAAAGCCAAATCATCCCCTCTCGGCCACACTCCATTGAGATCATAAAGTAATATTGTGAGAGATATAAGTGAAAATTTTAGATTTGACATTTCCCTTTAAGGTAAAAATCCTTCAATTAATTTCCTTTAATTATAATTTTTCTCCTTTTAATTCCAAAGTGCTTGCACTGAAGGAGCAGTACTTCATGATATTCTTCATTAACTGTTACTTTTTTCTGAATTTCAAATATAATTAGATAGATAATATATGCCTAAAAACATCTAATTGGTTTGTCGAGCTTTATCATCCTCAAAATTGCCCTTCGCCGCTGAAGAATTTGCAAATGTAAGAACTATTCATAAAGGGACTGTGTCAGGGCTTTTAATTCTGAGATCAGAAGATGCCAAGAAGGTGGGTAAATGAGGTGTAATGTTCCTGCCAGCTTGCTGCTGAGCAAAAAATGATTGGTAAATGATGGTAAGCTCCTTTTGGTTGTATTCCTGTCACACCACTTTTTCTGACAAAGGTTTGAAACAGCAATAATGGGTTTTTGCTTGCAAACTGAGGCAACAATTAAAGAACTTACCGGGGATAGATCTCGTTAGAATTAGCCCGATTGACATTTTCCATTTTTAACCCTTTGCTGCAGGAGCACTGTAAATAGAGATTGAAACAAGTTTTAACATCTGTCAGTGATTTATAATGTTACTTGCCCAGATTTATTTTCTGCTTGTAATGGTGCAACAATATATTGTGAGGTAACAAAGTACAGGGATCCATTTTGATTAATGTTGATGCAACCCCGTTGTTTATTATAGCTTTAGTGCTACATAATTGATAGTGCCAGACACAGGACCACCTCACACAAAGCTTTCAATAGAACAGATTGTCTGCACTGAGGCAAAAGGTACTAAAGTCAGGAGTAATGAAAAATAATTATTTACTTAACAAATGGCTTTACAACTTCAAGCCAAGATGCTTTAGCAATTAGCGACCAGCTAAATGAGGATTAGTTACTCACTACTAATGATATCACAGACTTACTACTGTAACGTAACTCTCAGTTTGAGTCTCGTCCCAATCACATACCAACAAACACATGAAAGCAAAAAAGGGGAAAAAGGGTCAGAACTCAGTATTGTCAACAGTCAGAGCTTTTAGACTGAAGGGGCTAGAAATTGGACTGTTTAGCGCCCGTCATTTTGGTGCGACACGGCCTCCCGAATATCCAAGGTGGCGTCTTGGATAAGCACACATAGCGTGACATGCGCCGGACGCCATCTTGGTAAAGGGTTTAGCACATGCGCAAATAATGAACGCCAGCAGCATGTAAAGTAGGGTGATAATGCGTTCGATCGGTGTGCAACGTTGATTTAAAGTGATAGAAACCATTTTGGGACGTAAAGCTCCAGCTAATGCATTGTCTTAACTGCGACCATCTAAATATGTCTTAGATGGCCTGGAGGATGCCCCAACCAGCACTATTTAAAGGGATCATGCAGGAGTTACAGGTTAGTTGCTGGATTATTGCTTCTGGCTGCTGATGCATTTGTAACTGTTTTTGGAGATCTCCTATTCTTGAATATTAGGACAAGGGGACATAGCCTAAAAATTAGAGCCAGGAAGAAGGAGTGAAATTAGGAAACGCTTCTACATGCAAAGGGTGGGAGAAGTTTGGAACGCTCTTCTGCAGATGGCAGTTGATATTATTTCAATTGTGAATTTTAAATCTGAGATTGATAGATTTCTGTGAACCAAGGTATTAAGGGATATAGGGCTAAGGCAGGTATATCGAGTTAGGTCACCCATGATCAACCATGATCTCGTTGAATGGCGGAACGGGCTCGAGGGGTTAAATGCCACTGCGACTTGCTGCCTCCTGTTATGCACCACCTGCTCCTGCAAGAAAGCGGGACGTGAGTCTGGGCGATGTGCCTGTCATGGTTGGAAATATATCGCCGTTCCTTCATCGTCGCTGGGTCAAAATCCTGGAACTCCCTTTCTAACAGCACTGTGGGAGAACCTTCACCACACGGGCTGCAGCAGTTCAAGAAGGCGGCTCACCACCACCTTCTCAAGGGCAATTAGGGATGGGCAATAAATGCCAGCCTTGCCAGCGACGCCCACATCCTATGAACAAATAAAAAAAGTGTTGCCAGTGTGTGTGGCCTGTAAGTTGTGGGTGGGCGGCTTGCAACAGTGGTAATGTGTAAGGGTGAGAGGAAGCATCTGATTGGAAGAGTTGAGTGCTGATTGAAAGAGTTTGTTGGTATGAGGGTGATGGGGGTGTAGTACGTGGAGCAGTGGATGCGGCTAGTGGTGCAGTTGGTAGATGATGCCACTTGACAGTTGACCTCACTCACCTTGACCACTTGTGTCAAAGCACTGAACTTCTTCCTGCACTGCATCCATGTTCGTGGTGTTATGCGCTTGGCATTGACTGCATCCCCTACTGCCTCCCACTGCCTTTTAAGCATATGTCTGGAGGGCCTCTTGGACCCCCGCAACCCCCCCCCCCGCACCACGGATATCGGATGCCCTTCCTTCGGTCCACCTCTTGCACCAAGACCTTGAGTGGATCATCAGAGAACCTTGGTGCACGCACTCTCGCAGGCCCGGTACAAACTCGGACCGGCAGGTTGATGAGGCCTGGCATGCAGATTGGAGGATGTGGGATTTAGTGGTGCGCAACCTTTATTCAATGTTTTAACATAACTCAACAGTTTGGTAAACATAGGGACGGGACCTCCATCTGTGTTTTACGTATGTGATGTCTGATCTCCGTTCAGACTCCATGCAGACAGCAGATTGTTATTTTTAGCAAATAACAGGTATTGGCTACCTTTAAGAGATTTTGGCAGGCTGTCAGGTAAGTACTGAGGCCGGACGAATGTCTCGTCTTGCCTGCGAAGGAAGCACCGGGCACGGGTTAATACCGGATCGCAATACCCGCGCCTGGTTTCCGGCCTATCCAATGAACCTCCAATGTATTTTAACAGGATGAATGGTTACAGTGACAGTAGAAATTTATGGATTTTCTTTCAATAAAATGCTAAAGCTTTGAAATGTTGCTATGCGGTATTAGCATACAAACGCATAATACATTCGCCATGTTCATAAAAAAAATTCTTTAACCACTGTTTTATCAGAGATATTAACCCATTTCATTCTTAATGGTTTTATGAATCTGTTAGCAGGTATTAGGTATTCATATATTAGTTTTGCATGTCAGAACTAATTCTAGTTCTAATTATCACTATTACTGTTTGGGCTTTTCCCAGCACCCATTCCTTGACCTGAGGTCAGTTTTTGCGAGCTCATTTACACCCCCAATGATCTGAAATCCGAGTATTTCAATTTTGACTGTGTAAAGTAGACGATGACTAAAATGAACTCTGATTGTAGTTATTTGCTTACTGAAATTCATGTTCCCACCGCAGTTTCATTGATGACAAAGATGTTAGCCGTGGCTCAGTGGCGGCACTCTTGCCTCTGAGTCAGAAGGTTGTGGATTCAAGTTCCACTCCAGGGACTTGAGCACAATATCTAGACTGACACTCCAGTTTACGACTGAGGGAGTCCTGCACTGTCGAAGGTGTATATTCCCATTTCTAATTTTTCCTCCCAAAATACATCACTTCACACTTATCCACATTAAATTGCACCTGCCACCTGTTTGCCTCTTCCATTCATTTGCCTATGGCTTCCTGAAGTCTTTTAAGTCTTCCGTGTTGTGTGCCAAACCCAATACTTTACATAGTTTACACAGAGTGTACAGCACAGAAACAGGCCATTCAGCCCAAAACAGGTCCATGCCGGTGTTTTTGCTCCACGGGAGCCACCTCCCTTCCTCCCTACTTCATCTAACCCTATCAGCATATCCTTCTATTCCTTTCTCCCTCGTGTGTTTATCTAGCTTTCCATTAAATGCATCTATGCTAGTCGCCTCAACTACTCCTTGTGGTAGCGAGTTCCACATTCTAGCCAATCTCTGGGTAAAGAAATTTCTCCTGAATTCCCTGCTGGATTTATTATTGACTATCTTATATTTATGGCCCCTAGTTCTGGTCTCCCCCGCAGAGGGGAAACATCTTCTCTACGTCCACCCTTTCATAATCTGAAAGACCTCTACCAGGTCACCCCTCAGTCTTCTCTTTTCTAGAGAAAAGAGCCCCAGCTGCTCAATGTTTCCTGATAGATATTACCTCTCAGTTCTGGTATCATCCTAGTAAATCTTTTTTGCAGCTTCTCCAGTGCCTCTATATCCTTTCTATAATATAGAGACCAGAATTGTTCACAGTCCTCCAAGTGTGGTCTAACCAAGGTTCGATACAAGTTTAACATAACTTCTCTGCTTTTCAATTCTATCCCTCTAGAAATGAACCCCAGTTTGCTTTTTTTATGGCCTTATTAACCTGCATAGCTACTTTTAGTGATTTGTCTATCTGTACCCCCAGATCCCTCTGCTCTTCTACCCCATTTAGACTCTTATTATCCAAGCAGTATGTGGCTCCCTTGTTCTTCTTACCAAAATGAAATACCTCACACTTATCTATATGGAAATTCATTTGCCAATTACACGCCCATTGTGCAAGTTTATTATTGTCTTCCTGTATTTTGTCACAGCCCTCCTCAGTATTAACTATACCCCCCAATTTGGTGTCATCCACAAGTTTGAAATTGAATTTCCGATTCCCGAGTTCAAATTGTTTATGTAAATGGTGAATACAGTGGTCCCAGCATAGATCCTTGTGGAACACCATTTCCCACCTTTTGCCAGTCTGAATAACTACCTTTAACCCCTATTCTCTGTTTTCTGTTTTATATCCAGCTTGAAATCCATTGTGTTACTTGTCCCCTGACTCCGCATGTTCTAACCTAGTCATGAGACTACAATGCGGTACCTATGGAAGGCCTTTAGAAAATCCAAATTATATTACATCTACTACATTACCATTGACTACACTTTCTGTTACTTCTTCAAAGTATTCAATAAGGTTGGTCAGCATGACCTTCCCTTTTGAAATCCGATCTGACTATTTTTAATTATATTTTCGTTCGCTAGATGTTTTTCTATTCATCTTTGACTAATGATTCCATTATTTTTCCTACCGCCAACATTAAGCTACTTGGTGTATCTCCCTTTTTAAAAAAGCAATCACATTAGCTGTCTGACAGACCTCTGGCGCTATTCCCTTTTCTAATTAATTTTTATATATATGTTATAGTGCCTCTGCTATCTCCTCCCTAACTTCTTTCAATATTCGTTGATGCAATCCATCCAGATCAGGGGTTTTATCCTCTCTAATTTTGAACAGTTTATCAATTATCTCCCCACTTTCTATCTTAAATGTTTTTATATCTTTTTTGATATCTTCTTCTAATGTCCTGCCCATTTTGTTAGTCTCTCTGGTCAATAGTGAGGCAAAGTAATTATTCAATATTTCTGCCATTTCACTGTCATTACCTGTGAGTTTATCTTGTACATTCCCTAGTTGCCCTATCCCTATTCTGATTTTTCTTTTGTTATTTATGTGTCTGTAGAATATTCAACAAATCAACAAATTTCAAGTTTCCTATGCCCAAGTCCAGATCATTTATACATAGAGAACAAAGGTGGAACCTGCACTGACCACTGAAGTACACCATTTCCAACCCTTCTCCAGTCCAAGCAACACTCACTTAACCCAAATTCTTTGTTCCCTGTATGTCAATCCATGCTGCTATATTTCTTATACCCAACCTGTTCAGTGGTGGGGTGCATCAGCTTTTTGCCTAACTTACTGAAGACCATTAAATCATGGGACATCTCCTTGACCCTGCAAACACCAAAGCTGTTTTGAGGAAGGATCCACACCCAATCCATGTCTGTTCTCTCCACAGACGGTCGGTGCCTGACCTGTTGAGTGCTTCCAGCATTTTCTGTTTTCGTTAAACAAAATTATTTGCTGTGACATGAAAATCAATTTTACACTCTTGTGTTCTTGTTGTTTCCTTCAAACAGACTTACCTATAATTATGTTAATTTAATACTTTTCAGTATAAGAAATTGTCTGAAAATCCAGAACAAAGAAGAAAACCTAATGACCACATTTTTTTTCATATTCCATGAAAATAAACCATCACAAACTTCGTTATTTCTGATAACCACTCTGGTAGCTACTGCATTGAGATTATTAAATAGTTTTACTGAATCCTGTGATTAAAGTAATGAATTACCCCAGGGCATCATTAATTGAATTGCAATATGAATGACACTTGTGACATTACCTTTTAAGTGGTATTGCATGCAGGTTTTCTGTGCTGCTAGTAATACAGTTTAGGATTAAGCTCATTTGAAGGTTAAGACCTGCATATATTTGTACTTAAATCATTGTCATCACTAAACACTTCATTTTTTTTGGTCTCTGTCCTGTTTTTGATTTTGTTTCTGCGTTTATTTATCTCCCACTGTTACATTCCAAATCAATTTTTGCTATTGCGCACTTCATTATGCTCCAATTTTGTTTTCACTCATCTCCAATCTAGCTGGCCTCTGATCCAATATTACACTCAAATCAAAGCAGAAACATTATCCTCGCACATTTGTGCTCCATGACTTCTATTAATTTAGGTATTTGCAAGAATCTATGCAAATAGAGGAGTTCTGCTTAACTGCTGAAAGAATTCATCCAACATGAATATTAAACGTTGAGCCCTTTCTTGCGCAAATTTCCATACAAGTGTGCAAGATGTATTCTGTGTGAGACCTGTTAAGATAACCCTCATTAACATGCTGCCACGTAACACAGGAAGCTTTAGTTATTTGAGTAAAATACATTGCATTACTTAAAAGGCATGTCTGAAATTAACCAGTAACAGTTAACTAGTCAGGACAAACAATTTGACTCAAATCTTTTCCAAATGATGGCATCAAAAGTTTAACAACCTATTCTAATTGTACAATGTTTGATTTGGTTGGAAGATAATTTGGCTGCTGTGTCACAGGGATGCCACGGCAACCGTCTAGGTGCATTGCCGCTAGCCTGCAGCCTGCACTATCCCACCAAATCTCACCATCTCCCAGTCCTAAGGTCTCAAGGTCTGCTCCTTGTAGATGGTGTGAGGTCTCTAATGTTGGGAATGCTCCTTCTGGTCCCCTGCCTCTCACGGGCATTGTGCACAAGTTTCTTCTGTAACATGGTTGAGTTATCAACTGATACAGACTTTACATTGATAGTGGTTCCTCCCATTCACTACACAGACAATGCCATTTTTCTTTAACCTGAAAATTTTTACTCCTGATTTTGCATTTACCTGTAAGAGCTACTAGTATTTTATGTACATTTTAATAAAAAGATATTTTTTGAAGATTAATTCAGTAAACTATATACAGAAAATATACTTGCGGTAAAATGTATTTGTCTGATTGCTGTATAATCTCTAGTCAACTGTGAAACAGATACTCTGTAGCAAAGGGTTTCCATGGTAACTATCTGTTTATGGCAATCTTGAAAATGGATAGCATCTGTGGAGAAAGAAACAGAGTTAAGATTTCAGGTCGATGACCTTTTGTCAGAACTGGAAGAAGTTAAAGATTTAACAGTTTTTATGTAAGTACAAAGCCAGGGAAAGGGGGAGGGAAAGGGGGTGGAGGGAAGGAAAGAACAAAAGGGAAGGTCTGTGATAGAGTGGAGGGCAGGAGTGATTAAATGACAAAAGGGATAATGGTGTAAGGCAAGGAGGGTGGTAATGGGACAAGTAAAGAAACAAAAGATGGGTCTAGATATCTGTAAATGGGAGCAGCAGAACCATTCCCAGTACCTGCTGTCCGAAAAAATGGGAGCAGTGGTTATGATCTGAAGTTATTTAAATCAATGTTGAGTCCAGAAGGTTGTAAAGTGCCTAATCGAAAGATTGAGGTGCTGTTTCTCAAGCTTCCTTTGAGCTTCATTGGAACATGATGTGGAGATGCCGTTGAGCTTTGAGCTTCATTGGAACAGTGTAAGAGGCCGAGGACAGAGGTCAGAGTGGGAGTGGGACAGGGAATTAAAATGACAAGTGACTAGAAGCTCAGGGTCACGCTTGCGGACTCAGTGGAAGTGTTCAGCAAAATGATCACCCAATCTGCGTTTGGTCTCCCCAATGTCGAAGAGACCGCATTGAGAGCAGCGAATACAGTATACTAAATTGAAGTGCAAGTAAATTGCTGTTTCACCTGGAAGGAGTATTTGGGGCCCTGGACAGTGGGAAAGGAGAAATACATCTTTCAATTTAGTATACTATATTCGCTGTTCACGATGCGGCCTCCTCTACATTGGGGAGACCAAACGCAAATTGGGTGATCACTTTGCTGAACACCCTCATCCCTTTTGTCATTTACTCAATCCTGCCCTCCACCCTATCACAGACCTTCCCTTTTGTTCTTTGCTCCGCTCCCCTTCCCCCACCCTCTCCCTTTCCCTGGCTCTGTACTTCCTTAAAACTGTTAATTTTTTATTATTCGTTCATGGGATGTGGACGTCGCTGGCGAGGCCGGCATTTATTGCCCATCCTTAATTGCCCTTCTTCCAGTTCTGACGAAGGGTCATTGACCTGAAACGTTGGACTCGATTTTTGGACGTCTGAGCCAGCGGGTTTGCGGCGGGGGGGGGTCCGAAAATCAGGGATTCCCAGGGCGGGTCCGGAGCCCGGCTCCAACCCGCCCACCTCCGGGTTCCCCAGTGACGCTCTTAGATGCGCGCGCAGCCCCCGCATGCGGGACTCCCACCGGCAATTAAAGTCGGCGGGATCCCACTTAAGGCAATTAATGTGATAGTTCAGGTTGTTAAGAGACCTGATTTGTAGGATATTTTAGGAGGGGTGGGATTTTCATCGAAACTGAGTGTGTTTCCCGTATTGGGGGAAACACTCCCAGTTGAAATGGACGTGTTGCAGCCACCAGCCTGTGGCAGCTGCAAAGATCCATTTGTTAGATGGGGGAGACCCTCACTCATTGCAGGAGACCACTCTGTCACTTTGGACAAAGTTTGGCCTCCACCACCCTCCTCCTAACAATAAAATTCACAAACTTGCAACCTCAACCCCGGTGTGCAGAAACATTTAACTACCTTGCAGACCCCTCAAACATACATCTTCCGGATGGGGGCCGCCGTGGCTGCAGTCATGACCTCCTCGGAGGACAAACAGCATCACCAGTCTCACCGGCCACGCCGTCCACCTCTGCCACGTGAAGCTCCACAACAGAGTGCTGTGACACATCCACCTGCACAGCAGGAGGGAGGGCAACCGCAGAAAGAGATGCACCGCAGAAGGCACTACCCTCGCCACAGGGTCTACAGACCGAGGCTCAGCTTCCTGGACCTCTCTGAGCAGCAGTGCACACGGAGGCTCAGAATCACTCGACATGTAGTCGTGGACATCTGCAGCCTCCTTCATGCCGAGCTGCTACCGGCTGGCCCGAGCACCATCTTCTTACCTGTCGCTGTCAAAGTCACCACTGCCCTCAACAACTTCTCCTCCGCATCCTTCCAGGATGCCACCGGGGACATCGCCGATGTCTCTCAGTCACCTGCACAAAAGAGCCCTGCAAATACACCTACACCCACTCTGCAGTGACACAATGGGTAGCATCAGATGTGGGTCTTCATGGTGATCCTCAGGAAAGGGCATTATTGCACAAACCAGACAAGATTTGCAAAGACGTGGCAGTAGTGGTGCCAATATAATATGTAATGTGAGTTGATCAGAAATCAAATAGAAGTTAAAACCATGACAAATCCTGAAACACCCTTGTGCATCCCCTTCATGTTCATAACACGTTTGCCTTACGCTTCCTACTACACATACGTGATGCATGCCCTGTGGCTGCAGCACAGGTAGTGGCAGGTTGGGTGAGGCTGACCGTGAAAGAGATGCATCAGAGGGTGAGTATGAGATAGATCCATGAGATTGTATGAGGATTGGGTTAAGTGGTAGTGGCGGGATGAGTACTGGCGAGGTGGGTAAGTGCAGCTAAGTTGGGGGTGAGCTTTGAGTGGGTATGAGGAGTGATGTGACAAAGTAGTGTTGGCAGTGCAGAAGGAGATGTGGGGTGGGGGCGGTGATGTGACAGACGGAGTGTAGGAGAATGAGTAAGTGTACTCTCTTCGGCTGACCTATTTAGGTCGTTGAAGCGCCTCCTGCACTGTATGCAGGTGTGTGATATGTTGGTGGTGCTGGTGACCTCCTCTGCCACCTCGAACCAGGCCTTCATGGTGGCAGAGGCAGGCCACTTCCTCCCGCCCGCTGGGGGGAAGATCTCCCTCCTCCTCCTCCTCCTCACCCCATCCATTAAGACCTGGAGTGAGGCATCATTAAACCTGGGAGCAGCCTTCTCCCTGGGATGCTCCATGCTGTAATTTTGCCTATTTTCTGCAGCATCAGTCAGTGGAGGACTGCCTCTTTAAATAGGGCTCCTCCAGCTGACAGCCTATGATGCCGCTGCGCAGCTTTCCAGCGCGAAACCCGGAAGCAAAGGTAAGTGCCTTCAATTAGGTTTCGATCGCGTGCAGAGCACCCCGAATTCATTGGGCACGTTACCCATGTGCCCAGTCGACCCCCCACTGCCAACCCACCTCCCTCCTAATATCGAGCCCATTAACTCTGTTTCTTTCTCCACAGATGCTGCCCGTCTTGCTGAATATTTCCAGCATTTTTGTTTTTATTTCAGACTTCCAGCATCCACAGGATTTTGCTTTTGGAAGTGGATAATTCATTTCGGTCCTACATGAAGAATTGTTGTTGTCAAGCTATATCTGAATTTTCAGTCTCAAAAAAATTAAGTCCCAGAATTTCATCAGTGGCCCGGATTTTCCTCTGAGCAGCGAATGAATGGCACCCACCACTCGTTGGACTTGGATATGCCCCGAAACTTTTCTTAGTTTTTTTCACAGCCAAAATGGTGCCCTCTACAGGGCAGCTGGGACCGTGTATGAATGTGGCAAGCAACTGTCCATCCCCATAACCAGTCAGATTAAAGTATCTGATGAGCAGCGAAGAGTCAGAACCAGGAAGTGTAAGTTAGAATAATGAATTCAATGTCAAATCAGGTACAGAAAGTGAAACTAAGAGCGGGAACGAAAGATTGAATTAAGAGACAGAGCTTGAGCATAGAGGTTGTAAAAACAGAGAGTGAAGTTCTAACCGTGTGAATTGCCCCTTTCAACTTTCAAGGGACCTTCAACTGGGAATTTGGTGAGTGTGGGAGTTAGGTGCAAAGGGGGAAGGAGGTGCTAAGTGATTTAAACCAAGGGACTATATACTAATCTATCAACTTGTAAAACTTAAATTAAAAAAATACATGAAATTAAAAAACTAAGTAATTAATAATTTTTTTGAAATCAAGCTAAATCTATTTATTAAATATAATCTAGATTTTAAATGATTCTATTGGTCCTAGAAATAAACTACAGATAATAAATAAATAAATACATACATAACTAGAAATGGCAGTACAGGCTGTGTGTCGGGACTGTAATATGTGGGAGTTTGTGGACAGTGGGACTGTCCCGGATTGTCACATCTGCAGTAAATGTCTCTGGCTTGAGACACTCTGTCTCAGAGTCTTTGAGCTGGAGTGTGAGTGAGAGGCACTCCGACACATAAGAGAGGGGGCAGTAGAGAAGGAGGTCCCACAGACACTGGTCCTATCCAACATATACGAAGTATTTCATACCTGTGAGGATAAGGATGAAGGCTGCAGAGGGGATGCCCAGAATGCTAACCATGGCACCGTGGAGCAGAAGGCAATCCAAGAGGAGGAGGATCAGGATAGAAAGGCTGTAGTCATAGGGGATTCTATAATCAGGGGGATAGGTAGCGTCCTCAGCAGTCGCAACCGAGAGTCCAGGAGGGTGTTTTGCCTACTTGGTGTGAGGGTAAAGGACATCTTGAAGCAACTGAAGATGAACTTGGAAAGGGAAGGGGAGAATCCATTTGTCGTGGTCCATGTCGGCCCCAAAGACATAAGGAAGAACAGAGAGGAGTTCCTGCTAAGGGAATATCAGAAGCTAGGAAGAAAATTAAAAAGCAGGATATCACAGGTGGTAATCTTAGTATTACTACCCAAACCACGTGCTAATTGACATAGGGATAAACAGATTAGAAAGGTGACTGTGCGGCTGAAAGAGTGGTCTGGGATGGAGGGGTTCCATTTCATGGGACACTGGCACCAGTACTGGGAGAGGAAGGAGCTGTACCACTGGGACAGGCTCCACCTGAATGGAAATGGGACCAGAGTCCTAGTGGAAAGGATAATTAAGGCGGTGCATAAGGCTTTAAACTAGCAAGATGGTGAGAGGGATTTGATAGCAATAACAAAAGGTTAAAGATAAAAGAAACAGGAGATGAGTGTAAAGGTCCGACCAGGGTAAGGAATAAAAATAACAGCCAGAAATTGCTCGGAGCAGCGAACCAACAATGCTCGCTGTTCCATGGATTTATAATAACCCACTAACTTACCACGGTTTTTACTGGGTGCAATTCCTCTAATAGTTCCAATAAAACTAAGACCCTGGGAGAAGTGAGAGGATCACTCTCTCCTCTCGGCCCATGAGATTGCAGCATTTTTGACAAGCTGCAAAACTGTTTCTGTAAGCTGGAATGTAAAATCCAGAAAGTGAAAGGTCCAACAATAAAATCATATAAAAACAGTTACAGACAGCGAAAAAAAGAAAGGGTAAGAGATAATTGAATTAAATAAAAGGGACAGAAGGGAAAAGTAAAAAACAATGTTTTTTTAAATTTAAAAAAATTATAATGACCAAAAATTATTAAAATAAGGAGTAATGAGACTCCACATTTTTAAAAGTTAATTTTTAGTTGTTTGTTTGGCAGTCATTAAGACTTACCACACTGTTGAAACTTAGTTTGAACCTGATATTTTTAAGTGTACCTGTTTTGTGGTGATATTAGTTACTTCCCAGCTGGGCAGATGTGCAAGTTGGCACTTTTTCAATGATTTCACTGATTGCAGCTGGCGATATACCTTTAATTCAAAGCTATCATATTGCCGGCAAACCAGGAGGAGCAAGTTCCGGATTTCCGCGTTTCACTGCGCATGTGTGAACGCTGGAATTTGCTCTTTAATTTCGCCACTAACAACAGTGAGCGATGTTGAGCTCATCGTTCTTTTCTAAGCAATTTTTGGGCCAAAATAAATGGTCAAGGAACAAATACAGTTATAAAACAGAAATATAAAAGGACTATTAAAAATAAAGTTAAAGGAACAATTATTAAAGATGAATTAAAATGCCTGTACAGCAATGCACACACCGTCTAAAATAAAATAAGGGAACTGGAGGCAATAATCCGTAACGAGGAATCAGATGTGGTAGGAATAACTGAAACATGACTACATAATGAACAGGACTGGCAATTAAATAGTGCAGGCTAGGACATAATCAGAAAAGATAGGGAAGGAAGAAGGGGGGTGAAGGGACATAACTAACAGAAGGCTAGAAACAGAACCCATATGGATTGAAATATAAGATAAAAGGAGATTGATCATGCTAATAGGGTATACTACAGACCACTTTATAGTGAGGTGGAGGAAGAAATATGTAGGAAAATATGTAAAATGAGTAAGGACATAGAATAATAATCATGGGAGATTTTAACTATCCCCAAATAAACTGACAAGAAGAGGTAGGTAAAGGGGTATAGGGAATGGAGTTTTTACAATGTGTACAGGACTCCTTTCTTACCCAGTATGTAAAAAGCCCAACAATAGAGGAAGCACTGCTGGATCTAGTAATGGGAAATGAACCAGAACAGATAAGAGACGTAAGCGTAGGGGAATATCTAGGCAATAGCGATCACAACATAATAAGGTTTAAGATAAAGATCGAGAAGGACATAAATAAGACAAAGACCAATGTAGTAAATTGAAAAAAAGCTGATTTTAAGGGGTTGAGAATGGAACTAGAGAAAATAAACTGGACAAATTTACAGACAAAGAAATAGAACAACAGTGGAAAACATTTAAAACGGTGATTAATAGAGTCCGGGAGAAATATATCCCACTAAACAGCAAGAACAAACCAGCTAGTAATGACACACCATGGATGAATAAAGAAATAAGGGCAAAATTGAAATCAATAAAAAGGCATACACTAAGAACATAAACAACAAAGGAGAGGATGACAAAAGAGAATATGAAAAGGTTAGAAAGGATGTTAAAAAAACAATTAGGAAGGCAAAAGGAAACTACAAAATTAAATTGTCAAGGAATATAAAAAGAAATAGTAAAGTATTCTACAGACACATGAATGATAAAAGAAAAATCAGGATAGGAATAGAGCCACTAGGAGATACACAAGATAATCTCACAGGTAATGACAGTGAAATGGCAGAAATATTAAATAATTACTTTACCTCAGTATTTACCAGGGAGACTAATATGGTGGGTGTGACATTAGAAGAAGAGATCAAGAAATATATAAAGACATTTAAGATAGAAAGGGGGGAGATAATCAAACTTAGAGAGGATAAAACCCCTGGTTCGGATGGATTGCATCCGCGCATGTTAAAAGAAGTTAGGGAGGAGATAGCAGAGGCACTATTTTTTTTATTATTTGTTCATGGGATGTAGGCATCACTGGCAAGCATTTATTGCCCATCCCTAATTGCCCTTGAGAAGGTGGTGGTAGGCCATTTCAGAGGGCGATTAAGAATCAACCACATTGCTGTGGGTCTGGAGTCACATATAGGCCAGACCATGTAAAGACGGCAGGTTTCCTTCCTTAAAGGACATTAGTGAACCAGATGGGTTTTTGCAACAATCTGGTAGTTTCATGGCCACCATTACTGATACTAGTTTTTTTTTAATTCCAGATTTTATTTAATTAATTGAATTTAAATTCCCCAGCTACCATGGTGGGACTTGAACTCATAACTCTGGAATATTAGTCCAGGCCTTCTGGATTACTAGTCCGGTAACATAATCACTATGCTACTGTACCCAACTATACCATACCCAACTTTACAAATATATAAAAATTCATTAGAAAAAGGATTGTGCCAGGGGACTGGTGGACAGCTAATGTCCAGGGAACTATAAACCAATTAACTTAACATTGGTGGTAGGAAAGATAATGGAATCCTTACTCAAAGATGTAATAGAAAAACATCTAGAAACCAAAAATATAATAAAGAATGGTCAGCACAGATTTCAAAAGGGAAGGTCATGCTTGACCAACCTCATTGAATTCTTTCAAGAAGTAACAGAAAGAGTAGACAAGGGTAATGTAATAGATATAATATATTTGGATTTTTAAAAGGCCTTTAATAAGGTATCACATAGAAGACTCATGATTAAAGTCAGAGCATGTGGAGTCAGGGAGCAAGTAGCACAATGAGTAGCAAGCTGGCTATAAAACAGAAAACAGAGAGTAGGGGTTAAAGGTAGTTACTCAGAAGGTGTTCCACAAGGATCGGTCCTGGGGCCACTGTTGTTCACCATTTACATAAACGATTTGGACTCAGGAATTAGAAGTTCAATTTCAAAATTTGCGGATGACACCAAATTAGGGGGTATAGTTAATACTGAGAAGGACTGTGACAAAATACAGGAACACACTAATAAACATGCAGAATGGGTGCGTAATTGGCAAATGAATTTCAGTATAGATAAGTGTGAGGTGGTACATTTTGGTTGGAAGCATTAGGAGGCCACATACTCCTTGGAAAATATGAGTCTAAATGGGGTAAAGGAGCAGGGGGACCTGGGGGTACAGATACAAAAATCACAAAAAATAGTGACACAGGATAATTAGGCCATAAACAAAGCAAACAAAGCACTAGGGTTCATTTCTAGAGGGACAGAATTGAAAAGCAGAGAGTTATGTTAAACTTGTATAGAACCTTGGTTAGGCCACACTTCGCGTACTGTGGACAGTTCTGGTTTATTATAGAAAGGATATAGAGGCACTGGAGAAGTTGCAAAAAAGATTTACTAGGATGGTAGGTTATACCTATCAGGGAAGATTGAACAGGTTGAGGCTCTTTTCTGTAGAAAGGAGAAGACTCAAGGGTGACCTGATAGAGGACTTTAAGATTATGAAAGGGCTTGATAAGGTTGACTTAGAGAAGATTTTTCCACTTGCGGGGGAAACCAGAACTTGGGGCCAAAAATATAAGATAGTCACTAATAAATCCAATAGGGAATTCAGGAGAAACTTCTTTACCCAGAGAGTGGTTAGAATGCGGAACTCGCCACCCCAAGGAGTAGTTGAGGCAAATAGCATAGATGTATTTAAGGGGAAGCTGGATAAACACATGAGGAGAAAGGAATAGAAGGAATAGTTGATATGGTTAGATGAAGTAGGGAGGGAGGAGGCTCGTGTGGAGTATAAACACCGGCATGGACCTGTTGGGCCAAATGGCCTGTTTCTGTGCTGTACATTCTATATAATTCTATCTAAAAGAGACAGAAAGAACAAGAAAAAAATTAAAATTTTTTTTTAGATGTCCAACAAATAAAATCTAAAGGAATGTGATTTCACACTTGTATAAGTTAATTTTCAGTGCCAGGGAAGTAGTTTGGCAGTAATTAAGACTTACCACGCCATTAAAAGTGTGCTTAGACTTAAATAACTTGATGCACTTTTTTAGCAAAATTACTTCGTATCCATCAGGTCAATGCAACAACTTCACGGCACTCCATTCATTTGAATGGTGAGTCAGCCGGCGAGATGCCATCCTCGCCGAGTTCACGGAGGAGCAGGGCATCAGGAAATAGTGGTGAGCCCTATTAGCCTCATCATTATTTTCAGAGGAAAATCCGGCCCACTGTGATTTATGCTACTGCTGCACCTTTAAAAATATGTTAGGTCTGCCACTGGCCTCCAGAGGGAGATACATGGAAGTTTCCTTATCATGCTCGTTTTCATACCCAGTGGTGCAGGAACTGGTGTAAAACCTATTTAAAAGGGGTGCAAGCTTTTGAGCCTCCAAGGAATTTCTGTGCAGCCTTTTAAAAGCACAGCTCAGCCTGCAGCATTACTCTGGGAAACAAATGGGTACGTCACCAGCACTGCTTCTCTCCTTCATTTCTCTCTCAAATTATTCACTGCATTTCTCACCAATATCTTGATTATATTTTGGCAACATTATGACCAGTCCAATGCCCTCTGTGCCCAAAGGGCAGCAGGGCAGAGCTACAGCGAGGAGCATGACCTAGAATGTCTCTGACAAAGACCTCCAAGCCCTCCTGGATGAGATTGAAAGCAGGACGTACAGACTGCTGGATCTGCAATCACCAAGCTGGCCAGGAATGTCAGTCGTGCCAAAAGAAGTTCAACGATTTGACCAGGACTGGCAAGGTAACAAACTCATCACTTTCTATCTTCTATCCTTGCTCACTTTGAGCAAAATCACCCTCTTCAACCTCTTAAGCAACACAGACACAACGAACCCTTCTGGTAAAGAGCAACTCCATCTCCCTATCTTGCACTATGGCTACACCACAGGGAGCAATAAGGAAGACGTTTGCTGGCATTAGGAGAGGTAAGTGTACCCACCTTTATATACATGTTTACTCTTCCTTCATTGAATGTGTGGCACCAATGTCAATGTTTCTGCACTTCACCTTCAGGAAAATACTACGTAGCGATCTCCTCCTCTTTCTTGCAATACTGTTTCATGCAACAGAAGGTTGAGAGCACATGAGCGGAGGGCATAAAGAAAATTTGCATATAACAGTTCATAGTTCAACTTGTATAGAGTACTGAAAGCAGAAAAGCCATGCTTGCTCATTTGCAGAGTCTGGGAAGGATGCTGTCAATCACAGGGATGCTTTAGAGTATTCAGGTAGTTGTTATCACCTTCCTAAATGTGCTCTTACAGGCCAAAGCAGCACACAGGCACAGAGAGGATGAAGACAGGGGGGAGACCAGCCATTCTTAAGCAGCTCACACAACATGAGGATATGCTTCTTGTCCTTTTAAGCCAAGAAGCTGTATTGGCGAGGGCAAGTTTGCAGGCATTCTGCCATCACCCAGCAAGAAGCCACCATTTATTATTAATCTCCCCAAGCTCAACTCCTAAATCCACGCACTAGGGCTATGCTTGCTAAGTGACTGCATAATGCACAAAAGGGATGATTTTCACGGCCTTTGCACCACAGAAGCACTTGTAGCAAAACCAGAAATTTGGGCAGAGACCGGTAATGCCAAGTCTAATGACCTGATTAAAACTTACGTGCCCAGTTATAATTGATGAGACTAATGTTGTGGGGGAGCCTTGCCAGACTCATGAAATTCGGTGTGGGCCTCACTTGAATATTTTAACCATTTAACTGAATCCTGAGTGTGCCAAGTGTGCAGCCTTCTCCCTGCTCCTCAATACTGCATGTTGGAAAATCCCTTTCACTGAAAATTAGACCTGTGTGCCTGATTTTCCAATCCATGCCCACTGTTGGAAGGCCCCCTGCAAAATCAGGCCTTATTACTGTGATGGTTTCATCAGAAATGTGTTCATAGAATCATACAGCACAAAAGGAAGCCATTCGGTCCATCATACCTGTGATGGCCTTGCAATTTTTTTCCTTTTTAAGCAGAGATCCATTTCCCTTTTGAAAGTTACGACTGAATCTGCTTCGACCATCCTTTCACACAATGCATTCCAGATCATAACAACTCACTGAGTAAAACAATTTCTCCTCATCTTCCCCCTGGCTTCTTTGCCAATTATTTTAAATTTGTGTCCTCTGGTTACCAACCCTCCTATCTACTCTATCAAAACCCCTCATAATTTTGAACACCTCAATTTGAACACCTCTATTAAATCTTCCCTTAACCGTCTCTGCTCTAAGAAGAACAACCCCAGCTTCTCTAGTCTCTCCACATAACTGAAACCCCTCATCCCTGGCACCATTCTAGTAGATCTCCTCTGCACCCTCTCCAAGGCCAGACGTCCTTTCTGAAGTGTGATGCCCAGAATTGGACACAATACTCTAGCTGAGGTCTAACCAGTGATTTATAAAGATTCAGCATAACTTTCTTGTTTTTGTACTCTATGTTTATAAAGCCAAGGATCCCGAATGCTATTTTTTAACAGCTTTATCAACTTGTCCTGCCACCTTCAAAGATTTGAGTATGTGAACCCCCAGGTCTCCCTGTTCCTGAGCCCTTTTCAAATTGCACCATTTAGTTTATACTGCCTCTCGTCATTTTTACTTCTAAAATGCAAGTGTTGTAAGGCCTATATCTTTGTTGCTTTGTCCTATTGCCCAGCTGGAAATATTAGTTATGTGAGCGATATTTTTATCTGTTTGCGGTGCTTAGTTTCCACCTGGTTTTGAATGAGGCAAAGCACTTGACTGGAATCGGGGTTAATTTGCAGCTATTGTTGTTTACAATTTTGAAGCTTGGTTTAGCTGAATCATGGAAATGTTCATTGTGTTGACTCCTATGTGATGCACAGTGCACACTTAACATATCAGCACATTTTGCATCTGTGTCAAGAAGCACTTTTGGTATTCTATACTCCAGGTCAGTACACTTCACATTAAGTCATGTAGCATTTATCATTGAAGCATAACAGATTAAATAGGGTGCAGGTTATATTACAATACATTCATATTGGCCACAGAAAGCTGTAAATTGGCATCCTCAATAGGGTTTCCAACTCTGGATGGACATATTTCAGGAGGTTTCGTCACATGACCTCCCGCTTCCATCTGCCTTGCCCCAACACTCCTGCCATTGGCCACGTGACACATCCACCCTTGTGGCGCACTGCCTTACCACACCAATTGTAAAGTGAACAGACTCTGTTACCCGATTAGATAAATCTTGACTGTCAGTCAAATAGCCTTTTTTCCCCATCTCCAATATTTTTATAACTAATAAACAAAAGTGTTCAAATAAACAAAAAATGCACAATTTCTTTAATGCCCTTCTTATTTTTTTCCTTGGTAGCTTGTAGCAACATCCGGGAGATTAATCTTTAATTCCTGGAGGCTCCAGGACAATCCTGGAGGGTTGGCAACCTTAATTCCTCGAAGCAACATATTGCAGCTGATCAAAAATGGCAGAAGGTGGCAGCAGCTCCAGCAATGCTGGTTCAGTTATCAAGTAATCATTTCAATAAATAGGATGTGCAATTCTTCATTGTTCATTTTAAGAAAATATGCAAATTTCACAAAGACAGAAAACAAAAACTAAAATCCTTAATTGACATTGCTGAACTTATTTAAAATGAATGTTTAAAGATGCTCGGTGGTCTGGATCCTGGAAGTGGGATTTCTGATGTTCATTATGGTCCTGCAGCCGCCTAAATACAACAGCAACTTGTCCACCGCTGTAATACAGCATATTTACTGAAGCAATATTTCATATCTTTGATATACTCCTACTGTAAAATACATGTCTTATAGATATAATATTTTGAGATCCAAGTCCAGAAAATCTGAGGCCTTTCTGTCAGACTCCCACTGTAAGTTGCCTTTCCGTAGTTTCAGGCAGGGAAATCTTTTGCTTCCCATCCTTCTGTCATGAAACCCTTACCATGAGATTCACAATGGCCATTCCAGTATATGTCCTAATAATACAGGCAGAAATGAATCAGGAGAAAGATGAGATGACAGAAGCAACCAGGATCAGTCAGCATCATAGGAGGAAACCAACAAGGGGTACTCTTCCACCAGACCACACGGCTCCCTTGGGGATGTCCCATAAGAGATCTGCTTAAGGAGGCAATGGTTCAGTAAGGAGTCACGGAAGGAACTCTGTCTCCCATTGCAAACTGACCTCCAAACATCCTCTCAAATTCAAAAGAAAAAGACTTATTTCAGAACAATGGAATTTATATCACAAAGTGGTTTTACTGGGCACATATATATTTAGAGCAAGTATTCCTTATTACCACAATGTCTATCCTGGTGCTACATTGAATTGAGGCTTATGGGCTAAGAACACAGTGGTGCTTGGCTGCGCTATGGTGCATGAGCTTCTTTGGACTGAGCTAGTCCTCACCTCGGGGCTTCTGAGTCCCAGGAGGACTCTTCAGCAGTGTCATCACTGCGGATGCACGGGCTGATCCTGTATCCTGACACCGACATGAGCAGGTATCTGATGGGATGGCTAGAAAGGTCACATGAGCAAAATGATAGCAAAATCATACATGCGTTCTTAATAATCATGTTTATGAATTTGTAATGTATAGCAAACAGAAGAGATCTTTCCCATAGCAAACACTAATAATTATATGATTATGTGGTCTATTGTCACTATATCCAAAACTCTGCTGCCAGTATCCTAACTCGCACCGAGTTCCGATCACCGATCACACCTGTACTCGCTGACTTACATTGGCTCCCGATTCGGCAACGTCTCGATTTTGTTGTGTTCAAATCCCTCCATGGCCTCCCCCCTCCCTATCTCTGTAACCTCCTCCAGTCCGACAGCCCTCTAAGATCTCTGCAATTCTGGCCTCTTGCACATCTCCGATTTTCATCGCTCCACCATTGGCGGCCATGCCTTCAGTTACCTAGGCCCTATGCTCTGGAATACCCTCCCTAAACCTCTCTGCCTCTCCACTTCTCTCTCCTCCTTTAATTCTCACCTTAAAACCTACCAGTTTAACCAAGCCTTTGGGTACCTGTCCTAACATTTCTTTATGAGGCTCAGTGTCAAATTTTGTCTGATACGCTCTTGTGAAGCACCTTGGGATATTTTTACTATGTTAAAGGCGCTATATAAATGCAAGATGTTGTTGTTGGCAGAGCTGAATTTGAAACTTCCAGGAAAAGAAAGTAAAGGTTATGGTATCTGCTCCTGTACGCAGGCATTCTTAACATAATGTGTTCAATTTTGGTCACCACACCAACAATTTTGTACGGGTGCAGATAAGCACAACAAGGAAGGTCAAAAATATAAAGGAAATGTTGCAAGGAAAATTAGAGGGTTTAGGCCCATGATACAATCCCATGATCTTGTTTCCAATCCCTCCCCCCGGTGTTGTTTTGCCTCTCCCAGGGGATTATACGGGGTGGGGGGGGGGGTAGGAAGTATCTAGCCATGATACTCCAGCCATCATGATTTGGGGCAAGCTTGATGGAGCTGCTGGTCTTTTCCTGTCCGTCATTTTCATGTGATCGATTGCAGGAGAGGTTGCTGGGTCACTATCAGAAGTGGAAACCCTAGCAACCCTATCAACACTCATTGTCAAGCTCACATATGAACAATGACAACCTGAGGGAGGTACTAGAAACCACTTAATGCCCATATAACTGTACCCCAGAAAGGAGTCAATGCTTTCAAGAGAGGTGGGGAAAAATGGTGAGCCAAATATATTTATATTACTTTGTTTAAACTTTATCCTGTTTGTTATTATTATTAATAACGTGGGGCTCTCTCAAAACTGAGGTAATCTATTCATGAATAAGAACAAATGTTCATTTTCAATAATTTTACAAAGGGTCACCACAACAAAGTATATAAAACATTAAATGATGTTGATGAACCATAAGGAAACCCAGGAAAGTAGGATAAGAGGATATAAAATGGAAATTAGGAAAAAGTAAATGTTGAAAGTTTAATAAATGTTTGGAACAATCCATAAGACAGGCAGTAGATATAAAAACATTGAGATTGTTCAAAATAATAATTGTCTGTGATTATGGAAGTATTGGGATGCAAGAGCTTCATTGGAGGTGGATTGGCCTTTACTCATCCCTGATTTTTCTGAAGTTCTTGTGAATGATTAATAACTGGACATTCCTTTACAGGGTGGTTGTGACCATTTAATCCAAGATGAAAGCAATTATTTTCAACACCAGTGTTTCGTGGTTCAACAAACTTCAGCAAAGTTCCACATGGAACATAGGCAGAATGAGAATCTCCCCGAAATTCTGCATTCATGGGCAACACTGAGACAAACTGTGATTAGGGACAGTTAGGTCAGAAGGTTCAAAAGGACAAAAATAAATTAGTTCAAAGAAGTTATCTGCACCATAAGATTGTGCTTTAACATTTAACTCCTACGTCCTATTATACTTGATGCTCACCATATCCTGCTATTTGGGAGATAGCCAAATAGCAAGATATGGAATTTAGCAAGGTTACTATGACTAAGCATTGTGAACGTTATAATGCAGTTTGCCATTCCAGTGCATGCCAGCAAAAACACATTATTGCTCATTTGGAGTTATCATCAGTTTAGTGAATAAAATCTAAATGAAGGTAGTATTGTTGCCAATTTCATGCATCTACTGAATTTAGAGTGGAAAGCAATCTGTATTTTTTTTAATAATCCCCATTAAAGATCATTAAATGCAAGCTGTTCTTCTCAACAGAGCTGTCAGGCAGATGTGCTTTGAGTCTGCACTGATAAAAACAGCTGCAGAAATTTAGTTTAGGAGTTCAGAAAACAGATTTACACACTTTATTACTTTTCCTGATTTACTGAGGTTCAGCGCATAGCTGAATACATAGACCAGGAAGGTCACAGGTTCTATCCCTAGTTTATGCTGAGTAAGCTGATCTCAGCTAGGGCACTAAAAAATGGCCGCAGAACTGTAGGGCAAAACCAGCTAGGCAAAACCACTTCTGATAGTGACCCAGCAACCTCTCCTGCAATCGATCATATGAAAATGACGGACAAAAGAAGACCAGCAGCTCCATCAAGCTTGCCCCAAACTCATGATGGCTGGAGTATCATGGCTAGATACTTCCTACCACCCCCGTATAATCCCCTGGGAGAGGCAAAACAACTCTGGGGGGAGGGATTGGAAACAGGATCATGGGATGGTATCATATTTGGCTGTGATGCGCCCTAAGGTAAATATTCTATCAACACTCATTGTCAAGTTCACACATGAACAATGGCAACCTGAGTGAGTGGAAACCACTTAATACCCGTATAACTGTACCCCAGAAAGGAGTCAATGCTTTCGAGAGAGGGGGGGGAAATGGTGAGCCAAATATATTTATGTTACTTTGTTTAAACTTCATCCTCTTTGTTATTATTATTAATAATGTGGGGCTCTCTCAAAACTGAGGTATTCTATTCATGAATAAGAACGAATGTTCATTTTCAATAATCAGTGGCATGAATAGCTGTCATTTTACTAATTCTGGTAGTGTGTTTGGAGATTATGGGGGTGATTTTAAATCCCCAAGAACGGGTGGGTTGGGGGTGGGTGGGAGTTGAAAATAGTTGTTTTTTGGGTCATGGGTTTAACGTCAGTGTGTAAAAGTACAGGCTTCCCACTGGGAATGCAAAGTTTGAAAATTTTGCGGTTATGACCCAAAAAAACAACTATTTTCAACTCCCACCCGTCTCCATTCCACCCGTTCTTGGGCTTTAAAATCATCCCCTATAACTTGAAGTGTTAATTTATACAGGTGTAATGGGTCTGAGGTTATCTGCACAGATTTTTAAAAGTGTAAAATGCTCTGCACAATTAAGTGGAGTTTCTGAATGGGTCATAATGACAAATGCTGCTGTATATACTGTGTAACAATTTGGTGTTCATGTGACATATTTGCAACATAACTACATTTTATGGAAAAATATTTAAAATTGAGAGCTCATTACCTTCACATATGGAATGGGAAGCTATAAAATGAACACTTTATAGGTGAGATAGGTGGTATTCCAATGGAGAGTACTGTTATGTTTTTAATACTTCCGAAGGTATTTCTCTTGTGCTCAGCACAAAAAACACCCTCATAAACGAGCCCTCGCTCGCTATAAATTGCAGCGTCATTTTATATGCACATTATCTGGTAATGTAGCATTCATCAGGGAGCAAACAGAAACCCTTGTTACTCTATTTAGCATACTGGAATTGGTATGAGCCACTTTATATTGTCTTAGTCTTCGGATAGTAGAATAATAAACATTCTGTCAGACTGGGCAACTTAGGCTGTTATTTTTAAATCAGATTTATTAACAAGAATAAAGAAAGAAAGAAATTAAGAAAGGGAATTCTTCAGGGAATTCCAAAGTGCTTCACAGCCAATTAATGATTTTTGAAATGTAGTCATTGTTATTATGTAGGCAAACATGGCAGTCTGTTTGCGCACAATAAGCTTCTACAAACAGCAATGAGAAAAATAACCAGTTAATCTGTTTTCGATGGTGTTGACTGAAGAATAAACGTTAGCCAGAGAACTCCCCTGCTCTTAAAAAAAGTGCATGGGCTCTTTTATGTCCACCGCATAGTAGATGGGGCTTTGGTTTAACATCTCATCTGAAATGCAGCACCTCCAAGGCAGGACTCCCTCGGTACTGCACTGAAGTGTCTGTGTGGATTATGAGCTCAAATCTTGAAATGGGGCTTGAACCCACGACCTTCTGATTCAGAGGTGAGAGTGCGACCACTGAGCCATGCTATAAAAACAGTAGCAGAAAATTAATACAGCAGGGTTCACTTGATTACAGAACACTTAACTTGCCCCTCCTCATTTATACAAAAATAATAAAAACACTAAGCTACTTAGCCAATATTTATCCCTCAACCAACAGCACTAAAACAAATTATCTGGTCATTATCCTATTGCTGTTTTTGAGACCTTGTTGTTTTTTTTTTATTTGTTCACGGGATGTGGGCGTCGCTGGCAAGGCCGGCATTTATTGCCCATCCCTAATTGCCCTCGAGAAGGTGGAGGTGAGCCGCCTTCTTGAACAGCTGCAGTCCGTGTGGTGACGGTTCTCCCACAGTGCTGTTAGGAAGGAAGTTCCAGGATTTTGACCCAGCGACAATGAAGGAACGGCGATATATTTCCAAGTCGGGATGGTGTGTGACTTGGAGGGGAACGTGCAGGTGGTGTTGTTCCCATGCGCCTGCTGCCCTTGTCCTTCGAGGTGGTAGAGGTCGCGGGTTCGGGAGGTGCTGTCGAAGAAGCCTTGGCGAGTTGCTGCAGTGCATCCTGTGGATGGTACACACTGCAGCCACAGTGCGCCAGTGGTGAAGGGAGTGAATGTTTAGGGTGGTGGATGGGGTGCCAATCAAGCGGGCTGCTTTATCTTGGATGGTGTCAAGCTTCTTGAGTGTTGTTGGAGCTGCACTCATCCAGGCAAGTGGAGAGTATTCCATCACACTCCTGACTTGTGCCTTGCAGATGGTGGAAAGGCTTTGGGGAGTCAGGAGGTGAGTCACTCGATGCAGAATACCCAGCCTCTGACCTGCTCTCGTAGCCACAGTATTTATATGGCTGGTCCAGTTAAGTTTCTGGTCAATGGTGACCCCCAGGATGTTGATGGTGGGGGATTCGGCGATGGTAATGCCGTTGAATGTCAAGGGGAGGTGGTTAGACTCTCTCTTGTAGGAGATGGTCATTGCCTGGCACTTATCTGGTGCGAATGTTACTTGCCACTTATGAGCCCAAGCCTGGATGTTGTCCAGGTCTTGCTGCATGCAGGCTCGGACTGCTTCATTATCTGAGGGGTTGCGAATGGAACTGAACACTGTGCAGTCATCAGCGAACATCCCCATTTCTGACCTTATGATGGAGGGAAGGTCATTGATGAAGCAACTGAAGATGGTTGGGCCTAGGACACTGCCCTGAGGAACTCCTGCAGCAATGCCCTGGGGCTGAGATGATTGGCCTCCAACAACCACTACCATCTTCCTTTGTGCTAGGTATGACTCCAGCCACTGGAGAGTTTTCCCCCTGATTCCCATGGACTTCAATTTTACTAGGGCTCCTTGGTGCCACACTCGGTCAAATGCTGCCTTGATGTCAAGGGCAGTCACTCTCACCTCACCTCTGGAATTCAGCTCTTTTGTCCATGTTTGGACCAAGGCTGTAATGAGGTCTGGAGCCGAGTGGTCCTGGCGGAACCCAAACTGAGCATCGGTGAGCAGGTTATTGGTGAGTAAGTGCCGCTTGATAGCACTGTCGACGACAACTTCCATCACTTTGCTGATGATTGAGAGTAGACTGATGGGGCGGTAATTGGCCGGATTGGATTTGTCCTGCTTTTTGTGGACAGGACATACCTGGGCAATTTTCCACATTGTCGGGTGGATGCCAGTGTTGTAGCTGTACTGGAACAGCTTGGCTAGAGGCGCAGCTAGTTCTGGAGCACAAGTCTTCAGCACTACAGCTGGGATGTTGTCGGGGCCCATAGCGTGGAGTGAATCGAATTGGCCGAAGACTGGCTTCCGTGATGGTGGAGATATCGGGAGGCGGCTGAGATGGATTATCCACTCGGCACTTCTGGCTGAAGAAGGTTGCAAACGCTTCAGCCTTGTCTTTTGCACTCACGTGCTGGACTCCGCCATCATTGAGAATGGGGATGTTTGCAGAGCCTCCTCCTCCCGTTAGTTGTTTAATTGTCCACCACCATTCACGACTGGATGTGGCAGGACTGCAGAGCTTTGATCTGATCCGTTGGTTGTGGAATCGCTTAGCTCTGTCTATAGCATGTTGCTTCCGCTGTTTAGCATGCATGTCGTCCTGAGTTGTAGCTTCACCAGGTTGGCACCTCATTTTTAGGTACGCCTGGTGCTGCTCCTGCCATGCTCTTCTACACTCCTCATTGAACCAGGGTTGATCCCCTGGCTTGTTGGTAATGGTAGAGTGAGGAATATGCCGGGCCATGAGGTTACAGATTGTGCTGGAATACAACTCTGCTGCTGCTGATGGCCCACAGCGCCTCATGGATGCCCAGTTTTGAGCTGCTTGATCTGTTCTGAATCTATCCCATTTAGCACGGTGGTAGTGCCACACAACACGTTGGATGGTGTCCTCAGTGCGAAGATGGGATTTCATCTCCACGAGGCCTGTGCGGTGGTCACTCCTACCAATACTGTCATGGACAGATGCATTTGCGACAGGTAGATTGGTGAGGACGAGGTCAAGTCAGTTTTTCCCTCGTGTTGGTTCGCTCACCACCTGCCGCAGGCCCAGTCTGGCAGCTATGTCCTTCAGGACTCGGCCAGCTCGGTCAGTCGTGGTGCTACCGAGCCACTCTTGGTGATGGACATTGAAGTCCCCCACCCAGAGTACATTTTGTGCCCTTGCTACCCTCAGTGCTTCCTCCAAGTGGTGTTCAACATGGAGGAGGACTGATTCATCAGCTGAGGGAGGACGGTAGGTGGTAATCAGCAGGAGGTTTCCTTGCCCATGTTTGACCTGATGCCATGAGATTTCATGGGGTCCAGAGTCAATGTTGAGGACTCCCAGGGCCACTCCCTCCTGACTGTATATCACTGTACCGCCACCTCTGGTGGGTCTGTCCTGCCGGTGGGACAGGACATACCCAGGGATGGTGATGGAAGAGTCTGGGACGTTGGCTGAAAGATATGATTCTGTGAGTGTGGCTATGTCAGGCTGTTGCTTGACTCGTCTGTGGGACAGCTCTCCCAATTTTGGCACAAGTCCCCAGATGTTGGTAAGGAGGACCTTGCAGGGTCGACTGGGCTTGGTGTTTTGCCGTTGTCGTGTCCGGTGCCTCGTGGTCCGATGCCGGGTGGTCTGTCCGGTTTTATTCTTATTATGACTTTTCGTAGCGAGATTTTACAACTGAGTGGCTTGCTGGGCCATTTCAGAGGGCAATTAAGAATCAACCACATTGCTGTGGGTCTGGAGTCACATTTCGGCCAGACCGGGTCAGGGCGGCAGACTTCCTTCCCAAAAGGACACTAGTGAACCAGATGGGTTTTTACGACAATCCGGTAGTTTCATGGCCATCATTACTGATCCTAGTATTTTTAATTCCAGATTTTTATTTAATTAATTGAATTTAATTAATTAATTGAATTTAAATTCGCCAGCTGCCGTGGCAGGATTTGAACTCATGACTCTGGATTTTAGTTCAGGCCTCTGGATTACTAGCCCAGTAACATAACCACTATGCTACCGTATGTTGTGCGCATATTTGGCTGCCACATTGGTTTCCCATATTCAAAAGTACTTCATTGGCTGTAAAGCCCTTTGGGATGTCCTGAGGTCGTGAAATGTGCTATATAAATGCAAGTCTTTCTTTCTTTCTCTCTAATACGGAACCTGGGATTGCATCTGTCATATAAAACCTACATGTGAATTTTGTCTAACCACCGCAGAGTTTCCAGCCTCCGTCTTGTTGGGCTCAGAAGAACTGTTGAATGCAGTACACTGCCGGAGATAGACCTCTTGTACATTTTTTTAAGTTCAACTTACAGCAAATCAAAAAGTGGTTTCCATGCTTGAATAAAATTAATCAAACTAAAGTGATGGTTCCTGAATCTCAACCAGATGCTAAACAAAAATCCGTTTGCAAGTGTTGGGACAACGCAAGCAGGTTGTGGTTCCCACTTGCTTTGCAATCAAAATAATGGTTTGCCTTCTAATAATGAAAGGCCGTGGATAGCACTTGGTGATTACATGTACATTTCAGCTCAATTGCCTGTTGCAGCAAACAAAATTTGAAGTGACCAGTCACAGCTCATAAATGAATATTAGAAATTTAAAGACCTGCTTAGAATCTGGACTACAATGGATCTCCCAATCTGTTATAGTCATAATAATAAAAGTGTGCCATATGTACAATCTGACTTATTTGGAAATTTGCCCTTCTAGGAGGATCGATGAGTATTTAGAATTACTTCAGAGCACGGTAGAGTGAATGAACATTACAACAATTTACATTTCTATTGTACTCTTCATGTACAGAAAGACATCCCAGAGTATGTTGCAGGGAGGAGGATAGAAGTGAACATGAAGCAGAAGGGAGAAAGGGAAATGAGATGGGGAAAGGGGGGAAATGTGGTCAAAGAGAAAGGCTTTTTACAGCCTTTTATTGTAATCAGTGAAGAAGGTCCAGCTGGCAGTGTTATAGTGATATAGAGTGGCCAATGATGGTGGAGTGGATGGAACAGGGAATGAGGAGCAAGCTGGTGTCAGAGCAGTGAAGGATGCATGCAGGGATTTAGATGAGTGAACCTGGAGAGCATAGAGTGAGGCACAGCCATGAGGAATTTAAAGGTGAGGAATAGGATCTTGAAGTCAATTCTCTATGGAATGGAAAGCCAGGGGAGAAAGGAAAGGGACAAGGAGATGTGAATGTGAGGATGTAGACCATGGTGTTGTAAAAGAGTTATCGTTTCTGGAGATTGGAGGTGAGAAAGCTACGAAAGAGTGCTATGGAGAGGTCAAGCCTCGAGGTGAAAAGCATGGATTAAGGTTGAGCTATATTAGATTATAGCTAATTACAAGCATTGCATTATAAGAAAATGCACTGTTACCATATGACTGTTCTTTTAAAAAGTGTTACGTCATAGGTTACCTCCTGTGATAACAGTAATTGGAGCACGTTTCATGTTCCTGCACCTATGCCTATTGAATTCTTGCACAAGATGCATAGAAGAAAATTGGGGGGGGGGTGGGGGGGGTGGGGAAGGAGGATCGCACATTCATAAGGGAGATCACCTGGTTTTCTGTCCATTTAAAATAATGGGCGAGCTCCTTAACTAGCATATAAGCCTTCATGCACAATTTTCCTCTATGCATTGTGCTCAGATGATTCAATACAGCCAGGCACAGGAAAAGGAAAATGTGCCCTTTCGAGTTCTACAGATTACAATAGTCCAGGATGGAGGACAAACCATAAATTTAGCCCTAAGTATAGCGCAGTACAGTGCAGACTCCTTTGGGCCAAATCATCAATTGTATCGCTCTGCCAGTGGAATGGGCCCAGATCCTGTCTCAAATTATTTGCCTGAGGAAGGAGAAAATCTCCGAAAGCTTGTGAATTTAAAATAAAATTGCTGGACTATAACTTGGTGTTGTAAAATTGTTTTCAAATTATGAGGACAGAGGTCATATTTGCATGCTCAGGATGAGTGCATCGCACCAGTAAGACCGTCCATCTGACAGAGGCTTAGAAGTTTAGAGCAGCACCATGACAAGACAATGGTGGAGAGCAGCCCAGGAAGGTCCCTACCGAAATGAAATTTTTAAAAATCTTCAGCTCCTCAGAGAGTTATAAGGGGATTTCTAGGATCAATTACCCATGGCAGCAATAGTTGTGGAGCTTTTCCTTGGGCCTCAACTGAACTAATGCCTGCTCTCAGCTTGTGTTAATTCCACTGAGATCTTTAATGGACATACTGGCTGGAATTCCCTGAGTAGTTTGAGACCGCCCACCACAACCCCTCCAGTTCCCCATCCCAATGGAATTTATTGGTCTCCTCTCCACAGGATGGAACCCTGGAAGAACCAGGTTCTGCCTCATTTTCTGGCCCCCATCCAGCAGTTATGCTGGAGAAGTATCTGGGCCTCGAACGGAAATTTTGGGCCCCATGATTTTTCCTGTCCTTAGCTTCAAAACATCATATGCTATATTAATATACAAATTTGAAATGGGCATAGGATTATGGAAGTAAACTGTTGCTCAAAGTTCACAGAAGTGACTGACAATACATTACGGTACCTGAAGCAAAAAACTGAAGGCATTATTGCATCCACAAGACCACTTTAACAACCTAGAGTGTAATAATTGAATCTTAGAGTCAAAATACTGCTGGAAATATTAATTTTGTTGTGATTTGGGACTAATGGTAGCCTTTTCTGAATCCTAAGATTATTAATTTTAAAAAGCTAGTATCAATGATAGTTATTACCATGTAAATATGAGAATTAAACACAGCTTTGCAAAGACAATGCATTCAACTGCTTCATTTTGATTAGAAAATTAATCCATAATTTACAAGATGTATTATTTCTGTACTGCAGACAACACATTATGCCCCATACTTTAATATTTGAAATGTTAATTAATATTTACTACACAGCTGGTGATATTGAAATTGGTTTCGGCAGAGTTAGCGTCAGACTTACTGAACGTGTGGCCTTGGAATTCGTCAGAAATGGATCAGTTTCATTTTGTGCTTATTACTAATTTGAAGCCCTAGAATGAGGAACAGCAATCAAAGATAGCACAGCTCATGGATCTTTTAATATATATTTATTTGCAGTCAGCAACTATTCCCTTTAACTGTATGTAATGAATTCTCTAGTCCCTCTCCAGTAATGCTTCACCATTCAGTGATGTACAGGAGAGAGGAGAGATAATAGTACAAATAGAACATCTGACCATATTAATACATGTATTCAAAGTAAGAAGGGCAGCCTGTGGTTAAACATGTTTTCCTGTACTTGTTGTATCAAAATGCTGCCTCCAGTTTGTTATGTTCTCAGTATTGTAGTAAAATCATAGACAGATGGTATCGGGCACATGGAAAGTTGAGGATTTTATTCATGCAGAAAAGATTAATCCAGTGCAGGCACAGCAGATCGTAAACTGTAACTAGCTGAGAAGCAGGATCATTAGATGCCACAGAAAAGTAGTCAAAAATTGGATACACGCTTACTGCAGCCTGGATTATTATACAGTGGCTGACACTAGTCACTTCATTTATTTTAGCCTTTATTCGTTGCTGGGGCCTATTATCAGAAGTAAAGACTCACTTCTGAACCAATCAGTTACTATAATGGAGATCATAAAATAAAAACTTTGGGGTTGACTTTGCACTGTACAATATTAACAACAAACATGTGTTTGATTGTACCCTACTTTAATTAAGTTTTTAGCCAGCTTTAAATAACGCCTGTTAAAATAGAGAACAAAGGAATTCCACATAATTCCATTTAACATGTTTGTTAGTGATCACATTGCACAATGTCAACCTGTTTCTCACTCATATTAACTTTTACACTGGCACCAGTACTGGGACAGGAAGGAGTTGTACCAATGGGACAGACTCCACCTGAACTGGGCTGTGACCACGGTCCTAGCGGAAAGGATAAATAGGGCTGTCACAAGGACTTTAAACTAGTAATTAGGGGGACGGGGAGGGGGGGGAGGGCTCATGTAGAAATGGTAGAATAAATAATAATTCTAAAACAAACAAAAAGGAAGAGAGTAGAGTGATAGTCAGAAATTATGCATTAGGCACTACAGATAAAAGGAAAACTAAAAGATATAAAGTAATTAAATTCGGAGAGAGAGAAATAAGAAATGTGTGAGAAAAACAACATTAGGGCAGAAGGACAGGTTAGGGTGTGTGGCCCAAATAAGCGTTCTTTATATAAACGCATGGAGTATAAGGAACAAATTGAATGAATTGCAGGTGCAAATTCATCTTAGAGGGTACGACATGGTAGCCATTACTGAGACATGGCAGCAAGACGGTCAGGACTGGGAACTGAATACCAGGTTATAAGGTCTATAGGAAGGAAAGGGAAACTAGTAAAGGGGGAGGAATAGCCTTAGTGATTAAGGATGAAATTACTTCAATGATAAGAGAGGATATAACGAGAGGTAAGCAGGCAGTGGAGACTTTATGGGTAAAATTAAGATTTAAGACTGTAATGGGAGTTGTGTATAGGTGCCCTGGGAGCAGCTGTGAAGTGGCAGAATGTACAAATGCAGAGAGTAGACAAGCATGTAACAAAGGCAGAATGGTTTTAATGGGGGATTTTAACTTTCATATAGGTTGGGATAAGCAGACAAGCACATGTCAGAAAGGTAGCAAATTTCTAGAGTGTGTTTAAGACAGATTTCTGCAACAATATATTCTAGAACCAACAAGGGGGCAGGCCATATTCGCTTTAATAACGAGTAATGAGCCAGATTTAATTAACAGCCTAACGGTGCGTGAACATTTATCTAATAGTGATCATAATATGATCAAGTTCAATGTTGTGTTTGAAGGGGAGAAACCTGTATCAGCTACTGAGATTGTAAATTTAGGTAAGGCCAACTTCAACGGGATGAGACAGAGACTGTCCACAGTAAACTAGGCAAATCTGTTAATGGGCAAAACGACAGAAGATCAATGAGAGGTGTTCAAAAAAGAATTTAACGTGATACAGGACCAGTTTATACCTCTAAGGGGCAAGAGCTCAACTTGCCAAAAAGAACAGCCATGGATGACAAGGGGTAAGAGACAACATAAAACTAAAAGAAAAAGGATACAAAAATGCAAAAAAAGCACAGATTCTGGCACCTGGGAGAGATACAAAGAACAGCAAAGGGTGACAAAACAGATAGTAAGAGCGACAAAAAGGGAGTATGAAAAGAAACTTGCCAGGGATATCAAAATCAACATAAACATTTTTTATAATTATATTAGGAAAGAAAGGGTGGTCATGAGCAATGTGGGCCCCTTAAAAACTGATAATGGTGATATTGTAAATGAAAATAAGGAAATGGCTGACATGTTAAATAATTACTTTGCATCAGTAAAAGAAGAGAATAGCATGCCGGACACCCCAAGGAAACTAATTTTAAATCAGGGACGGAGGACTCACCATAATTAACGTAAACAAATTAAGAGTAATGAAGAAAATAATGGCACTAAAGAGTGACAAATCCCCAGGATCGGATGATTTCCATCCCAGGGTTTTAAAGGAAGTAGGTGAGAACATTGCAGAAGCCCTAACTATAATCTTCCAAAATTCTCTTGATTCAGGAACCGTTCCTTTAGATTGGAAAATTGCACATGTCACTCTGCTATTTAGGAAAGGTGAGAGAGGGAAACCAGGGAATTATAGATCGGTTAGCCTAACATCTGTTGTCGGGAAACTCCTAGAGTCTATAATTAAGGATACAGTGAATGAACACCTTGAAAATTTTCAACTGATCAGAGAGAGACAGCATGGATTTGTAAAGGGTAGGTCATGCCTGACAACCTGATTGAATTTTTTGAAGGGGTGACAAAAGCAGTGGACAGGGGATTGTCTATGGATGTTGTTTATATGGACTTCCAGAAGGCATTCGATAAAGACCCTCATAAGGGACTGTTAGCTAAAGTTGAAGCTCATGGAGTTGAGGGCAAATTATTGACCTGGTTAGGAAATTGGCTGAGTGGCAGGTGACAGAGAGCAGGGATAATGGGCAGGTACTCAACTTGGCAAGATGTGACTAGTGGTGTCCCACAGGGATCCAAGTTGGGGCCTCAACTATTCAGTGTATTTCTTAATGACTTAGATGACGTGATAAAGAGCCACGTATCCAAGTTTGCTGATGACACAAAGATAGGCAGCATTGTAAGCAGTGTAGATGGAAGCATAAAATTACAGAGAGACATTAAGATGTGTTCAGGAGAACTTTCTTGACCGGTATGTTTCTGGCCGAATGAGAAAGGAAGCATTGCCGGATCTGATTCTGGGAAATAAGGTGGGCCGAGTGGAGCAAGTATAAGTGGGGGAACATTTAGGGAACAGGGATCATAATATCATAAGGTTTAGATTAGCTATGGAAAAGGACACGGACCACTCTAAAGTAAAAATATTCAATTGGAGGAGGGCCAATTTCAATGGGATGAGAATGGATCTGGCCAGGGTAAATTGGAATCAAAGATTGGCAGGTAAAATTGTAAATGAACAATGACAGCCTTTAACGAGGAGATGGTTCAGGTACTGTCTAGATACATTCCCATGAGGGAGAAAGGTAGGGCAACTAAAACCAGAGCTCCCTGGATGACAAAAGAGGTAGAGAGTAAGATGAAGAAGAAAAAAGTGGGCGTATGACAAATGTCAGGTTGATAATACAAATGAGAACCAGGATGAATATAGAAAGTTCAGAGGGGAGGCGAAAAAGGAAATAAGAGGGACAAAGAGAGGGTATGAGAATAGACTGGAGCCTAACATAAAAAGGAATCCAAAAGTCTGCTATAGGCATGTAAACAGTAAATGGGTAGTAAGAGGAGGGGTGAGACCAATTAGGGACCAAAAAGGAGATCTGCGCATGGAGGCAGAGGGCATGGCTGAGGTACTAGATGAGTACTTTGCATCAGTCTTTACCAAGGAAGAAGATGCTGCCAAAATCACAGTAAGTTGAGATACTGGATGGGCTAAAAGTTGATAAAGAGGAGGTACTAGAAAGGGGTGGTGTCAGAGGACTAGAGAATTGCAAATGTTATGCCCTTGTTCAAAAAAAGGGTGTAAGGATAAACTCAGCAACTATAGGCCAGTCAGTTTAACCTCGTTGGTGGGGAATCTTTTAGAAATGATTACAAAAATAACAGTCACTTGGACAAGTGTGGATTAATAAAGGAAAGCCAGCACGGACTTGTTACAGGCGAATCGTGTTTAACAAACTTGATTGTATTTCTTAATGAGGTAACTGAGAGGGTCGATGAGGGCAATGCAGTTGATGTGGTGTATATGGACTTCCAAAAAGCGTTTGATAAAGTGCCGCGTAATAGGCTTGTCATCAAAGTTGAAGCCCATGGAATAAAGGGGGCAGTGGCAGCATGGATACGAAATTGGCTAAGTCATCGGAAACAGAGAGTAGTGGTGAACGGTTGTTTTTCAAACTGGAGGGAGGTATACAGTGGTGTTCCCCAGGGGTCGGAATTGGACCTTTTTTTTTATATATATATTAATGACTTGGGCTTGGGAGTTAAAGGGCATAATTTCAAAATTTGCAGATGACACAAAACTTGGAGTGTAGTGAACAGTGAGGAGGATAGTGATAGACTTCAAGGCGACATAGACAGGCTGGTGGAATGGGTGGGCATGTGGCAGATGAATTCAACGCAGAAAAGTGTGAAGTGATACATTTCGGTGGGAAGAATGAGGAGAGGCAATATAAATTAGAGGGTACAATCCTAAAAGGGGTGCAGGAGCAGAGAGATCTAGGGGTATATGTGCACAAAACGTTGAAGGTGGCACGGCAGGTTGAGAAAGCAGTTAAAAAAGCATACGGGATCCTGGGCTTTATAAATAGAGGCATGGAGTACAAAAGCAAGGAGGTTATGATGAACATTTATAAAACACTGGTTTGGCCACAACTGGAGTATTGTATCCAGTTCTGGGCACCGTACTTTAGGGAGGATATATACACCCTAGAGAGGGTGCAGAAGAGATTTACTAGAATGATTCCAGGGATGAGGGAGTTCAGTTACATACATAGACTGGAGAAGCTGTGTTGTTCTCCTTAGAGCAGAGAAGGTTGAGAGGAGATTTGATGGAGGTATTCAAAATCATGAAAGGGCTGGACAGAGTAGATAGAGAGAAACTGTTCCCATCAGTGGAGGGGTCAAGAAACAGAGGACATGGATTTAAGGTGATTGGCAAAAGAATCAAAGGCGACATGAGAAAAAACTTTTTTACACAGTGAGTGGTTAGGATTTGGATTACACTGTCTGAGGGGGTGGTGGAGGCAGATTCAATTGTGGCTTTCAAAAGGGAATTGGATAAGTATTTGAAGGGAACAAATTTGCAGGGCTACGGGAATAGGGCAGACGACTAGCTGGATTGCTCTTGCAGATAGCCGGCACAGACTCAATGGGCCGAATGGCCTCCTTCCATGCTGTAACCATTGTATGGTTCTATGATTCCATAATAGATTAATTGAATGGGCAAAACTGTGGCAAATGGATTTCAATGAAAGCAAGTGTGAGGTCATCCACTTTGGACCTAAAAAGGACAGATCAGAGTACTTTCTAAATGGTTGAAACAGTGGAGATCCAAAGAGACTTAGGGATCCATGTCCATAGATCATTAAAATGTCATAGACAGGTACAGAAAATAATCAAAAAGGCTAATGGGATGCTGGCCTTTATATCTAGAGGACTAGATTACAAAGGGATAAAAGTTATGCTACAGCAATACAAAGCCCTGGTTAGACCATACCTGGAGTACTATGTTCAGTTCTGGGCACCACACCTTAGGAAGGATACATTGACCTTCGAAGGAGTGCAGCGTAGATTTATTAGAATGATACCTAGTCTCTAAGGGTTAAATTACGAGGAGCGATTACACAAACTAGGGTTGTATTCCCTGGAATTTAGAAGATTATGGTGTGATTTGATCAAAGTTTTCAAGATATTAAGGGGAACTGATAGGGTAGATAGAGGGAAACTATTTCCGCTGGTTATGGAGTCTAGGACTAGGGGACACAGCCTAAAAATTAGAGCCAGGACTTTCAGGAGTGAAGTTAGGAAACACTTCTACACGTAAAGAGTGGTAAAAGTTTGGAACTCTCTTCTGCAAACGATAGTTGATGCTAGCTCAACTGTTAATTTTAAATCTGAGATTGATAGATTTCTGTTAATCAAAGGTATTAAGGGATATTGTACCTCCTTTTGTACATGGAGTTAGGTCACAGATCAGCCATGATCTCACTGAATGTGAAGGAGGAGGCAGCAGAGGTATTAGATGGGATAAAAATAGATAAAGAGGAGGTACTTAAAAGGTTGGCAGTACTCACATAGACAGATTGGTGAAATGGGCAGACACATGGCAGATAAAATTTAACGCAGAGAAGAGTGAAGTGATGCATTTTGGTAGGAAGAATGAGGAGAAACTATACAAACCGAATGGTATAATTTTAAAGGGGGTGCAGGAACAGAGAGACCTGGGGGTGTATGTCCACAAATCTTTGAAGGTGGCAGGACAGGTTGAGAAGACTATTAAAATAATATATGTGGTCCTCGGCTTTATTAATAGAGGCATAGCATACAAAAGCAAGGAAGTTATGCTAAACCTTTATAAAACACTGTGGCACCACACTTTAGGAAGGATGTCAAGGCCCATAGAGAGGATGCAGAAGAGATTTACTAGAATGGTGCCAGGGATGAGGGACTTCAGTTATGTGGAGGGACTGGAGAAGCTGGGGTTGGTCTCCTTAGAGCAGAGAAGGTTAAGAGGAGGTTTGATAGAGATGTTCAAATTCATGAACACTATTGATAGAGTAAATAAGGACAAATTATTTTCAGTGGCAGAAGAGGTTGGTAACCAGAGGACACAGATTTAAGGCAAAAGAACGCGAGGCAACATGAAGAAACATTTTTTTACGCAGCGAGTTGTGATGATCTGGAATACACTGCTTGAAAGGGTGGTGGAAGCAGATTGAACAATAATTTTCAAAAGGGAATTGGGTAAATACTTGAAGGGAAAACAATTTACAGGGCTATGGGGAAATAGCAGGGGAGCGGGACTAATTGGATAGCTCTACCAAAGAGCCGGCACAGGAACGCTGGGCAAATGACCTCCTTCTGTGCTGTATCATACTATGATACTATAATACTATTAAAGGAGCAGAACACATCTGACAAAGAAGAAAGCCGAGAGGAAGAATGTAATCTTTTAGGTACAGTCAAAAAATTGAGGTCATGCTTGCCAAAGATGAAGAAATGAATCAGCCCCCTGTTCCTTTCGTACTTAAGGCCTTAAAACAATGAGAAATAAAAAGTGGCCCAAGAACACAGGGCACCAATAATAAAATTATAAATATAAAGTTATGCAATAAAAACAGAAAATGCACACCAGGCCCACTGCTAAGGCAGTCCTAAAAAAGAACATGAGTCCAGCACAGGCCCTTGCTTTACTCTTCTCTACTGGTACAATACACCAAATGACATACTGGGTTGCCCAGTAGCTCAAAGAATATTGAAAAACAACCACTTGGGCAAATATCAAAGTGCAGCTGGTACATGTGGAACTGCAGCTCACAATGAGTTAACACTTTTACAAAAGAGGGGAAAGAAGAGTGTTGGGGGTAGATCAGCATCAATTCCTAGATTTGGAGGTAGAGGGAGGAGGAGAAATAATCCATGCCAAAAAAATGTGGGTGGGGCGTAACACATGACAATCATTGCCCCCTGCTGCGAGTGGTTGTGCATTTGGAGAAGAGAAAATTGGGGAAAGTAAAGATGAAAACAATACTCTTAAGCAAACTGGCACTCTGCACAGATAAACTAAGTTACATGCACAGTTTGCATTATCAGGGATTGACATCCCTTATCAATATGTGGGACACAGTGGACCACTATACTTGTCATTGTATTATAGTGTGTCAGAAAAAGTTCCAGCAGTTGCTCCTAGGAAGCATAAACCAATTATAACCCTGTGGTCCAGAAGATACATGGATGACAAGTTTTAATGAATCTCATGTGCAATATAAATTTCATTTTCATAATTTTTCTTAATTAATACCACAATCAATTAAGTTTTAAATTTCATGTGAGAGGAGTTTTTTTTTATCATAGGTCATTTTTAAAATGAAAATGAATAATTATTTGGCTATAAAGTCAAAAATACCACATGTGATGAATGATGTTCACATGTTCCAATTATTACTTCATATTCATTATACAAATATCAAGTAAATTAACATGATAATAAGATATTCATTGTTTCATTTGACACTTTCTAAGTGCTTTGTTCTGTGCTGTATTACATCTTTAATAATTCCAATTGTTTGTTCTCTTGACTCAGCTCTTCTGAGCAAATTTCTGGGGTCATTTTATATTCAGTTTTAATGATGAAATGTTGCAATTGCTGGTGTTGCACTAATCCAATGGCAGTTTAGATTCTCTGATCTAAATTATATGGAAATTAACCATCTTTGCTGCACAAACATCTGGTATTATTTTACTGGCATAAAATACCTTAAGTATTGCATTCCTGCAATACCAATAGAGACAAAAGTAACTCATTTTGTATAGACAGAGATGAGGACAATAATAAACTTGTGAAAAACACAGACATAAAACTTTAGTCGAATAAGAAAATTTACGATGAAGATAAAATTGAAATGTTTTCTTCTTACAGCTGTAATGAAAGCTTTACAAAGGCACAGCAAGTTTATGTGGTGAAGGCTCAACTGGGGACAATGGTAGAGGTGTTACAGTTAGCTGCAGCACCCCTGGGATATGGAAAGACAAATTGACCAAGATCAGGGCTGTAAGAGGCAAATTTGGAATCATGGACACATATGTCAAATACTGAAAGTGCCCCCCTCCCTTCCTCCCCTGCCCCACCACCCCCGCTCTCATTGGCGCAGTAATTTCCCTGCCAAATCCCTTGGGGGAAACTGGTTTGCAGGCCCAAGGCATCAGAGTTTATAGATTTATGTACAGTGGCTGAGTACTGCCTGGACAAGGTTCCAGCTCCTCAGTTCTATCCACTTAAATCCTGCTTGGAATCTACATGTGTGGATGTTGGTTGAGGACAGAACTGGGCTGGCCTGTGATACCCCTATGGTCAAATAGCCTGCCAACACTCAATCTCAAATGATGAATAGAACTTGAGTAAGGTACTGAAGGGTGACGAACTTCTGTGAAACTGTATTATGCCAAGCAATCAACCCCAGCAAGAGAGGAGGAGTGGGAAGGAAATTGATGGAGAAACTTGCTAATAAAAGAGCAACAAGCTGTAATGAAAATTCATTAAGCAAAGGGGGCGCGGCTGGATCGAAATTTCTGAATTGTGTTCTAATTCAGCTGATTTCTGGCTTGTCCACTGATGAAGATGTTACCCACTAGAACAGGCACAGATTTCCCCCATAATAAATCCTTTTATCTCCTGTATTTGAATAATGAATGTCCATGTTATCACACCCACTGCTTCACACTGATGCAGGATTATGCCTATATGTCCTGCTGGCAATTTCAGTCCGACTTTTTAACTCTTTGCAGGAGAAGGCAATAACAGGAGAGACAGAGAGAAAACACATAAGTAAGTAAATACCAGCACAGTAAAAGGATCCCTAACTTCCGTCCTATTTCTCTCTTAGAAATTTACAGCACAGAAGGAGACTATTTGGTCCATCGTGTCTGTGCCAGGACTTTGTAAGAGGAGTCAGTCCAGAACATCCTTGGTAGAGAGGCAATTAAGGTAAGGAAGTATGAGGTCTGGGCCCAGCTCAGGGTTTGCACTAAACTTTTTCTTGCTCTTTTCTTTCACTTTCTCGCTCATTGACATCAAGACCTCTAAAATCCTATTCAAAAGCACACTTAAAATTTGCAGATTGCTCCTTTAAATCATTTTCTATTCAAAGGCATACCTTAGCATCTCTGATTTCCCTGGGTGAAATTAAGAAGCATTGTACTTCCAGTGTAAAGGCTGGCAAATAGTGTTGATATCTAAATTATGTCAGTTCCACCACCTAATCATATTGGCCTGTGATTTCCTCCATGGGCGCAATCCGGAAGTTAGACTCGAAAATGGGCCTATTCCTGCATCCATTCTGCCGATGTCAAGTTATGTTCAAATTTCTTGTGCATCTCATTAGAATACGCCAGAACATAAAGTGGGCACAAACCAGGGTAAACAATCGGGGCCCAAAGACCACGCCAAGCTAAACTCATATATTTCTTCTTTAAGCATGAAAATGACAGCATCAACTCATCATTCACCTTCAACCATCATTCAGGCACATTAGGCACAGTGGGATCTAAATTGGGCCGTGTAGCGCCCGTTGTGTAGGCACTATGCAGACTACTAAGGACCCAAAATGGCGTCTGCAATGCACGCACATACTTCTGGCGTGACATGTGCAGGATGCAATATTGGTAAGGGCAGCATGTGAAGTAGGGAGATTATGCGGTAGATCAGTGTGCAATGCTGATTTAAAGGGACAGACGCGATTTTGCAACTCCACGCTCCAGTCTTAACCTCACACAGCTGAACAGCTCTTAAACGGCATGGAGGACCCCCCACCCCCCCACCAGTGCTATTTAAAGGGATCATGTAGGAGTTACAGGTCATTTGCTGGATTATTACTTCTCGCTGCTGATACATTTGTACCTGTTTTTGGAGGTCCTCGACGAACATACGAACGTACAGATTAAGAGCAGGAGTAGGCCTTTCGGCCCCTCGATCCTGCTTTGCCATTTGATAAGATCATGGCTGATTTGATTGAGACCTCAACTCTACTTTCCCATCTACCTTCTATAACCTTTGACTCCCTTGTTAATCAGGAATCTATCGAACTCAGTCTTAAAAATATTCAATGACCCTGCCTCCACCGCTCTCTGGGGAAGGGAGTTCCACAGACCCATGACCCTCAGAGAAAAAAATTCTCCTCATCTCCATCTTAAATGGGAGGCCCCTTATTTTTAAACTGTGGCCCCTAGTTCTAGTCTCTCCCACAAGGGGAAACATCCTCTCAGCATCAACCCCTTCAAGTCCCCTCAGGATCTTATGTTTCAATAAGATCACCTCTCATTCTTCTGAATTTCAGTGTATGCAGGCCCAACTTTTTCAACCTTTCCTTATAAGATAACCCCTTCATCCCAGGAATCAGTTGAGTGAACCTTCTCTGAACCACCTCCAAAGTAATTGTGGCCTTTCTTAAATAAGGAGACCAAAACTGCACACAGTAATCTAAATGTGGTCTCACCAATGCCCTGTACAGCTGTAGCAAAACATCTGTACTTTTATATTCCATTCCCCTTGCAATAAATGACAACATCCCATTTGCCTTCCTAATCACTTGCTGTACCTGCATACTAACTTTTGTGATTCATGTACTAGGACACCCAGATCCCTCTGTACCTCAGAGTTCTGCAATCTCTCTCCATTCTAATAATATACTGCTTTACTATTCCTCCTGCCAAAGTGGACAAGTTCACATTTTCCCACATTATACTCCATCTGCCAATTTTTTGCCCACTCATTTAATCTATATCCCTTTGCAGACTCCTTATGTCCTCTTCACAACTTACTTTCCTACCTACCTTTGTGTCAGGAGCAAATTTAGCAACAATACATTCGGTCCCTTCATCCAAGACATTAGTATAGATTGTAAATAGTTGAGGCCCCAGCACTGATCCCAGTAGCACTCCATTAGTTACATCTTGCCAACCTGAAAATTACCCATTTATGCCTACCCTCTGTTTCCTGTTAGCTAACCAATCCTTTATCCATATGTTACCCCAACACCATGAGCTCTTACTTTGTGTAGTAGCCTTTGATGTGGCACCTTGTCAAAAGCCTTCTGGAAATCCAAGTATACCACATCCACAGGATTCTATACTTGAATACTAGGACGAGAGGACATAGCCTAAAATTAGAGCTAGGACTTTCAGGAGTGAAGTTAGGAAACGCGTCTACACACAAAGGGTTATAGAAGTTTGGAACTCTCTTCCACAAACAGCAGTTGGTGCTAGCTCAATTGTTAATTTTAAATCTGAGATTGATAGATTTTTGTTAACCAAAGGTATTAAGGGATATGGGACTAAGGCGGGAATATGCAGTTAGGTCACAGATTCGCTATAATCTCATTGAATGGCATAACAGGTTCGAGGGGCTAAATGGCCTACTCCTGTTCCTATCTTCCTATAATAAAGTTTCAATACTCTACAGGGAGTGGTCTGGCTAGCCGACAGACAATAACAAGGGCACTGGTGAAGTGGCAGGGGTGGGATAGGAATACTGTCATCCTGAGAGAGGACACAAGGTTCATGTTCCACAGAACCATTGCTACTTGCTGCCTCCTGTAATGCGCCACCTTCTCCTGCATGAAGGCGGGACGTGTGTCGGTGAGCGTTCTGCAAGATGTTTGGGTGATGTGGCTGTCATGGTTGAATAGCTGCCAGTGTGTGTGGCCTGTGAGTTGTGGGTGCAAGGCTTGCAACAATGGTAATGTGTGAGGGTGAAATGAAGCATCTGATTGGAAGAGCTGAGTATTGATTGAAATAATTTGTTGGTAGGTGGGTGATGGGGGATATAGTGCTGAGCAACCTTTATTCAATGTTTTGAAGGAACTCAACAGTTTGTAAACATAAGGACGGGACCTGCATCTGTGTTATATGTGAGCGATTTCTGATCTCCGTTCAGACTCTGTTCAGACCCGTACCTTATATTTGAAAATATAAGAGTCCCGCAAACTTTGAGCAGCCAAGTTGTTACTCACTAAAAATTCCAGAGTTCCCCTCATCACCATGCTCCACTATATTGCAGCACAGATTCACTTCATCATTGACTTCCACCACTTCCTGCAGCCACAGTGCACCTTCCCTTTAAGAGTTGCAGACTGCCTTTAAGTGGTGCTCGCCACTTGCGATATCTGGGCCCCCTGCTGATGAGCAGCCATGAATGTTACGTGCTGCCTGCATCTCAATGACCGGGAGCGGGTTAATCGCGCACCGCAATCCCCGCGCCCGTTTTCGGGAGTTAACCAATTTAACTCCAAGCATGTTTAAGAGCCTGTAATTGGGGAACCTTTTCAGTTTTTATTGTGACTTATACTGATGCTATGAAAATGCATTCAAAGAAACAGAAAATACAAAGCAGGTCTCAGTGAGAATACATTTTTTAAAAACGCTTAAAAATTTGCATTAAAACACCAGAAAATCTGGTCGTAATTTGAAGAGAGCCTCTGATTACAGGAAACTCATATGTAAGGCTCTGTAACTTGTGATCATAACCAGTTTTATGAGCGGAGATGCGTTTGGGCAGAGGGATCGATAGACGATCATAATTTGAAACATATAAAATTCTGACAGGGCTAGACAGACTGAATGCAGGGAGGATGTTTCCTCTGGCTGGGGGGGTCCAGAACGAGGGGTCACAGTCTCAGGATACGGGGTAGGACATTTAAGAATGAGATGAGGAGAAATTTCTTCACTCAGAGGGTGGTGAACCTGTGGAATTCTCTATCACAGAAGGCTGTGGAGACCAAGTCACTGAATATATTTAAGGTGGAGCTCGATAGATTTCTAGACACAAAAGGCATCAAGGGGTATGGGGAGAGAGCGGGAATATGGTATTGAGATAGAGGATCAGCCATGATCATATTGAATGGCGGAGCAGGCTTGAAGGGCCGAATGGCCTATTCCTGCTCCTATTTTCTATGTTTCTATAAAAGATGGAATAGATTTGGATTTATGTACTTACAAGTGTAACTCATGCCCAAAATTACATTATTTTTTAGACTGCGTATTTGATTTGCTCCACAATTGCGCGTGTCTCTGTGCGCAAATACATAGGAAATTCCAGGCCATTGTAAAGAAGTTTTCACCTTACTGTGCAAGGAATTTCCTGTGCCATTCAAAATGCCTACTGGAAGCACATAATGCACATTATGGGTGGAGATCGAGCACAATTAATCTCTGCCCATATTTCCACTCCATTATGCCCTGATTGCACTAATATATGGGGCACAGCAGAGCCTAAATGTGGAGCTAGAGTCTCTTTATTTTGCTTCAGTCAATACACAGTGATCAAAACCAACTCATTGCCATGTAAGGCACACCTGTAATAGCAGGCATTATGGGTTGAAATTGACACCAGTGAAAATAGTTTAATAAAATCTACTTTGCACCTTAAAACAAATTGATGCAATCTGAATGTAATGCTGTAGCACAATATTGTGGGTTCTGATGGTTACATAAAGTGCTCAAGCTTGTCTTCCATGGTCACACAGAACTGCTCGAGTGTGCTGTAGCACACACAAACATCCATTATCCTCTATATCAGTTCACTAAACACTCATATATCTATTCGGTATCTCTCAGTCAACCATTTCTCACAAATCACTGTCAATAATTCTGCGGCACTAAAAGAAAAATGAAAAATAGACTCATTAGTGACCCTTGACCTGTGTAATGGGTGAAACAGCTATATTGTTGTTTTCTATCATGCTCTACAGTGTGTACAGTTCTGGAGTAAAGGTACAAAATGAACGATGTGATGTCCTTCAGTTTCAGTGTATATAAAATGAATTTATCTTTTATTTGCAGATTATTCTTTATAATAACTACAATATATAAGCTAGAACTGCCAAAATGGAAGTGTTGTATTTGTTGCACGCACGGTACTGCAGTTGTTCGGAGCAAACTTTGTGATTGAAGTAGTGTACAGCTCCCCTTATGTTACTTGGCACCACTTCTATCTCTCTGATGGTGGTGCGCCAATAAAGGACTCATTTTTTTATGATTGTGTCCATGTCATGTTATGCCTTTCAGTGTCTCAAGCAGTGATTAGCCAATTTGATTTGGCTGTATAAAATGCTATTTTATTTGATGCCGTTTTACACCCCTGAATGTCATCAGTACATCAGATGGCCTAATTAGGTACGCACAAAGCATAAAGAGCATTCCCACACTGATGTGGAGAAGCAAAGCTAAAGAAATTATCGTAAGTTTCTAAAGGTTGTTGTGAGGCTATGTTGTAGTGTTTTCATAATTTCTTTGAATAATATGTAGCACGCAGACTCCATCTGCTCTTCTGTCGAACATTTTACAACAAAATGCTTGCCTAAAATTCATAAAATACCGTGGTGATGTCTCAAGTGTAACATTAATACACCTGTCACTCCTTTTCTGCATTAAATTAAATACAGTGGGAACGATTTGTGACTACGCTGCAAATCAAGCAGGCGTTGGGCGGGGCGTCCACTACACTTGCCCACTGATGTTGGTTTGAGGCCCAATCCATTTTTGTGGTCGGGCCTCATTTTAATATTTAGGGTAAGCTGTTGGTGCTAATTGCTCTTCCTATAGGCAGCTCGCCCTTTGGGAGGATGGGAAATCCGACTGGACTGCCACAGTTTATAGGGGAGGTGCACTTTTTAGGAAAATTGGAATTTGGAGACCGTTTTCCACACTATACTGACACGATGACTGCAGCCAGGGGCCCCCAGGTTCACAGATAGTGCCATGGAGGTTCTTGTGGAGCAAGTCAACAGCAGGACGGAGATGTGATTGAGTCTTATAGAACCTCTGAAGTGGTCTAGCAAACCATTCATTGGAACAAAAAAAACCACTGCCTGGATAGCTAAAGATAGTCAATAAATGTGTTCTTGCCAAATCCATTACTCCACTAGAAGAAATGTAATGTATACAGCCCCGCACAATCAGAGACTGGATACAGGCTGACTTTCACGGTGCTCTGGTAGCCCCCGATCTGGCTTGGACTCAGAAGCTAAGTGAGTTAGGTTTGCTGAGTACTTGGATGGGAGACTGCCAGGGAATAACATGTGTTGTAGGATTTACCATCTTTTGGATGAGACATTAAACCTGCCCTCTCAGGTTAACTTAAAAGATCCCATGGCACTATTTCGAAGAAGAGACTGGATACAGACACAATATCAAACTAACCAGCCTGCTGACCTTGCCCGAGAAAAACTGCAGAACACTTTACCACCAGAATGCCCCAGATTGGATCCTCCCACCAGCCTTCTCTCTAGAATAGAGAGAAAAGAACAAGTTTTTGCCAGTGGAACATGGACTTGATCTATAAGATAGGCAAAGGAAAAGTTGTTACATACACACTAGCAGCTTTTCAGTTAACATTTACTGGAGCTTTTGAAGTTGTATAGGAAGTGTACGCTCTAGTTTTATGTTTTTCGAAATGCTTATGTCGGGAAACTATCTGTTCCTTCTTTCTAATGTGTGCTCTTTTTCTCAGCCATGGGATGGTTGTATGAAAAAAATATGAAACTAAATACTCAATTCATTGTTGTGCCAAATAATCTTAAATTCAACAGTGATATGGCCAAAGGGCTTTGCAGCTTATAAAGTTGACTTTCCATTTAGATCAATGCATGTAACAATTCAGAGAGAAATTGCCAGTTAATGGAGTCAGAATTTTCAGCACAACAAATTACTGTAGATAAAGTCAACGGTTTTAGTTTATTGTATTGAATATGTGGCTGGCTGTATGACTGGAAAATGGATTGGCCCTCTTGCATTTTTGGTGTTGTTTTCAGAAAGCCTATATGTAGTGAAATAGACATTTGTATTATTATACAAAACCCCATAAGTCGAACAGTGGGCAGATTAGTTTAGTTTGCTGATTGCTGAGCAATTTCAGTGTCATTTGGGATAGAGGTTCCATTTCTGGAGTCAGCAATTGGTGGCAGTACTTACTGTCCAATTTTGTTTTGAGATGAACTTTAGATCATACTCATGTATAATATATCAACAACCAAGAAAACTATTTATAGGAATGAGTTAAGGTGGCTGGGACTTCATGGACACATATACAATGATGGTTAACTAAAAATGCTCTTTTAAGGGAGCATCTGTGAGAATCAGATCTGACTTAATCAATGCAAATGTAGAATGGATTTTACTTTCAATTTGATTCCCTTTTTCTTCTGAAGCCAGTGATTAATTGCTGCTAGGATACAAATTCAGGGGCACTCGCCGACCTCCAAAACATTGCCCAAGTGACCAATCTTCACATGAGAGCCTGAACAGAAAGTGTTGGCAAGTTATTCAGGAGTTCAAGACCCATTGCCACTCTGGCTAAGATCCAGCAAACTGGTCACAGATCAGGTATCAAACCTGGAACCTTCCTGCATCATTCAGTACAGCACTGCATGGAGCATTTCCCCACAGAGGCATTGGGCATCACACAGTAAAATAATTTAATCATTTTAAAAAAGGAGCTACGTGATGGGAGTGTGAGGTCCAAAAGCAGTCACAGTACAGAAAGCTCATCCAAAAGAACAGCCAACAACCAAGCTGAACAGCTTTGAGTGTAATATTTCAAGTCTTTCTAATCGAGGTCCTTGGCATGTCAGCTGAAACTGATCCATTCCACAGCCATGGGTCACCTGCTTCTGAAACATAAATGTGTGCTGATTAATTTTATGGGCACATACTTGAAGAATAAAAAAAAATTCTAATTTCCCTAAAAAAAACAGTAAGCTACCTGCTTATGACAGCTGCAGCTCCATTTGTCTGCAGGCAAATAAAAGTTACATCAATGGTAAGCAAGCATTTAGTTTATCCACAGTTTGATTGGGTTGGAGTTGTCCATTAATATCCCAACAAGGCATTCAGGTTAATTGTTGTGAAGCCTAACTAATTCTCAGCGCAAGGCTGAACACAAAATTGGAATCATCAACACAAATGATGAGCTAATGATGCCTCTCCCTTGTTTCCTATTGCATCTGTTAATCGGTATGTTTGAGATTGGTTACTGACAAAGGATGAGGTTGGTATAATGCATAATATTAGTCAATGCGAAAAAGATGCAACACTTGTGACTGGAAGCCCTCTGATAGCCAGTTGCTAAACTGTCAAGGAAGTGAACTGTGAAGGGCTGACATGCTGCAAAGGGTAGATATGTTCTGAGCCTAAAATCCTCTTGAAGATTAACCTACATGACTTGTGCATACACACAAACATTAACACTACAGAAACGAGACAAAGCTGGATCTCTAGTATTACATCTTTGGTTTTTTTTCCATCAACGTTACAGAACCAGTCTGAAATCTCCTGACTTCTTGCTGAAATATATCGCACAGACAGTTCAATTTGAATGAGAGCAAGCATTGTCTGGAGTCTTCATTAACAAATGGATAAACAGTGCCTGCACACCTGAGCTCTGTAATTACTGCAGTGAAATGAGCTCACTCTTCACATTTGCTATGCAACCCACTATCACATAATGTGCTGCTTATTGCATTAAACAGCTCCCTCTTCAATAGTGCTTTAATTAAAATCACTTCACATAAGATCATTTATTTTTAGAGATATCATCCATCTGTGAAAAATTCAAGATGCAAATTATTAAACTCTACTATTAAGTACCTCAAATGTAGATTAAGGATAGGCAAATATAGCAAGGAATTAATCAAGACAAAACTGTCTTCCTTTCAAATTCATTTCACTTTAAATCTAGGCAAGTGTTTGGGAATTTGCAAATATAAACTTGATGTTTCTCAGCTCATAGAAGTTCATTTACTCTTCCCAGTAATTAAAAACTAACTTTTTAGTCGGTGTTATAACCTTCATTAAAATTGCAGATGCTTGAGGAAATATATGTTCACATCATCAAATCTGGTATTTGCAGTTTATAGCACAATCGTGGGCTGTTGTACAAATATTCAGCGGTTATTCTTTGTAATCATTTATTACTTCATCTTAAACCAACACTTCTCTATTCATTAATGAATGAAATAGTTTATTTATGTGCATGATATCAAGGCTGTTGTGCTAAGTAAATAATTGTATCAGAATTCCTTTATCTAAAAAAATTAGGTATTGTTTCTAATTTAACTTTTCAATCCAACAACTATGCCAAATTGCTAAAAATAATCTAAGCAAGCTGTAGTGAAATATTGGGTTAGAAATTTGTCTGGACGGCGCACACCCAAAGTGAGAGTACAGAGAACGGCCCAAAATATTCCAGGTGAGCTGCTGGTGCCTGTCGCGCCTCAGAAGACAGCTCGCCCTTTAGGAGGTTTGAATTTTGGGCCGCTTGCCTCGCTGGTAGCAGCCCTCAGGTAAGTCCCAAGATGGGGGTGGGGGCAGGGGGAGGAAACTATCATGGCCGGGAGTAATGTGGAGCCCGGTGCAGCAATCCTGCTCCTCTTAGCTACACTATAAAATTAAAAGGAAAATTTTATTTACCTTTTTGGTGGCGACCATTTGTTAGGCCGCATCCACGCCTGTAAAACTTGAGCGGAGCTGGCCCAGCGCTCAGGGCAGCCCAATTTCCCAGAGTGGCCATAAGACAGGTGTTAAGCCCCTCATTAACATAGGCAAGGGGCCTAATGCATGTTTTAAGATGCCTGAAAAATTTCCAAGGCAAATATGGCGTCGGACGATTTCCAGGTGTTCTTGGGGCGCAGGCAAAGCCCTGCGCAATTGGTCATTTTGCCCCCGCAAACGGTACAACGATGGTTGATTTCTACCCCAATAAGCTTAACTATTGTTAGAATGGTATTTGCCAACAATTCATATATTGTTATGCAATGTGTACTGACTGGTAACAATTTAGAGTGCGATACCAGACTAATTATTTTCATATACTTAGATCAAGGTCAGTTTCCAGCTGGAGTTAAATTAAATTTGTGTGGATCAGCAGGGCTTTAACTTCAAACTAGCATCAGATTAGCCCAATTTTTCCTGTAGCAGGACATCTAACGATGTCTGCCGTTAGTTAAACTTGCCCTTGCCCATTTAGATTTTTAAATATTTTGCATGGCAAGTTGCTGAAAGTGCGAGCTGATAACATCACAGCGAGGGAAACAGGGCATCTGGGACCTGAGTGAACAGGGCAAGCAACTTGGTATCTCCTTAACCAATGAGATTGAAGGATTGTGAAATTAACAGCGCAAGGACTGAGAAGGAAGTGTAAATTAGAGTGGGTGAATTCAATGTCAAATCAGGTACAGAAAGAGAAATAAAGAGAGGGAAAGAAAGATTGGATTAAGAGAGAAAGAAAAAGAGAGACAGAAAGGAAAAATAAAAAAGAATAAAATTTGACATTTTTAAAATCTCCAACAGCAATTAAAACCTGAAGGAATGAGACTCCACAGTTGTAATAGTTAATTTTCAGTGCCAGAGGTTGATTGGTAGTAGTTAACAGTTATCACATCGTTAAAAGAATCTCTGCTAGCTAAAAAGCTCCCTTTGTCTGAATCAAGCTTTAAATGGCTCCTTGCGTCACTTCAAACTAGTCCTTTCTGTGGCGAGTTTAGTTTGTATCTACCGTGCAAATACAGAAACTTCACACCATTCAATGCATTTCAATGGGGAGGCAGACGGCAAGATGACATTTTCGCACAGCTAACGGTGGAGCAGTGCAACTGGGACGGCAACCTTTGGATATTTTAGTTTAATCGCGCATCTGCCCCTCACCTGGAATAGCGGCAAGCACCATTAGTCTCACCATTATTTTGACAGCAAAATCTGGGCCAATGTTAACAGTGAAAATTCTAGGTGCCATTTTATACATCCACGCTGTGACATTTACTGTTCAGTGTTAGCACGGACCTTAGTCTGAATTCAACCTTAAACTTCGATCAGGAAAGAAGTTGGCTGAAACGCATTTTTGGATGATTACTCCCATAGAAATTCATTTGGACTTTGAATTCAGATTCGGATCACCTGAAAGGTCACATACAAGACCAGAAGGAAACTTTCCATGGAATTTAAGATGAAGCCTGTACTCCACTCCCCAATTTCCCCTGGGTTTCTTTTTCTATTTTTTATTTTAGATATTTTTTGGCTCACATGCGTCAGACTGAGCCCATAGGTGAGCACTATCTCCCTAAGTCCCAGAGAAAATGTTTTCACTTACTTATTTAGGTTCATTTATGATGTACCTTGACAAAAAGAGAAGCATCACCAGTTGATTTCAACTACTGGTTTTAACACATGTACTCATATGCTCATCCTATCTTCAAAAGGCGGCAGAATAATCCACACTAGATTTTGACTGACAAATTTTATTAACCAGCGATAGAACAAGCAAACAGTAACAATAACACAATATATTTTGATGTTGGTTATTAAAATCAGCGAGCTCCTTGAATAATAGACAATAATAAATAATGTGTGGCTAATGTACTAAACCAGTGTTGTTAAATAGAAATTGCTGACTAGCCACGAGTGTGGCTACGGCAACACTGTTTTAGCCACATGTACTAATTTTAGTAGAAAATGTCTTACATACACACAAATGTACTCCACATGTATATTTACTCAACAAACATCTACCTCCATTCAGTAACCAAGAAAGTAAAGCATTCACGATGATCAAACAACACTCGGGCACTCTGCTCACCATTTTACCAACCAACACACAAAAAGGTTAAAATACACATGTATACGCCTTGTGAATAGAAATATTGGGATCACATGCACAAAAATTATGTCTATTACTTGTTTTTTTATTTACCAATCAGAAGTGCAATTAGTCAAATCTGGATTCCCAGTTAGCCATGTGTGGCTAATAGTTAATGCACTGGGCAACCCTGCACGAAACTATGATGAAACTGATGATTTTATGTAACATTTCTTCCCCCCCACCCCCCCCCCCCCAACCCCCAGCTCCCCCTTACCATCTAGGGAAACCCTCTGGCATATTTCTCTTTGAAAATTTCAAACGCACTCTCTAATTTGAACAAAATAGGTTGATAAATCCCTTCAAAAAGGACCAAATAGAATTAAGTAAGTGTCTACTGTAGTTGAGAAAAAGCTGTCAATCAAACATATATTGGAAAAAATCTCACAAGGGAATTGAATTGAATAGCATGGCTGCTCCTCAGATACCAGTTTCAGACAACCTGACTAATTTTATAATTATTGTGTAAAGTTAAGCTAGGATATGATTTCTGTGAGTGAAGCTGGTTCATATCTCCTGATGCACCATGACAGAGTTAAAGAAACCATGCAAAAATGTTTAATTTTCGTCAGATCTTCCTGTAAGATCAACACGAAACTTGGCTGAGAAAACAAAAGAAAATATTGAAAAAATAAACTACCTGCGTCAATCTCCCCTGCCAGCCACCAGCTGTTGTCCACCAATGCCAGACCTCCAGTGGGAAACATTAGGCATGATTAAAACATTAACATCATGGTTATGTACAAGGGATTAGAAATGTTCAGTTCTCTCTGTGCATGCAGCACAATGGGACAGAAATTGCTCGGAGCAGCGGACGAACACTGCTCGCCACTCCACAGATTTTTACTAACCCACTATCTTGCTGCAGTCTTTTCATCAGTCACTTCCTCCAATAGGAAGCGGAGAAGAGCCCAGCGTCAGTTCAAGTGGAGCTAGGACCCATGGGAGAAGCAAGAGGATCATTCTCTCCCCTCGACCAATCAAATTTCAGCATTTTTGACACGCTGCGTTCACTGCCTCTGCCGGCTTGGAACGTTAAACCAGGAAGTGAAAGGTAAAACATTAAAATCAATGTAAAAACAGTTATAGACAGCAAAAAATAAAAAGCATATGAAATAATTGAATTAAATAAACGAGACAGTAGGGAAAAATAAAAAAAATAACTTTTTAATTTAAAAGAAATTAATGACCAAAAACTATTAAAATAAGGAGTAATGAGACTCCACATTTTTAAAAGTTAATTTTTAGTTGTTTGGCAGACATTAAGACTTACTGTGTTGTTAAAACTTAGTTTAGATCTGCATTTTTAAGCGTACCTGTTTGGTGGCTTAATGAGTTACTGTCCAGCTGGGCAGATAAGCAAGTTTGCACTTTTTCAATGATTTCTCTGATTGCAGTGAGCGATGGTCATTTGATTCGAAGCTGTCATATCACCGGTGAACCAGTAGGAGCAAGTTCTGGATTTCTGCATTGCACTGCGCATGTGCGAACGCCAGAATTTGCTCCTCCATTTCGCCACTAACAACGGAGAGCGCTTTTGAGCTTTCCATTACTTCACGAGCGATTTCTACCCCAATATATTTTAATTACAAAGACCAAATTCTGAATGAAATTGCTGAAACATTGTAGCTCATTTCAAATGCAATTTTTTTTTTAGTAGTCACCTCTAAGTCTTTCATATAATTAATCAAAGAATGGTCATTATTCAAAATATTAAAGCCTTTAATTCTCAATTAGTAAATCTGAGATTAAATCCATTTGCAATGACAACATTATACTCAATAACTTTTTCTTGAGGCTGACATGGACAGTTTCTGGTTATTTTTTTTCTTATGCCAACTCCAGCAATATCCCAGAGCTGGCAGGTTACAAATGCAGGTCCTGAGGTACACACGATCACAAAATATTTACACTTAAGGAAGGCCATTTAGTCCATCTTAATTTATCCATCCAGAAAGATCCTAAGTACCGTCACTGCTGCATCTAATGGTTTCTTAACTGATTCCATGGTTTTTGTCTCCACCACTATCCATGTGTTAGTACTCTAAAGAGGCTTCCTGGCCGGCATGAACTCAGCGCAGGAAACCATCCCAGTGCCATAAAGGCCCGAGGCACACCAGATATTGAGCCTCAGGCCTCATTTAATTGAGACCGACAAGCTGCGGACGCATGGTGGAAGTTTCTCTTTACACAGAGACTCTTTCTCATTGCAAGCACGCTCACCTCTTCCTTTACTGTCTTCATACCACAAACTTAAAGGATTCTCTTCTCACAACCTAGCACTTGCAAAACCAACAACTCCTCCCAAGACTCCTTTCACACTTTGCATTCCACACCACTCAGCTTTATGTTCATCACCTCCCCATCCTCATTCCATCTTGCTTATTCTCCAGCTCTCAGCAGATGCACTATATGCATAAGTCCCACACATCTTCATTTACTTTTTCAACAGCCACTCACTAACTCTCTCACAGGAACATAGGAATTGCTAGACGAAAAAGACCAAGGTCCATTTAGTTCACTTTCTACCTGATGGCCAGACGATACAACAATAATTGTTAACTAATCATGGCAATTAATCTCTCATCCTCTCTTACTGCATGACATGACAGCCGATATGAACAGTTTATGTTATTTTTTCTTGTGCCAACTCCAGCAATATCGCAAAGCTGGCAGGTTACAGATGCCAGGGAAAGGAGCAAGACCAAGAGAGGAACATCCAACATCGTAGCCCTCACCCAAATGCAGGAGCAAGCTGAGATTATGAGAAATGCTGTGCAATTAACTCATCTCTTACTGCAAGGTGTGGAAAGTGGCACTCCTTTTTCTGGTGCTTCCTCGTCTTCACCCTGATCTTCCTCGTAGATCCTTCTTCCTGCTGCTGCTCCAAATGCAGTTCGATCTGTATAGCAAGGTTGTGCAGGATGCAGCACAGCATTATGGATGTGGGAGACACTTGAAGGGCTATATTGTTGGGAACCCCCAGATCTGTCAAGATACCTGAGTCTCTGTGGCAGCAGCCCTATGGTGTCCTCAATAATCATCCTGGTGGTCCCCTGGCTTTGATTATACCTGTGTTACTCAGGCGTGGCGGGTTGCGGAAAAGTGAGATGAGCACCACATGTAGGTTGTATCTCTTGTTCCCCAGCAGCCACCATGTCATGTTTGTGGAAGGGTTGAATATTGGGGGGATGGTTGAGTGTCACAGGATAAAAGCATTCTGACAGCTGACGAGGTAACTTGCACAAACTTGCATTATCCTGTTTCTGTGATGAGAGACTAGATGGACATTAATTCCTATTCACAAATGCTGCTGGCTGCTGTTCTGGTGCCCTGATGGCAATATTTATGTGGTCAATAATGCCCTGGATGCAAGGGAAGCCAACCACCGTTGCAAATCCCAGAGCTCTCTCATGTTAAGGTCAATGGGGAAAGTGATGTATTGGTTAGCCCTGGCAAACAGGGCATTGGTGATCTGCTTAATGTAGCTGTATACTGAAGACTGGGAGAGGGGGATATTCGGGAGATGTCCCTTGTCGCAGACTGGAAGGAACCAGTGGCAAAGAAGTTAAGGGTTATGGCGACTTTGATAGCCACTGATAAAGCATTGTCCCCTTGTCCAGCAGGCAGTAGGTCCTGTTGCCGGAGGCTGCAGAGGTCTGCAACAGCCTGCTTGGAGAAGCACAGTCTCCTGATGCACTGCTGATCAGAGTGATCCAAGAAACTGACTCGGCCTGTACATCCTGTGAGCAGCCACCCCCTCCTCCCTCCCACCTCACCTGCTGTCTCCTGATAGGCCCAGCTGCTGCTCCTGTTGGTATTTGAGGCTGTTGTTTCTCTTCCTCCAACTGTTCTTCCATCAAAATGAAACTGGCAAGAATAGCACTCATGATAAGCAGATAGAGCTTACTGAGGGCGTAAGGCAAAAAATGTGAGAAAGAATTACTCTGGAAGGTGGAAACACCCATGGCAATTCTAACAGCATAATGGCACAAAGATCATGTTATCCAATGCAGCTGAGTGTCCCTTTAAATAATGGTTCAATGGCTCTGAGAGACCAATCCCGCTAGGTTTTACTAGCGCATTGGACACTGGGTGGGACCTTTGCAATTATGCGTTAAAATGGTGTTGGGGTCCTAAATAGCATTATCGGACCCTGATTTGCATGTATTCATGAGGCCTTCACCTGTCTCTGGTGGACGCCTCGGCTGATTTAAAAAACTGCGATAAAAATGGCGGCCAGTGGGAATGCAGTGGAACCGGAGCTTTAAGTACTCTACAGCGCCTGCCCATCCCATTCCCAGCGGGGGCAGGCTGTCACCCTTAAACATTCCAATTTTGTGCGTGAAACATCCCTTACTGCCTGTTCCATATGGGCAAGATTTACTGTAGCAATGCGGGATGAATCACTCTTAAAATACCCAATTACTGTTTCGCATTATCGCTCCCACGTCTTTTCTGGGCTTCAGCAATATTGTTCAGTCAGAAACGAGCACCCCCGACATTGTAAAGATTTCCACACTTAATTCTAAAGCCAGCGATCATCAATATTGGAAGATATTGGGAGTCTACATATCAGCCAAAGATGTAGCGTTGATTTTAGGACATCAGCAAGCCTTAATGCCCTGTTGCTCATTTGCTGCCAGGATATTGCTTTATGCCAACAGCAGTTTCCATCATTAAAACTATTTATGTCAAAATCTTAAGGCTTGCTTACTCCGAGCACATTTGTTTCACCAAGAAGACTTAGGTTCTTTAAAAGAAATAAACATAGCATCGCAATTCAGCTATTTGCAGGGTTGAGGGTATTATGTAGCTTTATCAGTGAGTTTGATATGCAGCTTAAAATATTATTGCCTTTTTATCACTGATACATATTATTAGGCACATCATTATTGTAATTGAGGATGTGAATAAAGATTTTACTTATAGCAAACTGTAAAGACTGCAATAACCTCAGTCTGAAACTAGGCTGCTTCTTACTTCAGTCCATCCCGTGGATGTTACATAGTTTCATTTTGCATTACATTCTGAGCAGCAGCTCACTCTATAGTCGGCTGGTACGAGTGTTCAATCTCTGACAGAAGCAGCAGCTGCCACATCTTGTCACTCTTCCATTACAGCTGTTCATCTTACTGCCTGGACGTGTGGTGTGATGAATTCAAAGTTGCCTACTTGTGGGATTAGTCCAGAGATTGCTGAAGACTTCAAAGGTAACAAAAGCATCTTATTGAAAATCTGGCTGTTTCATATGCATTTTCAGCTCTACAATTTTAAAAAAACCCTCCAAGGAATTTTTCCAATATACCTGCCTAAAATAGTGAAGAAATACAACCAGAAATCTTACCAGTTGACTCTTTAAATTAGAATAAAAACGAGGGGTGCACAAGCCAGAGCTCACTCTAATTTCAACCCAGCCTAATCCTTAAAATCAATATTACAATGGGGGAGGTAGGGTTAAGGCCACTACCTTCCTCCCACCACCATGTTCTATTGACCAAATTTCTCTCAAGCAGAATACAGTTATATTGTTGGCAGTGCCTAAATAGCCATGCAACCAAGGAGCTGCATTTACACTCGCATTTACATGGACATTTACACTCACATTTACACACATATTTACATGGACATTTACACACACATTTACACTAACATTTACATGGACATTTACACACATATTTACACTCACATTTACACTAACATTTTACATGGTAGCATAGTGGTTATGTTACTGGACTAGTAATCCAGAGGCCTGGACGAAAATCCGGAGTGATGAGTTCAAATCCCGCCACGGCAGCTGGCGAATTTAAATTCAATTAATTAATTAAATTCAATTAATGAAATAAAAATCTGGAATTAAAATACTAGTATCAGTAATGGTGGCCATGAAACTACCGGATTGTCGCAAAAACCCATCTGGTTCACTAATGTCCTTGAGGGAAGGAACTTACCCGGTCTGGCCTATATGTGACTCCAGACCCACAGCAATGTGGTTGATTCTTAATTGCCCTCTGAAATGGCCTAGCAAGCCACTCAGTTGTAAAATCTCGCTACGAAAAGTCATAATAAGAATAAAATCGGATGGACCACGCGGCACCGGACACGACAAAGGCAAACAAAGCCCAGTCGACCCTGCAAGGTCCTCCTTACCAACATCTGGGGACTTGTGCCAAAATTGGGAGAGCTGTCCCACAGACTAATCAAGCAACAGCCTGACATAGCCATACTCACAGAATCATACCTATCAGCCAACGTCCCAGGCTCTTCCATCACCATCCCTGGGTATGTCCTGTCCCACCGGCAGGACAGACCCACCAGAGGTGGCGGTACAGTGATATACAGCCAGGAGGGAGTGGCCCTGGGAGTCCTCAACATTGACTCTGGACCCCATGAAATCTCATGGCATCAGGTCAAACATGGGCAAGGAAATCCCCTGCTGATTACCACCTACCGTCCTCCCGCAGCTGATGAATCAGTCCTCCTCCATGTTGAGCACCACTTGGAGGAAGCACTGAGGGTAGCAAGGGCACAAAACGTACTCTGGATGGGGGACTTCAATGTCCATCACCAAGAGTGGCTCGGTAGCACTGACCGAGCTGGCCGAGTCCTGAAGGACATAGCTGCCAGACTGGGCCTGCGGCAGGTGGTGAGCGAACCAACACGAGGGAAAAACTTACTTGACCTCGTCCTCACCAATCTATCTATCGGGCAAATGCATCTGTCCATGACAGTATTGGTAGGAGTGACCACCGCAAAGTCCTCGTGGAGATGAAGTCCCGTCTTCGCACTGAGGATACCATCCAACGTGTTGTGTGGCACTACCACCAGTGCTAAATGGGATAGATTCAGAACAGATCTAGCAGCTCAAAACTGGGCATCGATGAGGCATTGTGGGCCATCAGCAGCAGCAGAATTGTATTCCAGCACAATCTGTAACCTCATGGCCCGGCATATTCCTCACTCTACCATTACCAACAAGCCAGGAGATCAACACTAGTTCAATGAGGAGTGTAGAAGAGCATGCCAGGAGCAGCACCAGGTGTACCTAAAAATGAGTTGCCAACCTGGTGAAGCTACAACTCAGGACTATATGCGTGCTAAACAGCGGAAGCAACATGCTATAGACAGAGCTAAGCGATTCCACACCAACGGATCAGATCAAAGCTCTGCAGTCCTGCCACATCCAGTCGTGAATGGTGGTGGACAATTAAACAACTAACGGGAGGAGGAGGCTCTGCAAACATCCCCATCCTCAATGATGGCGTGAGTCCAAAAGACAAGGCTGAAGCGTTTGCAACCATCTTCAGCCAGAAGTGCCGAGTGGATGATCCATCTCGGCCTCCTCTCGATATCCCCACCATCAAAGAAGCCAGTCTTCAGCCAATTCGATTCACTCCACGTGATATCAAGAAACGGCTGAGTGCACTGGATACAGCAAAGGCGATGGGCCCCGACAACATCCCAGCTGTAGTGCTGAAGACTTGTGCTCCAAAACTAGCTGCGCCTCTAGCCAAGCTGTTCCAGTACAGCTACAACACTGGCATCTACCCGACAATGTGGAAAATTGCCCAGGTATGTCCTGTCCACAAAAAGCAGGACAATTCCAATCCGGCCAATTACCGCACCATCAGTCTACTCTCCATCATCAGCAAAGTGATGGAAGGTGTCGTCGACAGTGCTATCAAGCGGCACTTACTCACCAATAACCTGCTCACCGATGCTCAGTTCGGGTTCCGCAAGGACCACTCGGCTCCAGACCTCATTACAGCCTTGGTCCAAACATGGACAAAAGAGCAGAATTCCAGAGGTGAGGTGAGAGTGATTGCCTTTGACATCAAGGCAGCATTTGGCCGAGTGTGGCACCAAGGAGCCCTAGTAAAATTGAAGTCAATGGGAATCAGGGGGAAAACTCTTCAGTGGCTGGAGTCATACCTGGTGCAAAGGAAGATGGTAGTGGTTGTTGGAGGCCAATCATCTCAGCCCCAGGACATTGCTGCAGGAGTTCCTCAGGGCAGTGTCCTAGGCCCAACCATCTTCAGCTGCTTCATCAATGACTTTCCCTCCATCATAAGGACAGGAATGGGGATGTTCGCTGATGATTGCACAGTGTTCAGTTCCATTCGCAACCCCTCAAATAACGAAGCAGTCCGAGCCCGCATGCATGAAGACCTGGACAACATCCAGGCTTGGGCTCATAAGTGGCAAGTAACATTCGCGCCAGATAAGTGCCAGGCAATGACCATCTCCAACAAGAGAGAGTCTAATCACCTCCCCTTGACATTCAACGGCATTACCATCGCCAAATCTCCCACCATCAACATTCTGGGGGTCACCACTGACCAGAAACTTAACTGGACCAGCCATATAAATACTGTGGCTACGAGAGCAGGTCAGAGGCTGGGTATTCTGCGGCGAGTGACTCACCTCCTGACTCCCCAAAGCCTTTCCACCATCTACAAGGCACAAGTCAGGAGTGTGATGGAATACTCTCCACTTGCTTGGACGAGTGTGGCTCCAACAACATTCAAGAAGCTCAACACCATCCAAGATAAAACAGCCCGCTTGATTGGCACCCCATCCACCACCCTGAACATTCACTCCCTTCACCACCGGCGAACTGTGGCTGCAGTGTGTATCATCCACAGGATGCACTGCAGCAACTCGCCAAGGCTTCTTCGACAGCACCTCCCAAACCCGCAACCTCTACCACCTAGAAGGACAAGAGCAGCAGGCACATGGGAACAACACCACCTGCACGTTCCCCTTCAAGTCACACACCATCCCGACTTGGAAATATATCGCTGTTCCTTCATCGTCGCTGGATCAAAATCCTGGAACTCCCTTCCTAACAGCACTGTGGGAGAACCTTCACCACACGGACTGCAGCGGTTCAAGAAGGCGGCTAACCACCACCTTCTCAAGGGCAATAAATGCCGGCCCCGCCAGCGACGCCCACATCCTATGAACGAATAAAAAAAAACACTCACATTTACACACATAATTACACTCACATTTACACTCACATTTACACATGTATTTACATTCACACACGTATTTACACTCACATTTATACTCACATTTACATGGACATTTACACTCACATTTACACACATATTTACACTCACATTTACACACATATTTACACTCACATATACACTCATATTTCCACTCACAATGCTGTGCTGTGACAGCTAAAGATCTCCATCCATGCACACATGAAGACATGGAAGAAGCTTTTCTTATCGGCTTCTAGTTGAGACTTTGTGCCAGTTGCAGTTTAAATGCTGTTGGTGTCAACCCCACGATAGCCCCCTGTGTTGTCATTTTACTTTTACAGATGAAAAGTTAAGATTCTTTTTGGCTCTTCTAAGGAACATCAAAAAGCATCAGTCCTTCTCATTTTAAAATAAAATGACAGCACAAGAGACCATTGTGGAGTTCACACCAGCAGCATTTAAAATGCAACAAAGCCAAAATAATTTTTGCCAGCATTGACAGCATTACACTAGACGCTGGGACCAGTAAGGTGAACATCATAGTGTTGCACCTAAGGTGTCATATTCAAGTACAGACTCTGTCACTGACCAAGCAAGTATGGTTTCTTTTCCATAGTTTTGGCTTCTATCTTCTTGAAAACTTTTTCAGGAAAGTAATTACAGCCAATGAGATTTCTGGCAGCAATCCTTTGTTCTTTTCATTTGAGTCAAACTCAACGTAGTATGTGGGTTAACCCGACATTTCTAAAGTGGGAAAAACACAGAAGAATACTGAAAGCAACGAGACATGTACTATGGATATCTAACGATAGATTTTCAAGCCTGAAGCCCTTGCGAAGTACTTAATATTTGATGTGGTTGTGTATAGTTTTGTGTCAGTGACGCCTTTTATATAGCTGTGATTGTCTTGTAGTATTTCTTTTGTGTTCATTTTGTACTTGTTCTGGAATTTGTAATTCTTCAATTGTCTGTAGTTATTTTTGTTCTTGAGCTCCTGTTTCTGTGAATAGTATTTATTCTTTGTCTTGTGGAATCTATTTAATTTTCAAAACTTTTCAGGCTATCAATGTGAATCAATTGGAGTAGGAGTGGACGGCTACTGTATAAATTTCTGCTGTCTTTCCTTTTTTATTCTCTGCTTTCAATGGTGCCTTCATTTGTCATGGAGTTGAAGGTCTGGATAATGTGACATATTAAAAAGTTTTGATTGGATGCTGATGTGTGTTGCAACGATGCTATGAAGTTCACGTGATGTATTGTACCGTTTGTGTATAGCTGGGTCAAAGGAGGAGAATTAAGCAGTTGCCTTCATCTTGTATGTGCAGGTATGCATCATGCAGTTTGGGCAGTGAAATAAGTTTTGGAAGTAATTTAATGCAACTAAACCATTGATATTCAATTATCAATTGATCCTTCATTGTCGCTGGGTCTAAAATCCTGGAACCCCCTACCAAACATATTATGGGAGTACCTTCACCATATGGACTGCAGCAGTTCAAAAAGGTCCATCGCCACCTTCTCAGGGCAACTAGGGATGGGCAATAAATGCCGACCTTGGCAACGACACCCACATCCCGAGAATGAATTTTACAAAATCATTGCTATAATCATATTATCTGATAAAAGTGGCATTTTTGAATAGGTTGTTAATTGCAATTTTTTTTCTCTTCTACAAATAAGTGGTTTAGGGCTGTTTCTGATGTAAGTAGATGTTGTATATCACATCATAGTATCATAATAGGTACAGCATAGGAGGAGGCCATTCGGCCCATTGTGCCTGTGCCGGCTCTTTGAAAGAGCCATCCAATTAATTCCATTCCCCTGCTCTTTCCCCATAACCCTGTAATTTTTTTCTCTTCAACTATTTCTCCAGTTCCCTTTTGAAAGTTAGTGTAGAATCTGCTTCCAGCACCCTTTCAGGCAGTGCATTCCAGATCATTATAACTCACTGCGTAAAAAAATGTTTCCTCATGTCCCCTCTGGCTCTTTTGCCGATCACCTTAAATCTGTGTCCTCTGGTTACCGACCCTTATGCCACTAGAAACAGTTTTTCCTTATTTACCCTATCAAAACTGTTCATGGTTTTGAACACCTCTATCAAATCTCCCCTTAACTTTCTCTGTTCTAAGGAGAATAATCCCAGCTTCTCTAGACTTTCCACATAACTGAAGTCCCTCATTCCTGGTACCATTCTAGTAAATCACTTCTGCACCCTCTCTAATGCCTTGACATCCTTCCTAAAGTGTGTGAAGCCTAACCAGTATTTTATAAAGGTTTAGCACAACTTTCTTGCTTTTGTAATCTACGCCTCTATTTATAAAGCCCAGGTTCCCATACGCTTTTTTAATAGTCTTCTCAACTTGTCCTGCCACCTTCAAAGATTTGTGTACATACACCCCCATGTCTCTCTGTTCCTGCACTCCCTTTAAAATTGCACCATTTAGTTTATATTGCCTCTACTCATTCTCCCCACCAAAATGTGTCACTTCACACTTCACTACGTTAAATTTTATCTGCCATGTGTCTGCCCATTTCACTGGTCCATCAATGTCCTCCTGAAGTCTGTTACTATCCTCCACATTGTTTACTACATTTCTGAGTTTCGTTTCATCTGCAAACTTTGATATTATACCCTCCATACCCAAGTCCAGGTCATTAATATATATCAAAAAGAGCAGTGGTCCTAACACTAACCCCTGGGGAACACCCCTCTATACTTCCCTCCAGTCTGAAAAACAACTGTTCACCACTACTCTCTGCTTTCTGCCCCTTAGCCAATTTTGTATCCACATTGTCACTGTCTCTTTAATCCAATGGGCTTTAATTTTGCTAACAAGTCTATTATGTGGTACTTTATCAAATGCCTTTTGAAAGTCCATATACACAACATCAACCACACTACCTTCATCAACCCTCTCCGTTCCTTCATCAAAGAACTCAATCAAGTTAGTCAAACATGATTTTCCTTTAACAAATCCATTCTGACTTTCATCTATTAGCCCATACTTCTCCAAATGCCAATTAACTTTGACCTGAATTATTGTCTCTAAAAGTTTCCCCTCCACCGACATTAGACTGACTGGCCGGTAATTGCCGGGTTTATTCATCTCCCCTTTTTTGTACAGGGGTGTAACATTTGCAGTCCTCCAGTCCTCTGGCACCATCCCCATATCTAAGGAGGATTGGAAGATTGTGGCCAGAGCCTCTGCCATTTCCACCCTTACTTCCCTCAGAAACCTAGGATGCATCCCATCTGGACCGGGTGACTTTACAACTTTGAATACCGCCAATTTTTAAACTGCCTCCTCTTTATCTATTTTTATCCTATCCAATATCGCACCTCCTCCTTTATTGCATTGATAGCAGCATCCTCTTCTCTAGTGAAGACGGATACAAAGTATTCATTTAGTACCTCAGCCATGTCCTCTTCCACCACAAGAAGATCTTTTTTGTCCCTAATCGGTCCCACCCTTCGTTTGACTACCCTTTTATTATTTATATGTTTATAAAAGACTTTTGGGTACCCGTTTATGTTAGCCGCTAATCTATTCTCTCATTCACTTTGTCCCTCTTGCTTTCTTTTTTAGATCTCCTCTTTACTTTCTGTATTCAGCTTTGTTCTCTACTGTATTATGAACCTTACTTTTGTCATAAGCCTCCTTTCTCTGTTTCATTTTAATCTCTATATCTTTGGTCATCCAGGGAGCTCTAGCTTTGGATGCCCTTCCTTTCCCCCTGGTGGGAATGTGTCTACTCTGTATCCGAACCATCTCCTCCTTGAAGGCCTCCCATTGTTCAAGTACTGTTTTGCCTACCAATTTTTGATTCCAATCCACCTGGGCAAGATCCCTTTTGAACTCACTGAAATTTGCCCATCTCCAGTTAAGCATTTTCACATTTGATTGGTCCTTGTCCTTTTCCATAACTATTCTAAACCTAATGATATTATGATCACTGTTCCCCTAATGCTCCCCCATTGAAACCTGCTCCACATCCCCCACTTCATGCCCCAGAACTGGATCCAGACTGTGTCCTTCTTCATTGGGCTAGAAACACACTGTTCATGACATTTCTCTTATACACATTTCAGGAATTCCTCCCCCTCTTTATCCTTTTACACTGTTACTGTCCCAATCTATATTGGGATAATGAAGTCCTCCATTATCACTACTCTATAGTTCTTGCATCTTTCTGTAATTTTCCTGCAAATTTGCTCCTCTATCTCCTTCCCACTATTTGCTGGCCTATTCTATACAACCAATAGTGTAATAACTCCTCTATTGTTCCTTGATTATAACCAAACAGATTCTGTCTTTGACCCCTCAACTAATCATCCCTTTCCAGTACCATAGTAGTTTCTTTGATCAATACTGCCATCACGCACCCCACCCCACCCCCACCCCATGCCTTTCTTTCCTTCTCTATGTTTCCTGAATACCTTGTAGCCATGAATATTAAATACCCAATCCTCCCCTTCTTTGCGCCAGGTCTCTGTTATTGCCACTATATCATAGTCCCATGTGACAACTTGAGCCTGCAGTTCACCAACCTTATTTACCATGCTACGGGCATTTACGCACATGCACTCCAATCTCATCTTAGACTGCTTTGCATTTTCCCCCAGCCTGATCCCTCCTTTTTCTGAACTATTCTTTACTCCAGTTCTGTTTGTTCCTCCCAGTCCTCTGTGCACCTTGTTTCTCTTCTCTAATGTTTCACCCTGGTGCCCATCCCCACCAAATTAGTTGAAACCCTCCCCCACAGCACTAGTTAACCTCCCCACGAGGACATTGGTCCCAACTCTATTGAGGTGCAACCCGTCCATCTTGAGCAGATCCCTCCTGCCCCAGAACTGGTTCCAATGCCCCAGGAATCTGAAGCCCTCCCTTCTGCATCATTGCTCCAGCCACGCATTAACCTGTCTTATCCTACTATTCCTATACTCACTAGTGCATGGCGCTGAAAGTAATCCAGAGATTACCATCTTTTAACTTCCTCCCTAGCTCCTGAAACTCTGGCTGCAGTTATATATTTTAAACAAATGGATTAGGTTTAGGTATTTACAAACAAGATTTTTTATTAATTAACGCATTTTGTATACCTATATACAGTATAGCCAGTGATTGGCTGTGTGGTTGATAGTGAGGAGGAAAGCTGTAGACTGCAGGAAGATATCAATGGACTGGTCAGGTGGGCAGAAAAGTGGCAAATGGAATTCAGTCCAGAGAAGTGTGAGGTAATGCATTTAGGGAGGGTAAACAAGGCAAGGGAGTACACAATAAATGGGAGGACACTGAGAGGTGTAGAGGAAAAGAGGGACCTTGGAGTGCATGTCCACATGTCCACAGGTAACAGGACAGGTAGATAAGGTGGTTAAGAAGGCAGAAGGCATACTTGCCTTTATTAGCCTAGGCATAGAATATAAGAGCAGGGAGGTTATGCTAGAACTGTATAAAATACTAGTTAGGCCACAGCTTGAGTACTGCGCACAGTTCTGGTCACCACATTACAGGAAAGATGTGATTCTACAAGAGAGGGTACAGACGAGATTTACAAGGATGTTGCCAGGACCGGAGAATTTTAGCCATGAGGAAAGATTAGACAGGCTGGGGTTGTTTTCTTTGGGACAGAGGAGGCTGAGGGGAGACTTAATTGAGATGTATAAAATGATGATGGGCCGAGATAGAGTGGATAGGAAGGACCTATTTCTCTTAGCAGAGAGGTCAATAACCAGGGGGCACAGATTTAAAGTAATTGGTAGAAGGATTAGAGGGGAGCGGAGAAACATAATTTTCACCCAGAGGGTGGTGGGGGTCTGGAACTCACTGCCTGAAAGGGTGGTCGTGAGAGAAACCCTCAACTCATTTAAAAGATGCTCGGATGTGCACTTGAAGTGCCGCAACCTACAAGGCTACAGATCAAGTGCTGGAAACAGGGATTAGGCTGGATGGCTTTTTCGGCCAGCACAGACACAGTGAGCTAAATGGCCTCCTGCTATGCCATAAATTTCTATGATTCTATGATAGCACTAGAGCTGACCACTGGGTAACCCAGAGCAGTAATCGTGGTAGGTCCACAAACCCTGCTCGTACCAAGTGAATCAGGCAGCAGTAAATAACACAGAAAAGTGTGCTGCTACCTCTTCTGCTTCCAGTGCTGATGCTATTACTGCTTCATAAGCTAGCCAGAATTTCCTTCTCTCCTACTTGCGCTGAGATTCACGCCAGTTTCTAAGCCGATCTTGCCGAGAGGAACTTGCACCCAAATTTCCGGGGAGCTCATTTCCCTATTTCGGAGCGTGAAACGGGGTCTAAAACTAGCGCAAATACAGCGTCACCACCAGGGTTCCAAGGAAGCTCGGGCAGAGCACCAGACAAATCCAATCTGGCCAATTACCGTCCCGTCAGTCTACTCTCAATCATCAGCAAAGTGAAGGAAGGTGTCGTCAACAGTGCCAACAAGCGGCACTTACTCACCAATAACCTGCTCACCGATGCTCAGTTTGGGTTCCGCCAGGACCACTTGGCTCCAGACCTCATTACAGCCTTGATCCAAACACGGACAAAAGAGTTGAATTCCAGAGGTGAGGTGAGAGTGACTGCCCTTGACATCAAGGCAGCATTTGACCGAGTATGGCACCAAGGAACCCTAGTAAAATTTAAGTCAATGGGAATCAGGGGGGAAAACTCTCCAGTGGCTGGAGTCATACCTAGCACAAAGGAAGATGGTAGTGGTTGTTGGAGGCCAATCATCTCAGCCCCAGGACATTGCTGCAGGAGTTCCTCAGGGCGGTGTCCTAGGCCCAACCATCTTCAGCTGCTTCATCAATGACCTTCCCTCCATCATAAGGTCAGAAATTGTGATGTTCGCTGATGACTGCACAGTGTTCAGTTCCATTCGCAACCCCTCAGATAATGAAGCAGCCCGTGCCCGAATGCAGCAAGACCTGGATAACATCCAGGCTCGGGCTGATAAGTAGCAAGAAACATACACGCCAGACCAGTGTCAGGCAATGACCATCTCCAACAAAAGAGAGTCTAACCACCTCCCCTTGACATTCAACGGCATTACCATCGCCGAATTCCCCACCATCAACATCCTGGGGGTCACCATTGACCAGGAACTTAACTGGACCAGCCACATAAATACTGTGGCTACAAGAGCACATCAGAGGCTGGGTATTCTGTGGCGAGTGACTCACCTCCTGACTCCCCAAATCCTTTCCACCATCAACAAGGCACAAGTCAGGAGTGTGATGGAATACTCTCCACTTGCCTGGATGAGTGCAGCTCCAACAATACACAAGAAGCTCGACACCATGCAGGACAAAGCAGCCTGCTTGATTGGTACCCCATCCACCACCCTAAACATTCACTCCCTTCACTACTGGCGCACCGTGGCTGCAGTGTGTATCATCCACAGGATGCACTGCAGCAATTCGCCAAGGCTTCTTCGACAGCACCTCCCAAACCCGTGACCTCTACCACCTAGAAGGACAAGAGCAGCAGGCACATGGGAACAACACCACCTGCATGTTGCCCTCCAAGTCACACACCATCCTGACTTGGAAATAAATCGCCGTTCCTTCATCGTTGCTGGGTCAATATCCTGGAACTCCCTACCTAACAGCACCTTCACCACCTGGACTGCAGTGGTTCAAGAAGGCGGCTCACCACTCCCTTCTCAAGGGCAATTAGGGATGGGCAATAAATGCTGGCCTTGCCAGCGACGTACACATTCCATGAACGAATAAAAAAAATGCACGGAATTTACGTTATTCTTATTATGCAGAACAGAGGTACGACCATTGGGAAGTCCATTCCAGCTGCTTCGGTCTTCTGTTCACGTGAAGGGAGGAGGGGGGGTCACAGGGGTCCAAAATAATTTGGGGTGCACTGAAACTGACAGCACTTTGGCCAAGTATAGTGCAGGACTCAGTAAGAAGGATTTGAAACAAATCGCAAAGAAAATCCAGAAAAGAAGCTAGAAAGTTTGAGGACAAAGCTGAAACTCCTTAGTTGAGCTGATATCAGGAAACTCAGGGCTCTGCTGCGCCTAAATATATGTACGTAAATCTAGCACATTGCTGGTGTAAGTGCAGGAAACTTATGTGAGCTGCTCGTTTGCATGGGGGCGGGGCTATTTTAATGAGCAGCAGAGCATTTCGGCAGGCGCACCGCGGAAGCTGCAGATAACGTTTAGGAAACTTATGTGTTGCCAAGTTTCAGTGTAAAACCAGCGTAAATCAGTCACGCATGGGTCTCCTCACTAAAAATCGGCACTGTGTCGCTTTTGCACCATAGTTACGCAGAAAATTGCAAGGAAATTGCTGGTCACTGCTGTTTCAATTAAATTCATTGTTGCTTCTCCTATGACGTTGACTCAGGTCCAGAAAAGAAATCACTTCCAACTCTGTTATCTACCCTATTAATACTACTGCTTCAACTATTGCTCCTAGCAGTGTTACCAAAGCATTTTACCCTGCCTGCTTGGCGGAATTGATATCATTCTTTTAGGAGAGTATAGATATTAGCAAAATTCCAAATTTAAGAAATAAATGAGAAAATAATTTCACGACACATATAAAAGGTTCTTAATGCTTTTATAATTGCGCAGTAAAAAATAATTCCCTTATTATAATCTCTCTGCCTCATCACATGCCACACTGTCATGGCTTGTGATGTCATGACATATGATGCTTATTACTCACTGCTAACAATCTATACTTCTACGTATCAGAGATTCCACAAAGGTAATGAAAGCACTTTCACACTGCATGAGGGATTTTATTAGAGGCAGATGAAAAGCTCATTTGGCAACCAGACCATTAACCAGACATCTTCAGCACTTTCATTTTATAGCACCGCCTCAGACCTGTGATTATAGCAATACTTCTGCTTTTGCAAAGGTTACTCCTCTTGACTCTCCTAAAACTATTGTGAGTGCTTCTCCGTGGAATTCCAGGCTACCTTCTCTGCATCTTGAATCAACATCACACTGCAACAAAGAAAAGCTTCGCATGTTTTCCTTCACTTTGTCAAATTTCAGCCCCCGCCCCACTCGATGCAAATTTATTATGTTGAATATGTTACCATAGGTCCCAACGAGATATTGGAAAATAAAGCTTGTTTTCACTGAAGGAAAACTATTAATCGAAGCAGTCAGAAAACTTATTTAGGAATAAGCATATTAATTAGACACTTGCAACTGTATCGTGCCAGAGTGGAGATGATAAAATGCAGTGTTGAATTATGTGATGAAGGTGAGGCATTTGAATAAACTGATAGTAATGACAACCAAAATAGTATGGTTCACTTGAGTTGTTATTCCCTATGGGTTTTGGGATAATGATTCTATTAGTGTTGGTTTGGCTCAGTTGGAAGTATACTTTCACCTGTAAGACAGAAGGCTGTGGGTACAAGGCCCACACCAGGACTTGAGTCCATAATCTAGGCTGGCATTTCAGTGGAGGGAATGCTGCATCATCAGAAAAGCTGAAGGAGAAATTCAACTGACGGCAGTCCATTTTGTGGCTGACAAAAGTTGGCCAGCAGCTGAAAATCGGGGGAGGGGGTCACCTTGGCTGCCCTTTTGATATGCAAGACCCGCCTGATGCAATATTCAGTTAGGTCTGTAGATGGTTGAGCAGCCCACCTGCCTGAAACAGGCAAAAGGCTGCTTAAATGTACACATCGAGGTCCTACACTGGTCGTTGGATCCGCATTGCAAAATTCTGGTACATAAGAGTGGAACGTGCGCCATGTACGTTCTGTCTAGTTCTACCAGGTGTTGAGCGGCCTAACCAGCGGTCTTTAAAGGGACCACTGGAGGCTGCTCAAAAAAATCCCAAGATACCTTCAGTATTTATTTTTCTGAGCCTAGAAGAAGCAGGAATGTTCCTCCTGAGCCCACAAAAAAACGTCGGCCCACTGCCAGCATGTTTGAGGCGCCCGCGGATCATCACCCCCCCGCCCCCCACCAAAAATGACCTGGGGTCCAGTTCCACGTGACAGCCAGCTAATTTCCCATGAGCTGCAGCGGGGTGCCCGTTGTATCCTTGAAGCTGGAATTTGGGCCGGACCAATGCTCTGCCTATTTTGCGCCCATTTTGGGCACAAGTCAAATTTCTCCCTTGCTGCCTTTGGGACAGATTTTTAAACCAAGGCTTCACCTGCTGCTCCAATGATTTAGGTGGGCTGAAAGATCCTTTGGACTATTGAAATAGAATAGGGTGTTCTCTCGGTGGACTCTGGACTATAACTCCAGTCGTCTGTCTGTTGTATTCTGCCCTAGTGCAGGCTTTAACTCGAGTCTCACACATGAGATTCTGGAGCCATTTACTAGGGAAGAGTTGCTGAGATAGTTTCCTGTTGTCTTCCTCACAGATTTTATCTTTGGAATCCCTTCTCCTAGCTGGGCTGCAACCAAGGCTAAAAGGCCCTACCGACCCTTTACGATGGGGGGTGTGGGCATCCATCGGATGCAAGTACCGCCACTGGACGTCAGCCCAGTATTCAGAGCCGGCGCTCCGGGGCTGTCTGGAATCGGATCTGAACCCAGCCCTTCTGACTTAGGGGTGGGAATGCTACCACTGAGCCAGTGATCACTCCGTCTGGATGTGAGCAACTTGCTGGATGTCAACCCAGCTTTTAAAGACACGGGGGAGAAATTCGATAAGGGTTCGTTTTGGGCGGTGGTAACGCAATGCGCTACCACACCGCGCCCGACGGCCCCTGCCCAGGCAGGATGCAAGTTTGGACCCAAGGGAGCAATTACCTGCAATCAGCATTCCTTTCCAGGCCTTGCACATGGAATCAATGCAATTCGCACTTTCCACCACCAGAGGGAGCTCAATCTCTTAAAGGGAGGATGTTTCTTAGAAATCTCTTAAAGGTAACTAGTAGCTGTTATTTGATGAAAATAACAGGCTACTGTCTGCACGGAGTCTGAACGGAGATCAGACATCGCACACGTAAAACACAGATGCAGATCCCATCCCTATATTTACACACTGATGAGTTATGTTAAAACATTGAATAAAGGGTGCGCACCAATCTGCACACCAGACCTCACCAATCTGCCGATCTGAGTTTGTACCAGGCCTGCGAGAGTGCATGCACCAAGGTTCTCTGCTGATGCACTCGAGACCTTGGGTGCAAGAGGTGGACAGAAGGAGGGACATCCTATATCCACAGGGGGCACAAGAGGCCCTCCAGACATATACTGAAAAGGCAGTGGGAGGCAGCGGGGGACAAAGTCAATGCCAGGCGCACAGCATCATGAACATGGATGCAGTGCAGGAAGAAGTTCAATGCTTTCACATGAGTGGTCAAGGTGAGTGAGGTCAAGTATCAAGTGGCATCTCATACCAACTGCACCTGCACTACACCCCCATCCCCCACATACCAATAATCTCTTTCCATCAGTACTCAACTCTTCCAATTAGATGCTTCCTCTCACCCTTACACATTACCACTGTTTCAAGCCGCCCACCCACAACTCACAGGCCACACACACTGGCAACTATTCAACCATGACAGGCACATCACCCAGGCATATGTCCCGCTTTTTTGCGGAGAAGGTGATGCATATCAAGAGGCAGCAAGTGGCAGTGGCATTTAGCCCCTTGAGCCTGTTCTGCCATTCAACGAGATCATGGTGGACCTGTGACCTAACTTCATATACCCAACTTAGCCCCATATCCCTTAATACTCTTGGTTCACAGAAATCTATCAATCTTAGATGTGATGTGGAGATGCCGGTGATGGACTGGGGTTGACAATTGTAAACAATTTTACAACACCAAGTTATAGTCCAGCAATTTTATTTTAAATTCACAAGCTTTCGGAGATTTTCTCCTTCCTCAGGCAAATCTTAGATGTAACATTCACAAGTGAGCTAGCATCAACTAACGTCTGCAGAAGAGCGTTCCAAACGTCTCCCACCTTTAGTCCATTGAAGCATTTCCTAACTTCACTCCTGCACGTCCCGGCTCTAAATGTTAGGCTATGTCCCCGCGTCCTAGTATTGCAGTCTAGGAGACCTCCAAAAACAGTTACAAATACCTCGGCAGCCAGAGGCAATAATCTAGCCACTAACCTGTAAATCCTGCATGGTCCCTTTAAATAGCACTGGTGGGGGTTCCTTCAGGCATTCTAAGACACGTTCAGATGGCCAGGGTTAAGAATGTGCGTTGAGTTGAGCATTAAGTCCCAAAATGTGTCTATCACTTTAAATCAGCGTTGCACACTGAAGCCATTTTCTCCCTATTTTACATGATTCCAGCGTTCGTTATCTGCGCCTGCGCAAACTCCTATACCAAGATGGCGTCTGGCGCACGTCACGCAGGAAACGTGCGTGCGCATCCAAGACACCAGCTTGGATGTCAGAGAGGCCGTATAGCGCCGAAACAATGGGTGCTACATGGCCCAATTTAGCACCCCATATTCTAAACTCCATTCGCCGTGCTGTCTGGAGTCGGGCTCAAACCCTTCATCTTCTGACTTAGAGGCAGGAATTCTACCCCTGAGCGAAAGGCTTGCTCCCTACAACTCCAGTTATCTAAAAGGGGATATGTCTCTGAGTCTAGTGCCTGCTACCATGGTGCTCCCCCTTCCAGTGCTCAACTGCCTAATGTGCTTTATTTCAGTGCAATCCACGTGGCTGGAGCCTGTGAGGTAACTAGCAGCAGTGTGAGAAAGAAGGAAGCTTTCTGTGCACGAAAAAGTGTTCGAGGCTCTGGGGAATGTGCCCATCACCTTTGATCACACGGCAACCTCTGGGACTGAGATGGTCCAGCTGGAAGTGTAATGGTTGTGTTATTGGATTAATAATGCAGAGGCCTGGACTAATAATCCAGAAAACATGAGTTTAAATATCACCATGGCAGTTTAAGAAATTGGATTCAGTTTTAAAATAAAATCTGGAAATAAAAAGCTGGTATGAGTGAAAGTGACCATGAAGCTGCTGGATTATCATAAAAAGCCAAACTGGTTCACTAATGTCCTTTAGGGAAGGAAACCTGCCGTCCTTACCCGTTCTGGCCTATGTGGTACTAGTGTAAGAACATTAAGATCGGTATCCTGACAAGAATATTTATCAAGGACACCAGACCTGAACCCCTCTGCTTTACTCTTTGTCAAGGAACAGTCTGGGGTTTACTGCTCAGTCTCTCCCAAAATTTGGCTTGTCAAACCATTTAACATAAATCAATTCAGATTACCAACCTCTCATCAGAATATGCAAAAGCTATTAAATGAATAGATTAACCCTTTCTTGCCAAATCATCAAAGAAGAAGTCAGACAATAAAGTCATGAACTAACAATTGTCCATTAACCTCAGAATGACAATGAGCAGCATATGCAAATTGTTTTGTAGATTGGATTAATTGATGGAATGAATAACAAAGGTTACAAAGGCAGTTCAGTTGGGTTGCAGTAATTTGCCATTAACTGGCTTGCTAAATATAATTTGACAGTTGAGATTAGTGTCCAAGATTGATATAAATTGGTGAGATTCATTTATGATTAGACGCCTTAGAAAGCTGACAAGTTAACAGCATTGGAAAGCCATTCTTTTGAATAGATTAAAGTTTATGTAGTTTGCAATGTTTCCAGAACTTGTATTATCGTAGCTTTATGAGTTTGCGCAGTGCAGCTGGTTGCCTCACCTTCCTCTGGGATAATGGTGTTAGCCTGCTGAGACATCAGATTGATGAATCTCCGTCCATTGAGGTGATATCTGTTTCCTCTTGGATCCTCTGCTCCTCGATCAATTCACCTTATATTCCGATAGCTGTATTTGGAGTAGCTGTCTTAAATCTCACATCCCTTGATCTTAGGAAACCAGTACATCTAAGTGACATACTTATATCTGCCTTTATGTGGAGCAACTATACGTTTTTAACTTTGGTAACCTTACTTTCTTTTTCTCTTTCTCTCCTGCTCGAAGATGCACTTTTTGCAGAGACGCCCTTCTACATACACTAGACAAAGAAGAAGTCCTACACTGACCAAGTAGCACAAGGTCTGGGATTCCTCAAACCGTAAATAACTCAAGCGGTGCTGAGATGGTTTCAGGTGGGATCCGTTTATAGGACTGAATGATACAACTGAATCCGAGAAGGAGGCTGATTTTCATTAGACCTTTCAGGTCTAAGACCCTTCCTCAGGATTGAGATGGAGATGGAGTGAGAATTAGCCCCGAAGAAATTCTCAGCGAATGTGATCTGAACTCAATGTCCGTGTCTTCCAGACGTGTACTTCTCTAGTCTCTTCAATAGGTGGAACACTGGTAAAACAAGGTCAGCGGTAAATCAAGAAACTTGTTTCATTTACAGAAGAGACATTACTGAACAAAAGTAGCAATTCCAGACTTTTTAAACTTCTCCTACAACGCTTCCTGTAACAACACAAATCAACAAAAACATGCCACACTATCCCGAATGGCAGGCAGAAGATTCACTTTTTGTTTTATTTCCTTTCGGGTCAGCTTCTAGTGGGGAAAACTGACCTGCTGAATCACAATTCCCAGCTCAGGCCCAGACCTGCTTCCTCACAGACTTTGTTAGCCTTACGAATATTGAAAAATGTTTTTTTTTACTTCTTGTTAATTCTGATCTGTGGCAGTGAAGTCTCTTCAGAGTACCCAGGCAACGAAAAACAAAAGCAGAAAAAGCTGGAAATACTCAGCAGATCAGGTAGCATCCATGGAGGAACATAAGTCGACATCTCAGGTCTGAGGCCCTATCTCAACTGTTCGGGATAAATATTGGCCAGGACACCGGGGAGAACTCCCCTGCTCTTCTTCGAAATAGTGCTATGGGATCTTTTACACCCACCTGAGAGGGCAGAGAGGGCCTCGGTTTAACAATACATCCAAAATACGGCACATTCCACAGTGTAGCACTCCCTCAGTACTGCGCTGGGAGTGTCAGTCTAGTTTTGTGCTCAAGTAGATTGTTACTTTTACATTCCTACATAATAAAACAGATAAATTCTAAATTTTAAACAAACAGTAATCTCATAGATTGATAAATATATATTTCTTAAATGCAATTGATGTGCTAAAAAACAGGAATACACACCTGAATTGTGCTTTATAGAACCATAGAATCATAGAAAATTTACGGCACAGAAGGAGGACATTGTGTTCGTGCTGGCCGAAAATGAGCCACCCAGCCTAATCCCACTTTCCAGCACTTGGTCCGTAGCCTTGTAGGTCATGGTACTTCAGGTGCACATCCAGGTACTTTTTAAATGAGTTGAGGGTTTCTACCTCTACCACCCTTTCAGGCAGTGAGTTCCAGACCCCCACCACCCTCTGGGTGAAAATGTTTTTCCTCAGCTCCCCTCTAATCCTTCGACCAATCACTTTAAATCTATGCCCCCTGGTTATTGACCTCTCTGCTAAGGGAAACAGGTCCTGTCTATCCACTCTATCTAAGCCCCTCATAATTTTGTACACCTCAATTAAATCACCCCTCAGCCTCCTCTGTTCCAAGGAAAACAATCCCAGCCTATCCAATCTTTCCTCATAGCTAAAATTTTCCAGTCCTGGCAACATCCTCGTAAATCTCCTCTGTACCCTTTCTAGTGCAATTACATCCTTCCTGTAATGTGGTGACCAGAACGGTGCGCAGTACTCAATCTGTGGCCTAACTAGTATTTTATACAGTTCTAGCATAACCTCTCTGCTCTTATATTCTATGCTTCGGCTAATAAAGGTAAGCATTCCATATGCCTTCTTAACCACCTCATCTACCTGTCCTGCTACCTTTAGGAATCTGTGGACATGCACTCCAAGGTCCCTCACTTCCTCTGCAGCTCTCACTATCCTCCCATTTATTGTGTATTTCCTTGATTGCCCTCCCCAAATGCATTACCTCACATTTCTCTGGATTGAATTCCATTTGCCACTTTTCTGCCCACCTGACCAGTCCATCGATATCTTTCTGCCGCCTACAGCTTTCCTCCTCACTATCAACCACACGGCCAATTTTTGTATCATCTGCAAACTTCTTAATCATGCCCCCGACATTTAAGTCCAAATCATTAATATATACCACTAAAAGCAAGGATTCTAGTACTGAGCCCTGTGGAACCCCACTGGAAACATCCTTCCAGTCACAAAAACACCCGGCAACTATTACCCTTTGCTTCCTGCCACTGAAGCAATTTTGGATCCAACTTGCCACTTTCCCTTGGATCCCATGGGCTTTTACTTTTTTGACCAGTCTGCCGTGTGGGACTTTGTCAAAAGCCTTGCTAAAACCCATGTAGATTACATCAAATACACTACCCTCATCTACCCTCCTTGTTACCTCCTCAAAAAATTCAATCAAGTTAGTCAGACACGACCTTCCCTTAACAAATCCATGCTGACTGTCCTTGATTACTCTGTGCCTTTCTAAGTGATGGTTTATCCTGTCCCTCAGAATTGATTTCAATAATTTGCCCACCACCTATGTAAGACTGACTGGCCTGTAATTACTCAGTCTATCCCTCAATCCCTTTTTAAACAATGGTACAATGTTAGCAGTCCTCCAATTCTCCGGCACCACACCTGTATCCAGTGAAGATTGGAAAATGATGTTCAGAGCCTCCGTTATTTCCTCCCTTGCTTCTTTTAACAGCCTGGGATACATTTTATTCGGCCCTGGTGATTTATCTACTTTCAAAGATGCTAATCCCCTTAATACTTCCTCTCTCACTATGCTTATCCCATCCAATATTTCACAGTCCTCCTCCTTAACTACAATGTCTGCATCGTCCCTCTCTTTTGTGAAGACAGACGCAAAGTATTCATTAAGAACCATACCAACATCTTCCGCCTCCACACACAAGTTACGTTTTTGGTCTCGAACAGGCCCTACTCTTTCCTTAGTTATCTTCTTGCTCTTAATGTATTTATAAAACATCTTTGAGTTTTCCTTGTTTTTAATTGCCCATATTTTTTCATGCCCTCTCTTTGCTTTCTTAATTTCCTTTTTAATTTCACCCCTGCACTTTCTGTACTCCTCAAAGCTTTCTGCAGATTGAGTTCTTGGTGTCTGACATAAGCTTTCCTTTTCTGCCTAATCTTACCCTGTATACTCTGTAACGTCCAGGGGGCTCGAGTTTGGCAGTCCCACCCTTTTTCTTTGTGGGAACATGTTTACTCTGAACCCATTGAATCTCCCCCTTGAATGTCTCCCACTGCTCTGACATTGATTTACCTTCAAGTAGCTGTTTCCAGTCAATTTTTGCTAAATCACTTCTCAGCTTAGTAAAATTGGCCTTTCCCCAATTAAGAACTTTAACTCCTGTTCTATCTTTGTCCTTTTCCATATCTATGCTAAAACTAACCGAATTATGATCACAACCACCAAAATGCTCTCCCACTGCGACTCTTTTTTTATTCATTCATCGGATGTGGGCATCTCTGTCAAGGCCAGTATTTTTTGCCCCATCCCTAATTGCCCTTGAGAAGGTGGTGGTGAGCTGTCTTCTTGCACCGATGCAGTCCGTGTGGTGAAGGTTCTCCCAGAGTGCTGTTAGGAATGGAGTTCCTGGCTTTTGACCCAGTGACGATGAAGGAACGGCGATATATTTTCAAGTCGGGATGGTGTGTGATTTGGTTGGGAACATGTAGGTGGTGTTGTTCCCATGTGCCTGCTGCTCTTGTCCTTCTAGGTGGAAGAGATCGCGGGTTTGGGAGGTGCTGTCGAAGAAGCCTTGGCGAGTTGCTGCAGTGCATCCTGTGGATGGTACACACTGCAGCCACTGTACGCTGGTGGTGAAGGGAATGAATGATTAGGGTGGTGGATGGGGTGTCAATCAAGCGGGCTGCTTTCTCTTGGATGGTGTCGAGCTTCTTGTGTGTTGTTGGAGCTGCACTCATCCAGGCAAGTGGAGAGTATTCCATCACACTCCTGACCTGTGCCTTGTAGATGGTGGAAAGGCTTTGGGGAGTCAGGAGGTGAGTCACTCGCTGCAGAATACCCAGCCTCTGACGTGCTCTTGTAGCCACAGTATTTATGTGGCTGGTCCAGTTAAGTTTCTGGTCAATGGTGACCCCCCAGGATGTTAATGGTGGGGGATTTGGCAATGGTGATGCTATTGAATGTCAAGGGGAGATGGTTAGGCTCTCTCTTGTTGGAAATGGTCATTGCCTGGCACTTGTCTCGCGCGAATGTTACTTGCCACTTATCAGCCCAAGCCTGGATGTTGTCCAGATCTTGCTGCATGTGGGCACGGACTGCTTCATTATCTGAGGGGTTGCGAATGGAACTGAACACTGTGCAATCATCAGTGAACATCCACATTTCTGACCTTATGATGGAGAGAAGGTCATTGATGAAGCAGCTGAAGGTGGTTGAGCCGAGGACACTGCCCTGAGGAACTCCTGCAGCAATGTCCTGGGGCTGAGATGATTGGCCTCCAACAACCACTACCATCTTCCTTTGTGCTAGGTATGACTCCAGCCACTGGAGAGTTTTCCCCCTGATTCCCATTGACTTCAATTTTATTAGGTGCCACACTCGGTCAAATGCTGCCTTGATGTCAAGGGCAGTCACTCTCACCTCACCTCTGGAATTCAGCTCTTTTGTCCATGTTTGGACCAAGGCTGTAATGAGGTCTGGAGCCGAGTGGTCCTGGCGGAACCCAAACTGAGCATCGGTGAGCAGGTTATTGGTGAGTAAGTGCCGCTTGATAGCACTGTCAATGACATCTTACATCACTTTGCTGATGATTGAGAGTGGACTGATGGGGCGGTAATTTGCCAGATTGGATTTGTCCTGCTTTTTGTGGACAGGACATATCTGGGCAATTTTCCACCTTGTCAGGTAGATGCCAGTGTTGTAGCTGTACTAGAACAGCTTGGCTAGAGGCACGGTTAGTTCTGGAGCACAAGTCTTCAGCACTACAGCCAGGATGTTGTCGAGGCCCATAGCCGTTGCTGTATCCAGTGCACTCAGCCATTTCTTGATATCACGTGGAGTGAATCGAATTGGCTGAAGACTGGCTTCTGTGATGTATCGGAAGGAGGCCAAGATGAATCATCCACTCGGCACTTCTGGCTGAAGATGGTTGCAGATGCTTCAGCCTTGTCTTTTGCACTCACGTCCTTTCACCTGCCCAGCTTCATTTCATAAAACTAAATCCTAAACTGCCCACTCTTTTGTTAGGCTTGCTACGTACTGGCTAAAAAAGTTCTCCTGAATGCAATTTAAGAATTTTGTGCCCTATATGCCTTTCACACTGTTTGCAACCCTGTTAATGTTAGGGTAGTTGAAATCCCCTGCTATTACTGCCCTATTGTTTTTGCACTTCTCAGAAATTTGCTTACATATTTGCTCTTCTATCTCCCTTTGACTATTTGGGGGTCTATAGTGCACCCCCAGTAGTGTGACTGCCCCTTTTTTATTCCTTAGCTCAACCCATATGGCCTCATTTGATGATCCTTCTAATATATCATCCCTCCTCACAGCTGTAATTGTTTCTTTAACTATAATTGCCACTCCCCCTCCTTTTATTCCCCCCCTCTATCCCATCTGAAAACCCTGTAACCAGGAATGTTGAGCTGCCATTCCCGCCCCTCTTTAAGCCATGTTTCTGTAATAGTTAAGATACCATACTTCCACATCTCTATCTGTGCCCTCAGCTCATCTGCCTTATTCACTATACTCCTTGCATTGATGTATATACCTTTAAGCACTGCCCAACTACTTTGTTGTTTATTTTCTAACCTTTGTTTCCTCTGCCTACCAAACTCACTTACTAATTTTCTGCCTTTCATCTCCAGGTGTGATTCTGTCCCATCTGGATCTACACTCAGGTTCCCATCTGTAAGATTCTCAAAATTCACAGATCCCCCAAAACTCAGAGAAAAACCCTAAAGAAATTCACCTTTTCCCTGACTATGGAAAACTTTGGCCATTGACTAAAATCCTGAGATGGAAGGCTAGGTGAAAGGTCACCAGACGAATCAACACACAGTGAAATGTGGGAGAATTACTGCTTCAGACATGTCTCTGTTTTAATGCAAAACCTACAGCAGGTGGTCAATGCTCAGTACTAATTCGAAAGGCAGTAGGCCATTGAAAGAGGCAACTGCTCCAGACAAGGTGGGGCCATGTCTTTGTTTTAAAGCAAAATTGATCAACACCTAGGACGTTGGATACAAAAGGAAGCCTTGTGTGACAAGCTCTAAAAATCGGAATTAACAATGACCCATCAGGAGAAGCAATTGCAACATGATGAGAGACCATCAAAAGCCATCAAAGATTCTTAAGGACTTTGTAAGAACTGTTTAAACAGACATGAAGTGCCTTTTTTAAAAAGTGATGAAGACCATTGTAAGAAAGGGATATAGAAGTGGAAACTCGAAAACTCTCTCTCTCTGGCTCTTGCTGGCTCTGGTGTTCTGCTTCTCTTGTTCTGCCTGTCTCTGGAAGTAGAGCAGCTTCCAGCGAAACCACGAACCGTATGTGAGAGAACCGGTCAGCCAGACCTGCAAGGGCAAAGCAGTTCAGTTCAGCTAGGAGTTCGACAGCTCGGGAGACGACAGTTCAACAAGGCGAGGGGGCAACAGGAAAGCAGTTCAACAGAGAAGGTCAGCAGCTCTAGAAGCAGGCCAACACACAAGAAGAAACCAGAGCAACAGCCCCAGCGACCATCAGACACCTCACAGCAACAAGGGCCTTACGAAACAACCAACCGAATATTACCACCAACCAACCGGGTAATATTGGGCCACCGCGACCAAAGAAAACCAACTCGGGAGAAAACCGAAGATCCGCAAAGTTTCCACTCTACAATCTATTTCTGACTTACCTCTGGGTGAATTACTGCCAAGGATTTGTTTGGTGAGCATTATCTCTGGCCCTTTAGAGTCCAACTTAGCTAGTATAGTGGGATTGGGAGGGGTGAGGTATCTTTCTACTGTAATTTCCCTCGTGTGTACCGAAGTGTTCCCCATTTTATTAGAGTGTTAAGATTGTTGTGTTGTATTTTCTCTCTTGAATAAAGATCAAAGTTTCTTGCACCAAAACCAATTGTCTGCTGCACTTTGTCACAACCCCCGAATAAGTCCAAGGTCTAGAACCCAGGGAGTGGGAGCGATTCGAACCGCTCAGAAGACAGAGGTGAAGATGACACACACCACCACCCCCTACACATCCCTCTGCCAAGCTAGTTTAAACCCTCCTCAACAGTACCAGCAAACCTCCCCGCAAGGATGTTGGTCCCGGTCCTGTTGAGGTGCAACCCGTCCTACTTGTACAGGTCCCACCTCCCCCTGAACTGGTCCCAAAGCCACAGGAATCTAAAGCCCACCCTCCTGCACCATCTCTCCAGCCCGCCCTCCTGCACCATCTCTCCAGCCCGCCCTCCTGCACCATCTCTCCAGCCCGCCCTCCTGCACCATCTCTCCAGCCCGCCCTCCTGCACCATCTCTCCAGCCACGCATTCATATGTTCCATCTTCCTATTTCTATACTTGCTACTTACTGTGTAACATTTAAATTCCAATCGCAGTTGTTGGACCCACAGAGTAATTAAGTGGAGTTAATTAACTAACATGGCATACCATTTAATCCTGTCAGCGCTGTTACATCCTGTACAGAGCAAATGACGTGGATTGAATTTTTCTAATTTTTTGGAAATGACACTGCCAATTTCATATTAGCAGTGGCTAATATTTTTATGCATCATGTTCTATGAAAATGAAAGACAACATAATAGAAAAACTAAATGCTGTGCACTGATTTTGCATGTTAATTTCATTAAAAACAATTTTTTCACGCAGTTAAAAAAATTGTTTATGTTTATTATTTTAAATCATAGGCATAGTCAGTAATTTGGGACCTATCAGAGGCTACAAGTACGAATAGCACTTCAAGTTTATCTAAGTAATGTATTTTGTTATTAATTACTATAAAATATTTCTGTATAATGTTTAATATTTCCAGGAATTGACTGTCAAAAAGTTGTGACTTCTAATGTTACTGTATGCTGAAATGCAGGTATTAAAAGGCCTTGGCACAATGGTAACACTTGCATCTGAAGCAGAAGGTCAAGGGTTCAAGCCCTGCTCTCGAGACTTGAGTACATAATCTAGGCTGACAGCTCAATGTTGTAGTGAAGGAGTACTGCAATGTCAAAAGTGCAGTCTTTTAGAATGAGACATTAAACCGAGGCCCCATCTGTTCTCTCAGTTGGATGTAAAAGATTTCATGACACTATTTGAATAAAAGCAGGGGATTTCTCCCGATGTGCTGGCCAACATTTACCCCTCAACCAAAACCACCAAAAACACACTAACTGGTTATTTATCTCATTGCTGCCTGTGGCACCGTACTGTGTGTATATTGGCTGCCGTGTTTGCAGTGCAATTTTACAACAGTGACAAAATTCTTTATTGGCTATGAAGCTCTGTGGGATGTCCTGTGGATGTGAAAGGGGCGATATAAAAGCAAGTTCTTTCTTTCTAAAGAAGAAATAGTATACATTATATACAATAAATGTATCTAATAAAGGAAATGCACGTACACTACATGACATTGTTAGTCCTCATACCACTGGTGAGGGAATGTTGAATATTAACAAAGGCATCTCTGAGAGTCCTGTCACAGCTCTGTGTGTGGCTACTGAAGCTCAAAATAAATGTATCTGATTCCTGATAATAACACTCAAGAACAAAATATGTAAAAATAATCTCTGTAAATTGTCACTCACAGTTTATTTAGGAGCAAGGCATGAAAAGCAAAGATTCAATTGCCAGGGAAGTTCAAAAGATTAGGAGAATACTTTTGTAAGCTCATTATGCTTAATGTTGTGGATTAGCTGATTAGATTCTACATAAACAGATTTATGATTTTGCTACACAAAGCACTTGGAGGAAATCTTCCCTGAAGGCAGCATTTGACCGAGTGTGGCACCAAGGAGCCCTGGTAAAATTGAAGTCAATGGGAATCAGGGGGAAAACATTCCAGTGGCTGGAGTCATACCTAGCACAAAGGAAGATGGTAGTGGTTGTTGGTAGCCAATCATCTCAGCCCCAGGACATTGCTGCAGGAGTTCCTCAAGGCAGTGTCCTAGGCCCAACCATCTTCAGCTGCTTCATCAATGACCTTTCCTCCATCATAAGGTCAGAAATGGGGATGTTCGCTGATGACTGCACAGTGTTCAGTTCCATTCGCAACCCCTCAGATAATGAAGTAGTCCGAGCCCGCATGCAGCAAGACCTGGACAACATCCAGGCTTGGGCTCATAAGTGGCAAGTAACATTCGTGCCAGACAAGTGCCAGGCAATGACCATCTCCAACAAGAGAGAGTCTAACCACCTCCCCTGGACATTCAATGGCATTACCATTCCCGAATCCCCCACCATCAACATCCTGGGGGTCACCATTGACCAGAAACTTAACTGGACCAGCCATATAAATACTGTGGCTACAAGAGCAGGTCAGAGGCTGGGTATTCTGCGGCGAGTGACTCACCTCCTGAATCTCCAAAGCCTTTCCACCATCTACAAGGCACAGGTCAGGAGTGTGATGGAATACTCTCCACTTGCCTGGATGAGTGCAGCTCCAACAACACACAAGAAGCTCGACACCATCCAAGAGAAAGCAGCCCGCTTGATTGACACCCCATCCACCACCCTAATCATTCATTCCCTTCACCACCAGCGTACAGTGGCTGCAGTGTGTATCATCCACAGGATGCACTGCAGCAACTCGCCAAGGCTTCTTCGACAGCACCTCCCAAACCCGCGATCTCTTCCACCTAGAAGGACAAGGGCAGCAGGCACATGGGAACAACACCACCTGCACGTTCCCCTCCAAGTCACACACCATCCCGACTTGGAAATATATCGCCATTCCTTCATCATTGCTGGGTCAAAATCCTGGAACTCCCTTCCTAACAGTACTGTGGGAGAACTTTCACCACATGGACTGCAGCGGTTCAAGAAGGCGGCTCACCACCACCTTCTCGAGGGCAATTAGGGATGGGCAATAAATGTCGGCCTCGCCAGCGACGCCCACATCCCATGAAGGAAAAAAAAAATTCAGTTTGGATAAATTATTGTTCCATAGTCAGATTATAAGTGCTGTGGACCATTCATTTTGATTTTAGTTTCATAAAGAACTGAAGTATTTCTCACAGGGGTCACTTTAATATTCAGAATCATCATCCTGACACCAGGATGACTAACCTTACTGTATCATGGATGTACATTTTGCATATAACGGATATATTCTGTAATTGACTCCAGTGTATGTTAAATGATTGTAGATTCCTGGCACTTCAATCCCTGTTGTTAAGATTCTAGAAAGAACAAGTGGGCTAATGTTTACTGTTTATCCCAGTTCCCAAGTGGAGCCTCTGCATTCTCAAATTATCAGCAGATTCCTGCTGCCGTGTTCAATCCCCAATGGCAGGGCAGAAGAATCAAAAAGGAATTATTAGGTCGTTGCTGTTGCTGAAAAAAATCAGTTCAATCTCAGAACTGAGAATGGGATTAATAAATTCAGCAGGTGAAAAATAAGATTTAAGGAACACTGCTTATAAAACTAAGATATACTGTATTATTGTAACAATTCATGGACTTGAACATAACGGGGGAAAAATTGGATAGGGCCTGTTTGTGGGCGGGGGTGGCATGATCCACTATTACCCCGCGCCCAATGGTCCCTGCGCAGGCAGGACGAGACTTTCCTCGGGCCTGAGGACTTACCTGCAATCTGCGTTGGAAACCAGCATTGAATGAGGATTTCATGCAATTTGCACTTTCCACCAGCAGGCGGAGTCCAATCTCTTAAAGGCAGGCTGTCTGTTAGAAATCTCTCAAAGATAGCTGGTACCAGGTATTTGTTGAAAACAACAGTCTTCTGTATGCACGGAGTCCGAACGGAGATCAGGCATCGCACACGTAAAACACAGATGCAGGTTCCGTCTCTATGTTTACACACTGATGAGTGATGTTAAAACATTAAAGGTTGCGCACTACTAAATCCCACATCCTCCAATTTGCATACCAGACCTCGCGAATCTGCCGATCTAAGTTGGTACCAGGCCTGCGAGAGTGCATGCACCAAGGTTCTCTGCTGATGCACCAGATGCCTTGGTGCAAGAGGTGGACAGAAGGAGGGACATCATAAATCCGCGGGGGTGGGGGGTGAGGATGGGTGGCAAGAGGCCCTCCAGGCATATACCCAAAAGGCAGTGGGAGGCAGTAGGGGATGAAGTCAATGCCAGGCGCACAGCACCATGAACATGGATTCAGTGCAGGAATGAAGGAAGAAGTTCAATGCTTTGATATGAGTGGTCAAGGTGAGTGAGTTCAACTGTCAAGTAGCATCTCCTACCAACTGCACCACTAGCCTCATCCACTGCTCCACGCACTACACCCCCCCTCACTCACCTACCGACAAACTCTTTCCATCAGTACTCAACTCTTCCAACCAGATGCTTCCTCTCACACTCACACATTACCACTGTTGCAAGCCGCACACCCACAACACACAGGCCACACACACTAGCAGCTATTCAACCATGACAGGCACATCACTCAGACACATGTCCCGCTTTCTTGCAGGGGAAGGTGGCGCATATCAAGAGGCACCAAGTGGCAGTGGTATTCAGCCCCTTGAGCCTGTTCCGCTATTCAATGAAATCATGGTGGGCCTGTGACCTAACTCCAAACACGCGCCTTAGTCCTATATCCCTTAATACCCTTGGTACACAGAAATCTATCAATCTCAGATTTAGGATTCACAAGTGAGCTAGCATCAACTGCCGTTTGCAGAAGAGCGTTCCAAACGTCTCCCACCCTTTGCATGTATAAGCATTTCCTAACTTCACTCCTGCATGTCCTGGCTCTAAACGTTAGGTTATGTCCCCGCATCCTCGTATGCAAGTATAGGAGACCTCCAAAAACAGAACGCTTCTGGCGTTCGTTATCTGCGCCTGTGTTAACTCCTATATCAAGATCGAGTCCGGCACACGGCGCGCTGGAAACATGCATGTGCAGCCAAGACGCCATCTTGGCACTTCGGGAGGCTGCATTGCGCCGAAACAACGGGCGTTACATGGCCCAATTTAGCACCCAACATTCTTTGTGCTACTCAACCAACTTTGCAGTACAATAGGATCTGAAAGCTAAATCCACTCCCAAAAGAAAAGAACAACTGGAAGAATTATAAAGACAACAAAAGAAGACTGGAAGTCAGTTGAGGATAGTATCAAAAGGTGTATCATAGAATCAGAATCATAGAAAGATACCGCTCAGCAAGAGTCCATTCGGCCCATCGTGCCTGTGTCGGCTCTTATCCAATTTGTACCACTGCCCTTTCCCCATAGCCCTGTAATTTTTTTCTCTTCAAGTAATTATCCAATTCCCTTTTACAAGTTACTATTGAATCTGCTTCCACCACCCTTTCAGGCAGATTGCAACAACTGGCTGCGAAATTTTGTTTTTTCTAATGTTGCCTCCGGCTCTTTTGCCAATTACCTTAAATCTGTGTCCTCTGGTTACCGACCCTTCTGCCACTGGAAACAGTTTCTTCTTATTTACTCCATCAAAACCATTCATGATTTTGAACATCTCCATCAAATGTCCTCTTAACCTTCTATGCTCTAAGGAGAACAACCCCAGCTTCCCCAGTCTCTCCACATAACTGAAATCCCTCATCCCTGTCACCATTCTAGTCAATCTCTTCTGCACCCTCTCACAGGCCTTAACATCCTTCTTACGGAGCCCAGAGTTGAACATAATAGGAAGGGAATAAAAAGTAAGATTATGGATTATGGATAGTAACTAGAGAGAAAAAACATGACTAGCTCTATCTATAGGTGGGGTGTTAAAGATTAGATACATTGTTTAAAAGATATTTTCAGTGGCCGTATGGACAAAATTTTGAAACATTGGAGTAAATTTTTGTGTTTACTGCAAGGATGGTACGATTTTCATTCTATGGAAATCAATAGAATGAAAATCGGGAGGATTCTGTAACAGGAGGGCGATCTGCTCCTCCAGATTACTGCCTATGCGGTGAAGATGAAAATTTACCCTAGTGTTTCATCAAGATTTGATATCATGAGTGGGTAAGTGGAACACATTTTATAAAGAAATTGAAGGTAATAAATGTACTTTGACTAATGTACATTTGTATTCTTGCATGTTCTCACCAAATCCTAACTCTGCAATCTCATTGTAAGTACATTGCCTTGTGTGCTTCCCATCATCAGCCTGGCAACTTTCTCAATAGAAAGGGCTTCCACTCCTTCAATATCCAGCTGGTTTGCGACCACAGAGAGTGCATCTGTGCCCCGTTTCTTGGCAGCAGTCATGGTTCATTCATCCTTTGCCAGTTCTCTAAGCTGTCTTTGTTCCCATCAGGTTGCAGGTTGTCTATTGAGTGACAAGGGCTATCCCCTTCAGACTTGACAGGAATGTGGGCACAGTTGCAGAGCTGGCCTACAACGAGAACCATGCTGCCACCAGACATGTCATCGAGTAGATTGTGGTCATCTGCTACATGCTCCATAACTTTGCCATCATGAGGGACCAGCCCTTATCACCGTGTGGGCAGCAAGAATTGCAGCAGGAGCAAGAGGAGGAGCAGCATGAAGAGGTGCGTCATCGACCACCAGTGCCCCGAGCTGAAAGAGATCTAAGAGAGCATCTTGTCCAAGAGTGCTTCACCTCTCATCCCTCTCATCCCCAAAACACCAACAGTTCCACAATCCTTATCACCATCGTCCTAACTACCACCATCCAATTGCCTTTCTTCATTCCAGCCTCTTGGGTCGTGCTGTCACTTTACCACAAATATAAAAATGCAGAAAAAACATTTTTTTTTAATCAAACAACTAAATTCCATCTGTATCTAATAGTTAACTGAAATAATTAAGAAGCACCGTTGTGCAAACCCTTAGTGCCTGTCTTCCGTGCTTGCTTACCTATTCTAGTGTTCTTTCAAAGCGTTTCCTCAGTGACTACAGTGTGGGAGGTGGAAGGCAGCTGAGCTTCCATTGAGGACACTTCAGATGGCCGTGGTGGGTGGCCTCGAGCAGTTCTGCAGCTCTGTCCTCTAGCCTAGCTATGCGTGGTGCCAGTCTCTGAGCTGGTGCTTCCGAGGGTCAGATTGAGCGATGGTGCATCTTCACGAAGAAAGGTCTCCTCTTCCTCAACATCTTCAGCACCTGAGATGAAAGAGAGGGACAAAGGTTTTAGTGTAACGAGAGAGCAGAGAGAAGTGGCTGCTGAAAGCAGCTGCAGTTCATCATGCAGTGTGTTTAGGGTGAGATAGAAGTAAGAAACAAAAAAGAGGATAAGGTGTGACGATACCCTGCGGAGAGAGTGTGCAGGTAGATTCGGCCTCCTCTGGTGGCAGCCTCCTGTCTGGAGTTGTGCGTGACCTTCCCCTGCAAGAAAGAAGGGAGTGTGTTCGTGGTAGTCTTGTGCAGTGTTTAGAGATGCACGTGCCTGTCATGGTCGAATAGCTCACCTGCATTGTGTCAGATGTGAGATGTGAGGCTGTGAGCGTTGGAACAGTGGTGAGTGTAGAAAGTGCTGAGTGTGTGAGTAGGAGGAGAAGGAGGAGTTGTGAAGTGTAGTGTAATGATTGTAGGAGAGTGAATGGAAGCAGTGTTAGACTAGGCTGTTGTGTATTTTTAAAAAAGTAACAGATAAAAGAATTGTTTGATGCAATGTATGTAATCATGAAATGCATTTAATATGTAACCGCACGTATTGTATGAATCATACGTTTGTATTAACCACATTTATTTTAGATAAACACATTTATTCAGTGTATTAAAGTAGTTAGCTTGGAGAATGTGGGGGAAAAGTTGGATAAGGGCCGTTTTTGGGTGCGGGTGGCGTGATGTCCTATTACCCTGCGCCCAATGACCACGCACGAGTTTCGGCCGGCCCGAGGACTCACCTGAAATCGGCGTTCCATTCCAGGCCTTGCACGTGGAATCAATGCAATTCGCACTTTCCACCAGCAGGGGGAGCCCAATCTCTTAAAAGGAGGATGTTTCTTAGAAATCTCTTAAAGGTAGCTGGTACCTGTTATTTGCTGAAAATAACAGTCTACTGTCTGCATGGAGTCTGATTGGAGATCAGAAATCGCACACGTAAACACAGATGTGGGTCCAGTCCCTATGTTTACACACTGATGAGTTATGTTAAAACATTGAATAAAGTTGCGCACTACTAAATCCCACATCCTCCAATCTGCACACCAGACCTCACCAATCTGCCAATCTGAGTTGGTACCAGGTCTGCGAGAGTGCGTGCACCAAGGTTCTCTGCTGATGCACTCGAGACCTGAGGTGGACAGATGGAGGGACATCCTATATCCGCGGATGGGGGGGGAGGGAGGGGGGTTGGAGGGGGGAGGCAAGAGGCCCTCCAGATATATATCCAAAAGGCAGTGGGAGGCAGCGGGGGACGAAGTCAATGCCAGGCGTACAACATCATGAACATGGATGCAGTGCAGGAAGAAGATCAATGCTTTGACATGAGTGGTCAAGGTGAGTGAGGTCAACTGTCAAGTGGCATCATCTACCAACTGCACCACTCTCTACACCCCCATCACCCACATACCAACAAACTCTTTCCATCAGTACTCAACTCTTCCAACCAGATGCTTCCTCTCACCCTTACACATTACCACTGTTGCAAGCTGCACACCCACAACTCACAGGCCACACACACTGGCAGCTATTCAACCATGACAGGCACATCACCCAGACACACGACCCGCTTTCTTGCAGGAGAAGGTGGCACATATCAGGAGGCAGCAAGTGGCAGTGGCATTTAGCCCCTCGAGCCTGTTCCGCCATTCAATGAGATCATGGTGGACCTGTGACCTAACTCCATATACTCGCTTTAGCCCCATATCCCTTAATACCCTTGGTTCACAGAAATCTATCAATCTCAGATTTAGAATTCACAATTGAGCTAGGATCAACTGCCGTTTGCAGAAGAGCTTCCCAAACTTCTCTCACCCTTTGTGTGCAGAAGTATTTCCTCACATCACTCCTGCACGTCCTGGCTCTAAATGTTAGGCTATGACCCCGCGTCCCAGTATTCAAGTCTCAGCAGCCAGAAGCAATAATGCAGCCACTAACCTGTAAATCTTGCATGGTCCATTTAAATAGTGCTGGTGGGGGTCCTCCAGGCACTCTAAGACACGTTCAGATGGTTGGGGTTAAGACTGTGCATTGAGTTGAGCGTTAAGTCCCAAAATGATGTCTATCACCTTAAATCAGCGTTGCGCACTGATTGTAGCCATTTTCTCCCGACTTTACATGCTTCCAGCGTTCCTTATATGCGGTGCGCTAACTCCTATACCAAGATGGCATCCGGCACACATCACGCTGGAAATGTGCATGCGCAGCCAAGGCGCCATCTTGGATGTCGGAGAGGTTGTGTACCGTTGAAACAAAGGGCGCTACACGGCCCAATTGATGAGGTTAATTACCTTGCCATTGTCTAGAACATGTTACTGTTATCGGCCTAATCTTCTCATCAAAGTTGATAAGGTTAAATCTGACCTCCTCAGCAAGTTGATAATGTTAAGTCGGCGCCATCAGCCGAGATCTTTTCAACAAGTTGATGAGGTTAAGTCTAGTCTCCTCATCAAAATTGATGATGTTGAGTCAGCATGCCACATGATCCTCAACTACACTGTATAAATATACAGCTCGAACAAAGTTTCAGTGGAGAGGAACCCCGATGGTGCAGACTAGATTTGTCCAGGCAGACGTAAATGCTGGCAGGAGCCTAACGTCTGTGTAGTCTGAAGAAGTCTACAGAAAGTAGGATCCGTGGAATCCAATGGGTGGGGTTGAGATGACCGCGAGAGACAAGAGGCCAAGGCACGAGCTCTACCCAGCATGGAAGTGGGTAATATATCTCCAGTTTCCATTTGGTAAACTGCTGCTTAAATACTAAGTGTATTAAACTGTGCTTTGCAATAAAGTACTTGCCACTGTAACCAATTGGTGTCACCTCGAATCTTTCAGAACTGGGACGTAAGTAGCAGAGCAGGGGCTCCCTAAGTGGTCCCTAGACCCTATTCCCAATAAATTGGCGAGTCAGGCAGGAGCTGACAAATGGTGGTTAATAGTTCTTTGTTGTCAAAGACAGGCTTAGGACTCTTTCACCTAGCTAGTGCAGGGTCTAAGTAATAAATTGAAAGGGTGAGTAAGCGACGGCTGTTACTCACCAGTAGTATTAATGCCAAGATGGCGGACACCACGCCAGAAGTCGTGACACACATTGAGAAATTGTTGGATCGAGGAAAATTCAAGTTGCAGTAGCATGTGGTATTCTTGGCAGGCCCCGATGGGAGATTGTATGGGCAGGCCATTGAGTGGATACAGAAACAAATAGATGTGAAGAAATGTAACAAAAATGAGGGGAAACACTTGTTAATCTACACCTCACATTCCTGTGCCCAGAAAGGCGACAAACTTGTGAATAATGCGGAGAAAGAAATAGAGCACGATCAGGAGAACCTTAAGAAAATAGAACGGGAGAAAGCCAAGGACAAGGAGGAGGCTCAACATAAGATAACGTGCCTATCCTGTTCAGTCACTCAATTACAGGCAGGAGCGGCAACTGCCGCTGCCCAGGGGTTAGGAGATCAACAAATGAAGGAAACATACAAGTTTAAGAAAGGGTCTTTCCTACATGAGATTTTAAATTGGGACAAATTTGGCTTAAGCAGCAAACTTCAGAAATTTAAAATTGGTCTGAGAGAAAAAGGGTAGATTAGTTTTGATGGAGTACAGGAGAAAGGGAAATATTCTGTTCCTTTCCTACCATTAAATGTGTCTCTGTGATGTTTGCTTAAGCTCCATCCTTACACAGAGCGAAAGCAGTTTAACTCTCTGTAGTCCATGTCTTTGATACTAGGTGTAATATAAACATGTGCTGTCTTACGTTTGTGTTCTTGATGCGTGTGTGCAAGCTTGTGTTGTTTTTGAGATATCGAGTCCTTCTGTTTTTGATTTTGAACTGAATTGGAATCATTTTCTGAGTTCATAACCAATTCAAGAAATCAATATTTTAAGGTGTATGAGTATGTGATTATAGTTGTCAAGAGTATTTTGACTTGATTTAGTGCCTTCAAAATCTTTGAGGTGATCCTGTTTGTTTAAAATTATTAAAATGCAATAGTGGTCAGGAGACTGCCTACAGGTTTTGATTTTGTGATTGACTGTGATGGAAAACAAAAATGACCTGAGTCCAAAGTAAAAATGATTTAATGAAATTTGGATTTTTAATCTAAATTATACAAGTCCAGGAGAAAACTACTCTTTTGAATTAAAATGGACAAGCTTAAATTCTATCTTTCCCAAGATTGTGTTTAAAGTTAATTACTCCCTTATCTTCCTCAAGGCCTTTCAGAGTCCGAGGAACCAAGAGGTAATTAGCCCTTCAATGCTGAACCATTGAAGTATTGTTTTTTTTTAAGTGTCAGGTTTATTTTGAGAGGATATTTACAAATGTATTTCTTTAACCCATCCGAGGCTCTCAAGAAAGGCCACGGTGGATTTTTCTTTGTTTTTTTAACAGATGACCATGGATATAAGGACCATGTCAGTGTTAGTGGCACAATATTTCATTCACATGAAAGTAGCTCCACAGAGTTACAGAGCAACCTTCACTGGAAAAGTATTGATACAAGAAGGAGATCAACTAATGTTAAGGAATTAAGTTCAGGTCTGCAGAAAATATTAGAGGTCACAGCATAGTGACAAGATGGACTAAGAACTTTCCCTCTCAAGGCTCGCCGTTAACCCCTTAATCCTTTAATATCTTCAGAGACAAAGTGCTCGGGGCGGGGGGGCGGTGCGACATGGGATTTAACCCAAGTATAATGGCAAGCACTTTTGTCTCTGCTGTAATACCACCAAGCCTGGGCATCATTGGGTTCTGAAATTTATATTGAGAATATACATTGAAACGAGTTGCTGTTCAAGCACTCAAAGGGTAATATGTTTACCTGAAGGATTTAATTGATGATAATCCAATTGTATTTTTAAGAAAAGGTCAGTCTTGGTGGTTTCTGTACAATGCTGTTTTTCCCTGGAAATAAAATTTAACATTAATAAGTCCTGGACTTATCGGAGCTGCACTCAAAGCTTGAAGGGAAGAAAGTGCCTGGCCAGCAGGTGCCTTCTGGTTTAGAGACCAATGGGCCGTGCCCAAAGTCCTCACATGTCCAATGAACACCAAAAGGCAGGCAGTTTACAGTCTCGCCTAGAGGCCCACATGTGGCGGCCAAAGATGGCTGATGATATCACACACATATCCAATTGCTGCCTTGTCTGTGCTCAGTATGGTCACATATTGACCAAAAATTAAGGTTTCAGCCCAATATTACTCGTCCCACGCCTGGACCTCCCCCAGTCTGGACCTCCCTCCAGATCAATTATATAGGTCTTTAAATAAGGGGATATTGATAGCCTGAGTGCTGAAGTGGGGGAAGTAGAGTTTTTGAGTAACTGAGTAAAAATAGAATAATTGAATCGGCTTATTTCAAACTTTAATATTTTAACTGCACTCAGGTCAATCATCAGATAGAGAATAAGAGCAGAAATTACCTTGATACTTTTTGTTTTTTTTTAAGAACTAAGAATGATGCTGGTCCCATGGCTCATGGTAACAACACACTGCCATTATGCCTGACCCTAAACCCAGGACCTGTAAGCGGTCTTGAAACTTTTGAAACTGGCGAACGATTGTATAATGATGCGTTGCATTCTTGATCTTTCATTGATACATTTACCCAATGGTTTTGTTTTACCAATAGATGCTGTCCACAACGGTTAAACCATTTTTAGAAAGGAACAATTGCTCTCGAAGGCAATTATGTATGATGAGTTTTTTTGTTTGCTTAAATCAGATCCAAAACGGGGTTAAATGCAATTGGTAAACACTTGGATCCCAAATTTTATTCAAAAAAATAAATCTGGAAATCACATGGGGAAATGGTTTGGTGCAAGGTGCGAAGACTCTGATAAGTGTGTTATGCCAGGAAGACGGAAGAAAAATGACGTTATTTCAAAGTGGATTCCTGCAACAGTGGCAATGCCATTGCTATCTGTTGATGAAAGATTGATTAAAATATTCAAAGTGGACTTGATAGACTTTTTGGAGGAGGATATACATGAGGAGTTTGTGAACTATCTAAGGACATTAGTTAGTGGGAATGAGGAAGTCTGGAAAGTCCCAGATACCTTGTGCTGGTCCAGGAGTGGCTATTTGGCTGTGATGTGCTGCAGAGCTCATCATTAGCAGGTGGCTTCACCCTGGATGAAGAAACCCCGAACTGCTCTCTACAGGTCGATTGAAGGAGCTCGGAAAACAAACTATTCAAAGAGAGGAGGATATGGCATTACACCATAGATCTGATTTGTCAATCAACATTTCGCCTCACACCAACCAAAAATGACTAAATTGGGGATAAAATATTAGTGCCTGTTAGGCCCCACAATCTTCAAAAAAATATTACTCTTCAGATAGAAGCCTTATAAGCAGTTGTAAATTTTGACCATTCAATTCCACATGCTTTCTTGAGTCTTAAATAGTTATATTAATTGTTTTAGTTATTATGGTATGTCGGCGAAAGAATGTAATGCGACGGTTGTCGTGGCACATGTAAGGGTATGGTAGCATAGTGGGTTATGTTACTGGACTAATAATCCAGAGGCCTGGACTAATAATCTGGAGTCATCAGTTCAAATCCTGCCACAGCAGCTGGGGAATTTAAATTCAATTAATTAAATAAAATCTGGAATAAAAAAAAACTAGTATCAGTAATGGTGGCCATGAAACTACCAGATTGTCATAAAAACCCATCTGGTTCACTAATGTCCTTTAGGGAAGGAAACCTGCCGTCCTTACCCGGTCTGACCTACATGTGACTCCAGACCCACAGCAATGTGGTTGGTTCTTAATCGCCCTCTGAAATGGCTGAGCAAGCCACTCAGTTGTAAAATCTCGCTAAAAAAAGTAATAATGAGGATAAAATCGGACGGACCACTAGGCACTGGACAAGACAAAGGCAAACCAAGCCCAGTCGACCCTGCAAAGTCCTCCTCACGAACATCTGGGGACTTGTGCCAAAATTGGGAGAGCTGTCCCACAGACTAGTCAAGCAACAGCCTGACATAGCCATACTCACAGAATCAAACCTTTCAGCCAACGTCCCAGACTCTTCCATCACCATCCCTGGGTATGTCCTGTCCCACCAGCAGGACAGACCAACCGGAGGTGACGGTACAGTGATATACAGTCAGGAGGGAGTGGCCCTGGGAGTCTTCAACGTTGACTCCGGACCCCATGAAATCGCAGGGCACCAGGTCAAACATGGGCAAGGAAACCTCCTGCTGATTACCACCTACCATCCGCCCTCAGCTGATGAATCAGTCCTCCTCCATGTTGAGCACCACTTGGAGGAAGCACTGAGGGTAGCAAGGGCACAGAATGTACTCTAGGTGCGGGACTTCAATGTCCATCGCCAAGAGTGGCTCGGTAACACCACTACTGACCGAGCTGGCCGAGTCCTGAAGGACATAGCTGCCAAACTGGGCCTGCAGCAGGTGGTGAGTGAACCAACACGAGGGAAAAACCTACTTGACCTCGTCCACACCAATCTACCTGTCGCAGATGCATCTGTCCATGACAGTATTGGTAGGAGTGACCACCGCACAGGCCTCGTGGAGATGAAGTGGCGTCTTCGCACTGAGGACACCATCCAACGTGTTGTGTGGCACTATCACCGTGAAAAATGGTGTAGATTCAGAACAGATCTAGCAGCTCAAAACTGGGCATCCATGAGGCGCTGTGGGCCATCAGCAGCAGCAGAATTGTATTCCAGCACAATCTGTAACCTCATGGCCCGGCATATTCCTCACTCTACCATTACCAACAAGCCAGGGGATCAACCCTGGTTCAATGAGGAGTGTAGAAGAGCATGCCAGGAGCAGCACCAGGCATACCTAAAAATGAGGTGCCAAACTGGTGAAGCTATGACTCAGGACTACATGCATGCTAAACAGCGGAAGCAACATGCTATCGACAGAGCCAAGCGATTCCACAACCAATGGATCAGATCAAAGCTCTGCAGTTCTGCCACATCCAGTCGTGAATGGTGGTGGACAATTAAACAACTAACGGGAGGAGAAGGCTCTGTAAACATCCCCATCCTCAATGATGGCGGAGTCCAGCACGTGAGTGCAAAAGACAAGGCTGAAGCGTTTGCAACCATCTTCAGCCAGAAGTGCCAAGTGGATGATCCATCTCGGCCTCCGCCCGATATCCCCACCAGCACAGAAGCCAGTCTTCAGCCAATTCGATTCACTCCACTTGATATCATGAAACGGCTGAGTGCACTGGATACTGCAAAGGCTATGGGCCCCGACAACATCCCGGCTGTAGTGCTGAAGACTTGTGCTCCAGAACCAGCCGCGCCTCTAGCCAAACTGTTCCAGTACAGCTACAACACTGGCATCTACCCGACAATGTGGAAAATTGCCCAGGTATGTCCTGTCCACAAAAAGCAGGACAAATCCAATCCGGCCAATTACCGCCCCATCAGCCTACTCTCAATCATCAGCAATGTGTTGGAAGGTGTCATCGACAGTGCTATCAAGCAGCACTTACTCACCAATAACTTGCTCACCGATGCTTAGTTTGGGTTCCGCCAGGACCACTCGGCTCCAGACCTCATTACAGCCTTGGTCCAAACATGGACAAAAGAGCTGAATTCCAGAGGTGAGGTGAGAGTGACTGCCCTTGACATCAAGGCAGCATTTGACGGAGTGTGGCACCAAGGAGCCCTAGTAAAATTGAAGTCAATGGGAATCAGGGGGAAAACTCACCAGTGGCTGGAGTCATACCTAGCACAAAGGAAGATGGTAGTGGTTGTTGGAGGCCAATCATCTCACCTCCAGGGCATTGCTGCAGGAGTTCCTCAGGGCAGTGTCCTAGGCCCAACCATCTTCAGCTGATTCATCAATGACCTTCCCTCCATCATAAGATCAGAAATGGGGATGTTCGCTGATGATTGCACAGTGTTCAGTTCCATTCGCCACGCCTCAGATAATGAAGCAGTCCGAGCCCGCATGCAGCAAGACCTGGACAACATCCAGGCTTGGGCTGATATGTGGCAAGTAACATTCGTGCCAGACAAGTGCCAGGCAATGACTATCTCCAACAAGAGAGAGTCTAACCACCTCCCCTTGACATTCAACGGCATTACCATTGCCGAATCCCCCACCATCAACATCCTGGGGGCTCACCATTGACCAGAAACTTAACTGGACCAGCCATATAAATACTGTGGCTACGAGAGCAGGTCAGAGGCTGAGTATTCTGTGGCGAGTGACTCACCTCCTGACTCCCCAAAGCCTTTCCACCATCTACAAGGCACAAGTCAGGAGTGTGATGGAATACTCTCCACTTGCCTGGATGAGTGCAGCTCCCACAACACTCAAGAAGCTCGACACCATCCAGGACAAAGCAGCCCACTTAATTGGCATCCACCACCCTAAACATTCACTCCCTCCACCACCGTCGCACTGTGGCTGCAGTGTGCACCATCCATAGGATGCAGTGCAGCAACTCGCCAAGGCTTCTTTGACAGCACCTCCCAAACCCGGAACCTCTACCACCTAGAAGGACAAGGGCAGCAGGCACATGGGAACACCACCACCTGCACGTTCCCCTCCAAATCACACACCATCCCGACTTGGAAATATATCGCCGTTCCTTCATTGTCGCTGGGTCAAAATCCTGGAACTCCCTTCCTTACAGCACTGTGGGAGAACCGTCGCCACACGGACTGCAGCGGTTCAAGAAGGCGGCTCACCACCACCTTCTCAAGGGCAATTAGGGATGGGCAATAAATGCTGGCCTTGCCAGCGACGACAACATCCCATGAACGAATAAAAACAAAAAATCATGAAGTAGTAGCATTAATCAAGAAGTGAAGACTCGAGACTATGGTCTCTCAGCCTCAAAGTGGTGCCTGTTAGATTATGCCATTGTGTATTTTAAAAAAAAGTAACAGATAAAAGACAAAAGCAAAATACTGCAGATGCTGGAAAACCACCAAGCCTGAAACGTTAACTCTGATTCTTTCTCCACAGATGCTGCCTGATTTGCTGAGCTTCTCCAGCATTTTCTGTTTTTATAACTGATAAAAGAATTGTTTAATGCAATATATGTAATCATGAAATGCATTTAATATGTAACCGCACGTATTGTATTAATCATAGGTTTATATTAACTACATTAATTTTAGGTAACCACATTTATTCAGTATATTAAAGTGGTTAGCTTGGACAATGTGTATTTAAACCCCACAAGAAGAATCTAGCATGTCTAGAAAAAGGCAAGCTGCATTCCCCAAAAGTGATAAGGAGAACATTAGATGTCTTGTCATTGTCTAGAATATGTTACTGTTACCAGCCTAATCTTCTCATCAAAATTGATGATGTTAAGTGTCTTGCCTTTGTCTGGGACACATTACTGTTATCGGCCTAATCTCCTCATCAAAGTTGATAAGGTTAAATCTGGCTTCCTCAACAAGTTGATGACGTTAAGTTGGCGCCATCAGCCTGGATCTGTTCAACAAGTTGATGAAGTTAAGTCTGGTCTCCTCATCAAATTGATGATGTTAAGTCAGCATGCCACATGATCCTCAGCTATACTGCATAAATATACAGCTCGAACAAAGGTTCAGAGTAGAGGAACCCCGACGGTGCAGACTAGATTTGTTCGTGCGGACGTAAATGCTGGCAGGAAACTTATGCCTGTGTAGTCTGAAGAAGTCTGCAGAAAGTAGGATCTGTGGGATCCATTGGGTGGGGGCCATGAGGACCGTGAGAGGCCCGAGGCCAAGGCATGACCTTTACCCACCATGGAAGCGGGTAATATATCTCCAGTTTCGATTTGGTAAATTCCTGCTTAGATACTAAGTGTATTAAACTGTTCTTTGCAATGAAGTACTTGTCACTGTAACCAATTGGTGTCAACTTGAATCTTTTGGAACTGGGAAGTAAGTAGTGGAGTGGGGGCTCCATAAACGGTCCTAGACTCTATTCCCAATAGTATTCAAATTCTTAGAATTCTTCTTCTCAATTTATCTGGAGTTTTCTGGAGCAATGTATTCTAGAATAAACAAGAGGGCAGGCCATATTAGACTTAGTAATGAGTAATGAGCCAGAATTAGTTAATAACCTAACAGTAAGGGAACATTTATCTAACATTGATAATTAATATGATCGAATTCAATATTAGGTTTGAAAAGGAGAAACTTAACACAGTTACTAAGATTCTAGATTTTGGTACAACTAATTTTAACGGGATGTGACAGAGACTGATGACAGCAAACTGGTCAAAACTGTTATCAGGTAAAACCATAGATGAATAGTGGGAGCTGTTCAAAATAGAATTTAGTTTAATACAGGATCAGTGTTTACCCCGAAGGGGCAAGAACTCTACTTACTAAATAAAACAGCCATGGTTGACCAAAGAGGTGTGAGATAACATAAATGCAAACAAAGTGCACACAAAAGTGCAAAGAATAGTGTAGATCCAGGGGACTGGGAGAGATATAAAAAATAGCAAAGGAAGACAAAAAAATAGTAAGAGTTGCAAAAAGGGAATACAAAAAGAAACTTGCGAGGGATATCAAGATCAACACAAAAAGTTTTTACAATTATATTCGAAGAAAAAGAGTAGTTAAGGGTAATGTGGGCCCTTTAAAAACAGATGTGGGTAATATTGCAAATGAAGATAAGGAAATGGCAGACTTGTTGAATAATTACTTTATGTCAGTCTTCACAGTAGAGGAAGAGGATAATATACCTGACATTCCAGGGAAACTAATAAGGAATCAAGGACTGGAACTCACTAAAGTTAATGAAAGCAAGAAAACAGTAATAGAAAAAATAATGGCACTAAAAACTGACAACTCCCCAGGACCTGATGGTTTTCACCCCAGGGGTTTAAAGGAAGTAGGTGAGGAAATTGCAGATGCTTTAGCCATAATCTTCCAAAGCTCTTGATTCAGGAATTGTCCCTTTAGATTAGAAAATTGCAAATGTAACTCCATTATTTAAGAAAGGTGAGAGAGAGAGAAACCAGGAAATTATAGACCTGTTCGTCTAACATCTGTTGTGGGGAAGTTATTGGAATCTATAATTAAAGACAGAGTGATTGAGCACTTAGAGAAATTTGAGCTGATTAGAGTGAGCCAACATGGATTTGTAAAGGGTGGGTTATGTCTAACGAACTAATTGAATTTTTTAAGGAAGTAATTAAAGTAATAGACAGGGGAATGTCTATGGATATAGTTTTTATGGACTTCCAGAAAGCATTCAATAAGGTTCCACATAAGAGACTGTTAGCTAAAATTAAAGCTCATGGAATTGAAGGCAAATTATTAACCTGGTTAGGGGATTCGTTAGGCAGTAGATGACAGAGTGCAGGGATAATAGGTATGTACTCGAATTGGAAGGAAGTAACTCGTGGTGTCCCATAAGGATCTGTGCTGGGGCCTCAACTGTTCACTATATTTATTTATGACTTATCCAAATTTGCCGATGACACAAAGATTGAATCATAGAAGTTTACAACATGGAAACAGGCCCTTCGGCCCAACATGTCCATGTCGCCCAGTATATACCGGTGGCATAGTAAGTAGTGTAGCTGGAGACATAAAATTACAAAGAGACATTGATAGATTAAGTAAGTGGGCAAAACTGTGGCCGATGGATTTCAACGCAGGTAAATGTGAGGTCATCCATTTGGATCAACAAAGGATAGACCTAAGTACTTTTTAAATGGTGAAAAGCTAGGAACAGTGGAGATCCAAAGAGATTTAGGGGTCCATGTACACACATCACTAAAATGGAGTAGGTAAGTGCAAAAAATAATCAAAAAGGCTAATGGAATGTTAGCCTTTATAACTAGAGGGCTAGAATACAAAGGGGAGGAAGTTTTGCTACAGCTATACAAAGCCTCTAGACCGCATCTAGAGTACCATGATTAGTTCTGGGCACTACACATAGAATGGATATATTGGTATCGGAAGGAGTGTATTCACCAGAATGTTACCAGGGTTCCAAGGATTCGATTATGAGGAGAGATTACACATATTAGGCTTGTATTCCCTGGAATATAGAAGGTTAAGGGATGATTTGATTGAGGTTTTTAGGATTTTGTAAGGAATTGATAGGGTAGATAGAGAAAAACTTTTTGCGCTGGTGAGGGAGTCTGGGACAAGGGGACATAGCCTTAAAATCAGAGCCAAGCCATTCAGGAGAGAAGTTCGGAAACGCTTCTTCATGCAAAAGGTGGTAGAAATGTGGAACTCTCTCACACAAAAAGCAATAGATGTTAGCTCAGTTAATAATTTTAAATCTGAGATTAATAGATTTTTGCTAGCCAAGTGTATTAAGGTATATGGAGCCAAGGCGGATAAATGGAGTGAGGATACAGATCAGCCGTGATCTCATTGAATGGCGGAATAAGCTCAAGGGACTGAATGGCCTACTCCTGTTCCTATCAGATGATCACACGATTTTTAAATGACTGCTCCTTGGAAACATTTAGGGGGACAATTTTCAACTGCTGCCCGCCCGCCCACCTGTTGTTCACCTGAAAAATGGGGGAAGATGGGGCCAGCAGAGGAAAATCGGAGGCTGGGGGGAGGGAAACTTGGCCACACCTTAGGTGCCCAACGTCCACCCAATTTTCAAACAGACCTGAAAATGGGGGCCCATTTGTTTTGGGCAGGAGGCCGTTTAAATATGCAAATCGGGGTCCTACCTTATTGTAGAACTCCAATTGCAATTTTGAAGTATAAATGGACGGCACGCAAGTTTCGCATTATTTGTATCAGGTGGTGTGTGGCCTAACCAGTGTTCCTTGAAGAGGCCATTGCTGGTCGCTCCACAGGAGGGTCCCAGACCTCTTTCCCTTTCACTTTTGTGGGGCCAGGAGGAGCAGGGGTGCACCTCCTGGCTCCATAAAAATACTGAGACCTGCTGCCAGCCTGTTTTCGTCCCTCCCCCCCAGGACAGCTTCTTCCCCCCCAGACCAACCTGCTGGCTGGCTTAGTGTAGGAGCCGACCAATTTCCCACCCTCCCACAATTTCTGAGCAGCAGTGGAGCAGCCATTTGGCCCGTGCAGATTGCCGGCCACATTTAAATGAGGCCTAAACCTGGAAATGGTTCAGGCCCCCTGATGCTGGCTTCGCGCGGCACCGCCACTTTACTGACTACATACCCATTCTGGGCATATGTGTAAAATTGTCCCCTCATCTCATATAACTGACAGATCTTCCCCTGAACACAAGGTTGAGAATTTTAAATTTGAGGCGTCAGTGGACCAGGAGCCAATGTAGGTCTGCAAACACAGGAGTGATGGTTGAGAGGGACTTGGTGCGGGTTCGGAGACGGGCAACAGAGTTTTGGATGAGCTCAAGCCTATGGAGGGTGGAAGATTGAGAGGCCGGCCAGGAGAGCAATGCAATAGTTGAGTCTGGAGGAAACAAAAGCATGGATGAGGGTTTCAGCAGTAGATGGGCTGAGGCAGGGGTGTAGATGGGTGATGTTACAGAGGCGGACTTTACGATGGAGAAGATATGAGGTCAGAAGCACAACTCTGGGTTAAATAGGACGCGGAGGTTGTGAACAGCCTGGTTCACCCTGAGACAATTGCTGGAGAGGGGGATGGAATAGGTGGTGAGGGAGCGGAATTTGTGGCGGGGCCCAAAGAAAATGGTTTCTATCTTCCCAATGTTTAATTGGGGGCAACTGCGGCTCATCCAGGACTGAATGCCGCAAAAGCAGACTGACAACACAGAGGCAGTGGAGGGGTTGAGAGAGGTGGTGCAGAGGTAAAGCTGGGTGTTGTCAGCGTACATGCCTTCAGATGATGTCGCCAAGGAGCAGCATGTAGACGACAAATAGAAGGGGGCCAAGGATAGATGCCTCATGTAACATTTATTACTGTATTGCTACAAGCTTGATTTCCTCTTCACTAATAATATCTCTATGGCTGAAATAGATGCTGTTCATGTTTTGAATTATGCCCCTCCTTGGGGATGAAATCCTTCACAGCCAGAAGTCCAAAACATGATGTTTTGATGAATCTCTGTTTATGGTTTCTAATTTCATGAAGTTCCTCTCAACAGAAATTGATAAATACCTTTACCATAATGATATAGGAGAGGTTTTTGCCCTCTGAAGGCAGTGAAAGCACACTTTAGGGGTTATAGAATTTCATTTGCAAATTCAAAGGAAAGGAGAGCGATTAAAAGATAAAACTTCTTGAGAGAGATAAAAAACTTAGAGAAATGTAATGGATGCACTCAGTTGATGCTATCTCTCACTCTGCCAACCAAGATTATCATAACACTATCCTGCGAGAGAGAATGAAAAGCTACCCTAGAGAGAGTCAAGTATTATTTACATGACTCATTAGTCCACTCAGTCCACAAGTACGGTAGCTTGCAAATTACTCCATTTATTCATTCAGACACAGGGAAATTATGGTTGACCCATCTAAAAGTAATGACATTTTTCTTCAGTTTTAATCAAAATTATGCAGATGAGTAAGCTTTTTTCTCCATCTAGAACTTCTTTCTTGGTCAGTATAAGAGGTGTTAAAGGAATAGAGAAGAAATCAAGATGATTATTTGGAATCTCCCTCTGGATTCTTCTGAATGACTTGGCCTTATGGCTGGATACTATAGGGTGTTACTACCAGAACTTGATCCTTTGCTGTTAAAGGCTTTCAATCCTTTGACTATTTAAATATGGCACCGAGTTGTTTCCTACCAAGAAAGAGCAAGGATCTCCTGAACTCTGGCAAATTTTGTCCTATTTTGCTATTAAATATAGCTTGCACCTTGGCAAAAAAAAGTTTTCAGTTTCAGTCAGTCAGGAAGGCCAAGTGATGAAGACAACAATTTGCATTTATATAGTGCCTTTAATGTAATAAAAACATCCCAAGGGGTTTCACAGGAGCGTTTTCACAGGGCCATTTGCTCTTCCATGGGAAGGAGGGAAATTCTGAGGTTAAATCAGTCCAACCCACCCTTGAAGACCTCCTAGGAGCCATCTGAAGAGCATGGTAGGCAGGCCTGCAAGCAGCTCACCTGTCTGCCCTTAGTTTGGATACACTGGCATTGGCCTTACAAGGCATCACACATGTCCTCCAAACTGTTGTCCAATAGAGTGGTAGGAGTGATGTGGCCCATGCCCAGGAGAGGGATGATGGCGAAAGGGAACGGAAGTGGGAACGCCACTCAAAGCGCTCCCACATCTCACCCCTTTCCCCCTTCAATCAGTACCTGCAATGCTGCCTCCTCTCCAGATGGTCGAGTCTGCCCCTGCATAGGTGCAGGTGGAGCAGTCTTTGGAGGGGCCCTCACGGGCTCCAAAACCTAGAGGTCATAGGTGGAAAGCATCTAAGCAGTCCCGGCATGAATCTAAGCAACCTGCCACGACCTCTGCTGCACCACGTAAAAGCGTTAGAAAGAGGAAGTGGAAGTTTTGTAATCACCAAGGGTATGCACAAGGGTGTCTGGCAGACTTTTTCATTTATATTTGGTTTCTATCAAATTCACATTAAATGTTATGATTCTCACCACCACTGCCACATCTTGCCCATTCTTGAGTCCCTTTTGTTATAGTGCCCTTTCATGTGCTTCATCATGAACGGCGAGACTTGATGCCACCCATTGAGTGCGTTTACAATGGGTGTATGTGTAGTTGTAGGACTGTTTTGTGCAACTTGAGGGGGGAGAGGGTGGTGGTGGTGTTGATGGTCATTCTGGTCATTACAGGTGGTCTGAGTACTTGACTGTGGTCGCTTTGCAGATCTCCCAATAAGAATCTATCAAATATGAGTGACTCCTTGGCATGACGAGCAGCTAGGCGAGACGCTGCTCTGCCGATGGTTCACTCATAGTCGTTCTCCTCCTCCTCCTCGTCTTCTTCTTCAGTGTTGATGGCAGGTGCAGATGCTTCTTGAGTGCATGTGTCCTCATCCACCGGTAACTCTCTCTGTTAAGCGATGTGCAGGACGCAGCACACGATTATTATTCTACACACCCTCGCTGAAGCACTGAAGGGATCCCCCAGGTCGATCCAGGTACCTGCAGCGCATCTTCAGCATTCCTATGGCTTGCTCTACGACAGACCTGCTGGTGACATGAGTGTCGTTGTAATGCTTCTGTGCCTCGCTGGTGGATTTCTCACAGGTGTCATGAGTCACGTCTGCAGGGGGTATTCCTTGTCTCAAAGGAGCCGGCCCTTAAGTCTGTCTTGTGCATGGAAGAGGGCCGGGATGTTGGATTCAAGCAGAATGAAGGAATCCAGGGAATTTGGCACACACCTGCAGAAACCTCTTCCGGTGGTCGCAAACCAGCTGCACATTGATGGAGTGATAGCCTTTTCCGTTGATGAACATTCCTGGCTCATGTGGAGGTGCTCAGATTACTATGTGTTACAACCAATTGCATCCTGTACCCATGGGAAGCCAGCCAGAGTGTGGAAACCCACTGCCCTCTCAGTCTGGTTGATGTCATCAATGGGGAAGACGACGTAGTCGAATGCCATGGCAAACAAACTATCTGTGACCTGTCATATATACTTATGGGCAGACGACTGAGAGATCCTGGTGATGTCACTGGTGGCGCCCTGGAAGGATCCGAAGGTTAAGAAATTGAGGGCAGTGGTGACTTTAACTGCAATGGGCAATGCATGGCCATCAGGCCCAGTTGGGAGCAGCTCTGCACGAAGGAATCTGCAGATGTCTCTGACCATCTGCCGACTCAATCTGAGCCTTTCGTGGGCACTGCTCCTGAGAGGTCCAGGAAGCTCAGCCTCTGCCTGTAGACCCTCTCACGAGGGTGGTGACTCCTGACATTGGCTCCTTTTTTATTTATTTGTTCATGGGATGTGGGCGTCGCTGGCGAGGCCGCATTTATTGCCCATCCCTAGTTGCCCTTGAGAAGGTGGTGGTCCGTGTAGTGAAGGTTCTCCCACTGTTGGTCCCCTCTCTGTTCTTCTGCAGGTCCTTGTGGCGCACCTCTGCTTTGTGGAGCTGCAACTCCCAGAACTGCATGCCGTGCCTGCCGCAGATGCTGATGTACCTCCTCCTCAGATGTAGTACTGAATAAATCGATTGAGCTCCCCAATCCTGATGGTGTCAGTTTGAGGGGGGTGCAAAGTGTAGGTAAATATGCGTGAGCACAAGAATTCTGAGTGTGAACAAAGAAATCTCAGTCTAAACACAAAGAACTCCCAGCCAAAGGTTTGTCTGAGAGAACTGATTGCCCTGCTGCAAAAACTCACCTTTTACCCCCATGTGTCAATCACTGGTTAAAATGTCCAAATGGCTGCCGGCTGCAACTCGCCTCCATTTCCATGGTGTGTTTCAGAGGCCATGGGAGACATGTTCAGGTAGAGCTAAAATCGTTTGTCTGCCTTCGCCCACAAAAATGTAATTGAGTTAACTACTTGAACGATGATAACTGCCCCTTTAAATGTCACCCCACCGGCTTTAATTGCCGGCGGGACTTTCATGTTTCTGAAGCACGCCCGCACCCAGATGTGTCTGGGTAAAACACGTTTTTCAGCGGGTTGGAACTGGGATTTGTTCCCGCTCCAAACTATTACAATCTTTATTGCCCCCCGCCCCCAACCCACCCGTTCTTCTGGGTTAAAATTTAGGCCTTACTCTGTGTTGGTGGTGTTGGTTGAGGGGTAAAAGATAGAAGAATTCTTCTGTTCTTCTATGAATAATGACATGGGGCTCGATTTTTAAATGGTGGCAGGATGGCAGTGAGGGGAGGGGTCAGTGGACGCACGGGTAACCCAACTAATAAAATCCTACCATTTCACATGGGGAAGGGGGGAAGTCTTTTACCCTGTGGACGGGAGGAAGTGCCCTGTCTTTGCCGCCAAGAAGGCCTGGCTCGAGGTGTAGGAGGAGGTCACCAGCAGGAGCAACATCTGCCGCACTTGGGTCCAGTGCAGGAAGCGTTTCAATGACTTAACTAGGTCAGCAAAAGTGAGTACACTTACTGATTCTCCTACATTCCGTGTTCCACATCACAACCACCCACCCCCCCCCAACTCATTCTGCACTGCCAAGACTACTCCATCACATCACTCCTCACACCCACTTAAGGATCATCCTCAACTTACCTGCACTTCCTCAGCACTTCCTCACCTCCCCATCACTCACCCCACCACTACCACTCACCCCAATCCTCATCCAATGTCATGGCTCCGTGTCATACTCACCCTCTTTCACGGTCAGCCTCACCCAAACCAATGCATTCATCAGTTGGCCACTTCACCCTCACTCACTCACACGTCTGTTCTTTCTCCCCTTCTGGGAGAAGAGAGCACAAAATGCACGGGAGAGGGTGAGGACTGGAGGGGGGGACACAACAAATAGCGGTCCTCACACTCGTGGAGCAGGAGGCGCTCGAGATCAGGCATTTTTAAGCAGCATTTCTCTATTTGGATTTGTTTTGTTGTTAGTGAGTTGATCTGCTTGAAAAACGCATATTTCAGCTTATGCAAGAGCATTTGGAGGTACCTGGACTTCATAGTTTTCTCAAAGAATAAAATCAATGCTTTCAGAACCTTTTGCCAATTTTTGTTATTCGATATTTAGAGAGGTCAGTATTGTCAGGGCATCACTAAACTTGGACAAATATACACTCCCAGTATTGCCTTTTACTTATCCCAACTTTTTCTTTAAAGTTATTAAATAGAAGAAAATGTGGCTCCAAATGCTCACACCTGAACTACTTCGAGACTACCAAAGATTTGATAAGTATCCCTAGAGATTAGATAGAGTCTCTATCAGTGCATTAGGAAAATAAACACAAACACCACTAAACTACCATGAAATAAATCACACAAACAAAAAAAACAATTTTAAAAAGATGGAAACATATCACTGCACAATAAAAAATAACTCGCTCATGTCACCAAGCTTTTAAGTATGCTGGGAAACAAAATGTCTGACACATATTGATAGAGCAACAATTTTTGTGTAAATCTCTTTCAACACCTTCAATCTGTTTTACACCAGTGATCAGCTCACATTGCAGGGAATGCAGAGCAGACAAGTTATCTCCTTTAAAGAGCTATGACCATTTATCATTACCTTCTGCTTTCTGTTGCCAAACCAATTTTCAATCCAGTTAGACAATTTTATTTAATTCTATTCTCTGTTGTTATTAGTTTTAATTTGTTTTCATTTTTCACTAGAGTGCAAATCAATAAATCAAAATTACTGGAATTTTTCTTTAAGGTTTTAAAGAATTATAATGTGTGCAGGATTGTATAATGTTCCACTGCAGTTGGTAAAATCAGCAATGATCTAGTCATGTCTTATCCGACCAGATCACTTAAAAAATGTAGCAATATATACTCTAAGAATGCCCAACCTACCAGTGTAAAACATGGTTCTTATTGATTCCTATAAATAAACAAGATTTACAAAGCTTTACAGTCTGGGAAAAAGAATTCCTCTCATAGAGGTGGGATGTGTCTGTAATTAAACATAGTTTGTGGAAAAATATTCAGTTTCCATGAATCAAGTACTTTTGTCTTACATAAACTATAGCTCAAGTTTGGATGGTGGCTTTTTCACTTTAAGTATATAGACTTAGATCAGTTTCAAAGAATTCAGCCAAACTTAGTAAGGTTTCAGAAATTGAATTAAGTCATAGATTCACCAAGACTCAGAATACATTTCAAAAGACTGATATATATGCATAAGTGGAAGGGTGTCACGAGCTATATTATAATTTGATATATTTCTAATAGATTTCTCTTCTCGTAGTTTCACAGCAGCTCCAGAAACACACTTTGTCCCCTATGATCCGGAAGTTGCATTTTTATCAATGATCAGTGTTACACAAAGCTGTCTGACCCTGAAGATTAGCAGTTGCCTTTACTTGTAGTAATCTTCTGACTAGATTAAACATAATACTGTGCTCTTTGATATGGTGAAATATCAAATATAGACAGAAGCTTTTGCAGACTAAAGTAACTAAAGTTAGCATTTATAATGAAATGAAAAAAAAATCAGAATTCAGCACTACCATAACAATTCAATAATCAAACAAAGCTGTGATGAAGAAAGAAAGAAAGACTTGAATTTATATAGTGTTTTTCACAACCTCAGAATGTCCCAAAGCGCTTTACAGCCAATTAAATACTTTTGAAATGTACTCACTGTTGTAATGTGGGAAACACATACGCCAAAGTGCACACAGCATGGTCCCACAAACAGCAATGAGATAAATGACCAGATAGTTTTAATGATATAACACCACTGTTCTGTAAATTACTCATTTCAAATTCCTCCTGCAGTCCCGACAGGGACTTTAATAATGGATCCTAGATTGGCAAATTCCTGCTGACTTCATTTTCTTGTAACTCTTGCAAGTTCTGGTGTTGAACAGAAATGGAGTCATGAAGTAGCTGTGTTATACAGTTCTTCCTTCTGTCATGGTTTCAAACTTTAGAACAAACCAACATGCAACAGCAAAAAGGCTAGTTTTTAACCTTTAAAATTCCTTTATGTGAAGATATGCATTTCAAGATACAATGAACAATTGATGACCATTTAGGCATAAATCAATTATGAATATCCCTCCATTTACAGTTTACCAAGTTGAATATGATATACAAATAATTTCGTATTGTATCAGTGTGTAACTTGATAAACTTTTACAAGAATCAAATAGTTAGAGCATCCATTTGTTTGCACAGTTGTCACCCCGGACACATAGCTCAGAACAATCTATTTATCAGCTACAAGTTATAGTAAGCACATAATGGTTAGCATGAAATCCCAAAGCCCCTGCCTACACATTGAATTTTAATGCTTACAAATTAGCATTTCAAAACAATGACTTTATCAGAATGGCCAGGGGGTGGGTTCCATCTGAGATTGAAAGTGACTGTGACATAATATTTTAACATTGTTTATGGGTGCACAGGGAAGGAATGTTGTTGCATTCATTGGGTTTATACAGAATCTTCTATACATCAGCAGCCAATGAATAAGTGAGCTACTTCGACCTTGGGTTTCATTAAATTCTATCTTTCTTTTGAAATTCTGATAACTAAATGTTCTTGGTTCTCATTGTTGCAGTTATACAGTTGTGCCTCAATGGAATTAAAAATTCAAACTGATTTATTTCAGAAAAATCCCATAACATCTACTGCATACAATATTTCTATTTCATAGACTGTTGACCTGGAAGAGTATGTTATTATGTACGGGACCACTAATAACCTATTTAAATGAGAGTTATCAAGTGCAATATGATGAATGAATTTTTTTTGAAAAAGAGGACAAAAACAGATCTATTGCTTTTTTCAGAAGCCTGATAGTTAAATGCAACTGAGCTTGTTAGACAAGATGTTCACATCATTAAAAAAATAGTATATCGTATGTGGTGATACTCAGTCACAGATTTTTCGGAGGTTAATAATGAATCTGCATAGGCAGCCAGCCCTTCAGGCTAAATAATGCAAATCGGTCAAGAACAGATTTTTAACTCAAGGTGACATTAAGTAGTTCGTACCAGTTACTGGAATGTCCCTTTCACCAGAATTTTCAACTTTACATTTTCTTACAAGCTGTAAACATTTATAAACACGGAATGGCAAATAAAACACATCACAAAAAAGTAAGCTTTTAACTTGTTTATTGGATCAACCAAAAAAAAATGTAAACTCTGGCTTGGAGCATTCGATGAAAATAATGGGCAACAAATTACTCACCCAAGTATGCCGTGTTGTTGCAATGACGTCCTCTCCAACCGCTGGCGAATCAATGGAGTAAGTTCACGAATGCGCACGTGCGCAGTAAAACCCCAAAATCGCGAACTTGCTCCCATTGGTTCGCTGGCGGTTTGACAGTTATGAATTAAAAGGCCACCTACGCTACAATCAAACACAATCAGGAAACATTTGTAAACTTACCCATCTGCCCAGCTGGAACAAAGATACTTATGCCACTTACATGTATGCTGGAAAATACCAGCCCGACACTACTTTTTGAAAGCACGTTGACCATTAATGACTGCAAAACAACAAAAAATAGCATTTTAAAAACGTGGACTGTCAAATTACACTTATTTGAATATTTTTTCATCATTAAACAAGTTAAAAAAAAAATTTAAATTTTAAAATTTTTTTTAACGTTTAACTACTGTAAGTTTTTGTAATTTAAATAATTTCCTTGGCTTTTTATGATAAGGTATGTTAAACTTTTAATTATACTAACATAGAGAGTGTCACTTTAAATTAATGAGTTTTACTTGCCTGTTTGTGGGCGGGGTTTCCATTCTCACAGCCATTTGCCATGTGCATCAACACATGCTGTTCAAGGCTGGTCTGATCTCGCAATTTCTTTTTAGCCGCTCAATTCAAGCAATTTCACGCCATGGATATGAGGTAAGTTAAATTCGTTCATTTTATTCGTAGGCGCTGCTGCGGACTTTGCCACACCAGTCGGAGCAATTTCCGGCCCAATGTTATCAACTCATCGCAGTTAGTCTTTTTTTCCCGCTGTCATTCCTGGTCACATGAAAGTTCATCGCTGAGCCCAATGAACAGAGCTTAAGCATAATCAGGCATGTGCCAAGACTGAATTCCACAAATCAGGTTCGAGAGGAATGTCACTTGGAGTTACAATGCAACATTTTACTCGTAGGTTTGGTAGTACAGCTTCCATTAAAGTCACTATGGAATTTGCAGAGTTCAATCGTCCTGCTAACTCTGCCTGAATGTTTTCTAACTTAGGGCTGTCTAGAGTCTCCGTTATTTTTAGTACGAATAAAATATTCACAAATGAATCTGAGGCCGCAATTTCCAAGCAGTCCGCTTAATGTGTTCCGTGTACCATATTTAATTGGGTTTATTTTAGTTACATTTGAAAGCTCATAAGGACTTGTCCACTTTTGATGTCCCAGTCGGACTGCTTAAGCTAATTTGACATCAACTTATTAATTTTCCATATTTCCTGATTTCTCATGCTCTGCAATTCCACTCGTTTTGTGTTAAATTGACTCTCACTCTTTCCTCTTTGTTTAAATCTTGTTCGCTCCTGATGGTTATTAAAATCCCAAGGGCTGCCATTAGACAATGGCTTCTGGCAAAATATCTAGTTACTTACTTATGAAATTGTCATTTAATAAAACTATTACTGGATACAAAATTGGATTGACGACAGAAGACAGAGGGTGGTTGTAGAGGGTTGTTTTTCAAACTGGAGGCCTGTGTCCAGCGGTGTGCCTCAGGGATCGGTGCTGGGTCCGCTGTTATTTGTTATTTATATTAATGATTTGGATGAGAATTTAGGAGGCGTGGTTAGTAAGTTTGCAGATGACACCAAGATTGGTGGCATTGTGGACAGTGAAGAAGGTTATCGAGGATTGCAACGGGATCTTGATAAATTGGGCCAGTGGGCCGATGAATGGCAGATGGAGTTTAATTTAGATAAATGTGAGGTGATGCATTTTGGTAGATCGAATCGGGCCAGGACCTACTCCGTTAATGGTAGGGCGTTGGGGAGAGTTATAGAACAAAGAGATCTAGGAGTACAGGTTCATAGCTCCTTGAAAGTGGAGTCACAGGTGGATAGGGTGGTGAAGAAGGCATTCGGCATGCTTGGTTTCATTGGTCAGAACATTGAATATAGGAGTTGGGATGTCTTGTTGAAGTTGTACAAGACATTAGTAAGGCCACACTTGGAATACTGTGTACAGTTCTGGTCACCCTATTATAGAAAGGATATTATTATACTAGAAAGAGTGCAGAAAAGATTTACTAGGGTGCTACCGGGCCTTGATGGTTTGACTTATAGGGAGAGGTTGGATAGACTGAGACTTTTTTCCATGGAGAGTAGGAGGTTTAGGGGTGATCTTATAGAAGTCTATAAAATAATGAGGGGCATAGATAAGGTAGATAGTCAAAATCTTTTCCCAAAGGTAGGGGAGTCTATAACGAGGGGGCATAGATTTAAGGTGAGAGGGGAGAGATACAAAAGGGTCCAGAGGGGCAATTTTTTCACTCAAAGGGTGGTGATTGTCTGGAACGAGCTGCCAGAGGCAGTATTAGAGGTGGGTACAATTTTGTCTTTTAAAAAGCATTTGGACAGTTACATGGGTAAGATGGGTATAGAGGGATATGGGCCAAGTGCAGGCAATTGGGACTAGCTTAGTGGTATAAACTGGGCGACATGGACATATTGGGCCGAAGGGCCTGTTTCCATGTTGTAAACTTCTATGATTCTATGATTCTATTAGAGTGCACTGAAGAGCATTTCCTCCTAATTTTTCATTGTGAACACCAAGTGTAATTTTTTTTGACAACCTTGAGTTGCTCAAATAAATTGCCTATATTTTGGCTTAAGCATGCCAGCTGGTGTTTACCTGTCTTGCACAGTCAGTACTAAAATCAGCATATGTTTTGGCAAAAATTGTCACCATTGAAACTGGGTGACTGCAAAAAAAATCTATAGACATAGATAACAAATGTGTTAAATATCAATTTTTTCACCAATTCTAGAGGAAGACATAATTTCTTAATGCACCAGTATGCATTTCCTCACTCGAAAGTGCTTGAAGACTGTAAACTTTAGAATTTAAAAGTGAATTGTAATTCTCCATCAATTTATTTTCATTGCCTATTATTGAACAGACTGAATCCATGAAATGATCAGCTAATGGAGCATACCACAGAAAGTAGTAGACTGCAAAATTCTTTGATAATCACGCAAAGAAATGAAGAATCGTTATTTTATTTATCCAATTGACAGTCTACTGCAAGAATATGCAACCTTTGGACATGGTGGCCAGATACTTGTGTCAAAACCAGTGAGTGGGCTGGCTGATTACACAGAAATGGAAAACCCCCAATACACTGAAAATTCCACACACCATAGACAAGAATTCAAACCCTCAAAAGCAAAAATTGCAAGATGCTATAGAAAAACAAAGTGAGATTGCCTATACACAGCAATGATGTGGCTGCTACTTGTATGTGCATTCTTCAAGCCTCCAATATCTCAGCACTATTTTAAAGCTTGTAGGACAAAGTGGTCCATAACAGGAGGGAACAGACCCAAATCAGTGGGACTTTCCCTCATTTTAGATCCCTCAGTCTGTATGAACAGGCCATGCGTGACATGGTGATGCCTGAGAACAGAGAGGGAGTGAGCCATGGTGGAGCTGAATGACTCCCTGAAGCTCAGTTAGTTCCATCCTTTTCTTTTAACTCTTCCACCACTCACTTGCATACATTAAAACAAACCACCATAATAAACACTATTAGTTCTGCTTTAGGGGGTGCTTCTCAGCCACCATTACAATATTCTTTTTCTGTTTCTTTAGATGTCCCCAAAAAAGCAAGCCACAGAAACAAATGGCAGCCACAAACCAGTCAGCTCACTCCAGCTACAGCAAGCACCAGCATAGTAGATCCAATCAGGGATTTAGATAGCTTAAGTTGGGTACATAGGGCAAAGTACAGGACATGCGTGAGCTGGGGCAGGTGGAGGCAGAGAAGGAGCAGAAAGTTGTGAACCAGCGAGGCAGCTTGCATCCTTTTTCATCTGCAGAGGCCTGAAACCCAGCCCTCATGGAACCTACATGTTTTCTCCAGTCTTTAGAGTAAGTGGCAGGCACCCTGCAATATGTAGTTGTGATTGTGAAGAAATCCATTATTTGTATCTGTATAGTCATACTTGTCTATTTAACAGAACTATAGTCCATATGGAGCACATTGTACCTCCAGGGCCATTTGCAGTAGAGCTCCCAATGACAGAGGACCTAAGCCCAGCCAGAGTATCATTTGTATACGTTCAGATTCCTTAGGTGCGGTGGGGCAGAGTTTCCTGTTCCTGCATTTGAATCACCTGGACAGAGTGCAGAGAGGTTAATCAGGTGGGGAGAATGGCGGAGTCATAATGAAGTCTGTCCGATTTTCTGTCTATTAAATTAATGGATGGAAAATCAGGTGGGCTTCATAATGGGCTTGCAATCCTCTGCATCCACTTTTCCTCTATGCCTTGAACCTAGGCAATCCAATACATTCAGACACTGGAACGGGAAAATCTGCCCCACGGAGTTAGGGTATAAAGAATCATAATGAATGCTTGGTGGTAGCACCGTGCCTCCAAACTCACCTTCAACAGCTTTTCTTCTGAAAATGGAGAGGTTCATCTCGTCATTGACAACAGCTACTTCATGATGGTTGGCCTCTCGCCTGTCCTGTCCCTTGTAAGCAGAATACAGTAACAAACAGAATAGAAACTCCTTGAGCAATCCAAACATTACCCACTTTGATCAGACCACCTCCATCCTGGGGCTAAGACCTTGCAAAGGAGCTAACAAAGTGTTTTTGTTTTTGCAATACTCTATGTGCGCACAACTTGGAAAGAAAGAAAATAAAGAAAGAACATGCATTTCATGACTTCGGGACGTCCCAAAGCGCTTTACAGCCAATGAAGTACTTTTGTAATGTAGGAGATGCGGCAGCCAATTTCTACATCACAAGGTCCCACAAACAGCAATGAAATAATTGACCAGCTTTTTCTTTTTTCAGGTGTTGGTTGAGGGATAAATGTTGGCCAGGACACCGGGGTGAGAACTCTTCTTTGAAAAGTGCCACAGAATCTTTAATGTCCACCTGAGAGAACAGATCGCGTTCCATTTTAATGTCTCATCTGAAAGACGGCATCTCTGACAGTGCAGCACTCCCTCAGTACTACACTGAAGTGACAGCCTAGATTTTGTGCTCAAGTCTCTGAAGTGGGGCTTGAAGCTATAACCTTCTGATTCAGAGGCGAGAGTGCTATCTCTGAGCCAAGGCTGATACCACTGTGCCAAGGCTGCATGGAACTGCTACGTACAAGGCATTACTGTGTCCCATTGCCATTGTACCCTCCATCCTCTGTTGTATGTAACAGTGCAGCAAAAAGGGATATATATTCTTTCTATGCATTCTTCCTGAGTCACAGAAAAGAAACATTTCCACTGGGATTACACCTTCCGTGGATGAATAGTCAGCATCTGTGCAAAGAAAGGCACACTTACCTTGGCACTTCTCCATATCCTGGAAAACATCTTTTTCTCCCAGGCAAGCTGGGAGCACTGCATTCACTCTCTCTGCCACCTCCCTTCACATGGCTTTTAACTCAGCCTTTATAAGAGGGTGGCCTTCCGCTTCGACTAAGAACCATTGTCCTTTCCTGCAGCAGGGCCTCTAAGACGTCCTCGGTGAAGGGGGTAATTTTGCCCACATTTCTCCTTGCAGCCATATGCTCACACATCAAAAATTTTCTTTGCACAGCCAAAACTTATTTCCCCTTTAAGGTCTGGCAGCAGCCCTTTAAAATCTGCTGGCTCGCCGGATTTTATCTCTAGCAAATAAGAATGCTCCTGTCCTTATTCCCTAAGCATGAAAAACATTCCCAGCTAGCCTATTTTAATGAAGAGAGGGGGTTTGGCTTGCAAAATTCAATGAGGCTAGCCCTCTCCGGTGCCAGCATGGGTGAGCACAGATTCAATTTTGCCTGTAAAAGAAAATCTTTATTTTTGTATCCAATGTCACTGTATGTAAAGCCCAGAATCTCATTTGCCCTCTTCATGGCTTTTTTCACTTTCAATCCTACTTTTAAAGATCTGTGCCTTTGCACCCTTAAATATCTCTGTTCCTTCATTCCATTGAGAATTTTACAGGTTTTAATTCAGGGCACATTTCCATTCTTTGATTTTTTTTCCAAAATGTACTCCTTCACAATTAAGAACATAAGAACATAAGAAATAGGAGCAGGAGTAGGCCACATAACCCCTCGAGCCTGCTCCGCCATTCAATCAGATCGTGGCTGATCTTCGATCTTAACTGCCCATCCCCATATCCCTTGATTCCCCTGGAGTCCAGAAATCTGTCTATCTCAGCCTTGAATATATTCAATGAGTCAGCATCCACAGCCCCCTGAGGTAAAGAATTCCAAAGATTCACAACCCTCTGAGTGAAGAAATTCCTCCTCATCTCAGTCTTAAATGACCGACCCCTTATCCTGAGACGATTCCCCCTAGTTCTAGACTCTCCAGCCATGGGAAACAACCTCTCAGCATCTACCCTGTCACGCCCCCTCAGAATCTTATGTGTTTCAATTAGATCACCTCTCATTCTTCGAAACTGCAGAGAGTATAGGCCCATTCTACTCAACCTCGCCTCATAGGACAACCATCTCATACCAGGAATTAATCTAGTGAACTTTCGCTGCACCGCCTTTAAGGCAAGAATATCCTTCCTTAGGTAAGGAGATCGAAACTATACATAGTACTCCAGGTGTGGTCTCACCGTAGCCCTGGACAACTGTAGTAAGACTTCCTTACTTTTGTACTCCTACCCCCTTGCAATAAAGACAAATATCCCATTTGCTTTCCTAATTGCGTGCTGTACCTGAATGCTAACGTCTTGGGTTTCTTGTACGAGGACATCCAAGTCTCTCTGAACACCAACATTTAATAGTTTCTCACCATTTAAATAGTATTCTGTTTTTCTATTCTTACTACCAAAGTGAATATCCTCACATTTCCCCACATTATACTCCATCTGCCACCTTTTTGCCCACTCACTTAACCTGTCTATATCCCTTTGCAGACTCTTTGTGTCCTTTAAATACATTGAATAAAATTTACCACATATCTGCCCACTACACTAATCTATCAACGTCCCTCTGCAGTCTTCCCATGCTTCCTCATAGCAGATTGCCATACCTCCCCAAATTTAATATCCTTAGCAATTGATTATATTGTTCTCTCTAGGCAGATGCCCACATTATTTATTTACATGGACAACACCAACCCTTAAGACTGTCACTAATTAAAGCTTGGCACTCCAAGAAATATCCATTTACCCCTCGTCTCTGTTTTTGATTTTTCAGGCATCCTTCTATCCTTGCTGCCACTTTATCTTTAATCTTTATAACAAATCTTCTGTGAGGCATTCCATGGTGCTCAATCATTGAGTATATCCAAGACTGAGATCGATAGATTTTTGGACACTAAGGGAATCAAGGGATATGGGGATAGGGTGGGAGAGTGGAGTTGAGGTAAAGCTCAGCCATGAACTTATTAAATGGCGGAGCAGGCTCGAGGGCCCAATGGCCTGCTCCTATTTCTTATGTTCTTATCACCGCCTTTAAGTCAAGAATATCCTTCCTTAGGTAAGGAGATCGAAACTGTACATAGTACTCTAGGTCTGGTCTCACCATAGCCCTGGACAATTGTAGTAAGACTTCCTTACTTTTGTACTCCTACCCCCTTGCAATAAAGGCAAATATCCCATTTGCTTTCCTAATTGCTTGCTGTACCTGAATGCTAACTTCTTGGGTTTCTTGTACGAGGACATCCAAGTCTCTCTGAACACCAACATTTAATAGTCAAAAATACACATCCACTGCATTCCCTTTGTCTCTATGCTTAGTAATTTCCTTGAAGAAATCGATTACATTGGCCAAACACATTCAGTTATATGAAGAAAGACCAAGGGGTAATTTTAACCCCCAAAAATGGGTGGGTTGGGGGAGGGTGGGAGGTTAAAGTACCAGCTTTTTGGAGCGGAACCGCATCCCGGCTCCAAAGTGCGCACTTTCGGGTTGAACCCAGGCGCGTTGCAATGTGCGCGCACAAGAGACACCCGGATGTCCCACCCCCACTTAAAGCTGGCGGGCGATATTTAAAGGGCCAATTCAAGTACTTGAAAGACTTAACCTAATTAACTTTTTGTGGATTCTACAACAGAATCGAATTTAACTCCTGAACGTGTCTCCCGTGGCTTCAAAAACACGCCATAGAAATGGAGGCAAGTTGCAGCCGAAGCTCATTTGGCCCTTTAAACCAGTGATTGAAACATTTCAGTAAAAGGTGAGGTATTGGAGCTGGGCATTCACTTCTCTCAGACAAACCTTTGGGGGGGATTTCTTTGTGTTCAGACTGAAATTTCTTTGTTGAGACTGAGAATTCTTGTGGTCACACAAATTTACCAACATTTTGGAGCCGCTCAAACTGACAACATCAGGAAGGGTGGGCACGATGGATTTATTCCACAGTACATCTAAGGAAGAGAAACATCACCGTCTGCAGCAGGCACACGTGCAGGTCTGGAATCTGCAGGTGCACAAGACAGAGGTGCGCAACAAGGACCTGGAGAAGAGCAGAGAGAGAACCAATAGAGGTGCTGAGGTCGAAGAAGGCGCTACCCATGTGAGAGGGTGGACATGCAGAGGCTGGAGCTCTCTGAGGAGCAGTACCTACGCAGGCTCAGACTGAGTCGCCAGGTGGTCGCAGGCATCTGGCATGCTCCTTCATGAAGAGCTGTTCTCGGCTGGGCCTAGTGGACACACATTGCCTGTCACAGTTAAAGTTACCACTGTCCTCAATTTCTTCGCCTCTGTGTTCTTCCAGGGCGCCACTACTGACATCTCCAGGGTCTCTCAGTCATCTGCACATGTGGGTATGGTAACATAGTGGTTATGTTACAGGATTAATAATCCAGAAGGCCTGGACTAATAATCAGGAGTCACGAGTTCAAATCCCGCCACGGCAACTGGGGAATTTAAATTCAATTAATTAAATAAAAATCTGGAATTAAAATACCAGTATCAGTAAAGGTGGCCATGAAACTACCAGATTGTCGTCAAAACCCATCTGATTCACTAATGTCCTTTAGGGGAGGAAAGCTGCCAAAATGTGACTCCAGACCCACAGTAATGTGGTTGATTCTTAATTGCCCTCTGAAATGGCCTAGTAAGGCACTTAGTTGTAAAACCTCGCTAAAAATGTCGGACTAAGAAAAAAACCGGACGGTCCACTAGGCACCGGACACAACAAGGGCAAACCAAACCCAGTCGACCCTGCAAAGTCCTCCTCATGAACATCTGGGGTCTTGTGCCAAAATTGGGAGAGCTGTCCCACAGACTAGTCAAGCAACAGCCTGACATAGCCATACTCACAGAATCAAACCTTTCAGCCAACGTCCCAGACTCTTCCATCACCATCCCTGGGTATGTCTTGTCCCACCAGCAAGACAGACTGACCTGAGGTGGCGGTACAGTGATATACAGTCAGGAGGGAGTGGCCCTGGGAGTCCTCAACATTGACTCTGGACCCCATGAAATCTCATGGCATCAGGTCAAACATGGGCAAGGAAACCTCCTGCTGATTACCATCTACCATCCTCCCTCAGCTGATGAATCAGTCCTCCTCCATGTTGAGCACCACTTAGGGTAGCAAGGGCACAAAATGTACTCTGGGTGGGGGACTTCAATGTCCATCACCAAGAGTGACTCGGTAGCACCACTACTGACCAAGCTGGCCAAGTCCTGAAGGACATAGCTGCCAGACTGGGCCTGCGGCAGGTGGTGAGTGAACCAACACGAGGGAAAAACGTACTTGACCTCGTCCTCACCAATCTACCTGTCCATGATAGTATTGGTCGGAGTGACCACCGCACAGTCCTCGCACTGAGGACACCATCCAATGTGTTGTGTGGCACTACCACCGTGAAAAATGGGATAGATTCAGAACAGATCTAGCAGCTCAAAACTGGGCATCCATGATGTGCTATGGGCCATCAGCAGCAGCAGAATTGTATTCCAGCACAACCTGTAACCTCATGGCCCGGCATGTTCCTCACTCTACCATTACCAACAAGCCAAGGGATCAACCCTGGTTCAATGAGGAGTGTAGAAGAGCATACCAGGAGCAGCACCAGGCATACCTAAAAATGAGGTGCCAACCTGGTGAAGCTACAACTCAGGACTACATGCATGCTAAACAGCAGAAGCAACATGCTATAGACAGAGCTAAGCGATTCCACATGATATCAAGAAACAGCTGAGTGCACTGGATACAGCAAAGGCTATGGGCCCCGACAACAACCCAGCCGTAGTGCTGAAGACTTGTGCTCCAGAACTAGATGCGCCTTTAGCCAAGCTGTTCCAGTACAGCTACAACACTGGCATCTACTCGACAATGTGGAAAATTGCCCAGGTATGTCCTGTCCACAAAAAGCAGGACAAATCCAATCCAGCCAATTACCGCCCCATCAGTCTACTCTCAATCATCAGCAAAGTGATAGAAGGTGTCGTCGACAGTGCTATCAAGCGGCACTTACTCACCAATAACCTGCTCATCGGTGCTCAGTTCGGATTCCGCCAGGACCACTCGGCTCCGGACCTCATTACAGCCTTGGTCCAAACATGGACAAAAGAGCAGAATTCCAGAGGTGAGGTGAGAGTGACTGCCCTTGACATCAAGGCAGCATTTGACCAAGTGTGGCACCAAGCAGCCCTAGTAAAATTGAAGTCAATGGGAATCAGGGTGAAAACTCTCCAGTAGCTTGAGTCATACCTAGCACAAAGGAAGATGGTAGTAGTTGTTGGAGGCCAATCATCTCAGCCCCAGGGTATTGCTGCAGGAGTTCCTCAGGGCAGTGTCCTAAGCCCAACCATCTTCAGCTGCTTCATCAATGACCTTCCCTCCATCATAAGGTCAGAAATGGGGATGTTCGCTGATGATTGCACAGTGTTCAGTTCCATTCGCAACCTCTCAGATAATGAAGCAGTCCGAGCCCGCATGCAGCAAGACCTGGACAACATCCAGGCTTGGGCTCATAAGTGGCAAGTAACATTCATGCCAGACAAGTGCCAGGCAATGACCATCTCCAACAAGAGAGAGTCTAACCATCTCCCCTTGACATTTAAAGGCATTACCATCGCTGAATCCCCCACCATCAACATCCTGGGGGTCACCATTGACCAGAAACTTAACTGGACCAGCCATATAAATACTATGGCTACAAGAGCAGGTCAGAGGCTGGGTATTCTGCGGCGAGTGACTCACCTCCTGACTCCCCAAAGCCTTTCCACCATCTACAAGGCACAAGTCAGGAGTGTGATGGAATACTCTCCACTTGCCTGGATGAGTGCAGCTCCAACAACACTCAAGAAGCTCGACACCATCCAGGACAAAGCAGCCCGCTTGATTGGCACCCCATCCACCGCCCTAAACATTCACTCCCTTCACCACCGGCGCACTGTGGCTGCAGTGTGTATCATCCACAGGATGCACTGCAGCAACTCGCTAGGGCTTCTTCGACAGCACCTCCCAAACCCGCGACCTCTACCACCTAGAAGGACCTAAAGCAGCCGGCACATGGGAACAACACCACCTGCACGTTCCCCTCCAAGTCACACACCATTCCGACTTGGAAATATATCTCCTTTCCTTCATCGTCGCTGGGTCAAAATCCTGGAACTCCCTTCCTAACAGCACTGTGGGAGAACTGTCACCACATAGACTGCAGCTCACCACCACCTTCTCAAGGGCAATTAGGGATGGACAATAAATGCCGGCCTCACCAGCGACGCCCACATCCCATGAACGAATAAAAAAAAAGTGTACACAACAAGTGACGGATGGCTTGTTTGCCCGGACATCCGACTACATCAACTTCCCCCGCGATGACATCATCCAGACTGAGAGGGCAGTGGGTTTCAACTCTTTGGCTGGCTTCCCAGGGTGTAGGGCACAATCGATTGCAGGCACATAGCAATCTGAGGACCTGCCCGTCAGCCAGGACCATTCATAAACCGAAAGGGATATCACTCCTTCAATGACCACCAGGAGGGGTTTTGGCAGGTGTGCACCAGATTCCCTGGCAGCTGCCATGATTCTTTCATTTGGTGCGAGTCCAACATCCCAGACTTCTACCACACACAAGACAGACTTAAGGGCCGGCTCCTTGGAGACAAGGGATACCCCCTGCAGGTTGGCTCATGACACCTGTGAGAAACCCCACCGACGAAGCACAGCAGTTCTCCAACCAGAGCCACATTATCACCAGCTCTGTCATTGAGCAAACCATAGGAATGCTGAAGTTGCGCTTCAGGTTCCTGGATCAATCTGGGGGACCCCTTCAGAACTCACCAGCGAGGGTGTGCAAAATAATAGTCGTGTGTTGCGTCCTGCACAACATCACTGAGCAGAGAGGGTTACAGGTGGTGGAGCTCGAATACCCTCATGAAGCATCTTCATCTGCTGGCAACATTGACGAAAAGGATGAGGAGGAGGAGGATGTGGAGGACGAAGATGAGGAGGAGGAAAATGAAGCTGGGGGACCCATCACCAGAGCAGCCGTGCACATGGCTGCCTGTGATGCCAGGGATCCCCCCATCTCTAACAGGTTCTCATAATGAGATCTGCAAATTGAAGACTTTGAACTACTCAGGCCGTTTGGAACAACCACCCCCACCAACAACGCCATCCCCACCAACCCCTCCTTTTGCACAAACCAGTCCTTCAACCACGCATACACCCTTGGCATTCGTGATGAAGCACATGAAAGAGCGAATTCACAAAAGGGGTTCAATAATGGGCAAGACGTGGCAGTGGCGGTGAGAATTATTACATTTAATGTAACATAAATAAAAAAAAGTTATAAATTAACAACAACATTTCTTCAAACACCCTTGTGCATACCTTTGGTGAATTACAATTGCTTTCTCTTACGCTTCCTACCACTTCTACATGGTGCATCCCCTCTGGCTTCAGCAGAGGTAGTGGCAGGTTGCCCAAATCACTGCCCTGACCACTGAGATGCTCTCAGCCTATGATCTCTGGGTTTTGGAGCCCGTGGGGGCCCCGCCAAAGACTGTTCCACCTGTACCTGTGCAGTGGCAGACTCGGCCATCGGGAGAGGAGGCAGCATTGCGGGTACTGGTTGGGGGGGGGGCGGGGGGCAACAGGTGAGATGTGGGAGCGCTTTGAGTAGAGTCCCCGCTTCCATGTCCCTTTTCGCCATCATCCCTCTCCCTGACCAGCAGGCTGGTGAGCAGATGTGCCGCATTCTATGGCCATGGCTAAAATATCTGCCTACCTGTTTAAGGTGGCAGACATGTTGTCATCTAGGGTACGCACGGCCATTGTCGTGGCCTGCATGGACTCATTAGAGAGCTGTGCTCGAAGCTCAGTGGAGGATAGCATTCTCTGCATCACAGATATTCCTGCACTTACCTGAACCACCACTCCACCAACCACCACTCCACCAGAGATGGAGTTGGACTCCTCTATCCTATCCGCTATTGTGGAGAATGTGCATGGCATGTTTTCCTGCACCTCACAATGGTGTTGCTGTACCTCTATCACTCTCAATCTCATTGATGTCCCCCAGGGTTCAGCATCTGTGTCCAGCTGAGCAGAGGTTGTGAGGAGTACGCCCTCCTAAGCGGACTCTCCACAGCTGCCCCTGCCACCGATGTCTGCTCGTGCACACTTGTGAGTTTTGTATCACCAGGTGACAACCCAACCATCTGACTAACAGGATCCACCAAAGTGTCAGTATCTGCACTGGTCCATGGCTATATGTCCTGTGATGGTGCACCCTCAGGAGAATTGAGCTCCACAGAGGAATTGCTTTCTTCCATTGCGGCTGAATGTTGTTGAATCCGGCAAGGCCCTGGAAGACAACATAAACCAATATTAATTATTCATCAGAAAAGTGATAATTTTTCCAATGACCATACTGAGGTGTGGAACAGGTCAATCAATGATAATATCAATTCATCACATGTGTGAAAGATGTTAAAGTTCTGTCACCAGCCATCTGCAGGTTGCCAGTCTCTCCATCTCCGACAGCCAGGCAAGCAATTGTCCGACTGATATCGATGGCCTCCTCCTCTGCATCTGTCAACTGGACTATTTCTGGTGGTGCACCTCCAGTCCTCGTCCTCTCCCTTGCATTTTGCACTCTCTTCTCCTATAAAGGGAGAAAGGACAGACATGTGAGCGACTGAAGGTGACGTCTTCACCCGATGGATGCAGTGCATTGGGTGAGGCTAACAATGACACAAATGTATAGAGGGTGACTATCAGACAGATGCACACATTGCATCAGGATTGGAGTGAGTGGAAGTGATGGGCTCACAAATGGGAAGGTGAGGAAGTGCACAGAAAGTGAAGGTTAGTTGATGCTGAAACTTAAGTGGGTGTGAGGAGTGATGTGATAGAGTAGGCTTGCCACTACAGAGTGATAGAGAGGCGGGGCGGGGGGGTCCTTTTCACAGGATGTGGGTTAATCAGTAACTGTAGTCACTTTTCATGACCTGGTTAGGTCATCAAATCACTTCCTGCATTGGGCACCGTACTTCTGCTGCTTAGCTCTTCTGCCACATCCAGCCACGCCTTCTTAGTGGCAGAAGTATGTCTCTTCCTCCTGTCAGTAGGTACAGGACGTCCCTCCTGCTTCTCAAACCAGCCAGTAGTACCTCAAGGGAAGCACCGCTGAACCTGGGTGCTGCCTTTGCTCTGTGTTCCTCCATTTTCCTTGTTCCTCCTTTTTCCTTCAAAATCCATTTTTGCATTGGCCTTTTAAATACTCCAGTTCACAGCACATCATGCAGATGCGCAGTTTGCCCACTGCGCAGCTTGGAGACACGACACCCGGAAGTAAAATTAAGTGCCTTCAATTGAGTTGAGATCACTCAATCCAATGCGCTAAAATTATTTCCAGGTTTCCCACACAACTATTTACCCATCCGCTGAGTTCCCGCCGTCACGCTAAAATCGTGGCCCAATTATCAGCCGAGCTAGTAGTTATTATTTAAAAGTAATCTAAATATAGCACTGCCTAATAATTCAATGCAATAGATAATTCAGACATGTTGTATAAAAATGTAATGAAAAGATTTCTACATGCATGATGCATTGTAAAAGTTCAATAATTGATAATAGATATGAATTAATCAATTAGACCAATATTTCAAACCAATGATAAAATGTTGTAATTTCATTTAACAATAGATTGATTGTGCTAAATGATGATAGAATTTGAAAACCATTATTTCTTATAAATAACTAACACAGCACCAAACATTTTAAAGCATTGAAGCTCTCAGTCTTTAAAGTATTCATGAATTTATATTTTTAATTATTTACACGGAATAAAAGAAACATCTGGTACTGTGCTGCAGTCTTTCTTGAGGATTTTGAGTGAATCACAACTGCAATATCCTTGGATGCTCGGTTATACCCATTTTGGTGTTTTTTTCTCCAGTTTGGTTTTTGACGATATCATGAATTCAAAGTAAAGAATCTGTAATTTGCTATTAATTGTGGGGGCCACAATTAAATAGTGTCAGCACTAACCTGTAGTAAGACTCCTCTCTGGTGCAACATTATGCCATCTCTCACAACATGATAGAGCTGATTCCGCAGTCCGGTGCTCCCAGCTTCAAACAGTCTCACAGGGAGCCCTGGCCAGGAAGTTGCAAACCTGTAGCAACTGATTTTGCATCCATTCATTTAAATGGCACTGTTAATCAGGCACTGTGGGCCTGTGATTTCTGGACCAGCAGTCCCTGCCAGCACCACTCCATGCTGAGAGCATTCGGCTATGTAATCAGCACTGGTCTTCCTTTGGTGCCAGGGGAGTTAATAATGCAAGCTATACCACACTAGGAGCATTTGCACCTGTGCAAAATGGCTGACCTCATCATGAATTCAAAGTAAAGAATCTGTAATTTGCTATTAATTGTGGGGGCCACAATTAAATAGTGTCAGCACTAACCTGTAGTAAGACTCCTCTCTGGTGCAACATTATGCCATCTCTCACAACATGATAGAGCTGATTCCGCAGTCCGGTGCTCCCAGCTTCAAACAGTCTCACAGGGAGCCCTGGGACATGAACCCATTTGTCTAATTTACTGGCGCGCAAGGCACATCGAGCACCAGGACCACATTGTGGGCTGCCAGCATCCAGTGAAATGCTGCTGGCTTCTTTTGTGTGCAGGGCAGTTTCCTAGCTGAGGATGGAGGAGCACTCAGTAAGGGGCAAGAGAGACAGGGGCATGGGAGCACTAAATGTAAGCAGCATCGGGACCAGGAGTGCCAGGGATTTAAAGGGCAGAGGTAAATTTAAAAGCGACCTTCCTTTTGGTGCATGTACGCAGTACATCAAGTGCACATCAATGTATTATTTGCCCCAGCGTGTTTTACCAGAGCCCCAAAGTCTATGCTGTAGCTGAGTCTTTTTCTTCTTCAGTAAGTTGCAAATGGGGAGAGGTGAGAACTGTTGCTTTTATGGTTTGCTCTTTGCTCAGAAAGATTCACTTAGGATCAGCCATGATTTTGTTGAATGGAGGAGCAGGGGCAGAATCGAGGGGCTGTATAGCCTACTCCTGCTCCTATTTGTTATGTTATGAAAGGACTTGGCAGATCATGTCATTCTGATCAAAAGCAATGCCGTCAGTTCTCTCTGTCTACACCCTGCTGAAAACAAGATATAGACTTGCAGGAGAAAGATGTGCAGCTGGTGCACCAAAGTGACACATAGGGTACACCCTGCTGCCCGAGGGGAAACTCAAAAGATAAGACTCAGGATGTTCTTTTCATGAAGATTTCCTCTTTCTTGCTTGCTCTCTGCATTTTCACAGAGCCATTATACACAGCTGGATTCCAGAATTCATCAGTTATATCTGTTAAGAGGCTAATTAGCTAATTGAGAAGAGTGAAATAACCATTACTACAACAACTTGCATTTAAATTACAGGTGAATTGTGATTGGCCACATTTCTTTTGTTCTCGTTAACAGATTTGGGCTTCACAGAATCATACACAGCAAAATTTGCACATACCCATTGTTACAACTGATGGCTACTGCATTCGATGAAAAGAAGGCATTTATCTTTATAGCCCTTAGAAGTGAATTTGGACTATTGAAATATAATGGCCTTGAAATTACACTGTGGTATATATGTGAAGCAACATTTAACACATTCATCTACATTTCCTCTCCACTATTTTGATAAGGGTGCTAATCCATTTATTTAAATGGGTAAATCCTCCAATAAAATAACGATGCGAAGAATTGGAGAGAAATATTTAAGCATTTGTAAGCTAGTATCCCATGGTGTAATTTCAGGGGAAATATCTCACTAATGGTTGATCAGTTTGTTGTTAATGGTATTTGTCCTTTGCTCAATCGACATAACTTTTGTTAGTTTTAGTTCTCGCCAAGCACTCGCATCGCTGTCCTTCAAATGGACACTAATTTACAAAAAGGGCTGGCACTGACAATGCCAGAGCATTCCACCGACCTAAATCACCTGATGGAAGATAAGAACATTTTATTGTTTCCAAAAAATGCTAATTCTATCAAATGACAAAAAGAAAGACTTACATATAAATAGCACTTTATCACATCGCTCAGAAATGCTGCAAACAACTTCACATAAAGCAAATTACTTTAATTACTTTGAAAGGCAGTGACTGTTTGCTACGTAGACACAACAACAGTGTGGTAACAGTGTAAGGGTGGGAAGCGAAGCCATTGCAGGAGATTCCCTGGCTATGACTGGAGAGGGAAGAATGGAACCAGGCGAGGGCAGTCTCACTCTGCTGGACAATTGAGGAGAGGCATTAGAGGAGGATGGTGTGGTCAACTGTGTCAAGTGATGACAATTGCCTTCACAGACTCCACTTCACCAGGAGACAGTGACTTAGTTGTGTCACCTGATGAAATCTAATTGGCAGACAATGTTGACAACAGTGCTAGTTTTGCCAGTGGCAGTAAAGGTGCCTCCAGCTCCTTCAGTCAATCACATTGCACAGATTCATCAAGCAGGTCACTGATGCATCATTTACCACGGCAAACATATTTATTAATTTTCCCATGGAAAAGGGACAGTGATATTAGAGGTCACTGCAATTCTTCTGCATCACAGAATTCTTCAAAATCCAGGACGTTATTCTATGGCGGTCCATGTAGAGACATCAAGGACAACCCATATAACACTTGAGTTCTCTACAAAGAATAACATGTTGTTCACAAACGACAAGGAGTTCCACTCGATCAATGTGCAGTGACCAGCAGAACAAGATCATGCAGCTCAATACCCACATTCCAGGCAGCAGTCAGAATCCCTTTACTTTAAGACAATCCTCTATGCCTGGGCTATTAAAAGGGGAAGGCAGACTTGGCTCCTAGGAGACCAGAGTTACCCTTTTAAGTTGGGGCTTATGATACCCTTGTCCCTGCCATTAATACCAGATGTAAACAGATAAAACAAGGCTCATGCAGCCATCAAGATCACTTTTGAACATACTATAAGCATTTTGAAACTGTTCAATTCCCTGGACAGATCAGGAACGTATTATAATTTTGCCCACAAGGGTTTCCAAGATCATTGTTGTCTGCAGCATGCTACACAACTTTTCCAACCATGGAGCAGTCAAGGGCAGAGCAGGACACTGACAATGACCCTGATGATAACCCTGTTAAAACACCTTTTCAGCCATGGAGAATGATACATGAGGCTCTCATTAACAAAACCTTCTCTTAGTGGGAGATCCAATCCATGCTGTGAGTTCACAAAGAATAGTCAATCGGGGCTAACTCCAGAAGATCATGTAGGGATTGGTTGTGCTGAGTATGCGCTCGTACAAAGTCTACTGTGACACATCCAGCTTTAAAAATAATTATGTATAATTTTTCATTCAAAGGTATGTTTGACCCAGGTACATTTTAAATAACACCTGAAATCCAACAAACAAGAAGTACCCTGAGTTCAAAAGTTATTTTAAACCTGAAGAAAAATGAATGGAAAGCAAAAGAAAGCCCTAGAATTTATTTTCCTAAGTTAAAATTATTTCCAAAATTAAACTATACCCTGTTACCTACACATCCCAAACAGCACAAAAACACAAGACTTGTATCCAAGGTGGCTTTGGACAAACTATCTTAAAATGTCTCAATTTGTATGTATACAAATGAGCCTGGTATGTCTGAGATAATACCTTTATTACTATGGCAGAGATTTATATCCAAATGTGGTAACTTGTGTATTACTACTATTGCACAGCATGATTCCAACTTGTTTCTTCAATTATATTTTTTTAAAAACATATCAAATGTAATGAAACTAACCACAATAATATTTTGAGCAATTATATTTATTTTTCAAAAGAGGTTGTATGTGATGACTCCTGTTTGTTGTATTTAGTGAGATGTGCATTGCCAATGCGTGCTTGGTTGATTGTTCAGAGTACTTCTGGGGAAGGGAGCTGATACATGCGAAGGTGTTTTAACAGGGTTATCTTCGGGGTCATTGTCAGAGTCCTGCTCTGCCCTTGACATGTTCAATCCCATGGTAAACTACTGCAAGTTGAGCCTGATAAATGTTACAGTACCATTGCTGCTCCTGCCTCAGGCATACCAATACATCAATCATCTCAATTGAAATCAAAATAGCTGCTGATGTTGCTTCAACTGATATCTTGCTTGGAGTTAATATCACTACAGGGTGGCCAAAACTGGTCCAAGCCTGACTGGAGTACAGAGCCTCCACCAGATTAACTCTTTGGCTGAAGTGGGTTTGTATGGCATCCTGAAAGCTTGACAGTCTTACACACAACAAAAGCTGCAAACCCTCCCTAATGTCTGTAAAGCCTTCAATCAAGGTAGATTGTGTTCCAGCAACTATTATCATGTTACTGAGCAAGAGGGACTACACATTTCACACTTTTTGCAGCATAGCATTCTAGAGGTCTTTATGCCTAGTTTCACATCCCACTGAAGCACAAGAATTCATTCTCTGAAGGCCAGGAGCGTGTATCATATTATCTTCTCTTTATGTGCCCGTGTCTGAATCTGTTTCTTTCTGAGGTCCTGACACTCTCAGGCAGTTGGTGAATGTGGTGGTGGGGTGGATTGTGCTTAGAATGTTGAATATTTCTCCAGTGTTTAGTGCTAGTTAAGCTCTTGTGATGAATGTGCCACTATTGTTCTGGGGACCAATGCTTCCATTGGGTGCCTCAAATGAAGATGATACCTTTGAAATTCCAAACAGCCCCTCTCAGCAAATGAAAGCCAATTACTTTAAAACTTATTTTCATTAAGTGGATGAAACCATTTAATGCTATTGAAGGAGTATATTAAATAGAAGACTTCCAGAGTCTAGAATTATCTCTTTGATAATTATATCATCAAATTAATTTGAATTAAATTCAATGCCCTGCATATATGTAGTGGGACAAATTATCATTCCATAGATTAGATGATGGTGGTCTCAGAACTGGCCTGACAACCTGTTCACATGTGTTTATAATAAATTGAGTGACAGTTCTCTGATCAAAGTAACAGCAATAGTTGGCTTAACTTTGAATGTCATATTTATTTTCACTGTTTTTAAGTGCACATATTCTAAAACATCTCTCAGAACTCTTAAAAATGATTAAGTAGTCACACAACAGAAGCTAGAATAAGTCGTGAAAAGCATGAGTACATTGATAATGGCAAAATTGATTGCTACATTTCCATAAATCACAAAAAGACTTAAATAATTGGATATTTTAAAGTTGTACAAATGCTCAATTATTTATACAGTATAACACAAAAGCAATCAGATGAGTACAGAAATAACAGAATTTTGAGGGCATTGTGGTCATTACCAGCCGTAAGGCATTCATTGATAATGAGACTCTTGAGGCCAACAATGATTCTAAATGACCTGAATGAAATTATCTCTACTGTTATGAATCTGAGTACTATATTTATCGTTGACTGTGCTTTGCCAGTGTTTCATTATGTTTGACATAGGAGGGACAATGTTAATTCAGCACAATGCTGCAGCAAACTTTGAATTACTGATTTAATTTACTTTTTGGAATAATATTTGCCTTTATATAGCACCTTATCATGTTGCAAAACATTGCAAGTTGCTGCATATATTAGGGGATGCAGCAGCTGTTGATCAAACAAATCAAATTGGTTTGTTACCTTGACTTGATTAGCAGCATTGTTATTTTGGTGGGAAAAGTTTCATTTGTTCCTTTGAACAGATTTTGTATGATTAATACGGACATGTAAAGTAGTCATATATGCTGGCATATACAAAATTGTATTTGTGACATTGGAGTCGATTTTAACTCCCCCTGCCTGACAGAAACTAGATGGGGGGCAAATTAAAATGGAACGGGGAATTTACCCACTCCTTTCCTGTCCTGATCTGACTGCCTGTAATATTAAGTTGCAGTGGGGAGCGGTGGTGCAGGCCAAACCTGCAGGGAACAAAAGCAAGAGCCAGAAGAGGCCCAGCAAGGTGAGTTTTATATTTTGCTTTAGCTTTCTTTTGGGCCAGGAGGATCAGGAGTGCTCTTCCGGGCCCCACAAGGAAAGCTTGGGCCTCCCCTGCCTCGGGCTTCCTCCACCGCTACCCCGACCGGGATTCCCCTCCTTGTGCTGGGGACCTTTCCTGCGTGTCACCAACAATGGCCTCCTGTCACCTGATATTAATGGCTGGTAGTCGCTTCCCGCCGACTCTCCGGCCTTTTTGGTTGGGAAGTTGGCAAATGTCATGTTAATGAGAGCCCACCTGCTGCTGCTCCCAAATGGACACATGGCTTGCTTTGCCGTGTTCCCGCCTGGGTGTTAAAATTGAGCCCAATATTATGTTTTGCTATTACATAGCATTTACTGCACAGAAACAGATCATTCAGCCCAACTGGTCTATGCCGGTGTTTATGCTCCACACGAGCCTCCTCCCACTCTACTTCATCTAATCCTATCAACATATCCTTCTGTTCCTTTCTCCCTCATGTAATTATCTAGCTTCCCCTTAACTGTATATATGTATGTAGTTTTGTAAGTGTTGGCTGGAAACTTCTACAACAAGACAGTTATCAGAAATGTTGGTTTTAACTCTTAAGGGGGGGTAATTTTGACTTTGGACGATAGTGTAAAATGGGCTTTAATGATTCAGCCCAATAAAGGGTCGGAGTATAAGCTCGGTTACTGTCCAAATTCCAAACTTGGCAACCAAAGCAAAAATGTTTTTAAGCTTGGGAACCTGAAAAGTCACAACAGAAGGTTCAGTCATTAGCATTTATCATTTCCTATTTGTAGTTCTTTCAACAAACCAATCAGCCTCCACAGGACGATATGTATTCCCCCCTTGGTGGATCTATTGCCATGGTACAGTAAGGTGTTTTTACCAAGTTCCAATTTTACAGAAATAAAATCATTCCTCTTCTTCCTTAAATAGGAGCTGCAGGATGATCTTGTACCTCCACCAAAGCACATTTGCAAAGAGGATTAAAAGTGACTTTAAGTCTTGTCTGGATAATGATATATTTGCAAGATTATCACATGAGGCTACTGGCAGTATTTTGTGATCTTTTTCTTTTGCTACGACTCTACTCCCAAGACTTATATCTACAAGATTGAACAAGCTATTTAGAAAGAAACTTACCCACACCTTCATTCCATATTTTGGCAGGTCTTGAGTATATACAGATTTTTCCTCCATCTCAATTTTGCAAATTACTAATCCTGTCTGAGAAGAGTTTTATATATTTTAAATTTGCACCTCTTCCTTTTTCCATGATCTTTTTACTTTAATATTCCAGCTTTGAAACTCAGAAAACATTTTAGGAAACTGGGAGAACAAATCAAGTGCTTAGCAACTGCAGAACTGCCCCACAATGTGCATCACATGATTCATCAGCTTCAGTAATTCAACCTCAGTAGATTCAGCAAATGTCTTTAGTTGGATGATTAGCTCTGATTAATTTAATTATTTTCCCCTAGAATATTGATTAGTGCCTAGGCGAAACTAAACCACGTGTATTTATAAAAAAAATAATAACCTAGTCAATTGTATTTAGATGACTATGAACAGATATGGATGGATGCTGCATCAAGTTTTTTATATCTGCCCTGATACCACATCAGTTGGGCTAATACAGTGAATGTGCCAGACTGATAACAATGGAATAAATCTTCAAGGAAAGAATCATCAATCTGTTCAAACAAAGCTTGAAGGCGAACAGCTCATTAATCTCCGGTGTATTGAATAAACCTTTGAAGCTTCCAAAACTCAATTTTCAAGGTTTTATCATATCTGCAACAATAGTTTTCTATGATTTCTAATATTGAATTTTAAAAAGAACTGGATAGTGCATAAAACCGTAGTGCTTTTTAAAAAATAAATTGAAGCCTGTGATCAGGGGAGGGAGGAGTGGGGGCGGGGGGGGGGGGTCTGGAGTAAGAGAAGTCCAAGGAATCCTTGTGGGGCCTGGAGGAGTGTTACTTCTGTGGGTCTCCTGTGGCCTGGATCTTGCGGCCGCTCGCTTTCGCTGGCGGGTTTGAGACTATGTGGGCCTTATCGGGCCAACAGTTGAAATGGCGTGCATGTCCCAATGACCTCATCGCGATGCAACTTCAGCTATTAAATTAGTCTCCTTCTTCTATGGGGCAAGCACCCTTCCTTGTGCCTAAATTGAGGCAATTTAAGATATTTAAGCGGAGGGGCAGGAGCATGTCCGGAACGCACCCACCATCCTAATCCTCCGGGCGGGAGAAGGGAAGTGGGGGTGGGGGCGTCAAATCAAGCCTAATGAAACATTTCTCCTGACATAGTTTTCATTTTGGTGCAGAAGAGCTACTGATAAACATATGAGTTACTTGGGTCTGTAAACCTTCAGTCTGCATAGTAATCGCCACCATTTCAAACCTATAAGCAGTGATCAATTTGAGGTAAAATCTGCTGTTAGAAAAATCCGTAATGGTTATTACAAAGTTTCTACAGCAAATGAATGGAAATATCAGCTTGTGTATGAAAACAGGTGAGGGGAAATGTCCTGGGGGTTTCTCCCGCTCCGTCACCATGACTTCAGTGGAAGATCTGTGGAAACCCCATTCACACATGTAAACATAAACGGGGTTGTTGCCGAAGTTACAGTGGCAGTGCAGGAGAAGCACCAAGATTATTCCCCCACCCCATGTATCCCACATCTTTACAATGGCACATGCACAATGTGCTAACTGCTGACTGTATCAATAACAAATTGTCACTGAGTTCATAATACAATTGGATCGCAAAGGTGAAAAAAATCCCAAGATTAAAAGTCTCTTCCTCCCATTTGTATTGAGTTTTATTGACTTCTCTGACGGATGTTAAATTCACACTGAAAATAGTTTTGCCCTGTCCCGCAGTAAAATTGCTGAATTGCCTCAGGACGACAGTGATTTAGATATTAAGTGAACAGGATTACAGAAAGAAAAACAAATCAATGATGAATGACCTTAAAAAGAAGCCAATAAATAAAACTGCCTTATTCCTAAAACACTTCACCTTGCTACCTTCCTTCCACCCTTCACAAGCGTCCTAAAAATCCATCTCTTTGACACTGCATTCATTCTCTCCCCTCACCTACTTCCTCTTGTTGTTACTCAGTATGCCTTGTTGGACTATAACTTGGTGTTGTAAAATTGTTTACAATTGTCAACCCCAGTCCATCACCGGCATCTCCACATCATTGTTAAGTGCTCTGAGACATTCCTTTACATGAGGAGTGCTATATAAGTGTGAGATGTTATTGTTAGACTATGCCACATGCAAATTGGCTAGGGTCGAACAGATCAGAGAGTTAAATGCGTGGCTCAAAGAGTGGTATGGGAGGAAGGGGTTTCAATTCATGGGGCACTCGCACCAGTGCTGGGGAGAGAGGCAGCTATTCCATTGGGATGGGCTCCACTTAAACCAGGCTGGCGTCAGTGTCCTGGTAAATCGAATAACTAGGACTGTAGACAAGGCTTTAAACTAAAATGGGGGAGGAGGGGTCAGGTGATGGGAAATTTAGAAATCTAAAGAGAAAAGACAAGGCAATAGAGCAGTGCAGCGATTTGGATAAAGATAAGCAGAGTGTGACAGGAAGGGACAGAGAGTTTAACGGAAATAGTGCATCAACAAATAAGATCAAAGCAGGGTATAATGGTAAAAAGTTAAAATTTAAGGCTCTTTATCTGAATCTATGAAGCATTCGTAACAAGATAGACAAATTAATGGCACAAATAAAATAAATGGGTTTGATCTAATAGCCATTACAGAGACGTGGTTGCAAGGTGACCAAGGTTGGGAACTGAATATTCTGGGGTACTTGACATTTCGGAAAGACAGGCAGAATGGAAAAGGAGGGGGTGTAGCCCTGATAATAAAGGATGACATAAGGACAGTAGTGAGAGAGGATCTTGGCTCAGAAGATCAGAAAGTAAAATCAGTATGGGTGGAGATAAGAAATAACAAGGGGCAGAAAACACTGGTGGGAGTAGTTTATAGGCCCCCTAACAGTAGCTATACCATTGGACAGAAATAATAGGAGCTTGTAACAAAGGTAATGCAATAATCGTGGGGGACTTTAATCTTCATATAGACTGGACAAATCAAATTGGTAAAGGTAGTCTGGAAGATGAGTTTGTGTAATGCGTTCAAGACAATATCCTAGAACAATACATCATGGAACCAACCAGGGAACAGGCTATTTTAGATATTGTATAGTGTAATGAGACAGGGTTAATTAGTAATCTCATAGTAAAGGATCCTCTGGGGAAGAGTGATCATAATATGATAGAATTTCACATTGAGTTTGAGAGTGACATACTTATGTTCAAAATTAGAGCCTTAAACTTAAATGAAGCCAATTACATAGGTATGAGGGGCGAGTTAGCTAAGGTAGATTGGAAAATTAGATTAAAAGGTATGACGGTAGATTAGCAGTGGCAGACATTTAAAGAAATGTTTCAGAATTCTCAATTAATATACATTCCATTGAGAAATAAAAACCCCACAGGAAAAGCGATCCATCCGTGGCTGACTAAAGAAGTTAGCAATAGTATTAGATTAAAAGAAGAGGCTTATAACATCAGCAGTGCATTCAAAAAGAAGGTACTTATGATTTTACTTTACACTGTGAAGGGCTACTTATATTCTTGTTGTTTTAAGGGAGTTAAAAGTGTTCTGGTGGACAGTGTTAGTCCTGGTCAGGTCATTGCCATTTCTTGTGGCATTGGTCGGCAGTCCTGGGGATGAGGGGGGGTGACAGAGTTGGCATTCAGTGCCAATGCCACCTCCCTCCAGGTGGCACCAGTGACATTCCTGGCAGGTTTGCTGACATGCATAGCCAGGAGTCTGTGCCTCCGTAATTCCAGTTCCTCAATTGTACTTTTCCAATACTTTTTATTTGATCTTTTATTGTTTCAGTCTCATGGTACAGTACATTGTTTGGACACACTGCTACTTTCTCAATTTGTATTATATGAGAGTCTGAAAAACACAGTACAATAGTAAGTGATCTACGGACAATGCCAGAAGCTTGTGTTTGCTGGGGGTAGAGAATGAAAGAGTTGTTAATTTAATAGTTGGTTAGATTTAGGGATTGTGGGGTTAAAAACCCCTTTTAATTGAACAATGTTACATTTGAAGGAAAGGGTTAACTGTATCCCTTTTAAACATTATATTTGGAAATTGCAGACATTGGAAAAGCTTTCAGAAATTTCTAACAGACCTTTAGCTTGTGAAAATAGCTGATAAGAAAAGGGAAGAACTCTTTGAAGCCTTAGAATCGATTATCACAGCTATAAAATAAGTTTGTGTATAGATAGAAGAAGCTTTATGCATTTTAATTGCCCAGGAAAAGAATTTGAAACCACTAAGGCAGTTAGACTTGTTGAACAAAACAGGATATGCAAGGCCATAAAGAGTCCAAACAAAGATAAGAGGGGCGCCCCACATTCTGATAGTTTGAGATCATTGCACATGGTCTTAACTGAGGTACATCAAAGAGATCTAATAATGGATGAGCAACAAAGGGAGTGATTGGACAAAAAGAATGACACTTTCCCCAATCCTACATCCCATTGGTCAAAACCAATATAAGAAGACCTCGCGACAAAAACAATCTCTGCAGTCGAAATGCTTGAAAGAAAGGCCAAAGACCTCAAGATACAAGGAGCTGATCACATCTGAACTGCCTTGATGCAAAACACTTGGTTTAAAGTTGTATGTATTGCATGATTTGCCTGAAGTTCGTATGAATTGTTAAACCATTAAATAATCACGTTGTGAACTATTAAGTGTATAACGGGTAGAGTAAGGTCATATTATTTGATTTTGCTTCAGGCATGCTGGTATGAATTATAACATCATTAAATAATTACTTTTGATTAATGAAACTACCATGAGTGTAACTATCGTTGACTGACTATTGTCCAGGTTCATTGGAAAATCAGGTTTTCCATACATAATTGGAATCTCAGGTGGGACCTGACATAGTCAGACAAAGAAAGTGAAATATTGTGTCCTAGCAGAATGGGTTAAAAATACTAGGCGCTAAATTGGGCCGTGTAGCGCCCATTGTTTCAGTGCTAGAAGGCCTCTCCGACATTCAAGATGGCGTCTTGGACGTGCACGCACGTTTCCAGCGTGACGTGCGCCGGACACCATCTTGGCGCAGGTGCTGATAACGAATGCTGGAATCATATGAAGTAGGGAGAAAATGGTTTCAATCGGTGCGCAATGCTGATTTAAGTGACCCCCACCAGCGTTATTTAAAGGGCCCATGCAGGATTTACAGGTTAGTGGCTGGATTATTGCTTCTGGCTGCCGAGACATTTGTAACTGTTTTTGGAGGTCTCCTAGACTTCAATACTAGGATGCGGGGACATAGCCTAACATTTAGAGCCAGGACGTGCAGGAGTGAAGTTAGGAAATGCTTCTACACGCGAAGGGTGGGAGACGTTTGGAACGCTCTTTTGCAGACGGCAGTTGATCCTAGCTCAATTGTGAATTCTAAATCTGAGATTGATAGATTTCTGTGAACCAAGGGTATTAAGGGATATGGGGCTATGGAGTTAGGTCACAGGTCCACCATGATCTCATTGAATGGTGGAACAGGCTCGAGGGGCTAAATGCCACGGCCACTTGCTGCCTCCTGTTATGCGCCACCTTCTCCTGCAAGAAAGCCGGACGTGTGTCTGGGTGATGTATCTATCATGGTTGAATAGCAGCCAGTGTGTCTCGCATGTGAGTTGTGGGTGGGTGGCTTGAAACAACGGTAATGCGGTAAGGGTGAGATGAAGCATCTGATTGGAAGAGTTGAGTACTGATGGAAAGAGTTTATTGGTATGTGGGTGATGGGGGGTGTAGTGCAGGTGCAGTTGGTAGGAGACGCCACTTGACAGTTGACCTCACTCACCTTGACTACTCATGTCAAAGCTTTGAACTTCTTCCTGCACTGCATCCATGTTCATGATGCTGTGTGCCTGGCATTGACTTCGTCCCCCACTGCCTCCCATTGCCTTTTGGGTATATATCTGAAGCACCTCTTGCCCCCCCCTGCAGACATAGGATGTCCCTCCTTCTGTCCACCTCTTGCACCCAAGGTCTCCAGTGCATCAGCAGAGAACCTTGGTGCATGCATTCTCGCAGGCCTGGTACCAACTCAGATCGGCAGATTGGTGAGGTCTGGCATGCAGATTGGACGATGTGGGATTTAGCAGTGCGTGACCTTTTACTCAATGTTTTAATATAACTCATCAGTGTGTAAACATAGGGATGGGACCTGCACCTGTGTTTTACGTGTGCGATGTCTGATCTCCGTTCAGACTCTGTGCAGACAGTAGACTGTTATTTTCAGCAAATAACAGGTACCAGCTACCTTTAAGAGATTTCTAAGAAACATCCTCCCTTTAAGAGATTGAGCTCCCTCTGGTGGTGGAAAGTGCAAATTACATTGATTCCACGTGCAAGACCTGGAAAGGAAGGCTGATTGCAGGTAAGTCCTCGGGTGGGTCCAAACTTGCATCCTGCCTGCGTAGGGTCCATCCGGCGCAGGGTACTAGCAAATCACACTACCCCCGCCCGAAATGGACCCTTATAGACAGTTTCCTAGAAGTAAAGGGAATTAAGGGTTACGGGGAGCGAGCAGGAAATTGGACATGAAGCTGAGTTCGGATCGGTCAAGGCCCTGTGGGTGGCGGAGCGGGCCCAGGGGCTGAGTGGCCGGGTCCTGCTCCTACTTCTTGTGTTCTTTAGATTTGAGGTTAGGATCAGATCAGCCATGATCTTATTGAATGGCAGAGCAGGCTCGAGGGGCCGATTGGCCTACTCCTGCTCCTATTTCTTATGTTCTTATCCAATTTTTCCCCGTCTGTGTATAACAGAAAAGGTTAAAATACTGTGTATATAACAGGAAGGCTTAAAATACTGTCTGTATAATAGCAAGGGTTAAAATACTGTGTGAAATATAAAAATGGAAATGGCATAGAAATACATAGAAAAAAATTTACCAAGGAGGGAAGACTGGTTCCCAGCAGAGAACCATCAGCCAGACCCCTTCGAAGTATACGATGATAGGTGGACGCATATGTTAGAAGAGCGGCTGAAATTAAAGAAATAGGCTAAAGCCGTATGGCTATTTTCCTACAACAAACAAAAAGAAAGAGATAAGAAGGAAAAACAAGGGTTATAAACAGAAGTAACTAATCTAAAAGAGGGAACTGGAAGAGGTAAAGGGACAGAATAGTGAAAAATGTATCCAGCTCCTAGAAGGCCACGTAGAATACTTTCAAACCCAAGCAATAGTTAAAGAAAATAATTTGGCCTTAAATCAAGCAGTCCAACAAGAGACGTTAGAAACATTGGCAGAAGCAGAGAAACAAAGGGATTGAGAATGCACTGGAGAAAGTGTGCCAGCAGAAACAAAATGACAGTGGCTCTGGGATGAAAACGAAACCTGCGAGATAGATGTCAGACATTCTGAAAGGGAGCTGGGAGAAACAAAAAGATAGTAATCCTGGAATGAAAAAGAAACTGGTGAGATGGTTGTCAGAATATGTGGCTCGCTTCTGTGCATAGAGAAGGAGGCCAAAGTGGATGATGTAATGAAAGAGGAAGAACAGTCTGAGGTGAGGAATTCGGTAAAGGAAGGCAAGGATGAGAAACTGATGCAGAAACAATTAGAGATGAATGCAATGGAAGCAGCTTGCTCAGAAGCACTTAAACTTTCCGTAGGAATGGGCTGTCTCAAAACGGATAAGCTCTTCAGTGAAAAGCTGAAATGTGGGAGTTGTAAGCATGGCCAAAAGGGATGTGGGATTGGGGTTGGAATGTTGAAACCAGCAGTGAGAGAGGCAGTTATAGCAGTTCCAGAGGGTGAACTGAGAAAAAGGACTAGGATTCTCGACTGGATCTTTAACATCCCTTTCACCCTTTACTCTCTCATTACACCCCTTCCTTATACCAACAGAGAAAAGTGTTCAGAATTGTGCAGGAGGCAACAGGCTTGAATGATTGTGAGCTTGAGACTTCAAATCAGTACAGAATGGGGTTAAGTCACAAACATCAGAAGTTGAAAATTGATTTAAGCGAAAAAGGATGAATTAGTCTGGTGGAATAAAGGAGGAGAAAGGGAATGATCCTTTTTTTTTCTACTGTTCTACAGAAGTTTTTGTTTTCAGTGTACTGTCTCTTTAAATGAATGCTGCTGTCTCTTTCAAAAGCCTGTTTGAATGTTTTGATTCTGTGGCTTCGCCCTCTCTTTCAAGACTAAGAATGTCACAAAGATTTTGTTTAACCGCTAAAGCTAACTTTTCCATCAGTTATACTCAGTATTTTTACAGTTTTTTGGAAAGGCACCTGAAGAAAGAACAAAACGAAAAATGGTGTAATTTACTGAGTTTTAGTAAGCGCCTGCTATTTTGATAATTTTATCTGTTCTGTATTGTGTTAAGTTTAGGATATTGTGGAATGAAATTGGAGTTATTGAGGTTAAGTGACCTATTAAATTGCAAAACCTAGACTTTTATTGTGGCCATGGTGAAATTCTAGTTATGGTAATTTATGTGATGGTCGCTAATTTTCGACCTGAGATTATCAAATATTAACAATTAGCATTTTGAATTTCTTGAATGCTTAATGCTTTGAAGTAGTGTTGAACATTGGTGAGCGTGAATTGATGTGTTAAAATATTGGAACATTTGAGGTGACTGTACGGGCATGATTTTAGCATAGAGCCAGGAATTGAGCAGGTGGGTAGATGTTCATGTAGGAAACCCGAAAGCGAATTGAGTGCGTCACAATCTGCGATCACAACTCAATTGAACATAAGTATTTGTGCTTCCAGGTTTCCGACGCACCAGGCAGTCGGATTGACAGGCTGGTTGTCTGTCTGGAGGAAAAGGGGCCGTAAATCGGAGAGGAGGGAGAGAGAGATCACGGGCGATAAATCATTTTTAAATGATTCAAAAGAGAAACAGAAAAGTTAAAATAGATTATATCATTTAGAAATAACCAAACTAAATTTTAAACAGCAAAATTAAAGAAAAAACATGGGAAAAAAGAAAAGACTGCGTAAGTCAATGCATATTTTTTTTTTAAAGTTAACATTTTATTGTTATGTTACAATAATATTATTGCTGATATCTGAGCAGCTTTAACACTAATATTAAAGCTTGTTTCATTGTCACTATGTGTGAACTGAAACCTGAAAAAAAGTGTTAGCTCAGGAGCCTGAAGTTGCAGAGCTTTTGGCCGTCAAACAGTCCAATACCTGTTGGGGCTACCCCAGTGAATCGATCTTTATTGGAAATACTACAGATGTTAAATACTGGTGGCTGGGATCAAAGGCAATTCAGGGATAAATTATGAATTGTGGAATCATTTTTGAGAAGGAAAGGAGAATGTACAGGTAATGAAAGGATGCTGGGATTGGAGGAATGTTTTACTGTAAGAGAGACATAACTGGAGAGAGTGAAGGGAGAGGTAGAAAAACAGCAGAAATAGAGAGGAGACAAACAAAGATAAGTAAAGGGAGACTCGGAAGGGAAGTGTGAGGCAGGTTCAAAAACCACTGGAAAATTAGGTTTTCCCGACAGGATTTAGTCCCTTTTGGTATCTTTCAATTGACCTAGATGTTGGGCACCTTTTGGGTTCAGTATTTGCGATGAAATATGTAGCAGCGATGTGTATATGGTGAGCTCCCCTGTATCTGGTCTTAGGTCAGGAATGCTGACTGGATCTGGAAGAATATCAACAAAAGCCTACAGATGCTGGAAATCTCAAACAAAAACAGAAAATGCTGGAAGCACTCAGGAGGTCAGCAAAAAAGCCAGAGGGGAGATAAGGAGAATTATTTTTTTAACTCAGTGAGTTGTTTTGATCTGGAATCCACTGCCTGAAAAGATGGTGGAAGCAGATTCAATAATAACTTTCAAAAGGGAATTGGATATATACCTAAGAAGGAAGAAATTGCAGGGCTATGGGGAAAGAGCAGGGGAATAGGACTAATTGGTAGCTTTTTCAGAGAGCCAGCACAGGCACGATGGGCCAAATGGCCTCCTTCTGTGCTGTACGATTCTATGATTCTATGCTGCCTAACCTGTCGAGTGTTTCCAGCATTTTCTGTTTTTGTTTCTTGAAGAATTTCCCCTGATTCAGTTCAAGTGAATACATGAATTTCTCAGACTATGTTGTATCATATTTCAAAAGATAAAGATCAGTTTGGGGTTAGAGGCAGAGATTGATCAGTTAAAACAATAGTAGGATATGTCATCAAGCTAGAGCGAACAGAATGGTTGTAAATTTTCCAACATTCAGGTTTAATGAGATAATTATGGGGAGTTACAGGAGGGAGTGAACTGTGTCTGGTTCAATGGGGAGCTTAATTATATCTTTCATTGCCTGTAGCACAGTCTACCAGTAGGGTCGGATTTTTGAGCATGGCTGGAAGGTGTGTAGGATTGTGTCTTTATTGTCACAATAGGGTAAATGTTTTCGTTATCTTGCTCATCGGAGCACATATTGGGAAGTCACGTTTGTAGATCATGATTTTCCATCCATTAACTTTCTTGTTCTCCAGAATCTGTGCAGGATTCCACAATTCCATTTGTGTAGGTGGGATGGGCTGTCATATAAATTGCAGTTGATCTTAATCCAGCTTTCTTTTCAGTTTGTTACACGTGTAGATTATAGGACAAATTTGATAAGGCTCTGCACTACATCTGGTGGCTTTTTTGTTGTGTTGAAATGAATGCAGAGTGCATGGAGGGCTTGGCCTGCAGGTGGCTTCTTAAAGGTAAATATTAACTTCTACTTTTTGGTTTGAAAATTAAAGGAGTAATTTTCCCATTTTGCGCTCCTGGTGCATAGCAATGCATTCTAGGAGTGTAAACACAGTAAATAACCTCCATTTATTTGCTAACCATATTGCTTCATCTGCATTTTCATCAATGCACTGAATTTTATTGCTGTTTACGTCTGATTTTTTTTTTCCATTTAAAGACTATTCCAGTGAAACAGTACCCATCTATAATCCATGGGGAAGGGGACCTTCTTTCTGTTGTTCATTTGCTCTAGCAGAACCTCCGTAGTTGCATCCGAAAACGTCGGGAGCCTACTGGAACTCATGGGCCCCAATATTAGCTGGGAGGCAGATGGCAGCGGGGGGGCGATAGGGTGCGCGGGTAACCCGCCCAATGATCCCGGGTAAATTGGAGCCACTTAACGTGGCTTCTGGGTTTGCGGTCAGAAAGCTGTGCAGTGGGCGGACTGCACACCCGCAGCACAGACTGTCAGCTAGAGGAGCTCTACTTAAAGGGGCAGTCCTCCAATGGCTGGTCCTGGAGCAAAATCCCAAACAGCACAATGGAGCAGCCTAGGTGAAAGGCTGCTCCTAGATTCAGTGATGCCTCACTCCAGGTGTTGCCGGATGGGGTGAGGAGGAGGAGGGATGTGTATTACCCGGCGGACGGGAGGAAGAGGCCTGCCTCTGCCACCAAGAAGGCCTGGTTTGAGGTGGCAGAGAAGGTCACCAGCAGCAGCAGCAACATCTCCGGCACCTGGATCCAGTGCAGGAAGCACTTCAATTACCTAACTAGGTCAGCCAAAGTGAGTACACTTACTCATTCTCCTACATTCCGTCATCCACATCACCGCCCCCACCCCACAACTCATTCTGTGCTGCCAACACTACTCCATCACATCACTCCTCACACCCACTCAAAGCTCATCCTCAACTTACCTGCACTTCCACACCTCTCCATTAGTCACCCACTACTACCACTCAACCCAATCCTCATACAATGTCATGGCTCTGTCTCATACTCACCCTCTGATGCATCTCTTTCACGGTCAGCCGCACCCAAACCAATGCATTCACTGGTTGGCCACGTCACCATCACTCACTCATGCATCTGTATTTTCTCCCTTTATAGGAGAAGGGAGCCCAGAATGCACAGGAGAGGGCGAGGATCGGAGGGGGTTCACAACAAATAGTCGTCCTCACAGACGCAGAGCAGAAAGCGCTGAAGCTGAGCCACACTCTCGAGTGCCTGTCCATCGGGGACACCAAGACTGGCACCCGACAAATGTCGGGTGACAGAACTTTAACATTCAGCACACACAATATCAATTGATGTTAACATGCCTTACCACCTTCAGCACCTCAACATCTGTGATCATTGCCTTCTATTCTCTTACAGGGCCTTCAGCAACCGCTGTGACGGCGGAGGGCGATTCCTCAGATGACCTGCCAGTCTCTGAGGGGGCACCGACACATCTGAGGGAGCCATCCACCAGCGCAGATACACACACCTGGGTGGGTCCCAGTCTGCAGTTAGTTGGGGTCGCACATGGTGAGTTACCACACACGTGAGCACAAGCAGACACTGGTGGCAGGGGCAGCTGTGGAGAGTCCACGTCGGTGGGAGCACTCCTCTCCAGGCTGTGCTCAGCTGGACATATATGCTGAACCCTGGGGGCCATCCTTTAAAAGGAGAATGATCGAGGGGCAGCAGCACATTTGCGAGGTGCTGGAACAGGTGCCACGCGCACTCTCCACAATAGCGCAGAGGATCGAGGAGTCCAACTCCTGCATGAGTGGAATGGTGGCACAGGAACGGGAAGGAATCTCTGACATAATGTCGCAGGTAAGTGCGGAAATGTCTGTGATGGAGGGAAGGCTAGCCTCCATGGAGCATCAAGCCCGGCTCACAAGTGAGTCCATTCAGGCCCTAACAGTATTATTATTGTCACCACTACTGCCATGTCTTGGCCATGCTTGACTGACTTCTGTAATAAGGCCCTTTCATGAGGTTCACCATGAACGCCCACACTTGATGCCATCCATTGGGTCACTCTACAGTGGGCATATGTGTAGTTGCAGGACTGTTTTGTGCAGGCGGCAGGGGGAGGGGAGATGCTGGTATGGCCGCTGTTCTTTCCAGATGGTGAGGACTGGACTCTTCACACTGTCTGATGTTAGGAGAACTGTTCACATATCAGTGACTCCGAGGCCTCACGAGAAGCCAGGTGAGCTGCTGTTCTGCTCTTGGGTTGCTCCTGATCCTCCTCCTCCTCCTCAGTGTGGGTGGCAGATGTGGATGGGGCCTCCTCCAGTGACACCCCTCTCTGTTGTGCCATGTTGTGCAGGGCACAATACACGACTATAATGTGTCCCACTCTGTCTGGTGTGTATTGAAGCGCTCCCCAGAACGATCATAGCACCTGAAGTGCATCTTAAGCAGCCCTATAGCACGCTCAATTGTAGACCTGGTAGCGATGTGGCTGTCGTTATGTCGACGCTGTTGCTTGGTGGTGGGGTTCCCCAGAGGTGTCAAGAGCCATGTGTGCACAGGCTATCCCCTGTCCCCAAGAAGCCAACCCTTGCAGGTGTTCGGTGCGTGGAAGAGGGGCGGGATGTTGGACTCCCCGAGGATGAAGGAATTGTATGCAGACGACTGAGAGACCCCGGCGATATCCCCGGTGGCGCCCTGAAATGATCCGGAGGCGAAGAAGTTGCGGGCAGTGGTAACTTTGACAGCGACAGGTAAAGAGATGCTGCTCGGCTCAGCCGGGAGAAGCTCAGCATGAAGGAGGCTGCAGATTTCCGCGACTACCTGGCGATTGACTCTGAGCCTCTGTATGCACTGCTCCACAGAGAGGTCCAGGAAGCTGAGCCTCGGTCTGTCGACCCTGTTGCGAGGGTAGTGCCTCCTATGACATTGCTCTCTCTTGTCACATTCTGTGCTCTTGTGCAGGTGCCTGTGGCACAGCACTGTGTTATGGAGCTCCACGTGGCAGAGGTTGACACTGTGCCTGGCGAGGCTGGTGAAGTTGCTCGTCCTCGGATGAAGTGGTGAATGCAGCCATGGCGCCCCCCCCCACCCCACCCCACCCCATCCTGACGGTGTGAGTTTGAGGGGGTCTGCAAAGTAGTTAAATGTGTTTGCATAGCAGAGTTTTGGGTGGAAAGTAAGACTTTTGAGTGAAAACACAAAGGTCTTGCAGCCAAAACTTTGTCTGAAGTGACAGAGTGCCCTGCTGCAATAAATGAGGCTTTCCCCAACCTGTCAAATAATCCTTTGCATCTCCCACTGGCTGCTGGCTGAAATATGTCTGCTCCGACAGGGAGTATTTCCCACAGCACGGGAAACACGCTGAGGATCCTTCAAAATTGCACCCCTGCCAAAATGTCTACTCAATCAAGTATTTCAAGTACTTTAACTATCTGGCAAACTATTCAAATGATCATCCCTCTGGCTTTAATTGCCGGTGGGACTCCCGCATTCGGGAGGCGGCACACACCCAAACGCATCACTGGGGAACCCGGAAGTCAGTGGGTTGGCGCCAGGCTCCGAACCCGCTCCGGATTTTAGTGATTTTTGGAGCCCCCCAACGCACCCAATCCATCATCCGAAAATCAGCCCCGTGTTGCCTGCAGACATCTTCCTGCAGTTCCACGATGTTGCTGCTTTCCTTTGCCAACAAAAATAAGCACCTCTCCATTAAGCTGCTACAGACCCTTAAGAACCTGCAGCAGTACCCAATTTCCCACCTTCCAATCGGCGAATTGTTAATGGGGAGCATGTTCCGTGCGGACAACTTGCCTCCAAGGGACAATCCAGAAACTGGGCAGGCTTTCCCCATCGACCCCTCCGGACTTGGAGCTATATTTTTCTGTGTGTTAATTATAATAAAAATCAACTAAGTGAGAGTAAGCAGAGCAGTGAGACCAATGACAAATTGTAATTAATTCTTCATCTGTTTGTGATGCTACTTTGAATCTTGCTCTCAGCGTAAAATGTGAAAGGGAATTAGCAAAAGAAAACAATGTACTTGTTAAATCATTGTTAAAAGCCAATCAAAAGGAACTCAAGAAGCATTAGGTAGGAGATTAAAGTGAAAACTGACTTCATAGATCAAACTCAACTGACATTAGTCTCAATTATCCCCACAGTCACACTGCATGGTCAGAGACAAGTTTTCCACTTTTAGTATTTGTATTGTGAAGATAAGGCTGACGGCACAAGATAAAAACTATCAGCAATTTAAAATTTGCTTTTCGTTCCAATTTGTCTCTTTGAACTGTTTACACAATGCCATTTAAATATTGTTCATTCTGTACTCATGTTTTTTTTAAACAGATTTTCAGAAGCCATCATCAGAATGATTTCAATGATGTCAATAACATTGAGCTTTCTGCCTTGCATAAGAATGGGAAACACCTTCAAAATTCAGTTGCTCTGACTCAGTAGACCAGATAATGACAGTGTCACGTGAGAAAATATTGATGGTATTACTTAAACTACACAACAGGACTGTCTATCCCAGAGAAAAGAACTTTTGGCTTCATTCAGTGCTCAGCCCATTGTCAAACTCACAAAGGACTTTAATATCCAAAAAACCCAGAACAGAAAGTTTCAAAGTTATTAGGAATTGTTAAAATTACTAAAAGTAACAAATCAACATTCAAAAGGAAAATGAACCTCCTGCTCCTGTAGGTTTCTACTTTATTATAATTATTTTATTTCTTGTTATGGACACCGTGGTTTACTGTATTGCACCTTGCATAATGAGCTCAATTTTGAAATGGTGACGGGTTGGCAGCGGGGGATGGGGGCGGTGAAGGTGCGTGTGGCAAACCTGAATAAACAAAACTTACCTTTTCCGACGCGATCGCAATGTAATTGATGGTGTTTAAAAGTTGTTTCCTGGTTTCGTGCCCGGCAGCCTCTGATTGACAGGCAGGCTCCCGACAGGAGCTGAAATGCCGAGATGGGGGAGGGGAGAGAAAGAGAGAGTGAGACGTCATCCAGCGCTGGAACAGATCGGGGGGGGGGGGGGGGGGTGCGAGAGTGGAAGATCGGGGAGGGGGGGGGGGGAGTGTGTGGAAAATCGGTGGGAGGGGGAGAGTGTGGAAGATCGAGGAGGGGGAGAGTGTGGTAGATTGGGGGGGAGGAGAGTGGAAGATTGGGTGGGGGGGGAGAGTGGAAGATCGGGGGGGAGTGTGGAAGATTGGGGGGGGAGAGTGGAAGATCGTGGGGTAGAGGGGAAGATCGGAGAGGGACATCGGAGAGGGAGACATTGGGGGTAGAGAGGGACCTCATAAAGGGAGACATCGGAGCAGGGTGAAAAGGTAGTTTATTTTGTGTTTTAACTTTGTGCAATGTTTTCTTATTTAATTTATTTTTGCCTGATCCAGACCTGGGAAAGTCACCCAGGTAAGTTTAAAATCATTTTGACTATCTACTACATCAGAAATAAAGTACATGAAGTACCACAATGAGGTACATTTCGTTTTTTAACTATTTAATTGCAGCCTCCCCCCGCCACCAACGCACCCGCAATTTGATTTTAAAATTGAGCCCAATGTGTTTGTTTTATTCCTAATACATGATTCAGCTGGAAGCATAAATGTCCACCAATCATTTTCAGAAAGCTAAAAAAGCAGTGAATGTGGGTTTTAAACCTTACTTTTGTTTCATCAACAGTGATTATTTGCAAAGTAAAAGGAACTGAAGTGTGGATTTTGTACAATCTACAACTGAATTACCTCCTTGTCATTTCTAACTCACTACTTGAGGAGGAGTATTATTACACGTACATCATGATTGGCTGATTTTAGATCATTCCCCCAACAAAATCTTATTTAATGATATCACTTGCAAGTAATTTGCAGTCAGCTTTCATTTTGACTGATGATCATTAGAAATCTACCAAAAAATGGGTTATTAACTCTTTGGTTGGAAAAAGAGATAATAATATGTCCCCTTACTACTCCATGGCTAATCAAAACGCAATTTGCACACACCTTGTCACAACCAGCAACCAGCTCACCTTCGAATAGGATATCTTCTTGGCTGCACTCAGTGAATGATCCAGAAAGCTTGAGGAAAGACAGATTTGTATCCTCAAAAATGTACTGTAATATCTTATAAAGAAAAAATGGAGCTTTGCTCTTTATTTTTCAGTGGGTAATTTACAATTCAAATAATCAAAGCAATATTTGAATATTTCAAAACACTAACCATATCAATAATAGATAGGTTTTTGGCAACCAAAGGTATTAAGGGATATGGGCCAAAGGCAGGTATATGGAGTTAGATCACAGATCAGCCATGATCTTATCAAATGGCGGAGCAGGCACGAGGGGCTGAATGGCCTACTCCTGTTCCTATGTTCCTCATAATTTTGCCAACTGTAACCTTTTAATGTACCATGATCTCTGATGTAACATACATTATTTATAGCTGTCTCACAGAGAACACAAACTCCTTTTGTAATCTTGTTTTTAACTCAATTCCCAAAACAAAGACTGAATCTGCTGCATTATAACAAAGAACAGATTTTCCTGCTTTATAGGAGGATTAAATGACATGGGGGGTCAATTTTAACTGGGGGTATGTTCGGGGCGGGGGGGTGGGCGGGGGGCGGGGCCAGGAGGGAAATCCTCACAGGGAGCTCAGTGTGAGGCCCGGGTTATATTTACTCCCAATAGCGACGTCAGCGGGTGGGAGCAAAAGTCGGGTCGGGATCCCGAGTACACCAGGGATCCAAGGCAATGGTTCCCAGCATCAAATCAACACTGGGCAGAGCCTTTGGAAGCTGATACTAGGGCTGGGAAGGAGAGGCAAGCCTGGGGCCGGGGAGGCCCAGATAATCAAAAGAGGTGATGGAGAGGTAAAACTGTGTGTCATCACCATGCATGTGACAGCTGGGCCCCATGTCTAATGATTTCACTGAAGGGCAGCATGAAGAGGAGGGGGGCCCATGGATAGGTTCTTGGGGAACTGCTGAGATAATGGCGTGGTAGTGTGAAAAGAAGCCATTGCTAGTGATGTGCTGTCTATGATTGGATAGGTAAGAGTGGAACAAAGCAAAGGTAGTCCCATGGAACTGAACACTGGAGGAGAGGCGTTGGAGCAGGATGGTATGATCAACCGTGTAATGGCTGCAGAGAGTTTGAGGAGGGGTAATGCACCTCAGTCACAGTCACAAAGAATGTCATCGGATGGGCAGAGGATATTAATCAGGAGTTAATATCACTTGTGAAGTGGTTTCATAATGACAGTGTCACAAAAGAATAGAATCAAAAGTTGCTTTAGGTTCTATGAAGCTTTTCGAATGATATGTACAAATGGTAGAAATTCTAAAATCAGTGAAGCATATATACATAATTGCAGCTTATCAACCAGCTAGTGTTCAAACTATTTTTCAGTTCTGCTATCTGACAATGTCGTGTATCATTAGGATGTAGTGCTGCAAAAGAATACTGGATTTGATAGTGTTATGTAAAGAGAAAGTGGCACTGCATGTCACAGCTTATCTGATCTTCCACAGAAAACTAAACCAGGAATGTGCTCTTTTGCAGCCTAAAGTTACACTCTGCAAGCTCTTCTCCCCACTCAGTCAACTTTACAAGAACAAAGAGAAGCAAAAGCATTAATGTGGAAATTAATTCTTACATGGAAATATTCATGTTTATTATGAATTTTCAGTGAAGGTGCTGAGTAAATTATTAGCATGAATTGCATCAAACAGCAGCATTCTGGACATACCTATTAACAAACAGTATAACCAAATTGCCAAATTCTCTACACTTCTAGTTGAGACATAAATAATAAATGTACTACAATAGTATGACTGTAGAACAGTAGCAAATCCTATTGATCTTGGCATTTCATAAACTATCAAAACTGCAAATATGCTAATTTTTCTATGTCATAACAGTGACTTCACTAACCATTTAATAACAGCCATCAAATGGAACGCAAAGGGCAAAGTGATGTGATAAAAATAATTTCCCATTGCTCTATTGCATCACCTGCCACTTCCAGTTACTGTTCCATCTCTGCAGAAACAAGTACCCAGTGAGAAAAGAAGAATAACTTAGCCCACAAAAAAATGTTGGAATTTGGGCACTTTTTGGGTATTCCCAGGTAACAGAAAATAGTCAATCATAGACAAACAACAAGATAACTTGGAGCATGGGTATTGATGGCATATTTTCTACATTCCATTATCATCTACCTTGTACCTCTATTTATTTAAGATATAAGGTGCCACATTTTATTAACACAGTGGATTTAAGGCTGTCCATGAGTGATCAATTCATAAAATACGAGGGAAGCTATGAGTATGTAAAATTCCTAGTCTATTACTTCCCTTTGTAGGAACTTCAAACTCTAAAAATCCTTGAATTTCAATGATTGAATCTGGCGATTCTTTTGAACCATAGTTGTGCAGCAGAAGACTCATACACAGTATGATTGCAAGATTTATCTGTCTTTACACAATGGCTATAGGATATAATAAAAAACATATTGTAAAAGAATGGACTGTTGAGATATCGTCAAAATAAATGAAGCATGCACCACAGCTACACAGATATGACGGCACATTCATGCATTGAGCAAAAGTACTGTTTGCAAGAAAGACACTCTATCATTAACAGTAGATCCCTTGGGAACGTATTTGAGTAAACCTTTCAGATAGAGGGAGAAAAGTATGTGACGTGCTCTAATTCATACAATGATTAATGGGATGCAAGGGAATTCATGTAGAAAATTAACTTAATTTATCCAAAATGTAAAACCTTTATTATAGGATTGTTAGTTGTCATGATTCAGTTTTCATATGCTTCTCTCCTGCACCTTCATCCTTAGCTCCAACAGTTTAGGGATCCATTCGGTGATGACACTTCATTGATATAATGGCTTGGAAATTGCGCTGAGTGGCGAATGGACCTTGCCCCGCCGTTCATAAGTAACTAACTCACCCACAAACTTTTCGCGGGCTTTTGGGTGCTAACTTGCTTTAATTGAGAATGGCAAAAAAGTGCAGTGGTTGTTCCTGGGCTTCTCTGAGCTGTGAGAGGAGGAAAAGATCACTTTCTCCCCTTAGCTAATCATCATTGACAAGCTGCACAGTCAGAACCAGGATCTGAAAGCCTACTTTGCAAACTTCTCAGACTAAGAACCAGGAAGCATCAGGTAGATTAGTGATTTCTCTATAAAATTTGTTAGAGAAAGTGACATAAAGAGACGGTAAGCTAAAAGACAGAGGTAAAAGAGACAGAAAGAATAAGTAAAAAATGAACAATTTTAAATTTTTTACATTTTTTATTTTTTCTAAACAACAATTAATATCGGGAGGAATGAGACTCCACATTTTAAAAAGTTAATTTTCAGTACCACAGAAGTTTTTTGGCAATCATTAAAACTTACCACATTGTTAAAAGTTAGTTTAGACTGAAAACACCCACCATTTTTATGGAGAGATTAGTTCATTTCCAGCTGGGCAGTGCAGCAAGTTCCCGCTGGTCCATTCATTCAGCCAGCGAGACCTCTTTAACGCAAAGCTTTGAAACAAGCAGGACAAATGGTAGAGCAATTTCTGGATATCCACGTTTGACTGCGCATGTGACTTGCTCTTCCATTTGCCCTGAAATAACAATAAGCCCTTATTTCATGAGCAATTTCCGGGCCAGAACATCCCACTCCATGCAAAAGGTCTTGCACACATATGCACTTGCTTCAGGCATTAATATTTTTCAAGAGTAACCAAATCACAGACATCTTCTCCTGCTCTCACTTCTCTGCCCCTGGCATTTCAGTTTTGCAGTGATGTTAAACATTGACCTGCAGCTTTGACTGGTCAAATCACTAGGCTAAGTTTCTCATTCATCTTATAGGAACAGGAGTAGGCCATTCAGCCCCTCGAGCCTGTTCCGCCATTCAATTAGATCATCCAATTATCAAATAATCTAATCATTTCACCTTGTCGAGAACTCAGGATCTAGGTACAAGTCACTGGAAATACTCAGCTTGTCTTATCTGTCACTCAATCCTAGGAGCTGGTGTCTTGACTTCAGAAATCATAGAGAATGCATGCAGTATATTACCTGAGAACTAACACATTTAACACAGCTTTTTCGGAAAAACATGGTGACAGCCTCCCCTAACATTATATTACATGACTTCAACAAAATTAAAGAGTGTAAAGAGTGAATAATTTCAAAAATATTCATAGAGATTTTGGATTCCAATTTAGCAGGTCAGCTACCTATAAGGAAGTGCAACAAATGCCCTATGAAAAGGATTATAATCTCAGTATATTTCTTTTACTCTGGATTTTAACTGCCACTTCAATTCTTTTGACTTTGTTGCAATGATTTATTGTGGTTGTAGTTTACAGGCTTCGTTCTATGGGATTATATACATTGATATTTCAGTCTTAAAGTCCTTCGTGATTTTCCTTTACACTGTTAGTTAAAACAATTCACCTAGAGAATCACAACATGTCAGTTATTGTGCTCCAGCCATAGAAAGGTTCAAGACAGGCTGTCTGAAACAAAGCAACCATTGCCCATTATTGAACATTTTCATCAACGAGCATGCTCTACACTGAGAATTAAGGTAACAGCAATCCTATATATTGATAATTTGAATAAAACATCAACAGCTGATATCAAGATCAGGATTCTGTACTGATATTGGCCAGAGACCAGGATTTACTTAGTCCAGCTCTGGTGCTAACAGAATCTCTATGTATAAAATTACAAAATGGCTATTCACGTCATTGGTGCAAATGGTTTGACTGCCTCACTGCAAGCTTTTCAAAACAGTTCAATGCGATGTTCTAATGTCAGTGTGTCTCCATTTGAAAAAAAAACACTTTTTTGTCGCTCAAAACCAGTACAAATGCTTTGCACTAGTGAAAACTCTAGGGCAACATTTTATTCTGCTGGGATCAGCCTCATTGATATTGCATTAAGTTGGAATGTACTACCAGATAACTTGCTAACTCCTGATTTACATAACTTCCAGTGTGCTTTTGCACCTCAGGCATCATCAACATGCATCGTGGAGGAATTGTCACAAAACTGATCTATCAATGCCAGCAATAAATATTTTTAAACACCCTTGAAAATAATACTAAGGTTATCCAAAAATCCAAATCCCTGTCAAACCAGGAAGAATTGGTTTTAGATAGTGCCTTATCACGTCTCTATATGTTTCAAATACAATTTATTACCAGCATTAATTACTTTGAAGTAGAGTGACTGTTGTTACGTAGGCAAGTGCAGTGACCATTTTGCTCACAGCAAGATTCCACAAACAGAAATGAGATGAATGACCAAATAATCTGTTTTTGGTGGTGTTGATTGAGAGAGGAACGTTGGCCAGGACACATGGAGAATTCCCTGTTCTTCATCGAAAGTACTAAAAAATCTTTAACATCCATCTGAATCACTACAAGAGGCAGATGGGGCCTCAGTTCAACATCTCATCTGAAAGGTAGAACCTTCAAACCTGCAGCACTCCCTTAGTACTTCACTGGACTGCTGACTTAGGTTGTGAGCTCAAGCTCCTGTGTGGGGTCCAATCGTACAATCTTTTGGCAAAAGGGTTTGTTTTGCCAGGCCCCCTGCTGCTGTTGGAGTCACGAATGCATTGGAAATCATTGGAAGCCCATGATTTTTCAAATGTGCTGGCTACATGTGAGGCCCTGCTGGCAACATGGAGCCTCTCAAAATTTACTTTATAGACCAAAAAGAAAATCCAGATATATCATTTCCTTTCCCCTTCAATTTTGTTGAAAAAGATGAAAGTGCTACCAACTAAGCCAAGTTGATAAAAAGAGGTAAGCAGATAACATTTTAATTTTGGGCAACTAAAACAAGAGAAAATGGCTATGTTGCCTCCAATGCTGATCTGAGTCTTGCCACAGAATTGATAAGATGCCATTAGTGTCACTCGCTAGGTGTTTTAATAGAAATTTACCTGTCCCTGACCTCTTCAAAGTTAGAATCATAGAATCATAGAAAATTTACAGCACAGAAGGAGGCCATTCGGCCCATCGTGTCCGTGCCGGCTGAGAAAAGAGCCACCCAGCCTAATCCCACTTTCCCACATTTAGTCCGTAGCCCTGCAGGTCAGGGCTCTTCAGGTGCACATCCAGGTATTTTTTAAATGTGTTGAGGGTTTCTGCCTCTACCACCCTCTCAGGCAGTGAATTCCAGACCCCCACCGCCCTCTGGGTGAAAAAGAAATTCCTCTTTCCATTCTAATCCTTCTACCAATCACTTTAAATCTATGCCCACTAGTTATTGACCCCTCCGCTAAGGGAAATAGGTCTTTCCTATCCACTCTATCTAGGTCCCTCATAATTTTGTACACCTCAATCAAATCACCCCTCAGCCTCCTCTATTCCAAGGAAAACAATCTCAGCCAAACCAATCTGTTATCATAGCTAAAATTCTCCAGTCCTGGCAACATCCTCGTAAATCTCCTCTGCACCCTCTCTAGTGCATTTACATCCTTCCTGTAATATGGTGACCAAAACTGTGCGCAGTACTCAAGCTATGGCCTAACTAGTGTTTTATACAGTTAAAGCATAACATCCTTGCTTTTATATTCTATGCCTCAACAAATAAAGGAAAGCATTCTATATGCCTTCTTAACCACCTTATCTACCTGTCCTGCTACCTTCAGGGATCTGTGAACATGCACTCCAAGGACCCTCACTTCTTCTGCACCTCTCAGTATCCTCCCATTTATTGTCTATTCCCTTGCCTTGTTTGCCCTCCCCAAATGCACTACCTCACACTTCTCCAGATTGAACTCCATTTGCCACTTTTCTGCCCATCTGACCAGTCCATTGATATCTTCCTGCATTCTACAGCTTTTCTCCTCAATATCAACCACACGGCCTATTTTTGTGTCATCCGTAAATTTCTTAATCATGCCCTCTACGTTTAAGTCCAAATCGTTTATGTATGCCACAAAAAGCAAAGAACCTAGTAGCGAGCCCTGCGGCACTCCACTGGAAACAGCCTTCCAGTCGCAAAAACACCCATTGACCATTACCCTTTGCTTCCTGCCACTGAGCCAATTTTGGATCCAATTTGCCACATTCCCTTGGATCCCATGGGCCTTTACTTTTCTGACCAATCTGCCATGCAGGACCTTGTCAAAAGCCTTGCTAAAATCCATGTAGACTACATCAATTGCACTATCCTCATCAATCCTCCTTGTCACCTCCTCGAAAAATTCAATCAAGTTAGTCAGACACGACCTCCTCTTAACAAATCCATGCTGACTGTCCTTGATTAATCTGTGCCTTTCTAAGTGATGGTTTATCCTGTCCCTCAGAATTGATTCCAATAATTTGCCCACTACTGAGGTTAGGCTGACTGGCCTGTAATTACTCAGTCTATCCTTCGCTCCCTTTTTAAACAATGGTACAACGTTAGCAGTCCTCCAATCCTCCGGCACCACACCTGTATCCAGTGAGGATTGGAAAATGATGTTCAGAGCCTCCGCTATTTCCTCCCTGACTTCTTTTAACAGCCTGGGATACATTTCATCCGGCCTTGGTGATTTATCCATTTTCAAAGATGCTAATCCCCTTAATACGTCCTCTGTCACTATGTTTATCCCATCCAATATTTCACACTCCTCCTCCTTAACTTCAATCCCTGCATCATCCCTCTCCTTTGTGAAGACAGATGCAAAGTATTCATTAAGAACCATACCCACATCTTCCGCCTCCACACATAGTTTACCTTTTTGGTCTCTCAAGTTAGGTGTATGGAATTTTTTTCCAACAAAACTGAAGGGGAAAGGAATTGATATATATGGATTGTTTTTTAGGCCTAAAAAGTAAATTTTGAGAGGCTCCATGTTGCCAGCAAATCAGAAAAATCATGGGCTTCCACTATATCCTGGCTGCATTCATGACTCCATCAGCATCAGGGAACCTTGCAGAACAAACTATTAGAAGTAACATTAGTGACTACATTCTGACAGACCCTACAATAACAAATAGGAAATGAAAATCTATCCTTAATTTTAAAAATAGACTGCAGAAAACAGTACATATGTATTCATCCAAACATATATATTTGACAATTGAGCCCAAAGCAGTTGCATTTCACAAACTTTCAGCATTGGGAGCTGTACTTTGCATCATCAATATGTTTCTCTTGATGTTGTGCTATTGTTGCAGAAAAGAGTATCCTATAAAAAGCATTTTCTTCTTAATGTGACACCAGCAGAATCTGGGTTCACCTTCTGGTAGTTTGAAGTCTGCGCTTACATGTGGTCTGTTAGGATGTGCTAGTCATTAAAGCTCTGAGAAGAAAGATCGACGGGTGACTTCAAATCAAATGCTTGCAGCATTGAAGCTGCTCACTGCTCATTAGTGGTCACATTTCACTTCAGCAGGGTCGATATTGATGTCACAAAAAAAAACCGTGCTGCTCCATTTGTCTCACTTGCTTCAGCGGATTAGTTGGACAGAAGGAAGAAAATTGTCATCAGGACAAGTTAATGACCATGGAGCAAAAATGAACTATCATTATCTGCTAAGCATGTCTGGCACAAAAAAAAAAGACTAGTTTAGACTGATGTCTCTTTGCCTGCAGATTGCCAGCGAGATGCCCATTATTTGGAAGTGTTTTAAGAGCAAAGCATCACAAGCTCACAGGCAGCAGTCCAGATATTTTATCTACAGATGTGCATGAATAAGGATATAAATAATAATCACTGCATCATCCAGCCACAGCACTTGTAACAGTGCTCAGTGTAGAAAACAGGGCCTCTTTATTAATTATCAGTCAAACGAGCATCCTGTGAAAGAGCTGGTGTTAAATTTAGGTTAGGTATTCTGAGGAAAAATTGTCACCACTGAATGTAAAGAGCCAACCACTTTACTTAATGGTTAAATAATGAAACATCACCAGGTGCAATCGGCTGATAGAATAAGCTCTCGTGAAACAAGCCAGTGAAGCCTGAAGGGGACAATTGTTTTGACCAGAGCCCTGCATTTAGATTTCTGCATCAATGCATAGCACAAATACTGTCCTGTTTTGCTAGAGTTCCTTATGTTTAGCAAGAAAATATGGTTTATCCTAGATAAAATTCACTAGTGTTGTTTTTCCCCAACTTATTTCATCCGAACCCAGGAAAAATTGATTTTCAGTCAGAATTTGGCTCTAACGTAAATTGGATATACAAAGAAACAAAGAGGGCAGTTGTCTGCGGGTGTTTCTGGATATAAAAAAACCATTTGTGAATTTACTACATAAAAAAGTCATATTTTCTATGTGTCACCCGACCACAAAAGATAGTGATAAATTTTACTCTTTCTTTATTTATTGATGTTGCTTTGCTCCTCAGCCTTTTAAGCAAATATTAGGCATGAGCATATCAAGGTCCAAAGGATGCAGAGCGGGCTGATACAATTGTAATGAATGCACAACTCTTTATTTCTCTGTATAGCATGTCCAAGCTTGTTAGTCACATGTGATGTTTTGTCAGTTCTTGGTTTTGCTAATAAGTAGGATTTTCCACAGATGCAGAGCATCAACTAATCTCAGATCACAGAAAAATCAATAAGTTTATTCGGCTGTGTGAATGTGACGATGGTCAGTGAGGACTCCATGAGCAGAAAAACCCTGCCCTTGCAGCTGAAGTTGGACACAAGTAATATATAAAGGGAGAAATGAAGGGCAGAAATGTAGCAAACAAACTGGACACACTGCAGGCCATAGTGCAGCCTGTTGCTAAGCTACTTATGACATAAAAGCCAAGCCCTATTTTGAACTGGCTATGAATGTTTAATAAGGAACGGGCACTTTTATTAGTATTCATGGGGGAATTGTAACCCCCAAGAACGGGTGGGTTGGGGTCAGTTAGGGATTAAAAATTGTAGAAATTTGAAGTGCGACCACAACCTGCCTGCAAGGAGGCGCATTTGGCTGCGTGCGAGTAACCTGCTTGCCGGACAGGTCAAACATTAGGACAGGTGAGTCGGTAATTATCACGGCCATTTAGATGATTACCACATCGTAATGAGGTGATTTTAAATTGAATTCAACAGGCATTTGAATTTAACGCCTCCAGCATGGGTGTCCTGGAGCTCGAGAAACTCGCCAGTGAAATGGAGGCGAGATTGGGCGGCACTTCATGGGGCCTTTACAGTTATGTTCGCCCAATAAAAGCTCAGTGCTCAAAGCTGGTGTCTCAGTTCCCTCTGGCAAACGTTTTGCAGACAGTTCTTGTGATCAGGCAGGTTTTTCAGAAGTTTGAAGGCTTTCAAAATGGACAAGTCAGGATGGGGGGGCACCATGGATGTTCTCGATAGAACATCGGAGGAGGAAGACAATCACCATCCATGGCAGTGATATCGTGCTGTGGCGGGATGTGTAGGTACTCAAGAGAGAGGTGCACAACCCAGATCTGGAGAACAGCAGAAAGAAGAGCAAAGTGGAGAAAAGCAGAGAGAAGAACAAAGTGGAGAACAACAGAGAGGGGAGCAACAGAGGTCGCAGGAGGCACTACCCACGTGAAAGGGTATACAGACAGAGGCTCAGCTTCCTTGACCTAGCTGAAGAGCTGTGCTTTTGCAGGCTCGGATTGACTCAGTGGTTGCAGGCAAAAGCAACCTCCTTGAAGAAGAGCTGCTCCCTGCTGGACCTGGTGGTCATGCATTACTCGTCGCTGTCAAAGTCACTACTGCCCTCAATTTCTTTGCCTCTGGCTCCTTCCAGAGGCAAATATCTCAAGGATCTCTCAGTCAGCTGCACATCAATGTATTAGACAGGTAATGGATGGTTGTTTGCCAGGGCGTTCACTTATGTCAATTTCTCCCGCAAAGACAATAGTCAGAATGAGCGGGCAGTCGGTTTCACCTCTCTTGCTGGCTTCCCACAGGTTCAGGTGCCATCAATTGCACACATGTGGCAATCCGAGGACCACCACATGAACCAGGAGATTTCATCAACCGTAAGGGGTTTCACTCCATCAATGCACAGCTGGTGTGCAAACACAAGAAGAGGTTCATGCAGGTGTGCGTCAGATTCCCTGGGAGCTGTCATGATGCGTTTATACTGTGGCAGTCTAACATTCCAGATCTCTTCCTACCAGGAGAAAGACTTAAGGGCTGGCTCGTAGGAGACTAGGGATACCCCCTTCAAACTTGACTCTTGACACCTGTGAGGAACCCCACTAATGAGGCGCAAGAGCACTGCGAGCCACATGACCACCAGGTGCGTCATTGAGCAAACCATTGCCATGTTGAAGATGTGCTTCAGGTGCCAGGATAGGTTTGGAGATGCCCTTCAGTACTCGCCAGCAAGTTTGTCCAGAATCATAGTGGTGTGCTGTGTCCTGCACAACATAGCGCAGCAGAGAGGATTGGAGGTGGAGGACAACCAAGGCACTTGTCAATCATCTTCTGATGATGAGAACATTGAAGAAGAGGAGGAGGAGGAGTAGGATGATGAGCAATATGAAGATGGGGCACCCATCACCAGACCAGTGGCATACATTGCAGCCTGGGATTCCAGGGGTGCTCTCATAGCTCAAAGGTTCACTTACTTAGTCAGACTAAGAAAAATAAAAATTGAAATACTCCGGCCCACTCCCACCCTCATCACCACCACCACCAATAACCGCCACCCTCCCTTTGCACAAAACAGTCCTTCAACCAAACATACATCCATTGCACATCCACATAATGGGCCCCGTTATGTGTTAACATTCATCATGAGCAAATGAAAGGGCGAGTTGGCACTTGGGATGCAATAATGGGCAAGACGTGGAAGTGGTGCTAATCAATAAATTTTATGTGCCAATATTAAAATAAGGAAACTTCACAACACAACATTTCTTCAAACACCCTTGTGCATAGCCTTGGTGAATTACAATTTCTTGAACTTATGCTTCCTATCGGTTCTACGTGGTGCATCCCCTGTGGCTTCAGCAAAGGTAGATCCCTGCCCTTACAGCTGAGCTGCTTTTGGCCTATTGCCTTTGGTTTTTGGAGCCCCTGAGGGCCCCTCCAAAGAATGCTTCACCTTCACCTGTGCAGGGGCAGACTTGGCCATCAGGAGATGAGGCAACATATTGGATACTGGTTGGGGTGGGGCAACGGGTGAGTCGTGGGAGCACTTTGAGTGGAGTTCCCACTTCCATGTCTCCTTTCGCCATCACCCCTCTCCTAGGCCAGCGCCAGATCACTCCCGCCACTCTGCTGGAGAGCAGCTTGGTGCAGATAAGTGACGTGTTGTAAGGCCATGGATAAGGCATCTGGCATCCTGTTTAAGGTGGCAGACATCACCTGCACGGCTGTGGTCATGGCCTGCATAGATTCATTTGAGAGCCGTACTTGAAGCTCCACGGAGGTGGCCACTCTCTCCATGGCAGACATTCACGCAATTACCTGTGGCACCAATCCACTACTCTTGGAGTTGGACTCCTCCATCCTCTCTGCTATTGTGGAGTGTGTGTGTGGCACGTCTTCCAGTACCTCGCAAAGTTGCTCCTGTACCTCTATCATTCTCCTTCTTAACGATAGCCCCCAGAGCTTGGAAAGGAGTGCGCCCAGAGCTTGGAGAGAAGTGCACCCTCCGACACATACTCTCCACAGCTGTCCCTGCCACCAGTCTCTGCTCGTGCTCATTTATGAGTTGTGAATCATCAGATGAAAACCCAACTAACTGTCTAACTGGACCCACTGAAGTGCGAATATTTGCATTGGTGCATGGCGGTAGGTCCTGTGACGGTGTACCCTCAGAAGGAATGAGGTTCTCTGAGGAATCATAGTCAATGCATCTCCGCATGTTGCTCTATGTGTGAATACCCTGGAAGACAAAAGAAACGGATATGAATTAGTTCTGGCAAAGTAACAACCTTGACAATCGCCATACTCAGGCTTTTCATAGTTCAGTCAATGATGAAATAAAGTCAGCATGTTTGTTCTGAAAAAATTATTAGAACGAAAAGCTGACAAGTCCCCTGGTCCTGACGGATTTCATCCTAGGGTCTTCAAAGAAGTGACTGCAGAGATAATAGATGCATTGGTATTAATTTTCCAAAATTCCCTAGATTCTGGAAGGGTCCCATCAGATTGGAAAATAGCGAATGTAACTCCTCAATTCAAGAAAGGAGGGAGAATCAGGCAGAGTCAACATGGTTTTGTGAAAGGGAAATGGTGTTTGACTAATTTATTAGAGTTCTTTGAGGAAGTAACAAGCAACGTGGATAAAGGGGATCCTGTGGATGTGGTGTACTTGGATTTCCAGAAGGAATTTGACAAGGTGTCACATCAAAGGCTACTAGACAAAATAAGCGCTCATGATGTAGCGGGTAACATATTAGCATGGATAAAGGATTAGTTAGCTAACAGGAAACAGAGAGTAGGCATAAATGGGTCATTTTCAGGTTGGCAAGATGTAACGAGTGGGGTGCCATGGGGATCAGTGCTTGGGCCTCAACTATTTACAATCTATATCAATGAATTGGATGAAGGCACTGAATGTATGGTGGCTAAATTTGCTGATGATACAAAGGTAGGTAGGAAAGTAAGTTGTGAAGAGGACATAAAGAATCTGCAAAGGGACATAGATAGGTTCAGTGAGTGGGCAAAAATTTGGCAGATGGAGTGTAATGTGGGAAAATGTGAACTTGTCCACTTTGGCAGGAGGAATAGAAAAGCAGTATATTATTTTATTGGAGAGAGATTGCAGAACTCTGAGGTACAGAGAGGTCTGGGTGTCCTAGTACATAAGAACATAAGAACATAAGAAATAGGAGCAGGAGTAGGCCAATTGGCCCCTCGAGCCTGCTCCGCCATTCAATAAGATCATGGCTGATCTGATCCTAACCTCAAATCTAAATTCATGTCCAATTTCCTGCCTGCTTCCCGTAACCCCTAATTCCCTTTACTTCTAGGAAACTGTCTATTTCTGTTTTAAATTTATTTAATGATGTCGCTTCCACAGCTTCCTGGGGCAGCAAATTCCACAGACATGAATCACAAAAGTTAGTATGCAGGAACAGCAAGTGATTCGGAAGGCAAATGGAATGTTGTCATTTATTGCAAGGGGAATGGAATATAAAAGTACAGATGTTTTGCTACAGTTGTACAGGGCATTGGTGAGACCACATCTAGAATACTGTGTGCAGCTTTGATCTCCTTATTTAAGAAAGAACTTAATTGCTTTAGAGGCGGTTCAGAGAAGGTTCATTCGACTGATTCCTGGGATGAGGGGGTTATCTTATGAGGAAAGGTTGGACAAATTGGGCCTGTATACACTGGAGTTTAGAAGAATGAGAGGTGATCTTATTGAAACATATAAGATCCTGAGGGGACATGAAGGGGTAGATTTTGAGAGGATGTTTCCCCTAGTGGAAGAGACTAGAACTCGGGGTCACAGTTTAAAAATAAGGGGGTCTCCCAATTAAGAGGGAGATGAGGAGAATTTTTTTCTCTCAGAGGGTCGTGAGTCTGTGGAATTCCCTTCCCCAGAGAGGCAGGGTCATTGAATATTGTTAAAGCTGAGTTAGATAGATTCCTGATTAACAAGGGAGTCAAAGGTTATAATAGGTAGACGGGAAAGTAGGGTCACAATCAGATCAGCCATGATCTTATCAAGTGGCTCGAGGGGCCAAATGGCCTACTCCTGCTCTTAATTCGTATGTTTGTATGTTCGTATGTCAGAGATTTTAAAATCCTGTCACCAGGCATCTGCGAGTTCCCAGATTCTCAATCTCCGATTGACAGGGACACAGAGGTGCCATTTATCTCCATGGCTTCCTCCTCTGCATCAGTGAGCTACACAATTTGTGGTGGGCCACCTCCAGTCCTCACCCACTCCCTTGCGTTTTACGCTGTCTTCTCCTACAAGGGGTGAAAGAACAGACCTGTGAGTGACTGAAGATCACGTATTCACCCAAAGGATGTAGTGCATTGGGTGAGTGTGACTATTAGACAGATGGGTCATATTGCATAAGGATTGGGGTGAGTGGCAGTGATGGATGGATACATGGGGAAGTGAGGAAGTGTGTAAAAAGTGAAGGATAGTTGGATACATGGGGAAGTGAGGAAGTGTGTAAAAAGTGAAGGATAGTTGGATACATGGGGAAGTGAGGAAGTGTGTAAAAAGTGAAGGATAGTTGCTGCTGAAACTTAAGTAGGTGTGAGGGGTGGTGTGATGGAGTACACTTGGCAAGGCAGAGTGAGAGGGGGTTGTTGTACACCACAAGATGCAGGTGAATCAGCAAATATACTCACTTTTCCTGACCTGGTTAGGTCATTGAACCACTTCCTGCACTGCATCCAAGCTTCCAGTGCACAATGCTTCTGCTGCTCACCTCCTCAGCTATGCCTTCTTGGTAAAATAAGCAGGTTTTTCCCTCTTATTGCTGGGGAAAATGTCTCTCCTGCTCTTCACTGCACCCAGCAGTACTTCAAGGGAAGCATCATTGAATCTGAGTGCTGATCTTGCTCTTCCTGAATCCATGGTAAATGCCTCCTGGCTCCTCCAAATTCCATTTTTGCATTTCCCCTTTAAATAGTGGACATCAGATTGTGTCATGTGGGTGTGCATCACACCCGCTGCACAGCTTGGAGACGTGAAACCAGGAAGGAAAAATTTAATCATTCAATCAATTTGAGATTGCAGAATCCAACTCGCTAACTTTACGTCCGGGTTTCACACACGCAATTCCTCCCCCCACCTCCCCGCAGCTCGGAGCCCGCCTTTGTATTAATATCGGGGCCCATGTGTTGATTTACTGCCTGTCATCTATATAGGTGAGATATTACAGAAGTTAACTTCAATTATCATAATGATAGCCAGACAAATGGACAAAGCACTATAGTATTCTTTCAGGCCTCACTTAAAGAAACCACTCTTGTACATGGAACATTACCTCCAACTGAATTTATCTCTGATGACCTTTCAAGTTATTTATCTTTTGCCTTATCACATACATTTCTCTGTCTGGCTAATGGAGACTTTCAAGACATGTAAGTATTACCCTCAGTGTAACCCCAATCCTTATAATGTCATTATTTTTCTACTAAAACTGACAACTTGACAACAGAAGGAAAATAAAAAATCCTGATAAACTGTCCGGAACTGTGTAAGTCCCGTAGTCTGACAAAGTGAAACAGTGACTAGAGAGTATGAGAGATTTGTCGTGCAGCCTTTAACAGTATACACTGCAAGAACTATTGGCCTGGAGTTTCCTCCTCATTTGCGTCCAGCTCCACACATAATCTGGGCCCAAACGAATCAGGTGCCTTAAAAAATTGGGGAATTTTGGGCGTAAGTGAGATAGGCGGTTAACTATAATACATCTCCTTGATCCTTTACATCCACCCACCAAACCCTCTGTTTGAACGAATCTCTGCCCACAAAACTGCCCAAGCTCCCGACTCTCAAATGTGAGTATCCTCCAATAGTGTTTGTTCGAGTGTCTTTCAACCTTGCAACTAGATTTTCAGGCGCAGCAGGAAACAAAGTCATTTTCCTGGACTTTTAATTGCAGTTTTTTGAGCGTTTATTTTTATTTATCCTCTCTGAGACCTGCTCTGTATTTTCTGTTCCTTTTAATGCGTTTTTATGGCAAAGTATAGGTCACATGAAAAATTGAAAAGCTCCCCTGATTGCAGGTTCTTAAAAATGCTGTGCCTGACGTGCATGAATGACGGTGAAATGAGTTGAAACTTTCAATTTTAAGACTCAAAGAATATACTGGGGTGGGTTTGGCATTTCCTTGGGCCTTGATCGTTAACGCTGATTTCTGCAGCTTTGTGCCCATTTACGCCCATTTTGAGTTTGGGAGGACACTTGGGCATTTTTCAACATCGGCAAGATGGGCGCAGCTTCAGGTGCAACTTCCGAGTTGTGCCCACGGAGGAAATTCCAGGCCATTATCAATTTATGGTAATTTGTTTGCAATGTGAGTTCTTCAGCATAAAATATGCAATACCTTTTTGTAACAGTAAGTACAATACAGTGGAACCATATCTTATCATCTTATGCAATTGCCTATCTAATTTATGGCACAAAGCTGTCTACTACTTTAAAGAGGGAGGGTATTCTACGGAATAATAAATTCATCTCCTAATTGTTACAAAGGGAGATATTTTAATAGTTATCAGGGGAGATTTCAATTGGGCTTTGTTTATGGCGGAATTGTGAATGCCTTTGAGTTAACAATTTTGATGTTAAAAGCATACGGGGAAATCATCCCCATGTGTGTGCCTTTCAGTTATCCCTTGTTAATGTGTTTTATGTTTTAAAACAGTCAGTTAGAGTCAGCCAGAGAGCAGACATTTTGGGGATAATTTTCCAAGCTCCAACAACACTCAAGAAGCTCGACAACATCCAGGACAAAGCAGCCCGCTTGATTGGCACCCCATCCACCACCCTAAACATTCACTCCCTTCAACACCGGCGCACAGTAGCTGCAGTGTGTACCATCCACAGGATGCACTGCAGCAACTCGCCAAGGCTTCTTCGACAGCACGTACCAAACCCGCGACCTCTACCACCTAGAAGGACAAGAGCAGCAGGTACATGGGAACAACACCACCTGCAGGTGCCCCTCCGAGTCACACACCATCCCGACTTGGAAATATATCGCCGTTCCTTCATCGTCGCTGGGTCAAAATCCTGGAACTCCCTTCCTAACAGCACTGTGGGAGAACCGTCACCACACGGACTGCAGCGGTTCAAGAAGGCAACTCGCCACCACCTTCTCAAGGGCAATTAGGGATGGACAATAAATGCTGGCCTTGCCAGCGACGCCCACATCCCATGAACGAATAAAAAAAAAACAAAGTGAGAATTTAGTGCTAAGAGAAATTGAATTATCAGATAATTTGAACTAAGTAACATTGAATTAAGAGGAATAGATTTTATCTGCACACCAACTTCCCTCTGCTCCTCTATTACATTTAAAGTCTTACAATCAAAAGTATATTTCCTTTCCCTGTCCCTAGTTATAAAAATGTGTAACTTCACATGTGTTTTGTATTGAACTGTATATGCCACCTATCTGCCCATCCTGCCAGCCGATCCACATCCTCCTGTAGTCTTTCACAATCTCTATCACAATTTTCAATATTACATCCAATTTGGTGTCAGCAAATTTTGATATTGTTCCCTAAATTCCTAAGTCGTATTTATAATTATAGTAAATAAGAGTGGCCCCGATACAGATCCTCTTTCACACCTTTCCATTCTGAGAATTTTCCTTTTACTGTTACCCTTTGCTTTCTGCCACATGTCTCTCTATCCATGTGGTTACATTCTCTTAATTCCATGTGCCATTCTTGCTTTAAGTTTCTTATGTGGAACCTTGTCAAATGCTTTTTGAAAATCCATTTAAACGACACCCACTGCATGAACTTGATCTGTTCGCTTTGTTACTACTACAAAGAATTCAGTAAGGTTAAGCACAAACTGCCTTTTAGGAATCTGTGCTGACTGGCCATGAGTAGCTTCTGTTTCCCCAAATGCTTAATGATTTCATCCCATTGTACAGACTCATGGCAGGGAGTGTAATTTTCAACTTTAAACACCTCCCCCGATTTCATTGACTTCAATCACTCAAAGTCAACATTACCCCCATGAAACTTTCACCATTTCTTCCCTAGCTTCTGTCAGAATCCTCAAATGTAAATTATCAGGTCCGACCACATATCCACTCCATCACCAAGACCGCCTACTTCCACCTTTGTAACATCACCCATCTCCACCCCTACTTCAGCTCATCTGCTGTTGAAACCCTCATTCATGCCTTTGTTACTTCTAGAGTCGACTATTCCAAAGCTCTCCTGGCTGGCCTCCCATCTTCCACCCTCCAGAAACTTGAGCTCATCCAAAATTCTGCTGCCCATATCCTAACTCGCACAAAGTCCCGTTCACTCAACACCCCTGTGCTCGCTGACCTACATTGGCTCCCAGTCCAAGAACAACTCGATTTTAAAATTCTCACCCTTGTTTTCAAATCCCCCCATGGCCTCGTCCCTATCTGTTTAACTTCCTCCAGCCCTACAACCCTCCGAGATCTCTGCGCTCCTCCAACTCTTGCCTCTTGCACGTCCCCAATTGTAATCACTCCACCATTGGTGGCCGTGCCTTCAGCTGCCTAGGCCCCAAGTTCTGGAATTCCCTCCCCAAGCCTCTCCGCCTCTCTACCTCTCTCTCCTTCTTTAAGACGTTCTTTGACCGACCTCTTTGACCAAGCTATTGGTCACCTATTCTAATACCTCCTTATATGGCTCAGTGTCAAATTTTGTTTGATAACGCTCCTATGAAGCGCCTTGGGATATTTTATTACGCTAAAGGCACTATATAAATGTGTTGTTGTTGTGTTTAAATGATTTCTTTAGTGCTATCTCTCCTTGAATAATAATCTGCACTAGCTGTCTTAAATCTACCTCTGATGGTTGCACAATTTCAACGTGCACATTCTCTGTGAAAACTGAGGCAAAGTAGTATTTCTGCCATTCCCTCACTCTCCACTACCAGCTTCTCTCCTTCATCACTTGACTAGCCTCTGACCACTAATGTGCCTACAGAAAGAGCCTTTACTGCTCTACCATGTTTTTGCTAATTTTTTTCTCATATTCCCTCATAACCTTTCTAAGCACCCTTTTTGAAGCTTTCCTATATTCTTTATATTTGTCTTAAATTTCTTTTTTATTATCTGCCCATCAGCACTAAATCACATTTGATCTAATTCATTTGGTCGACCAAAGAGGAGAGAGATAACATAAAACTAAAGGAAAGGGCATACAAAAGTGCAAAGATTAGTGTAGATCCAGAGGACTGGGAGAGATATAAATAACAGCAAAGGAAGACAAAAAAGATAGTAAAAGCTGCAAAAAGGGAATACGGAAAGAAACTGTTGAGGGATATCAAAACTAACAAAAAGAGCTGGAAATTCAGCCATTTATTGCCTGTTGTGTAGGCACTACACGGTCTGCTGAGGTCCCAAAATGGCATCTAAAATGGGCAAAAACGATTCTAGCATGATGTGTGCTGGACGCCATCTTGGTAAAGGGGTTTGCGCAGGCGCAGATAATAAACCCCGGCAGTATGTGAAGTAAACAGAATATGTGTTAGATCAGTGTGCAATGCTGATTTAAAGGGATAGATACCATTTTGGCACTCAATACTCCAGTCAACGCATTGTCTTAACCATGAATAGCTGAATATGTCGTAGGCAGCCTGGAGGACCCCTAGCAGTGCCATTTAAAGTGACCATGCAGGATTTACTGTTTAGTTGCTTGTTTAGTGCTTCTAGTTACTGATGCATTTGCACCTGTTTTTGGTGGTCTCTTACACTTGAATACTAGGACTAGGGGACGCAGCCTAACATTTAGAGCAGGGACTTGCAGGTGTGAAGTTCGGAAACGCTTCTACATGCAAAGGGTGATAGAAGTTTGGAACACTGCTCTGCAAACGGTAGTTGATGCTAGCGCAATTGTTAATTTTAAATCTGAGATTGATAGATTTTTGTTAACCAAGGGTATTAAGGAATATGGAGTTATGGGGTATATAGAGTTAGGTCAAAGATCAACCATGATCTCATTGAATGGCAGAACAAGCTCGAGGGTCTAAATGCCACTGCCACTTGCTGCCTCCTGTTATGCACCACCTTCGCCTGCAAGAAAGCGGGACATGCGTCGGTGAGTGTCCTGCAGGATGTTTGGGTAATGTGTCTGTCATGGTTGAATAGCTGCCAGTGTATGTGACCTTTGAGTTGTGGGTGTGCGGCTTGCAACAGTGATGTGTGAGGGTGAGAGGAAGCATCTGATTGGAAGAGTTGAGTACTGATTGAAAGAGTTTGTTGGTATGTGGGTGATGGGGGGTGTAGTGCATGGAGCAGTGGATGCGGCTAGTGGTGCAGTTGGTAGGAGATGCCACTTACAGTTGACCTCACTCACCTCGACCACTCATGTCAAAGTTTTGAACTTCTTCCTGCACTGCATCCATCTGCGTGGTGCTGTGCGCCTGGCATTGACTTCGCCCCCTACTGCCTCCCACTGCTTCTTGCGCATATGTCTGGAGGGCCTCTTGTGATTCTCCCTCCCCCCACCATGGATATAGGATGTCCCTCCTACTGTCCATCTCTCACACCAAGGCCTGTAGTATATCATCAGAGAACCTTGGTGCACGCTCTCTCGCAGGCCCGGTACAAACTCAGATCGGCAGATTGGAGCGCAACCTTTATTCAATGTTTTAATATAACTCATCAGTTTATAAACATAGGGATGGGACCTGCACCTGTGTTTTACATGTGCAATGTATGATCTCCGTTCAGTGTTGGGGCCTCAACTATTCATTATATATGTTAATGATTTGGCTAACACAATAGAGAGCCATATATCCAAATTTGCTGATGACACAAAGACTGGTGGCATAGTAAGTAGTGTAGACGGGCATAAAATTACAGTGATATTGACAGATTAAGTGAGTGGGCAAAACTGTGGCAGATGGATTTCAACACAGGTAAGTGTGAGGTCATTCATTTTGGACCAAAAAAGGATAGATCTGAGTCTTTATGGTGAAAAGCTAGGAACAGTGGAGGTCCAAAGAGGTTTAGGCGTCTATGTACACAGTTCACTAAAATATAGTCAGGTACAAAAAATAATCAAATGGCTAATGGAATGTTAGCCTTTACAACTAGAGGGTTAGAATATAAAGGGGAGGAAGTTTTGCCACAGCCCTAGTTAGACCACATCTAACTTTTATTTATAACTCCTTTTCCTGCATCAGTTTTACTTCCAGCGGTTATTTCATTTGCATCAAACAAACAGGATAGGATCGGAATTGTTTTAAGGGTCTCAACGGCATTTCCAGATGTGAAACAGGAAGAGCAGTTCATGAGGATACGAGAAAGGTCGGTGATGACTGCTTTCCATAGCAAAAGAGATGAACGTGTTGCCCCCTTTCACACCTCAGGCATTTTGTATATACCTGTCCTTAGCTCAGGTCCTGAATTTATTGATCCAGATAGTCCTACCCAGGCATCTCAACAGAGACCTGACTTTGTCTGTGCCATCTCATTGAGATTGCAACTTCCACCACAGGACAACTTTCCCTGTGGTCGTGAAAGGTCACCACTGCACTAAATGTTTATGCCCATGTTCTTCCAATCCACCACCAGTCACGTGCTAAATCAGCCAGTCAGTTGTCCACAGGAGCAGCAAGCAGGTAATAGAAGCCTGGTTTGCAAAGGGCAACATGTTCATTACGTTCCCTATAAAAAAGAAATCATCAGCATGACAGTGCACAAAATGTTGATGAGGCGGAAGGGTTTCCAAGGTTGCGGGATGTGGCCAGCAGCTCCAGCTCTCCTTCTGCACCACCACTCACTCCTCCTCAGGGCTGCACTCTGCCTCAAATAATGTTATCTCTTCATGCTCACTAACTGCACCCTTTGGGATGTATGTAACTGTTGATGCTTGCTAACTTTAGTAAGAAGGATGAAAGATGCTGCTGGGTACTGTCTTGCTCGAGATGACTGGCAGTGCTGGCATGTTGCTGTTCCAGACATAAAAGGGTAAATTTTAACCCCATGAACGGGTGGGTTGGTGATGGGTGGGAAGATAAAAATTGTAAAAAAGTAAAACCTGACCCCATCTCACCACAGAGATTGTGGAGTGGTCAGAGATCGTGGGGGAGTTGGACATGGGGGGGTGTCAAAGATCGTGGGGGGGGGGGGGCATCGGACATGGGGACATCACCCACTTCAGCTTTTAACGGAGGCGGGTCGAGGGGCAGACAACCAACCCGCTCTCAGAAGGCAGGTCGGTCAACAAAATCTTTTAAGAAGGCTGTAGGCCTCCATTTTAAGGTTTTTTTTATTTTTAACTCCTGTGGGCCTGGATTCCCGGGTCTTCTGATTCACGTCATGTCAGAGGAGGCGAGAAGGCCCGGATCATCAGGTAAGTGCCTTTATTGCACTGCTTGTGGGCCAGGAGGAGCAGGAGTGTTTCCTCCAGGCCCAACAGGCTTACCTGCCGCGATCCCACACACGTGATCGACTGACACCCCTCCCCATTGTTCAACCAACAGCCCCCCCACGATCTCCGCCCCCCCATGTCCGATGCCCCCCCCCCACGATCTTTGACACCCCCCCATGTCCAACTCCCCCACGATCTCCGACCACTCCACAATCTCTGACACCCCTCCCCCAATGTCCAAACAACCCCCTCATGATCTCTGACCCCCCCCATGTCTGACCCCCCCACGATCTCCGACCCCCCCCACGATCTCCGACCACCCCACAATCTCTGACACCCCTCCCCCAATGTCGGACTTCCCCATTACTGAACCTGTGGTGACCGACCTTCCCAATGATCCTCCAATGACCACTGACCCTGATGACTCCCCCGATGACCCCGGACCCCAATGACTCCCTCCGATGACTCCCCCCATGATTTGCCTCCCCACTGATGACTCACTCCTCCACTCACCAGCCTGATCTAAGACTTACCTGCTGGCATCCACTTCCTAGCTGCTCTCCCATTTGACTAACAGCCAGTGTGTCAATCTGGCTGGCTGATGGGCAGGAAATATACTGAAAAAAAGTTGAAAGATGTCCTTACGTTAAAATCGTAAGGACGTCCAGGAAACCTATACTTCTGGGTTTCCTGTCAGGAAATCTCCCCACCCCGCTCTCTTCCTGGCTCCCTGTTAAAACTTATCCCAAAGTGACAGAATGGCAGCTGAAGGTAAGACTGTTAGAAAGTTGGCTTCTTGATACACCATTGCTTGCCGGGTGGGAAACAGACGTGTTTAGTTGGAAGCCTATTTTACACCCTGCTCGATTTTACTTTCCATTTACTACCTTTAAGAATCTGATTCCAAAAGGCCAGGTCACCTAGACAGGCAGTTGTCTGTTTCATACTGACAAGTAGTACTGTGGAAGAGGAGGCCAGATTCTACTTGGGATTTATTACCATGCATTTGTACGGCATTTGCAGTTACCAGGGCCATAGCACCATAGAACCACAGAAAAGATACAGCACAGAAGGGGGCCATTCGGCCCATCGTGTCTGCGCCGGCTCGAAGAACAACCAGATGCCCATTCTAATCCCACCTTCCAGCACCCAGTCCGTAGCCCTGGTCCGTAGCAGGTCCAGGTACTTTTTAAAAGAGTTGAGGGTCCCTGCCTCTACCACCAATTCGGGCAGTGAATTCCATACACCCACCACCCTCTGGGTGAAAAGTTTTTCCTTATGTCCCCTCTAACCCTTCCACCAATCAGCTTAAATTTATGTCCTCAATTCTACGATCCTGGTGAAAATGGCCCTGAGATTACTATGCAAGCAGACATACTTGCACGACTGGACTGGGGAACTGATGATGCTGGACTCGACAAGATCAACTTATTTTAAGTTATTTATGTTCCCTGAGCAGCTTGAGTCTTGCTCAAGGAGTATAATGAAGGACGGTCGTTGAATCTTGAGCATGCAGCCCTTAAAATTGAGCTCAAAATTAAAGGGACACAGCCACTTAAAGGTAAGTGGTCGCCTAGAAATGCTGTCTATGGTACCAGCAGAACCTGGAAACAAACTTGGCAGAAAATGGCACACTTTAAGGTATATGACAAATAAGGCTACCCAACTGCATCGTATGCAAGGTAGATGGCACATGCTACAAATAGGAATCTGCCAGCCAGTTCCACATTTAATGCTCACCCATGCTAAATCTTCACAAATCCTTCCAACTCTTTCATTGCATCGCAGCAGGGCATGCAGTCAAAATGTAATTTACATCTGAAAGCCCTCCCACACTCATACCTTCCAAGGGCTTCAGTTTGTAACCTTGGCAACCACCAGTAAGTCCCTGCAACAATGTAGTGACATTGGCAATGCAGGTCTTGGTGTTTAGTGGGAAAGGAGATAAAAGTTCTGGCCAAGCTGACCTCAAAGGTGGCACCAGTCACATTTTGATCTATACTTTACCTAATATCGCAGTGTTAGCTGGGAAAGAGCCATAGACACAACAATCGAGTGCAATGTGTGACCTTGCCAACTAACAGTAGTGTCACCTCCGCCACCCCCCCACTGTAGTCTCTATTCTCCAGATGACAAATCTCTAAATCTCTAAATTAGCAAGAAGAAACAGTTGCCCTGGATCATTGGCACATGAGTGCCAAGGTCTGCAGAATGGTCTGTGCCTGCTGATCTGCCTGGGATGCCTTCTTTCATTTTGTATCAACTCAATGGGCATAATTTTAATATGAAGGTGGGAACTCAGCAGGGTGGGGGGCGGTGGGGGGGGATTGTGAACAGTTGCGTGGGAAACCCAGAAATATTTTGCGTGCGTTGGCTCGAGCGATCACAACTCAACTGAAGGCCCTTAATGTAACTTTCAGGTTTCACGTCTCCAAGCTGCACAGTGGGCGTATTGTCCATCTGAGTGACGTGCTGGGAACTGATGTATTTAAAGGGCCATTGCGACCATGGATTTTGGGGGAGAAAGGAGGAGCACCCAAGGAATAAGGCAACTCCCGGATTAACGACTCTTCGCTTGAGTTCCTACTGGCTAGTGTGAGGAGCAGGAGGGAGATACTGTACCCAGCTGATCGGAGGAAGCGCCCAGCCTCTGCCACCAAGAAGGCCTGGCTCGAGGTGGCAGAGGAGCTGAGCAGCAGGAGCACAGTGTCAAGGATTTGGATGCAGTGCAGGCAGCGCTTTAATGACATAACCAGGTCGGGAAAAGTGAGTACAGTTACTGATTCACCTACATCCTGTGGTGTACATTATCCCCCCTCTTACTCTGTCCAGCCAAGCCTATTCCATCACATCACTCCTCACACCCACTGAAGTCTCATTATCAACTTTCACTTTCTGTGCACTTCCTCACCTCCCCATTCGTGAACACACTACTCCCACTCAATGTGATCAATCTGTCTCATACTCATCCTCTGATGCATCTCTTTCATTGGCAACCTCACCCAGGGCAATGCATCCATCGGGTGACCCTGTCACCCTCAATCACACATCTGTTCTTTCTCCCATTGTACGAGAAGAGAGCGTAAAATGCATGGGAGAGGAGTCGGACTGGAGGGGAGCCACCACAAATAGTGGCCCTAACAGAGGCGGGGGAGGAAGCCTTGGAGCTCAGCCACATCGTTGAATGCCTGGCCATCAGAGATGGCGAGACTGGCACCCCGCAAACGGCCGGTGATAGAACTTTAACATCCTTCACGCACATCATGAATTGATGTTGTCAACGATTGACCTGTTGCACACCTCAGTATGCTCATTGCAAATTAACTTCTGTGATGATTCTTAATATTGCTTTATGTTCTCATCCAGGGCCTTCAAGGCTTGATGAAGTGGCACATGACGTGGATGAGGGCTATTCCTCCGAGGAGCTCTATGCCTCTGAGGGCGCACTGTCACACAATATCCAGCCATGCACCAGCGCTGATATTGGCACTTCGGTGGGTCCTGTTAGGCAAATAGTTGGGTTGTCACCTGGTGATCCACCACTCACAAGTGAGCATGAGCAGATACTGGTGGCAGGGGCAGCTGTGGAGAGTCCACGTCAGTGGGGGGAGGGGGGGCACACTCCTCTCCAAGCTCTGCTCAGCTGGACACAGATGTTGAACCTCGGAGGCCATCGTTGAGATTGAGAATGATAGTGCTTTGGGGGGGTGGGGGGGGGTTTAAACTAATTTGGCAGGGGGCTGGGCACCAGGATGTAGCATTGGAAAGGAGAAACAAGGGGCACAAAGGATCGGGGGAGAAAGATAGCACGAGAGCAAGAAATAGTGTGGTATTAGGTGGGAGCAGACTAAGAGAGAGTACAAGAAAGTCTAAGATAGGTTTACGGTGCATGTGTGTAAACGCACGAAGCGCAGTAAATAAGGTTGGTGAACTGCAGGCGCAATTAGCCACATGGGAATATGATGTTGTGGTGATAATGGAGACCTGGCTCAAAAAAGGGCAGGATTGGGTACTAAATATTCCTGGATACAGAGTGTTCAGGAAAGAAAAGGCAGGAAAGAAAGGAGGGGGGGGGGGGGGGTGGCAGTAATGATTAAGGAGAATATTGCAGTGCAGGAGAGAGAGAATGTCGTGGAGGGCTCAAGGACAGAATCTATTTGGTTAGAGTTTAGAAACAATAGAGGTGCCATTACACTACTGGGTGTATTCTACAGGCCACCAACTAGTGGGAAGGAGATAAAGGAACAAATTTGCAGGGAAATTACAGAGAGGTTCAAAAGCCAAGGAGTTGTGTTAACGGGGGACTTCAACTTTTTTTTTTATTCGTTCGTGGGATGTGGGCGTCGCTGGCAAGGCGAGCATTTATTATCCATCCCTAATTGTCCTTGAGAAGGTGGTGGTGAGCCGCCTTCTTGAACCGCTGCAGTCCGTGTGGTGAAGGTTCTCCCACAGTGCTGTTTGGTAGGGAGTTCCAGGATTTTAACCCAGCGACGATGAAGGAACGGCGATATATTTCCAAATCGGGATGGTGTGTGACTTGGAGGGGAACGTGCAGGTGGTGGTGTTCCCGTGTGCCTGCTGCTCTTGTCCTTCTAGGTGGTAGAGATCACGGGTTTGGGAGGTGCTGTCGAAGAAGTCTTGGCGAGTTGCTGCAGTGCATCCTGTAGATGGTACACACGGCAGCCACTGTGTGCCGGTAGTGAAGGGAGTGAATATTTAGGGTGGTGGATGGGGTGTCAATCAAGCGGGCTGCTTTTTCCTGGATGGAAGTGGGGACTCCTCTTAAAATGCTCCTATGTCTCACCCGTTGCCCCCCCACCCCAACCAGTGCCCTCAATGCTGCCTTCTCTCCCAATGGCCGAGTTTGGCCCTGCACAGATGCAGGTGGAGCAGTCTTTGGTGGGGCCCTCATGGGCTCCAAAACCCCGAGAGCATCTCAGTAGTCAGGGCAGGGACCTGAGCATCCTCTGCTGAAGCCATAGGGAATGCACCACATAGAAGTGCTAGGAAGAGGAAGGCTAAAGTTTTGTAATCACCAAGGGGATGCATAAGGGTGACTGATGGAAAGTCATGTGTTTCATTTATATTTGTTTTTTGTTACATTCACATTAAATGTTATGATTCTCACCACCATTGCCACGTCTTGCCAATTCTTGAGTCCTTTTTGTGAAAACGCCCTTTCATGTGCTTCATCATGAATGGCGAGACATGATGCTATCCATTGAGCGCGTGTACAATGGGTGTATGTGTGGTTGAAGAAGTATTTTGGGCAAGCGGTGGGGTCGGGGGGGGGGGTAGCTGGTGTTGGTGGTGGTTGTTCCAGGCGGCCTGAGTAATTCACTATCTTCAAGTTGCAGATCTCATTATGAGAACTTGTTAGGTATGAGTGAATCCCTGGCATCACGGGCAGCCATGTGCACCGCAGCTCTAGAAATGTGTTCCCCATCTTCGTTGTCCTCCTCCTTCTCATCATCGTCTTCTTCTTCAATGTTGCCGGCAGATGAGGATGAAGATGCTTCATGAGGGCATTCGAGCTCCTCCACCTGTGACCCTCTCTGTTGAGCGATGTCATGCAGGACGCAGCACACGGTTATTATTCTGCACACCCTCGCTGGTGAGTTCTGAAGGGCTCCCCCAGATCGATCCAGGCACCTGAAGCGCAACTTCAGCATTCCTATGGTTTGTTCAATGACAGGCCTGATGGTGATGTAACTGTCATTGTACTGCTGCTGTGCCTCGTTGGTGGGGTTTCTCACAGGTGTCATGAGCCACATCTGCAGGGGGTATCCCTTGTCTCCAATGAGCCAGCCCTTAGGTCTGTCTTGTGTGTGGAAGAGGGCCGGGATATTGGACTCGCCAAAAGGAAGGAATCATGGTAGCTGGCAGGGAATATCCCTTTCTGTTGATGAACAGTCCTGGCTGACGTGCAGGTCCTCAGATTGCTACGTGTGTGCAATCGATTGCGCCCTACACCCTGGGAAGCCAGCCAGAGAGTTGAAACCCACTGCCCTCGCAGTCTGGCTGATGTCGTTGCAGGGGAAGTTGACGTAGTTGGATGCCCTGGCAAACAAGCCATCTGTCACCTGTCTTATACATTTATGTGCAGGTGACTGAAAGACCCTGGTGATGTCATCAGTGGTGCCCTGGAGGGATCCGGAGGCAAAGAAATTGAGGGCAGCGTGACTTTAATTGCGACAGGCAATGCGTGGCCACCAGGCCCAACTGGGAGCAGCTTTGCATGAAGGATCCTGCAGGTGTCTGGGACCACCTGCCAACTCAATCTGAGCTTGTGTAGGCACTGCTCCTCAGAGAGGTCCAGGAAGCTCAGACTCTGCCTGTGGACCCTCTCACGTGGGTAGTGCCTCCTGCGATGTCAGCCCTTCTGTTGGTCCCCTCTCTGCTCTTCTCCAGGTCCTTGTGGCACACCTCTGTCTTGTGCACCTGCAACTCCCAGAACTGCACACCCTGCCGACTGCAGATGGTGATGTGCCTCCTCCTCAGATGTAGTGCTGAATAAATCCATTGCGCCCCTCATCCTGATGGTGTCAGTTTGAGGGGATCCAAAATGTAGGTAAATATGTGCGAACACAAGAATTCTGAGTGTGAACCAAAAAATCTCAGTCTAACCACAAAGAACTCCCAGCCAAAGGTTTATCTAAGAGAACTGAATGCCCTAATGCAAAAACTCACCTTTTCTTCACGTCAATCACTGGTTTAAAGCCCCAAATGAGGGTCAGCTGCAACTCCTCTCCATTTCCATGGCTTATTTCAAAGGCCACGGGAGGCACATTCAGAAGTTAAAATGGTTTGTGTCAGTCAACACACAAAAATTTAACATCTTTAAGTACCTCAGTTGGCCCTTCAAATATCATCCTGCCGGCTTTAAGTGCAGGAAGGACTCCCAGGTTTCAGAAGTGCACATGCACCCAAACGCATCTGGGTCAAACCCGCAAGTCCGCGCGTTGGAGCTGGGCTGCGGTCCTGCACTGAAAGCGGAGAATTTTTACTTCCCACCCGTCCCGACGGGTTAAAACTTACCCCAATGAGTTTAAGTTACTTTAAAACAAACTCACCTTCAGGAGCAGAGAAAAAGGACTTCCAATTTTTCAGAAATATGGAAAAATGTCGAAGAAAAACATTTCGCAGTAAAGGTTCTGAAAACATTAATGTAAATATTTCAAAGCCTATTTAATAGCTCCTGCGTCCTTCTTGCTGCCCTTGTTCATATTTCAAATGGTCATACAAAAAAAAGAACAACCCAGCACAAATACTGCTGAATTATACTAGCCATGTATTTAAATATTTTTGCATTAGACCGAGGGCTTTGACAAGGCTCCCGCTGGAAATGGGGACACGCACTTCAGCTCAATACAAATAGAATGATGAGGCGTGGGCATCACTTCTCGCTGAAGGGATACAAAATTCCGGGAGTCCTGGTCTCCCGGGAGAAGTGTGGCAGAGCAGGATTCCTGTTCACCCATGGATGCAGACCCTGTCCCAAATTGTGGGGATGGGGTCATTTAAATACTCAGGGCAGACAGCCCATGCCTGTAAGGGTTCCTCAGAGGTGGAAAAGGCGCCATGTCATTCCAAGGATGGATCTGAAGCCTAGAAAGGGCTGAGGAGCAACATCGTTTAAATTGGTACAATGCTCCTGAAGTACCATAAGGGCATTTCTGGGGAGGTGATCGATCCTCTGTAGGATCGCTAGTGCACTCCTGGGGGTGTTTACTAGGCCCTGAACAAAACTCGTCTCTCATCTGCGGAGAGTTTCATTGTACCGAATGAGGGTGTAAACAATCCAGGTACTCACCCAATCACAGCTCAAGACATAGGGGTGTGGGCACAAGACTCACCCACATGCCCCCAGACTGGAATTTGATGGACATGTTAAACAGGGCAGAAATCAATGCATTCGGGTTCTGCCTTGTGGTCTCCTGGCAGGCATCTGGTCTCCTGGCAGGCAATGCAATACCTTCTACCCTCTCTTGCGACTGAAATTTTGGCTCCATGGTGCCACTGGAACAGAACTTCCTGTTACATTAGAGGAATTCTACATAAGTGGCCATTTTTCTGAGTTTGAGGGGGAAGCCTTTTTTTTTATGCGTTCATGGGATGTGGGCGTCGCTGGCGAGGCCGGCATTTATAGCCCATCCCTAATCGCCCTTGAGAAGGTGGTGGTGAGCCGCTTTCTTGAACCACTGCAGTCCGTGTGGTGAAGGTTCTCCCACAGTGCTGTTAGGGAGGGAGTTCCAGGATTGTGACCCAGTGACGATGAAGGAATGGCGATATATTTCCAAGTTGGGATGGTGTGTGACTTGGAGGGGAACGTGCAGGTGGTGATGTTCCCATCTACCTGCTGCTCGTGTCCTTCAAGGTGGTAGAGGTCACGGGTTTGGGAGGTGCTGTTGAAGAAGTCTTGGTGAATTGCTGCAGTGCATCCTGTGGATGGTACACACAGCAGCCACAGTGCACCAGTGGTGAAGGGAGTGAATGTTTAGGGTGGTGGATGAGATGCCAATCAAGCGGGCTGCTTTGTCCTGGATGGTGTCGAGCTTCTTGAGTGTTGTTGGAGCTGCACTCATCCAGGCAAGCGGAGAGTATTCCATCACACTCCTGACTTGTGCCTTGTAGATGGTGGAAAGGCTTTGGGAAGTCAGGAGGTGAGTCACTCTCCGCAGAATACCCAGCCTCTGACCTACTCTTTTAGTCACAGTATTTATATGGCTGGTCCAGTTAAGTTTCTGGTCAATGGTGACCCCCAGGATGTTGATGGTGGGGGATTCGGCGATGGTGATGCCGTTGAATGTCAAGGGGAGGTGGTTAGACTCTCTCTTGTTGGAGATGGTCATTGCCTGGCACTTGTCTGGAGTGAATGTTACTTGCCACTTATGAGCCCAAGCCTGGATGTTGTCCAGGTCTTGCTGCATACGGGCTCGGACTGCTTCATTATCTGAGGGGTTGCGAATGGAACTGACCATTGTGCAATCATCAGCGAACATCCCCATTTCTGACTTTATGATGGAGGGAAGATCATTGATGAAGCAGCTGAAGATGGTTGGGCCTTGGACACTGCCTTGAGGAACTCCTGCAGCAATGTCCTGAGGCTGAGATGATTGGCCTCCAACAACCACTACCATCTTCCTTTGTGCTAGGTATGACTCCAGCCACTGGAGAGTTTTCCCCCTGATTCCCATTGACTTCAATTTTACTGGGGCTGCTTGGTGCCACACTCGGTCAAATGCTGCCTTGATGGTCAAGGGCAGTCACTCTCACCTCACCTCTGGAATTCAACTCTTTTGTCCATGTTTGGACCAAGGCTATAATGAGGTCTGGAGACTAACCATCGTAGAAGTAGGGACCCTACGTCAGGGACGTAGAGACTACGTCAGGGACGTAAAGACGACGTCGAGAGAGAGCAAATCGCCTGGCCAGCGTTATCTCTCCTTTCCAGGTAATATAATATCCTTTCTATTCTGTGACCACTCAGGGAGTGTTAGTCAGAGAAACCTAGTGGGTGTGCGTTTAAATCTTAATACTCAGGGAGTGTTAGTCAGGGAAACCTAGTGGGTGTGCGTTTAAATCCTAGTTTGAGTATAAAACTGTATAACCCGCTGTAAACTGCAAGCCTATATCTAACTAGACGTATAAGCGGTATGTACATGATCTAATAACGTTAATAAATTGAATTGAGAATTAAGAGAGAATTGACTCATCCTCTGTGTACTAAGCTAAAACCGTTAACCGGTGACTTCCGGTCAACATATTTGGCGTCCCTGGGTGGGCTCGAGGATAAATCTCTCCGTTGCGTCAGTGGGAGCCTCGAGGCGAACCGAATTTGGCAAAGTATACAGAGAACAGGAGTTTGGGTTAATTCATAGCATAAGATGACGAATAAAGGGAAATCACCAAACCCTGGGGACTTGGACTGTTTTGATTGGAAGGGACTCCTTCAAAAATACGTAATAGGGAAGTGGCCGCAATACGGCGAGTATGCGGGTCACATTGGAGACAAGGGAACGCCTGTTGGGGAGGTCCTTTTGAGAATTGCGCAAACAAAGATGTCAGATAGGAAATTAAAAAAGATACAGAAGTCCGTAGCGATCGGATGTTTACTTGAGGAATGGATAGAATGCCGACAGCAGGCTAGGAGAGAGAGAGAAGAGACTCAGAAAATCCAAGACGGATTAGGAGTTGAGAATAAAAAGCTCCGTGAGGAGATAGCCCGCCTTAGTGAGCAGGTAACTGATCTACAGGGACAGAGAAGTGCAGATTTGATGCACATGAACCAATATCAGTTACAGTGCGAAAAATTGACTAATGAAAAGAGTAAGAGAGAGGGAGAAGCCCAAGCAGCTAAAGCTGAGGTGGAGAGATGGAAACAACAATGTAGTGATTTAAAAGCTGCTATGAATGTGATTCACAGATCAGCTCAAGTGAAGAGGAGTAGTACTGGCGATCACACAACGTGTCAGAAAGTGATAGGGAGGCTGCAAGATCAGCTAGCCGCACAGAGGGGCATATTGTGTGCTTTTGCACCCGGAAGAGGTGAAGAAAGTGGTCTAGGGGATGTAGATTGGGATGATTTAGCAGACGAGGCGGATAGATACAGCAGCGGTGATAGGGAACCTCCACTAGGGGACCCACCGCCAGCATATGCTCCAGAGCCGAAAGAACCGCCTGCCCCAATGGCCCCCCTTGTAACCACTAGAGCACAGGTGGGGGAAGATGGTCAGGATATGACATATTCCACCCCACTTGGGGTACAGGAACTGAGGGTTATTGTGAAAGATATTGGGACGTGTGCGCCTGGGGATGATCCTAGGGAGTTGTTCCTAGCGGTCAGGCAACAGAGAGCGATACACGGCTTGGACGATGCTGAGGAAAGAAAATTAATCCTAATGTGCCTACACCCACATATACACTCCGCCCTACCGGAGGAACAAAAACTTGGTAGAGGCACAAATGAGGCCTTAAAGGACCAGGTATTATCTGTCATGGGCGATAACAGAGGGGATCCAGTGGAGGCACTAATGAGATGCTATCAAAGGAAAGGTGAACACCCCACTGTATTTTTGGCCTGCATTTGGGCGGTGTTTCAAGGGGTCTACGGTACAGACTTAGATAGGGATAATTTACAGTGGGAGGTTAGGAACCGATGGCTGAGAACACTAGTGTCGCATGGCACTGAGGAGTCGAGGAAGGCACCAGATCAGTTTGACCCCGCTGATGACACACATAAGGAACCCTGGATAATTAGGAAGATGGTTAGAGTATGGGAAAGGGAAATACCAAAATGATCCAAGGCATCCGGGGACAGAGCAATGCCTGTTAAAGATCAGATGATAACCTGGAGAAATGAAGGGAGGGGACCTACTCAGGGGGAACCCCCTCCAGCTTATCAGACAGTGGGAAGAGGTAGAGGCGGAGGAAGAGGAAACTTCTCAGGAACAGGGAGAACTCAAGGCGAGGTGTCCAAATGCTATAGCTGTGGCCAAGAGGGACACTTCGCAAGGGACTGCCCGAACCCGAGACGAGAGAATGCAGGTCGGGGAAGAAATCAGAGCCTACCTGTGGAAGGGCTGAATAGACCAAGTCCTCAGTGTGATACGATAGAAATACCACCGAGTTCCGGGTTGTACCCCGAACTGCAATGACGATCTCAGGCCTCTCCGTTATGGGTGTGTGACATGGGGAGACCCCTAGTGAATGGTAGGGTTGGAGGCCGCCCTCTTACATTCCTTTGGGACACAGGGGGATCCCGAACCACCATTAACACCACTCAGATCAATGACATAGATTGGAAAATTCAAAACAAAATTATTCTAAGTGGATTCACAGGGCATTCACAAGTGGGATATGTGAGTGCACCGTTGGAAATCGGTGTGGGAGACATAGTGAGAGAGCATTCAGTGGTCCTTATTAAATTACCCAGAGAACAAGAACATATATTAAGGAGTGACTATATGGCCAAAGTGGGATTCTGCTTCGACCCTGTTAATTGTATGATTTGGCAAATGCCTTTGGGCATGGGTAGTATAAATCACACAGTCGTCCCGGTGGGGGAATATCAGGATAGGATATGCACGATCGGGGAAATGTGGATAGAACCAGGAGAAATGAGTAACGATCATGAAGTACAACAGATTATTGTACAAAACTCAATAGTATTTGCCCGACATAAACATGATTGTGGGAAAATGACCGGGAATGTGTGTATAAAAGGTCCAGACCCCAATCCACAGAAGCAGTATGGTTTCCCAAAGCAAGCAGAAGAAGAGATAGAGAAGGTGATACAGAGTCTGCTGCAGCAAGGGATATTAAGACCAATAGCTTCCACTAATAATGCACCTATTTGGCCAGTAAGGAAACCCGACGGTAGCTGGCGACTAACGATAGATTACAGAGAATTAAATAAAGTCACCCCGTTAACAGCCCCTACTGTAGCAACTAGCCCAGAGACAGTAGTTCGACAAAATGAGGATGCGCAGTGGTTTACGGTTTTGGACATAAGTAACGGTTTTTGGTCTATTCCACTGGAGAAAGAATGTCAATATAAATTTGCATTTACTTTCCAAGGACAGCAATATACATGGACCGCCCTGCCGCAGGGGTTTCACAATTCCCCGTCCATATTTCACCAACGGCTGAAGGAAGGGTTAAAAGGATTGTCGAGGCCTGAATGTCTAGCGCAGTATGTAGACGACTTACTCCTACAAACTGAAACCAAGGAGGAACATTATCAACTGCTAAGTGAATTACTGCAGTTGTTACATGACTTGGGATTAAAGATAAACCCTAAAAAAGCGCAGATCATGAAACAAAAAGTTACTTACTTGGGAATGATTCTGACGCCGGGACAAAGGGACATTAACAAGCGAAGGGTAGAGACAGTTGGTAGACTCCCTGTTCCGCGGGATGTAAAAGGGTTAAGGTCCTTCTTGGGGTTGATGGGATATTGCAGGGACCATATTGATGGATTCGCCTCAAAGGCGGCCCCGCTGATGGAATTATTAAAAAAGAATGTGGCCTGGGAGTGGAAAACAGAACACAGCCAGGCCATGACTGATCTAAAGCAAGCACTAGCTGTCACGCCTGCTTTAAAAACCCCAAATCCAACTGAGCCGTTTTCATTGGAGGTGGCTACCACAGACACCACCCTCTCGGCAGTTCCATTACAGGAGACACACGGGAGATTACGACCAGTAGCGTACGCCTCACGTATGCTCTCACCAGTAGAGCAGGGGTATACGGTATGCGAAAAACACTTGCTAGCTGTCTTTTGGGCAGTGCAGCATTTTACCGATATAGTGGGACTAAACCCATTTATAATATTAACAGAACACACCCCAGTACAGCTACTGTTAGATGGAAGGATTAAGGATGGTTCAGTTAGCCAAAATAGAATCGCTAGATGGACATTGTTGCTGCAAGGGAGAAATATAACCGTAAAGGGGGTAAAAACCACTACTATGTTATCAGACAACTTAGTTTATCAGGGAGAGAAACATGAGTGTCAATTGATGATAGCAAATGACCCCAAGGGCCCATTTGTATCAAAACAAAAAGGAGGGGGTAAGACGGGGCCTGAAAGCAGAAAGACAAAGGAAACAGGAAAGGAAGAACCCTCTTTTAAAATTTTTGTGGATGGCTCTTCATCAGTACAGGATGGGGAAAGGAGAACTGGCTGTGGGATATATATAGAGTTGAGCCCCGGACAGAGAGTAATGATTAGAATACAACAGCCCACCTCATTCCTGAGTCCAAAGTTTGCCGGTCCCTATGAGATAGTAGACAAAGCTGGCCCATCTGTATACAGGATATTAACAGCACCAGATCAGAGTGGCTGGTACCACATTAATCAGTTGAAGTTGGTAGGAGAAAAACAAGATAATCATCATTGGCATGTGCTGCTCGATGCTAACGATGTTCCCAATTCTGAAGGTCAGGGAGATCAAGAACAGGACCAGCTACAGGTCCAAGAGGAGGTGTTTGAACACAAATTTGATACTGTCCGTTCACATGCAGAGGCGAATCCAGGAAAAAAATGAAAGAAAAATAAAACAAAAAGGGGGAATAAGTGGGTTCGAAGAAACGGACGGTTAGAATCTGAAACAAATTGGGAACAGGATATGGACGGTCTGGCTCAGTATATGGAGAGACTGGACTTATGATAGTACCTAAAAGAAACTGTACATAAGAGCAGAAATTACACTTGTTTATTACAGGTCCAGCCTAGAATGAAGGGGATGATGCATTTTGTTGCTATCGGATTGACCATCATCAGAACTGTGGTTGAACCTGCCTCGGAGCCGTCACGATGAATGAACGTGCCTGAAGCAATGTCGACGGCGGAGGGATATCCCGAGACCAGGGACAACTTTGCTCTGCAGAATAAGACAGTCCGAACCAACAAAGGGGAAAGAGAGGATTTAAATTTGTATTATACGGGAGTGGATGGGTTAGCGTGTGCGGGAAAGACTTTGGGTATACCGGAGGGAGCAGGAGTACGGTTTTCATGTAACACAGTTCTAGAGGTGACATTGTCGGTTATCCCAGAGGGAAAAATCATTAATCAATTTGTGGGTCCATTTATGGAGCGACCATTGGGGAACGACGGTCGAGGTAAAATATGGTCCACTGGGACCACACCTATGTAAATATTGACTGGAGTAGTGACTCATAAAGGGAAATATTACGTTGGGGCGGTGTTTCATATTCCCCGGCACGGAGGCAATTTGCCCTACCCTTTAAAAAGAGTTCATAACGTGGGCAAGTATCATGAGGGTACTTGGATATCTTTGAGCAATCCACCATCTCATGCTATTGTAATGGACGGTGCTGAGAAAGGGGTAGATTTGTCAAAGTGTCACCAAGGAGGGAATCACTGGGCCTGTCCAGAAGAGATAACGAGACAGAAACTTACTAATTGTGGGTTCAGTACTTATGAAAATTGTTCATTGTCCATTTTGCCGGTTAACAACCAGTCCTTTTTACAATATGCCCTTGTGGGACAAACTTATTACACAGCCACAGCGGCTATGAGCTATAATAAAGGATGGAAACAGTGCCCTCTGGAAGGACACAATGTGGCCATTAACAATGTGACCTCAGACCTGGTTGTCAGTGGACAAGTTCTGCCCAAGCCAATAATGAGGATGGTAATAAACGAAAATCTCACAGTCCAACGTACCGATATAGACCAAGATCTGCGGAAATATGTTCCTACCGAACTACCACCCATTCCGCACCTGACTGCAGATTGGATGCAAATAGCGGAGGAAGCCAATGAGATAATTCATCAATGGACTAAACACACTAAAATAATTAAAACGCATGCTGATAAAGCAGATGAACTGCTACGGGACCCCGGGTTCTGGGATAAGTTTTGGAATTGGGGATCTAATGTTCAAATACATCCATGGGTCAGGATTTTATCACATGCTGCTGTAGTTGTGATTTTATGTGCATTAATATTTGTCATATTCAATGTATATCAGCTTAGAAGGTGGAAAAATGAAATTTTGCAACAATTGAGTGTTAGTGCTATAATGAAACAGAAGAAGCGATTATCAATATAAGGACAGTGTGTGAAGTATATTTTATATGCTTCTTTTTTGTATTTTTCCTATAACCATTTATATTTTTTCTATAACCATATGATATCATGGATGTAACATGCCCATTGGGGGACAATGACAACCTCAGGAGTGGTACACAGAAAGTGAGAATAATGATCCTAAGATAAGCATCTTTGGATCAAAAAGGGGGAGATGTTGTCCCGGGGCTGCAGAAAATTACTGAGCTTAATTCGAATTGCTAACAAAGACACTGACTTTTGAACTGAGGTGACCTGGAGTTCGGTCACTGGTCTGAACTGGCCAGAACCGGTTTGAATTCGTTCCGCTTCTTAGAGGGACAAAGGAACTGTGATGAGACACCAGGCCTCATTTAGAAAAGGAGTAATGAGGTGATGCTACCTAGCCCCTTGGAACAGAGCCAATCAGGGGATGACACTGACCACTCAAGGAATTTTAAGCCAAACGGAGAAGACAGCATCATTCGAAAAGACAGACTTGGAGTTAAAACTGAAGAATTGCAGGCTTGGTGCCAGAGAGTGTGTTTTTGTGTGAGGGAGACTCTGGAGACTAACCATCGTGGAAGTAGGGACCCTACGTCAGGGACGTAGAGACTACGTCAGGGACGTAGAGACGACGTCGAGAGAGAGAGAGAGCGAATCGCCTGGCCAGTGTTATCTCTCCTTTCCGGGTAATATAATATCCTTTCTATTCTGTGACCACTCAGGGAGTGTTAGTCGGAGAAACCTAGTGGGTGTGCGTTTAAATCTTAATACTCAGGGAGTGTTAGTCAGAGAAACCAAGTGGGTGTGCGTTTAAATCCTAGTTTGAGTATAAAACTGTATAACCTGCCATAAACTGCATGCCTATATCTAACTAGACGTATAAGCGGTATGTACATGATCTAATAACGTTAATAAAGTGAATTGAGAATTAAGAGAGAATTGACTCTTCCTCTGTGTACTAAGCCAAAACCGTTAACCGGTGACTTTCGGTCAACAGACTGATGGTGCGGTAATTGGCCGGATTGGATTTGTCCTGCTTTTTGTGGACAGGACATACCTGGGCAATTTTCCACATTGTTGGGTAGATGCCAGTGATGTAGCTGTACTGGAACAGCTTGGCTAGAGGCGCAGCCAGTTCGAGAGCACAAGTCTTCAGCACTTATTTATGTTACTTCATTCAAATTATTAAGGGCTGACCTAATAGACCTAACCTATTCAAGGTTAATAAGAGTCACAGTGAGGTAGATAGTGAGAGACTGTTTCCACTGGTCAAGGAGACGTAACAAGACGACTCAAATTGAAAATAATCAGAAAAAGTTCTGAAGGGAAAGTTAGAAAAAAATTGCAGAGACTGATTAGAATAGGTGTTTCTGCACTGTAACATTCTAACATTCTTTACGGAACCTGCCAGCTCCACCAGATTACCAGCCAGGTGATGAAGATGAACATCTACCCCTCAATATCTGGTGATCTCAGCTACCCACTGTTCCAGCCCTTGCAACATGGTCATAAAAGCTTTTTAGCTGGGATCATAAAATTCCCCTATAGTAGTGTCCATGCAACCAAGAATCTCAAGCATGCTAGGATTTAATGCTCGCACAATCTATAAAGCTGCTCCCTGTTCCTGCAATTCATAAGAAATGCTAATACTCCAAACCTTGTATCTGAGTTTCAAAGGATTTACAGCTATTACATTCACTGCATAGAATGTACAATTGATTGCAATTCTCAGTAAATTGGCTGCTGTAAGTAATACACTATTACACATGTAAAATCTATTATCTGTAAGTATGCTATGTAAATACAATTCATGGCATGAGCTCAATCCCAGAAGTCAATGTTATATAAACGAATGTTAGATCGCTCCAGTTGCCCCAAGGGAAACACCCTCACACAATGAACAAAACCTGAGAGAGTGAATCATTTATATAAAAAACCTACACAACGCAAATAAGATTCCTTTCCAATACCGAACTCTATTAGTCTGCAATTTAATTAGCAATCAGTTATGGTATCCTGTCACCAATTATTCAATTCTCGATCCTACAAAAATTGCAGTAGTATTTTTCTACCACAGCCAGACATGCTACAAGATTAGCTCTTCCTGTCATCTTCAGTGCGTGATGTTAACATGTTTAGCATCCATTCTTCAGTAGATTCAGTAATATTTATCAACACTGTTCTTGTGCTCGAAAATATGAAAGCAGTGAAAAAGATCTTCTGTGTTACTTGCTCACTTGTCTATTATTTCTTTCCTCGATACACATAAATTGTACTTTAGATGTAAAGCAAATTTCCATCCTTCCAAATTCGTGCTGACTGAGTGGAAGTGAGAGGCATCAGAGAAAGTTTCTACACACCGTGTTTTTCACCTCACTCTTGTTCTTTATACATTTATGTTATATTTGCATATGTTTGGATGTACTTTGCCCTGGGGACAGTTTCCCAATCCAACTCTGCTGCAAGAAACATTGGTAGCGAGAATCCAACTTGTGACTATTATGGCCGCTAAAGTGTTCTGGCCCCATTTCTTTCATTTATTCCCCGAGTTGGACGGCTGTGATTTTTCCAATGTGATAATAAATTAGGACCCCCCCCAATCAGATGTTAGTTGCCATTATTCAAATCTACTGTCTCAACAAGGCATTTTACATATTATAAGTATGCAAATAAACATAACATCATATGTCCCAAGTGATAAAAATGGAGTCCAACAGAAAACAATAGCTGACACTTTTTTTCCCAATCCTACATAATATATCGTGTCTAATAATTTTCTAAACATCAAGTTCCATTCTTTGGAACATTCACAAAACTATAAACACCTGAAGGAAGGCCATTTGTATGTCTCATGATAACTACGAAATGTTAATACAACTGCAAGAAACCCACAAGATTGTCAAAAAAATTAACAATCTGAAAAAGATAGTAAAAACAAATGGATTTCATTGCCGAAACATTAAAGATACATCACTGATGGGCACTGTATTAAAGTAAGGCCTGGTCTGATCATGCCTTATATCTTCAGATGAGAATACTACAAAAGGATTCAGTAAGGAGAGTGTTATTGAAGTTAATTGGATACCAAGCCCCAACAATTTTCTCACTGAGGGCTCAATTTTCACCTTAGTGCAATTGTGCAAATTTGTGATGACCTTTGGCAATGAGATGAATGAGGACTTTATAGGAGCAACAGCTTCCAAACTATTTTTGTCAACCTTGTTAGCAGCAATGCTGGAAAGATTAACTAGAGGACCAATAACAATCTTCTTCACTTTGCAAAGGAAGAACAGACTGGGAATGTCTTGTTGCTAAATCTTCTGTGGCCAGCTCAATCTTGTAAAGTTAGGAGTTACAGGCAGTGAGCCTCACCTAACAGCCTTGCATATTGGAAAATCATGGGCCCACTGTCCAAGATTCTCCGTCCATTAATATTAAAGTGAACTGACAATCCGAGGTAGTCCGCCTGTAATTTCCCCACACGGTTATCTGGGAGGTGAGCTTGGAAAAATCAGGTCTAATTTTCCACAGGGCATCAGGGAAATAAACTGCCAAGGTAGTTTCCCAGCCTTTTCTTTGCCCATTTGCTGGTCCTCCCACCTACTCCCATTCCTCTCCCCAGCCACCCTTCCTCTTGCCCTCATCCTCTCTCCCCTCCTTCATCACTGAACTACCCTTCCCCCATCCTCCTCCTCTACCCCTTCCTGCTTTCCCCCTTTCTCATAACCTTCCTACCCCCTCGTATTCACTCTGATATCCTCTTCATACTTCCTCGCCCTGCTCCCCTCCATGTCCTCCCCCGTCCTTTCCCTCCCCACCCTGGTCCAATTATCTCCCAACACTCTTAACCCCTCTTGATTTGAATATTGCACTTTGGGGGGGAGGGGCATAAATTTCAAATTCAGGGGGGCCGCAAAGCAAGCGGCAGCAGATCCGCCCGCCCATTATACACCCTGCCCAATTTTCCTTGTCATCGTATTTTAACTAAAATTGTGAAGAACGTAGCTTTCAAGCCCCAATTTAATCATCCCATTGGAAATCATTTCTCTAGTGCCTGAGAATCGATAGATTTATCCAAAGATTTTATAAATAAACTAGTCGATCTCCCTTGGCATTGCACTCTAGGGGGATGAAATTCAACATCTTCTGGGGTGTAAATCAGGTGGTAGCGGATTGGCTGGCCGTTATACACATCCCCCAATCTTTCTTCAGTTGAAACGCGGATTATCATATTGGGGCTTGAAAGCTACATTCTTCACAATTTTAGTTAAATTAAGAAAATTGATCAGAAATATCCTGCAAAAAAGCATATGCAAATGTAAGTTCCGTTTAATTTTAGAGGTATTAAAATGTCAAGCTTGAAGTTTTTAATAAGCCATGATCACACTAAATTCTGAGTTCTTCTTTAACCATCTGAAACTACCGGATTGTCGTAAAAACCCATCTGGTTCACTAATGTCCTTTAGGGAAGGAAGCCTGCCGCCCTTACCCGGTCTGGCCTATATGTGACTCCAGACCCACAGCAATGTGGTTGATTCTTAATTGCCCTCTGAAATGGCCGAGCAAGCCACTCAGTTGTAAAATCTCGCGACGAAAAGTCATAATAAGAATAAAACCGGACGGACCACCCGGCATCGGACCACGAGGCACCGGACACGACAACGGCAAAACACCAAGCCCAGTCGACCCTGCAAGGTCCTCCTTACTAACATCTGGGGACTTGTGCCAAAATTGGGAGAGCTGTCCCACAGACGAGTCAAGCAACAGCCTGACATAGCCATACTCACAGAATCATATCTTTCAGCCAACGTCCCAGACTCTTCCATCACCATCCCTGGATATGTCCTGTCCCACCGGCAGGACAGACCCACCAGAGGTGACGGTACAGTGATATACAGTCAGGAGGGAGTGGCCCTGGGAGTCCTCAACATTGACTCTGGACATCATGAAATCTCATGGCATCAGGTCAAACATGGGCAAGGAAACCTCCTGCTGATTACCACCAACCGTCCTCCCTCAGCTGATGAATCAGTCCTCCTCCATGTTGAACACCACTTGGAGGAAGCACTGAGGGTAGCAAGGGCTCAAAATGTACTCTGGGTGGGGGACTTCCATTTCCATCACCAAGAGTGGCTCGGTAGCACCACTACTGACCGAGCTGGCCGAGTCCTGAAGGACATAGCTGCCAGACTGGGCCTGCGGCAGGTGGTGAGCGAACCAACACGAGGGAAAAACTTACTTGACCTCGTCCTCACCAATCTACCTGTCCCAAATAGATCTGTCCATGACAGTATTGGTAGGAGTGACCACCGCACAGTCCTCGTGGAGATGAAATCCCGTCTTCGCACTGAGGACACCATTCAACGTGTTGTGTGGCACTACCACCGTGCTAAATGGGATAGATTCAGAACAGATCTAGCAGCTCAAAACTGGGCATCCATGAGGCGCTGTGGGCCATCAGCAGCAGCAGAATTGTATTCCAGCACAATCTGCAACCTCATGGCCCGGCATATTCCTCACTCTACCATTACCAACAAGCCAGGGGATCAACCCTGGTTCAATGAGGAGCGTAGAAGAGCATGCCAGGAGCAGCACCAGGCATACCTAAAAATGAGGTGCCAACCTGGTGAAGCTACAACTCAGGACTACATGCATGCTAAACAGCAGAAGCAACATGCTATAGACAGAGCTAAGCGATTCCACAACCAACGGATCAGATCAAAGCTCTGCAGTCCTGCCACATCCAGTCGTGAATGGTGGTGGACAATTAAACAACTAACGGGAGGAGGAGGCTCTGCAAACATCCCCATTCTCAATGATGGCGGAGTCCAGCACGTGAGTGCAAAAGACAAGGCTGAAGCGTTTGCAACCATCTTCAGCCAGAAGTGCCGAGTGGATAATCCATCTCAGCCTCCTCCCGATATCCCCACCATCACGGAAGCCAGTCTTCGGCCAATTCGATTCACTCCACGTGATATCAAGAAACGGCTGAGTGCACTGGATACAGCAAAGGCTATGGGCCCCGACAACATCCCAGCTGTAGTGCTGAAGACTTGTGCTCCAGAACTAGCTGCGCCTCTAGCCAAGCTGTTCCAGTACAGCTACAACACTGGCATCCACCCGACAATGTGGAAAATTGCCCAGGTATGTCCTGTCCACACAAAGCAGGACAAATCCAATCCGGCCAATTACCGCCCCATCAGTCTACTCTCAATCATCAGCAAAGCGATGGAAGGTGTTGTCGACAGTGCTATCAAGCGGCATTTACTCACCAATAACCTGCTCACCGATGCTCAGTTTGGGTTCCGCCAGGACCACTCGGCTCCAGACCTCATTACAGCCTTGGTCCAAACATGGACAAAAGAGCTGAATTCCAGAGGTGAGTTGAGAGTGACTGCCCTTGACATCAAGGCAGCATTTGACCGAGTGTGGCACCAAGGAGCCCTAGTAATATTGAAGTCAATGGGAATCAGGGGGAAAACTCTCCAGTGGCTGGAGTCATACCTAGCACAAAGGAAGATGGTAGTGGTTGTTGGAGGCCAAGCATCTCAGCCCCAGGGCATTGCTGCAGGAGTTCCTCAGGGCAGTGTCCTAGGCCCAACCATCTTCAGCTGCTTCATCAATGACCTTCCCTCCATCATAAGGTCAGAAATGGGGATGTTCGCTGATGACTGCACAGTGTTCAGTTCCATTCGCAACCCCTCAGATAATGAAGCAGTCCGAGCCCGCATGCAGCAAGACCTGGACAACATCCAGGCTTGGGCTCATAAGTCGCAAGTAACATTCGCGCCAGATAAGTGCCAGGCAATGACCATCTCCAACAAGAGAGAGTCTAACCACCTTGACATTCAACGGCATTACCATCGCCGAATCCCCCACCATCAACATCCTGCGGGTCACCATTGACCAGAAACTTAACTGGACCAGCCATATAAATACTGTGGCTACGAGAGCAGGTCAGAGGCTGGGTATTCTGCGGCGAGTGACTCACCTCCTGACTCCCCAAAGCCTTTCCACCATCTACAAGGCACAAGTCAGGAGTGTGATGGAATACTCTCCACTTGCCTGGATGAGTGCAGCTCCAACAACACTCAAGAAGCTCGACACCATCCAAGATAAAGCAGCCCGCTTGATTGGCACCCCATCCACCACCCTAAACATTCACTCCCTTCACCACCGGCGCACTGTGGCTGCAGTGTGCACCATCCACAGGATGCACTGCAGCAACTCGCCAAGGCTTCTTCGACAGCACCTCCCAAACCCGCGACCTCTACCACCTAGAAGGACAAGGGCAGCAGGCGCGTGGGAACAACACCACCTGCACGTTCCCCTCCAAGTCACACACCATCCCGACTTGGAAATATATCGCCGTTCCTTCATTGTCGCTGGGTCAAAATCCTGGAACTCCCTTCCTAACAGCACTGTGGGAGAACCGTCACCACACGGACTGCAGCGGTTCAAGAAGGCGGCTCACCACCACCTTCTCAAGGGCAATTAGGGATGGGCAATAAATGCCGGCCTTGCCAGCGACGCCCACATCCCGTGAACGAATAAAAAAAACAAAAATTCTCGATGCATTATTGTAATGTACTTTAAAGGCCAGTGATTCTTTATATATAGAATTTATTCATTAAAAAATGTTTTAAATGACCCGAGGCATGCAAATATCATGGAAGTTTGCATACCGCAAAATTGGATTAGTAAGTGTTGGCATTTACTTTTCAAGATCAGGACCAACTCCTACAATAGTAGAAATTACTCCATCTGGAAATGAAAAGATTAACAGAACTCCCACTCAATAAAGGTAAAAAAATTCTCTTTAAATTAATACAATTTATCAAAACAGCACAAAGCAACAGATTAGAATGTGTTGTTTTGATACATTTAATGTTATTGCCTCACTACAAATGATGAGTTTAACTCATAACGTGCACTCTGATAGAAAGCAATTGCACTGGAGCATACTTCAGCTCATATGCCGGATTAGAGAAAAACAGGGCTGTTATTTTGGAGTGTCAGTCAAATTATCAGCAACTTCTGATCTTAAATTGGGTTTTCTTAAAGTAGAATTTTATTTAGGAGCAATAATTTGTATTGATTTAAATTCTTTATTTGCTTCACAACTCAGTAAGTTTTCCTGGAGGTTTTTTAAAAAGCTCATTCTGACTGCCACGGATGTCTGTTGTTGGCATGGTGCATTAAATTCCCATATATGAACTAGAATGGAAAAATGTTGATCAAACGGTACTATCTTTGTCTGGATTCTTTCATTCCCCACCGGATTGCTACCTCATGATTCATCATGCGCAGTGTCCTCTGATTTTAATTCTTTTACACCTGCTTTATTCCACACTCCTCCCTGAGGAAGGCAGGCCTTTCCCTCACTAGAAATTGTAATAAATGTCCCCATAAACATTTGATTTCTTTTCTCCCACCACTTCAGTTTGCTTTCTTTGGACTCTGTTATCTCAAACAAGCAGCTAGAGGGAGAAGGGCAGATGAGGCATGGCAGCAGAGAAGGATATCTCCACGTTTTTCAAATTTAGTTTTCAGAGAGCCAGATAACTGATAGGATAGGCAGTGATATACATCTACTGACCATGGCTTCAAGGTTCCTTGTAGAGAAATCTGCCACTGGCCTTTAGGGCGATGGTCAAATAATTCCAGCTGGGCTCATTTGGCAGTACACTTGCTTTTGAGTCAGAGGATTGTGCCTTCAAACCCCATTTAGGGCTCGACTGACACTCCAGTGCAGTACTGAGGAGTTCGGTATTATCAGAAGTGCCATTCTTTTGGATTAGAGGCAAAACTGAGGTCCTGTCTGTTTTCATTGGCTCAAATGGATGTTAAAGATCCCATGACACCATTTGAAGAAGAGCAAGGTTTCCCAGTGTCAACGCCAACATGTCTCCCAAAAGCGATCAACTGGTCACTCATCTCTTGCTATTAGTAGGATCTTACTGTAAGAAAAAATGGCTGCTGTTTTTCGCCTACACAGCAGTAACTGAATTTTAAAGTAATTCAATGTATTTGAAGCACTTTGAAACTGTTCCAGAGAAATATAATCAGGTGCTTACAAAAATGCAGGTCTTTATTTATTCTATCTTTCTTTCATGCCTTCATTTTCTGATTCTTAATCCTCAAAAATAACAATTGTTAACTACGATCCCTAGTATTGGAGGATCAACTCCGTAAAGTTTATAAGCCTAGAAATTTGCAATATTAGCAGATGAATGCTTCATGTGTTCATGTGACATTCATTTGTCTGCTATTTTACTAGTGGTGTTTATTAGAAATAGATTAATATTTCTGCTAAAATAGCAGATAGAGGAATGTGTTAAGCACTATCCATTAAAATCGGCAAAAATAAGTTCCAGGCTATAAGTTTTTATCCTCCTAAGGTACACATGGGTAACGACTAATAACATTTGAACTTGCAGACTACAGTCCCAATCCCAAACACAGTAATTGAGACATAACAGGATTCATAGCTAAAATCAAAGTTTATAATGGATCAACTAAAAATTTCAAATGCACACCATTTACATGGAACATAAGATTCGTATATACATCAATTAACATTTTTGCACTAAGTATTAGTTATAGATAGTTTAATTCCCCTGTGTTTGAACTCCACCCCTCAGTGCATGAGGAAACAGAAGGAGATTAAATATATTCCTGTCTAATCATTTTACTGTCTCATACATATGTCGGTTCTGAAATTATGAGGCTTCTGCTGGTCTCTCCCCAGCAGAACCTCCAGGAAAACGGCAGAGACCCTATTGTGCCAAATCTTTGCCATTTCTGTGAGTATCCTCAAAGCTTTGTAAGGGACAGAACTTCCTTCTGCCCTTCAAAAGGCAAATGACAGTCAGGGGAGGAGCCACAGCCTCTCCTGATTCTCATTGGGACTTGGCATTTCTATGGCAGTTGCCAAGTGAGTACAGGTGTATCAGCCTCCACAGAGGCACATGTGGAACCCAACAGTGGGCCAAGCAGCCTGGACCTCCAAGAATATGATGCACAGTTTGTGGAGGGAGGAGGCTGCAGCTAAGAGGGCTTGATTATGATTAAGAGTGACAAAAGGATAAGTGAAACAGTGATAGAAAAATGTTGCAGGAAGTAACTTTTACACTTATAGGAAGTGCATGCTGTAGGCATCTGTTTCAATACCTTACCAGTCAATTTCCTATGGTGTTGCACATGGAGAGTTAAGACCAAATTCAGTCTTTAGGTCAAATGGGATAGAGGGGAGAGAGTAGGGAGGGGGAGAGAGGGAGAGGGGTGCAGGGAGTAAAGGGGTTGGGGACAGAAGGGGACTGGGGAAAGAGGGAGCAGGGAGGGGAAGAAAGAAGGATGGGGTGAAGGGAGAGAGGAGAAGGGATGAGAGTGGAGGGGGCAGGAAAAGGGGAAGAGGGAAGGAAGAGATGGGAGTGAGGAGGGGAAGAAGGAGGAAGGGGAGGGGGAGAGGGACAGAGAGATGAAGGGCGGGAAAATGGGAGAGAGAAGAAAGAGATAGCAGGAAAAAGGGAAGAAGTGGAAATTGGAAGGGGAGCGAGAGGGAGAGGGAGAGACAGAGAGGGAGGGAGAGAGATAGAGAGGGAAATGGGATGGGCAAGGGGTGAAAGGGGTTGAGTAGGGAGAGAGGGAGAACAATCAGAGAGGGAGACAGGGATAAATGAGGTGGGGAGGTTAATGGGACAGTGATGACCAGGTATAAATGGGCACACCAGAAATCTCCGCTTTCGGCAACTGAAGTCAGCAACATTAAAATTCAACTTGAAGGTCTCTGCATCAGAAAGAAGGAAAGAAGAAAGAAAGACTCGCATTTATATAGCGTCTTTCATGACCTCAGGACGTCCCAAAGCACTTTACAGCCAATGATGTACTTTTTAAGTGTTGTCACTGTTGTAATGTAGGAAACAATAAAATTGAATGGCTACTGCAGAGCAAAACAGAGGATGGGCAAGTTAGTCAGGTGAATTCAAGGCTACATTGAATCATAGAATCATAAAATCATCGAAATTTACAGCACAGAAGGAGACCATTTAGCCTATCATATTTGTGCCTGCCAAGAGCGAGCTATCCAGCCTAATCCCACTTTCCAGCTCTTGGTCCGTAGCCCTGTGGGTTACGGCACTTCAAGTGCATATCCAAGTACTTTTTAAATGCGATGAGGGTTTCTGCCTCTACCATCCTTTCAAGCAGTGAGTTCCAGACCCCAATCACCCTCTGTATGAAAAAGTTTCTCCTCAACTTACCTTAATCATTCTACCAATTACAATGCCCCCTGGTTATTGACATCTCTGCTAAGGGAAATAGGTCTTTCCTACCCACTCTATCTAAGCCCCTCATAATTTTATACATCTCAATTAAATCTCCCCTGTTCCAAAGAAAACAACCCAAGCCTATCCAATCTTTCCTCATAGCTAAAATTCTCCAGTCTTGGCAACATCCTCGTAAACCTCCTTTGTACCCTCTCTAATGCAATCACATCCCACCTATAATGTGGCGACCAGAACTATACGCAGTACTCTAGCTGTGGTCTAACTAGTGTTTTACACAGTTCTAGCATAACCTCCCTGCTCTTATATTCTATGCCTTGGCTAATAAAGCCTGATTGAAGCCTGAGGGTGTGTTGTTCCTTCCCCTCTCCTTCACTCCCGGACCCTGTTACTTGCATCTTGCACTGAATCTCGAGCTGCTTATTCTGGTTATTGTGAATGCAGTTTAATCAGCTGGCTTACAGCCGTCCATAAGATTTATCAGGACCTGGACCGGGACAGCCTGTTGCTACAGATCATTGGCTCTTGTTGTGTAAGAGGACGGAAAGCTATTGTTTGGCTTGTCGATCGGGTAATAATAAATATATTTTGATGCTCCTAAAGCTCAGACTAGGAAAAATAAAAATTATATTGTATATTATCTGGGGTGAAAGTAGCTAGCAGGGACATCAACAAACAGTCGGTGCCCTGACGGTGAGGGGATTAAAACATTTTTTATAGAGCACCCATAGTGACACTGGAGAATCTGTCCTGATGGGGAAAGAAGAAGAAAATGGAACGTATGTTTTCAAAAAACTGAAAAGCTTAAAAGAATTTTAATAAAAAGACTTACCTGGAGGCTTATCTGCCTCAAAACTATGGCGACCGATCACAGAGGAACAGGTCAGATGTTCATTCCACAGAGACACCCAATAGACCGAGCCTTCAACCATATGCAAATGTGACAGGGCAGGCATCAGCAAGTGTAATAAAGAGTGGGCACACTTAAATTTGAAATCTTCATAAGGAATATTGACAGGTGACGGGACATACTAATTTTAATCGTCGCCATCGTTCATCCTTCGATGTCAAAGGAGACAGCCAGAATATCATCTCTTTGTTTTTGCCCTGAGCTTAGGAATCTTGATTTTTCAAGTGAGACATCCTCAGCTGGTGTTTACATACAGCATCAGGATTGCGATGGGCCTCATAATAAGAGGCACCTTCATGGATGGCTTTTTGCCATGTTTTCGTATCTTAAGCCAGTTGTTCCCACTTATCGATGCCTATTTTGTATTGTTTCAGAGTTGCTTTTAAGCAGTCTTTATATCTCTTGTGCTGACCACCACAAAATCGATTCCCAGTTGTCAGTGTGCCATAAAAGATCTTCTTCAGGATTCGTTCATCGCATTCGCACCACATGACTTGACCATCGTAGCCATGCCTTCATGACCAGAGCATCTATGCTTGGCATAACACTATGGGGGGAGGGATGGTGGGGGAGGGGAGGGGAGGAGGTAACTGTTTAATTACTGCACAAGTTTCATTATAAATTCCTGTGTAGACATTTTAGAAATGGGAGGGGAGTGATGGGGGAATTGACAGTGAAACGTGTACAGATGTTCAAATATGATACAGTTGGGTATCTGCTGAGTGGCTGTTGTGCCTTCTTGATGAATAGCTTTGATGGAGTAAATAAGGAGAAACTGTTTCCAATGGCAGCAGGGTCGGTACCCAGAGGACACAGTGTTAAAATAATTAGCAAAAGAATCAGAGTTGAAATGAGAAATTTTTTTACGCAGCAAGTTGTTATAATCTGGAACGCACTGCCTGAAAGGGTGGTGAAAGCAGATTCAATAGTAACTTTCAAAAGGGAATTGGATAAATACTTGAAGGGAAAAATTTGCAGGGCACTGGGGAAAGGACAGGGGAGTGAGATTAATTGGATAGTTGTTTCAAAGTACCAGCATAGGAATGATGGGCCAAATGGCTTCCCCTGTGCTGTAAATTCTACTTTAAGCATGTGGAGTTCAATGGTAAGGGCACATTTAGAGTACTGTGAGTAATGTTTGGCTATTTCAAAGAAGGAATGATGAATTGGTGAGGGAATAGAGAAGGCCAGCAAGGATGATTCTAGATCTCATTCTTACTTAAGAGAAAAGAATCATAATACTGCAGTATTATGATACATTGGTTTATCGTATTCTCAGGAATATTTCTCAGAAACCCAGGCCAAGTTTCCCTTCACTAATTTAGGGACACTAAGATCAGTTAACTCAGCAAAGACAAGTGACTGAACCCAGGATCTTCCTGGTCTGTCTGGCTCAGCTACTCATGTCGCAACCAGTTAGGTCATTTATATTTATTAAAAAATCAGTTAATCCAAACTAAATTAAAGTACAGTTCTTAGTATGGAACCTTGTAACTGTTAAAACTGCCAAACACATTTTTCAATTCATATATTATGGATGGAACAATCGGTACAGTACGCCTCTGGTTTAAAAATGCAACATACTTGCACAGAAAGTGCCAGCACTCATTGTCTAGACTCACGAATGAAGACTGCTCATTTAGGTGAGGTACTGAAGACCATGAAGTCTGTACCTTCTGGGAATGGATATCATAATATTAAAAAGGAAAGACTTTGAAGGCTCAACAGACAAAATGTTTTTTTCTGTGCACTATCACAAATCTGTTAACTAGGACTCACAATTTCAGTAAATAAGATGAGCATGGCTGAAGTTATCATGGGACAGAGCTGCCCTATTGCCTCTTTGGTGAAGTGCACTCTTCTTCCTCACTAAAGCCCTCATATGACCTGTGTTGCCTGTATAGTCTATGGAGAGAGGGTACTATCTGGTGGGGTCCATCCTCCTTAAATGCTGCCTGACTGTCTTTTGCTCCATTCTGTGCTGCTCCCCCTCCTCCTATTCCACAATAATGGCAAACAAGGATGTTTCCATAGGGAATTCCTACCTGCTCCTGAGAAACCTACACTGTGAGTAGGAGGTAGGGGATGGGTGAAGTTGAACATCTGGTGGTAGTCTCACCCTGTCACAATCAGTGAGAAGCAAGTCCAAGTCTGTATAGGCAGAATGGCAAAAACGAGTTTCCCAGCTGCAGAGATCACAAGTGAAACTCTCCCCACGCTTCAGGCTCAAATGCTCCTCACATCCATCTGTCGCATCTGACCCTGGGAGCATCTTTGTCATATAATTCTCAGTCTAAGTTACCCCAAGTGCATTGCAGATGTAAAAGCACTCCCCCTCATTATAATATATTTAAATGAGGGCACTCGGGACTCAGCAGGCAGATTGCAGGAAAGGCCAAAAAGCATGAGGGAATTTGAGGGAGTGATTTTAAGGCAAAAAAAAGCTGGAAACGGCTTCAGCCCAATTATCCTGCCACAAGATGTTGATTGCTCCAATTATGGACCAGAAATACGCCAAAAACGGTAAGGAAATTCACCCCCTATATCCTAGAAATTATATTGTGCAATATTAACATACAAACACAACAGAACCATGAAATTAATTTGTCAGCTATTTTAATAGAAGCATGAACTCATTTAAAATAGGCAGGCTAACATCTCCATTAAAATAGCAAAGTGATTACATACAAATGTGTTAAGTATCCATACACTAATAACACACAGCGTAACTTCTAGGCTTAAATCTCACTATAGTAACAACATGGTTAAAACATAGGATCAAGTAAAGTATTCTGCTTTTCTTCTGAATGTTTCATATATTATGTATTAAGGCTCTCTGATTTTATATATCTTGTTAGTAAAAGATTTGTAGAGATTTCTTACAGGATGACAAAAGAATTGTTCTAATGAAAATCTTCCATTGCTTGGATAATAAATGAAACACTTTGTATTTCTTATAGTTTCTACAGGTATTCAGGAATCTTGCAGAATGTAACAGGATTGTGACACCAGTAGCAAGAGCCTCACCTTTGCTACTTAAATGGCTCCTGCAAGACTATGGATTATTTGAGCAAGAGCATAATTAGTTAACCCACTGATTTTCATTTGACACTCTGAAAACCTTTGAAACCGTTTATTGTGAAATGAATTGGAAATAGCTACTGCTTCCTCAGATGTTGATATAAGTATGAGTGCCACACACCACCTCCCTATTGTCCAAGAGCTTTTGCAGTAGTTTCTCCTCCTGGAATTACCATTCCAGATTTGATTTGCTAGCACTCATTTCTGTCCTACAAATGCACTCAGTCCTCCTAGGAGAATCAACAAGCGCATCGCACTGACTGCAACAAAGGAGTCTTCACTCCTTTGACTAATAGTAGCCTTCTAGTAAACAGACTCCAGAGATGCTATGTAGTGCATGCCATTCTAATAGTGTGCTGCTAGAGGTCTTCTCATCCAGGAAAGACAACATTACAACTTCCATTAAATGAATTTAACAATATTAGTTTCAGCTTCAAACCTTGATCGAGCCCATTCTAAACATACTAAAAGAGTCTGACAAAGCAAGTGTAACCACAGTATTATACTGTTATCCAGCAATACTGTAACATATACAGAAACAAAATCTATGGTCCAGAATTTGCTGAAAAAAATCACGCCTTTATTTATGTGCAAATTGGCCAGCAACTTGTGACGAGGAAGAGATACCCCGTGAATTACGAATCGCCACAGGTTGCTGGGAGATTTGCACCGCTCCGTGTGAGCTTCGCAAAAACGACATCTCGCTCTTAACCTCCCCCTGAGTTTCATGAAGTTGCTGCTTTTGCACATTAATTACCCATTAAACTCTCCACAGAAAATTAAGTTTAATAATTAATAGCATAAGAACCATTTAAAAGACATGATAATTGTTAATGACTGCCAATCAGCCTCTCCGGCCCAGAAAATGAACAATTAGAAGTGTGGAGTCTCATTCCTGCAGGTAGTGACTTGTTTTTGGAGATTTTAAAAATGTAAAATTTTAGATTTTTAAATTTATTTTCTTACTTTTCCTTTCTGTCTCTTTTTTTCTCTCTCTCTTAATCCAATCTTTCTTTCCCTCCCTTTATTTCTCTTTCTGATTTGACATTGAATTCATCCACTTTAACTCACTCTCCTTCTCAGTCCTGTCTCTATCCTTACATCTCATTGGTTATCAGCTCGCACTTCCCGCAAATTTGTGGGCAAAAAATATTTGAGCTGAAAGGTGCAGGAACAAGTCTAACTACAAGGGCACGCTGTGAGATGGCCCGCCCCAGCAAATTCTGGGCCTATAAGTTCTTCTTTAGTAATGACATGTATTTTACATTTTTACAAAAGTAATGTGGAATCGCCAATATGTAAAAATGATTGCGGTTAGACTATTGGTTTGACTGGTACAGACTGAAATTTCAAGGAGTTTGATTCAGCCAGGAAGAACTGACACTAAGATATCCCATTCTAGGCACAGGTTCAATGGGAATTGGAGGGAAAGAGGTGACCACATGGGCCAAGTTTGATTGTAGAGTGTCAACTGGTGCCGGCTCCTCTTCGCACTTGGTTGACCTGGCAGGAAAGATACAATGGTTTCTCCACTCAGTCTTTGGTTAAAATAGCAATCAGGCCCCGATGATGTAATCGGAGCCCGATATGGCTTATTACAGAAGGCCCCCGTTGGTTTCTGGTTGGTGTCCTTTCCTCCGCTCAGAAGAGCAGGTTAAATCAAAGACTGCAGGAATTGAGCGGGACGTCGGTGGGAAGTCTCCCAGGTGATTTTAACTGTGCGTCTGCCTGGTTTCCGCTGTGAGGGCAGGGTTAATATTGCCCCTTTGGGGTGCTGCATTTAGCAGTGAACAAAATTTCTGGGTTTTTGGAAGTTGTGCTGTTGACCAGTGCAAGCCTCAGTTAACGAGCAAAACTATTTAAATTAGTCCCATAGTGGGTGGAGTGGCTTTTTTGCTGCCTCCACAGCAACAGCATTTGCAGCAGTGTGTAGGTTGTTTGGCCTGTGTATGTTGGCTTCTTAAAGATGGGTAGCATTTTTATTGTTAGTTCTGTTTTGCCTTTTTATACAACTTCACAAACATTTTCACTGGTGTATTAATTTTTGATGCTTTTTGGAGCATTGGAATATTGGAACATAGGAACAGGAGTAGGCCATTTAGCTTCTCGAACCTGCTCCGCCATTCTATTAAATCGTGGCTGATCTGATTCTTAACTCCATCTACCCGCCTTGGTTCCATAACCCTTAATACTCTTGCCTAATAAAGGTGTATTTGGGCCTGAATTTTTGCATTGCAAGACTTTTAGTGAGCAATTTTCCAACTTTGTTTTCCCAACATGGAAACTTGCCCTCCAGGAGCATATATTGAAAATTCACGCTTACTGCACACAGTTTCTGACCATTCATTCAAATGCGCAAAGTCAGAAAATTACCACATTATTTCCGATTTCATCTCTCATAACTATTTTGCTTCCATCTGTTATTTCCCTTGCAACAACCAAAGTCAGCAGGATGGGAATTCCTTTGGAAATTCGAATGGCACTCCATAATTTGAAGAACAGTTCTTCAGAGGTCAAGAAAGAAACTATGAAGGACATTGCTGCCAGACTGGGCCTGCGGCAGGTGGTGAGAGAACCAACACGAGGGAAAAACCTACTTGACCTCATCCTCACCAATCTGCCCATCACAGATGCATCTGTCCATGACAGTATTGATAGGAGTGACCACCACACAGTCCTTGTGGAGAAGAAGTCCCATCTTCACACTGAGGACACCATCCAACGTATTGTGTGGCACTACCACCTTGCTAAATGGGATAGATTCAGAACAGATCTAGCAGCTCAAAACTGGGCATCCATGAGGCACTGTGGGCCATCAGCAGCAGCAGAATTGTATTCCAGCACAATCTGTAACCGGCATAGTCCTCACACTACCATTACCAACAAGTCAGGGGATCAACTCTGGTTCACTGAGAAGTGTAGAAGAGCATGCCAGGAGCAGCATCAGGTGTACCTAAAAATAAGGTGACAACCTGGTGAATCTATAGCACAGGACTACATGCATGCTAAACAGCGGAAGCAGCATGTTACAGACAGAGCTAAGCGATCCCACAACAAACGGATCAGATCAAAGCTCTGCAGTACTACCACATCCAGTTGTGAATGGTGGTGGACAATTAAACAACTAACGGGAGGAGGAGGCTCTGCAAACATCCCCAAACTCAATGATGGCGGAGTCCAGCGTGTGAGTGCAAAAGACAAGGCTGAAGCGTTTGCAACCATCTTCAGCCAGAAGTGCCGAGTGGATCATCCATCTTGGCCCCCTCCTGATATCCCCACCATCACAGAAGCCAGTCTTCAGCCAATTCGATTCACTCCACGTGATATCAAGAAATGGCTGAATGCACTGGATACAGCAAAGGCTATGGGCCCCGACAACATCCCGGCTGTAGTGCTGAAGACTTGTGCTCCAGAACTAGCCAAGCATCTAGCCAAACTGTTCAAATACAGCGACAACACTGGCATCGACCCGACAAAGTTGAAAATTGCCCAGGTATGTCCTGTCCACAAAAAGCAGGACAAATCCAATCCGGCCAATTACCGCCCCATCAGTCTATTCTCAATCATCAGGAAAGTGATGGATGGTGTCGCCGACAGTGCTATCAAGCAGCATTTACTCACCAATAACCTGCTCACCGATGCTCAGTTCGGGTTCCGCCAGGACCACTCGGCTCCAGACCTCATTATAGCCTTGGTCCAAACATGGACAAAAGAGCTGAATTCCAGAGGTGAGGTGAGAGTGACTGCCCTTGACATCAAGGCAGCATTTGACCGAGTGTGGCATCAAGGAGCCCCAGTAAAATTGAAGTCAATGGGAATCAGAGGGAAAACTCTCCAGTGGCTGGAGTCATACCCAGCACAAAGGAAGATGGTAGTGGTTGTTGGAGGTCAATCACCTCAGCCCCAGGACATTGTTGCAGGAGCTCCTCAGGGCAGTGTCCTAGGCCCAACAATCTTCAGCTGCTTCATCAATGACCTTCCCTCCATCTTAAGGTCAGAAGTGGGGATGTTCGCTGATGATTGCAGTGTTCAGTTCCATTCGCAACCCCTCAGATAATGAAGCAGTCCGTGCCCACATGCAGCAAGACCTGGACAACATCCAGGCTTGGGCTAATGAGTGGCAAGTAACATTCGCGCCAGACAAGTGCCAGGCAATGACCATCTCCAACAAGAGAGAGTCTAACCACCTCCCCTTGACATTCAACGGCATTACCATTGTCGAATCCCCCACCATCAACATCCTGGCGCTCACCATTGCCTAGAAACTAAACGGGACCAGCCACATAAATATTGTGGCTAGAAAAGCAGGTCAGAGACTGGGTATTCTGCGGCAAGTGACTCACCTCCTGACTCCCCAAAGCCTTTCCACCATCTACAAGGCACAAGTCAGGAGTGTGATGGAATACTCTTCACTTGCCTGTATGAGTGCAGCTCCAACAACACTCAAGAATCTCGATACCATCCAGGACAAAGCAGCCCGCTTGATTGGCCCCCATCCACCACCTTAAACATTTAATCCCTCCACCATCGGCACACCATGGCTACAGTGTGTACCATCCACAGGATGCACTGCAGCAACTCGCCAAGGCTTCTTCGACAGCACCTTCCAAACCCGCGACCTCTACCACCTAGAAGAACAAGGGCAGCAGGTGCATGGGAACACCACCACCTGCACGTTCCCCTCCAAGTCACACACCATCTTGACTTGGAAATATATCGTCGTTCCTCCATCGTCGCTGGGTCAAAATCCTGGAACTCCCCACCTAACAGCACTGTGGGAGAACCTTCACCACACGGACTGCAGCGGTTCAAGAAGGTGGCTCACCACCACCTTCTCAAGGGCAATTAGAGATGGGCAATAAATGCTGGCCTTACCAGCGACGTCCACATCCCATGAATGAATAAAAAAAAGTACCTCAGGACTAGCGTTTATCACCCAGCCAATTCTCTCTGGGGATCTGGAGGAGATCTGTCTCCAGTGCCTCCACTTTGCAGGCATCTTGTTCTTCTACTAAGGTTGTAACTAATGTGAAACGTCTCTGTCTGCTGTAGTAACCTAATGTTTTTTATGTATGTTTGATTGTGTCAAATTGATTGCCAAGCATTCTTCTTCATGTGTTCAATGATCTTTGTTTGTGGGATTTTTATTTCATTGTATGTTTTAGAATGTAGCAGTCGTTCACTTTGTGTGGGTGTCTGAGCCACATCTTTTGATGTCACCACTATAGGCTACTTTGTTTCTTCTCTGCTTTTCTGTGTGGTTATGCAGCCCTGCCAATTTGTACACAGTGTTCTTCTTAGATATTGATTTTTGAAGACTTGCAAACTTTGCTTTCTCTTCCTCGCTAATCACTCTGCACAGCATACAAAAGAAATGATTTGCAGCAGTGCTTTTATTTTCATCCTGGATAGCTTTAGGATGTTGTTAAAAATTATTAGCAGCACTGAACTTTACTTCTGGACTTACATCTCCTTTTTTTGAAACTAGAGTTGTAATTTTCACAAGACAGGCAATAGTTAAGTAAAGTCCCAAGAGGATACTAAAAAAATTATGTGTGGAATATAATATCCTCAGAAGGATCATGACCTGTTATAGTGATCATTTTATTTGGAGAGCATGGGGAAAAACAATGGACAGTAATGCTACCCATTCAGTAAGTATTTTGATTCTACTTTGATTGTTTAGTTTTTGCTTTATTTCTTTTAAAGCATTTGTCTCATGTGCAGGTCATAGTAATGTCAGCACTGGTTTAGAGAAATAACTTTTGTTCTCTTCCATTTTTTCCCCTCCCCCTTTGAAAAGGTGGCAACTTGTAGTGGGGTATGATTCCACAGTGTCCTGTGTAGGAATGTCCCTAATACTTGGATAAATGTATTCTATTGTCGAGTAAATCCACCATATAATCTCAATAACTTTGTTAATATATCATGTAATAATGAATCAAGATTATCCACTAGACCATGATGGATTCAAATCATTTTTTACATTCATTGTTTGATATTGCTATGATGTTGTTGGCTACCATTAACAATCTGTAAGACTTTTAATTTCTGAGATGTGTGGTTCTAGTTCTTCACCTACTTGGGGGGTTAAATTCGATAACCCCCAAATCCAGGCGTGGGGGTCATACTGCGCGATTAACCTGAGCCCGGTCATTCCCATGCAGGCAACACTTGGGATTCGTGCTGCCTGGTCATTTACTTGGTTCCGGCGTGAGCAGCCAGGCCAAGCAGCGCTGTTGAATGACTTCTCACCAGCGGGGGCCCAAAATCTCGTGAGTGCCTCGGACCTCTTAAAGGCAGCCTGCGCCTCTTAAAGGCAACCTGCACCTTTTATGTGCAAAATATAAGATGGGGTCCACACAGAGTCTGAACGGAGATCAGACATCGCACACGTAAAACACAATTGCAGGCTCTTTCCCTATGTTTACAAACTGATGAGTTATGTTAAAACGTTGAATAAAAGTTGCGCACTACTAAATCCCACATCCTCCCATCTGCACGCTTGACCTCACCAATCTGCTGATCTGAGTTGGTACCAGGCCTGTGAGAGAGCATGCACTAAGATTCTCTGCTGATGCACTAGAGGCCTTGGTCCAAAAAGTGGATAGAAGGAGGGCCATCCTATATCCACAGGGGGGCAAGAGGCCCTCCAGACATATGCTCAAGAGGCAGTGGGAAGCAGTGGGGGACAAAGTCATCGGCAGGTGCATAGTACCACGAACATGGATGCAGAGCAGGAAGAAGTTCCATGTTTTCAAACGAGTGGTCAAGGTGAGTGAGGTCAACTGTCAAGTGGCATCTCCTACCAACTGCACCACTCGCCGCATCCACTGTTCCACACATGACAGCTCCCATCACCCACCTACCAACAAACTCTTTCAATCAGTGCTCAACTCTTCCAATCAGATGTTTCCTCTCAGCCTTACACATTACCACTGTTGCAAGCCACCCACCCACAACTCACTGGCCACACACACTGGCAACTATTCAACCATGACAGGCACATCTCCCAAACACCCTGCAGGACACTCACTGACACGCGTCCCACTTTTTTGCAGGAGAAGGTGGTGCATAACAGGTTGCATTAAGTGGCAGTGGCATTTCGACCCATGAGCCTGTTCTGCCATTTAATGAGATCATGGTTGATCTGTGACCTAACTCCATATACCCACTTTAGTCCCATATCCCTTAATACTCTTGGTTAACAAAAATCTATCAATCTCAGATTTAAAATTAACAAATGAGCCAGCATCAACTGCCATTTGCAGAAGAGCATTCCAAACTTCTACCACCCTTTGAGTGTAGAGGCATTTCCTCACTTCACTGCTGCAAGTCCTGGCTCTAAGTTTTAGGCTATATCCCCTAGTCCAAGTCAAGTATAGAAGACCTCCAAAAACAGGTACAAATGCATCAGCAGCCAGAAGCAATAATCCTGCATGGTCCCTTTAAATAGCACTGGTGGTAGGGTCCTCCTGGCCATCTACAACACGGTCAGCTGTTCGTGGTTAAGACAGTGCATTGGCTGGAGCATTGAGTGCCAAAATGGTATCTATCCCTTTAAATCAGTGTTGCACACTGATCTAATGCATATTCTCCTTACTTTACATGGTACTGGCGTTCATTATCTGCACGTGCCCAAACGCGTTTACCAAGATGGCGTCCGGCGCACGACATGTGTGCGTCCGCATTCCGGACGCCATTTTGGGACCTTAGGAGGCAGCGTAGCTCCTAAAAAATGGGCGCTACATGGCCCAATTTATAGTCCATAATGTTTTAAAGTACAGATAAGGCCAGAGTGTTTTTTAAGAGTCATTTTAACACAAGTTCCATTAAGCAGCAAACCAATGAACTGAACTTACGAAGAAACAAAATTGTGTTTGTATTCCATAAATAATTTGATAGCAACATATAGACCCTTATGCCTGAAAGTAAACACGAAACTCCAATTCAATTAAGATGTACCTCCATAAATGAATCCAATGGTCTCTGCAGTCATACCATGCATGTGGTGTGGCCTTAACGATCATTTAAGAATCTATTCCATTGCTCACCACAGCTTAATAATACTTTCTGTTTTTTCTGTTTTATTCTTGTCCATTTTCTTTGTATGAACATTTCAGGAGTGCCTTTTATACCTTTATACCTTTTGTATAATTAATTCAGACCGGGTCTATAGTCTGACATTGATATTGTTTAACCTAACCCCCTAACTTTGTCCTCAATAAATATCCCGAGCAATTATTCAAAAACTAACATGAAAATTCAAATGTATTTAAATTCTGCAATTCTGTCCCAACTTAAAATCATAATTGTTTAATAATATTTATCGTATATACACGAGTGTATCCATCACAAACCAATTCCATTAGACCTGGCTCTCCATAACGGAACAGGCTCGAGGGGCTGAATGGCCTACTCCTGTTTCTAAGTTCCCACAACATAATCTACCCCATAAACACGACTCGTGTCTCTGTTCAATACTATCCTCCTTGACCTAGATAACACAGAAAACCCATGTAATTTATGGGATAATGGCTTGGGCCACCCACTTTCAGGTGAAAACTGGAGGGAGGCACTGTGGTTGACCCTCACGACTGCCACCTGCAATAGGATATCCGAGGTCCAGATATGAATTCTTCACTACACATACTTCTTCTTGTGTAAACTCTGAAAATTCAAACCAACCTTGTCAGATGAACACTGATGACTGAAAAGACTTTGTTCAGTACACATTTTGGTCTTGCTATCCCCTTTCTATCAGCTGTCCTGGATGGAGGTCACAATGGCCACAAAACTATGATCAAACTTCTATTCCAGGTCCAACCCAATGCCTATTTGGCCAACAGGTAGCAGAGACAGTGAACCCATGCCTCTTTCACATTCATCCAACTTTCACTCTTAGTAGCTAGAAGTGCCAACTCTTAAGTTGGGCACAGCCCAACAACGGTACAACAAACATGGACATGTAATCTTTGGGACATTTACCAATCAGATGGAAAAACCAAGGAGGTGTGATTCCCTTTTGTGAGGGCATCCTAATCCCCCAGAGTTGAAGGGATCCCCAGTCAGACCAATGCCCCCTATCTTCACTAACCCTCTCACTTCCCATATATAGCAAGATTTGCTCCAATCAAATAAGGCACCTCCTTTTTTGCCCTTTCTCATATGACTTAAGACTTCTGGTCAAGAATGACCTGTCTTGCCAACAAGTAACCTCACATATGTGTGAAGAACTGTATAGCTGCATAAAACCCTTGGTGTATGTATCTGCAAGCACCGTGTAATCTGCAAGATAGCACATTGTTGTCCTAAAATTGCCTTTTACTAGTTTGAGCCCATGTCCCCCTCTTCTGTTAATGGAAATAAAAATTGGGAGGGACGTAAAACAGGCTGCCAATTCATTATCACCCATTTTTCACTATCGCACAAAGTCAAAATCAACCCCATTGGAGTTCAATGTGGGGAAATGTGAAGTCATCCACTTCGGATCTAAGAAACTAAAATGGATTTTTTTTAAATGATGAGAGACTAGGAGCTGTGGAGGAGCAAAGGGATTTAGTGTCCATGTACAAAATCACTAAAAGCTAGTGCACAGGTGCAAAAAGTAATCAATAATGCTAATGGAATGTTGGCCTTTATCTCATTTCAAAAGTGAAGAAGTGTTGCTTCAGTTGTACAGAGCCTTGGTCACACACCATCTAGCGTATTGTGTTCAGTTTTAGGCACAAAGTCTCAGGAAGGATATATTGGCTTGGAAGGGATACAATGTAGATTCACCAAAATGATACCAGAGCTTGAAGTATTAAATTATGAGGACAGATTGCTTAAACTTGGATTGTATTCCCATGAGTGTAGAAGGTTGAAGGTGATCTAATCAAGGTGTTTAAAATGGGATTTGATAGGGTAAAAAAGAGAAACAATTTCCTCCAGTGTGGAAATTCAGAACAAGAGGGCATGATCTTAAAATTAGAGCCAGATCATTTAGAAGTGAAATCAAAGAAGCACTTTTTCACACAAACGGTGGTGGAAATGTGGAACTTGCTCCCTCAAAAGGCTGTGGTTATTGGGTCAATTGATGGTGTCAAGACTGAGAGATAGATTTTCGTTGCGTTAGAGTATTGAGGGATATGGAACCAAGTTGGGTAAACGGAGTTGAGCTACAGATCAATATGATCTAACTGAATGGTGGAACAGGCTTAAGGGGCTGAAAGGCCTACTCGTGTTCTTATGTTCCTACTCTTCAGCTAGTTTCTTATCCATTCTCAAGGTTTACCCTGAATGCCCACAGCTTTGGGTTTAACCAATAGCCTTTTTATGTGGGACTTTGTCATAAGACTTTTGGAAGTTATAGGGGGTTAAATTGCCATGATGTGGAGATGCCGGTGATGGACTGGGGTTGACAAATGTAAGGGATCTTACAACACCAGGTTATAGTCCAACTGTTTTATTTGAAAATCACAAGCTTTCGGAGGCTTTCTCCTTCGTCAGGTAACACTCGCTCACCTGACGAAGGAGAAAGCCTCCGAAAGCTTGTGATTTTCAAATAAAACAGTTGGACTATAACCTGGTGTTGTAAGATTCCTTACAGGGGTTAAATTGGACAAGGCCAATAATCGGGCGTGGGTTGCGCGATCCACGACTAACCCGTGCCCAGTGCTTCCTGCGCAGGTAGGACGAGACATTTGTCCAGCCTGAGTACTTACATGACAGTAGCATTAAAAACCAGGCCTAACATGAGGATTCAAGGAAATGCGCACTTTCCACCAGCGGGGGATCCCCTATCTATTAAAGGGAGCATGGGTCTTAAAATCTCTTGAAGGTAGCCAGTACCGGTTATTTGCTGAAAATAACAGTCTGCTGTCTGCATGGAGTCTGAACGGAGATCAGACAGTGCAACCGTAAAACACAGATGCAGGCCCCATCCCTGTGTTTATAAACTGATGAGTTATGTTAAAACATTGAATAAAGGTTGCACACTACTAAATCCCACATCCTCCAATCTGCACGCCAGACCTCACCAATCTGCTGATCTGAGTTTGTACCAGGCCTGCGAGAGTGCGTGCACCAAGGTTCTCTGCTGATGCACTAGAGGCCTTGGTGCAGGAGGTGGACAGAAGGAGGGAAATCCTATATCTGCAGAGGAGCGTGAGGCCCTCCAGACACTCAAAGGGCAGCAGGGGACAAAGTCATAATGCCATGAACATGGATGCAGTGCAGGAAGATGCTGACTTATTCATTCAGATGATAATTATTGGCACGGTCCAGTAGTGGCAACTGTTAAATTGTCTTGTTCTAGGATGGGTACTGGATTAAAGGAATGTTCCTTTATTTGGAGGTGAGGGAGAAGGAGGTGCAGCACTGGTGTCACACAGAAAAGAAAACTTGAGTGGTGAGATGTTTCGGATGTCCTTTGCAGCACCACTGAGGGGTTTGAGTTTCGGTCATTGTGATGCTCTCCTCCATGTGGTTAATGCTCCAATGGAGCCAGGACCTCCTCACCAGCAATGTCAAAGTCCAGCACTTTTTGAATGGGTTAGCTACGAAGAGCACAGCAGACTATAACTATTTGTGATACACGATCTGGAGCATACTGCAGAGCCCCTCCAGACCTGTCCAGGCATTGAAAGCTGATATGTCTAAACAAACACTCAAATAGGTCTGGAAATAAAAGTACTATCTAAGTAACAAAGATGCCCAGTATTCAATCTTTTGAACATGCATTGTCCTTTATCCCATTCACCATGGTTATGTCTGAATAACCATTCGTATTAGTGTGGTAATAAGTAACTGCTTTTATTTACGGACCCTCCAGAACATTCCTGTCAAAGAATAACAAAAAAATACAAGGGAGACTTTGGAGTGTAATTGCTAAAATGTGCTTACTCCCATCAGGGGGTCATCCAGTGTTCAGTTAACAACATGCAAGTACCATACATATTAAAAGCATGCCTTTGAGAGTCCAATGGTCCTCTAAATGAGCAATCTACTAGAGATATGTGACTCATTATATTTAATGCCAGAAAATGGGTGGACGTGGCTTCTGTGCTGCTAATTATAGAATCATAGAATCATAGAAGTTTACAACATGGAAACAGGCCCTTCGGCCCAACATGTCCATGTCGCCCAGTTTATACCACTACGCTAGTCCCAATTGCCTGCACTTGGCCCATATCCCTCTATACCCATCTTACCCATGTAACTGTCCAAATGCTTTTTAAAAGACAAAATTGTACCCGCCTCTACTACTGCCTCTGGCAGCTCATTCCAGACACTCACCACCCTTCGAGTGAAAAAATTGCCCCTCTGGACCCTTTTGTATCTCTCCCCTCTCACCTTAAATCTATGCCCCCTCGTTATAGACTCCCCTACCTTTGGGAAAAGATTTTGACTATCTACCTTATCTATGCCCCTCATTATTTTATAGACTTCTATAAGATCACCCCTTAACCTCCTACTCTCCAGGGAAAAAAGTCTCGGTCTATCCAACCTCTCCCTATAAGTCAAACCATCAAGTCCCGGTAGCATCCTAGTAAATCTTTTCTGCACTCTTTCTAGTTTAATAATATCCTTTCTATAATAGGGTGACCAGAACTGTACACAGTATTCCAAGTGTGGCCTTACTAATGTCTTGTACAACTTCAACAAGACATCCCAACTCCTATATTCAATGTTCTGACCAAGCATGCTGAATGCTTTCTTCACCACCCTATCCACCTGTGACTCCATTTTCAAGGAGCAATGAACCTGTACTCCTAGATCTCTTTGTTCCATAACTCTCCCCAACGCCCTACCATTAACGGAGTAGGTCCTGGCCCGATTCGATCTACCAAAATGCATCACCTCACATTTATCTAAATTAAACTCCATCTGCCATTCATTGGCCCACTGGCCCAATTTATAAAGATCCCGTTGCAATCCTAGATAATTGGGCCACTCTTAGAGGGGTCATTATGTATGGGAGGAGGAAGTAGACTTTGTCACCCAGAAGCCATCAGTTAACCTGGTTTATTTCCCTGAAGAAGTAAGAGAGGGACGAATTTGGAAGGATGAATGCATCGTGACATCTTCTAACGTTTCAGGTATTGAAATGGAGGATCCTCTTCACGGTATCACTCACAATCCGTACATTGAGGGAGTGGAATCACTTTCTGTTGAGGGGGTTTTCTGTCAGAGCGCACAAAGCAATGTGGGTGCCATCGATTGCACCCTGGACCTTGGGAAAGCAACAACCCCATAAAACTGGATGGTCCTATCTCACTACTGCCCGGCTGTGATGTCAAAGGTGATGAATTCCCCAGCTCTCCTGAAAAGTGCATTAGTCACCTGACCAATGCATGCCCACACAACGCCCTGGCTGATGCTACAGAGATCATCTGTGGCTGTCTTGAAATGAGTCTGTGCCATGAAAGTTGAGTGCGATGGTCACCTTCATAACCACAGAGATGGCAGTGTGGGCAGAAAAACAAGGCTGCAGTTTGTCATGCAGTTCGTGACAGAGCTTCCCTATGGCCTTTTTGCTGAGCTGCATTCTTCTTTTACACAATTTCTCAGTAAAATTCTCATCTGATCTGTGCTGTCTGTATATTCTATGGGGGGGGGGGGTAGGGTAATATCTCCTGGGCTGCATCCTCCTTAAATGTTGCCTGACTCACATTCACTCCATCTTGTGCTGTTGCTCCTCCCGCACCATGATAATGACATACAAGGGTGTACCCGTAGGAAATGCCCTATATGCTCCTGAGAAGCCCTCACTCTGGGTTGGGGATGGGGGTGGGGGTTGGAAATCTACCGATGGTCTGAACCTGTCAGAAGCAGTGAGAAGCAAGTCTATATCTGACTAGGCAGAATGTCAAAAAAGAACAATTGCCGTAAAAGTCATTCTCTGCTGCAGAAATCACTACTGAAACTCTCCAGATTCTGCACTTTTACCTGTCTCAGCTGATCCTTGCTGCAGTTTCACCTTTTGGTTCTCAGTCTAACTTACCCTGAGTACATTGCAAATGTAAAAGCAGGAAACTTGGAGCTGCAGCTATAGGCAAGTGTGAGGTCATCCACTTTGGACCTAAAAAGGATGGATCAGAGTACTTTCTAAATGTTGAAAAGCTTGAATCAGTGGAGTTCCAAAGAGACTTAGGGGTCCATCTACATAGATCATTAAAATGTCATGGGCAGGTACTGAAAATAATCAAAAAGGCTAATGCAATGCTGGCCTTTATATCTAGAGGACTAGAATACATGGGGGTAGAAGTTATGCTACAGCTATACAAAGCCCTGGTTAGACTGCACTTGGAGTACTGTGTTCAGTTCTGGGCACCACACCTTGGGATTTACTAGAGTGATACCTGGACTCCAAGGGTTAAATTAGGAGGCAAGATTACACAAACTAGGGGAGTATTCCCTGAAAGTTAGAAGATTAAGGGGAGATTTGATCAAAATTTTCAAGATATTAATGGGAACTGATAGAGTAGATAGAGGGAAACTATTTCTGCTGGTTATGGAGTCTAGGACTAGGGGACACAGCCTAAAAATTAGATCCAGGACTTTCAGGAGTGAAGTTAGGAAACGCTTCTACACGTAAAGAGTGGTAGAAGTTTGGAACTTCCATCCACAAATGGCAGTTGATGCTAGCTCAATTGTTAATTTTTAAATCTGCGATTGATAGATATTTGTTAACCAAAGGTATTAAGATCGATTTTTGTTAACCAAAGGTATGGGGCGAAAGTGGGTATATGGACTTAGGTCACAGATCAGCCATAATCTCTCTGAATGGTGGAACAGGCTCGAGGGGTTAAGTAGCCTACTCCTGTTCCTATATTCCTAACTGTACAGCTGTCTTCTTGCCTCTCAGCTAGAGGAGATATTGTAGGAAGGGCTACTGTAGGGGTCCTATAAAGAGGGAAATAGATCACAATATCGAGTGCTTCTAAAGGAAACAGTGGTAAATTGTTTGGTGGAAGAACCAGAATATTTATTTATTTACTTATTATTTATTTACTTACTTAAATACTTATTTATTTAAAAATATTTCTGTAGGAGTGGTTAATTTGTCAGCAAAATACCGTACACTGTCAATATTTGCTAATGTGTTTCTTTAAGGTGTAGGAAGTAATGAGAAGTGACAGAAATTAATAAAGCTTGCAATATTCACATAGACTAAATGCATCCCTCAAATGAAGAAATATTCATTGAGTAGCAAAACAAAGCAAATTATATCACCCACTTAATTTTCTTAGGTCCAGTAGCAGTGCAACTGCTTAATAGCCAATACAGTAATGGATACAAATAACATATAATAGGTTTACTGGTATCAGCAGTTGACTGGCTTATGGTTCTTTTATTTAAAACTCACGTAATAATTTTCCTCAATCATCTCTGTATCAGAAAAGCACATTATGTTATTGGTTGAAGTAAGACAACATGTCATGTTTTTTGCGCCGTATAGATCTTCAGAAGTATTTTAATGTGATACAACAGCTCCCCCATCTTACCAGTTAAAGAATGCAGTTTCCACAGTCTTACTGTATACAATGTCTGTTGTCAAATAGGCCCCAGATGGGTTTCAGGCTCCTTAACCTGAAATTATTTATTTTATTTTCCACTTTTTATCCTTTGTTTCCAGCACTTACCATCCTTCAGAAATAGAAATATATATAGTCATTGCAGGAAACACAACATTTCAATTTTGTATAAAGTACATTAATCTTTGCAAATAAACATTAATAAGAATGAAAACATTCAAGAGACTAGAAAGATTTGATTTCAGTGATGATCATTTGAATACTTTCTGCTGAAAGCAAAATCATTCTGGTTGTTTGGTGTCTCTATTTGTAAGGCATCACTTTGACAATTGCCCTACTTTATGCAATGTCAAATCTATTCACACATGTATTAATTGTCATAGATATGAGTTATTACCAAAAATAAAGGTTTGGGCACCTGAAATTGTGTAATTGTAATCTGAATGTAGGCTTCTTTCTAGTCTACAAGATCCAGGCCAACAATATAAGATGCTACAAACAAAGGCATAGTGCAGAAATGGCAAAGACAATGTGTATAAATGCAATGTTTTAAAGTAATTAATTTATGTTATGTATATGTGATGTTAACATAAAGTACATGCTGCATCTTAGCACATATATTTTATACATTAGCATTTTGTTACATTGTAATATAATAGCCAGTTCTTCTAAAGAGATATTAGCAATTTATAGTACTAGTAGATTAAACATTTATATGGTAGTGCATATCAGTAAGCTATTTTTAAGAGCAGAGGCAATGAAGAAGTAAAGAGGCTTCTTGCAGAGTCAGCAAAGAACTGAAAATGTGTTTAAATGCATGTTAATGCAATTGACCGAAGGAGTGTTGAACCACAGAGCAAATAGATCTGCTCATCAGATGTTCCATGCTCAGGTTGTAACTGTAATACATGTTTCTCCCATTGAAGCAATCATATACTAATAAATCTGAGGCATATTGCAGAGCTATTCAAATGAGAAAATGAAAAGTATATGGTCCATAGAAAAATACCGTTACAAAATAATTAAATCCAAGGCTAATATTTCAGCGCTATTTTCAAGTATTAAAACAATACAGAGCCAAAATTAGAATGACCTAATGTTCCATATCCATGTCCGTTAACAGAGACAAATTAGCCTTTCAGGTAATCCTAATTAATCTCCAAATGATGGAAACACGGGATTTAAAAATTAGGCCACGTTTGAAAGTATTGCTTTCTCAATCAGAAAGCCTATGCTACTGCACTTATACAGGGCTCTGGAAGAAGAAAAGCAAGTTATATTAATACACAGATCCTCTTCAACAAACCGACTCCTGCTTGTTGCTCTCTGTTGAAAGTGAAGGTTTTTCAAGTGACTTCACAGTGTTATGGATGTGGAAAAGCAGCATATGATCTCTTCTATCTTCTTTCAGTATGTTGTGCCCTTTTAACCATATCTGGAACCAAAATATTTTCAATACAAAAGAAGGAGTGTTCATTCAGTCTGGCCCTCAAATGTACTTAGGCTGTCAAATTGCCGAAGAAAATAGAAAACACTCAGCAAGAACAGGATTACTCAACAACAACAACTTGCATCTATATAGCGTCTTTAACGTAGTAAAACGCCCCAAGGCGCTTCACAGGAGTGTTATCAAACAACATACTTCAAAAAAAACAGCTTCTTCAGTTAATTAAAGAAGACACCTTTTGCCACAAGGGACATGTTCCTGTGCCACCCACACAGCCTGAAATCTTTCAGGGGCTCTCTGCCTAATTCCTTTCCTGTCGTATCTGGGAGGTTTTGTCATTTGCATACGTGACCTTTTATTGTAGAACACTTCCCACTGTGACTTGTATCGCTTCTTTTCCGTACCGCAATATCCTAGTTTTTTTTCTCTCCAGAAAACTAAAAAAAACAAACTAAGCTTGACAACACTTCTTAGCAAGTTTCCCTGAGTGGCAGTCAGCAGACACAAGCAGCCTGAACGAATCCTCCTCTCCTCCCTCCGCCTTCTGACCAAGAAAGGGTTTTTGCTCTCTGCTCAAGAACGAACCCACCCTTGCAGCAAACTGGATTAGATGCCACCATCAGCGATGCAAACCCTTGTCTCTACCTCTTTTGAGAGCACATGAATGACATAGTGTAGGTCTCTCCGAGGCTTGTATTTTTTTTTGTTTACACACAATCAGAATGACATTGATTTAGCACGAAGTCAGCCGTCCTTCTCACAAAGCTAAAGTGGTCGGGAGCTTTTTGAAGTCCATCCGTACGTGAGGCAGAGGGGCAGGATAATGTGGCACTCGATCACTCTGAGGATTAACTCAGCGTGGAGGCTGCGCTGGGGGAAGTGCTAGGTGCAACGGTGCAATTCTGCCTGCTGAGATTTGATCTGACTTTCCCATCTCAGCCACTTGATCGCTCTCACTGCAGAGACGTTTGCTCAGCTAATAGAGCAGCTTGCTTGATGCAGAGGAAAGCTGCTCTCGGCTCCCCCTGTATACAGCAGGATAGCCACATCGGCGCTGAATGGACGGAGGGAGCATGTCTCCGCTGTTCGCGGTGCCCTGGAAAATGTGTATTTGGAAGTTTAACTGCGAGGATATATGTAAATCTCTGAATTGAAGGCGTTTTCTACCCACGGATGGCATTCTGCTCTTGTCTTTTGATTTGGTTGCTTCGAAAAATGGCTCTTTTGGAGCCCATCGCTACAGAGAACAGTAGACTCTGCAGATTCTATATAATTTAACAGTGACTTGAGGAAATGGGAAAGAGATGATGATCGAGAAGACACACTTACCCTGAGCCTTAGCTAACTGGGCAGGGCTGATGTTCGTCCTTAAAGGTAACTCTGCGTTTTCAGCATTTTGTTCTGTCTTTTTTCACTTATATTTTTTACTCAATGCAATCTGTAGCGTATTCAGGGTTCATTTAGCAGTGTTTGTTTTTGCATTGCATGTTGTTCAGTGCCTAATGGGCATCGTGTACTGTTCAAGGTGTTCATGCTGCAATGCAAGGCAAGCTCCACCGAATAGCTTAAGGTCTTTTTTTAAACTTGATACAGGTACGTTGCAAGGTCAGTGCAGTCTTTAGGACGTCGGATCGTGTGTGTTGATTAAATACGGGGTAGAGTGTTTTCTAAGTATATCTGCTGCTTAAAAATGTGACTGTAGAGCTACATTTCCACGTTGAAGTTAAATGGATTTCGTCTGCAGGCTGCATGGGGAAAATTTAATTGAAACGCTATGCTCGACAGATCAGCTTTTACTGGCTCTTTTCTCTGAAGAATATTTGCAAACACGCTCCTGTAGAGCAATGTAGAGACGCACTGCTGCCTGCCCTTTATTAAAAAGAAACCGCCTATGTAAATCGACCCAATCTATCAAGAACAGTTACTTTTTTCCCCCTAAGTTGGTAACAGCAAGTGGCCTGGCTAGAGATTGAAGGTAGTCAAAGCTGCAAAAAACCAAATCTGCAGTGCCATTATATTATAGTACCTGCAGGTAAGGGTCCCGTAAGCATCTTTCCTCTAGTGCAACGAGGTAAAAACAAATCGGCTGTCGTTTACCGTAGTGCAATTCTGCCGAGGTCCGGTGTTATTTGGGACACACATCTGCCACAGTTACATACAAAGACAGCCCGAATAATATATTTGTATGCAATCCTAGATTGCAGTGACGATGGCAAAAAAGACAAGAGAAAGAATTGACATTTCAGTTTAAAGCATGGTTGAAGTTTATTTTATTTAAAAACCACCATGGTTATTAATGTCCCATTTTCTCGTCTGAATTTGTACAGTGAGGGTTTTAAGCAACAGTTTTCCGATCATAATGATGTTTCCTTCTATCACACAAGTCTCTTGTGAATTAATAATTATTCTCATATTTAAAAGAAAACACTAAATCCTTACAGGAAGAAATATACAATTTGCATATTTATGTCAAAGGAACATTCCTGTTCAGTTTGCTAACGAAGCTCCCCCCCCCCCAATTTCTGATTTCCTGTTTGGTTCTATGGTAAGCATTACCTAATTGCTGATTGCTTAGACCAATGGGGTTTTAACATGACCAAGGCAGTGGTGGCTTTTCTGACAAGTTATGGTGTTAATTTACCTCTTCTTCTGTGTCCCAGTTTATGATCTTTACTAATATGGTCCAGCAATGCTTGCAGAGGTTAATAAGATCAATTGCTTCTTAGACCAGCCTCATAAATGTTAAATGTCATATTGTAGCATCTGAATTATTCAAAGCTCTAATGCCCATTTGGCACTAACAGACTAACATTGTGTATGTAGCCCATTTTTTTTGAAAGCTCTTTTCGAGCAAAAGATGTGAGATGACAAGAGAAATATTTTCCAGCCTACAAAACAGACTAAAATGGTTCTCATTCAAATTTAATATTGAACAATTAATGAAGGAGTCACCTTCTGCCTTTTATATCAATACTTAATGGCTGCATTTCAAAATATTGTATCATCAGCATTAACAATTCACAGCAAAACTGCAGCTTGGGCTTTGCTGCCTGGTGGTGCTAGAATTCAGTTTATGCCTCCTCTTCTGCAATAGGAAAAGGCAATGACACCCCTGTCAGCTGAATAACTCAGGAGGCTAGAATAAGACAAGACTATTACTGCAGGAAACTTCAACGGTGACAGTTTATCCATTCCATTGGACGTCAGTGCCCAGACTGCAATAGTTTTGTGGCTTACTCACGCTAATTAATCTAAAAGGGACAACATCAGTATCAGTGGAAAGTACAACAAAACGAATCTTGATATTATTCAATCCAAACTGCCAGATTACCTCGTCATGGCCACAGATTCACTAGTTAATGAATATGCATCAATCTGAGCTATCCAGTGTCCTTTACTGGTGTGATCTTTTGAATACAGTTAGGCCTTGCTTATTATGTGTTATTTCAATGGAAAATTCAAAAGGATTCATTATAGCATTTCTATGGCTAATGCTATTTAAAAGCAAGCACTGCAATTGAGTAAAATGATGTATGCTGACAGCCTGGTCTAGATTACCACATTCCCAGCATAAGTGCTAAGTGAGTGGAATGTATCAGCTGCACTTTTCTCCCTGGTGTTTTTTTTTGTTTTTATTTAGTGCAATAGGTAGCTTAAGATGTTATCAGAAAAAAAAATTAAATCTCTACAAAAATTATCAACCTAAAGGTTACAGACCTGACTCTTAGCATCAGAAATATATTCCGTCACTTCATGAATAGCTAAAACAAACAACTGCCTATCAAAAATTGTGCAGTCTGCATTCAAAAATGGAGGGACAGTGCTACAATGAATCTGAGTCCTCCTGGCTGCACAATTACTAAACTGATTTCTGTAAAGTTACTATAGCAAGAGTCATTTTAAGACAAAAGGTCAGTGCACTGGAAGGCAATTGTACTGACCTTTTGATGTCTGCAGGGCCATTTCACCAATTTTTCCCACTCCATTTGAGATCCATTCTTGTTTCCACACCAGAATACCATGGTACGTTGAAACAAATCAGCATCAAGCCAGAACATGAAGGAACTTGATCTTAATTAAAATGTTGGGTGAGGGACAAACCTGCTTAACAATTATCATTGGATTGAGCTTTTGTATGCAGCTGTGCAGTCAGTTGGCAACTGCATGCAGGTCATTGGAATTTAGGAAGACCGATGCAGTGCTATCATAGGGTCTAGGTGATGTATATATCATGTTACTATGAAAGTCTCAAATGCCCAGCGTTATCAATCGCAGCTAAGGCTTGGTGTCCATATTCCTAAAGAGACATTGACCGGAACTGCAAGCTAATTCACATTCATTAATTTTTGTTCCTTTGTCAGTTAATTTCTCTTTGAGTTTTTTAACTTCTTTCTGCTTTTTGCCCTCACTTATTTTTCAAAGGATTATTGTTTTATCAATCCTCTTGTCCTTTTATTTCTCCATCCTTCCTTACCACTTCCCTTTGTTCTCTACCTCTCTCACATCTTGTTTTCTATTTTCCATGATTTCTTTGTTTTATTTTTATTCACAGTGTCTCTGCATTCTGATTTTACATTTTCTTAATTGTCATTTTTTTTCTGTTCCTCTTCTTTCTAGATATCATATATTCCATCTCTTTATGTTTTCTTCATTTTTCTTCTCTCCGTGCTGTCACTCAGTCAGTCAATTCCTCTTTTGTCCTGAAGCTAATTCAGGGACAATCCCTTAAATAATCTCCAGAAGGTTTCAATTGCCTGGGAAATGTTAACACTGATATTGGGAGCTTTCTGTAATATATGCACCATTCGTTGGACTTTTCCAATGTCCTAATACTTTTTAATGTAAATATGTTTAGACTACTCATGGCAATTCTAAAATACACATAAAATATCTGATATGGGATATTTTTCACCATTATATGGAAAATATATGGTAAATAAATTGGAGTTTCCTCAATCTCACTGAACTACCTCTTACTGTTTTGGTTGGCTGGAACCTCAATTTCAATTCAACAAATGAGAAAAGACAATCTGAAGTGAAACTGAATTTAACCTCCCACAATCCTTGATCCACAGCATAGCTAGCATAGTGCCACGGATTCATAAGATGATTGTCAATGCAATTCACCTATGTAACCTAAAAGATGTTAGTAGTTTTTAACATTCTGCCATTTCAAAGAGGATGGGGGTAGGGTTGGGGGGTAGGGGGAGACAATTAGCAATATCCAACATGCTGGTGGTTATGGCATCTTTAATAATAAAGTATTTGAAATACACAGCCTTGAAACTTTAGCAAACAAACATAACTTATTCCAAGAATGATGCAAAACTCCATTACTGCCATCATACTGGAGTTCCGATTTATTTTGTGTATTTTTCATCTTATAAGATTATCTTGCAAAACAATACAACTCTTTTAAGCTATAGGAACTTTCAGATTACAGTGAATTTTAATCAGTTAACCATTTTGTTATTTTTTAAATTTTTCTTTGAGTTTTTAAAAATAGAATGTAATGAAATTACATCCCTCCAAAATGAAACTTCAGTCAAAGATAAGGATTTGGTCCATTTCATTTAAGATCAGCAAAAATCTTAATGCCTCTGGTGAGAGGCATTAACCATAATGGAAATCTAATTAGATGGATCAAAGAGAAAACGGAAACAAACGTGGAACTATTTAAATAGCTGCCAGACAGTGTCACCTGAGATTTTACGAAAATGGACCACCACTAAATTTTGACCAACAACTGCCAATTGGTCATGCACATAGTCAGGACAGATAAGAACTCATAAAATGTCTCACCCTGCATGCTTGTCACCATTTATTTCTAAGGTTAGGAAACTCTGAATCTAAATAATCCAAATTTGGCCATTTTGTTCCATTTCACATTGATTCAAAGTCAGATAGCAACATTATAAAGAAAATTTTTGAGGAGTGAAAGCAAAAACAAAACCAAAGATCCCTGAATTGGATCATTTCAGATTTCTTTATGGATGTCTGAATTTGACCTTGTTTGGGTAATTGAGGTTGGGAAATCACTGTCCATTTAAATAACTATGCTGTCAATGTGTAGAGGTCCAGCAACTCTTTCTCATATTCAAAAGGGGAAGGAAGCAAAACCACAGTATTTCAGATAAGCAGCGTGCTTAGCATATCAATGTGAGAATCTCCAAACAGAACCGTTATGGACTGGAAGGAAGCTTACATAGTGGCAACATCTTTGATAGAGTGATTCCATATCTTCTCACCTGTGCCAGTTTTTCCCAGGGTAATTTAATCTACCATATCAATCTACCATTTAACCACTTACATCACCATAGGGAATTTCTAGCTCTGTAAAATAAGTTCAGCGAGCAGCAACCCTGACTAATAAATGTAATTTATTCAACAATTGTATGGATGACAATTAATTCTAAAAATATGGAGTTGCAACTCCAATGTTTGTGGCAAATCAGTATAACACCACATTGATAGAATCGCACAAAACATATATGTGATGAATGTTTCGAATCATATCTGAGCTGTCATTCATGCCACAGCAGTAAGCCATTGGCATCACCAGTCAGTAACTAGTGCACCTTTAGATGATCATGAATTGAATTGATTATAAAGCAAATCTGATTCTGAATCTGATTGATCTTGAATTTAATTTAGTAATTGTCCTTTATATTACAATAACCTACTTTAAAGATCTGAGCCTTACTTAAGTAACATTAAACACGCAACACTACAATAGGACAGGCAGCTTAATACAAATATGAGACTGCAGTTAAATACATAAGAATTGTTAGGGACAGGATTGAGACCTTCAATCAGTTGTTTTCCTCGGTTCTATCTTTCTGCAAGCTCATTGATTTGATTCAATTATGTTTTAAAAATAATATTGAAATCATATTTTGTTTGCTTTTTGATGTACTGTGTGATCTGACGCAACTCAGCAGGGTCAGAGAGAGCAGTGTAAATTGACAGCCTTATTACTGCTGGATGCAACTGTGCTGGTAGATTTAAAAAAAAATATAACAGGTTATGAAAAATCTTAACACTGAAGTTACCAGCAGCATTAAGAAATTTACCATTTTACATTGCTGCTTCCGACCCCGGTGAGCTGCCCCTGACATTGCTACTGTGGTATTTGAATGCACTGTGACGGCTTCAAATTTTTTTTTAAATAATCACATCACTAGTTGAAATGCTAGATAAGGTGTTTAAATATAATGAATATTAATATTGTGTTTGTGTCTTACCTACACTTTTGTAATTTCGAATGCTTGTCATTACAATTCCTCTGCAGCTATGAATGGAACTATCTGTTAAACTGGAGACTTTTAATTACATTATTTGAAATTCTTAATGATATATTAAGGCTTCAAATTACATTAAATTCAGTCATATTCTTTCCATTTAACATTTTCTACCTCAGAGCGATGATTAGAAACTTACCATCAGGTCAATGACAGTTCCATTCAGAAATGCTGAGTTCTGTGAAATGACAGGCACAAATGTCTAGTATGCAGACATTTTTTCCCTTAAAATAATCAACAAAAATCTTTGTGAATTGATGATGCCATTTCTTATTTGCTACATGATCTATAATCTATATACAATTATTACTCCTTACATGTTAATAGCCTTGAAATCTAAGTCACTTTTTAAGAAAACCTTGCATATGGCATGCACTTCCTGCCCACAAACCTTACTTCCTGTGTCAACGTTTTCAGTCATGCTTTTTATGTTAATGTCTAACATTGAACAGCCTATTTGAACACTTATAATGGAAATCTGTATGTCAGTGAGAAAAATCCATATTTATAATGAGAAAAACTCTGTCTAAACATATGAATTTATCACTATCATGTTTGCTGAGGAACCAATTGAATCACTCAAGATGCTTTTTGAAAAAAAAATATTGGTTATTTTTCTCAGTACCTGAATTGTTTAATGTCCAAAATATAGTTTAAAAAAATCAAACAAAAAAAGAAAAATCACAATCACGTGATTAAATTTACCTATTGAATTATCATGTGCATCTTTTAATAACTTGATTAAGGTTTAAAAAAAACCTCTCTCAAATATGAGGACTTTAACAGGATTTTTTTTAACCTCATAACAGTTGGACAGAAATTTTAACCATATTTGTGGATTCTGAGCATGTGCAGTTTGCAGAATTTCCCAGAATACATTATTGGTTGAAGCAGAAGGATTTTTAAAATCATCCTGTGAGGATTTATGAGTTTGCTTTTTCCAAAACTTTCAAACAAACTGAAAATTGATTTCTCAAACATTTATTTCAAGCAGATCTCATTTAAAATATTAACAACTTTTCTATTATGAAGTGCTCAGATAGACAACACCATTTAGTTGTGATTACAAGCAGCTATGGTTCTTTTTTATTCCCTTTTAATTCTCACCCAAAGGTTGTTTACTGAGAATGTATTTCTTTTCCTCAATCAAAAAATCTTTCTCTCCTGAACCATTTTAGGGCTTAGGGATTTTTAACAATTAAAAACTGGAAAATTGCATAAAGAATGCACGTTTGTGTGTTTTATAAGGTAATTTATGCTTCTTTATGGAAATTTATGTTTGTTAAAGACTGTATAAATCAGCAAACTCACTAATAGTGAATTTATTGCTTTAAGGCAGAACATAAAAACAGGAACTGGTTGATGATGGAAAAAGCAGTTGGGTGGGATGCCTGATGGTGCAAAAGGAGTTACTAATGGATCAAAGGTGGAGGCAAGACTGCAGTGGTGGAGGGGGTGATGGTGGTGGTGGTGGGGTTTGTGGCCTCGTGTTCCAAAAGGGCCCAAGGGCAGTTTGGGTGCAAACTCCTGGACCTCCCTCAAGGCTGCTAGATCCTGCCCCCAATATTACTCAGTCTCAGCAACCCTCAATTCTGCCTGCCTGCTGCTCCAAAAGCTCCTAAGACACCTCCCCAGTTCATTTGGACCCCAGAACTTTCCTCCCATTCCCAAATCCTGGGACCCCCCATAAACTCAGAGACTGCATTTGCAGTGCTCATTGATCTCAGGATTACTCTGAATACTGCTGGATGCTGGGACTCTCCCCTCTCTGATACTTCCAGATGCCAGGACCCTTCTAGTGATTCCAGATCCCAGTACCTGCTGCAGTGCTCCCAGAATCTCCTCTACAGTGCAGACCCAGACCCTTTCCCAATGCTCTCAGATCCACGACTGCCTTCAACGCTGATAAATCAGGGTCCTTGATAATAATAATCTTGTTCTTATAAAACCTCCAACTCTCTATGGGCAATACTATGGGAGATTTGCTGGTGTATTTAATATTTTGTTTACTACAATTCAGATTCCTATCAGTATTACATTTTTACAGTGTATTTTAGAAATAAATAAAACAAGCAAAAGTATAACAAGAAGCAAATCATTTCTCAATGGAGTACATCACATTTCCTGCTTGCTATTAGTTTTTATCAGCAATTTTAATTTTGTTACCTTCACAGAACCCAAATTTGTCATTAAGGGCTCTAAGTTGCCATATATTTTTCAGACAGTGTGGTTAATAATTGAATAGACTTCTCAGCTGTATAGAATCGGAATGTGTAGATCTAATGAACATTGCATTAAGTTATTAACAATGCACTATACTAATTTTTTAAATTTTTAAATGATAAATGCCATTTAAAGATACTTATTGGAACCAACTACCCTTTAGGTCTCCTTACATCTTGCAGTACTAATTGACAGGGAGGGTTTATGGATGATCTACTCTGAAGCCTCTGTTAAAGTTGCTCCTGATCCAGCAATTAGGGGGTGTACAGAAGTAGCCCAGGGTGACTCTTTCCAATTTTCCCTCTGTGAGTAAATACCCAGATTCCATTGGTATCTCTCTAATGGCACGGTCAAGATTGGGAACCCACCATTTGGAGAATCTCCTATTGTTCCATGGCATGGTGTATCAGAGCATTAGTATACTGCATTATCATGCTGCTCAATATTTTAAATGAATATTAATACATTTACACTGAAAATTATCAAAACAATCCCTGGAATAGTTCTTGGTTTTGAAAGATGTTCTAGAACAAGCAGACTAAAGTATTCAGAATGAATGAATGATTAATGTCCTTTCATTTGTCTTCTAAACATTCTGTTTCTTTTCCAGGCTAGCTAACTTGATTTACAATGGAAAAACTGCTTTTTTATCTGTTGTTAATTGGCATGACAGTGAAGGCCCAGGTCTGTCCCAAGCGTTGTGTCTGTCAGAATCTGTCTCCAAACCTTGCAACTCTTTGTGCCAAAAAAGGACTTCTCTTTGTCCCACCAAACATTGACAGAAGGACAGTGGAGCTACGTTTGGGAGATAATTTCATTACGATCATTAAAAGAAAAGACTTTGCTAACATGACCAGCCTGGTTGACCTTACCTTGTCAAGGAATACAATAAATTATGTTGCACCACAAGCATTTGCAGACCTGCGTAATCTGCGGGCCTTACATTTGAACAGCAACAGACTAACCCAGATTACAAATGACATATTTAGTGGACTTTCAAACCTTCACCATTTAATAATCAATAACAATCAACTAATTGACATTTCCTCTGAAGCTTTTAAGGATATTTTATTGTCTCTTGAAGAGTTGGATGTATCCTATAATAATTTAAAATCTATTCCCTGGGAAGCAGTTCAAAAGATGGTCAACTTGCATACATTCAGCATGGACCATAACATGATTGAACAAATTGACGAGGGGACCTTCTCCCATCTTCACAAGTTGACTCGATTGGATATGACATCTAATAAATTGCGGAAACTCCCACCTGATCCATTATTCACTAGAGCTCAGGTACTAGCCTACTCAGGACTCTTGAACCCACCAAGTTTTACATTAAGTTTTGGAGGGAATCCCTTGCATTGCAACTGTGAGTTGCTCTGGCTGCGCCGTCTTTCAAGGGAGGATGATCTGGAGACCTGTGCCTCACCTCCACATCTAATAGGCCGATACTTTTGGTCGATTCCAGAAGAAGAGTTTATCTGTGATCAACCGCTGATTACTCGCTATACACATGAGCTCAGAGTTTTAGAAGGCCAACGTGCGACACTGAAGTGCAAGGCTATCGGGGACCCAGATCCCTCCATCCACTGGAGTTCACCTGAAGGCAAGCTCATTTCAAATTCATCGCGGACAGCCTTATATAATAATGGAACCTTAGACATCCTCATAACTACTGTCAAAGATACAGGCACTTTCATCTGCATTGCTTCAAATGCTGCTGGAGAAACCACCGCAGTGGTGGAACTTCACATAATTAAACTCCCGCATTTAGTCAACAGTACAAACCACATTCATGAGCCTGATCCCGGCTCATCGGACATTTCTACTTCCACTAAATCTGGTTCAAACACTAGTAATAGTGTTAGTGACACTAAGACCAAACCAGAAAAGAGGGTGGCAGTTGCTGAAACATCATCGTCATCTGCACTTATTAAATTTAATTTGCAACATAATATCCCTGGTATTCGTATGTTCCAGATTCAGTATAATGGTTCTTATGATGACTCGCTTGTTTACAGGTAAGCCATATCAACTGTTTCTGCACCCTAGTTTAATACTGAATCAGTTAATCCTATATTGATTTTGTTAATGCATGTTTTATTATGGTACGTTACAGGAGGTGAAACCACAGTTATATTACAGCTACATGCGAGCATTGTAAGGATATGGTTAATTATTAATGCAATGTTTTTCTTTGCATGGTAATAAACAAGCAAAAGAAAAGCTCTTATGATACTATATTGATCCTTAATCCTGTAATATAATCATAAATTATTCTGTGCCTGCTGGCCTGTAACAGTTCAAGTCTGTCTGCAAGTGGTTAGTTGTTGTGTGATGACACTTCAAAAAAAAGCTGCTAAAGATACTTCAGATTAAGACATCCAAAATCAATCGGTCTGTGACTTCCTCAGTAATTGATCTGATTTCTTTGTAGTTTGTTTTCATATAGATTAAGGTATTTTTTTGTGCTAGGAACATGTTTTAACATTTCCCTTTCAACTTCTAATTCTGGTATGATTTTGTTTTAAGAAAGTCAGCATTCTGGTAATGTGATTCACAGGTCTGCCAATGAGTTCTGTAGGTTCTATCAATGTAAAATAAGATACAGCTACGCCCACAACTAAGTGTGGTTATTTGCCCCATGACACCTCCAACTATATGTGGCTTTAAGCTTTCAATTACAGTGACAAAAATAGAGCTTTTTTGCTAATTATGATAAAAGAAGTAAGAGTTTAAAGGTGTACTAATGAGAGTCCACATATTATCCCTCAGAATGATTCCTTCCACAAGCAAAACTTTCCTTGTCACGAACCTGGCTGCAGGAACACAATATGACTTATGTGTCTTGGCGATCTACGATGATGGCATCACCTCCCTCACAGCTACCAGGGTTGTGGGCTGCATACAGTTTACCACAGACCAGGATTATGTTCGCTGCCATTTTATGCCATCTCAGTTTCTGGGAGGAACCATGATAATTATAATAGGTGGAATTATCGTGGCCTCTGTGTTGGTCTTCATTATTATACTTATGATTAGATACAAGGTGTGCAACAATAATGACCCGCACAAGATGACAAAGGTCAGTAATGTCTACTCTCAGACAAATGGAGCTCATTTGCAAATGTGTGGCGGAATGTTACCCCACTCAAATTCTAAAGTCATCATGGGACATGAAGAGAACACACAGTATCATAAAGATCCCAGTAACAACCAAACGCAACCATCAGATTCTGCTGTGAGCCAGGACTGTGCTACCACTACCTCCACCACGCCACCTGATTGGACTACAGGTGTTAGTGCATCTCAAAAGCTGAAAAGAAAGGCTGGGCCAAAGTCAAGTGTCGAAACACCTATGGAAGCTTTCACCAATGTTGAGTCGTCCAAAAAGAAAAGGGAAAATACTGCCATTTTACAGAAGCCCTCTTGTGCTCCAATTTCTTTGAAAGAGACTCCCACTTTTAGACGAGCACAATCCAAGTCCATCAAATATCTTACTCTGCCAACAGAAACAAGCAGAGCTAAGCGGAGATACTCACTCAATGGAGATTTATCAGAGTATCATTGCTATACTCATTCACAAAAGATTAGCAGCCTGTGGTCAAAAAGGAGCATGTCAATGAATGGGATGTTATTACAGTTGGAAAACTCCGATGCTGATAGTGGGAAAGCCACCTTCTCGAGTTCGGAGTGGATAATGGAAAGCACCGTGTGACATTTTAAATATGTTACAGTGAAGGAACACTGCCTTGTAACAGTTTGGGAATTCTATGCTTGTCTTTCTGCTTGATGGTATTTCCAGCAAGGTAGTAATGGAACTGGCTCATGCACGCAATTCTTTGATAGAAATCAGCAGGCAGCACTAAAAGACATGAAGGTAAAGCACGAATTAGCACCAGTGCCTTATCCTACTTTAGGATTGGCTTTCTGGTTCTGGAGTATGGGGATAAATGAGTGAAAAAAGTTTTCACAGAAGCCTTTGACCAAGGAAATATGGTTTCCTGCATCTTAAAGAACAAAGCCTATTTATGGACTACTTAATAAATTGATATTTTTTAAAAATTGAGCTGTATGTTTCTTTTCAGTGACAATGGTAAATGCCTTTTGTTTTCAGGCAAATGCTGTACAGAAAAAAACAACTCTGTGTTGTTATGTTGTGTACAATAAAGGATTAAATAAGTATACTCGGCCAGTGTTAGTACAATGAATAGCTGTTATATGTGCAATTAGGCAGGGCCTGAAAATTGTGGTTGCCCAGTCAAGGCTGTTGGAGATACTCCATACTGCCAGCTAAATAATCTAAAATGATTGAACTTCCATAATAAAGGTGCCAGTGCTGTATCAGAAAAAGTAATGGTTGTGGTAATGTAATCTTTGCATTTAAATCAAGTATTCATAGTCTGACTACCACTCAAAGGAGCCATTAAATGAAAATATTGCCACTCAAAGGAGCTGAATTAAGCCCAGCTGTTGAAGTACTTTCAACTGGTTCTAATGCCATTTTTGTTAAATTATTCTAACACAAAAGTATACGAAGAAAACTGTATAAACTAGAATGTGCAAAGAATCTGAAAAACAGATTTATTTAATCTAATACCAGGCCAAGCATTAAAATAGAAAGAAATTTTTACAAAGCACATTACTATAGTGTGAAGCTTGAAGAACCCAACTACTAAAATCATTATTTACCTAGTAAAGAGGAGCAAATAGTCAGCATTTCAGATTAATGGGCTGGTGTGATCTGAGCTAAAACTCAGCCAAACTCAATCACAGTTCTGAGCCATTTAACTACAGGGATAAATTCAATAGTGTTAGTGGAAACTCTGTGCCAAGTTTTCCTCTCGTGTGGGATTGTATTTCTTGTCAAAGAACGTGATCAGCCATTTTTCAAGAAATCCAACATCTGAAGCAAGCTGATTAAAGCCTAGTTGGGGCCCAATCTAACCGACCCAGTTAATAAAAGGTTTTGACCTGGTGTCGTGCTCACTCCTATTATCTGGTAAACATTTTTAGACTCCTTTTAACATATGCAATTTGTAAAAACAGTGAAACGCACATTATATCATGGCTTGACCTAACCTGATAGAGACACTTAAGATAGTCAATCCATCCAAGGATTTTATAAGGAGTGTTTTCTGAAATCTTGCAGCAGATTAATGATGAACCTGGTTTTATTTTATCAGGAAGGTTTACCCAGACCTGTCAAATTCACTCATTTCAATAAAAAGTATAACCTGTTTCTATGTGTTTCGCTCTTTGAAAATAAACTTTAGATATTTAAATGGGTTTGTAATCTGTCTGACTTTTTGTGTTCATAAGCTGTTCTGGACATAGAGACTAAGCTGTGCAATGAAATCTTTCTTATAGAACCCTTGTGTATTGAAACTAGCTCTATCTGATGATCCCACCAGCCCAGGAAATGAATTCATGATTCAAACGTGATGCCTCATGAGACCAGCTGCCTCTAAAGACTATCTGAAGTCTGTCTCAAGGGTAGTTGTTAGAAAATGCTTTCACTGTGCTTATCAGTATTTGGGTCTATTTTCTTTTGCCCTTGGAGTAACTACTGTGCTTTGAAGTGTACATGCTTTCTGTTCTACCAGAAAAAAAAATTTAGTGTACATTTTGAATGTTGAACATTCTAAGATAAAATCTCAAAAATGTGCGATGTCTGATTCATTCATAGACAAGGAATAAAATAAAAGAGGCGTCCTAGTTATATTTTATTTTGACATTGAAGCCCACCTAGGATTGAAGGAAGGAACTTTTAATATTCTAACTATTAACAGTTTTCCAGGACCAGTCACTTACTGTATTGTCAATATCTATTTGTCAAGATTTAGATCACAATATGTATATTAATGGTAAAAATCTGAATTTCTGTTGTTCTCTTCCCCAATATTTTTCAGAAAGTGTTCTAGGTTTCCACTTTAACAAGCTGTTTTGAAAACTGGCTGAAAATCAGTTTGAAAATACAGAACCTTCCCTTTCACAGCTGGCTCAAATTAAACATTTATTCTCTCCTACTGCATCCAAGCATCTCGATACGTTGTATTGTAAACTGCCTATCGAAACTGAAGATAAAGTCCTATCTTATTGTTTGAATACTCTCAATTACTTTTGATTTTGTTTCTGCAATTTTTAAGTAAGAAATTATTGAACGAAAGAAAAAGAAAATGGCGTATTAGCTAGTTAAGTTAGAATGCTTGGCCTGGTAAATTACCGGATAAAGAGTTGACAACCATGTTTTTTTTTGTTCATGGGAATGCTTTGTGTGATAGAAATGATGAAATTATTCAGGGTTAAGATGATTTCCAATTTTTCCAACCGATATTTCTAGGTGTTCGGAGCATTTTCTTTTGGCTTCAGTTCGTCATTGTTCACACCAAGCACTCCCAGTGTACGTATGCCAATGCTAAATGCAGATGACAATTTGATCCTAATAACATTCCTTTACCCACATGAAGCCCTTATAGCATTTCTTATTGCATCATTGTGATTTCTTTTTCCGTATCAGCTATCGTTATCTTTCATGTCAATTTGTGGGTAGTTTTGCACGGTGATTCCATGCCAGCTAAGAACTGGGTTAAGACTACCTAGCCTTATCTTATGTATGATTCTTACAGACAGAGAGAACAGATCTTCATCCCATGAGTCAGGACTGGATTTGAACTAAGATGAAAGATGAAAGGATTGTGTGCAAACACACTGTACCACTGAGTATTAAGAATTTCAAGTTTGTCAAGGAGAATAACTGTGTGCCATTTGGTACAATGTAGGACTGGGGGAACAAAGGATTTAGATGGCATAATTGGTTCCATGCTTCTCCCAGAACCTGTGTTTAATCCAGCCCAAATGAAATAGAAAGTTTTTTTGACAAGGTTAAGGGCTTTGACTGATATACTGATTTGTCTTATCTCAATCCAGGACCCATTGCAAATAAATTCTCAGGAACAAGTATTCTATGATTAAGCATTAGTTGAGCAATCGCATTGTGAAAGGCCACACAGACATGCGGTTGAGAATTGGAAGGGACATGGGTATTATTTACAGGGTATTTGGCTCCCCATATTGCATCTGAACCTTTTTGTAACTGACCTCATTGTGTTGATTAATTTTGTCACTAGATGTCTGTCATCTTGACAAATATTATCTGACACACATATAAATAATTGTAGTGTGAGTGAGCAATGTTCAACCTTTAACTGTTTTGTGTTTTCTGGTTTTGATTGTATAGGATATGACTCAAACATTGGGGCCTAAATTTGATACTGCCCAAAACCAGGGGGCAAAATAGTTGGCACGTCTGATTGCACACCTGTTCACCTGGACTTGTGGACCACGATAAATTGGTCCCAGAGCCTTCTTAGCATGAAATAAATGAGTTATCGGCACTCGCCGACCAGAGGAGCGGGAAATCAAATGTCTTTGGAGTCAATTAAAAACAGCCAGGACCTCTTAAAGGGAAGGTGCACTGCGGCTGCAATCAGCTTCACACTGAACACCTGTAAAATGGCAGGCAGAAAAGATGTTGAGAGGGCACCCTGCTTTTTAGATGTTGATTTGTAGGTGCTGATGACGGAGGTCGGCAGGAGGAGTGAGGTCATCCACCCGACGGCAAGAAGGCATCCTGGCTAGCTTTCCAGCAACAGTAGGCAGAGGTGGCAGAGGAGGTCAGCACCAGAAACATTGCCCCAAGCACCTGACTGCAATGCAGAAAAAAGTTTCATGACCTCATAAGGGCTACTAAGGTAAGACTCGGAACTCATATCTCTCATTATTCTCTGCTTAGCCGTGCAATACCTGTGGCCTCAGCACTAACAAATCTTACCTTCCCTGCTCCCCACCAGTCTCCTCTAATCACTGGAGCATTCTTCACTCCACCTCATTCTGTTGCTACTGACACACTCTATACCTGCTAGTGTCTCATTTATCACTTCTTTCACTTCTCCACACCTGTGGCATCTTTTACACACCAGCAATACTATTCTACTCTGACAGTCACATCCTCATAAAATTCCCCCTACACACTCCCTTATTTCTTGCAGGAGAAGTTGGTGCAGCCAGCCACAGGAGGTGGCCCACCATCCATACACATCGTGAACATTGTGGGCAGGAGGTGCATCAGGAGCATGGTCTCTGGAGGCTGGAGGAAATGTCCCACAGGTTTTTGGTTAAAACTCACCCTCTTTCCCTTCGCATTGAAATCTCACTCTCACACGCTTTTCATGACAAAGGGCTGCTGCTTTCAGTAACCACTTGTCTATCTCCGCTTACCCTTGCCACTAACTGCAAACCCTTGTTCATCTCTTCCCTTTTGGATCCTGAAACTTTAGAGGGCACAGCGGGAATGGAAGAAGAGGAGGACAGCGCTCCAAAAGATGCAGCATCACTCAACCTTATCCAAGCAAGCACCAGCTCAGAAACTGGCACCCAATGTAGTTTAGAGGCTAGATTAGTGAGGTGTGCACTGGGAGATTCACCGAGAACAAGTGCGCAGGAACAAGGATAGGATGGCCCAGGAAGCATGTCAGCGGAGGGCATCCTCACATACTAGGCCTGCTGCAAAGGGCAGAGGTGAAAACCCGAAAGACTCAGCCTATGGAAGGGAACTGATGGATATGCAGCATGAACATCGAAGTGCACTGGAATTCCTGCCAGCGAGCGTCCGCACAATAACAGAGAATATGGAGGAGTCCAACTCCAACTTGTGTGGGATCTTCGTGCATGCTCTCCAGACCATGAAGTCAACCATAGAGTGAGTAGTCAGCTCTATGAGTACTGCATTGAAACCCACAATGAGGTAGCCTTTGGTGGCAGCTCTGTTAGCTTCAGTGAAAGTTCAGGCTTCTGTCATTTTAGCTTTGGGGTTCAGCTTTCAAAGCATGAAGGACAGCGTGGGTAGGGGCTTTGAGACCATCACATCACACCTGTACTCTGTTTTTGTGCAGAGCAATGGGAGTGCTGAGGCGGAGGCCATGAGAGTGGCATTGGTTCCATGGGAGAAGCACATGCTGTACTCTCTCAGAATGACAGTACGCTTGCTTTCCTGTCACTCTCTCAACCAGTGACCTTATTGGTGCCAGACAGCCAGCTGAGTCTGATTGCCCTGACCAGCGCCGAGATACTGCAGACTGCAGCTTTTTAAAAATTCATTCATGTGATGTGGGCGTTCCTGGCAAGGCCAGCATTTATTGCCCATCCCTAATTGCCCTTGAGAAGGTGGTGGTGAGCCGCCATCTTGAACCTCTGCAGACCGTGTGGTGAAGGTTCTCCCACAGTGCTGTTAGGAAGGGAGTTCCAGGATTTTGACCCAACGACGATAAAGGAACGGCGATATATTTCCAAATCAGGATGGTGGGTGACTTGGAGGGGAACGTGCAGGTAGTGGTGTTCTCATGTGCCTGCTGCCCTTGTCCTTCTAGGTGGTAGAGGTCGCAGTTTTGGGAAGTACTGTCGAAGGAGCCTTGGCGAGTTGCTGAAGTACATATTGTGGATGGTACACACTGCAGCCATGGTGCACTGGTGGTGGAGGGAGTGAATGTTTAAGGTGGTGGAAGTTGGATGGTCAATCAAGCGGGTTGCTTTGTCCTGGATGGTGTTGAGCTTCTTGAATGTTATTGGAGCTGCACCCAGCCAGGCAAGTGGAGAGTATTCCATCACACTCCTGACTTGTGCCTTGTCGATGGTGGAAAGGCTTTGGGCGGTCAGGAGGTGAGTCACTCACCGCAGAATACCCAGCTTCTGACCTCCTCTTATAGCCGCAGTGTTTATGTGGTTGGTCCAGTTAAGTTTCTGATCAAGGATGACCCCCAGGATAATGATGGTGGGGGATTTGGCGATGGTAATGCCGTTGAATGTCAAAGGGAGGTGGTTAGATTCTCTCTTGTTGGAGATGGTCATTGCTTGGCACTTGTGTGGCGTGAATGTTACTTGCCACGTTTCCTCTCAAGCTTGGATGTTGTCCAAATCTCTAAGCTGAGCCCTCTATGGCCAGAGCTACTTGAGTTCACTCATCACGGCCATCTCGGGAGTCCTCAATGGAGGTTGAGCAACTTTCCACGACCTTTGTTGTAGCCACTGGGATACCCATCATAGGAACACAGAAGACCGGCACTAAGGCTTTTGCACAAGGGTGATTTTTAGTTCTCTACGTTCAGTATAAGAAATTGTCAAATGAAGAATGATGATTTATCTTGGTGTAGCAAACTGTTTTTTCTTGAATTGCTGTTCATCTTAATATTCTTAGTCGTATAGGGGCAACACCCATGATGTTGGACCATATGAGGGCATTTAGATGGTAGTTACAAGGATTGGGTTAGGTGGATGGAGGAACTGTTGGTGTATTGGCGAGGGGAAGGAATATTCATGAGAATCTCCTATGAATGAGTTGTTGCTTGAGAGCTCTGGCAGCATTGGTGGCCTTGATCTTCCTCTGCAGCCTTAGCTTCCTGATCCCCTTCTTCCTCTTCTTCAACTTCTTCTTGCGACTCTACAGCTTGCCGCCTTTCTAAGGTGAAGTTGTGCAGCACATCACACAATGAAAAATATTGACAGCCGCTCCAGGCTATACAGAAGTACATCTCCAGTTCTGTCCAGGCATTGGAACCCTTGCTTGTGGAGTCCAATGATCTGCTCCTTGAGAACCCTGGTTCTGGTGTGGCTCTCATTGTTTGCACACTGTGTGTCTGTGCCCATGTTCCTGACAGGAGCATAGAGCCAGATGTTCAGGGGATAGCCCTTAACACTAAGCTTCCAGCCTCTAACCCGATAGTCTACGTGGAAGAGAGTTGGTATTGAGGACTGGTGCAGGATGAAGGCATCATGACTATTGAAAGGACATTGGGCATAGACCTGTATAATTCATTGCCTATGGTCACAGACGAGTTGCGCATTTAGCAAATGGAATCCCTTTCTGTTGGCCTCCACTGCTCTGCCCTCCTTTGTTTTCTTCTAGCAGCATGTGCAGCCCTCTACTGCCTCCCTTGTTGCTGCTACTGCCCCCTTCCTCATGCTGCGGCCCAAATGAAGCAGATATCCATGTTCCAACAATGTTCCTTTGAAAGAGTGCAAAAATCACTCTCTGAGTTCGGCTTAGCGAAACAGTAGCCAAAAATACAGTCAAAAATCACTAAAACATTCTCCAGCAGCCTATCAAGTCCAAACAGAGATGTACCTTTATGGAGATGAGTATCCCTTTAAATACCGTTTCTGCAGCATGTTTCCCGAGTGTAAAAGCAATGACTTCTTGTTCGAGGTTAAGGCCCAGCGAATCAAGCACTTCCACACATAAATTTAATAAATAGGTCCTTATTCAAATGTTGAACCCTCATTTCAATAGCAAAAACAATGCTGCACTCCTTACAGGCGGCTGCCAGGGCCATCTAAAAAGATCTCAGGATAAATTTAGCAGTGGCCTGGGCACATGCGCAATTGGGCGTGGGCTATTGAACTGCTAAACGCGTCATTCTTGTGCCCTTTTCATGCCTGAAAAATGGGTGCATCAGTGTTGAATTTAGACCCCATTGTGTGATGTACACAAGTAGTTTGAGAAGCAATGGTTTATTTGCAGTATTTGTTTCATACCTGGATGTAATGTTCTAAACATGAGGGTTATAACTCGCACTGATATTTGTTAATTTTATATTTGTAAATTATTACTTGGCCAGACCAATGAATGAAAAAACAAAATAATTAACTTGAGTGTAGTGGTATACAGGAAAATTCAACTACTGTTACTGAGAACCAAGTAACCAGCTTTGTTTTCCGAGTCATCAGGATTAGCTTCCTGGATGTTATCGTTCTGCTGGTTACATATTCTTGTTCCTTAGTCCTCACTAAAGACTCCAATAGTATTTTGCAGCAGAAGAAAATATACAGTAAGATTACAATGTTTAAATTTATTCAGTGTAAAGTAAGAACATCTCATAGACCTGAACTGTTCTCTCCATCTATATTATAATATTCAACATTAAGAGTTTGCATCTACACATTCTTTGCAAAAGTTATGTAAATCAGCTCAAACTTTGAAAGTTGCACATGTCAATGAGCAATCAAAACTAAGATTCATGTATTTCTTCTTCAATTTACATTATTTTCTTCAAGTATAACTGTCACAAGAATCTGCTTTTAGCTTAGCAAACTACAAATAGTAATAGCTACACTGTTTAAAAAACAAGTGATGATTCCCATTTATTGTAACTTCATTGATAACGGTACCAACATATTGTTGGCCTAGCTGATATGCCCAGCATTGCCATCATGCAAGTTTATCTGTTGGCCTTGTGCATGTTTTAGATTCTCTTGCGTAAGTTCAGCTAACATGGCAGGACAAATTGAGAAGGCAGTTTAAAAAGCATATGGGATCCTGGGCTTTATTAATTGAGGCATAGAGTACAAAGGCAAGGAAGTTATACTAAACCTTTATAAAACACTGGGTAGGCCTCAGCTGGAGTATTGTGTTCAATTCTGGGCACCGCACTTTAGGAAGGAGGTCAATGCCTTGGAGAGGGTACAGAAGAGATTTACTAGAATGGTATCAGGGATGAGGGACTTCAGCTATGGCAAGGGACTGGAGAAGCTGGGATTGTTCTCCTTAGAACAGAGAAGGTTAAGAGGAGATTTGATAGAGGTGTTAAAAATTATGAACGGTTTTAACAGGGTAAATAAGGAGAAACTGTTTCCAATGGCAGAAGGGTCGGTAACCAGAGGACACAGATTTAAGGTGATCGGCAAAAGAGCCAGAGGCGACATGAGGAAACATTCTTTTACGCAGTGAGTTGTAATGATCTGGTATGCACTGCCTGAAAGGGTGGTGGAAGCAGATTCAATAATAACTTTCAAAAGGGAATTGGACAAATACTTGAAGGGAACAAATTTACAGGGCTATGGGAAAGAGCATGGGAATTGAACTAAATGGATAGCTCTTTCAAAGAGCCGGCACAGGCATGATGGGCCGAATGGTCTTCTCCTGTGCTGTACCTACTATGAACCTAATTAGCCCAATCCTTAATTTATGTTCACAGTAGACTTATTTTTCTGTCCTCGTCTGTAGTCTTCCCAACCATGTCTCTCTGATTAGTATTAATTGACTGTGTACTTGGCGTCCCTGGAGTAATTTGAATGGTGAGAAGACTGTAGATTATAAGGGTATCTCCCTGTAAGTAATGAGCAAATATGGTAACATTTTATCCCATTCCTTGGGGATCTGCTCAGTATCTGGGTATAACATATGAACCAGTGTGCAATTAAACCTTCTTCCAACTTATCCATCTAAGCATGGCATGAAGTGGATCAAGTTGTTTCATTTGGTACCGTTGCCATGTTTGTATGACTGACGCATTAAACTAATCCCACGAATGAGCAAAGTGGGGGTAATTTTAACCTAACCCACCCCGCAAGGAACCGATGGGATGGGATCGTCCACCTGTCCGATTTTACTTTCTATTGACTTTGGACCGGACTTTTAAATTTCAGTTGAGCTGAGGGCAATGGGTGGATCTTTCATAGTGCACCTCCACTATATCCAGTGAGTGTGTTGAAGGGAGTTTCTGGGCTTCCTCAGGAAGTTCCTCTTTTTATTTCCACTAAAGGCCTCAGTGGAACTCAAGCCAGTTGAGACCTGGTGTAAGTTCCTTTGAGGATCTCTAAAGGCTCCAAATCTTTACTACAGCAAGGTGATTGAGCCCAGAAAGAATTGGTTACCTTCTCTAGTTGGAGTGGATTCAATGGGGAGCTGAAAATTCAAAAAAAAAGTGTTTCTCTTTGTTCCATTCGGGCCTCCAGAAGACTCTGTTCCACTTTACAAGGGTGGATCAGCTCGAACCAGGAGAGCTGCTGCTGATGCACCCTTGCAGCCAGCCAGCCCTGGTTATGTAAATGACCCCGTCTTCAGTACTCAGCCCATAGTCTCCTACCTTGGATGAGGGCTCCGCTCCGCCACATTGAGCGAGTCTCCACTAATTTCCAAGCCTACATCTATCATTGTAAACAATTTTACAACACCAAGTTATAGTCCAGCAATTTTATTTTAAATTCACAAGCTTTCGGAGGCTTCCTCCTTCGTCAGGTGAACGATGTGAACATCGTTCACCTGACGAAGGAGGAAGCCTCCGAAAGCTTGTGAATTTAAAATAAAATTGCTGGACTATAACTTGGTGTTGTAAAATTGTTTACAATTGTCAACCCCAGTCCATCACCGGCATCTCCACATCATTCCATCTATCATGGTTAATGTATACTTTTCCCCCTGACTGACCCTGTTAGGCATGAAACCTCTGATATCACTCTTCTCGAAAGCATAATCCTGCGGATGCTTGAAATCTGAAATAAAAAGAGAAAATGCTCGAAATATTCAGCAGGTCAGGCAGCATCTGTGGAGAGAGAAACAGAGTTAACGTTTCAGGTCAATGACCTTTTGTCTGATGGATTCATTAATAAATAGGGATTATATCGGAGCTTTGTTGCATTTTCTCATTATCCCATTCGTTGACATTGTTCACATCTTACAAATTCAGTGAGGCCGACCTTAAGTCGCCCTGCCTGGTGGGAACGGGGCAGTAGCAACTCAAAAATAGCTGTGCTGTACTTACCACCCGGTTCCCGCTCCATTCCCATCCTATGTCCTATGAGGTACATAAGATCCCATGCATGCTCCGCCCATTGGTACCAGATGTTGAGCGGCCCAGCCAGCGGTCGTCAAGAAGAAATTTTCAACATGGTTCCACAATGCAGCCGCTGGAATTCCTGCCCCTCCCCCGACCAGTGAGCTGCCTCTGAGTGTCTGAACAGTGCTTGCAGTTCGCATAGAAATGAGGCCCGGCCCTCAAAACAGTTCAAGCCTATCCTCAAAGATTTCTGGCAGGCAGTGCAAGTGGTCCTCCCACCACCCGTCCACATCCATATAGCGTGCTCAGGGCATTCCAGGTTAGGTGTGCCTCTCTCTGGCTGACATTGGTTCTTGGGACCCTACTCTTGAGGTCACATAATGCCTGCTTATTTGCCAAACTGCTCAAGGGTCTTACATTCCTGGATTTACAATTAGATTTAACTAATCCAAGAGTTATTGGTTAAAGTTATACTCTCACCTACCAGACTCGCTGTCAATATGTACTTCTCTGCCAACTCAACAGCATGACAATGCTCTCTTTCTTTCTCATTGGCCTTGAATTCACTTAATTCTCTCCCTGTCTCTTTTCCATCTACGTTACTGTTTCTCTTCTTTGTGTTTCAACAACATTGGTTGAAATTCTCATTTTTTCATTGACATTCTCATTCTTTTGCTTTGCAGTTATGTGAGCCAGCTCTAATTCTTTCTTTACCTCTTTCCAAGGTTTGTGCCATTTTTTCTACTGTATAACTGTTAATATTGTAGGGAATTTGGAGTCTTTCCCAGAGATGCATGGATCTGGACAATAGTTCAGGCAAAGAAAGTCACCTGACGCGGTAGTTTTGTGAATCAAAGTGATTCTTTATTTATGATGTGGAGATGCCGGTGATGGACTGGGGTGGACATATGTAAGGAGTCTTACAACACCAGGTTTTATTCCAATAAAGCTGTTGGACTATAACCTGGTGTTGTAAGACTCCTTACATTCTTTATTTAGTAATTTAAAATGAGCACATAGCTAGCATGAAGCAACTCAATCAATACAAGGATTACTCTACCCGATTATACAAGTGGGGGTTCGCAATGTTCCTTACTTAATGATTTAAAAGAGCACATAAGCAGGCACAAAGCATAGCGAACAAGTTGAAAGCAGCCGTTTAGGTCCAAAAGTAGGGAGTTGATTACTGTGATAACAGGTGGTGTGTCAAAGTTCTTCTCATCAAGGTTTGTCTTTTCATCAAAGTTTAGAGACAAAGTGGTTTGGTCAAAGCTCAGAATCAACGTCTTTTTGTCAAAGTTCAGAAACAGTCTTGTTGAAGGAACTCATGCTGCAGTATTTAACTCTTGAAGCTTCTTCCAGCTTCTCCGATGTTGTCTTTTATCCGTCTGTTTTGACTGCTACGATGTGTTATCTTTATATGCTTCTGAACCAAGTTACGTGAAGGCCCAATTTGTCCACAGCATTAAGATGGATGGCTGGTTGGACCACTCATGGGCTGTATGAACCCTTTATATCCTCCTCTCTATGCGAAGCAAGGTGTCCTATCAGTTCTTTGTCCTTCGCAGTTGTTGTTGACATCGAAAACCTTCTGGAAGCTTCTCCTTATCATTTGTTATTGAAAGTCACAGCCTGTCTACAGATTCTGCACTGTATTGCTCCTGCAGTGTCCAACTGTCCAGTTTAAATAGTCTGCACTTTGTGCATTTATACTGTAATGTCCAGGGCAAGTTAACCCTTGCTTTCAAATGTACAGTAAATGTACTATCCAATTGAATTTCCAAATCCTTAAAGGGACTGGTTAACCCTTTATATTGAATCACCCAGTAGTTCAAAAGAATAAAATGGGGTTTGACCCAATGTCCAAAATCCTTACAATATTTGACTTGTTTTAAATTTTGCTGTAGGTCTGAGTGAGCGTAATGAAGCTCTATGCTGTCACTATTGTTATGTTTCTTCATCTTTTCTAACCTTCCTACCCTAGATTATTTCAGCGCTTGTATCTTAAATCATTCTCAAAGGTGAGTCTCAGCACTCCTTACTCAAGAGTGTCTATCTTGCCTTGAGATCCAAATAAATTTTGAGTAACACACATATAAGTAAGGGTCATATAATATAATTATATATTCACAGTAGACAACTTTCCAATTAATACCTTAAGCAGACAAAATAATAGAAAAATAACATAAATGTAAGAACTAAGCTTCATCTGTCAATAACTTTTGGAAAAGATACAGTGTTTCTCTTATCTTTAAAGACTATCAAACTGGTCAATACTATTTGGTTACTTCTCTGATATTCCAAACTGTCTCCTTGTTGAATCTTGCTCCATTCCTGTCATTTGCTATCTTCTACTAAGCTGTCCCTCCCATTATTTTGCAGACCTTCGGGCATTGAGGCCTAGGGACATCAGTGTAAGCCAGCTCGAGTTCCATCCATCCCTCGCAGGATCCAACTTCCTGCTATCCCAATCCCCCACTTCCCCCCACTCCCTCCATGCAGACTGATTTCCAATACACTGGCTCTGTCCCTAGATAGCAGCAATGAGTAACTTGAGAGATCATTTTGTATTGATAACATGGAAATACTTAACTATTCAACATAACATGAAAAACAAATACTTGATAAGGATTAGTAAATTATCCTTTAATTTTTCCTAATTTCCCAAACAAAATACAAGTTTATTTTACCTGCTTGTCCCCAATCTGTGCACTTATGTACATTTTTAAGTTTGCTGTAAATTATATGACAAAATCTCAAGTCAATGCTTATTTTTTGGTACAAAGCACAATTCTATTAGGAATTCAATTTACTTGCTCTAGAACAGATTTATGGAGCACAACAAAGGAAATACAAAGCATTATAGATGCTGGCTATACTTCTAACAAATTGAAATGCAAAAAGAATACCATCATCCTGCAGTTACTTGGCTGAAGGCTCAGTGCAAAAGAAGGAATTGTCACTCAGTTGCGACTTTCAATATATTCAGTTAACGTCCAAAAAGGTCACGTCAACAAGTCAATTATATTTTCCTATCCATTTGCGAATAAGTTAGTTCAGCATCAAAGATAGGGATTTCTGATTTATTACATTATTGTTCTAAGGATAATAATTGGTTTGGTAAAAAAACTGAGAACTGCAGATGATTTTTAAATCATCCTCCAAACAATTCTAGTTAGGTTTGTGAGTTTAATCAGTGTGTAAATAATTGATATTGAAAATCACATACAGAAGGTATATCAGAGACTGTATTTATCTAATCTACCATCAATATTATTGCATAGCATGTGTGAAGCAGGGAAAGTTTAATTTCAGAAGATTTAAAATTGAGATTTTTATGACAAAGATTTGATAAAAAGTTGATTGGGATTCATAAAAAATGTTATCTAAGGTCACTGCTGATTGGTGAAAGCATTTATGAAAAACTATCTATTCTGCAGAAACTGATGATTTTTAATGTTTGATTTTTTTTGTATTTTTAACTCTGCCTTACTCATTGGCTACTATGGTTTAAATGTGGCTCAGACTGTGACGTTTGAGTGCCCAAATAGCCAAGATTCGAGTCCATGCTTTTAGCACATTTTAAATTTGTCCAAACAGTACTATGGAGTCCACACCACAAATCAAATGATTAGTTCTTGCCCATCCTCATTAATATTGGTTATACATATGCATCTGCCATATAGAATAGTTCAACCGACATTATGTAGTTCAGATAGAAGGGATGAAGCAAATTGAAGGATAAAATAAATTTGAAATGTTTAAAAGGAAAAAGAAAATACAACAATGTAGAATTTGCTGAGGCACTATGATCACGCAGTACAATACGATCAGCTGATGTGATACCTTGACCTAGAAATGGTGGTCAATGTGTTCTTTTGATACCAACTTGAGATCAAGAAAAAAAATTATTACTTAATACCAGTGTCGTTCCATTAAATAAACGCTTCACATCTGCCTCTACCTATTTTTCTCATAGCACTTTGCCTGTTGACTACCTCGTGTTGCTAAACTGCAAATCTTACAATAACAAACATGACTAAAGGCTGCACATGTGCAGATTAAGATGGCCATGACAAATAGTACATCACACAAATTATGAAAAGACTGTTAAGAAAGAAGGCAGCAGTGTGAAAAGACACAGCCCAAGGTTGAGCATGCCAGGAATGGAAATGCAAAGTAAAATAGCATGTTAGCCATTGCTCAGTGGTAGCACTCTCACTTCTGAGTCAGAATGTTTGTGGGTTCAAGCCCCACTCTAAACACTTGAGCACAAAATCTCAGCTGAAACTCCAGTGCAGTACTGAGGGAGTGTTGCACTGTCTGAGGTTCTGTCCTTTGGATAAATCATTAAATCAAGGCCCTCTTGGGTGGGCTTAAAAGATCCCATGGCACTATTTGAAGAGGAGCAGCAGAGTTCTCCCCAGTGTCCTGGCCAATATTTATCCCACAACCAACATCATTAAAACAGACCATCTGGTCATTATCACATTGCTGTTTGTGAGACCTTACTGTCTGCAAATTGGCTGTCGCCAATTACAACAGTGACTACACTTCAAAAGTACTTCATTGGCTGTAAAGTGCTTTGGGTCGTCCTGAGGAAGTGAAAGGTGCGATATCAATGCAAGTTCTTTCTTTTCTTTAATGGTCAATAGCAAAGAACAGGGAGGAGGTGCTACTAAGGGAGTATCAGGGCTAGGAGCTAAATTAAAAAGCAGTACTCGAGGTGGTAATCTCTGGATGTTTTAAAGTACCATATAATAGACTTGTTAGCAAAATTAAAGCCCATGGGATAAAGGGGTAGTAACAGCATGGATACAAAATTGGCTAGGGACAGAAAGCAGAGAGTTGTGGTAAACAGTTATTTTTCAGACTAGAGGGAAATATACAGTGGTGTTCCCCTGGGGTCAGTATTAGGGCCACTGCTTTTCTTGATATAAATTAATGACATGGACTTGGGTATAGAGGGTAAAATATCAAAGTTTGCAAATAACATGAAACTTGGAAATGAAGTAAACAATGTGGAGAATAGTAACAGACTTCAGGAGGACATAGACAGACTGGTGAAATGGGCAGACACACGGCAAATAAAATTTAATTCAAAGAAGTGTGAAACGATGAATTTTGGCAGGAAGAATGATGCGAGACAATATAAACTAAATGGTACAATTTTAAAGGGGGTGCAGGAACAGAGAGATCTGGGGGTGCACATACACAAATCTTTGAAGTCGGTAGGATAAGTTGAAAAGGCTGTCAAAAAAGCATATGGGATCCTGGGCATTATTAATAGAGGCACAGAATACAAAAGCAAGGAAGTTATGCTGAACCTTTATAAATCACTGGTTAGGCCTCAGCTAGAGTATTGTGTTCAATTCTGGGCATCATTCTTTAGGAAGGATGTGAAGGCCTTAGAGAGGGTGCAGAAGAAATTTACTAGAATGGTACCAGGGATGAGAGACTTCAGTCATGTGGAGAGACTGGAGAAGCTGCGTTTGTTCTCCTTGGAACAGAGAAGGTTAAGGGGAGATTTAATAGAGGTGTTCAAAATCATGAACAGTTTTGACAGAGTAAATAAGGAGAAACTGCTTCTAGTGGCAGAAGGGTGGGTAACCAGAGGACTCAGATTTAAGGTGATCGGCAAAAAAGCCAGAGTTAACATGAGGAAGCATTATTTTACGCAGCAAGTTGTAATGATCTAGAATGAACTGCCTGAAAGGGTAGTAGAAGCAGATTCAATAGTAACTTTCAAAAGGGAATTGAATAAATACTTGAAAGGAAAGAAAAAATACAGGGCTATGGGGAAAGAGCAGGGGAATAGGACTAATTGGATAGCTCTTTCAAAGAGCCGGTACAGGCACGATGGGCATCCTCCTGTGCTGTACCTACTATGATACCTGAGCCACACGCTAATTGGCATAGGAATAAACAGATCAGGAAAGTGCGACTGCGTGCTGGAAAGCGTGTTATGGGAAGGAGGGCTTCCAGTTCATGGGGCACTTGCACCAATACTGGGAGATGAAAGAGCTGTACGCTGGGACTAGCTGTACCTGAACCGGGCAGGGACTAAGGTCCTAGCAGAAAGTATAAAAAGGACTGTAGAAAGGACTTTAAACTTGTAAGGAAAAGTGGGAGAGGGGTATAACAGTAGCCTAAAGATTAAATAAAGAAGGGTAAAAACAAAGGTCAGAGTACAAAAAGAGATAAAGATTACATAAAGGTAATACTCAGGAAACAGAAATGTTTATGGGATGTAATAATAAAATACCAATCAAAAATAAAGCAGGGGTAGTGAAAAATAAGAGCGTATTAAATTTCCCGTATAGCAATATGCAGAGCATTAGCAACAAACATAAGGGAATTAGAAATGAGGAAACAGATGTAATGGATATAATAAAAACATGGTTGCAGATAGGACAGGATTGGCAGTTAAATATTGCAGGCTATAATGTATTTAGAAAAGATAGGTAAGGAAGAAGGGCTAGTGGGGGTAATCAGAAATAACATATGGTCAATAGTAAGAAAATACATAGACAAAGAGATAGAAACAGAATCCATATGGATTGAGATAAAAGATAGTAAGAGATTGGTCACACTATTAGGAGACTACTGCAGACCACCACGCGGTGGAAAGGAAGTGGAGAGTCAAATATGCAGGCAAATATGTGAAATGAGTAAAAAAACAGAATCATAATCATGGGGGAATTCAACTACCCCCAAATAAAGTGGCAAGGAGAGGGAGTGAAAGAGGAGAAGGGAATGGAGATTTTACAATGTGTACAAGACTCCTTTCTGTCCCAATATGTAAGAAGCCTAATAAAAGAGGAAGCACTGCTAGACCGAGTAATGGGAAATGAACCAGAGCAGATAAGATTAAGTAAACGTGGGCGAACACCTAGGGACTAGTGAACACAACATAATAAGTTTTAAGATAATGATTGAGGGAGATATAGATAGTACAAAGACCAAAGTAATAGATTGGAAGAAAAACAATTATAAGTGAATGAGGATGGAGCTAAGGAAGGAGTATAATTAGACAAAAGAAGAACAACAGTGGCCAATATTTAGCATACAGGAGAAATATATCCCACTAATAAATAAAAATGCAAGAATGAGATGCCATGAATACATAATGAGGTGAAGATAAAATTGAATCTAAAGAAAAAGGAATATCCAAAATACATAAACATTAAAGGAGAGGATGGCAAAGGGAATGTGAACAGCTTAGCAAAGAGGTTAAAAAGACAATTAGGAAAGCAAAGAAGAAGTATGAAATGAAAATATTAAATGATATAGAAAGAAATAGTAAAGTATTCTTTCGGCACATAAGCATCAAAAGGACAATTAAGATAGGGATAGGGTCTTTATGAAATGAGCAAGATAAACTCAAAGGAGATGATATTGAAATGGCAGGGATACAAAATCAATACTTTACCTCAGTTTTCACTGAAGAGGCTAACAAAGACAAAATAACAACAGTAGAATAAATCAAGAGGGATATTACAACAGTTAAAATATTAAGAAGATGTTAGACAAACTAATCAAAGTTAAGGAGGACAAAGCCCTGGGTCCAGATGGATTGCACCTGCCGATACTCAAAGCAATTAGGGAGGAGATAATAGGCACTAGTATCCGTAGATAAAAATTCAACAGAAAAAGGATTAATGCCAGAGGACTGGTGGACAGCAAATGTAATTCCTATCTTCAAAAAGGGAGATGGCCTGTTTCTGTACTGTAGATTCTATGGAATTCTATAAAGGGAAGATGCAGCTGGTCTCATTCAGTTTATTTAGAGTTAAATTTACAACCGGGGGGCTTGGAATCAAGAAACCCAGGAAATGGAATTTTGCAGGAAACTTTATTAAATTCTCTGGTAAAACACCTTAACCTGTGATGGCAATTCAAAGCAACTGTTCTGTCTAGGCTATCCACAATAAACATCGTCATAGTTTGACAAGAAGTTAGTGCTGAGGCACTAGCTAGGGATGAGGCAACCTTGGTGGAATCTGCTGTAAAACTCATATAATTGAAACCAGTTATCAGCTTTGTGACCATGAATAGAATAAATTCTGCATTAAATTTTATAGCCACTGAATCTTGCAATGATAGGCCCAAGGTTAGTATAGACTTTCCAACACTACTGAACAAAGACCTTGGGTATAATTTTATCTTGGAGCCGTGTACCCTGTGTGTCCGTAGATATTCGTGTGGGGAACCCGGAAGCCAATTAAGCGCATCGCAATGTGCGATTGCAACTCAACTGAAGGTAAGTATTTGTGCTTGCGGGTTTCCTACGTGCCAGGCAGCCAGGTTGACAGGCTGGTTACTTGTCAGAAGGGAAAGGAGCAACGAATCAGAGAGGGGGATGGGAGGGAGAGAGAGAGATCGTGGGCCCTGGAAAATATCGGGGGGGGGGGATGGGGGGACGAGGAGGACATCAGGGTGTCCAGCCAGCATCGGGATTGAGGGGGCCCAGCCAGCATCGGCTTTGGCTTTGGGGGGAGTCCAGCCAGCATTGGGATCGGGGGGATCTAACCAGCATCGGGGATTGGGGGGGGCGGGAGAGGTCCAGCATCGGGAAGGTGGGGGTGTTAGCCGATCACGGGGTTCCTGTCGGACAGGTGAGCTTGTTGGGCCTGGATGAGGCACTCCTGCTCCTCTGAGCCACAAGCAGTGCAATAAAGGCACTGGCCTCATGGATCCGGCCCTTCCCACCTGCTTTCACCTGACATGAATCGAAGTGATGAGGAACCCAAACAGTTAAGGTTAAATTCATTTAAGTGTTTCAATACACAAAGAATTAAGTACCTCAACTATTTCAATGAGGTACATTGCCCCTTTAAGTATTGGCTCGTCGGCTTTAAGTGGGGGTGGGAGTTCCTGGTGTCTGTTGTGCACGCCCATGCAAACCTGCCTGGGTTAAACCCAGAAGTGGGCACATCAGAGCCAGGATGCAGTCCTGCTCCAAAACTCTTATTTTAACCTCCCACCCACACCGAACCCACCTGTTTTTGGGGGTTAAAATTACCCCCCTTCAATCACATTTTTCATTATAAGTATGACTGCAACATTTTAAAACAATGGGGCATAAATTGAAAATCATTGCGCCCATTTACAGGCGCAAAACAGGCACAATGATGACAAATTTAGCAGAGCGACGGCATGTGTCTGATTTGCACATGTGTTCGAACCACCACTGTAATCCTCAGGGCTTTTGCTTGCCAAAAATGAGCATAGGCCAGATTTCAATATTGAAATGAGGATCCTGAGCCCATTTCAGGGCCCGTTTGCTAAATTCATGTAAGCCAGTCGCAGCTCGCGTTGCTAGTTTTTTGGGATCTACAGTGGCCCCCCCGAAAGGGACTACTAGAGGCTTCTGAAGAAACCAGCAAGTAAGTTTTTTTTAACTTACCATAATGTGGATCCAGGAAGAGGAGGACTACTCCTCCTGCCTCCACATTAATACCACAGGCCAATGCTGGCCTGCACTCCACCACCCCCCGGCTCATGTTTACCTCCCCCCTCCTTCCATGGACTTACCCCGATTGACACATATAACTTGCCAGATTTATTCCAATGAGGTCTGAGGTGTATTTTGGACAGTCCTCAGGCCTCTCTCTTCCAACACGCAAGTCCAGCGCACCGACCAGTTCACGCTCATTATCGGGCGCTTTCAAATTTAGGCCCCAATGTTTCTTTACAATTAAATGTGAATTAAAAAAGAATATAGAATTCAAGAGATTCAGTTGTAAAGAATGATGTGCAAACACTTGGGATAAAAGAATGGTGATGTATTTAAAGGCAGTTTTCCCCTTTCAAATTTTCTTCTCTCGTAAAGGCACTGACTTAGAATGGGCATGGTAAGCGTAGTGCCCACAGACCTTCAGAACCTCACCTACGTGGCCTTTCTTTATGTGTAAGCCTAGACAGTGAATGTTGGGAAGCAATTCAGCCATGGCGACAATCTCAGTTGAGTCTAATCCTGTCCTCTCTCAACACCCTGAGGTGAGGGCACATCTGTCACCCTTACCACACCTGAGATCAGCCCAGGAATTAAACCTGAGACTTTCCTGATCCCGCTTGTAGCTCCATACCACATGTTTACTGAAGGGATTTTTAAAGTGTTAAATGTCAAATGAATGATCCACTTGACATGGCAGCTTCTGAGCTGTTGAGACCAAACAAATATCATGAGAAGAAAGCCAACTTGTGACGAATGAATAATGGAGGTTGCTGGGCTAGAGATGTACAGGGGCAGAAACTTTGCAGGCGGCCTCTGGACCACATGATTTTCGACCACTTCCCATCGACTGCACGCCGGTTTGGGGTGGGAAGTCAGCCGGCGGGATTTAATTGAGGCGATGGCCGTTAAAATCAACCGGGTCTCATTCTGCCACTAGCGGGCGGGAAATTAACTAGCCAGTGCGGTTTCCCACCGGAAAGGCACTGGCAGATAAAATCCAAGCCATGCTGCAGCAGCAAAGGGTGCTAACCTACCATGACCTATCACCATTGCCTGACATCTTCAAACTGCAATTATCTGTACCTGCTGCAGTCTAGCTGACATTTCCAGATTGGTCTGCAGAGGGACCAAGGAAAAAGCATTGCTTTTCTTGGAAAAGGAACACCAGTTAGCCTCACCAAAATAATGAATCTCTTGAATGACAATTGCTATAAGGCATAGCAACAAAGGAAAAAAATTCTGTTTCTGGCACTGTGATATTTCTGTCAGTTTTTTAAAGATCGAAAAGTGTCAGAGCAAAGGAAACAATTTCATTGAAAATGCTAGCATAATAATATTTGTTAAGCATTGGTCAGTTGTCAGGTAGTCCTCTAGATAGCACAACAGTGGGAAACAGTGAAATAATTGGTCCTCTGCATTTCTCAGCACCATTCATTTCTGTCTGAAAAGTGGTATGGGATCTTATCTGTTTTCTCACCGATCACGGAGGATTAATAAAACTAATAGGGCGCAAAATTGGGTCATGTAGCACCCGTTGTTTTGGTGTTACGCGGCCTCTCGAAGTGCCAAGACGTTTCCAGCGTGACGTGCGCAGGACGCCAACTTGGTATAGGAATTACCGCATGCCCAAATACCAAACGCTGGCTGCATTTAAAGTAAGAAGAAAATGGATACAATTAGTGTGCGACGCTGATTTAAAGTGATGGAAAACATTTTGGCACTTAATGCTCAACTCAACATACAGTCTTAACCGCAACCATCTGAACGTGTCTTGGAGTATCTGGAGAACCCCCACCAGCGCTATTTAAAGAGACCATGCAGGATTAACAGGTTAGTGGCTGGATTATTGCTTCTGGCTGCTGAGACATTTGTAGCTGTTTTTGGAGTTCTCCTACACTTGAATACTTGGACGCGGAGACATAGCCTATCATTTAGAGCCAGGACATGCAGGAGTGAAGTTAGGAAACGCTTCTACACGCAAAGGGTGGTAGAAGTTTGGAACACTCTTCTGCAAACAGTAGTTGATGCTAGCTCAATTGTGAATTCTAAATCTGAGATTGATAGATTTCTGTGAACCAAGGGTATTAAGGGATATGGGGCTAAAGCGAGTATATGGAGTTAGGTTAGAGGTCCACCATGATCTCATTGAATGGTGGAACAGGCTCGAGGGGCTAAATGCCACCGCCACTTGCTGCCTCTTGATATGCGCCACCTTCTCCTGCAAGAAAGCGGGACATGTGTCTGGGTAATGTGCCTGTCATGGTTGAATAGCTGCCAGTGTGTGTGGCCTGTGAGTTGTGGGTGGGCAGCTTGCAACAGTGGTAATACGTAAGGGTGAGAGGAAACATCTGATTGGAAGAGTTGAGTACTGATGGAAAGAATTTGTTGGTATGTGGGTGATGGGGGTTGTAGTGTTTGGAGCAGTGGATGCGGCTAGTGGTGCAGTTGGTATGAGACGCCACTTGACAGTTGACCTTACTCACCTTGACCACTCGTGTCAAAGTGTTGAACTTCTTCCTGCACTGCATCCATGTTCATGATGCTGTGCGCCTGGCATTGACTTTGTCCCCCGCTGCCTCCCACTGCCTTTTGGGCATATGTCTGGAGGGCCTCTTGCACCCCTCTTGCCCCCTCCCCGTCCCGCGGATATAGGATGTCCCTCCTTCTGTCCACCTCTTGCACCAATGCCTCTAGTGCATCATCAGAGAACCTTGGTGCACACACTCTCGCAGGCCTGGTATTAACTCAGATCAGCAGATTGGTGAGGTCTGGCATGCAGATTGGAGGATGTGGGATTTAGTAGTGCGCAACCTTTATTCAATATTTTAACATAACTCATCGGTGTATAAACATACGGACGGGACCTGCCTCTTTGTTTTACGTGTGCGATGTCTGATCTCAGTTCAGACTCCGTGCAGGCAGCAGACTGTTATTTTTAGCAAATAACAGATACCTGCTATCTTTAAGAGATTTTAAGAGACATCCTCCCTTTAAGAGATTGGGTCTCCCCCTGCTAGTGGAAAGTGTGAATTGCATTGAATCAACGTGCAAGGCTTGGTTTTCAACGCAGCTTGGGTACTGAGGCCGGACTAATTTCTCATCCTGCCTGCACAGGGTTCATTGGGCGTGGACGAATAGCAGATCATGCTACTTACACCCAAGAATAGGCCCTATTGAATCTTTCCCCCCTAATATTTTGAGTTCAGCTGAAAGCGTGCTAAATTGCTGTGCTGAAATCACTAACAGCTGGCCTAGATATAAGTACTGATTTTCCTGGGGCCCATAGAAATGAGCACAATATGCATGAGCAGTGCACTTAAATAGCACTGCACCTCATGTCACTTCTTTGTCACTTCTTCAATTTCCTATCTGGACTAATTTGCCAGTCGTGGGCATGTCGGATCCCGATCATAGGCTGGGGCTGAGGAATCCTATTAGGAACACTCATCGAGGCACAAGAAATCATTGCTGCAGGCCTTAAGGCCTGTGGCTGCTTAAGGGGCTGGTGAATCTTGGAGCCTGGGAGAACCTGTGGAGTAAACAATGAAACCTTTTTTTTAATATTCATTCTTAGGCTCTGGGTATCGCTGGCAATGCTGACATTTACTGTCCATCCCTAGTTGCCCTGAGAAGGTGATCATGTGCCTTCTTTTTGAACCACTGCAGTCAATGTGGCCTTTACATTCTAGCAGGTGCCTGAGCTGTTCCCCTAGTGTCTTGGGTGCCCACCCCTATAAAATAAATAGGATAATCTCCCCCCCCTGGTCCCCGATCCCACATACTTTGGCGGGGTCGGTGCTGAAGGTCAACAGTGGTCACATCCCAGCACTCACGCCTGAATGGATGGCCCACAGATTTTCAGGCCGATTAGTACATGTCTCACCTGCCATTCAGAGGCTGTTCTGGGCTGTTCTTTGTGTTTTGCTCTGTTCTTTTTATTTTGTCCTGTTTTCCATTTATATCTCATTCACTAAAATGACGCAGGCACCCCAGACAGAAGGGTAGGGAGTGATCTGGACTGCTTACTCCATGATTTGCCAATAAATAGGTTGAATAATGTCAGGTTTTGTTAACTCCTAATTTGCCATGCTGAGATTGAATGCATTGCTTCTGTGTAATGCATCACTCAGTGGCCCAGCATAAGAACTGATGAAACAAACTTATTCAGGCAGGAAGGCTCGCTTGACATTAGTTCACTCCACTAGTCTGGGTTCAAGTTTGCAAAATTCAACGCAATTGCGCCACTGTTTGTTTTACTGGCCTGCTGGTGTTTTAAAATGTCAACATAATAAATTATATTAACCTATTTTTAGTTTACCTGTGCATGCAAAAATGCAAAAGAAATTCTGTTCACCACTAAGCACACAAAAGCTTAAGTTGGGAATCCAAAATATATGTCAGTCATCCATCCATCACCTGTATCGGTATGTTCAAAAGGAGAAAGATTAAAAAAAATATGAAAAATGCAGCTGCATAGGAATATTTCAAAACACAGTAATGTGGTCAGCTCAGCCCTGAATCGCTTTCACTCATACACAAAACCTGCATTTAAACTCTCGGGCAGATCAAATGAGGCCCACAGAAACAGCTAGCTTGCAAGCTTTCTGCATGCATATCAGAATGCTGAAGCATGCTCATCTTCTCGTCAATAGCCAATTTATTGCATCAGAATTTTTTCCCTGATGATAATTTGAGTTATTGGATGTTTTGGTGCTTTCTGAGGCCCGAGCACCATTCACGTTTTGTATCAGGGAATTTCTAGTTGCTTGCTTCCTTGGTAATGAATGTGACCTAAACTGTTCAAGTAATGGCATTTGCATTCCAAGATTGTGCCAGACCCCAAGAAATTTAATAATCCATTAGGCTACTAAAGCGTAGATCAAAGAACAATTAATTTTCCAGTAAAAGATAGAAGTTAAAATATAATTTGTCATTTCTCAGATTGCCATGGAAGAAGAATGTTGAAGATTCAGTTTTCATTAATTATATCTCACAGGAGCAGAGGGAGAAGTGAAAATCCAGAGACAGCCTGGGAAGCACAAATAGAAAAAGAAAGCTGGGCTTAGGTAGGTTGAAATACAAACAGCATTATAGCAATTTCATAGAAAATAAAGCACAAAAAAAGAACATTTGGTCCATTGAGCCTGTGCAGTTGCTAGATCCTTAACTGCTGCCAGCTATTTTAATCCCATTTACTTGCCCTTTTCCCACATCATTTTATAGTCGTCTTGTTTCAATATCAATCCAATTCCATTTTAAATGGCATTATATGCTCCGAATTTCCATGGGCTACTGCCGATCTCCTGCCATAACTTGCTGTTTCCAACCACTTTGTTTCTCTAGTGCTTCATTTTCTTGCCTCATATGGTTAGGCATCTCATGTTCTAATAACCCTCTATGGACAAAAAATATTTCCTAACTTCACCCCTTCATTCTTTGAATAATAATCCTGAGTTTTGGCTCATTGTCATCAATTTGCAAACTAATAGAAACAATCTTTTTAGTCTATACCCTCTCATAAAGGTCTGTTAGATCCCCCATTAACCTTATTGTTCCAATAAAAATACACAATTTTTTCAAGCATTCATGTTATTGTTCCACAGTATAATGTCAGTAAGTCTTCAAAATACTACCGACAAACATCGAAGTTTACAGCACAGAAGAAGACCATTCATATCATCGTGTGCTAAAGCAATCAGAAAATAATCCCACTGCCCTGCCCATAGACCTGTATCTTCTTCCACTTTTCCCTTAAAAGATACAATGATCTGTCTTAGCAGGTATGGATATTGACCCAGCGATGATGAAGGAATGGTGATATATATCCAAATCAGGATGCAAGTCTTGGAGGAGATGTGTTACCCTAACATTGTCGTTCTTGTAACTTTTCTGTGGTAGAGATCGCGGGGGAGGGAGATGCTGTTGAAATAACCTTGGTGAGTTGCTGTAGTGCATTCGATAGATCATACTACTGCAACCATAGTGTACTGGTGGGTAGAGGGAGTGGATATTGAGTTCAATGGCATTGGGACTGATCAAACGAACTGCTATATATTTAATGGGGTAAAACTTCTTGAGTGTTGTTGGAACTATGCCCATCCATGTAACTGGTGAGTATTCCATCAGACTCTTGTGTGCCACTGATACTTTTGTGCTTTAGCCAATCATGTGCATCCTGTTACTAAACCCAAAATATATTGATAATCAGTACAAGTGCTGTAAATATACAGAGGCCATGATACACGAGAAGCTAATGCAAACATGTAGAATTGCAGCTTATCATCAGAAGATCTTTTAAAAGAATATTCTTTCCGTCTAAAGCCATTAAAACAAAGACACTTTGCATAACATCACCACTAAAATGTGCCATTGATCAATCTCTTTACATGCGCTCTAACACATTCTGAACTTTTAGCTTTGGAACTATGAACCATAAATGGATAATTAATATGATGTGGAGATGCCGGTGATGGACTGGGGTGGACAAATGTAAGGAATCTTACAACACCAGGTTATAGTCCAACAAATTTATTTTAAAATCACAAGCTTTCGGAGATTATCTCCTTCGTCAGATGATTGAATGAAAAGGTTCTCAAATCGCATATCTTATACGATGTTGGGACAGCATCACACCAATCAAAAGGTGTCGTTGTTATTCAAACAGGCCAGTCACGGAGAACAGCACGTCCCAGTACACTCGGTATACATTGTGTCTTTTACACAGGCAGGCAGAAAGAAACTCAAAATGGCAGAGAGAGAGAGAGAATTTTAAAAAACATAAATTTTTTCCCCCTTTTTGCTGGTGGGGTTACGTGTAGCGTGACATGAACCCAAGATTCCGGTTGAGGCCGTCCTCATGGATGCGGAACTTGGCTATCAACTTCTGCTCGACGATTTTGCGTTGTCGTGTGTCTCGAAGGCCGCCTTGGAGAACGCTTACCCGAAGATCGGTGGCTGAATGTCCTTGACTGCTAAAGTGTTCCCCGACTGGGAGGGAACCCTCCTGTTTGGCGATTGTTGCGCGGTGTCCGTTCATCCGTTGTCGCAGCGTCTGCATGGTCTCGCCAATGTACCATGCTCCGGGGCATCCTTTCCTGCAACGTATGAGGTAAACAACGTTGGCCGAGTCACAGGAGTATGAACCATGTACCTGGTGGGTGGTGTCCTCTCGTGTGATGGTGGTATCCGTGTCGATGATCTGGCATGTCTTGCAGAGGTTGCCGTGGCAGGGTTGTGTGGTGTCGTGGACGCTGTTCTCCTGAAAACTGGGTAACTTGCTGCGAACGATGGTCTGTTTGAGGTTGGGTGGCTGTTTAAAGGCGAGCAGTGGAGGCGTGGGGATGGCCTTAGCGAGGTGTTCGTCGTCATCGATGACATGTTGAAGGCTGCGGAGAACATGGTGTAGTTTCTCCGCTCCAGGGAAGTACTGGACGACGAAGGGTACTCTGTTGGTTGCGTCCCGTGTTTGTCTTCTGAGGAGGTCTATGCGATTCTTCGCTGTGGCCCGTCGGAACTGTCGATCGACAAGTCGAGCGTCATATCCCGTTCTTACGAGGGCGTCTTTCAGCGTCTGTAGGTGTCCATCGCGTTCCTCCTCGTCTGAGCAGATCCTGTGTATTCGTAGGGCCTGTCCATAGGGGATGGCCTCTTTGACGTGGTTGGGGTGGAAGCTGGAAAAGTGGAGCATCGTGAGGTTGTCCGTGGGCTTGCGGTAGAGTGAGGTGCTGAGGTGCCCGTCTTTGATGGAGATTTTTGTGTCCAAGAAAGAAACCGATTCTGAGGAGTAGTCCATGGTGAGTTTGATGGTGGGATGGAACTTGTTGATGTTATCGTGTAGTCTCTTCAGTGATTCTTCGCCGTGGGTCCATAGGAAGAAAATGTCGTCGATGTATCTGGTGTATAGCGTTGGTTGGAGGTCCTGTGCAGTGAAGAAGTCGTGCTCGAACTTGTGCATGAAAATGTTGGCGTATTGGGGTGCGAATTTGGTCCCCATGGCTGTTCCGTGTGTTTGGGTAAAGAACTGGTTATTGAAGGTGAAGACATTGTGATCCAGGATGAAGCGGATGAGTTGTAGGATGGCGTCTGGAGATTGGCTGTTGTTGGTGTTGAGTACTGAGGCTGTTGCAGCGATGCCGTCATCGTGGGGGATACTGGTGTATAGTGCCGAGACGTCCATCGTGGTGAGAAGTGTTCCTGGTTCAACTGGTCCGTGGGTGCTGAGTTTTTGTAGGAAGTCTGTAGTGTCGCGACAGAAGCTGGGGGTTCCCTGTACAATGGGTTTCAGGATGCCCTCGACGTATCCAGAGAGGTTCTCACACAGGGTTCCGTTGCCTGATACGATAGGACGTCCGGGTGTGTTGGCTTTGTGTATCTTTGGGAGATTAATAAGGAAGGATGTCACTGGAGAGGAATCCAGCTTAAAATAAAACAATCTATAAATACAACAGCTTGCTTCTAACAGGGATTTAATGCTCAAAGCCAGTTACAATAGTTCTCCTCTGGACTTCTTCAAAATCAGGTGTCTATTCACCTATTTTCTCAAGAGGGAAGGTTATTTCACCATGAACTAGCAAAGTTGCACAGAATTACACAGAATTTACAGAACAGAAACAGGCCATTCGGCCCATAAGGTATATGCCAGTGTTTGTGCTCCAAGTAAGCCTCCTCCTAACCTTACTTCATCTCACCCTCTCAACATATCCTTCTATTTCTTTCTCCCTCATCTAGCTTCCCTTAAATGCTAGCATTTTTTTTTTATTCGTTCATGGGATGTGGGCATCACTGACAAGACCAGCATTTATTGCCCATCCCTAATTGCCCTTGAGAAGGTGGTGGTGAGCTGCCTTCTTGAACCGCTGCAGTCCGTGTGGTGACGGTTCTCCCACAGTGTTGCTTGGTAGGGAGTATTAGTATTTTTTTAGGTTTGGGGCCTCTTCTGAGTTTCTCATTGCTGAATCCATTTTTTGAAGAGTATGAATTCTTTCTCAGGCCTGTTGGTCTCTTTTGGCTATGCACATTCCATACAGTGCTGATATCTGATAGTTATTTGTGATTCCTTCCAATTGTACAGCCAAGTGCTATCAGGCTTGTTTTTAAGTGAGTAACTTTCTTCAGTTAGGAAGTTTATACAGAAAACAAATTAATTACGAGGCAATTACAGTGGCTGTATCATAGGATATTATTATATTAATAGGATATCGTTATTTGTTACCATTCATTTAGAGATAGTGAATAAAGCATTTATACAAAGCCTGAAACTACATGATTGCTGCAAGTAATATTTCTTAATACTCCAATTAATTTTCTTTCTTTGCAATGTAAGGTGCTAGTTAGCAGTAAAAATGTGATACTGACAAAGTGGACAAATAGTAAAAATATATTGTTCCAAAAACAATGTTTGCAAAAAGTAGAATTCATAAATATTTATATTGTGCATAAAAAGTTAGTAAGGTTTATGACTGCTAAATGGAAATTTATCAATTCTCAGTGGGCCACTATAATTTTATTATTTCAAAGACATTATCCACCATGGCAGTATTTTTTCTACCCTATCTTCAGATCTACTCTCTTGGTTTTAGATTAAGATATTAAGAGCCTGTATTTCATAGCCATATAAATCATTGCATGACTGCCCCTGCTTCAGGACTGAAGACAACTCTGAGTTATTAGCTCATAAAAATTATACAGTTGATGTCAGCAGGTAGCTTATTGTAGGCTTGTGCCTGTTCATGTGATCATACAGAAGCTTCACTGAATGCATTTGCTTATAGTCACCCTAACATTCAGAGCTGCAAAGGGACATTAATCTGATGATAGTAATAAAATCTGAAGAGAGACAGGAGTTAAAATGTGTTTCTTGAAATGTTTTATTTTTGTAAAGTACTTCCAGGAAAGGCCGTAAGGAATAAAACAAGGGGGCTATGGTAGCACAAGTTGATTTTGGGTTTCTTAAAGCCCTTCCTAAAGGTTTTATAATGGCTAGTTTTCCAAATAAGCAACTTCCTCAGGACAGTTGCCCAATACTTCATACTTGTATTTAAAGCTTTAATACACCTTTTATGACCAAGAAAGAATGATATGAATTGCTGCCAGCTTTTATTAAATTACCAAAAGATTTTTACTGTTTAACATTTGCAATAAAAGTTTAACTGCAAAAGGAAATGACTGAAATATTAAAGTGGGCTTAAATATCTTTCTGCTGAGCTTGTGTTTCTGAAGGAGACAAGCAAGCAACACAACTGAAATTTTCAATGCGCCACCTCGAACTGCAATCATTAAAAATGCGCATCCACAATCTATAAGTATTCTTTTACATAGAATCACATAGAGTGTACAGCACAGAAACAGGCCATTCGTCCCAATGGGTTCATACCGGTGTTTATGTTCCACAGGAGCCTCCTCCCCACTTCATCTAACTAACTCTATCAGTGTATGCTTTTGTTCATTTCTCCCTTATATGTTTATCTAGCTTCCCCTTAAATGCAACCAAGCTAATCGCCTCAACTACTTCTTGTGGTAGCGAGTTCCAAATTCTGATCACCCTCTGGGTAAAGAAGTTGCTCCTGAATTCCCTATTGGATTTATTAGTGACTATCTTATATTTATGGCTCCTGGTTCGGGTCTCCCCTGCAAGTGGAAACATCTTCTCTACATCTACCCTATCAAACCCTTTCATAATTTTAAAGACCTCTATCAGGTCACCCCTCAGTCTTCTCTTTTCTAGAGAAAAGAGCTTCAACCTACTCAATCTTTCCTGATAGGTATAGCCTCTCAGTTCTGGTATCATCCTCGTAAATCTTTTTTGCAGCTTCTCCAGTGCCTCTATATCCTTTTTATAAGATGGAGTCCAGAACTGTTCACAATACTCCAAGTGTGGTCTAACTAAGGTTCTATACAAGTTTAACATAACTGCCCTGCTTTTCAATTCTATCCCTCTAGAAATGAACCCCAGTGCTCGGTTTGCTTTTTTATAGCCTTATTAACTTGCGTTGCTACTTTTAGTGATTTGTGTATCTGTGCCCCCAGATCCCTCTGCTCCTCTACCCCATTTTGACTCTTATTATCCAAACAGTATGTGGCCCCTTATTCTTCCTACCAAAATGTATTACCTCAGACTTATCTGTATTGAAATTCATTTACTAATTACAAGCCCATTCTGCAAGTTTTATTAATGTCTTCTGTATTTTATCACAGTCCTCCTCAGTATTAACTATACCCCCCAATTTGGTGTCATCTGTAAATTTTGAAATTGTACTTCTGATTCCCGAGTCCAAATCATTTATGTAAATGGTGAACAACAGTTGTCTTAGCACTGATCCTTGTAGAACACCACTTCCCACCTTTTGCCTGTCTGAGTAGCTACCTTTAACCCCTACTCTCTGTTTTCTGTTTTGTAGCCCGCTTGCAATCCATTCTGCTACTTGCCCCCTGACTCCACATGCTCTGTCCTTAGTCATGAGTCGACAATGCAGTACCTTATCGAAGGCCTTTTGAAAATCCAAATATATTACATCTACTATATTAACCTTGTCTACCCTTTCTGTTACTTCTTCAAAGAATTCAATAAGGCAAGATTAGGCAGAAAATTCCAATCTATTGTGCATTTTTATTGTTACTTTTTGTTGTTGTCAACTTGCTGTAAAATCTTGACTCATCCTTATTCAATTATCATTGGATAATTCTCTCTTCATAATTAATACCTGCCTATTGTCACTATTTTACACAAGCATTTCATGCACATTTCAACCAAACCCCATTATGACAAACTATGGAGACTGATAAAGCTATTCTTACCAAGATCACATTCAGGTTTGAGCTCCTCAACCAATTATGAGTTTCCATTAGAACAATGGAAATGTAATTTTATATAATATAATGTTTGAAATAACAGAATTAAAGTAATGGGGTTTTGTGTGTAACAACTTTACTTTGAATCCACAGCACAGAAACAGGCCATTTGGCCCAACTGGTCTATGCTGGCATTTATACTCCACACGAGCCTTCTCTCTCCCTACTTCATCTAACCCTATCAGGATCCCCTTCTATTCCTTTCTCCCTCATGTGGTTATCTAGCTTCCCCTTACATGCATCTATGCTATTTGCCTCAACTATTCCTTGTCCTAGCGCATTCCACATTCTTACCACTGTTTGGATAAAGAAGTTTCTCCTGAATTCCCTATTGGATTTATTAGTGACTATTTTATATTTATGACTTCTAGTTTTGGACTCCCTCACAAGTGGAAATACCTTCTCACGTCTACCCTATCAAACCCTATAATTAAAGACGTTTATCTGGTCATCCCTCAACCTTCTCTTTTCTAGGAGCCCCAGCCTGTTTAGCCTTTCCTGATAAAGATATCCTCTCAGTTCTGGCATCATCCTTTCCAATCTTTTTAACACCCTCTCCAATGCCTCTACATCATTTCAATAATATGTAGACGAGATCTGTGCACAATACTCCAAGTGTGGTCTAACCAAGGTTCTATACAAGTTTAACGTAACTTGTTTGCTTTTCAATTCTATCCCTCTAGAAATGGACCCCAGTGCTTGATTTTTTTTTAATGGTCTTATTAACCTACGTCGCTACTTTTAGTGATTTGTGTACCTGTACCCCATGATCCCTTTGCTCCTATGTCCCGTTTTGACTCTTATTATCCATGCAGTATGTGACCTCCTTAACCTTCCTACCAAAATGCACCACTTCACATTTATCTATATTGAAATTCATTTGCCAATTGCACACTCATTCTGCAAGTTTATTAATGCCCTCTCGCATTTTGATGCATTCTTCCTTTGTATTAACTATACCGGCCAATTTGCTTTCATCCCAACTTTTGAAATTGTACTTCCGATTCTTGAATTCAATTGTGAACAACAGTAGTCATAGCACCTATCCCTGTGGAACACCATTTCCCACCTTTTGCCAGTATGAGTATCAACCCTTAATCTCTGCTGTTTTCTGTTTTGGAGCCAACTTGCTATCCATTCTGCTACCTGTCCCCTGACTCCAGATTCTCTGATGTGGAGATGCCGGTGATGGACTGGGGTTGACAATTGTAAACAATTTTACAACACCAAGTTATAGTCCAGCAATTTTATTTTTAATCCCACAAGCTTTCGGAGGCTTCCCCCTTCCCCCTTCCACACCACCTGAGGAAGGGGGAAGCCTCCGAAAGCTTGTGGGATTAAAAATAAAATTGTTGGACTATAACTTGGTGTTGTAAAATTGTTTTCCAGATTCTCTGACCTTAGCCATGAGTTTACAATGTGGTACCTTATAAAAGGCCTTTTGAAAATCAAAATATATTACATCTACTACATTACCCTGGTCTACTCTTTCTGTTACTTCTTCAAAGAATTCAATAAGGTTGGTCAAGCATGACTTTCCCTTCTGAAATCCGTGCTGACTTCTTTTTTATATTTTCGTTCTCTAGATGTCTCTCTATTGCATCTTTGAATAAAGATTCCATTATCTTTCCTACCACCAATGTTAAGCTAACCGGTATATAGTTCTCTGGAATAAAAACAAAAAATGCTGGAAAAGCTCAGCAAGTGAGGCAGCATCTGTGGAGAAAGAAACAGAGTTAACGTTTCAGGTCCTAGAACATCTTTCAGTTCTGACGAAAGGCCTTTGACCTGAAACGTTAACTCTGTTTCTTTCTCCACAGATGCTGCCTCACTTGCTGAGCTTTTCCAGCATTTTCTATTTTTATTTTAGATTTCCAGCATCCACAGTATTTTGCTTATGATATAGTTTCCGGGACTTGTCGCGCTCCCTTTTTAAATATAGGAATAGCATTAGCTGTCCGCCAGTCCTCCAGCACCATTCCCTTTTCTAGTGAATTTTTATATCTATGTAATAGTGCCCCTACCAACTTTTCCCTAACTTCTTTTAATATTCGTGGATGCAATCCATCCAGACCAGGGGTCTTATCCTTCCTAAGTTTGATTAATTTATCCACTATCTCCTCCCTTTCTATCTTAAATGTTTTAATATCTTTTTTGATCTGTTCTTCTAATGTCCTGCCCACCTTCTTAGTCTCCCTAGTAAATATGGAGGCAAAGTAACTATTCAATATTTCTGCCATTTCATGTCATTACCTCTGAGTTTATCATGTGGCTCCCTAGTGGCTCTACCCTATTCTGATTTTTCGTTTGTTATTTATGTGTCTGTAGAATACTTTACTATTTCTTTTTATATTCCTTTCTACTTTCTACACATTAGATTCACTGTGTAATGACTTTCTACACATTAGATTCACTGTGTAATGACTTTCTACACATGGGGTTCATTGTGTAAAGACTTTCTACACATGGGGTTCACTGTGTGCTGACTTTCTACACATGGGGTTCACTGTGTAATGACTTTCTACACATGGGGTTCATTGTGTAATGACTTTCTACACATGGGGTTCACTGTGTAATGACTTTCTACACATGGGGTTCACTGTGTAATGACTTTCTACACATGGGGTTCACTGTGTAATGACTTTCTACACATGGGGTTCACTGTGTAATGAATTTCTACACATGGGGTTCACTGTGTAATGACTTTCTACACATGGGGTTCACTGTGTAAAGACTTTCTACACATGGGGTTCACTGTGTAATGACTTTCTGCACATGCGGTTCATTGTGTAATGAATTTCTACACATGGGGTTCACTGTGTAATGACTTTCTACACATGGGGTTCACTGTGTAATGACTTTCTACACATGGGGTTCACTGTGTAATGACTTTCTACACATGGGGTTCATTGTGTAATGACTTTCTACACATGGGGTTCATTGTGTAATGACTTTCTACACATGGGGTTCACTGTGTAAAGACTTTCTACACATGGGGTTCACTGTGTAATGACTTTCTACACATGGGGTTCACTGTGTAATGACTTTCTACACATGGGGTTCACTGTGTAATGACTTTCTACACATGGGGTTCACTGTGTAATGACTTTCTGCACATGCGGTTCATTGTGTAATGAATTTCTACACATGGGGTTCACTGTGTAATGACTTTCTACACATGGGGTTCACTGTGTAATGACTTTCTACACAAGGGGTTCACTGTGTAATGACTTTCTACACATGGGGTTCACTGTGTAATGACTTTCTACACATGGGGTTCATTGTGTAATGACTTTCTACACATGGGATTCACTGTGTAATGACTTTCTACACATGGGGTTCATTGTGTAATGAATTTCTACACATGGGGTTCACTGTGTAATGACTTTCTACACATGGGGTTCACTGTGTAATGACTTTCTACACATGGGGTTCACTGTGTAATGACTTTCTACACAAGGGGTTCACTGTGTAATGACTTTCTACACATGGGGTTCACTGTGTAATGACTTTCTACACATGGGGTTCATTGTGTAATGACTTTCTACACATGGGATTCACTGTGTAATGACTTTCTACACATGGGGTTCATTGTGTAATGAATTTCTACACATGGGGTTCACTGTGTAATGACTTTCTACACATGGGGTTCACTGTGTAATGACTTTCTGCACATGCGGTTCATTGTGTAATGAATTTCTACACATGGAGTTCACTGTGTAATGACTTTCTACACATGGGGTTCACTGTGTAATGACTTTCTACACAAGGGGTTCACTGTGTAATGACTTTCTACACATGGGGTTCACTGTGTAATGACTTTCTACACATGGGGTTCATTGTGTAATGACTTTCTACACATGGGATTCACTGTGTAATGACTTTCTACACATGGGGTTCATTGTGTAATGAATTTCTACACATGGGGTTCACTGTGTAATGACTTTCTACACATGGGGTTCACTGTGTAATGACTTTCTACACATGGGGTTCACTGTGTAATGACTTTCTACACAAGGGGTTCACTGTGTAATGACTTTCTACACATGGGGTTCACTGTGTAATGACTTTCTACACATGGGGTTCATTGTGTAATGACTTTCTACACATGGGATTCACTGTGTAATGACTTTCTACACATGGGGTTCATTGTGTAATGAATTTCTACACATGGGGTTCACTGTGTAATGACTTTCTACACATGGGGTTCACTGTGTAAAGACTTTCTACACATGGGGTTCACTGTGTAATGACTTTCTACACATGGGATTCACTGTGTAATGACTTTCTACACATGGGGTTCACTGTGTAATGACTTTCTACACATGGGATTCACTGTGTAATGACTTTCTGCACATGGGGTTCACTGTGTAATGACTTTCTACACAAGGGGTTCACTGTGTAATGACTTTCTACACATGGGGTTCACTGTGTAATGACTTTCTGCACATGGGGTTCACTGTGTAATGACTTTCTACACATGGGGTTCACTGTGTAATGACTTTCTGCACATGGGGTTCACTGTGTAATGACTTTCTACACATGGGGTTCACTGTGTAATGACTTTCTACACATGGGGTTCACTGTGTAATGACTTTCTACACATGGGGTTCACTGTGTAATGACTTTCTACACATGGGGTTCACTGTGTAATGACTTTCTATACATGCGGTTCATTGTGTAATGAATTTCTACACATGGGGTTCACTGTGTAATGACTTTCTACACATGGGGTTCACTGTGTAATGACTTTCTACACATGGGGTTCACTGTGTAATGACTTTCTACACATGGGGTTCACTGTGTAATGACTTTCTACACATGGGGTTCACTGTGTAATGACTTTCTACACATGGGGTTCACTGTGTAATGACTTTCTACACATGGGGTTGGCTGTGTAATGACTTTCTACACATGGGGTTGGCTGTGTAATGACTGGGTATTGATTTTCTACACATGGTTCAAACGTGAATGTCTAGTTTCCTCGAAATGGCCAATGTAATCAAAATCTTTCAACAACTGCAGTAGCTATTGCAAAAATTAAATGACTTTCCCAAACCGAATTCTCTGAAGAAAGCTACGGAACACTAGAGTGAAGCTCTGTTAATGTCAGATCACCTTCTGGCTTTTAAATGTAATGTGTCACCCTTGGCTCAGTGGTAGCACTCATGCCTCTGAGTTAGAAGGTTCTGGGTTCAAGTCCCACTCCAGAGACTTGAGCATAAAATGTCGGCTGACATGTCCATGCAGTACGAAGGAGATGCAATCTTTTGGATGAGATGTTAAACTGAGGCCTTGTCTGCCCTCTCAGGTGGATATAAAAGAACCCATGGTATTATTTCAAAGAAGAACAGTGGAGTTCTCCCTGGTGTCCTGGCCAATGTTTATCCCTCAATCAACATTGCTCGTAAACAGATTATCTGCTTATTATAGTTATATAAAAAGAAAAAGGGTGGCTAAGGCAAACATAGGTCCCTTAGAGGATGAGACCGGGAAATTAATGGTGGGAAACATGGAGATGGCAAAAATACTGAACAAATATTTTGTTTCAGTCTTTACAGTAGAGGACACTAAGAATATCCCAACACTGGACAAACAGGGGACTCTCGGGGGGGAGGAGCTAAATACGATTAAAATCACTCAAGAGATGGTACTCAGTAAAATAATGGGACTCAAGGCGGATAAATCCCCTGGACCTGATGGCTTCCATCCTAGGGTCTTGAGGGAAGTGGCAGTAGGGATTGTGGATGCTTTGGTGATAGTTTTCCAAAATTCCCTGGACTCAGGAGAGGTCCCGGCAGATTGGAAAACTGCTAATGTAACACCGTTATTTAAAAAGAGTAGTAGGCAGAAGGCTGGAAATTATAGGCCAGTTAGCTTAACATCTGTGGTGGGTAAAATTTTGGAGTCTATTATTAAGGAGACAGTAACGGAACATTTAGATAAGCATAATTTAATAGGACAAAGTCAGCATGGCTTTATGAAGGGGAAGTCATGTCTGACAAATTTGCTTGAGTTCTTTGAGGATATAACGTATAGGGTGGATAAAGGGGAACCAGTGGACGTAGTGTATTTAGACTTCCAGAAGGCATTCGACAAGGTGCCACATAAAAGATTATTACTTAAGATAAAAAATCACGGGATTGGGGGTAATATTCTGGCATGGGTGGAGGATTGGTTATCAAACAGGAAGCAGAGAGTTGGGATAAATGGTTCATTTTCGGACTGGCAACCAGTAACCAGTGGTGTTCCACAGGGGTCGGTGCTGGGTCCCCAACTCTTTACAATCTATATTAACGATTTGGAGGAAGGGACCGAGTGCAACATATCAAAATTTGCAGATGATACAAAGATGGGAGGGAAAGTAGAGAGTGAGGAGGACATAAAAAACCTGCAAGGGGATATAGACAGGCTGGGTGAGTGGGCGGAGATTTGGCAGATGCAATATAATATTGGAAAATGTGAGGTTATGCACTTTGGCAGGAAAAATCAGAGAGCAAGTTATTTTCTTAATGGCGAGAGACTGGAAAGTACTGCAGTACAAAGGGATCTGGGGGTCCTAGTGCAAGAAAATCAAAAAGTTGGTATGCAGGTGCAGCAGGTGATCAAGAAAGCCAACGGAATGTTGGCTTTTATTGCTAGGGGGATAGAATATAAAAACAAGGAGGTATTGCTGCAGTTATATAAGGTATTGGTGAGACCGCACCTGGAATACTGCATACAGTTTTGGTCTCCATACTTAAGAAAAGACATACTTGCTCTCGAGGCAGTACAAAGAAGGTTCACGCGGTTAATCCCGGGGATGAGGGGGCGGACATATGAGGAGAGGTTGAGTAGATTGGGACTCTACTCATTGGAGTTCAGAAGAATGAGAGGCGATCTTATTGAAACATATAAGATTGTGAAGGGTCTTGATCGGGTGGATGCAGTAAGGATGTTCCCAAAGATGGGTGAAACTAGAACTAGGGGGCATAATCTTAGAATAAGGGGCTGCTCTTTCAAAACTGAGATGAGGAGAAACTTCTTCACTCAGAGGGTGGTAGGTCTGAGGAATTTGCTGCCCCAGGAAGCTGTGGAAGCTACATCATTAGATAAATTTAAAACAGAAATAGACAGTTTCCTAGAAGTAAAGGGAATTAGGGGTTATGGGGAGCGGGCAGGAAATTGGACATGAAGCTGAGTTCGGATCGGTCAATGCCCTGTGGGTGGCGGAGAGGGCCCAGGGGCTATGTGGCCGGGTCCTGCTCCGACTTCTTGTGTTCTTTAGATTTGTGGTTGGGATCAGATCAGCCATGATCTTATTGAATGGCGGAGCAGGCTCGAGGGGCCGATTGGCCTACTCCTGCTCCAATTTCTTATGTTCTTATGTTCTTATGTTCTATCACATTGCCGTTTGTGGGACCTTGTTGTGCATAGATTGGAAGTCAGTATTACAACAGTGACTATACTTCAGAAGTATTTCATTGGCTGTAAAGTGCTTTGGGACAACCTGAGGTTGTGAAAGGCCCTATATAAATGCAAGCTTTTTTTAAAGTGACAATAAAAGGAACTCTCTTTATTTTAACTATCAATATTGCTCAGACAGAAATCAGTTTTCCACATCATAAGAATAAAAAATGATCCTGTGTATCAAATAAAACTGTAATTTATGTTGTTGACTACAGCTACTTATAATTATAGCAGATAGGAAATATAAAGCTCTAAAATAAGGACAAGAGTATCATTATTGCAGTTTCAGAGATATAACTATGGGGCTCATGGTGCATCCGTTATTTTAAATTACCACTTTATGTATTACAAATCAATTTGGAGTGGTATTTTTAACTTGTATCCTGTACCTGCACAATATTTTATATTACACTGAACATCTTACATGATCACCTCTTAAAGGATTAGCTTTCTATGGTCCTCTGACTTTTAGTCCTGTTGAATATATCGTGAGATACCATCCCTCCTGAAACTTGCTTCATTGTGTAACATTTAAGCACTAAGAGATGTTTTCAGTTTGCAAGATATGAAGGTGTGTTCTAGAGTGCATCACCTGCCAGTAGCATTTCTTGAATATTTCTAAAGCTGAATATTATATCAAGTGTATTGTGCTAGTAGGAAATGAGGGAAGAACATTCATTTCTGAGAGATAGGGAGAAAGGGATTTTGATTTTTCTTACTCTAAAACTTATTTCAATTCTGAAGATATATATATGACTCACAGATCTCACGTGGCATTGCTCATGAGAAGCCCGGGCATAGCTGTGAAATTTAGCTGCTAATTTGGCCTATCCCTTTAAGGCCACTGTTAAAGTACTGTTAAAGAGAGTGGCCTAGTTGTAACAGCTAGTAAACTCCTGAGGCTAATCAGTGGGCAATTGTAACTGTTTGAAAATTGCTGGCATCAGTTTAAAATAAGCCATCATGAAATAACTGGCTTTTTTCCCCTCTTACTTTTAGATTGTTTTGTCTCTATAAAAGAGTGTGATAGTCTGGAGTTTGATATTTGGGGGTCGATTTTAGGATGGCTGAGCAGGTGTGTTGGGGATGGGGGGGCTCGTAAAATTGGGGAATCCCGGAGCCCGGCTCCAACCCGCCCACTTCCGGGTTCCCCAGTGATGCGTTCAGGTGCGCGCGCAGCTCCCGCATGCTGGACTCCCACCGGCAATTAAAGCCGGCGGGATGACAATTTAAATACTTACTTACCTAGTTGAGGTACTTGACAGACCTCGATGACAGGAGATTTTGGCAGGGGTGCAATTTTCATTGATCCTCAGTGTGTTTCCCGTGCTGTGGGAAATACTCCCTGTTGGAGCAGACGTGTTTCAGTCAGCAGCCAATGGGAGATGCAAACGAATGTTTGACAGTTGGGGGGAAAACCTCAAAATTATTAATTTATACTCTAAACTCTGCTGTGCAAACACATTTACCTACTTTGCGGACCCCCTCAAACTCACACTGTCAGAATGGGGGCCTCCATGGCTGCATTCATCACTTCATCCAAGGACGAGCAACATCACCAGCCTCGCCAGGCATGCCGTCCACCTCCGCCACGTGGAGCTCCACAACACAGTGCTGCACCATAGGCACCTGCACAAAATAGTCGTGCAACTACACACACACCCACTGTAGGGTGACCCAATGGGTGGCATCAAGTGTTCATGGAGAACCTCATGAAAAGGACTTATTGGACAAGCCAGTTAAGAATGGCCAAGATGCAGCAGTAGTGGTGACAATATAATATTTAATGTGAGTTGAACCAAAATCAAATATAAATAAAAACCATGACAAACCCTCATACACCCTTGTGCATCCCCTTTGTGCTCACGAAACCTTTGCCTTATGCTTCCTACTACTCATACGTGATGCATCCCCTGTGGCTGCAGCACAGGTAGTGGCAGGTTGAGTGAGGCTGACCGTAAAAGAGATGCATCAGAGGGTGAGTATGAGACAGAGCCATGAGATTGCATGAGGATTGGGTTGAGTGGTAGTGGTGGGATGAGTACTGGGGAGGTGAGTAAGTGCAGGTAAGCTGAGGATGAGGTTTGAGTAGGTGTGAGGAGTGATGTGATAGAGTAGTGTTGGCAGTGCAGAACGAGTTGAGGGGTGGAGGTGGTGATGTGGAAGATGGAGTGTAGGAAAATGAGTAAGTGTACTCACTTTGGCTGACCTAGTTAGGTCATTGAAGCGCTTCCTGCACTGTATCCAGGTGCGGGATATGTTGCTGGTGTTGCTGACCTCCTCTGCCACCTCGAGCCAGGCCTTCTTGGTGGCAGAGGCAGGCCACTTCCTCCCGTCCGCCGGGCAGAAAATCTCCCTCCTCCTCCTCACCCCATCCAGTAAGGCCTGGAGTGAGGCATCATCAAACCTGGGAGCAGCCCTTCCCCCGGGCTGCTCCATGCTGTAATTTTGGCTGTTTGCTGCAGGAGCAGCATTGGAGGACTGCCCCTTTAAAAAGGGCTCCTCCAGTTGACAGCCTGTGATGCGGGTGCACAGTCCGCCCCCTGTGCAGGTTTCCAAACCCGGAAGCCAAGGTAAGTGGCTTCAATTTACCTGCAATCGGGTGGGAAACCCACCGATTTTATTGGGCGGGTTACCCAAGTGCCCAGTCGACCCCTCACTGCCAACCTGCCTCCCTGGTAATGGGCCGTGCCTAAAAATACCACAATGCTGTTGCACCGGTGGAGGTGCATCGTGGCGTAACTGCGATCCGCCACTTGCTCCTGCTGATAATTCTGTCCCTAATCTAAGGACCAGATTATTGAAATTATGGAAGTGGGAGGCCACGTCCCTGTTGTAGTGTAAGAGAGGCACCAGCCCCACACTGCCCATCCTTCATTCTGATGGTGTTCTGCTAGATCTGGTGATGGATGGCTAAACCAGTTGAGTGTCAGATATGCTGAGGTCTGCACTCTATGGACTTGAGGGAGTGAAGATGGGGCCTTACCATGATGAATGGCCAGGATAGGAGACAGTGAAGGTTTTTCCGGGGATGAGGGTATCAAAGGTGGAGGTGAATCAATGGTTGAAGAACTCAATGGCTGCAGAGATCTCATGGTGAATGGAGAGCCAAAGATTAGAATGGGGCAGTAGTCACTTATTCAAACATCCACCATCCATATTCCCAAAAGCAATTTTTGTATGGCTAGCCTAAATCAGTGTAATTTATAGCACTCCAAGCAAATCTATCTGGCTACCATGTCAGTTTTAGGTTCAGCAATTCCAGTTAGTCTAGATTTGCTTTCCATTGTGCCTAAGTAAAAGGGTTAGCACCAATGCCAAGAACAAGTGGGTAGGATATTTGGTAGCATTATCTGTGTGGCAAGATAGATTAGATGCAGATAGGTTCTCACCTTTCCTATTCTCATTTGGTTATCTTTATCAGTTCCTCTATCCTTGCTGATGATGCATCAATGATAAGTGAAATTATTTATGTCCTCAAGGGCTTCACCATTTTGAGTAATCCTATCATTCTTATTGTTGTTCATGCACTTAACATTAGTTTTGTCTTTATTTATATTGAGGCCTGTTTTTGCTGCTATTGTTGCTAGTCAGTTGATCTTGTTCTGCATATATTGGTTGGTTTTTGGTTGTGTGAGAGAAGAATGATGTCATCGGCGAAGTCCAAGTCATCCAGCTGGCTTATAGTGCTCACTGTATGCCAAGGTTTTATCCCTCTGTTATCCTTTGTGTTATCCAGTCAATCACTAAAGGCAACAACAAGATTCCCTGTTGTACTCCAGTTTCCATTTTGAAGACTTCTTTGAGAGTTCCATTGTGTACTACTCTGCATGGTTAATTTTGGTTTGTTTTTTGGGTTATGGTAATAAATTTCTCTGGTATTCCATAGTGTCTCATCAATTAGTCACATTATATGAAGTATTTTGGTCTATACCATCAAATGTCTTTTCAAAGTCTCTGAACATAAGGTAGAAAGAGGGGTTTCATTCAATTGATTGTTCCACTATGATGTATAGTGTTGTTATATGGTCATTGCGCAATTTGTCTTTCTGAAAACAGGCCTAAGAGTGGGATCAGGATGCTGCGCACAGACCTGATGCATATAGCACAGAAGCAGATTTAACATTCGTGTTTACGAAGTGGCTGCTAGATTAAATGATTGATATCAGGATGCCCACTCCAGGCTTAATATATATAGTTGCATATAGTTGGATATAGTTGGGTGATTTGACAAAAGCATGGAATGTGGTGCGATAATTGGAGAGTATCAGAATTTTTTGATGGACCATTAGTTGCTATGGTAACATGGAAAAAAAAGAAATAATTTTCCCAGATAAGGTAGGTGATAACTGGTGAATTAGTTAAGTGTACCAGTGTTGAAGCATGATGCACAGTAGATAGATGGAATGAGTGATGACATGGCTTAGAAAGACCACCCAGTCTGCTTCCTTGATGGCGCTTTCAAACTGTTTCAGCAACTTCACAATCAATGTCTGTTTTGTAATTGACAATTGGCCTCATGAGCGCACAAGTTGAAGACTTATTTTAATCTTTGTTTTTTGCTCCAATGACATCTCTTTCATATAAGTGGCCAAATTTTATTTGTTCACTGTCTTGACAGTTTATGAACATTGTGGGTAGATGTTTCTCGAAAGCCCTAGTTTGTGCAGGAAATGATAGGGCACTGGAGTTATTGAGTGTGATGATACTTGTTGCAATAAATACATCATTTTCATAATTAAATGCCCCACAAAGACCAAATGCAGACATAAAGCGGGTTATATTGTTTAACTCCCGAAACCTGGTGTGGGGGTCATGGTGCACGATTAACCCGCGCCCAGTCGTTGAGATGTAAGCAGTACATAATATTTGTGCTGCCTGGTGATTCACCTGATAGCTGCGAGCAGCCAGGCCTAGCATATTGGGCTATAAATTGGGCCATGTAGCGCCCGTTTTGTAGGTGCCATGAGGCCTCCTAAGGACCCAATATGGCGTCTGGAATGCGTGCGCACACTTCTAGTGTGAAGTGCGCCAGACGTCATCTTGGTAAAGGCATTTGCGCACTTGCAGATTTGCAGATAACGAACGCCGGCAGTGTGTAAAGTAGGGAGAATATGCGGTGAATCAGTGTGTAACACTGATTTAAAGGGACAGATGCGATTTTGGAACTCAATGCTCCAACCAATGCACTTAACCTCACAGAGCTGAACAGGTCATAAACAGCAGGTAGGGCCCCACAATCAGGGACTGTGCAGGAGTTACAGGTTAGTTGCTGGATTATTGCTTCTGGCTGCTGATGCATGTGCCTGTTTTTGGAGGTCTCCTATATTTGAATACTGTGTCGAGGGGACATAGTCTAAAAATCAGAGCCAGGACTTGCAGAAATGAAGTTAGGAAACGCTTTCACACACAAAGAGTGGTAGAAGTTTGGAACGCTCTTCCGCAAACTCAATTGTTAATTTTAAATCTGAGATTGATAGATTTTTGTTAACCAAAGGTACCAAGGGATAGGGGGCTAAGGTGGATTTATGGAGTTAGGTCACAGATCAACCATGATCTCGTTGAATGGCGGATCAGGCACGAGGGGCTAAATGGTCTACTCCTGTTCCTACCTTCCTATGTTCCTATAATAAAGTTTCAATACTCTACAGGGAGTGGGCTGGCTAGCTGACAGGCAACAGCAAGGGCACTGGTGGAGTGGCAGGGATGGGACAGAAATGCTGTCATCCTGAGAGAGGACAGCAGGTTCATGTTCCATGGAGCCACTGCCACTTGCTGCCTCCTGTTATGTGTCACCTTCTCCTGCAAGACAGTGGGACATGTGTCGGTGAGTGTCCTGCAAGATGTTTGGGTAAAGTGCCTATGTTTGTTGTCTGTGAGTTGTGGGTATGTGGCTTGCAACAGTGGCAATGTATAAGAGTGAGAGGAATCATCTGAGTGGAAAAGTTGAGTACTGATTGAAAGAGTTTGTTGGTAGGTGGGAGATGGGGGTGTAGTGCTTGGAGCAGTGGATGTGGCTAGTGGTGCAGTTGGTAGGAAATGTCACTTGACAGTTGGCCTCACTCACCTTGACCACTCATGTCAAGGCGTTGAACTTCTTCCATGTTTCTGGTGCTATGCGCCTGATATTGACTTTGTCCCCTGCTGCCTCGACAGCATATGTCTGGAGGGCCTCTTGTTCCCCCCCACCCTCACAGATATGGGATTCCCCTCCTTCTGTCCACCTCTTGCACCAAGACTTCTAACGCATCAACAGAGAACCATGGCGCACGCTCTCTCGCAGGCCTGGTACAAACTCAGATCGGCAGATTGGTGAGGTCTAGCATACGGATTGGAGAACATAAGAACATAAGAAATAGGAGCAAGAGTAGGCCACACAGCCCCTCGAGCCTGCTTCGCCATTCAAAAGATCATGGTTGATTTTCGACCTCAACTCCACTTTCCTGCCCGATCCCCATATCCCTTGATTCCCCTGGAGTCCAGAAATCTGTCTATCTCAGCCTTGAATATATTCAATTACTCAGCATCCAAAGCCCACTGGGGTAGACAATTCCAAAGATTCACAACGCTCTGAGTGAAGAAATTCCCCCTCATCTCATGGCAGACCCCTTATCCTGAGTCTAGGGACGTTAGTTCTAGACTCTCCAGCCAGGCAAAACAGCCTCTCAGCATCTACTCTGTCTAGCCCTCATAATCTTATATGTTTCAATGAGATCACCTCTCATTCTTCTAAATTCCAGAGGCCCATTCTACTCAACCTCTCTTCATAAGACAACCCTCTCATCCCAGGAATCAATCTAGTGAACCTTCGTTGCACCGCCTCTAAGGCAAGTATATCCTTCCTTAGATAAGGAGACCAAAACCGTACGTAGTACACCAGGTGAGGTCTCACCAAAGCCCTGTACAATTGTAGTAAGACTTCGTTACTCTTGCTTTTTTTTATTCGTTCATGGGATGTGGGTGTCGCTGGCGAGGCCAGCATTTATTGCCCATCCCTAAGTGCCCTTGAGAAGGTAGTGGTGAGCCGCCTTCTTGAACCGCTGCAGTCCGTGTGGTGAAGGTTCTCCCACAGTGCTGTTAGGAAGGGAGTTCCAGGATTTTGACCAGGATCTTTTACTCCAACCCCCTTGCAATAAAGGCCAACATGCCATTTGCCTTCCTAACTGCCTGTTGTATCTGCTTGCTAACTTTTTGTGTTTCTTGTTCGAGCACACCCAAGTCTCTCTGAACACCAACATTTAATAATTTCTCACCATTTGAAAAATGTTCTGTTTTTCTATTCCTCCTACCAAAATGAATAACCTCACATTTCCTCACATTATACTCCATCTGCCACCTTATTGCCCACCCACTTAACCTGTCTATATCCCTTTGCAGATTCTTTGTGTCCTTTAAATACATGGATTATATTTACCACACATCTGTCTGTATCCTTTCTCAGGCTCTTGTGTCCTCCTCACAGCTTACTTTCCCACCTAGCTTTGTATTGTCAGCAAACTTGGATACATTATACTCGGTCCCTTCATCTAAGTCATTAATATAGATTGTAAATAGCTGAGGCCCAAGCACTGATCCTTGCAGCACCCCACTAGTTACAACCTGCCAATCTGAAATGATCTGTTTATCCTTACTCTCTGTTTTCTGTCCCTTAACCAATCCTCTATCCATGCTAATATGTTACCCCCAACCCCATGAGCCATTATCTTGTATAACAACCTTTTATGTGGCACCTTATGTGGAGGATGTGGAATTTAGTGGTCAGAACCTTTATTCAATGTTTAACATAACTCAACACTTTATAAATATAGGGACGGGACCTGCGTTTGTGTTTTACGTGTGCGATGTCTGATCTCCGTTCAGACTCCGTGAAGACCTATATGTTATATTTTGCAAATAAGAGTGCAGGCTGCCTTTAAGTGGCGGTAGCCACTCGCGTTATCGGGCCCCACTGCTGGTGAGCAGCCACTCAACAGTGCAGCTGGTCCTGGCTGCTCACAGCAATCAGGTAAATCACCAGGCAGCATGAATGTTACGTGCTGCCTGCATCTCTAACCCGCGCCTGGTTGTTAACACGCATCACGACCCCTGCGCCCGGTTTCAGGGGTTAATAGATGTAACCCCAGTTCTCGCTACTTTACATGCTGCTGACGTTCATTATTTAGCCATGCGCAAATGCCTTTACTAAGATGGCGTGCGGCACATGTCACATTAGAAATGTGTGCATGCATTCCAGACGTCATTTTGGGTCCTTAGATGCCCGCGCAGTACCTATAAAACGGGCGCCACGTGACCCAATTTATAGCCCAAATATGCATCAGTATAGAAGAATGGATCCCCACTGTAATCCTTTCTCAGACCTCCCTTTGATGCCCTTATACAACCACATTCTACAACAACCAATGTCCTCACTCTTGCTTTATCCCCTCTCCCCTTCTTGGACCAGTTGGATAAATTTACATAAATTATATTGAAGAGAAAGATCAAGAAAATTATAATCATTTTTCTCCCACTCATCTCAAAATCCAGATCTAACTAAATCACTGTTATCAAGGTTCCAATTTCTTTTGCTGAAAGCTATTTTCTGACAGTTTCAAAAGCTTCAGCGCAGACATTGGCATCTAACCTTATAGCACTGGTAGGTGGGTGTCCGCCACTGTCTAAAAAGATTTCTGGAGAATTCTCAGCCAAGTTACAGTATGCAGTTCAAAAGATGGAGAGATGGAAATGTTAATTCCTGTTAACAAAGATCACTGGCAGACAAAGGAGGAATAGATTACTCAGTGTCATTTTCTTCTGCTACATGCTGGATAACCATGTGAAAAATGGCCAAGAAATTTTGTTGGTGCCGTGCCCAATTTACAGGCGTAAAACGGGCGCTTAATCATCTAATATGGCTGTTAGCACGCGCAGGCCGGTCCTGCGCCAGAAGTATGCCACCCGCTATATTGGATCAGATTCCTAAGTAGGCATCCAAGACGTGCACTAGAAGTAAGCCAATTACACAGGTATGAGGGGTGAGTTGGCTAAGGTAGATTGGGAAATTACATTAAAAGTTATGACAGTAGATAAGCAATGGCAAACATTTAAAGAAATATGTCAATATTCTTAACAAATATACATTCCATTGAGAAATATAAACTCCACAGGAAAAGTGATTCATCCGTGGCAAACTGAAGAAGTTAAGGATAGTATTAGATTAAAAAAAGAGGCCTATAATGTTGCGAAGAAAAGTAGTAAGCCTGAGGATTGGGACTGTTTTAAAAACCAGTGAAGGATGACCAAAAAATTGATAAAAAGGGAGAAAATAGAATATGAGAGTAAACTAGCAAGAAATATAAAAACAGATTGTAAGAGCTTCTACAAGTATATAAAAAGGAAGAGAGTAGCAAAAGTAAACGTTGGTCCTTTAGAGGCTGAAACAGGAGAAATGATAATGGGGAATAAGGAAATGGCGGAGACATTAAACAAATATTTTGTATCTGTATTCACAGTAGAAGACACAAAAAGCATATCAGAAATAATGGGGAACCAAGGGGCTAATGAGAGTGAGGAACTTAAAGTAATTAATATCAGTAGAGAAAAAGTACTGGAGAAAATAATGGGACTAAAAGCCAATAAATCCCCTGGACCTGATGGCCTACATCCTAGGGTTCTAAAAGAGGTGGCTGCAGAGATAGTGGATGCATTGGTTGTGATCTTCCAAAATTCCCTAGATTCTAGAACAGTCCCATTGGATTGGAAAGTAGCAAATGTAATATCGCTATTCAAGAAAGGAGGGAGAGAGAAAACGGGGAACTACAGGCCAGTTAGCCTGACATCAGCAATTGGGAAAATGCTGGAATCCATTATTAAGGAAGTGGTAACAGGGCACTTAGAAAATCATAATATGATTAGGCAGAGTCAACATGGTTTTATGAAAGGGAAATCGTGTTTCATAAATTTATTAGAGTTTTTTGCGGATGTAACTATCATTCTAGATAAAGGGGAACCAGTGAATGGCGTATATGTGGATTTTCAAAAGACATTCGAAAAGGTGCCACATAAAAGGTTGTTACACAAGATAAGGGCTCATGGGGTTGGGGGTAATATATTAGCATGGATAGAGGATTGGACAGAAAACAGAGAGTAGGGATAAGCGGGTCATTTTCAGTTGGCAGGCTGTAACTAATGGGGTGCCTCAAGGATCAGTGCTTGGGCCTCAGCTATTTACAATCTATATTAATGACTTAGATGAAGGGACCGAGTGTAATGTATCCAAATTTGTTGACAATACAAAGTTACGTGGGAAAGTAAGCTGTGAGTCTGCAAAGGGATATAGACAGGTTAAGTGAGTGGGCAAGAAGGTGGTAGATGGAATATAATGTGGGGAAATGTGAGGTTATTCACTTTGATAGGAAAACAGAATATTTTTTAAATGGTGAGAAACTATTAAATGTTGGTGTTCAGCAGGATTTGGGTGTCCTTATACAAGAAACACAAAAAGTTAGCATTCAGGTACAGCAAGCAATTAGGAAGGCAAATGGTATGTTGGCCTTTATTGCAAAGGGGTGGGAGTACAAGAGTAAGGAAGTCTTACTACAATTTTACAGAGCTTTGGTGAGACCTCACCTGGTGTACTGCGTACAGCTTTGGTCTCCTTATCTAAGGAAGGGTACACTTGCCTTAGAGGCAGTCCAACAAAGGTTCACTAGATTGATTCCTGGGATGAGAGGGTTGTCCTATGAGGAGAGATTGAGTAAAATGGGCCTATACTCTCTGGAGTTTAGAAGAATGAGAAATGATCTCTCGAAACATATAAGATTCTGAGGGGGCTTGACAGGGTAGATGCTGAGAGGTTGTTTGCCCTGGCTGGAGAGTCTAGAACTACGGGGCATAGTCTCAAGATAAGGGGCCGGCCATTTAAGATTGAGATGAGAAGGAATTTCTTCACTCAGAGGATGTGAATCTTTGTAATTCTCCACCCCAGTGGGCTGTGGATGCTGAGTGGTTGATTATATTCAAGGCTGAGATGGATAGATTTTTTGATTCTAGGGGAATCAAGGGATATGGGGATCGGGTGGGAAAGTGGAGTTGAGGTCGAAAATCAGCATATTCAATGGCGGAGCAGGCTCGAGGAGCCGTATAGGCTACTCCTGCTCCTATTTCTTATGTTCTTATGTGTGTTAAATTGTAATTAAATTATTTAAATAAAGATCCTATGCTTGTATCAAATTGGTCTGCCCTAGTGCCTGACTCGCCACGTGATGAACTCATCACCAACTCGTGGTGATAACAGGCAGAAAGGATCCTTCAGCAGTGCTATTTAAAGGGATCACCCACTGTGTACAGGTTAGTTGCTGGTTTGTCATTTTAATCTGCTGGTTAACTTTTAGGTGTTTTCCTGGCCTATTTTCTTGCTGCTATGACTGATTTCTGACTTCTGAGAAGAAGTTTTTGCTGGTGCTGCACTGCTTTTGACTGCTTTCAAAGCACCTGCCTGGTGATTCATCACATAAATACCCCTCCTCTAGCCTCATATGTGTGGTGCCAGTCTCTGAGTTGGTTTTGTTAGGATCTGATCAAGTGACAGTGCATCTTTAGGAAGGCTGGCCTTCTCTTCCTGAAGTGGCAGAGGTGTCTCCACATTTTCAGCACCTGAAAAGAAATAGAGGGGCAAGGGTTAGCTTTTAATGACAAGGGAGAGCAGAGGAAGAAATGGCTGGTGAAAGCAACTGTAGTTTTCATAAAATGCCAGAAATACTCAGTAGATCAGGCAACACTTGCTGCTTGACCTGCTGAATATTTCCAGCATTTTCTGTTTTTATTTCAGATTTCCAGCATCCGCAGTATTTTGTTTATGTGCAGTTTATCATGCAGAGTTTGTAGGGTGAGATAGAAGTAAGAAGGGATAAAGAGGACAAGGGTGTAAATAAACCTTGCACGAGGTCTCCTCCAACAATGCAACTGACCATGGCCATGACTCTCCCTCTGCCTATGATGCCTAGCACGATTTCTTCCACAGGGGAATGGATGTGCAGGCGGGCTCAGCCTCCCCTGGTGACAGCTTCCTGTATGGAGTTGGGCACAACCTTCTCCTGCAAGAAAGAAGGGAGTGTGTTGGTGACAGTCTTGTGAGATGTTTAGAGAATGTGCTTGTCATGGTGAAATAATTGCTATGCAGTGTGTAAGATGTGAGGTGTGGTGAAATGAGGGTTGCAGTAGTGTTGAGTGTGTGAATATGAGGAAAGGAGGTGTAGTGAAGTATGGTGCAGTGATTGTAGGAGAGTGAAGGGAAGTGAGGGAGGGGAGTATTGTGAGTAGTGAGGCTGGAGGTGTGACCAGAGAGTAAGAGAGCAGTATGCTTACCTTGACAACTCTGGTGAGGTCATTGAAGTTCTTTTGGCATTGCAGCCATGTCTTGCAGCTAAGCTCCTGGAATTGATCTCCTCAGCGACCTCCTCCCACTGACGGCAAAGAGGTTGCCTGGAGATCTTTCTGCCTCCTGGGGGGAGCACAATCTTCTTCCTCTTTTCCACCGCCTGGACAAGGGCCTCCAACACAGCATCTGAGACCTGTTTGGACCTCTTACATCCATTTTTTTCAATTTCCGAAGTGACCCTGTCGTCTGCAGCCAGAGTGCACCTCCCCTTTAAGAGGTGCTAGCTACCTTTAAATGACACCAGATATACCTGATTTCACGCTCAACCTCAAATAGGGGTGCAGCTAATAAATAGCACGGAGTAGCAAAGGCTGCATGCCTGACTCGTTTTACTGAGGTCTCAGCATGAATAAGTAGATGGAGCAGCGTGCGCCCCACCCATTGCGCGCCCTTCGGGCTTGATTGAATTTCTAAGTGTGTGCCTCAAAGGATAATAAAAGAAAACATAACATTCAATGAAGTCTATCCTACAATGGATCTCCATATTGTTGGCATGCAGATGGCATGGAAGGCTCTACTATTCTTTGGTGCCAATAATTATTACTTGTATCTGATCATATTGATTGCAACTCCTGAAAATAAGGAGTTCCTGTCGGAGGGTGAGTACTTTTCTATGTCACAAATTACAATGGTAGGGTTGAATTATATTTTCTTCTCCAAGTGGTCCACAAAGGCAAGACAAACTCTACATTTCAAGACTTAAAATTAAACAGTGACTTGGTTGGACAGCTCCAAATACAGATCCAATCATTTCAGGCGCAAGATCTTAAGCAAATATGGCTGCAGTCTGTCCTCTTCATAAGTTATTGAAGCTAAGCTCCACATAGTCTGGGTGGGAATTTTCCAGTATTTAGATGCAGGTGCAACCAATTAAATAATTACCCTTAGGATGCACATAGTTCAATCACTGTCCATCACAAATAACTGTCCTCATGAATATCTTGGTAAACATCTACAATGGACTACCAGCAGCTAATAAGAAATCAGTTTCCCATTTTTTAAAGTTTTAAGCTTACAAATTCTGAAACAAGCATTAACATTACAGTAATGAAATGACTTAAATGTAAGAGATAAATTTAATTCTCCTTTATTAACCCTAAACTACTCTAATATTAACCCTAGAACTATCTAAAACATAATTTCAAACAAAAAATTGAGTTCTTTAATTCTGCACAGTTTGTCTTCTCTTCACCTGCTTTTATTAATTACTTTAATCTAATTTCCATATTCTAACCATTTCCCCTTAAAAAGATAACTTTCAAACACAACCATTCTTTTCTTCTTTTGGCTTCAGTTTACAATATAAATGGTTTATAATAGTGAATCTTCTCTCTTCGAGTCTTCTCCAGCTAGTTGATGGAAACTAGAACGACTGAAGGTGAAGAAAGTGAACACATAATTATTTTTCTTATCAATAATTCTATGTGTACGATTCAAGCATTTGCACTTAATTGCCATCTGTCCTGATTTAGTCTTTAACAGCCTATTTGTCACTTAGATATGGATCATTGATGATTTTGCACTGACCATTAATTGAAGATGGTTTTATAATAAGAATTCTACAGAAGACACCAAATTAAGATTTCATTTATTTATTTCATATAATATGACTAATTATGGAATATAAAGAATAGCAAGGCAGCAGAGAGCATAATGTAATTAAAGTAAATTACCTTTGGCTAAATATTTGATTGTACAAATAAGGTGAAAGTGCTCCACATGTATCTGTTCAGTATTTTTTAAGAAGGTTTCACTGTTAAGTTTAATTTGACCCATTCCCTATTACCCACAGCACTCCAACAAAGTTAAATCTCATAAACTATATGAATAATTGAAAGGATGAATAATAACCTAAGGGCAAAATAAATTTATTCAAAAGCTAAGTGAATGTGGAGGAGATTTTCTAAGTTTATGTCTTGTTTTGCAATTTAACCCTTTGAAGACAGTGGGACCAACTGTACCAAATTCTAACAACATGGCCAGTAAAATACAATAATGAAAGGCTGAATTTATAGAGTACTGCACTTTAATTTTACTGGTTGCTTCAATGTGAGAAATGTAGATGAAGCCATTTGTGCAGTGATTATTTGTCTGATAACAGGAAGGCATTTTCATTTTTAAAGGCTCTCGAGAGCTCATTTTTCAACTTTGGTACTTAAATAGACATTTAATCTAAATTTAATGTGTTGATTGGTTGTTGGACTTTGAATTGAAAATAATGCTACAAGAGAAATATATCATTTATCCATTCATTCATCTCTATATAGGAAGTTGCTACAGTGATCACCCTGGTAAAATTGATCAATAATCCTGTTAACTAATTGTTTGAGGTTTGAAAGTCATTTCAGTATAATTTGTAATAGTGCAATCATGGCTGGAGTTTGATCTATTTTACCAAAGAACTCATTTGTCACCAAGGCAGCCTGGCAAATACAAAGAGAACCTTTGCCTGAACTTATTGAGCAGACTTCAATCAGGTTTACTGAAACAGTTTGACTGAAATTACTTTGACATGACCAGTTCTAATGTTGTATACATAAAACATGCTATATCAATAGTCAAAATTCTGTCATCACAGGTATATTTATCAGTCCCAAAAGAAACCTTTAAATCTGAGTATCTTTGCAAAATACGCATTCTTCCTAAAATAAATTGTCCACATGTATGCCCATATCTATGCTTCTTTGACAATAGGAAAAATGCTAAATTTTTGGTCATAATTTTACTTTATATATTTTTACATTTAATTTATAGATAGGGTCATGAATAATTAGTTCTTCACGTTATCACTAGTGATGTTTTCCTAATTATAAATTTGGCATTACATTCGAGGCATTCGTTGAAAAGAAATCTAAAAATCTATTGAAACCATATGACGTTGTAAGTTTGCAGAAAGCCTTTGATAAATATCCTCATGGGAGGCTGCTAAGAGAAGCTGAAAGCAAATAGCAATTGAAGGTAAATCTGGGAGGCAGATAAAAAAAACAGAAGACTGAAAGAAAACAGTGGGTGTCAGGGTAGTGATGTTGGAATGGAGGGGAGCACTGATTGGATTACCCAGGGATTGATGCTAGACCCCCTACTGTTTCTAATCTACATTAGATTCAGACACAATGCAAATTCCGTTAAATTTTCGGATGCTAATAAAATGGGGGGGGGGAGGGGTTGGGGGGGGAGTCAAATCTGAGAAAGGAGCCAGGAAACTGCAACAGGAGATACACCAAATCTGTCTAAATAGATAGCCATTGGCAGATGACATTTCATTCAAACAAGTTTAAGATACCTCACGAGGGAAAGAATAAAGGATGCCATACATGCACTATGGATGGTGTGGAACTAGCAGCGAAGGACAACAAGCCTGATCCTTGGTGTCAGAGGATTGAATCGTGAGGAAAGATTTGACCGTTTTTATCTTTAAAGCAGGCAGCTGAAAGAGGACTTTGAAAAATGATGTGTACAACATTAAATCATATAAATAAGATAAATCTAGAGCACTACTTCAAGGTAAGCCAAGGCAATAAAATAAGGAGATAAAAATTAAAACTGGTAACGGTCTGATATAGGACTGATGTCAGGAGGAACTTCATACAAGAATGAGCAACAATTGGGATGGTCTTGCGATTAGGTTGGTGGAGATGGAAACCTTAGACTCATTCAAGATCCAATTAAATGGCATGATGTGAGGGCAGTTTTTTTTTCTTGTTAAATGAGCAAATGCCCTCTCTTTTTTATTGATCTTGTGATTTTTGTGATGATTTTTTATTCACTATACTCTTGGAGTAGATAGAATGTAATTAAAAATACAATGCAATTGAGAACTGGGTTTTGCAGTGGATTACAGTTCTATTTTCGCACTTGTGGTACATGCAAAGTTTTCTTCCTCTAATGACATTATAGTGATAAAGGAAATGAGTCTAAACAATTTCAACTGAGCTCCCAGTACCTTTGTGGCCATGACGCAAAAGTACCCAGCACTTCACACTAATTGGCACTAAATTGGTAAAAGGACGCCTGCTGTGGGAAATACAAATCTCACATTATCCAGGAAAGTGTGCTGAAGTTGAGAAATATTGTTGGAGATGAATGTAGAGGGAGCTTTACTCTGGACCTAATCTGACTATCAGGGTAGAAAAAGTAGAAAAATGTACCATTCCCAGCACAGACATCCTTCATCTTGATAAATACAAAAGTACATCAATTTTTTAATGTATTTTTGAAAGAATAAAAATCACTTTATAGTAAAAATTAAGATGTGCTACAAATCAAACTAGAAGAGAGTATTCAATAAATGTGAAAATTTGAAAATATTCTTGCTTTTGTGGATTTGACTATTATTTTTCCAATGTGTAACTCAATTCAACTCATGCTCGAACTCATTCTTCTCCTGACAATTCAGATACTGAAACATACTATTGAGAACTTCTTTTTCTCAGATGGCTATTTCATTGTCATCTGAAAGTTTTGTGTAATTTCCACTCTGCACTAATCCTCCTACATCTTGAAAACATCCTGAAGGCTTCATCCACAGATCTTCATGACTTTCAGCGTAGAGAAACTTACCAGATGTTTGCTTTTATCATCTACTTCCAATTTATAGAGTTCAGGTATTTTCTTCTAGTTATCACTGAACTAATGTCTCAGGTTCACCTTCCTCACTCTGTCATTTCTACCTGTCTCCCCCTCTTCCTTTCTCCCTATCTCTCACCTCTCTCTCCCTCTCTACTTCTCCCCTGTCCTTTCACTTTCTAAACAATTTTACAACACCAAGTTATAGTCCAGCTTTCACTTTCTCATCTTTTCTCTCTCACCCTTATCTCTTCCCCTTTCTCATCACTCCCATTCTCCCATCAAGAGCATCAGGTATGACTGAAAAGATCTCATTCAGAACCCTATCCACTGACACTCAATCTCAGTGCTTTGATCTTGGTGTTTTTTTCAGCTTCCTTATTAGAGAACTTAGGCTTTCTCCTCCACCATAACCAGCTTTGATCATCTTCCTCTATTCAAAAACTATACATTGGGAGAAATGGTCACCAGAGAATCTCCAGCAATGGCTCCTTATCCCACTCCTGTACTGTTACCTCCAGAATACCTAAGGATTTATCCTGGGACCCTTCCTATTCCTAATATACAACAACAGCATCAGCTTACATGTATATAGCACCTTCAACATAGTAAGAAGTCCCAGGGTGCTTCACAGGAGCATTATGAAACAAAATTTGACACTGAGCCATATAAGGAGATATTAGGACAAGTGACCAAAAGCTTAGTCAAAGAGGTAGGTTTTAAGGAGCGTCTTAAAGGAGGAGAGAGAGTCGGAGAGATTTAGGGAAGGGCCAAGTCCTATTCTCCCATCACCCCTGAGCTCGGTGACCTACATTGGCTCCCGATACAGGAACGCCTCGATTTTCAAATTCTGATCCTTGTTTTGAAATCCCTCCGTCTCTGAAACCTCCTCTAGCCTTACAACCCTCTGCGATCTCTGCACTCCTCCAATTCATGCCTCTTGCACATCCCCGACTTTAATTGCTCCACCATTGGCGGCTGTGCCTTCAGCTGTTTAGGCCCTAAGCTCTGGAATTCCCTCCCTAAAGCTCTCTGCCTCTCTACCTCTCTCTCCTCCTTTAAGATGTTCCTTAAAACCTACCTCTTTGGTCACCGGTTCTAATATCTCCTTATATGGCTCGGTATCAAATTTTGTTTGAAAATCATTCCTGTGAAGCGCCTTGGGACGTTTTACTACTAGGAGGAAAGACTCCACAAAAAGGGTGAACCAACCATGGTTAACTAAGGAAGTCAAGGATGGTATCAGGTTAAAAGTAAAAGCGTACAACATGGCAAAGATCACTGGTAAGCCCGAAGATTGGGAAAACTTTAAAAACCAACAAAGGATAACTAAAAGAATAATAAAGAGGGAGAAAATAAATTATGAGAGTAAACATGCAAGAAATATAAAAGCTGACAGTAAAATCTTCTACAAGTATATAAAAAGGAAGAGGGTAGCTAAAGTAAACATTGGTCCTTTAGAGGATGAGACTGGGAAATAATAATGGAAAACAAGGAAATGGCAGAGGAATTGAACAGATATTTTGTATCTGTCTTCACAGTAGAAGACAATAATAATATACCAATAATAGTAGAAAATCAAGGGGCAAAGGAGAGGGAGGAACTAAAAACAATCACTATCACTAGAGAAAAAGTACTAGGTAAACTAACGGGTCTAAAGGCTGACAAGTTCCCTGGACCTGAAGGTTTGCATTCGAGGGTCTTAAAGGAAGTGGCTACAGAGATAGTGGATGCATTGGTTGTAATCTTCCAGAATTCACTAGATTCTGGAAAGGTCCCAGCGGATTGGAAAACTGCAAACGTAACATCCCTATTCAAGAAGGGAGTGAGACAGAAAGCAGGTAATATAGACCAGTTAGCCTACCATCTGTCATTGGGAAAATGCTAGAATGCATTATTAAGGAAATAGTAGCAGGACATTTGGAGACTCATAATACAATCAAGGAGAGTTAACATGGTTTTATGAAGGGGAAATCATGTCTGACAAATTTATTAGAGTTCTTTGAGGAAGTAACAGGCAGGGTGGATAAAGGGGAACCAATGGATGCAGTATATTTGGATTTCCAAAAGGCATTCGATAAGGTGCCACATAAAAGATTACTGCACAAGATAAGAGCTCATGGTATTGGGGGTAATATACTGGCATGGATAGAGGATTGTCTAACTAACAGAAAACAAAGAGTCGGGATAAAAGGGTCATTTTCAAAATGGCAATCTGTAACTAATGGGGTGCCGCAGGGATCAGTGCTGGGGCCTCAACTATTTACAATATATATCAATGACTTGGATGAAGGAACAGAGTGTCTTGTGGCCAAATTTGCTGATGATACAAAGACAGGTGGAAAAGCAAGTTGCGATGAGGACACAAAGTGTCTGCAAAGGGATATTGACAGGTTAAGCGAATGGGCAAAAAATTGGCAGATGGAATATAATGTGGGAAAATGTGAAGTCATCCACTTTGGGAGGAAAAATAAAAAAGCAAAATATTATTTGAATGGAGAAATACTACAAAATGCTGCAGTACAGAGGGATCTGAGTGTCCTCATACACGAAACACAAAAAGTCAACATACAGGTGCAGCAGGTAATCCCGGAAGGCAAACGGAATATCGGTCTTTATCTCGAGGAGGATGGAGTATAAAAGTAGGGAAGTCATGCTACAACTGTACAGGGTGCTGGTGAGACCACACCTGGAGTACTGCGTACAGTTCTGGTGCCCTTATTTAAGGAAGGACATACTTGCATTGGAGACAGTTCAGAGAAGGTTCACTAGGTTGATTCCGGGTTTGGAAGGGTTGTCTTATGAGGAAAAATTGAACAGGTTGGGTCGATACTCATTGGAGTTTAGAAGAATGAGAGGAGATCTTATTGAAACATACAAGATTCTGAGGGGACTCGATAGGGTAGATGCTGACAGGATGTTACCCCTCATGGGGGAATCTAAAAATGGGGGCATAGTCTCAGAATAAGGGGTCGCCCGTTTAAGATGGAAATGAGGAGGAATTTCTTCTCCCAGAGGGTCGTGAATCTTTGGCATTCTTTACCAAAAAGCTGTGGAGGCTGAGTCACTGAATACATTCAAGGCTGAGTTAGACAAATTTTTGATCAGCAAGGGAGTCAAAGGATATGGGGAAAAGGCGGGAAAGTGGGGATGAGGTAAAAATCTGATCATCCATGATCTCATTGAATGGAGGAGTAGGCTTGAGGGGCCGAATGGCCTGCTCCTGCTCCTATCTCTTATGGTTAAAGACACTATATAAATGCAAGTTGTTGTTGTTATAAGCCTAAAATATATTTAAGTTCAATTAACCCAGATATTTTAAAGTGATGTAAATGTATTTTTTGTGGTGAAGTCGATTAAAAATTTATTGTAACTATTAATTCTCTCTGAAAGATTATACAATCCGTGGCATATTGATACATTTGTAAACAGTATATATGTGTAGTTGTTTCTGGTGTTTATTAGGGAGAAGTCAAAATGAGTTCCAATTATAAATGGGAGCCATAACAACTGATAAATATTGATAGTTCTGCTGTGACAGGACTGCAAATTTAATAAAAAAATTCCCACAACAAAGTTTTAACTCTTCTTATAACACACAAGCGAATTTATGAGTGAGATTTTCTCACGAATCAACTAACATTGCAATCAGCCAGCCCTTTGATAACATTAACACATACATAGTGACTGATCACACGGACTGTTTACAAGTGCGGAAGACCTTTGAATCAAAAGGGACTGACTCGCAAATGAGTTAATTATTTTGCATGAGTGGTATAATCTATACACAGAGTTTAATCAAGTAATATGAGACATGGGGATCTTAGGGATAGCTGAAATTCTCAGATGAGAAAACAAAATGGAATATCAAAAACCCCAGCCACCTTTGTAATAGTTACTCTGCATACGTATTACTGCACCCTTGACAAAATCCAAATGAAATGTGAATCCTACCCATGCTAGCAATAGGGGAAGGTGGAAGGAGGTTAATGAACACAACTGGAAGAACGCTGTGAAGCAGAAAACTGATTTCTACAGAGAGGCCAACAGCCAGTCATTGGCAAGCAACTGCTTGAGCACCAAATTGTATTGCATAAATTTTAATTAATCCTGATTAATAAAATCATGATTCTGATTCGAATCTTGTTGAGCACAGAGGTACTCAGAGAAGCGCGTAGCATTTCTGCAAGTAAAGGGAAATTGAAGGGAGGAGCAATGGCTGGATGGTTTACAGCGTCTGCAAGTGGCAACCAACAACCAACTGAATCACTCAAAAGGCTTTTTCAAACATTTCTGTCTGTCATTTTGAAATTTCTACTGACCAAAATGAAATTTTTTTAAAAATGCATATTTAACAATAACATAATTAAATGTATCCATTGAATTGTCTCTTATGTCTTTTAATACTTTCATTAAAGTTTTTTACTTGATGGCCTCAGTCTCTCCTAAGTCAGGACTTGGACTTCATGGGGGCAATATTCACCTTCATCGCTTGGTCGATAATCACCCACCCAAGTTAGAACCAATCCAATTTTCAACCCATTGAAATCAACAATGGATGGACAATCTGCTCTACCAAATTACTGCCCGGGCGGTGAAGATGAAAATGACCCCCCATATTTTTGTCCAAAGTGTTGACTCTGTTAACTGAAGGCAGTTTCTGCAGTCTGAATATGTGCAGTGTGTGCAGTTTCCCAGGATCCATCAGTTGCATTTCAGCAAATCAAATGATAGAATGTCTGCCTCTCTCAGTCTCTAAGAAAATCTATTTGATTTTCAAAATTATTTGAAGCAAAGCTAGATGACAAATTTCAAAAGCTTTGTTCAGGTAAAAGCTTTAGTGACTTAGTTTCTTTAAACAAAGTTTGTGTGTGTGTATGAGAGAGAGAAACATGACAGACTGTACTAATTACACATTTGTTATACTTGTGTTTGAACTATATTCTATAAAGTTCAGAAAGTATATTAAGCTAAGATAAAAAGAAAAATACAGAGTGAACTTTCTCATCCTGCTGAATTAAACTGTTTAAATTTTTCCTTAGATAAAGCCAGTCAGAGAATAGCTGACCTTTCAGTTAAATTTCCTCTGTCCCGGTCAGATTTTGAAAAGTATTTCTCATCTTGTTTCTGTCTATTTGAATAATTTAATGAAGCCATCAGAGAAAGATTAATTATTGCAGAGAAACTCTGTGGATAGTCAACAACAAACCCTCATGGAGAGGTTAAGATCCAGGGACCTTGGGGCATATTTTCTTCTTTGCCACAATGAAGGTGGATTCTCAGCAGGATGGGAACTGTGTCCATCCTGTGCCCGCATACTGACCTTGACCACTTTCATGGAGGTCAAGGTTAATATCATCATTTAGGTGTGGGCCAAGTCTGTTTGTGCTATTGCTGGGTTTCTAGTCTCATGTAGGGGTGAGGAAAATTGCCATAGTTTAGCATAACCAGCACTTCAGACGGATAAATTGAAATCAAAACTTCTAAAAAATTAATTCCTAGGCCGAGCGTCCCTATAAAATGTACCACCTCCACCCCCACTACATGGTCCAAAGCAATAGTGGATTCCAGGAATGCACCAGCATAATCTCAAAGGAAATTGATTCTCCTTGTGTTTGGTTCAGTTTACATTGCAGTTTATGAAGTTTTTTTAAAAAATTCTACCAAGGAGAGCTAGTTAAGCATGTGACTACTGAAAATCTACAATGTGTGAATGGTTTTGTTTATCTATCTATTTAGTGTTTAATACATGTGTTTGGCAATGCATTGTCTAAGCCATGGCCTATTGTGGTGTTTGTTCCACAACCTTCTGAAGAGAGGGTGTGTGATATAATAAGAAAGCCAAAATATATTGGTAAGAGTTTTCTACAGCTTGAAGTTTGGATCCCTGCAGTGGCAGTGGCAGCATCCATTAGAGATGCAACTATTGCATAACCAAGATCTCCAATGTGGATGGCCCACTTGTGTTGCTATGTATTTAATGACAGACAGAACTTCATGCATCTGTTTGTCCAATGTAACCACACTATTTCCCACTCTAGTGTGTATGGAGGCAAGTTACTATCCAACACAGAACCCATGTTCTAACAGTTTTTATTGGAAAGCTGGACCATTATGGCCTGTACCCCATACAATTTAGAAGGTGCGTTCAACTACACCAGCTGGCCCTTATCAAGCTCTATGATTTCTACTCCTTCAGCAACAATCCTTGAGGCTCATCCTGTGTACTCTTCTCAAAGTCACCATGATCTTTTCTTGTTGTGTATGTGTCTGTGCTGGCACCTGCTTAAATGGGAGTGGTGACAGTGCTGTTGTGAGTTGTGTTGTTCAGGTGCACTTGGTTGTCCAGTGGATTCTCCTTGCTCTATAAAGAGAGCATGTGGGACATTCTGAGCATATAACACAGTTTTCCATTTGAGTACTCTATTGTCATTACCTACGTGTATCTCAAGAAGTAATAATCCAGTTTCCTCATACTAACACTTACCAAGCCAGCACCATGGGGGTAATTTTAACCCCAAAGAGCAGGTGCGCTAGGGGCGGGTGGGTAGCCAAAATTGTAGATTTTAGCAGTGGGATCGCAACCCGGCTCCAATACGCCCACTTCCAGGTTTAACCCAGTTGTGTTTGAATGCGCGCGCAGTCGCAGCCCAAAAGTTGCTCGGTGGGCGGATCATTAACGGGTCAATTTATCTACTTGAAATACTTAAGGTAGGTAATTTTTTGTGGATTCTGAACCTGAAACTAATTCAACCTTATCTGCAAGGGTTTCCCATGGCTTCTCAATCTCTCCAGTGAAAAGGAGGCGAGAAGAGTCGAACCCATGAAGTAAGTGCCTTTATTGCACCGTTTATGTGCCAGGAGGAGCAGGAGTGGTCCCTTCAGGCCCAATAAGCTTAGCTACCTCAATCAGACCCCCATGATTGGCTGAAACCCCCCCCCCCCGTGATATTCGCCCCTCCGCGATATCTGTCACCCCCCCCCCACCACCACCGCTGGCCGAGACCCACCCCGATGGAAGTCCCCCTCCATGATATCTGACCCCCTGCGATGTTCGCCCCCCTGATATCCGACCACCGCCCCCCCCACCGATGGCCAAGACCCCCCCAATTTCTGATCCCCCCCGATGTCCTCCCTCCCCCCCCCAACTGATGGCTGAGACCCCCCCCCGATGGGAGTCTCCCCACCGATGTCTGACCACTCCCCCGATGCTCGAGATGCCCCCCCCCCCCACTCCACACCGATGGGTGTCCCACTTCCTACCTCCAACTCTCCTGGTGGCTCCCAAACTCCAACTCTTCTGATGACTTGATCACCTCCCGGCCCAGTCAATCTGGCTGGCTGTCACAAGGGAAACCCAGAAGCAAATATAGTTGCAGATTCCGATGTACTCAACTTACTTCCAGTTTTCCCACATGAATATCTACCCGCCCACTCAGTTCCTGGCTCCAGGTCAAAATCATGCCCATGTACCCCGAACTGCCTTGCAGGAACTCCTTCCGACCACTACCCTATATTACTGATTGTATGTCTATTGATTTTAATCCAGCTCCCGTACACTGACGATAATTAATGAGCTTAAAATAGAAAAGATGTATCAAGCATTTACTGCAAATACATCACAACATTGTCAACAGAACATACATGTGTGGGTTTGGAACTATAGGCCACTGTTGGGTAGCAGTTTGGAGCAGGCTATAATTGAACAAAAGCAGATTACCATCATGTTGTGGTAAAACATTATTAATGATTGTTTTTAACCTGTGAATTAAAATGCAGGCTAAATATGACTGCCACAAATTTTGGGTCTACTTCACATAATTTTGAAAACAGAGGTGCCAGTCACTCCTGTAACCAATCTGAGTGTCTTATGTTCAGGAGTGTGCCCAATTCCTAATTATATTTTATCATAACTCGGGTGTAACAATAGAATTCCCAGTGCTCTGGATATCACACATGCCCTCATATATGCTCCTCCAACCTATCACTAGGTGGACTAAGAAACAGTTCAGTGAAATGAGGCCTGATGCAAATCGTTAATCAGCTTTATTTTACAGACAGCAAGTGATCCTGCAACGTAACAGTTAAAGATACTCCCACTTCATTCACTCAATCATCCTTCTCTTCTCAAAAATATAATACACCACATGCTCCGTTCCTATCGTGGGCTGACTTGGCATCACCTTTCTTTCTAGACAACTTCTAACAATAAAAAGTGAACTCCTGTATCTTGGCTCTATGCTTTAGGCCCAGTCTACTGTTTAAATCTGACTGCCCTTACGTCTTTTTTATCCTATTTCCTCTGTGCTCATAGGAAGTTTAAAAGCAGTACCTCTATGACTTCTTTCCCATTTGTGGATATGCCAGTAGGCCTATCAACCAAACCAAGTATCTCCTCTTCCAAAAGTATAATTTCAGCAGACACCTCACTCTGGGCTTACGTGAATAGCATTAGACCCATCATAAAGGTTGTGGTTGTTTAATTAGGGCATTGAAGATTAGATACAAATTATTTAGTTTTCCCAGACAACGATAAGGATTGTTGACTCATTAGATCATCAAACGGTCTAAATTGGGCCATGTAGCGCCCGTTGTGCAGGCACTATGCAGACTCCTAAGGACCCAAAATGACGTCTGGAATGCCTGCGCACATTTCTAGCGTGACATACGCGGGACGCTATTCTGGTAAAGGCATTCAAGAGCGCGGAGATAACGAATGCCGGCAGCATGTAAAGTAGGGAGAATATGTGGTAGATCACTGTGCAAAGCTGATTTAAAGGGACAGATGTGATTTTGGAACACTCCAGCCAAAGCAGTGTCTTAACCTTGCACAGCTGAACAGGTCATAAACGGCAAGTAGGACCCCCCCCACTCCACCACCACCAGTGCTATTTAAAGGGATCATGCAAGAGTTACAGGTTAGTTGCTGGATTATTGCGTCTGGCTGCTGATGCATTTGTACCTGTTTTTGGAGGTCTCCTATACTTGAATACTATGACTAGGAGACATAGTCTAAAAATTAGAGCCAGTACTTGCAGGAGTGAAGTTAGGAAACACTTCTACACACAAAGGGTGGTAGAAGTTTGGAACTCTCTTCTGCAAAGGGCAGCAGTTGGTGCTAGCTCAATTGTTAATTTTAAATCTGAGATTGATAGATTTTTGTTAACCAAAGGTACTAAGGGATATGGGACTAAGGCAGATATATGGAGTTAGGTCACAGATCAATCATGATCTCATTCAATGGCAGAACAGGCTCGAGGGGCTAAATGGCCTACTCCTGTTCCATCTTCCTATGTTCCTACAATAAAGTTTCAATACTCTACAGGGAGTGGCTGGCTAGCTGACAGGCAACAGCAAGAGCACTGGCAGAGTGGCAGGGGTGGGACAGGATTACTGTCATCCTGAGAGAGGCAGGTTCATGTTCCATGGAGCAACTGCCACTTGCTGCCTCCTGTTATGTGTCACCTTCTCCTGCAAGAAAGCAGGACGTGTGTCAGTGAGTGTCCTGCAAGACGTATGGGTGAATAGTGTGTGTGGCTTGTGAGTTGTGGGTGTACAGCTTACAACGGTGGTAATGTATGAGGGTGAGAGGAATCATCTGATTGGAAGAGTTGAGTACTGATTGAAAGAGTTTGTTGGTATGTGGGTGATGGAGGTGTAGTACGTGGAGCAGTGGATGCAGCTTGTGGTGCAATTGGTAGGAGATGCTACTTGACAATTGACCTCACTCATCTTGCCCATTCGTGTGAAAGCATTGAACTTCTTCCTGCACTGCATCCATGTTCATGGTGTTATGCGCCAGGCATTGACTTCATCCCTCGCTGCCTCCCTCTGCCTTGGGACCATATGTCTTGCCCCCCCCCCCCCAACCCCCCACCGGGGATACAAGATGCCCCTCCTTCTGTTCACCTCTTGTATTAAGGCCTCTAGTGCATCATCAGAGAACCTTGGTGCACGCTCTCTCGCAGGCCTGGTACAAACTCAGATCAGCAGATTGGTGAGGTTTGGCATGCAAATTGGAGGATTGTGGAATTTAATAGTGTACAACCTTTATTCAATGTTTTAAAATAACTCAACAGTTTGTAAACATCCGGACAGGACCTGCATCTAAATTTTACTTATGTGATGTCTGATCTCTGTTTGGACTCCGTGTGGACCCGTATCTTATATTTTGCAAATTTCAGAGTCCCGCAAACATTGAGCAGCCCAGTTGTTGCTCATTAAAAATTCCAGAGGTCCCATCATCACCGTGCTGCTCTATATTGCAGCACAGATTCACTTCCCAATTGATTTCCACCACTTCCTGCAGCCACACTGGACCTACCCTTTAAGAGGTACAGGCTGCCTTTACATGGTGCTAGCCACTCGCGATGATGGGGCCCGCTGCTGGTAAGCAGCCACTCAACAGCGCAGGTAGCACTGGCTGGACGCAGCAATTCGGTAAGTCACCAGGCAGCACAAATTTTATGTTCTGCCTGCATCTCATCCACCGGATGCAAGTTAATCGCGCACCACGACCCCCGCACCCGGGTTCAGGGGTTATCTGATATAACCCCCCATATCCTCCTCCATCCCAGGGGCTGTGGCCTGTGGTTTTTTAAACCTGCGTGAATTCACTTTGTTTTGAAACAGAATACTTAAACAGAACTCAATCCTAAATCATTTTCGTGAAGAAGAAAAAAGATCAAAAAACTGAAACGTGCCAATGAATCTGTGACCTATTTCCTGTCAATGTTTGAAATAAATCACCAGTGAAGAATTTACAAAATTGACCAAAATCAAATAAAGAAAAAGCACCAGATGCTAATTGGACCAGATTAGTATAATCCAACATAACCAGATTAAAGTTTATCTCAGCTGGTGGTTGTATAAATATTTAAACTATAAACATCATTAATACATGGTGCACAAAAGAATTAAGACCAATTATTGTACAGAAAAATTATCCCCTGTATATTTCTTCATAATCATCTATAGTAGTACTCTATCATATAAAGAAAAACAATTGTAAACAATTTTACAACACCAAGTTATAGTCCAGCAATTTTATTTTAAATTCACAAGCTTTCGGAGATTTTCTCCTTCCTCAGGTAAATGTGGAAGGAGAAAATTACCTGAGGAAGGAGAAAATCTCCGAAAGCTTGTGAATTTAAAATAAAATTGCTGGACTATAACTTGGTGTTGTAAAATTGTTTACAATTGTCAACCCCAGTCCATCACCGGCATCTCCACATCATAAAGAAAAACAGCCATCCCACTGAACAATGTGGCTATGGCTAGTCAGATCACTTAAATTTACTTTGCCATTTAAATGGTAAAATTGGAATCACTAAGATTCTTAAGAAGTTGCATTTATGATCCAGAAACAAATCGCGTGTCCCAATTTTTGCTTCTAATATACAAACAAATATTTCTTGCCAATATATCTTTTCACTGCAAATGAACAGTTTTTCTTCCTAAATATAACTAGGTACGACTAAGGCTTTCGGATATGCAGTTTTCCAATTGTAAGTTGCTACTGCTTTGATTAAAATAATGGGAAAAATTAGATTGAAATATTTTCAAGGAATGGGGTACCATGAAACATTGATGGGGACAGTAAATGACAAATTCAGAAATAGGCCAGGATTTAGTCCCCCGAATCAATGGTAAAGTGCAGATCCTGAGGGATTATAAATCACTGCAAATTCTGACTTCTCTATTACAAGAAGTAACTGCCAGCTGCAAGATAATGCTGCTTGACAGCAGTGCAGCTCCCTATTAGATTCAAATACTTTGAATCAAATAGATTCTAAAGCTTTGTTTATAGTGCAAATAGTCTGAGGATGGTATTAAGACAAAACTGGTATATTGTTTGCGGTGTAAATCTTAGCAATTCTTACATAAAGGGACAAAGCTCCTACTAAACCTTATATTTGCTCCTTTCTGTGAAATGTAAACTGAGTTGCAACTCCATATCAGCTGTTATCCTATGTTGCATAGTGAACTCAAGGCATATACTAATGCTGTGCCTTTTGAAGTTACTAGTGTTCAATGTCAGTATCTTAAAATCCCAATGGGGACAGAGCAAAAGAGTATATCAGTTCAAGGGCATTACTGAATAAAGCTGTTTTGTTTGAAATTATATTTGACTGTCTGTGATATATTTTTGAATGAATCAATTTTTGGACATTATGGGGTGAATTTTATTTTCACTGCTGGGACCGATCGTCTGCCCTTTGTAGAACCCATGCGGTTTTCATTCCCAGGCAGTGAAGACAAAAATGTACCCCAATTTACTTAACGTATAGTGCAGCAACAGATTGTTTTTATGACAAATTTTAGAATTTTGAAATTTAAGTAGCCCAGTTCTTCATTCCTCATTCCTGCCAATTACAGACCAAGGCAGGAACCAGACATGCAGGTCACATGGTTAATAATGAAAAATCAATTATTCCACAAATAGATAATGCAGGAACAAAATTGCTTAGCCTCCATCTATTTATGGAAAAATATGAAAGGACATTGCAGCTACAGCTTTTCAAGTGAACTATACAATTCTGGCAATCAAATTCGCTAATATTTATATGCTCCAGGAAGTTATGAAAGTGTTCCTGAACAATTCTAAACCTTACCCCATGAAGTAATCTACACTGACGCTAATTTCATTATTAGTTTGTGATAAAGCTCATGGAACTGATAGTGAATGAGAGGCTGTTCAACCGATCTCCATTGCAACAACCTGCTATCAGGTTGACAATAGGCTTTAGAGCAAACCAGCCAAATTGTGATGATTTCGATTTCATAGTCTAGAAATTGAGCAATTCGTTGATGTTTAACATGAAGTCAATGCAGTAGCGCACAACATTTCAAGGGTATGTTCAATATAAATCCTCAGCCGTATCGCAAAACTGGATTATTGTGGTGAACTGTTAAATTGCTTATGCAACTTCCTTAAAGGATACAAACTCTGAGTCATGATAAACAAACATTCATTCTATTGCAGCACCTAAGCAGTGATCATTTGAAAAGTGTCCTCCTGGTCTTCAACAACCTGGAGTGTGTCCTCTAAAATGCTTTTTCCTTTTTCTATACAGTGGTAAACTCTCCATCTGAAAGACAGACAATGACTGAATGACTGCAGACATATCTAGATGTAATTGGATAGTGGCTTGACAAATGGGATATAATCTTTAGTGCTGAGAAGATCAAGTCAATAACTGTCAAGAAAGCTTAACAGTAATATTGCCCACGCACATCTCATCTGTAAGGTTACCAAGCCAAGTTCAGTTTCAAATACTCACAGGTAAACAGATGGGGAAAATGGCTGGAAAAGTAAACCATAGTTAGCAATATCTGTGTTTAACAAAGCCTGTATATCAGCCCATTGATGAAATATTGTAAACCCCTGTTTAGTAGATTGCAGGGGAATAAATATAGCTTGCTCCTGGACTAAGTACAGTCCAAACTAATTCTAATCACTGGAGTAAGTGACAATGGTCTGTTCATTCCTCTACAACATCATAGAGATGTGGCCAGGCTGACAATTCATGACAACGCTGTGACATGAAGAGTGCCAGAAGAGTTGCTTGTGCTTAAGACAAATTTCCATGTGATTTCTCAAAGTATTTCAATGCTCTTATATTCACCCACTGTTTCTTCAAAAGCAAATGACACTGTGTGTACAGCTAAATAAGTTCTGCTGTCTTTCACACTAGAAAAAGAGGCCAGCCACTCTGGTGACCAGCCAGGCACTTTCAAATCATTTTTGTCATCCAGGGAGCTCTGGCTTTAGTTGCCCTACCTTTCTTCCTCGTGGGAACATGCCTAGGCTGTACCCAAACTATCTCCTCCTCAAAGGCCGCCCACGGTTTAATTATAGTTTTGCCTGCCAATCTTTGATTCCAATTTATCCAGGCCAGAAGGGAGGAGAAACAATGGGCCTAGTCTGAGGAGCCTACGGACCCAGATCTCAGGGCTCAGTGTTCAAAAGAACAATGATTTGGGAGCCTCGGTCTCATGTGGAGGAAATGGAGATGGTTTCCATGCATGTGTTTGAGCTGATGGAAAAGTGGGAGGAGTTCACTACACACATCTGCAACATTACAGGCAGTTTCTCATGACCTGCCAGACACCCCGGAGACTGTGAAAGCCCAGGAAATTTCTGCAGCATCAAGACACCAGGAACAGCATCTAAGGGCATTGGTAGATTTTTGAGTGGCAAGTAACAGTGTTGCAACAAAGGCTTTGAAAAGTACACAATCACAGGGCTTTCAACGCCTGATTAGGGCTATCACGTCTATGATGAGATTGACCAGTAGCATCTCAGAAACTGTGTCCAGTACCAGTGGGTTGCAGGGAATGGACACAGATGTTACTGTCTCTCTAGAGAGTGTCAATAAATCCGCTTCCTTACTGCCCCCTCCAATGCCTTCACATGGGGGAGATTCAGACATGGGCCTGACACTCCTTTCTACAGCAAGCACCAGGCCGTCTGAAGCTGGTCCCACTGGGACAGCAACTACCCTGAGATGAGAGCCACCTTAGGTTTCTAAGGCTTCAAGGAAACCATCCCAGCCAATCACCACTCAATCTCATCTCACTCAGGGAGCACTTCGTAGGAATGGTAGATGAGAAACTAGAGTAAGTAAATTAGCTGGCATAAAGGGCAGTCATGGCGTTAAGATGTAGTTTTAGAAATGGAGGATTGATTTTGTTGGTGCTTCCTGGTGAATGTTGTTTAAACTAAAATTCACGAAGATTTGTGAATTTGTTCTTGTGTCCGCTTTTAACTTTTGTGAGTTGGATGATGGGAGGAGAAATGTAGATTTCTGTTTTATGAAAGATCTTGGCAGTTTTGAAAAGTGAGGGACTTCATAAGGGTGTGAGAGGGGGAAGAACAGGTAGATTTGGAGTGACTTTATTTGTTGATTCAACCTTTATTTATTGAAAGTTCTTGGGCTTTCATTTGTACTCTCTTTGGTCTAGCAGCAGGCTGGGGGTTCCATCTTATACATTCTCATTGTGCTGTGGGATGCCTAGGTATGTAAGAGATACCTTCATTGATGCTTGACTCTAAGAGCTGCCAAACTAGTGTCTTCCATGTTTTCATCCTCCTCTACTTCATAACATTAAAATAAATATGTTGCCATTGAGAAATCCATGTCTCGAATGCAAGGCAGTACACAACGCAGAGCTGAGTAAAATAAGCAGCAAAACTCTTGATTCAACCCCCAAAATACTAAAAAGATTGCAAAGAAGGCAAAGAAACACCAACCTTCATTTACAGCCCACAAAAAGGTATCCTCAGTGTGGTATCTGCCTCACGGATACCATGCAGCAGCAAAGCCTGCCCAACGGTGAAGATAAATATATTCTCAGCCCTGTTATTTTGGGTGTAATAATGTAGGTAATGAAGTTGCTGTTTTATTTTGGCTGTGCTCTCAGCCTGCCTACAGAGACAAACAGTCTTATTTTAAGACTCCTCTGATTAGGTCTCTAGTTCTTTCAGCGACTATACTTACAAAAATCTGGTTTCCGTTGGAAGTGTTTCCATAATATAAATGAGGTGTTAAATCTGTGATGGACAGGCAGAGCAAGAGGTAGACTGGAACTCGCAGATTGTGAGCCTTCCTTTCCTATCAGCAAAAGACTGCCAATGAAAAGCTATTCTACACTGACATAATTTCACTCATGAGGAGACATATCACAAAATAAATATTTTCCATCCCAAATTCAGGCAGGCTTGGTACAAGCTGCTTTTTTTTTTAAAGCCATTTATAAACTTTGAAGTATTCCTCTCATGCATTCAGAATATAAAATAAAAGGTAGCCTGAGAGAGTAAGCAACCATTAAAAATTAAAGTCATTTCTCAATCATGGGGGAAAAAAGGTTATAAAGTAGTCAACAAATAAAATTTGGTTATTGATTAATCCTTAGCAGTCCATGCTTGATCAGGCTACTGTGTGTTTTTTAGAAATTTTTCTGTTAGAATCTATCGCTTATAATGCTTATGGCACTTCATGACCTTGTTACTTTAGCTGAAGTTATGGTCCTCCCTGTATATAATTGTAAACATGGATCTGTGTTCATTCACTATATCACCGAGTACCTATCGAAGGGGCTAAACAAATGAATACCAGTTCTCCTGTCAGCATCATAAGCCCCGATGTTAACTCTTCGCGTCCGATGAGAACTGGGCATGCGGGAGGGGGTTAAGATCGCTGTGGCATGCCACTCATCGTTTTCACGCCAACGTCGTACACATGCCACTTTATTCGGTGCATTTTAGTTAGTGTGTGAGGCCCTCTCCCCAGGCAGGTGAGGGTCTCATTGAGATTCAAAAGTCAGGGTCTGATCACCTCAATCAGACCGCGACGTTATTTTAACTTTGTGTCATGAGGTGGTGCTGGCCTCGCCAGGGAAACTCGGCACTAAAGAGCACCAGGCCCAGAAGTTGGCCAAAAAGGTAAGTGATTTTGATTTTTAAAGGTTTACTGAGGGGCCAGGTGGAGCACGAATGCTTCTCCTGGCTCCACAAGAAAACTTAGGGCTTCCCCTGCACTGGGTTCCCTCTTACCCCTTCCTCCGACCAAGATCATCTACCACACTCAACCGCCACCGCCACCCCCCACCCCCCCGCCCCCCCCCCCCACCCCCACTCCCACCAAGATGCGTTTATACTGCAGCAGAACAACATTCCAGACTTCTTCCTACCAAGAGACAGACTCAAGGGCTGGCTCTTTGGAGACAAGGGATACCCCCTGCAAACTTGGCTCATGACAACTATGAGGAACCCCACCAATGAGGCTCAAGAGTGCTACAACCAGAGCCACATGACCACCTGGTGTGTCATTGAACAAGCCATTGGCATGTTGAAGATGTGCTTCAGGTGCCAGGAAAGGTCTGGAGACGCGCTTCAGTACTCGCCAGCGAGGATGTCCAGAATCATGGTGGAGGGCTGCTTCCTGCACAACATAGCATAGCAGAGAGGTTTAGAGGTGGAGGACGACAAAGGCACTTGTCAATCATCCTCTGTTGGTGACAATATTGAAGAAGAGGAGGAGGAGCAATGTGAAGATGGGGCACCCATCGCCAAACCAGCCGCGCACTTTGGTGCCCGGGTTGCCAGGGATGCCCTCATCTCTCACAGGTTCTCTTAGTAACAGTGGAAAAAAAGAGACACTGAAAGACTCAGGCCAGCTGCCACAACCACAACCACCAACACCCCCCCCGCCGCCAAACCACTTTGCACAAAACAGTCCTTCAACCACACATACGCCCATTGCACATCTGCCCAATGGGTATCGCCATGTATTGGCTTTCATCGTGAAGCAAATGAAAGGATGACTTTACACATGGGACTTAATAATGGCCAAGATGTGGAGTGATGCTAATCTATACATTTTATTTGCCAATATTAAAAAAAGGAAACTTCACAACATTACATTTCTTCAAACACCCATGCGCATACACTTGGTGAACTACAATTTCTTGAACTTACGCCTCCTACAGCTTCTACATGGTGCATCCCCTGTGGCTTCAGCAGAGGTAGACTGCCCTGACTGCTGAGATGCTTTTGGCCTACAGCCTCTGGGTTTTGGAGTCCCTGAGGGCCCCGCCAAAGACACCTCCACCTGCACCTGTGCAGGGGCAGACTCGGCCATCGGGAAACAAGGCAACATGTCAGGTACTGGTTGAGGGGGGGACAACGGGTGAGATGTGGGAGCGCTTTGAGTGGAGTTCCCACTTCCATGTCCCCTTTTGCCATCATTCCTCTCCTGGGTCAGCACCACATCACTCCCACCGCTCTGATGGACAGCAGCTTGGTGCAGATTAGTGAAGCTACGGATGAGGTATCTATCATCCTGTTGAAGGTGGCAGACATCTCCTGCATGCTCATGGCGATGGCCTACTTAGACTCATTTGAGAGCCATGCTTGAAGTTCCGTGGAGGCGGCAACTCTCTCCATGGCAGACATTCTCACAATTACCTGGGACGACAATCCACTATTGTGGAGAGTGTGCATGGCAATTTTTCCAGTACCTCGCAAAGTTGCAGCTGTACCTCTATCATTCTCATTCTCAACGATGGCCCCCAGGGTTCAGCATCCGTGTGCTGTTGAGCAGAGCTTGGAGAGGAGTGCGGCCTCTGACACGGACTCTCCACAGCTGCCCCTGCCACCAGTGTCTGCCCGTGCTCATTTGTGAGTTGTGAATCACCAGGTGAAAATCCAACTAACTGTCAAACTGGACCCACCAACGTGTTAGTATTTGTGCTGGTGCATGGCTATATGTCCTGTGATGGTGAACCCTCAGAAGGAATGAGCTCCTCTGAGGAATCATTGTTATTAATCTCCGATGATTGTGAAGGCCCTGGAAAACAAAACAAAGCAATATGAATTAGTCACGTCAAAGTAACAATCTTGGCAATCAACATACTCAGTCTTCTCATAGTGTGGTCAGTCATTGATGAAAAAAAGTCATCATGTGTATGAAAGATGTTTAAATTCTGTCACCAGGCATCTGCGTGTTCTCAGTCTCTCCTTCTCCGATTGAGAGGGATGCAGATGTGCCACTAACCTCCATATCATCCTCTTCTGCATCTGTCAACTAGACTATTTGTGGAGCTCCACCTCCAGTCCTCTCCCTTTCCCATGCATTTTGCTCTCTTTTCTCCGATAAGGGGCAAAAGATCAGACCTGTGAGTGACTGAAGGTCACGTATTCACCCGATGGATGTAGCGCATTGGGTGAGGGAGACTATCAGACAGATGCATCACATTGCATAAGGATTGGGGTGTGTGGCAGCGATGGATGGATACATGGGGAGGTGAGGAAAATGAAGGATGGTTGCTGCCGAAACTTAAATGGGTGTGAGGATTGATGTGATGGAGTATGCTTGGCAAGACAGAGTGAGAGGAAGTGATGTTGTGCACCACAGGATGTAGGTGAATCAGCAACTGTACTCACTTTTCCTGACCTGGTGAGGTCATTAATGCACTTCCTGCACTGCATCCAAGACCGGGGCACAATGCTCCTGTTATTCTCCTCCAGCCATGCCTTCTTGGTAACAGAACCAGGTTTCTTCTTCCCATCGCTGGGGTAAATTAGCTCCATCCTGGTTCTCACTGCACCCAGCAATACTTCAAGAGAACCATCTGTGAATCTGGGCGCTGCCCTTGCTCTCTTTGAATCCATTGCTTCATTTCCCCCTTTCTCCTCCCAAATCCATTTTTGCATTGGCTCTTTAAATAGTGGACTTCAGATCGCGTCATGCAGGTGCGCATTATGCCCGCTGCGCAGCTTCGAGACGTGAAACCAGGAAGCAAAAATTATTCGCTTCAATTAAGTTGTGATCGCAGATTCCGACACGCTCATTTCACTTCCAGGTTTTGAGCACGAAAATCATCCCCTCCGCTCTCTTCCTGGCTCCAGGTAAAAATCATGTCCAATATTTCAGTAAGCAAGTGGTCAATCTATGGAACAGACTCCCTAGGGAGACAGTGAAAGCAGTTAGAATTGACTTATTCAAATGCAAATTAGATAGATTTCTTTCAGAAAGTAATAGTTTGGAGTACAGTATATGAGTAATTTGAGAATGACATGTGCTAAGCGTGACGTGCTTGGGAGGGAAAAAGTGACTTTGGACCTATGGTTTCCAAAGCTCTCCACCACTGGGATGTTTCTCGTATCATTTCTGGGCCTGTTGTAGATAAATTGGTAGAGATTGATTGCTACATTTAGTCAACAACTCCATTATCGCTGTATCATGTGACGACCAGGATGGTGGAAGGTGAACTAGATGTACCTTAGCTCTTTTTCGTCTAGCAATTCCTATGTTCCTATGATAAAATTCTATTTCAGGTTAGTACTCAGGGCAGTGCTGAAATTAAGGAGTGTGGACTCAGCGTTCATCATTCCCACATCATTCCATGTCATGTTGAAGTGGTGGAATGAGTGCCGGAGTAACCCGAATACATGGAACTACTGTTGGAGATCTGAAAAATAATATCAGATTGCTAGGCTTACTCGATAGTGGATAATCAAGTTAGGCTCACACAAACAACATTTGTGAGCTTTCTCTGGAGTATAGCTTTAAGAGCCAATTAATCTCATAATTATGGAATGAAACAATGAGAAAAAGCACTCTGCTGCAACTTTCAGTAAAAAATTCCATTAACTATTGCTGCTGTTTAGATCAAATAGAATGAATAGCAATAAAACATTATGAAAGTGCTCACAATAGCATATTCCACTCAGTTTGCTTATACAGCAGGAGCTGGACACCAGCAAGAAGAAAAAGATGGACTCAGGAGGAAGTGGAAGTATGGTACAAAGCCCCACAAGGCTATAACCGAAAGACAATTCACAAGGATGTTACAGATTGCAAAATAAATGAAAATATCACTGTCATTTCTACCGTGATGCTGGCTGTTGTTAAAGTAACAACAGCGTAGTTAGATGGTACTGTGTGCTTCCAAACAATTGGCACTCATTAAGAAGGCATTAATCAGCCCAATACATCTACATGCACACAGTAAGAACACGAGGAGGAAGATTTCCTCTAGTCGTAAATTGTTAGCCACATCATAATCAATAGAAATACAAAACACAGGCAATCTTTTGGCTTTGTTACGGTGTCACTAGCACATAGCGACCAGAAGGAATAATTTCCCCAGATGAACCACTTGAGATGCAGCTGGTCTTCTGAAGTTACTCACAGATCTGACTGGCGATATCCCTGAGGTAGGTGGAGAAGAGTTTCTGCAAGAGATCACTGGGCTGATCAGTGAGACAACTTTTCCAGCTATTTTCCGGGTTTATTTGCACAATGTAAAGCAAAGTGTTACTAGTTAAGGTGATACCAGCATAGAAAGCAATGAAAATTATCCCATAGCTACACAGGTTGCAGGTTCCATATGTATTACAGCTTAGTTTTCATGTTTTTCTGCCATTTTGTTGGTGTTATTTGGAACATGTATGAAGATTTTAACAGCAGAAATGATCAGTCACGCAATGAAAAAATATAATTGAATCTTACACACAGAAGGGGGCCATTCGGCATGTCATGCTATGCCGGCTCTTTGAAAGAGCTGTCCAATTTAGTCCCACACCCAAGCGTTTTCCCCATAACTCTGCAAATTAGTCCTCAATTGCATGTCCAATTGCCTTTTGAAAGATCCTATGGAATCTGATTACACCCCCCTTTAAGGCAGTGATTTCCAGATCTTAACAACCCTTTGTGTGAAAAAAAAATCCTCATTTCCCCTCTAGTTCTTTTGTCAATTATTTAAATCTCTGACCTTTGGTTACCAACCCACTTCCTACAGGAAACAGTTTCTCCCTACTTGCTCTGTCAAAATCCCTCAATTTTGAATACCTCTATTAGATCTCCCCTTAACCTTCTCTGCTCCAAGGGGAACAATCCCAGCTTCTCCAATCTCTCCACATAACCAAAGTCCCTCATCCCTGGTATCACCCTGGTAAACCTCCTCTGTACTTTCTCCAAGACCTTGACATCCTTCCTAAAGTGTGGTGCCCGGAATTGTACACAATACTCCAGCTGAGGCCCAACCACTGATTTGTAAAGGTTTAGCATGACTTCCTTGTTTTTATATTCAATGCCCCCATTTACAAAACCAAGTATCCCATACGCTTTCTTAACCACCTTATCAACTTTCCCTGCCACCTTCAAAGATATGTGATTATGCAGCCCCAGGTCCCTCTGCTCTTGCATCCTCCTCAAAATAGTACCATTTAGATTATACTGCCTCTCCATGTTGTTCCTTCCAAAGTGCATCACTTCACACTTATCCACATGAAATCGCATCTGCCATCTGTCTGCCCATTTCACCAGTCTGTCTATGTCTTCCTGAAGTCTGTTACTATCCTCGTCACTATCTGCAAACTTCGAAATTGTACTCCCTATACCAAGTCCAGGTCATTTATATATAACAAGAAAGCAATGAACCAATACCAATCCCTGGGGGACCCCACTGCATACTTCTCTTCAGTCAGAAAAACATCTGTTCACCACGACTCTGTCCTCCATCTCATAGCCAATTACGTACCTGACCCTTTGGGCTTGATTTTCACACCCCCGATCGGGTGCGTTCGTGGCGGAGCGGCTGCGAAAATCGGGGATTCCCGGGGCGGATCTGGAGCCCAGCTCCAACCCGCCCACTTCCGAGTTCCCCAGTGACGCACTGACATGCGCGCGCAGCCCCCGCATGTGGGACTCCCGCCGGCAATTAAAGCCGGCGAGGTGCCACTTTAAGTAATTAACCAGGTACTTCAGGTCGTTTACAGACCAGATTGACCTGATATTTTAGGAGGGGTGGGATTTTGAAATGAACTGAGACTGTTTCCTGTACTGGGGGAAACACTCCCAGTTCAAATGGACGTGTTGCAGCCATCAGCCTGTGGCAGCTGCAAAGGTCCATTTGACAGGAGGTGGGGGGAGACCCTCACTCATTGCAGGAGGCCACTCTGTCACTGTGGACAAAGTTTGGCCTCCACCACCCTCCTCCTAACAGTAAAATTCACAAACTTGCACGCTTACCCCGGTGTCCAGACACATGTACCTACCTCAGATGTACATCTTCCGGATGAGGGCCGCCGTAGCTGCAGTCATGGCCTCCTCGGAGGGCGAACAGCCTCACCAGCCTCGCCGGCCTCGCCGTCCACCTCTGACACGTGGAGCTCCGCAACAGAGTGCTGTGACACATCCACCTGCACAGCAGGAGGGAGGGCTACCGCAGAGAGAGATGCGTCGCCGAAGACACTACCCTCGCCACAGGGTCCACAGACCGAGGCTCAGCTTCCTGGACCTCTCTGAGCAGCAGTGCACACGGAGGCTCAGAGTCACTCGACATGTAGTCGTGGACATCTGCAGCCTCCTTCATGCCGAGCTGCTCATGGCTGGCCCGAGCACCATCTTCTTACCTGTCACTGTCAAAGTCACCACTGCCCTTAACAACTTCTCCTTCGCATCCTTCCAGGTTGCAACCGGGGACATCGCCGACGTCTCTCAGTCGTCTGCACAAAAGAGACCTGCAAATACACCTACACCCACTCTGCAGTGACACAATGGGTGGCATCAAGTGTGCGTGTCCATAGTGAACCCCATGAAAGGGACCTATTCCACAAGCCAGTCAAGAATGGGCAAGACGTGGCAGTAGTGGTGATAATAATAGGATTTATTGTGCATGTGGCAGAAAAAATATATAAATAAAAAACATGACAAATCGTCAAACACCCTTGTGCATTCCCTTTGTGCTCACAAAACCTTCGCCTTGCATTTACGGGAACCCCTACGTAGTGCTTCCTCTGTGGCTTCAGCAGAGGTAGTGGCAGGTTGCTCTTGTCCATGCCCTGACCGATTAGATGCTTTGGGCCGATGCCCTCTGGGTTTCGGTGCCCGTGAGGGCCCCTCCAAAGACTGCTCTACCTGCACCTGTGCAGGGGCAGACCTGGCCACCTGGAGAGGGGGGTAACGGGTGAGACGTGGGAGCCCTTTGAGTAGCATCCCCACTTCCATGTCCCCTTTCAACATCATCCCTCTCCTGGCCCAGGCCCACATCACTCCTTCCACCCTGCTGGACAACAGTTTGGAGGGCTTGTGTGATACATTGGAAGGCCACTTGTAAAGTATCTGTCAGCCTGTGTAAGGCGGCAGAGTGTGGCTCACCCTGAATCCAAACGGCCATTGTCAGGGCCTGAATGGACTCATTGTTGAGCCATGCTTGACGCTCGATGGAGGCTAGCCTTTCCTCCATTGCAGACATTCCCACACCTACCCACGACACTATCTCAGAGATGCCTTCACGTCCCTACGACACTATCTCGGAGATACCCTCCTGTACCTGTGCCACCATTCCCCTCATGCAGGAGTTAGACTCCTCCATCTTCTCCGCGATTGTGGAGAGTGCGCGTGGCACCTGTTCCAGCGCCTCGGCAATGTGCTGCTGCCCCTCGATGACTCTCCTTTTCATGGCTGGCCCCCAGGGTTCAGCATCTGGGTCCAGCTGAGCAGGGCCTGGAGAAGAGTGCTCCCACTGACGTGGACTCTCCACGTCTGCCCCTGCCACCAGGGTCTGCTCGTGCTCACGTGTGTGGTGACTCATCATGTGCAAGCCCAACTAAGTGAGGACGGGGACCCACCGAGGTGTGTGTATCTGTGCTGGTGGATGCATGGCTCAGATGTGACGATGGATCCTCAGAGGCCGGCAGGTCCTCTGAGGACTCGCCCTCCATGGTCACGGCACTCGCAGATGGGCCTGCAAGAGAACAGAAAGCAATATTAGGCATGTGGACAGATGTTGAGGTGCTGCAGATGCCAATTGATGCTAAGATCATTCGCTATCATGAGTATTGAGTGTTAGCTTTCTGTCACCGGCCGCTTGTGCAATCCCAGTCTCGGCATCCGCCATGGACGGGAACTCCAGCGTGCGGCTTATTTCCGGTGCCTGCTGCTCTGCATCTGTTCGTGCCACCTGGTGTGGTGGGCCCCCTCCGGTCCATGCCCTCTCCCGGGCGTTCTGGCATCTCTTATACTATCAAGGCAAAACACAGAGGCGTGATTGAGTGATGGTTGCATGGTGACCCGCTGCATGTACTGGTGTGGGTGGGGTTGAGCGTGAGGGAGATGCATGGGAGGGTGCATGTGCAACATCGCCCTCAAACATGATATTGTTTGAGGATTGGGTTGAGTGGTAGTGTTCGAATGGGAACTGGGCAGTGAGTACGTGCAGGCAAGGTGAGGATGATAGTTGAGTGGATGTGAGGAGTGATGCGAGAGCGTTGTGGTGGCAGTGCAGAAGAGGTTGTGTGGTGGTGGAGGTGATGTGGAAGATGGAGTGTGGGAGAATGTGTAAGTAACTCACTTTGGCTGACCTGGTTAGGTCATTAAATCTCTTCCTGCACTGGACCCAGGTTCGTGGCACATTGCCGCAGCTGGTGACCTCCTTGGCCACCTCCAGCCAGGCCTTCTTCGTGGTGGAGGGAGGGCACTTCCTCCCATCGGATGGGAAAAGGATTTCCCTCCTCCTCCTCACCTTATACAGCAGCACCTGGAGTGAGGAGTCCGAAAACCTTGGGGCAGCCTTTCCTCTGGCCTGCTCCATGGTTCAGAATTGGTTGTTTGCTGCAGGAGGAGCATTGGTGGACTGCCCCTTTAAATTGGGCTCCTGCAGCTGACAGACTTTGCTGCGCATGCGCAGTCCGCCCGCTGCGCAGCTTTCCAGCGCGAAACCCGGAAGCACAGGTAAGTGGCTCCAATTAGCCTGCGATTCCGTGCGGAGCACACTTATTTCACTGGGCGTGTTACCCACGCGCCCAGTCGACCTCCCGCTGCAAGCCCGCCGCCCTCCTAATATCGGGCCCTTTAATCCCATGTGCTTCTATTTTCCGAATAAGTCTGTTATGTGGTACTTTATCAAATGCTTTTTGAAAGTCTATATATACAACATCTACTGCACTACCTTTATCAACCCTCTCTAATACTTCATCAAAGAACTCAATCAGGTTAGTCAGACATGGTTTGCCTTTAACAAATCTGTGCTGGCTCTCCCTTATTAACCCATGCTTCTCCAAGTGAGAATTAACATGGCTACTTGTCTTGTATACTTCTGCTTTCAAACCTGGCACTATATTATGCAAGTCATTTATCTGAATTACGTTGTCCCTTCAATAACTTCTAAATAATAATCTACTTTCTATCTATTACATCTCAGCATTCTACATAGAACAGAAAGTGGCCACCTTCGGGTGTTTGGTCTGCCCAGTCAATATGAGCATACTTGGTTTATTCGTGCCACTGTAGAGGAAGCAAATATGTTTCAGGAATAAAAGCAATGACTTAAGCAGCAAAACCGCCAATAAATCTCACTGACACCGTGGAAGTATTTTTGCTCAATTATCTCTAAGAATGAGGGAGAAATTTTACATTTTCTCTTCTTAAAGGTTATTTACCTCCCACAGAAGATTAAATAAATTAAGGAGAGTCTGCAGCATTTTGTTTGACACGGGCCATTAAAAGAAGCAGACATAAGAAGACATAATGGGCTGAATAACCTTTTCATAGTTCACATTTTATTATGTTTTTATATTTTACGATGAGCTGCATGCCCTACACTCAACCAAAATGACATGTTTTAACATCAAAACCCGTCGATTCTAAAGAATTGCTGCTCAGGCTCAGTACTAGTGCCATACATATACTTATCTTCATGTATGGGGGAGAGGGTGGACTCATGACTATGAAGCCTGGAGGTACTAATTGTAATGGAATATTTTTATGTGATACAGGTGGGGCGCGATGCGGCTATGTTTATCCCCACGTTAATGTTCACCGTCAAGGCTGGCTTATTCCTGTTTTTTCTTGTGGCCATCACTACGTTAACAGGAGAAGTCTTATCTAAATTGAAAACCTGTTGGTTATTAGGAAGTGTCTGCTTGAGGATGAATGCTGTTTAATTAAAACATCCAGAAGGCCAGGTTTCATGGTGTAGATGCAATGCATGCAAATTTTCAGACTGTTTCTTTACAGCAGCTATTGATGTAACTTATTATCTAATTGATTTTTGCATTGCTTTAATATTTCAAGCCTTTGCATTATAATTCTGTGAGTTAGTTCCTCTGGTGTCACACTGAATATTGAGCCAACCTTCCAATATACACAGACATTTTCCCTTATCTCTTGTCTACAACAATTACCCCTGACCCTTCACCTTTAGAAAGCTGCCTTTTCCACGGAAACAAGCTGTAATTTGGAAATGTAATTGTGGAAATGAAAGTAAAGGATTCAAAGAAATGAGAAAAGATGCAACACTTTCTTGTTTGCATACAGTTATTCATTGCGTCTTGCTACAGACAGGAATTAATTCCATCTAGAATTGTGAACAGATTGGAGGAGGTTTTCATTTCCACGTTTATCGGGCAGACGATGGGAGCGGCTCCTGCTCCACCCATGTGGCGTAGTCAGTAGAAAGACTGGTCAATTTTCATGGTTGGGCCTCACTTTGAATAGGCGAGCTGCTGGGACCAATTAAGCTTCTTATAGATAGCTCACCAATTCGGAAAGTGGGAAATCCAGGAAAGGTGGGCTATTTAATTGTAAACAATTTTACAACACCAAGTTATAGTCCAGCAATTTTATTTTAAATTCACAAGCTTTCGGAGGCTTCCTCCTTCCTCAGGTGAACGATGTGCACATCGTTCACCTGAGGAAGGAGGTAGCCTCCGAAAGCTTGTGAATTTAAAATAAAATTGCTGGACTATAACTTGGTGTTGTAAAATTGTTTACAATTGTCAACCCCAGTCCATCACCGGCATCTCCACATCATGGCTATTTAATGGCAGCATACAGTTCCTTAAAGAGGAGGTTCACTTTTCAAGGGTGGTCAGCGGAGAGCGAGTTATCAAAGCCGTAAGCAGCATAACATTGCCCAGGGTCCACTGATTCTCTGAAGCAGTGATGGAGGCGCTTGTAGTGCAAATGAGCAACTAGAAGGAGGTTCACTTGCCCTCCAATGTGCGATGGGTGCCCTGTCAAATTAGCCAGCAGCAATGGAGAAAGATGGCTGAGCAGGTCAATGTCAGAAACATTGTTCCAAGGATCTGGCTGCAGTGCAGGAAGAAATGTAATGACCTCACTAGGATTTCCAAGGTAAGGCTCCTCTTCACATCTCTTATTCTCTGCACAGCCCGACACCACCCTACTTTAGTCCCAGTACTAGAAATCCTTCCCTCCCCGCATCCTATGCCTCTCCCCTAATGCAATGGGACAATTCACTACACCTTGTTCCGCTTGCACTGACACACTCAACATCTGCTACTATCCTCACAACTACTCCCTCTCTCTTGCCCATATTTGCAGCTTCTTCCTCTCAGCTTGCATACTATTCGCAGCTGCCTCACACACCTTCAAAACTCTTCAACAGGGCACGCACTAACCCACTCCCATTGTTCTTGCAAGAGAACCTGGCACGCCACCTAAGGGAGAATTAAAGAACAGGAGGAGGTCCCGCTAGACTACAAACTCTGACACCCATGGAGGAGGCAGCCATTGACATCAGTAAAGGAGAGAGAACACATAGCATTGGAGATGGCCAGGCTGGAGGAAACAAACAGCAGGGTGTTTGGGGCAATATTCATTCCTTTTCTCTTTCTAATTAACTTTCTCACTCACAGACACCCACTCAGCATGACAATCTGGGTGGTGCATTGCACAGCCACTCATCTGCTACCACTTATCCTTCCTATTGCATGCTAACCTTCTACCTCTGCCTTTTTCTCAGTTCTTCAGATGACTTGAGCCTTGCAGCCACACAGACTGTGGGAAGATCCTCCTGAAAATGCATTGTCTCTCGCTCTTACCCTTTCAATCACCAGCGCATAAATCAACATCCTGCGTGGTATAGATAGTGAGCTAGAGGAGTTTGCACTTGGTGATTCAAGAGCAAGATCAAGTGCAGGTGGAAAGGACAGCCCAGGAAACAACTTGCCAGAGGGACAGTTCACCTCCTAGCTCTGCAGAAGAGGACAGAGATGCAGACTTTAGGGACCCAGCCTTAAAGAAGAATGTTTTTTATGCAACATCAATTGCTGAATGCATTGGACTACCTGACAAGGAATTTTGTGCTACTTGTCGGAGATTATGATGGAGTCCACGATCAACTTCTGTTGCTTCTTGCACATGGCATTGACATTTTGCAGTCCACCGTGGAGCTGATAGTCACCTCATTGGAAGCTGCAGCTGGGTGCTCCCTACAGGAGTCTGTGGCACCAGTAATAGCACCTCTCAGGTCTGCTCATTCAAGGCCCATGCAAGCTCTGGGGTCAACAATTCCCCTGCCTTGGACAGGCTGGGAGACTGAATGGATAGGGGCTTCAACTGCATCATAGATCTCCTACAGTCTGCTCTCTTAAAGATCAGTGGGAGAGCTGAGCCACAACCCAATAGCAGGGACAGTCGTGCAATGGCAATGGAACATGTTGCTATCTCGCAGGATGACAGCATATCTGGGATTCCTTCAACCAACTAGTTGCATGTTAATGGAATGCAAGCCCTTGTGATTCATGGAGGTACTGGGGTTGTCTGAAGGAGCTTGCAGGGCAAGGGAGTACAGTCAATGAGGCCCTGGACTTGGGGGAAGCCTATAATCTGACAATCAAAGCCTACAAACCCCAGACTCCTTTCCCTGCTGCTTCTGGCTGTCAATGGGGAGCGTGATGAGAGTGTTTGCTCTAAATAAACACAGCACCAGTCTCCTGTTTAATACAAACATGAACTGCAGGCTGACTGATGTTACTGATTCCCTGTGGTGGCCTGGAAGGAACCAGAGGCAAAGAAGTTGAGTGCTTCAGGGACCTTGACTTCTGCAGGCAATGCTGTGTGACCTGTGGCAGTTGGTTCCCGGTCTTGTTGCAGGAGGTAACACAGCTCTGTGACAGTCTCCCTAAAGAAGTGTAGCCTCCATATGTACTGGTCCTCAGAGAACTGTTGTTCTGAGCCTATGAAGTCTAATAGTAGGGTAAGGATTCCAGTGAGCATATTTCCTTCTATTTGGTCTCCCTGCAGCTGCAGCTCTGCTTGCTCCTTCCACCTGTTGTTGCTCCATTCAAGCACCTCTTCATCCTTTAGCAAGAGTGGAATTACCAGAAGGTCCCCAAGAAGAAAAATGTGCACTGCCAGAAGCCCCTTAAGAGTCCAGAACATGGTAAAGCAATGACAAACACTTTAACTTAGTCTAAGTAGCAAAAAAAACACATTGTAATACAAGCAAAAAGTCTTCCAAAACTTTCCAACATATTATGTGAGAGCAGCTGAGTATTGTTTTAAATGCTGCTGGAAATGGCTGCCACCCAACTTGCACTACCCATGGTTTATGGGCAGGTTGAAAAGCTGGCGGTAGCAATGTGAGTAGAAGGGTCTCAACTGCGTCATTCGATCCTTATTTGGATATATTAATGAGACCCCCGCCTATTACTGGCGAGAGCTCTGGCCACCTAAATCAAAGCCTGCCCCAAAATCATAAACGAGTGAACCTCCAGCAGTTGGCGGGTCCATCCCTTATGTGATTTTGTTACCACTACTACCCTGTTTTTAGATGTAAATCTCGCTTTCTGAGGCATGGAAGTACAGCAGAAACTATTTGATTGGAAAAAAACAGGTTGAAACTGATTCATCCCGATTAATCAATCGTCCCACCTTGGAGAAATCATAGCTGGTTTCTGCTTACACACTTCCCTGATTCAGTGACCTCCCCAGATTACCAGCATTTCCATCAGCTGTGAGACTCAATTGTTGTACCAGCAAGGAAATCACAAAACTTCATCAAGTTTATCCAGAAGTTATCCTTCCTAACTAGATGGACAGGATTTGGCTGCTAAACAAGTGGATGTTTTTTTTTTATTCGTTCACGGGATGTGGGCGTCGCTGGCGAGGCCAGCATTTATTGCCCATCCCTAATTGCCCTCGAGAAGGCGGTGGTGAGCCGCCTTCTTGAACCGCTGCAGTCCGTGTGGTGACGGTTCTCCCACAGTGCTGTTAGGAAGGGAGTTCCAGGATTTTGACCCAGCGACAATGAAGGAACGGCGATATATTTCCAAGTCGGGATGGTGTGTGACTTGGAGGGGAACGTGCAGGTGGTGTTGTTCCCATGCGCCTGCTGCTCTTGTCCTTCTAGGTGGTAGAGGTCGCGGGTTTGGGAGGTGCTGTCGAAGAAGCCTTGGTGAGTTGCTGCAGTGCATCCTGTGGATGGTGCACACTGCAGCCACAGTGCGCCGGTGGTGAAGGGAGTGAATGTTTAGGTGGGTGGATGGGGTGCCAATCAAGCGGGCTGCTTTATCTTGGATGGTGTCGAGCTTCTTGAGTGTTGTTGGAGCTGCACTCATCCAGGCAAGTGGAGAGTATTCCATCACACTCCTGACTTGTGCCTTGTAGATGGTGGAAAGGCTTTGGGGAGTCAGGAGGTGAGTCACTCGCCGCAGAATACCCAGCCTCTGACCTGCTCTCGTAGCCACAGTATTTATATGGCTGGTCCAGTTAAGTTTCTGGTCAATGGTGACCCCCAGGATGTTGATGGTGGGGGATTCGGCGATGGTAATTCCGTTGAATATCAAGGGGAGGTGGTTAGACTCTCTCTTGTTGGAGATAGTCATTGCCTGGCACTTATCTGGCGCGAATGTTACTTGCCACTTATCAGCCCAAGCCTGGATGTTGTCCAGGTCTTGCTGCATGCAGGCTCGGACTGCTTCATTATCTGAGGGGTGGCGAATGGAACTGAACACTGTGCAGTCATCAGCGAACATCCCCATTTCTGACCTTATGATGGAGGGAAGGTCATTGATGAAGCAGCTGAAGATGGTTGGGCCTAGGACACTGCCCTGAGGAACTCCTGCAGCAATGCCCTGGGGCTGAGATGCTTGGCCTCCAACAACCACTACCATCTTTATTTGTGCTAGGTATGACTCCAGCCACTGGAGAGTTTTCCCCCTGATTCCCATTGACTTCAATTTTACGAGGGCTCCTTGGTGCCACACTCGGTCAAATGCGGCCTTGATGTCAAGGGCAGTCACTCTCACCTCACCTCTGGAATTCAGCTCTTTTGTCCATGTTTGGACCAAGGCTGTAATGAGGTCTGGAGCCGAGTGGTCCTGGCGGAACCCAAACTGAGCATTGGTGAGCAGGTTATTGGTGAGTAAGTGCCGCTTGATAGCACTGTCGACGACACCTTCCATCACTTTGCTGATGATTGAGAGTAGACTGATGGGGCGGTAATTGGCCGGTTTGGATTTGTCCTGCTTTTTGTGGACAGGACATACCTGGGCAATTTTCCACATTGTTGGGTGGATGCCAGTGTTGTAGCTGTACTGGAACAGCTTGGCTAGAGGCGCAGCTAGTTCTGGATTGGTCCACAGAAATGCATTAAAGAAAATCCCTATAACGCATCCCTATAACATGGACATCTCTCTTATCCATAGCCTCTCTAAGTAGTTTCTACTATAGTAGAACAGCAAAATAGTTTGACAGGCTTAATTGCGTACATTTCTCTTTATTGATCTTTCCATTTAGTAATCAGCCTTATACTATTTATAGGTCTCCGATATAATTTAGTCAGAGAGGTGGGATATCTGTACTAATTAGGGACAGCATAATGGCAATAGAAAAAAGGAACATAAGTAACATTATGATAGAAACAGAATCCATAAGGATTGAGATAAAGGATAAGAAGGGATCGATCATGTTAATAGGTTTATTCTACAGACCACCTAACAGTGGAAGAGAAATGGAGAATGAAATATGTAAACAAATCATAGGAGATTTCAACTACCCCAAATAAAATGGCAAGGAGAAGTAGGTCAAGGGAAAAGGGAATGGAGTTTTCACAGTACTTTTTTACCCAGTATGTGAGAAGCCCAACAAGAGAGGAGTCACTGCTAGATCTAGTAATGGGAAATGAACCAGAGCAGATAAGAGAAGTAAGCATAGGGGAACATCTAGGCAATAGCGATCATAACATAATAAGGTTTAAAATAATGTAAGGAATCTTACAACACCAGGTTATAGTCCAACAATTTTATTTTAAAATCACAAGCTTTCAGAGATTATCTCCTTCGTCAGGTGAGTGAGTGAGTGAAAGGTTCTCAAATCGCATATCTTATATTAGGCTGGGACACGCTTACACCAATCAAAGGTGTCGTTGGTGTTCAGACAGGTTAGCCACAGAAAACAGTTCTGAATACACAATGGGTCAGGTTACAAAGCCAGAGAGAGAAAGAGACCCGAAAGGCAGAGAGAGAGAGAGAGAGAGAATGTCCAGTTGTATTAAAAACAGATAACTTTTTTTTCCCTGCTTACGTGTAGCGTGACATGAACCCAAGATCCCGGTTGAGGCCGTCCTCATGGGTGCGGAACTTGGCTATCAATTTCTGCTCGACGATTTTGCGTTGTCGTGTGTCTCGAAGGCCACCTTGGAGAACGCTTACCCGAAAATCGGTGGCTGAATGTCCTTGACTGCTAAAGTGTTCCCCGACTGGGAGGGAACCCTCCTGTCTGGCGATTGGTGCGCGGTGTCCGTTCATCCGTTGTCGCAGCGTCTGCATGGTCTCGCCAATGTACCATGCTCTGGGGCATCCTTTCCTGCAACGTATGAGGTAGACAACGTTGGCCGAGTCACAGGAGTATGAACCATGTACCTGGTGGGTGGTATCCTCTCGTGTGATGGTGGTATCTGTGTCGATGATCTGGCATGTCTTGCAGAGGTTGCCGTGGCAGGGTTGTGTGGTGTCGTGGATGCTGTTCTCCTGAAAGCTGGGTAATTTGCTGCGAACGATGGTCTGTTTGAGGTTGGGTGGCTGTTAAACTAATCAAACTTAGAGAGGATAAAACCCCTGGTCCGGATGGATTGCATCCACAAATATTGAAAGAAGTTAGGGAGGAGATAGCAGAGGCACTATAGCACATACATAAAAATTCATTAGAAAAGGGAATAGTGCCAGAGTACTGGCGGGCAGCTAATGTTATTCCTATATTCAAAAAAGGAGATAGAACAAGTCCAGGGAACTATAGACCAGTTAGCTTAATGTCAGTAGGAAAGATAATGAAATCTTTATTCAAAGAAGTAACAGAAAAACATCTAGAGAATGAAAATATAATAAAGAATAGTCAGCACGGATTTCAGAAGCGAAAGTGCTGCTTGAACAACCCCTTACTGAATTCTTTGAAGAAGTAACAGAAAGAGTAGACAAGGGTAATGCCGTAGATGTAATATATTTGGATTTTCAAAAGGTCTTTGATAAGGTACTGCATTGTAGTCTCATGACTAAGGTCAGAGCATGTGGAGTCAGGAGACAGATAGCAGAACGGACAGCAAACTGGCTACAAAACAGAAAACAAAGAATAGTGTTTAAGGGTAGCCGCTCAGACTGATAAAAGGTGGGAAGTGGTATTCCACAGAGATCAGTGCTGTTCACACTGTTGTTCACAATTTACATTAACGATTTGGATTCGCGAATCGGAAGTACAATTTCAAAGTTTGCGGACGACGCCAAATTGGGGGGTGAAGTTAATACAAAGGAAGAATGCGTCAAAATGCAGGAGGATATTAATAAACTTGCAGAATGGGCATGTAAGTGGCATATGAATTTCAATATAGACAAGTGTGAGGTGGTGCATTTTGCTAGCAGAATAAGGCATTCAATAAAGTGCCACATAAAAGATTGTTACACAAGGTAAGGGTTCATGGGGTTGGGGGTAATATATTAGCATGGATAGAGGATTGGTTAAAAGACAGAAAACAGAGAGTGGGGATAAACGGGTCATTCTCAGGGTATAACTAGTGGGGTACCGCAAGGATCAGTGCTTGGGCCTCAGCTATTTACAATCTATATTAATGACTTAGATGAAGGGACCGAGTGTAATGTATCCAAGTTTGCTGATGATACAAAGCGAGGTGGGAAAGTAAGCTGTGAGGAGGACATAGAGTCAGCAAAGGGATGTAGACAAATTAAGTGAGTGGACAAGAAGTTGGCAGGTGGAGTATAATGTGGGGAAGTGTGAGTTTATTCACTTTGGTAGGAAGAATAGAAAAACAGAATATTTTTTAAATGGTGAGAAACTATTAAATGTTGGTGTTCAGAGAGACTTTGATGTCCTCGTACAAGAAACACAAAAAGTTAGCATGCAGGAACAGCAGGCAATTAGGAAAGCAAATGGCATGTTGACCTTTATTGCAAGGGGGTTGGAGTACAAGAGTAAGGAAGTCTTACTACATTTGTACAGGGCTTTAGTGAGACCTCACCTGGAGTACTGCATACGGTTTTGGTCTCCTTATCTAAGGAAGGATATACTTGCGTTGGAGATGGTACAACAAAGGTTCACTAGATTAATTCCTGGGATGAGAGGGTTGTCCTATGAGGAGAGGTTGAGTAGAATAGGTCTCTTCTCTCTGGAGTTTAGAAGGATGAGAGGTGATCTCATTGAAACATATAAGATTATTAGGGAGCTTGACAGGGTAGATGCTGGGAGATTGTTTCACCTGGTTAGAGACTCTGGAACTAGGGGGCATAGTCACAGGATAAGGGATCAGCCATTCAAGACTGAGTTGAGGAGGAATTTCTTCATGCAGAGGGTTGTGAGTCTTTGGAATTCTCTACCCCAGATGGCTGTGGATGCTGAGTCATTGAATATATTCAAGGCTGAGATGGATAGATTTTTGGACTCGAGGGGAATCAAGGGATATGGGGATTGAGCGGGAAAGTGGAGTTGAGGTCAAAGATCAGCTTCATCTGATTGAATGGCGGAGCAGGCTCGAGGGGACATATAGTCTTCTCCTGCTCCTATTTCTTATGTTCTTATGTAGAAGATCACTTACTGCTTAGATAATAAGAGTCTAAATAGGATAGAGGAGCAAAGGGATCTCGGGGTATAGATACACAAATCACTAAAAGTAGCGACATAAGTTAATAAGGCCATAAAAAAGGCAAATCAAGCCTTGGGGTTCATTTCCAGAGAGATAGAATTGAAAAGCAGAGAAGTTATGTTAAACTTGTATAGAACCTTGGTTAGACCACACTTGGAGTTCTGTGCACGATTCTGATCTTCATATTATAGAAAGGATATGGAGGCATTGGAGAGAGTGCAATAAAGATTCATAAGGTTGATACCAGAACTGAAAGGATATACTTACTAGGAAAGGCTAAACAGGCTGGGGCTCTTTTCTCTAGAAAAGAGAAGGCTGAGGGGTAACCTGAGGGCTGAGGGTAGAGATAGAGAAAATGTTTTCACTTGTGGGGGAGTCAAAAACTAGAGGTCATAAATATAAAATAGTCACTAATAAATCCAAAAGAGAATTCAGGAGTAACTTCTTTACCCAAAGAGTGGTAAGAATGTGGAATGTGCTACCACAGGAGCAGTTGAGGCAAATAGTACAGATGCAACATAAGCACATGAAGGAGAAAGGGTATGCAGATCGGATTAGATGAAGTAGGGAGGGAGGAGGCTTTTGTGGAGCATAAACGCCTACATAGACCAGTTGGGCCAAATGGCTTGTTTCTGTGCTGTAGCTTTGATGTAACTCGATGTAACTTTCTTGTTATCTGCCCTAGGATAGACACACCAATACAATTTATTGGCAATTTGTCGACTTTTGATTCATTACTTTGCCTTAGGATGTCCATTTGATTCTTCAGCTGTCTCAGTCCACATGCATCAGCATCATTTCTTACCATTATTATCTTGAAACACCATTACACTATACTACAACTTTCTACTCTTTCAGTATATAGTCAATAATGTTTTGTGTCTTTTATATGGATAATAAAAACTAGATTATACCTTGAGAAATAATTGACCATTGAACTAAATTGAATGATAATAACCACACATTGAGGGAGAGCAAATGCTCCAATTAACTCCAACTATTAATGTTACCTGGTGTACACACCACTAATATTATAGTTACAATATCAGACCAACCCCTAATCTATGCAAGCAGACTAAAATTAATGCAGTAGAGGTTATTTTTTAAAAACATATTTCAAATATAAGTCAGTTAAACTGTGCATTTCATAGTTATGTATGTGGAGCTATTATACACAAATACAGGTGAGCTTCACATACAATGATGTGCAATACAATATGTGCAACAGACCCTTTTTAGAATCATAGAAAGGTCACAGCACGGAAAGAAGCCATTCGGCCCATCGAGTCCGCGCCGGCTCTATGCAAGAGCAATCCAGCTAGTCCCACTCCCCCGCCCTTTCCCCGTAGCCCTGCAATTTTTTTCCTTTCAAGTACTTACCCGGTTCCCTTTTGAAGGCCATGATTGAATCTGCCTCCACCACCCCCTCGGGCAGTGCATTCCAGATCCTAACCATTCGCTGTGTAAAAATGTTTTTCCTCATGTCACCTTTGGTTCTTTTGCCAATCACCTTAAATCTATGTCCTCTGGTTCTTGACCCTTCCGCCAATGGGAACAGTTTCTCTCTATCTGCTCTGTCTAGACCCTTCATGATTTTGAATACCTCCATCAAATCTCCTCGCAAACTTCTCTGTTCCAAGGAGAACAACCCCAGCTTCTCCAGTCTATCCACGTAACTAAAGTCCCTCATCCCTGGAATCATTCTAGTAAATCTCTTCTGCACCCTCTCTAAGGCCTTCACATCTTTCCTAAAGTGCGATGCCCAGAACTGGACACAATACTCCAGTTGTGGGCAAACCAGTGTTTTAGAAAGGTTCATCATGACTTCCATACTTTTGTACTCCATGCCTCTATTTATAAAGCCCAGGATGCTGTATGCTTTTTTAACCACTTTCTCAACCTGCCCTGCCACCTTCAACGATTTGTGCATAGATACCCTCAGATCTCTCTGTTCCTGTACCCCTTTTAGAGTTGTTCCCTCTAGTTTATATTGCCTCTCCTCGTTCTTCCTACCAAAATGTATCACTTTGCATTTTTCTGCATTAAATTTCATCTGCCACATGTCCGTCCATGCCACCAGCCTGTCTATATCCTCTTGAAGTCTATCACTATCCTCCTCACTGTTTACTACCCTTCCAAGTTTCGTGTCATCTGCAAATTTTGAAATTGTGCCCTGTACACCCAAGTCCAAGTCATTGATATATATAAAGAAAAGCAGTGGTCCCAGCACCGACCACTGGGGAACACCACTGTACTCCTCCCTCCAGTCCGTTAAACAACCGTTCACCACTACTCTCTGTTTCCTGTCACTTAGCTAATTCTTTATCCATGGGCTCGATGTTAGCAGGGCTGCAGGTTCACGGCGGGGGGGCTATCGGGCGCATGGGTAACGCGCCCGTTGAAATTAGTCAGCCACCCGCGCGATCGCAGCCCAATTGGATCCACTTACCTGCTCTTCCGGGTTCCCCACTGTTGATCTGCGCGTCGGGCGGGCTGCGCATGCGCAGTATAATCTGTCAGCTGGAGGAGCTCTATTTGAAGGGGCAGTCCTCCACTGACAGATGCTGCAACAAATAGAAAAAATTACAGCATGGAGCAGCCCAGGGGGAAGGTTGCTCCCAGTTTAATGATGCCTCACTCCAGGTATCAATGGATGGGGTGAGAAGGAGGGGGAGGACAGAGATCTTCCCCCCGGCGGGCGGGAGGAAGCGGCCTGCCTCTGCCACCAGGAAGGCCTGGCTCGAGGTGGCAGAGGAGGTCACCTGCACCACCAACATATCGCCCACCTGCATACAGTGCAGGAGGCGCTCCAGTGACTTCAGTAGGTCAGCCAAAGTGAGTACACTTACTCATTCCCCTACACTCCATCTGCCACATCACCGCCCCCACCCCACATCTCCTTCTGCACTGCCAACACTACTCTGTCACATACCCACTCATAGCTCATCCTCATCTTACCTGCACTTACTCACCTCACCAGTACTCATCCCGCCACTACCACTCAACCCAATCCTCATACAATCTCATGGCTCTATCTCATACTCACCCTCTCGTGCATCTCTTTCACGGTCAGCCTCACTCAACCTGCCACTACCTGTGCTGCAGCCACAGGGCATGCATCAGATATGTGCAGTAGGCAGCGTAAGGCAAACGTGTCGTGAGCATGAAGGGGATGCACAAGGGTGTTTGAGGGCTTGTCATGGTTGTTACTTATCTTGAATTTCTGACCAACTCACATTACATATTATATTGTCACCACTACTGCCATGTCTTTGCGAATCTTGTCTGATTTGTGCAATAATGCCCTTTCCTGAGCATCACTATGAAGATCCACAACTGATGCCACCCATTGTGTCACTGCAGAGTGGGTGTAGGTGTATTTGCAGGGCTCTTTTGTGCAGACGACTGAGAGACGTCGGCGATGTCCCCGGTTGCACCCTGGAAGGATGCGGAGGAGAGGTTGTTGAGGGCAGTGGTGACTTTGACAGCGACAGGTAAGAAGACGGTGCTCGGGCCAGCCGGGAGCAGCTTGGCATGAAGGAGGCTGCAGATGTCCACGACTACATGTCGAGTGACTCTGAGCCTCCGTGTGCACTGCTGATCAGAGAGGTCCAGGAGGCTGAACCTCGGTCTGTGGACCCTGTGGCGAGGGTAGTGCCCTCTGCGACGCATCTCTCTCTGCGGTAGCCCTCCCTCCTGCTGTGCAGGTGGATGTGTCACAGCACTCTGTTGTGGAGCTCCACGTGTCAGAGGTGGATGGCGTGGATGGCGAGGCTGTTCGCCCTCCGAGGAGGTCATGACTGCAGTTACGGCGGCCCCCATCCGGAAGATGTACATCTGAGGGGGTCCGCAAGGTAGGTACATGTCTCTGGACCCCGGGGTAAGTGTGCAAGTTGGTGACTTTGATTGTCAGGAGGAGGGTGGTGGAGGCCACACTTTGTCCCAAGTGACAGAGTGGTCTCCTGCAATGAGTGAGGGTCTCTTCCCCCCCCCACCCACCTGTCAAATGGACCTTTGCAGCTGACACAGGCTGACAGCTGCAACAGGTCCATTTGAACTGGGAGTGTTTCCCCCAGTATGGGAAACAGTCCCAGTTTGCTATAAAATCCCACCCCTCCTCACATAATCCCTTAATCAGGTCAGTTAATGACCTGAAATAGCACAATAAATACTTTCAAGTGGAACCCCGCTGGCTTTAATTGCCTGCGGGATTCCCACCAGCGGGGGCTGCGCACGCATGCCGGCGCGTCAGTGGGGAACCTGGAAGTGGACGGGTTGGAGTCGGGCTCCAAACCCGCTCCGGGATTCTCCGATTTTCGGAGCCCCCCCGCCGATAGCGGGTGCTAAAATGATGCCCCATGTTGCTATTGCCCCCTTTATACCATAAGCCGCAATCTTGACGATAAGCCTACCATGTGGCACTTTATACACCACATCAACTTCATTGCCCTCATCTACCTCTCTGTTATCTCATCAAAAAACTCAATTAGGTTAATTAAACACGATTTACCTTTAACAAATTTGTGCTGGCTTTCCCTAATCAACCCGCACTCATCCATGTGACTGTTATTTCTGTCCCGGATTATCGTTTCTAGACGTTTCTCCACCACTAAGGTTAAACTGACTGGCCTATAGTTGCTGAGTTTATATTTACAGCCTTTTTTGAACAAGGGTGTAACATTTGCAATTCTCCAGTCCTCTAGCACCACCCCCATATCTACGGATGTTTGGAAGATTATGGCCAGTACCTCCGTAATTTCCACCCTTACTTCCCTCAGTAAACTACGATGCATCCCATCCGGACCGTATGACTTATCTACTTTAAATACATCTAGCCTTTCTGGTACCGCTTCTTTATCAGTTTTTAACCCATCCAGTATCTCTTCCTTTACTGAGACTCTGGCAGCATCTTCTTCCTTGGTAAAGGCAGATGCAAAGTATTCATTTAGTACCTCGGCCATCCCCTCTGCCATCATGAACAGGTCTCCTTTATGGTCCCAAATCGGCCCCACCCCTCCTCTTACTACCCATTTACTGTTTACAGGCCTGTAGAAGACTTTTGGATTCCCTTTTATGTTGGCCGCCTGTCCAATCTCATACTCTCTCTTTGCCCCTCTTATTCCCTTTTAATTTCCCCTTTGAACTTTCTATATTCTGCCTGGTTCTCACTCGTGTTATCAACCTGACATCTGTCTTACGCTCCTTTTTCCATTTCATCTTACTCACTATCTCTTTTGTAATCCAGGGAGCTCTGGCTTCAGCTGCCCTACCTTTCTGTCTCGTGGGAATGTACCTAGACTGTACCTGAACCATCTTCTCTTTAAAGGACGTTCACTGTTCAATTACAGTTTTGCCTGCCAATCTTTGATTCCAATTTACCCAGGCCAGATCTATTCTCATCCCATTGAAATTGGCCCTCCTCCAATTGAGTATTTTTACTTTAGAGTGGTCCGTGTCCTTTTCCATAGCTATTCTAAACCTTATGATACTATGATTGCTGCTCCCTAAATGCTCCCCCACTGACACTTGTTCCACTTGGCCCGCCACATTCCCTAGAACCAAATCCAGCAATGCCTCCTTCCTCATTGGGCCGGAAACGTACTGGTTAAGAAAGTTCTCCTGATCACATTTCAAAAATTCCTCCCCCTCTTTGCCCCTTATATTATTATTGTTATCCCAGTCTATATTAGGATCGTTGAAGTCCCCCGTTATCACTACACTATAGTTTTTGCACCTCTCTGTAATATCCCTGCAAATTTGTTCCTCTATATTCTTCCCACTAGTTGGTGGCCTATAGAATACACCCTTTGTATTTATATTATGTCAGTTTATTTTTCCGAATACACACATCATGGAATAAATCATTTATTTGTTGCAATTGGCTCACAATGTCCTCAACATGAATATACCAATCAGGGGACCCGCAGATACTGCATGTAACTGAGCATTCCAGGAACTGTTAGTCATACCCAGGTGAGTTACCAGGCAACACGTTGAAAGAAAACATGTATGTGAGATGTTTGCTGTTGGATATCCTGTAGTTCTCGACACCCATGATAAGGACAAGAACACAGGCACAAGAGAGGATAATCAAAAGCAACATCATGGCACCATGGAGGAAGGGATTACCCATGCAGAAAAGAGAGACACTAGCCATGAGAATAGGAGTTGTTGAGGATTCTATAATTAGGGGGTTAGACAGCCTGATTTGCAGCCTTGACTGGGAGCCTCAAAAATAGTCTGTTGCCTTTCAGGTGCGAGGATAAAAGATATAATAGAATGGGTGGGAAAACGTCTGAAAAGCAAGAAAAATTAGGCAGAATTTGTAATTCATGTGAGAACCAATGGCAAAGGAAAGAGTAGAATTGAGCTCTTGCAAAGAGAGTTTGAGGAGTTAAGTTCGAGACTAAAGTGCAAGACCTTAAGGGCAATAATCCTAGTCTCAGGTCATGGAGAAGCAGATTTGACATGTTAATATGTGGCTAGAAAGATGTTGTAGAAGAGAGGGTTTCACATTCCCATGACAATGGAACATGTTCTGGGCAGTTGGAAGCTGTACAGATGGGCTCGGCTTCACCTGAATCAGACTGGTGCCAATATAAATAAAGTAGTGGGGAAGGATTTACACTCATAAGGGAAGGGGACACAGCAGGTCTAGAAAGAGGAACAGATTAATGGATGTAGAAAAGATATAGATATGGAAAAGAGCAGGGTTTATAGACGACTGTTCAAGTGTAGACACTGATACAGCAGGAAATTGTGCAGAGTGTAAGGATTTGACCACAGGAAGAAATAATGACAAAAGAAATAAAAACAGATCAGTCCAGGCAGTGGAGAAAATGGATGCCTCAGAGTTTTATATCTGAATGCTGTGAGTCTTAGGAATAAAATAGACCTGGAGGTTCTTAGTGAAGAAACAGGGTATGATATCATAGGATCAACAATGGCACTGGTTGAGTATATGTACAGAGTTACAGGTTTAATCATAGAGATAGAAAAGGCAAACTGGGAGGATAATAGCCTTTTTTTTATTGAAGATAACTTAATTGTAATGGAGATGGACCTATCTGGTCCAGATTCAGATAAGGCGGAAACCATATGGAAAGGAATGAGAGACATGAGGAGAAAGGAGCTAATTATGGGTATCCGCTATAGACCACCAGGTCAGGGAGAGGAATTAGATCAAGAACTTCATAGTCACATAAGGAAAGTGTGTACAGGAACAGTTACAGATGTTATCGGTGACTTCAATTTACCACAGATGAATTGGGAAATGTATGAAAAGTGCAACAGGAAAACACTGGACTCAAGATTCAATTGTTACAAATGGAAATAAAAATCGGGAGAGATGTAAAAAGGGCTGCCGTTTCGCTATAACCCATTTTACACTATTGCACAAAGTCAAAATTACCCCCTCTGTGTTTGTGCCTTGCATGAACTAGCTAGTCAGCAAGGAAACTTTTATGAATGGAAGTGTGTAATTTAGAAAGTGAAGCTGTGCATCAGCAATAAAACTGCAGTGTTCTTGTACAAGTAAAGCACTTGCACAGCATTGCATACTTAATGAAAATTCATTTCTCGGCACTCTCAGTTTTTAATTTAAAAACACTGTTGGCAAAAGACAGCTATCCTGTCAGTAGCTATGTTCGATGCAAATCTTAATGCTGTTCACTTATTTTACAAGTAATAAATGAAAATAGTGGATTAGATGGACAGGTGGTCAGAACATCAAATGCAGTACATGAATGAATTTGTGGGTATGCACTCCTGACTAGAAATGTAAAATCAGAAAATTACCTCTAATATGTAAATAGCACAATGAACATTTCTTGATGTCTGCTTTATACACTTGTGATGTGAAGATGCCAGTGATGGACTGGGGTTGACAATTGTAAACAATTTTACAACACCAAGTTATAGTCCAGCAATTTTATTTTAAATTCACAAGCTTTCGGAGGCTACCTCCTTCCTCAGGTGAAACTGTCTGTAATCACCAAGCATTGTTCTGTGAATTATAAATGCGACTTCATTTCGAGGATTTCATTTCCACATCGTTCACCTGAGGAAGGAGGTAGCCTCCGAAAGCTTGTGAATTTAAAATAAAATTGCTGGACTATAACTTGGTGTTGTAAAATTGTTTACAATTATATACTTGTAGTTAATACAGTGATGCTGATGAAGGGGGATGAGAGCTGTGTCATGGAAACATAGAAAAATTTACAGCACAGAAGGAGGCCATTCGGTGCCGCTCGAAAAAGAGCTACCCAGCCTAATCCCACTTTCTAGCACTTGGTGCGTAGCCTTGTAGGTTATGGCACTTCATAACTTGTACAGTCATTTAGAAATTTTCCAATCGTGGGAAGAAACCCTTGAGGTCCTTTCACCAGTTGCAGAAACCATCCCAATGCACATATGCTCGCATGAACAGTGCTTCAAATTTCTTATTATACTACACCACAATATCTGTCAATGAGTTAACATCAGTCAGCCTCAAATATAAAATCATGAATTCAATTTGAATCTATATGAGAACACTAACTGTTGTAGTGGCAATCCTGTGGTTTCTTTGCAATCTTTTTTATCATTGTTATATTGCAGTTTCATTGTAAAATGCCAAACAGTTGTTCCATATGAGCCCACTCCTTTCCTGTGAAAGGAATTGCTGCTATTCCCATATTTATCAGAAATCCCTAATACTATCATTTTTGGCAGAATTATTGATTTTTCCTTGTCAACATCATGTTACCATTTGTCCCTAATTGCTCATGGTTCTTTCAGTTCGAATTGTCAGATGTGACATATTGAGGTTGGTCCGTGATACTGTTTCATGAAATAACGTTATCGACCACTTTTCAATCTATACAGTTTAGCATTTATGAAAATTCTTATCCTTTCATTACTTAGTAAAAAGCCTGTAGAATGGAGGTGCATCTGTCCACTATGAATTCTAGCTGTCTTAGTGAGATGGGATATTCTAAAGTTTGGGCCTCTCACAGTGCAACTAATTGACCAAATGAGTGGATGTAACTGAATGTACTACAGCTCCCAATTAGTGTCAAACAAGAATAAAATATAGCTAGAATAATTCAAAATATCCTGCTAGGCTGCCTCCTTGGCTAGGTTGTATTATATGTACATATATATTTTTCCCAATGAACATGTTTATTTATAGCTTTTCAGTTTGCATAATCACCAAGGAGTTGTCTTTTTTTTAGTTAAATAAGGATGAAGTGCCCCCTCTTTTTTGTATTCATACAGATTTGCAGTAATATATAAATTCTGGTGATAAATGAACTGCTATGCTGAAGCAGCTAATTACTAGCTTGGATATAATTACTGTTTGCAATATTAGTGCACAGATGCTTAACACATTCATAATACATTCCTCTGTCTGCTACTTTAATGGAAATGTTAACTGTTTACTTTAACGGGTTAATGCCTCAGTTAAATTAGAAGAGAGATATCATGTTGAGCATTTGGATGCGAACTTCATAGTTATTTCCAGGTTATCGATTCATAGAAAGGCATCATCTGGTGAACAGGATGAGTAACTATCTGTACTTTTATGAATAAACCACTAATCATTGTGAAACCTTGGGGCAGTGCCTGAGACTGGAAAAGCTCATGTAATTAAAGTGTCCTTGTTTAGAAATTCACTCACTGACTTCTTCTTGATAGGGTAAGAGGGTAAAATACAAACTACTGTATTGATAACAGAAATAAAGGAGGTATAATTGTATAAGAAAAATGAATAAAATTATCATAAACAACACGATGTGTAGGGAAGAGTTAATATGAACACACTTTACTTTCTTACAATCTGAACACTTATGTTTGACAATTCATTACATGATTTTTGTGCTACATCAAATATGTGGCAATATATATGTGGCAAAAAAGTACATATTCTACATATTATTCTATTATTCAATTGTGCATATATGCTAGGGTAAATTTTCTAATTGCATGCGCTTTTCACATATGCTCTCATGATTTTTCATTCATTTTGTATTCTTCCTAAAAAATGTAAACTGCAATGAGATGCTGGTTACACGGAATGGACTCAGTGAAACCTGGGTTGAAAGTTTGTTTTGTGCTATTAGTAACAACTATATCAGCAAGTTTGCATGAAACTCTTGTCTTCTTTAAAAATTAATAGATTAATATCTTCGTTAAAGTAGCAGACAAAAGGATTTCATATGCAATTATTAGTAATATTGAAAGTTTCAGCTCCATGGACTCTATGCCCTGGGCTCTTGGCTTGCTTCATAGAATCATAGACTAATACAGCACAGAAGGAGACCATTCGGCCCATCGTGCCTGTGCCGGCTCTTTGAAGGAGCTATCCAATTAGTCCCACACCCTTGCTCTTTCCCCATAGCCCTGCAAATTTTTCCACTTCAAGTATTTATCCAGTTCCCATTTGAAAGCTAATATTGAATCTGCTTCCACCACTCTTTCAGGCAGTGCATTCCAGATCATAAAAACTCGCTGTGTAAAAAATGTTTTCCTCACATCGCCTCTGGTTTTTTTGCCAATTACATTAAATCTGTATCTTCTGGTTATCGACCCTTCTGCCACTGGAAACGATTTCTCCTTATTAACTCTATCAAAACCCTTCATAATTTTGAACACCTCTATTAAATCTCCCCTTAACCTTCTCTACTCTAAGGAGAACAATCCCAGTTTCTCCACATAACTGAAGTCTTTCATCCCTGATACCATCCGAATAAATCTCCTCTGCACCCTCTCCAAGGCCTTGACATCCTTCCTAAAGTGTGGTGCCCAGAATTGGCCACAATACTCCAGCTGGGGCCTAAGCAGTGTTTTATACAGGTTTAGCATAACTTCCTTGCTTTTGTACTCTATGCTGTCATTTATAAAGCCAAGGATCCCATTTGGCTTTTTAATAACCTTCTCAACTTTTCCTGTTACCTTCAAAGACTTGTGTACGAGCACACCCTTGTGTCTCTCTGTTCCTGCACCCTTTTAAAATTATACCATTTAGTTTATATTGCCTCTTCTAATACTTCTTACCAAAATGAATCACTTCACACTTCTCTGTGTTAACTTTTATCTGTCATGTGTCTGCTCATTTCACCAGTCTATGTCCTCCTGAAGTCTGTTACCATATCGTCCTCACTGTTTACTACATTTCCGAGTTTCATGTCATCAGCAAACTTTGAAATTATGCCCTCCAGTCTGAAAATCAACCATTCACCACTACTCTCTGCTCTCTGTTCCTTAGCCAGTATCATATCCATATAACCACTGCCCCTTTAATCCCATGGGCTTCAATTTTGCTAAGAAGTCTATTATGTGGCATTTTATCAAACGCCTTTTCAAAGTCCATATACACATCAACCGCAATACCCTCATCAACCCTCTCTGTAACTTCATCAAAGAACTGAATCAAGTTAGTCAAACATGATATGCCTTTAACAAATCCACACTAGCTTTCATTTATTAACCCATATTTTCCCAAGTGCCAACTAATTTTGTCCTGGATTATTGGAGCTAAACATTTCTCCAGCACCGACGTTAGGCTGACTGGGCTGTAGTTGCCGAGTTTATCTCTCTCCCCTTTTTTGTACAGAGGTGTAACATTTGCAATCCTCCTCTGGCACCACTCCCATATTTAAGGAGGATTGGAAGATTGTGGCCAGAGCCACCGCAATTTCTACCCTTACTTCCCTCAGCAGGCTAGAATGCATCCCATCTGGACCGGTTGACTTTTGTACTTTGAGCGCTGCCAACCTATCAAGTACCTCTTCTTTATTTATTTTTATCCTACCCAATTTCTCTACTACCTCCTCCATTACTGTGACATTGGCAGTATCCTCTTCTTTAGTGACAACAGATGCAAAGTACTCATTTAGTACTTCAGCTATACTCTCTGCCTCCACAAGAAGAATTTTTTTTGGTCCCGAATTGGCCTCACTCTTCCTTTGACTTTCTTTTTACTATTTATCTGTTTATAAAAGACAGTTGGGTTCCCTTTTATGTTAGCCGCTAATCTATTCTCATGCACTCTCTTTTTCCCTTTTATTTCCTTTTTCAGTTCACCCTTGTACTTTTTGTATTCAGCTTGGATCTCTAATGAATTACAAACCCAACATTTATCATAAGCCTCCTTTTTCTGTTTCATTTTAATCTCTATATCTTTAGTCATCCAGAGACCTCTAGCTTTGGATGCCCTTCCTTTCTCCCTCATGGGAATGTGTCTACTCTGTACCCAAACCATCTCCTCTTTGAAGGCCTCCCATTGCATATTTAATGTTTTACCTACTAGTCTTTGATTCCAATCCACCTCCGCCAGATCCCTTTTCATCTCACTGAAATTTGCCCTCCCCCAGTTGAATATTTTCACATTTGATTTTTCCTTGTCCTTTTCCATAACTATTCTAAACCTAATGATATTGTGATCACTGTTTCCCAAATGCTCCCTCACTGAAACATGCTCTACTTGCCCCACTTCATTCCCCAGAACTAGATCCAGCACTGCTTCCTTCTTTGTTAGGCTGGAAATATACTGATCAAGAAAGTTCTCTTGTATACATTTCAGGAATTCTTCCCCCTCTTTGCCCTTTACATTGTTATTTTCCCAGTCCATAATAGGATAATTGAAGTCACCCATTATCACTACTTTAAAGTTCTTGCAACTTTCTGCAATTTGCATGAATATTTGCTCCAACTATCTCCTTCCAACTATTTGATGGCCTATAGCAAACACCCTGCAGTGTAATAGCTGCTCTATTGTTCCTTAATTCTAACCAAATTGATTCTGTCTTTGAACCCTCAAGAACATCATCCCTTTCTAGTGCTGTAACAGTATCTTTAGGAAAGATCACAGTATCATAACCACACTTTAGGAAGGATGTCAAGGCCTTAGAAAGGGTGAAAAAGAGATTCTCTAGAATGGTACGAGGGATGAGGGACTTCAGTTATGTGGAGAGACTGGAGAAGCTGGGATTGTTCTCCTTAGAACAGCGAAGGTCTAGGGGAGATTTGATAGAGATGTTCAAAATCATGAAGGGTTTTGACAGAGTTAATAAGGAGAAATTGTTTTCAGTGGCAGAAGGGTCGGTATCCAGAGGACACAGATTTAAGGTAATCAGCAAAAAAGCCAGAGGCGACACGAGGAAACAATTGTTTATGCAGCGAGTTGTAATGATCTGGAACGCACTGCCTGAAAGGGTGGTGGAAGCAGATTCAATACTAACTTTCAAAAGGGAATTGGATAAATACTTGAAGGGAAAAAATTTATAGGGCTACGGGGAAAGAACGGTACAGGGCGGGCGAGTCTAGAAGTAGGGGGCATACTTTCAGGATAAGGGGTCGGCCATTTAAGATTGAGATGAGGAGGATTTTCTTCACTCAGAAGGTTGTGAATCTTTGGAATTCTGTACCCCAGAGGGCTGTGGATGCTGAGTCATTGAGTATATTCAAGGCTGAGATAGATAGATTTTTGGACTCTAGGGGAATCAAGAGATATGGGGATCGGTTGGGAAAGTGGAGTTGAGGCTAAAGATCAGCCATGATCTGATTGAATGGCGGAGAAGCCTCAGGGGGCCGTACGGCCTACTCCTGCTACTATTTCTTATGTTCTTATGAAAGTGCAGGGGAATGGAACTAAATGGGTAGCTCTTTCAAAGCCATAGGCCAAATGGTTTCCTTCTGTGCTATACCTACTATGATACAATGATACCATGACCTTTGATCGCTACTGTCACCCCCCCGCCCCCCTTTCCTATCTTTCCTGAACACATTTTAGCCAGGAATATTAATTGCCCATTCTTCCCCTTGTTTGAGCCAGGTCTCTGTTATTGCCACTATATCATAGTCCCATGTGGCTACTTGTGTCTGCACCTCACCAACCTGACTTAGTACGCTCCGTGCATTTACGCACATGCATTCCAAACACATCTTAGTCTGCCTCGCATTTCACCCGAGTCTGATCACTCCTATTTCTGAACTAAATAAAGCTTCAATGCTAAGCATTGGATTTTTCTTTCTTTCTTTCTTCAGGCACCCTTTAAAATCAACATTTTTGCTGACAATGACAGGATGTAAGTTTCTGCAGATGCTCCTTATCATCTACCAGTTGTCTCTTAATAAGCACAGTTTATAACAAAAGGCTCCCATGGCACTGACAAGATCTATTGTTAAGGGAGATGAGTCAGTTAACAATTTGGATAGGGACGGTGAAGATATATTTGTTAGATAGTTGAATGCAGATCTTTAGAACTGAATAATTTGTTCCAAATTATAATTTGTTGAAATCAACAGAGTTCACCAAATAGTAACTGCTGAAAAAACTACAAGTCAAACCTGTGGACCATTTAAGACAGTAAGTGAAAAGTCTACTTTAACTTGACATTATTTTTTTTTACTACTACTCAACATTTTATCTACCAACCATAATTCTGTTGGGCTCCACGTCAGACATAAGATCTGTTTTTAATACTGACAAGAGGTCGAGCGTACTAAATGTTCTGTGATTGTGACTTTGTCGAGAATATCAATTTGGGGGAGCAGAACAATGTGTTGCAGTGAACAATCCTTCTAAGGTGGTGCATTTTGGTCGGAAGAATAAGGAGGCCACATGCTGTTTGGATAATAAGAATCTAAACCGGATAGAGGAGCAGAGGGATCTAGAGATACAGATACACAAATTACTAAAAGTAGTGACGCGGGTTAATAAAGTCATAAAAAAGACAAATCAAACACTAGGGTTCATTTCTAGAGGGATAAACCAAACAAGTTATGTTAAACTTGTATAGAACCTTGGTTAGACCACACTTTTACAGCCTTGGTCCAAACATAGACAAAAGAGCGGAATTCCAGAGGTGAGGTGAGAGTGACTGCCCTTGACATCAAGACAGCATTTGACCGGGTGTGGCACCAAGGAGCCCTAGTAAAATTGAAGTCAATGGGAATCAGGGGGAAAGCTCTCCAGTGGCTGGAGTCATACCTAGCACAAAGGAAGATGGTAGTGATTGTTGGAGGCCAATCATTTCAGCCCCAGGGCATTGCTGCAGGAGTTCCTCAGGGCAGTGTCCTAGGCCCAACCATCTTCAGCTGCTTCATCAATGACCTTCCCTCCATCATAAGGTCAGAAATGGGGATGTTCGCTGATGATTGCACAGTGTTCAGTTCCATTCGCAACCTCTCAGATAATGAAGCAGTCTGAGCCCGCATGCAGAAAGACCTGGACAACATCCAGGCTTGGGCTCATAAGTAGCAAGTAACATTCGCGCCAGACAAGTGCCAGGCAATGACCATCTCCAACAAGAGAGGGTCCAACCACCTCTCCTTGACATTCAACAGCATTACCATTGCCGAATCCCCCACCATCAACATCTTGGGGGTCACCATTGACCAGAAACTTAACTGGACCAGCCACATAAATACTGTGGCTACAAGAGTAGGTCAGAGGCTGGGTATTCTGCGGCGAGTGACTCACCCCCTGACTCCCCAAAGCCTTTCCACCATCTACAAGACACAATTCAGGAGTGTGATGGAATGCTCTCCACTTGTCTGGATGAGTGCAGCTCCAACAACACTCAAGAAACTCGACACCATCCAGGACAAAGCAGCCCGCTTGATTGGCACCCCATCCACCACCCTAAACATTCACTCCCTTCAACACCGGCGCACTGTGGCTGCAGTGTGTACCATCCACAGGATGCACTGCAGCAACTCACCAAGGCTTCTTCGACAGCACCTCCCAAACCCGCGACCTCTACCACCTAGAAGGACAAGAGCAGCAGGCACATGGGAACAACACCACCTGCACGTTCCCCTCCAAGTCACACACCATCCCGACTTGGAAATATATCGCTGTTCCTTCATTGTCGCTGGGTCAAAATCCTGGAACTCCCTTCCTAACAGCACTGTGGGAGAACCTTCACCACACTGACTGCAGCGGTTCAAGAAGGCGGCTCACCACCACCTTCTCAAGGGCAATGAGGGATGGGCAATAAATGTTGGCCTCGCCAGCGACACCCACATCCCATGAACGAATAAAACAAAAACTTGGAGTGTTGTGTGCACAGTTCTGGTCTCCATATTATAGAAAGGATATAGAGGCATTGGAGAGGGTGCAAAAAAGATTCACAAGGATGATGCCAGAACTGCGAGGATATCCTTATCAGGAAAGGTTGAATAGTCTGAGTCCTTTCTCTCTAGAAAAGGGAAGGCTGAGGGGTGACCTGATAGAGATATTCAAGATAATGATAGGGTTTGATAGGGTAGATGGAGAGAAAATGTTTCCACTTATGGGGAATCCAAAACAAGAGGTCATAAATATAAAATAGTCACTAATAAATCCAACAGGGAATTCAGGAGAAACTTCTTTACCCAAAGAGTGGATAGAATGTGGAATGCGCTACCACAGGGAGCAGTTGAGGCAAATGGCATAGATGCATTTAAGGGGAAGTTTGATAAGCATATGAGGGAAAAAGGAATAGGGTTAGATTAAGTGAGGAGGGAAGAGGCTCATTTGGAGTACAAACGCCAGCAAAGACCATTTGGGCCAAAAGGCCTATTTCTGTGTTGTTATTTTGATGTAAATTATTCCTGTACCAGTAACTCATATTTCCCATTTTAATTGATGAGCAACATCTCTCGCAACAGTTTACTGAATAACCAATTGTGATACAGCCTAAGCAACAGACAAAGGCATAGGCCAGAAGCTAAGGTGATCTTAAGTATGATCCACTGCGTGCCAAGAAAGCGAACAGACTCATACGACACCTGGCTGGTACTGTCACTCGGGTTTTGTGCCCTGGAAATGCTCGATATGTACTGCCAACTAGTACCTCAGAGGAAGTGTGTTAGTTCTGTTCAATGATGCTAATAGTGGCCATTTTCACTTCATTTAGCATCTTTGTGATTTTGTAATCACAAAATAGCTCTTTAGAGACATTTTTATCTGCCGGAGTTTCTGTTTGATTTGAGCATTCTCGTTTTTGTTTATATTTACCCAACCCCCAGATATTATGGGTTGATGCTGGCATCTAATTATAATTTGGGTTTGGATAGCCTAGACTTTGCTTTGTCTAGCTGGGCTTCACATTCTCATACGTGTGAGAATCATATGTTAAATGGCAGGTTACAAAAATTAGATATACTTGATGCAGCAAAATCATTTATACTTTTACTGAGGAAAAGCAATCCAGCAACAAAAGGACTTAAGTTGCTCAATCAATATTTGTTCTGCAAGTGCACAACAGAGCCACAGGGAACAAGTATTACATAGAAATACATTGAATTTACAGCACAGGAACAGGCCATTCAGCCCAACCGGTCCATGACGGTGTTTATGCTCCACACGAGCGTCCTCCCACTCTATTTACTTCATCTCACCCTATCACCATATCCTTCTATTCCTTTCTCCCTCATGTACTTATGTACCAGGTTCAATCTATGTTGTACTAGGTGATCTCAGCCGGGCCTAGGGAAGGAAAAAGTCAACTATGAGTCCCATTCCTGAACACTGTGCAGTGACTTATGCTGCACAATGGACATCGGTGAGGATAGGATCTGACTACGTTGTGCTGACCACCATGATAGAATAACCAGTTGATACACACTGCCTGAACACACATATAAAGAATGAGGACATGGGCACTGTACCACATAACACAGAACTGTACCTTATCATGAGTTAGTAGAACAGCAGGAAATTGGGAGTCGGGAAATAGCAACTTAAAACCCAGAAAAAGTTGTTGGAGAAAAGTTAAACTCATGGAAAGTTACAGGCTGCTCACACCTGTGAGGAGGAAAAAGGACTGATTGGTGCTGTTGCAGGGAGTTCAGGGATATTAATTCTTTATGATATGACGATCTCCTGTATCTTCTAGGTGCTAGTTCACTGCATGATAAAGAATATGTAAATCAGGGAAGAAAGAGAGCAAGTAACTGTTCACATATATAACGTCAAGGCACCAAAGACTGCAACATAACTCTTCCTGGCTGCTGCACCATAATTGTCCTTCTGAAATGTGCAAAGTCATACTGGTGGCTGCTTGCTATGTTTCAGAATGAAGCAATCAACCAGTAACATTCAGATTATAATTTTAATGATACAAATGAATTAATATGACATTACGAATCAATTGCTTTGAAGAGTTCAAGTCATAATTAGGCATAATTATTAACACTAGTGTAATCATTCCAGCCAAAACAGAAACTGTAATAAGAACATAAGAACATAAGAACATAAGAAATTGGAGCAGGAGTAGGCCAATCGGCCCCTCGAGCCTGCTCCGCCATTCAATAAGATCATGGCTGATCTGATCCCAACCACAAATCTAAAGAACACAAGAAGTCGGAGCAGGACCCGGCCACATAGCCCCTGGGCCCTCTCCGCCACCCACAGGGCATTGACCGATCCGAACTCAGCTTCATGTCCAATTTCCTGCCCGCTCCCCATAACCCCTAATTCCCTTTACTTCTAGGAAACTGTCTATTTCTGTTTTAAATTTATCTAATGATGTAGCTTCCACAGCTTCCTGGGGCAGCAAATTCCACAGACCTACCACCCTCTGAGTGAAGAAGTTTCTCCTCATCTCAGTTTTGAAAGAGCAGCCCCTTATTCTAAGATTATGCCCCCTAGTTCTAGTTTCACCCATCTTTGGGAACATCCTTACTGCATCCACCCGATCAAGACCCTTCACAATCTTATATGTTTCAATAAGATCGCCTCTCATTCTTCTGAACTCCAATGAGTAGAGTCCCAATCTACTCAACCTCTCCTCATATGTCCGCCCCCTCATCCCCGGGATTAACCGAGTGAACCTTCTTTGTACTGCCTCGAGAGCAAGTATGTCTTTTCTTAAGTATGGACACCAAAACTGTATGCAGTATTCCAGGTGCGGTCTCACCAATACCTTATATAACTGCAGCAATACCTCCTTGTTTTTATATTCCATCACCCTAGCAATAAAAGCCAACATTCCGTTGGCTTTCTTGATCACCTGCTGCACCTGCATACCAACTTTTTGATTTTCTTGCACTAGGACCCCCAGATCCCTTTGTACTGCAGTACTTTCCAGTCTCTCGCCATTAAGAAAATAACTTGCTCTCTGATTTTTCCTGCCAAAGTGCATAACCTCACATTTTCCAATATTATATTGCATCTGCCAAATCTCCACCCACTCACCCAGCCTGTCTATATCCCCTTGCAGGTTTTTTATGTCCTCCTCACTCTCTACTTTCCCTCCCATCTTTGTATCATCTGCAAATTTTGATATGTTGCACTCGGTCCCCTCCTCCAAATCGTTAATATAGATTGTAAAGAGTTGGGGACCCAGCACCGACCCCTGTGGAACACCACTGGTTACTGGTTGCCAGTCCGAAAATGAACCATTTATCCCAACTCTCTGCTTCCTGTTCGATAACGAATCCTCCACCCATGCCAGAATATTACCCCCAATCCCGTGATTTTTTATCTTAAGTAATAATCTTTTATGTGGCACCTTGTCGAATGCCTTCTGGAAGTCTAAATACACTACGTCCACTGGTTCCCCTTTATCCACCCTATACGTTATATCCTCGAAGAACTCAAGCAAATTTGTCAGACATGACTTCCCCTTCATAAAGCCATGCTGACTTTGTCCTATTAAATTATGCTTATCTAAATGTTCCGTTACTGTCTCCTTAATAATAGACTCCAAAATTTTACCCACCACAGATGTTAAGCTAACTGGCCTATAATTTCCAGCCTTCTGCCTACTACCCTTTTTAAATAACGGTGTTACATTAGCAGTTTTCCAATCTGCCGGGACCTCTCCTGAGTCCAGGGAATTTTGGAAAACTATCACCAAAGCATCCACAATCCCTACTGCCACTTCCCTCAAGACCCTAGGATGGAAGCCATCAGGTCGAGGGGATTTATCCGCCTTGAGTCCCATTATTTTACTGAGTACCATCTCTTGAGTGATTTTAATCGTATTTAGCTCCTCCCCCCCGAGAGTCCCCTGTTTGTCCAGTGTTGGGATATTCTTAGTGTCCTCTACTGTAAAGACTGAAATAAAATATTTGTTCAGCATTTTTGCCATCTCCATGTTTCCCACCATTAATTTCCCGGTCTCATCCTCTAAGGGACCTATGTTTGCCTTAGCCACCCTTTTTCTTTTTATATAACTATAGAAACTCTTGCTATCTGTTTTTATATTTTTTGCTAATTTCTTTTCATAATCTAACTTCCCTTTCTTAATCAATCCTTTAGTTACTTTTTGCTGTCTTTTGAAGAATTCCCAATCTTCAATCCTCCCACTAAGTTTGGCTACCTTATATGTCCTTGTTTTTAGTCGGATACTATCCTTGATTTCTTTACTTAGCCACGGATGGCTGTCATTTCTTTTACACCCTTTTTTCCTCAGTGGAATATATTTATTTTGAAAGTTGTAAAATAACTCCCTAAATGAACACCACTGCTCATGTACCGTCTTACCCTTTAATCTATTTTCCCAGTCCACTTTAATCAATTCCGCTCTCATACCATCATAGTCTCCTTTATTCAAGCTCAGTACGCTTGTTTGAGAATCAACCTTCTCACCCTCTAATTGGATATGGAATTCAACCATGTTGTGGTCGCTCGTTCCAAGGGGATCCTTAACTAGGACATTATTAATTAATCCTGACTCATTACACAGGACCAGGTCCAAGGTTGCCTGCCCCCTTGTAGGATCAGTTACATACTGCTCAAGAAATCCATCCCTGATGCACTCAATGAACTCGTCCTCAAGGCTGCTCTGCCCAATTTGATTTGTCCAGTTAATATGATAATTAAAATCCCCCATAATTATGGCTGTTCCCTTATTACATGCCCCGACTATCTCCTGATTAATACTTCTTCCAGCAGAGTTGCAACTATTAGGAGGCCTATATACTACGCCCACTAATGTTTTTTTTCCCTTATTATTCCTTATCTCCACCCAAACTGTTTCATTATCTTGATGCTTTGTCCCAATATCATTTCTCTGTATTACAGTGATTCCTTCCTTTATTAACATAGCCACCCCACCTCCCCTTCCTTCCTGCCTGTCCTTCCTGATTGTTAAATACCCTGGCATATTTAATTCCCAGTCGTTGTCACCCTGCAGCCATGTTTCTGTAATGGCCACAAGATCATACCCATACGTAGTTATTTGTGCCGTTCTCAAGTAACATTGCTGATTTGATCAAATATTAATATTTGATCAAATCAGCAATGTTACTTGAGAACAGATATTGTGTCGATTTAATGTTTGTGCTAGTTGTGTGTATATATTTTTTACTTGTTACAGTTTGAGAGATCCTAACCAATACATAGTTATATAGGGAAAGGCATTACATCTAATTTTATTCTGTTATGTCCACTACACTGACCAGGTATTAATTACGATCATATAGTATACCGGAAAATGTTGTGTGGAGAATGGATTGACAGAAATCAAGATGCTAAGCCTTAAAAAAAAGATGTAAACTGTTGTCTGACAAAGAGTCGTTTCACTCATTTTTACAGCTATACTGAATCCACTGTAGCTGCATGCACTCCATGCAATTCAGTAACAAAAATCAATAATATTTGTCATAATTCTGTCATGAATAATCTGGGCAGTCAAGACAACAATCATTCACAGATAATACTGCATTGCAGAACATCTGGAGAAAAAAAGGTTCCGGAAAGATTTTACCACATTGAGCAAAGAGTAATTAATACTAATATTGTTGAAATTGTTACTGCAGATTCCTAATAATTAATGGGTGGGATTTCTCACCTTTTTAATGATATGATGAGCAGATCTCTCACACCATTGTTCAAGGTGATCAGGAGCATTTATGAGAACAGTGGTGTTATGTCAAGTCGTATTATGAGAGGCACTGATTAATCTGAGAACACTAGAGAGGGAGGTTCTGGGAATACTGGGCAGGTCCCAGGATCTGGGAGCACTGGGAGAGGTGTCCTGTGATATGGGAAAATTGGGAAAGAGATCTCTGGGTCTGCGTATGTGACAAGTCTTGGGATCACACAATACCAGCTCTCTAAATTCATGAATTGTGCCTTTAGATTGCAAAATTGCAAATGTCACTCTATTGTTTAAGAAGGGAGGGAGGGGGAAACCAAGTAACTACAGACCAGTCAGTTTAACATCAATTGTGGGTAAGTTACTGGAATCTATCATCAGAGACAGAGGGCTCGATTTTCGCACCCGCGATTGGGTGCGTTCGTGGCGGGGGGGGGGCTGCGAAAATCGGGGATTCCCGGGGCGGGTCTGGAGCCCGGCTCCAACCCGCCCCATTTCCGGGTTCCCCACTGACGCGCTGACATGTGTGCGCAGCCCCCGCATGTGGGACTCCCGCCGGCAATTAAAGCCGGCGGGGTGCCACTTAAATAGTTGAACAGGTACTTCAGGTTGTTTACAGACCTGATTGACCTGATATTTTAGGAGGGGTGGGATTTTGCAACTGACTGAGACTGTTTCCCGTACTGGGGGAAACACTCCCAGTTCAAATGGATGTGTTGTAGCCATCAGCCTGTGGCAGCTGCAAAGGTCCATTTGACAGGTGGGGGGGGGGGGGGAGACCCTCACTCATTGCAGGAGGCCACTCTGTCACTTTGGACAAAGTTTGACCTCCACCACCCTCCTCCTAACAATAAAATTCACCAACTTGCACACTTACCCCGGTGTCCAGACACATGTACCTACCTTGCGGACCCCCTCAGATGTACATCTTCCGGATGGGGGCCGCCGTAGCTGCAGTCATGACCTCCTCGGAGGGCGAACAGCATCACCAGCCTCGCCGGCCATGCCGTCTACATCTGACACGTGGAGCTCCACAACACAGTGGTTTGACACATCCACCTGCACGGCAGGAGGGAGGGCAACCGCAGAGAGAGATGTGTCGCAGAGGGCACTACCCTCGCCACAGGGTCCACAGACCGAGGCTCAGCTTCCTGGACCTCTCTGAGCAGCAGTGCACACGGAGGCTCAGAGTCACTCGACATGTAGTCGTGGACATCTGCAGCCTCCTTCATGCCGAGCTGCTCCCGGCTGGCCCGAGCACCATCTTCTTACCTGTCGCTGTCAAAGTCACCACTGCCCTCAACAACTTCTCCTCCGCATCCTTCCAGGGTGCCACCGGGGACATCGCCGACGTCTCTCAGTCGTTTGCACAAAAGAGCCCTGCAAATACACCTACACCCACTCTGCAGTGACACAATGAGTGGCATCAGTTGTGGGTCTTTATTGTGATCTTCAGGAAAGGGCATTATTGCACAAACCCGACAAGATTCACAAAGACGTGGCAGTAGTGGTGCCAATATAATATGTAATGTGAGTTGATCAGAAATTAAATGTGAGTAAAAACCATGACAAACCCTCACACACCCTTGTGCATCCCCTTCATGCTCACGACACGTTTGCCTTACGCTTCCTACTGCACATATGTGATGCATGCCCTGTGGCTGCATCACAGGTAGTGGCAGGTTGAGTGAGACTGACTGTGAAAGAGATGCACGAGAGGGTGAGTATGAGACAGAGCCATGAGATTGTATGAGGATTGGGTTGAGTGGTAGTGGCGGGATGAGTACTGGCGAGGTGAGTAAGTGCAGGTAAGATGAGGATGAGGTTTGAGTGGGTGTGAGGGGTGATGTGACAGAGTAGTGTTGGCTGCGCAGAAGGAGATGTGGGGTGGGGGCGGTGATGTTGCAGACGGAGTGTAGGGGAATGAGTAAGTGTACTCACTTTGGCTGACCTACTTAGGTCATTGCAGCGCCTCCTGCACTGTATGCAGGTGAGCGATATGTTGTTGGTGCAGGTGACCTCCTCTGCCACCTCGAGCCAGGCCTTCTTGGTGGCAGAGGCAGGCCGCTTCCTCCCGCCCGCCGGGGGGATGATCTCTGTCCTCCCCCTCCTCCTCACCCCATCCAATAAGAGCTGGAGTGAGGCATCATTAACCTGGGAGCAGCCTTCCCCCTGGGCTGCTCCATGCTGTAATTTTTCCTATTTCTTGCAGCATCAGTCAGTGGAGGACTGCCCCTTTAAATAGAGCTCCTCCAGCTGACAGAGCTTACTGCGCATGCGCAGTCCGCCCACCGCGCAGCTTAGCAGTGGGGAACCCAGAAGAACAGGTAAGTGGATCCAATCAGCCTGCGATTGCGTGTGGGGCAGACTGATTTCACCGGGCGCGTTACCCACGTACCCAATCTACCCCCCCGCCGCCATGGTAATATAGGGCCCAGAGTGTCTGGACAAGCATCAGCTGATCAGAAAGTTAGCATGGATTTGTGAAAGGGAACTCATGTCTGACTAATCTCGTTGAATTTTTGAGGAACACATAGGGGTGTATCTGTGGATGTTGTCTATGTGGAATTCAAGAAGGCATTTGAGGACATAACATCATGGCCATTGATATACAATGAGTTATATTTTGGGATTTTTACTGGTGTATTGGAGATTAAATTCCAACAACTGTGTCCCTTTAAAACCATAAAGCCTGATTGCTGTTCAGTAAATATTGAGTGAGGCCTGTATCTAATTGCTGTCGGCTGCCTGTATTTCTCATTTTTTAAGTGCGATTGCAAGTTTAAGCAGGAGTTACAAATATTCCAATTCTGTGTCAATTGAAGCATTTTTGTACATTCCAAATGGCAGCTTTTGATTCATTGGTCCATTTTTAAAAAAAAATGTGACTGAGAAGTGTGGCATTGCTCACTGCAAGTTTGATGATATGCTGTTTTATAAGAACAGGCATACTGCAAGTACTTGGCATTTCCAGCTGCAGGACAGAGTAGTAAGCATGAAGTAACTGGCTTTTTTTTCTTTTATTCAGTTGTTTTGTATCTGGAGCAAAGGGTGACATCTGGACATCTGTGCGCTGATATACTGGGGGTTAAATTGGTTAACCCCCGAAACTGGATGCAGGTATTCATCCTGCCTGAACACTTATCTGAGCCAAGCATTAAAAATCTGCATTGATACGAGGATTCAAGAACATGCGAACTTTCCACCAGCAGGGGGAGCTCGAATCTCTTAAAGGCAGGCGGTCTCTCTGACAGCCAGCCAAAATCTCTTAAAGTTAGCCGGTACCTGTAATTCACTAAAAATAACAGCAGCTGTCTGCATGGAGTCTGAAAAGAGATCAGACATCGCACACGTAAAACACAGATGCAGGTACCGTCCCTCTATTTACAAACTGTTCAGTTATTTTAAGATGTGGAGATGCTGGTGATGGACTGGGGTTGACAATTGTAAACAATTTTACAACACCAAGTTATAGTCCAGCAATTATATTTTAAATTCACAAGCTTTCGGAGACTTCCTCCTTCCTCAGGTAAATGTAAATTTAAATGTGAATTTAAAATAAAATTGCTGGACTATAACTTGGTGTTGTAAAATTGTTTACAGTTATTTTAAAACATTGAATAAAAGTTGTGCACCACTAAATCCCACCTCTTCCAATCTGTATACCTGACATCACAAATCTGTTGGTCCGAGTTGGTACCAGGCCGGCGAGAGAGCGTGCACCAAGGTTCTCTGCTGATGCACTAGAGGCCTTGGTGCTAGAGGTGGACAGAAGGAGGGGCATCCTATATCCGCAGTGGGAGGCAGGAGGGCAAGAGGCCCTCTAGACATCTGCTCAAAAGGCAGTGGGAGGCAGCAGGAACACAGTGAATGTCAGGCGCATAGCACCACTAACATGGATGCAGTGCAGGAAGAAGTCGGGAGCTTTGACATGAGTGGTCAATGTGAGCGAGGTCAACTGTCAAGTGGCATTTCACACCAACTGCACCACTAGCCCATCCACTGTTCCACGAACTATAACCCCCATCACCCACATACCAACAAACTCTTTCAATCAGTATGCAACTCTTCTAATCAGATGCTTCTTCTCACCCTCACACATTACCACTGTCGCAAGCCCCCAACCACAACTCTCAGGCCAAACACACAGGCAGGTATTCAACCATGACAGGCACATCAACCAGACACCCGTCTGGCTTTCTTGCAGGAGAAGGTGGCGTATAACAGGAGGCAGCAAGTGGCAGTGGCATTTAGCCCCTCGAGCCTGTTCCACCATTCAATGAGATCATGGTTTATCTGTGACCTAACTCCATATACCCGCATTAGCTCCATATCCTTTAATACCCTTGGTTCACAGAAATCTATCAATCTCAGATTTAAAATGCACAAGTAAGCTAGCATCAACTGCCGTTTGCAGAAGAGCGTTCCAAACTTCTCCCATCCTTTGCGTGTAGAAGCATTTCCCAACTTCACTCCTGCACGTTCTTGCTCTAAATGTTAGGCTATGTCTCCTTGTCTGAGTATTCAAGTGTAGGAGACCTCCAAAAACAAGTACAAATGCATCATTAGCCAGAAGCAATAATCCAGCAGCTAACCTGTAAATCCTGCATGGTCCCTTTAAATAGCGCTGGTGGGGGGGGTCCTCCAGGCACTCCATGACATGTTCAGATGGTCGCGGTTAAGACAGTGCATTGAGTGGAGAGTTAAGTGCCAAAATGGTGTGTATCACTTTAAATCAGCTTTGCACACTGATCAAACGCATTTTCTCCCTACTTTACATGATGCTGGTGTTCGGTATTTGCACATGCGCTGAACCCTTTACCAAGATGGCGTCCGGCGCATCCAAGACACCATCTTGGATCTCCGGGAGGCCGCATAGCGTCAAAACAACGGGTGCGACACGGCTCAATTTAGCGCCCACTGTTTTTAATATATTTTAATAGACAGATTTCGCCACTGGAAAATATTTGTCTTAGTAAATATAAAACACATAAGAAATTAAATTACTGGTAGTTAATCATGCTAAAATATTGTATATAGCTCCCTAAGGTCGTGTTATTATGGTCTTTATATTTCTGATCTAATGTAGTATATCCACAATTGCTACATTGGCTGTTTTTTTTTTGGACCTATGTATTGTAATTATACCGTCCAACAAAAAAAATGGTATATAAATACCAAACCATCAACTTCAATATAATATAAAATCTAATTCCTGTTACTTTGATGTTTTTTTTAATGAAACCTTCATCTGTCCAAGAAGATAGGAATTGGTGGTACTCAGCAATAGATTAGTAATCAGCGGCAGATTTGTCCACAGCGATGTGAAGTACACATACATCAACGTCAAAAATGAATAATGCACAGTCAATCTCAGTTCACAAGGTCAGAAAATGTAAAACATAATGTAACTGCGCTGAAGCACATGGCAAATACAGTGACTTGCCAATTACATTTAGTCCCAATGCGTCAGTAGTCTTATAACCTTCGAATAAGCAAAAACCATTAAAAAACAATACTAGTAAATTGGAATGTGCAGTTAGTAAAATACAATACATCAGTCTCAAATAGCTGTATTGAATGGTCCATAAACATGACCTCCTGAAGATGAAATTTAATCCATCAGTCACCAAGAGATGGAAACTAATTAGTCAATCAAGAATTTACTTCACTAAACATGTGTATCTGCAATTTTAAGATACTATATTATAACATACCTAAACAATGACCTTTAGAAAGTGAAACAATGTAAACCAGCATTAATGTTGAAGCCTTTGGTGCCTTGTTGACAAGATCCCATTGATTATGGTGTAAAACAAGATTTCATTGATTGTTGAGGTATTGCCAGCTTTAAAGGGAAATCAGAATGACATCAGCTTCATGAATTTTAGTTTCCATGAAATAGAAAGCATCTGTCTGACTCTTGAAGAATACCAATTCACACAAAATACATGCAATGGTTCTAGAAAAGTCAAAAGATGACCAGAACCTTATTTGTACTAATCATTAATGGTTGGGAAAAATGACCATGGACAATGATAGATTACATTTTAGCTGAAAACTTATATTAAATGTTATTATGGTAAGTAAATTGATTGATGATATCGAGGCAGTCCGAAGAGCTGATGCATTTTATCCATTGAATAGAAAGGAACTTGAACTAATAAATTAAATATGTTATTGATGATTTGCCTCAGGTTTAAAAATACTGGGCCATATTTTTCTGTGTATTAATTTTCATGAAAAAGTATACATCCATAAACAACGCAACAAACCCGGTAGAAAATGTTAAGTATTTACATTCATTTGTTTCATAATTCATCTTGCTGCAGCCAAAACACAAAGGCCACAAAATTCTGATCAGGGCCACAATAAACTAATTTGGCAGGGGGATGGGCACCTGGATGAAATTTTAGAGAGGAGAAACAAGGTTCACAGAGGACTGAGAGGGACAAGTAGCACTAGAGTAAAGAATAGTTCAGAATAGGAGGGATCGGACAGGGGGAAAATGCGAGGCAATCCAAGATGAGATTGGAGTGCATGTGCGTAAATGCCCGTAGTGTGCTAAATAAGATTGGTGAGCTGCATTGGCTGTTGTTTTGGATCTACATATTGTAGTTATACCCTCTAGCAAAAAAAAATGATATATAAATGCCAAACCATCAACTTCAACATAATAGTGGCAATAACAGAGACCTGGCTCAAAGAAGGGGAGGATTGTGTACTTAATATTCCTGGCTACAAGGTATTCAGGAAATATAGGGAAGGAAGAAAGGAGGTGGGGGGAGGGGTGGCAAATCAACTATTATAGCACTGGAAAGGGATGATGTAGTTGAGAGGTCAAAGACAGAATCTATTTGGTTAGAATTTAGGAACAATAGAGGAGCTATTATGCTACTGGGTGTATATTATAGGCCACCAAATAGTGGGAAGGAGATAGAGGAGAACATCTGCAGGTAAAATACAGAAAGATGCAAGAACTATAGAGTAGTGATAATGGGGGACTTCAATTATCCCAAGAGAGAATGGGACAGTAACAGTGCAAAGGGCAAAGAGAGGGAGGAATTCCTGAAATGTGTTCAAGAGAACTTTCTGGAACAATGCGTTTCCAGCCCAACCAGGAAGGAAACAGTGCTGGATCTAGTTCTGGGGAATGAAGTGGGGCAGGTGGAGCATGTTTCAGTGGGAGAGGATTCAGGGAACAGTGATCATAATCTCTTTAGGTTTAGAATACTTATGGAAAAGGACGAGGAACAATCAAATGTGAAAATGCTTAACTGGAGGAGGGCAAATTTCAATAAGTTAAAAAAGGATCTTGCCCAGGTGGATTGGAATCAAAAATTGGTAGGCAAAATAGTAATTGAACAATGGGAGATTTTCAAAGAGGAGCTGGTTCAGGTACAGAGTAGACATATCTCTACGAGGGGGAAAGGAAGGGTATCCAAAACTAGAGCTCCCTGGATGACTAAAAATTACAGAGATTAAAATGAAACATAAAAAGGAGGCTTATGACGAATGTAAGATTCATAACACAGTAGAGAACCAGGCTGAATACAGAAAATACAGAGGAGATCTGAAAAAGGGAATAATAGGGGCAAAGTGAGAATATGAGAATAGATTAGCGGCTAACATAAAAGGGAACCCAAAAGGGAACCCCAAAGTCTTTTATAAACCTGTAAATAGTAAAAAGGTAGTCAAAAGAAGCGTGGGACCGATTAGGGACAAAAAAGGAGATCTTCTTGTGGAGGCAGAGGGCTTGGCTGAGGCATTAAATGAAAACTTCGCGTCCGTCTTCACGAGAGAAGAGGATGCTGCCATTGTAGCAGTTAAGGAGGAGGTAGTAGTGATATTGGATAGGATAAAAATAGATAAAGAGAAGGTACTTAAAAGATTGGCAGTACTCAAAGTAGAAAAGGATCCCGGTCCAGATGGGATGCATCCGAGGTTGCCGAGGGAAGTAAGGGTGGAAATTGCAGAGGCTCTAGCCACAATCTTCCAATCCTCCTTAGATATGGGGATGATGCCAGAGGACTGGAGGATTGCAAATGTTACACCCCTGTTCAAAAAAGGGGAGAGGGATAAACATGGCAATTACAGGCCAGTCAGCCGAATGTCAGTGTGGGGAAACTTTTAGAGGCAATCATCCAGGACAAAATTAATTGGCACTTGGAAAAGTATGGGCCAATAAATGAAAGTCAGCATGGATTTGTTAAAAGAAAATGATGTTTGACTAACTTGATGGAGTTCTTTGTGAAAAAATGGAAAGGGTTAATGAGGGTAATGTGGTTGATGTAGTGTATGTGGACTTTCAAAAGGCATTTGGTAAAGTACTACATAATAGTCTTGTTAGCAAAACTAACGCCCATGGAATTAAAGGGACAGTGCAGCACGGTACAAAATTGGCTAGGTGACAGAAAGTAGAGAGTAGTGGAGGACAATTATTTTTCAGACTGGGGGGAAGTATACAGTGTGGTTCCCGAGGGGTCAGTCTTAGGACCACTGCTCTTTTTGATATATATTAATGACCTGGACTTTTTTTTTTATTCGTTCATGGGATGTGGGCATCGCTTGCATTTATTGCCCATCCCTAATTGCCCTTGAGAAGGTGGTGGTGAGCCGCCTTCTTGAACCGCTGCAGTCCGTGTGGTGAAGGTTCTCCCACAGTGCTGTTAGGAAGAGAGTTCCAAGATTTTCAACCAGCGACGATGAAGGAACGGTGATATATTTCCAAGTCGGGATGGTGTGTGACTTGGAGGGGAACGTGCAGGTGGTGTTATAGAGTCATAGAGTCATAGAGTTATACAGCACGGATAGAGGCCCTTCGGCCCATCGTGTCCGCGCCGGCCATCAAGCCCTGTCTAATCTAATCCCATATTCCAGCATTTGGTCCGTAGCCTTGTATGCTATGGCATTTCAAGTGCTCATCCAAATGCTTCTTGAATGTTGTGAGGGTTCCTGCCTCCACAACCCTTTCAGGCAGTGAGTTCCAGACTCCAACCACCCTCTGGGTGAAAAAGTTCTTTCTCAAATCCCCTCTAAACCTCTCGCCTTTTACCTTGAATCTATGCCCCCTTGTTATAGAACCCTCAACGAAGGGAAAAAGCTCCTTAGTATCCATCCTATCTGTGCCCCTCATAATTTTGTACACCTCAATCATGTCCCCCCTCAGCCTCCTCTGCTCCAAGGAAAACAAACCCAATCTTCCCAGTCTCTCATCATAGCTGAAGCACTCCAGCCCTGGTAACATCCTGGTGAATCTCCTCTGCACCCTCTCCAAAGCGATCACATCCTTCCTGTAGTGCAGCGACCAGAACTGCACACAGTACTCCAGCTGTGGCCTAACCAGTGTTTTATACAGCTCCATCATAACCTCCTTGCTCTTATATTCTATGCCTCGGCTAATAAAGGCAAGTATCCCATATGCCTTCTTTACCACCTTATCTACCTGTTCCGCCGCCTTCAGGGATCTGTGAACTTGCACACCAAGATCCCTCTGACCCTCTGTCTTGCCAAGGGTCCTCCCATTCATTGTGTATTCCCTTGCCTTGTTAGTCCCTCCAAAGTGCATCACCTCGCACTTTTCCGGGTTAAATTCCATTTGCCACTGTTCCGCCCATCTGACCAACCCATCTATATCGTCCTGCAGACTGAGGCTATCCTCCTCGCTATTTACCACCCTACCAATTTTTGTATCATCAGCGAACTTACTGATCATACCTTTTACATTCATATCCAAGTCGTTAATGTAGACCACAAACAGCGAGGGACCCAGCACCGATCCCTGTGGTACCCCACTGGCCACAGGCTTCCAGTCACAAAAACAACCTTCGACCATCACCCTCTGCCTTCTGCCACTAAGCCAGTTTTGTATCCAAAGTGCCAAGGCACCCTGGATTCCATGGGCTCGTACCTTCTTGACCAGTCTCCTGTGCGGGACTTTATCGAAGGCCTTACTGAAATCCATGTATACCACATCCACTGCGTTACCCTCATCCACACGCCTAGTCACCCCCTCAAAAAATTCAATCAAATTAGTCAGACATGATCTTCCCTTGACAAAGCCATGTTGACTATCCCTGATTAATCCTTGCTTCTCCAAGTGGAGACTAATTTTGTCCTTCAGAATTTTTTCCAATAATTTTCCTACCACTGATGTTAGGCTCACTGGCCCGTAGTTCCCCGGTTTTTTCCTACTCCCCTTCTTGAATAATGGTTCGACATTAGCGGTTCTCCAGTCCTCTGGCACATCCCCTGTGGCCAGAGAGGTTCTGAATATATGTGTTAGAGCCCCCGCAATCTCCTCCTTTGCCTCACACAGTAGCCTGGGATACATTTCGTCCGGGCCTGGGCATTTATCCATTTTTAGGCCTGCTAAAACCGCCAATACCTCCTCCCACTCGATGTTAATATGTTCGAGTATATCACAGTCCCCCTGCCGTATTTCTATGTCTACATCGTCCTTCTCCATAGTGAAAACAGATGCAAAAAATTCATTTAGAACCCCTCCTACATCTGCCGGCTCCACACACAGATTGCCATTTTTGTCCCTAATGGGCCCTATTTTTTCCCTAGTCATCCTCTTACCCTTAATATACTTACAAAACATTTTAGGATTTTCCTTTATCTTGCTCGCCAGTGTTATTTCATGGCCCCTCCTTGATCTCCTAATTTCTTTTTTAAGTATCCCCCTGCACTTTTTGTACTCCTCTAGGGCTTCCTCCGTCTTTAGCCTTTTGTATCTGCCAAAAGCCCTCCTTTTTTTCCTAATCCATTCTCGTATATCCCCTAACATCCAAGGTTCCCTGGAGTTCTTGGAACCACCCTTGACCTTTACGGGAACATGTTGCCATTGTATGGTCTCAATCTCCCTTCTGAAAGACTCCCATTGCTCCGATGCGGATTTTCCTACAAGCAGCTGATCCCAGTCCATTTTGGCCAGATCCTGCCTTATCCTATTAAAATCGGCCTTCCCCCAATTTAGAACCTTTATTTCCGGCCCCTCCCTGTCCTTTTCCATGACCACCTTAAATCTCACCGAATTATGGTCACTGTCACCAAAGTGCTCACCTACTAGCACTTCTTCCACTTGGCCGGCCACATTCCCTAGAATTAGGTCCAGTACCGCCCCCTCTCTTGTAGGACTTTCTACATGCTGGCTCAAAAAGCTCCCCTGGATGCACGTTAAGAATTTTGTACCCTCTAAGCCTTTTACATTCTGAGTATCCCAGTTAATATTGGGGAAGTTGAAATCCCCCACTATTGTTGTTCCCATGTGCCTGCTGCTCTTGTCCTTCTAGGTGGTAGAGGTCGCGGGTTTGGGAGGTGCTGTCTAAGAAGCCTTGGCGAGTTGCTGCAGTGCATCCTGTGGATGGTACACACTGCAGCCACAGTGCACCGGTGGTGAAGGGAGTAAATGTTTCGGGTGGTGGATGGGGTGCCAATCAAGTGGGCTGCTTTATCTTGGATGGTGTCGAGCTTCTTGAGTGTTGTTGGAGCTGCACTCATCCAAGCAAGTGGAGAGTATTCCATCACATTCCTGACTTGTGCCTTGTAGATGGTGGAAAGGTTTTGGGGAGTCAGGAGGTGAGTCACTCGCTGCAGGACACCCAGCCTCTGACCTGCTCTAGTAGCCACAGTATTTATATGGCTGGTCCAGTTAAGTTTCTGGTCAATGGTGACCCCCAGGATGTTGATGGTGGAGGATTCGGCGATGGTAATGCCGTTGAATGTCAAGGGGAGGTGGTTAGACTCTCTCTTGTTGGAGATGGTCATTGCCTGGCACTTATCTGGCACGAATGTTACTTGCCACTTATCAGCCCAAGCCTGGATGTTGTCCAGGTCTTGCTGCATGCGGGCTCGGACTACTTCATTATTTGAGGGGTTGCGAATGGAACTGAACACTGTGCAGTCATCAGCGAACATCCCCATTTCTGAACTTATGATGGAGGGAAGGTCATTGATGAAGCAGCTGAAGATGGTTGGGCCTAGGACACTGCCCTGAGGAAGTCCTGCAGCAATGTCCTGGGGCTGAGATGATTGGCCTCCAACAACCACTACCATCTTTCTTTGTGCTAGGTATGACTCCAGCCACTGGAGAGTTTTCCCCCTGATTCCCATTGACTTCAATTTTACTTGGGCTGCTTGGTGCCACACTCGGTCAAATGAGGTCTGGAGCCGAGTGGTCCTGGCAGAACCCAAACTGAGCATCGGTGAGCAGGTTATCGGTGAGTAAGTGCCGCTTGATAGCACTGTCGACGACACCTTCCATCACTTTGCTGATGACTGAGAGTAGACTGATGGGGCGGTAATTGGCTGGATTGGTTTTGCCCTGCTTTTTGTGGACAGGACATACCTGGGCAATTTTCCACATTGTCGGCTAGATGCCAATTTTGTAGCTGTACTGGAACAGCTTGGCTAGAGGTGCAGCTAGTTCTGGAGCACGAGTCTTCAGCACTACAGCCGGGCTGTTGTCGGGGCCTATAGCCTTTGCTGTATCCAGTGCACTCAGCCGTTTCTTGATATCACGTGGAGTGAATCGAATTGGCTGAAGACTGGCTTCTGTGATGGTGGGGCTATCGGGCGGAGGCCGAGATGGATCATCCACTCTGCACTTCTGGCTGAAGATGGTTGCAAACACTTCAGCCTTGTCTTTTGGACTCACGAGCTGGACTCCGCCATCATTGAGGATGGGGATGTTTTCAGAACCTCCTCCTCCCATTAGTTGTTTAATTGTCCACCACCATTCACGACTGGATGTGGCAGGACTGCAGAGCTTTGATCTGATCCGTTGGTTGTGGAATCGCTTAGCTCTGTCTATACATGTCGCTTCCGCTGTTTAGCATGCATGTCGTCCTGAGTTATAGCTTCACCAGGTTGGCACCTCATTTTTAGGTACGCCTGGTGCTGCTCCTGGCATGCTCTTCTACACTCCTCATTGAACCAGGGTTGATCCCCTGGCTTGTTGGTAATGGTAGAGTGAGGAATATGCTGGGCCATGAGGTTACAGATTGTGCTGGAATACAAATCTGCTGCTGCTGATGGCCCACAGCACCTCATGGATGCCCAATTTTGAGCTGCTCGATCTGTTCAGAATCTATCCCATTTAGCACGGTGGTAGTGCCACACAACACATTGGATGGTATCCTCAGTGCAAAGACGGGACTTCATCTCCACGAGGACTGTGCGGTGGTCACTCCTACCAATACTGTCATGGAAGATGCATTTGCGACAGGTGGATTGGTGAGGACGAGGTCAAGTAAGTTTTTCCTTCATGTTGGTTCGCTCACCACCTGCCGCAGACCCAGTCTGGCAGTTATGTCCTTCAGGACTCGGCCAGCCCGGTCAGTAGTGGTGCTACCGAGCCACTCTTGGTGATGGACATTGAAGTTCCCCACCCAGAGTACACTCTGTGGACTTAGGCATAGAGGGTATACTTTCAAAGTCTGCAGATGACATGAAACTCAGAAATGTAGTAAACAATGTGGAGCATAGTAACAGACTTGAGGAGGGCATCGACAGACTGATGAAATGGGCAGACACATGGCAGATGAAATTTAAAGCAGAAAAGTGTAAAGTGATGCATTTTGGTGGGAAGAATGAGGAGAGGCAATATAAACTAAATGGTGCAATTTTATAGAGTGTGCAGGAACAGAGAGACCTGGGGATGCACATACACAAATCTTTGAAGGTGGCAGGACAAGTTGAGAAGGCTGTTCAAAAAGCCTATGGGATCCTGGGCTTTATTAATAGAGATATAAGGGATGATTTTAGGAGGCAAATGCGGGTGCTTTGCGGGCAGACGGTTCCAAAAATCACGCAAATCCTGTTTGGGTTCAGAAGCCGGCTTCAACCCGCCGACTTCCGAGTTTCCCAGTGATCCAGCTGTGTGCACGCGGGCGACCCGAAACTGGAAGTCCCACTGGCAATTAAAGCCGGCGGGGTGACAGTTAAAGAGCCAAATGTACCTCATTGAGGTACTTAAGGCACTTTACCTGTGACAGACTAAGTGATTAGAAAGATTTTTAACTGAACTGGGCGGCTTGCCCACCGCTTCTGATTCACGCCTGGTGAAACCAGACATGAAGGACCGGATCAGGGAGCAAGAAACTAAATAAATTAAATTTGAAAATATGCAATGAAGTGAAAACACTAAATGCACCTATCTTTGGAACCTGCTCTGATGTCCGATGTCTCCCATTCCGATGTCCCCCTCTTCACCCTCCCGATGTCCCCCCGATCTTACCCTCCCGATGTCCCCCTGATCCCCACCCGATCTTCCCCCGGTCTTCCCCGATCTCCCCCCCACCCCGGTCTTCCTCTGATCACCCCCCGATCTTCCCCTGATGTCCCCCCGATCTTCCCCCAATCTCCCATCCCCGGTCTTCCCCCGATCTCCTCCCCGCCCTGGTCTTCCCCGCTCCTCCCCCGGTCTTCCCCTCTCCTCCCCCCTGGTCTTCCCCTCTCCTCCCCCCTGGTCTTCCCCTCTCCTCCCCCCTGGTCTTCCCCTCTCCTCTCCCCATCTTCCCCCCTCCTCCCCCAATCTCCCCCGTTCCCCCCACCCCCGGTCTTCCAGTCCAGTGCTGGATGACATCTGGCTCTCTCTCTTTCTGGCCCCTGTCAATCAGGCTAGCTGCTGGGCGCGAAACCTGGAGAGGATGTTAACCACTATCAATCAACGTGCGATCATGTCGAAAACGTTAAGTTTTGTTCATGCGGGTTTGCCACGCGCCCAATCCCCCCCGCCCGCTGCCAACCCACCTTCCCACTAATATCGGGGCCATAGAGTACAAAAGCAAGGAAGTTATGATAAACCTTTATAAAACACTGTTAGGCCTCAGCTGGAGTATTGTGCTCAATTCTGGGCATCACACTTTCGGAAGGATGTCAAGGCCTTCGAGAGGGTGCAGAAGAAATTTACTAGAATGGTACCAGGGATGAGGGACTTCAATTATGTGGAGAGATTGGAAAAGCTGGGGTTGATCTCCTTAGAACAGAGGAGGTTAAGGGAAGATTTGATAGAGGTGTTCAAAATAATTGACGGTTTTGACAGAGTAAATAAAGAGAAACTCTTTCCACTGGCAGTAGGGTCGGTAACCAGAGGACACAGATTTAAGGTGATCGGCAAAAGAGCCAGAGGCGACATGAGGAAACATTTTTTTACGCAGCAAATGGTAATGATCTTGAATGCACTGCCTGAAAGGATGGTGGTACCAGATTGAAGAGTAACTTTCAAAAGGGAATTGGACAAATACATGAAGGGAAAAAAATTACAGGGCTATGGGGAAAGAGCAGGGGAACTGGATAGCTGTTTCATAGAGCCGGAACAGGCACGATGGACTGAATGGCCTTCTCCTGAGCTGGATCGACTATGATACTATGATAGCCGTTAGCAACAGCCATGCCACAAGAGCCCAAGAGATAGGTGCGTGATAGTGCCCAGTTTTTCTAACAAGCTCTGTAATTGGCTACTATTACTTTTCCCAAGATAAAAAGTCCAGTGATCCCTGTGCCCAAATTCTCAATATGTACTCCTGCGACAAGTTCCACAACAGGACTGTGAGCATCTGGACAAGTACTGTTATCCTTTTGGCAATGTATTGACATTACATGACCTGTTAACTCTTGTGCACAATGAATGTGTACGATATAACATGCTGCAGATCATAGACTATGATTAATATAACATACACCAATATGTCTGCAAACTGTCTAACTGCCTTAGGTCATATGTCTTCAACAGCTTCCCCCGATTAATCTTGCAATTCTCACTTCCTTTTTTCTATCTGTTCTTGAGATGACAAAACTGGCAATGCTGCATTTATTGCCCTCAGAAGATGCTGGCGGGCCTCCTTCTTGAACTGCTGCAGTCCTTGTGGATGGTGCTCCCATTATGGTATTAGACAGGGAATACCAGGATATTGATCCATTGATGATGAAGGAATGGTGATTTACATCCAAGTCAGAATGGTTGGGGGGAACTTGGAGATAATGCTGTCAACGTGATATTGCTGCTCTTGTCGTTCTCAGTGATAAAGGTCACAGGGGAGAAAGGTGCTGTCAAAGTAACCCTGGTGAGTCGCTTTGCAACCATGAATCCTTGAGATCATATATACCGCAGCATAATGTGCTGGTGATGGAGGGGATGGATATTGATTTCATGGCAGGGGCACCAATCAAGCAAACTGTTCAATCCTTGATGGTTTTGAGCTTCTTGAATGTTGTTGGGATGCCATTAAAAGTCATAGGAAGGTGGCTAGGCTTTCCCATGATTGAGATGGTCATTACCTGGCACTTAAATGGCACAAATGTTACTTGTCTTTTGTTAGCCCAAGGCTGGATGTTATCCAGGTCATGCTGTAGGCTGACATAGGCTGCTTTATTCACTACTTTATACTCGCATCTATTTCTTTTCCCCAACACTCGCAAAGTAAGATTATTCACAGAGCACCAACCTTACAGAGGCTCTTAAATTTTATAACAGCGTATAGAAAGTCGCATAAAACAGTGCATTGTTTCCTGTATTTGTCCTGACTTTATTCTTTCTCCTCCCCTTTTCTTCCATCGATGTTTGTCCTAGTTTCATATTCTTTTTTGACCAAATGGGGCTCCTGATTTACAGATCCCCCGCAATGTATTGCAGCTTCAGCATCTCTGTAATCTGCACTAAAGCAATCTTAGCTACATAATCTCTTTAAGCCACTCTGCGAGTAACTGAATCTCTACATAGCCACAGAGATCTTGGATGGGGGGATTCCATGACTAAGGTCATGCATGGACAGTGGAAGGAGTGTTAGATCATAATGGAATGCACTGCCTAACAGGGTGGTGGAAGCAGATTCAATAGTAACTTTCAAAAGGGAATGGATATATACTCGAAGAGGAAAAATTTGCAGGGTTATGGGGAAAGAGCGGGGAAATGTGATTAATTGGGTAGCTCTTTCAAAGAGCTGGCACAGGCACGATGGGCTGAATGGCCTCCTTCTGTGCTGTATGATGCTGTGGTTCTATGATCGAATATCTTTTACCTGGTAAGAAAAATGGTATCAGCAACTCCTCCCCCTAATAAAAAAAATCTGCTAAAATATGCTGAATACCAGAAAATATTCAGCTTGCTACTTGACATTCACTACCCACAAGAGACTAATTCACTCACAGGTTATCAGATCAGATCACTCACTGAATATTTTTGGTGTTCAACAAAACCCTGGTGGATATTCTATTTATACCTCCAGCAGCAGAATAACAGGAGGAGATAACAAGCTCTAATGTAGCAGTTCTTGGGACAAAAAATCAATATGTGAAAGCAACCAAATACACTGAGATTAAATTCCTCTGTATCACAGGAACTGTTAATGGCCTTCCATTCAGCATTGTTCATAACAACAACCAGAATAGGCATTATTGAAAGCAATCAAAGCCTGGCACAAGGAGATTGGTGCAGCTTGCTTGGCAATGGTGCAGTATCTAGAGTTTATCTCACTCATCAGAAAGACCTTAACAACCCACTTCTGATTAGGAACATAGGAACATAGGAACATAGGAACAGGAGTAGGCCATTCAGCCCCTCGTGCCTGCTCCGCCATTTGATAAGATCATGGCTGATCTGTGATCTAGCTCCATATACCTGCCTTTGGCCCATATCCCTTAATACCTTTGGTTGCCAAAAAGCTATCCATCTCAGATTTAAATTTAGCAATTGAGCTAGTATCAATTGCCGTTTGCAGAAGAGAGTTCCAAACTTCTACCACCCTTTGTGTGTAGAAATGTTTTCTAATCTCACTTCTGAAAGGTCTGGCTCTAATTTTAAACTGTGCCCCCTACTCCTAGAATCCCCAACCAGCGGAAATAGTTTCTCTCTATCCACCCTATCTGTTCCCCTTAATATCTTATAAACTTCGATCAGATCACCCTTAACCTTCTAAACTCTAAAGAATACAACCCCAATTTGTGTAATCTCTCTTCGTAACTTAACCCTTGAAGTCCGGGTGTCATTCTAGTAAACCTACGCTGCACTTCCTCCAAGGCCAATATGTCCTTCCGAAGGTGCAGTGCCCAGAACTGCTCACAGTACTCCAAGTGCGGTCTAACCAGGGTTGTATCACCTCCTTAGATATGGGGGTGGTCCCAGAGGACTGGAGAATTGCAAATGTTACACCCTTGTTCAAAAAAGGGTGTAAGGATCGACCTGGCAATTACAGCCCAGTCAGTTTAACCTCGGTGGTGGGGAAGCTTTAAGAATTGATAACCATAGAATCATAGAAATTTATGGCACAGAAGGAGGCCATTTGGCCCATCGTGGCTGTGCTGGCTGAAAAAGAGCCACCCAGCCTAATCCCACTTTCCAGCTGTTGGTCTGTAGCCTTGTAGGTTACGGCACTTCAAGTGCACATCCGAGTACTTTTTAAATGTGATGAGGGTTTCTGTCTCTACCATCCTTTCAGGCATTAAGTTCCAGATCCTTACCACCCTCTGGGTGAAAACAATTCTCCTCAACTCCCCTCTAATCCTTCTACCAATTACTTTAAATCTACGCCCCCTGGTTATTGACCCCTCTGCTAAGGGAAATAGGTCCTTCCTATCCACTCTATCTAGGCCCCTCATAATTTTATACACCTCAATTAAATCACCCCTCAGCCTCCTCTGTTACAAAGAAAACAGCTTATCTAACCTTTCCTCAGAACGAAAATTCTCCAGTCCTGGCAACATCATCATCAGTCTCCTCTGTACCCTCTCTAGTGCAATCACATCTTTCCTGTAATGTGGTGACCAGAACTGTACGCAGTACTCTAGCTGTGGCCTAGCTAATGTTTTATACAGTTCTAGCATAACCCCCCTGCTCTTATCTTCTATGCCTCGGCTAATAAAGGAAAGTATCCCGTATGCCTTCTTAACCACCTTATCTACCTGTCCTGCTACCTTCAGGGATCTGTGGACATGTACTTCAAGGTCCCTTTGTTCCTCTATACCTCTCAGTATCCTCCCATGTATTGTGTATTCTCTTGCCTTGTTTGCTCTCCCCAAATGCATTACCTCACACTTCTCCCGACTGAATTCCATTTCTCACTATTTTGCCCACCTGACCAGTCAATTGATATCTTCCTGCAGTCTATACCTTTCTTCCACACCATGAAGTAGTTGGCCAACTTTTGTATCATCTGCAAACTTCTTAATCAAGCCCCCTACATTTAAGTCTAAATCATTGATATATACTACAAAAAGCAAAGAACCTAGTACTGAGCCCTGCGGAACCTGACTGGAAACAGCCTTCCAGTCACAAAATCACACCCATCAAACATTACCCTTTGCTTCCTGCCATTGAGCCAATTTTGGATCCAACTTGCCACTTTCCCTTGGATCCTGTGGGCTTTTACTTTTCTGACCAGTCTGCCATATGGGACCTTGTCAAAAACCTTGCTAAAATCCATGTAGATTACATCAAACATGCTACCCTCATCGACCCCCCTTGTTACCTCCTCAAAAAATTCAATCAAGTTAGTCAGACATGACCTTTCCTTAACAAATCCATGCTGACTGTCCTTGATTAACCCATGCCTTTCTAAATGATGATTAATATTGTCCCTCAGAATTTTTTCCAATATCTTACCTACCACTAAGGTTAGACTGACTAGTAATCTATCCCTTTCTCCCTTTTTAAACAATGGTATAACGTTAGCAGTCCTCCAATCCTCCAGTACCACACCTGTAGCCAGAGAGGATTGGAAAATGATTGTCAGAGCCTCTGTTATTTCCTCCCTTGCTTTTCTTAACAGCCTGGAATACATTTCAGGCCTGGCGATTTATCTACTTTCAAGGATGCTAAATTCCATAATATTTCCTCTCTCACTATGTTTATCCTATCCAATATTTCACACTTCTCCTCCTTAACTACAATGTCTGCATCGTCCCCCTCTTTTGTGAAGACAGACGCATTAAAAACCATACCCACGTCTTCCGCCTCCACACATAGGTTACCTTCTTTGGTGTCTAATAGGCCCATACTCTTTCCTTATCTTCTTGTTCTTTATGTATGTATAAAACATTTTGGGGGCTTTTCTTGATTTTACTTGCCAATATTTTTCATGCCCTCTCTTCGCTTTCTAATTTCCTTTTTAATTTCACCCCTGCACTTTCTCTACTCCTCTCGGCTTTCTGCCTAATCTGGGACAAAATTAATAGTCACTTGGACATGTGTGGATTAAAAGGAAAGCCAGCATGGATTTGTTGGAGGCAAATCGTGTTTAACTAACTTGATTGAGTTTTTTGATGAGGTAACAGAGAGGGTTGATAAAGGCGATGTGGTTATGTTGTGTATATGGACTTACAAAAGGCATTCGATAAAGTGCCACATACTAGGCTTGTCATCAAAATTGAAGCCCATGGAATAAAATGGACAGTGGCAACATGGATACAAAATTGGGTAAGTGACAGGAAACAATAGTGGTGAACGGTTGTTTTTCGTCCTGGAGGAAGATATACAGTGGGGGTCCCCAGGGGTCGGACCACTGCTTTCTTTGATCCTTATTAATGACTTAGACTTGGGTATACAGGGCACAGTTTCAAAATTAGCAGATGACACAAAACTTGGAAGTGTAGTAAACACTGAGGAGAATAATAATAGACTTCAAGAGGACAGAGACAGGCTGGTGGAATGGGCGGACACATGGCAGATGAAATTGAATGCAGAAAAGTATGAAGTGATACATTTTGGCAGGAAGAATGAGGAGAGGCAACATAAACTAATTGGTATAATCCTAAAGGGGATGCAGGAACAGAGATACCTGGGGGTATATGTGCACAATTCTTTGAAGGTGGCAGAACAGGTTGAGAAAGCGGTTAGAAAAGCATACGGGATCCTGGGCTTTATAAATAGAGACATAGGGGTCAATTTTAGGATGGCTGAGCGGGTGCGTTCGTGGAGGGGGGGGTTTGCTAAAGTCGGGGAATCTCGGAGCGGGTCTGGAGCCCGGCTCCAACCCGCCCACTTCCGGGTTCCCCAATGACGTGCTTCGATGCGCACGCAGCCCCAGCTTGCGGGAGTCCCACCTGCAATTAAAGCCGGCAGGATGCCACTTAGAGCAATTAATTACATAGTTCAGGTCATTTGCAGACCTGATTGACATGATATTTTAGGAGGGGTGGAATTTTCATCTCAACACAGCGTACTGTTAGCAGTTCTGGGCACCGTACCTTCGGAAGGACATATTGGCCTTGGAGGGAGTGCACCGTAGGTTTACTAGAATGAAACCCGGACTTCAAGGATTAAGTTACGAGGAGAGATTACAGAAATTGGGGTTGTATTCTCTGGAGTTTCGAAGGTTAAGGGGTGATCTGATCGAAGTTTATAAGATATTAAGGGGAACGGATAGGGTGGATAGAGAGAAACTATTTCCGCTGGTTGGGGATTCTAGGAGTAGGGGGCACAGTCTAAAAATTAGAGCCAGACCTTTCAGAAGTGAGATTAGAAAACATTTCTACACACAAAGGATGGTAGAAGTTTGAAACTCTGTTCTGCCAACTAGCTCAATTGCTAAATTTAAATGTGAGATGGATAGCTTTTTGGCAACCAAAGGTATTAAGGGATATGGGCCAAAGGCAGGTATATGGAGTTAGATCACAGGTCAGCCATGATCTTATCAAATGGCGGAGCAGGCACGAGGGGCTGAATGGCCTACTCCTGTTCCTATGTTCCTATGTTTCCTGTGCTGGGGGAAACACTCCCAGTTGAAACAGACGTGTTGCAGCCACCAGCCAGTGGGAACTGTAAAGGTCCATTTGACAGGTTGGGGGGAAACACTCACTCATTGCAGGAAGCCACTCTGTCACATTAGACAAAATTTGGCCTCCACCACCCTCTTCCTAACACTAAAATTCACCAATTTGGAACCTTAACCATGGTGTGCAGACACATGTACCCAACTTGCGGACCCCCTCAAACATACACCTTCCGGATGGGGGCCGCCGTCGTTGCAGTCATGACCTCCTCGGAGGGCGAACAGCATCACCAGCCTCGCCGGCCACGCCGTCCACCTCAGACACGTGGAGCTCCACAACACAGTGCTGTGACACATCCACCTGCACAGCACGAAGGAGGGCAACCGCAGAGAGAAATGCGTTGCAGGAGGCACTACCCTCACCACAGGGTCTACAGACCGAGGCTCAGCTTCCTGGACCTCTCTGAGGAGCAGTGCACACGAAGGCTCAGAGTCACTCGACATGTAGTCGTGGACATCTGCAGCCTCCTTGATACCGAGCTGCTCCCGGCTGGCCCCAGCACCATCTTCTTACCTGTCACTGTCAAAGTCACCACTGCCCTCAACTTCTTCTCCTCCGGATCCTTCCAGGGTGCCACCGGGGACATCGCTGGCGTCCCTCAGTCGTCTGCACAAAAGAGCCCTGCAAATACACCTACACCACTCTGCAGTGACCCCATGGGTGGCATCAGGTGTGGGTCTCCAAGGTGATCCTCAGGAAATTATTGCACAAGCCAGACAGGATTTGCACAGATGTGGCAGAAGTGGTGATAACATTTAATGTGAGTGGCAAAAGAAACAAATCTAAATGAAAAACATGACATTCCATCATACACCCTTGTTCATCCCCTTTGTGTTCATAAAACCTTAGCCTGACGTTTACGGTAGCCCCTACGTGATGCTACCCCTATGGCTTCAGCAGAGGTAGTGGCAGGTTGCTCTTGTTCATGCCCTGACCGATTAAATGCTTTGGGCCTACGTCCTCTGGGTTTTGGTGCTCGTGAGGGCCCCTCCAAAGACTGCTCCACCTGCACCTGTGCAGGGGCAGACTCGACCACCAGGAGAGGAGGCACCATTGCAGGTACTGGTTGAGAGGGGGGCAACCGGTGAGATATGGGAGCGCTTTGAGTGGCGTCCCCACTTCCATATCCCCTTTCGCCATCATCCCTCTCCTGGGCCAGGCCCACGTCACTCCTTCCACCCTGATAGATGGCAGTTTGGAGGACTTGTGTGAAGCCTTGGAAGGCCAGTTGTAACATATATCTCAGCCTGTTTAAGGCGGCAGAATGTTGCTCACCCTGAATCCCAACGGCCATTGTCAGGGCCTGAATGGACTCATTGTTGAGCCATGCTTGAAGTTTGAGGGAGGCTAGCCTTGCCTCCATCGCAGACATTCCCGCACCTACCCGCGACAGTATCTCAGAGGTGCCTTCACGTCCCTGTGACAGTATTTCACTCATGCAAGAGTTGGACCCCTCCATCCTCTGCGTGATTGTGGAGAGTGCACGTGGCAACTGTTCCAGTACCTCGGTAATGTGTTACTGCCCCTCGCAGAGCCTGGAGAAGAGTGCTCCCACCGACGCGGACTCTCCACGGCTGCCCCTGCCATCAGGGTCTGCTCGTGCTCACATGTACGTGGTGACTCACCATGTGCAACCCCAATTAACTGAGGACAGGAAGCCACCGATGTGTGTGTATCTGCGCTGGTGGATGGCTGGCTCAGATGTGACGATGCCCCCTCAGAGGCCGGCAGGTCCTCTGTGGAATCGCCCTCCGCAGTCACGGCGCTCGCAGATGGCCCTGCAAGAGAACAGAAAGCAACATTAAGCATGTGGACAGATGTTGAGCTGCTGCAGATGCCAAGTGATGTTAAGATCATTCGCTATCATGAGTGTTGAGCGTGAGATTTATGTCACCAGCCGCTTGTGCGCTCCCAGTCTCGGTGTCCACCACGGACAGACACTCCGGCGTATGGCTTAATTCCAGTGCCTGCTGCTCTGCGTCGGTGAGGACCACCTGGCGTGGCGGGCCCCCTCCGGTCCATGCCCTCTCCCAGGCATTCTGGCATCTCTTCTCCTATCAAGGCAAAACACAGAGAGGCGTGATTGATTGATGGTTGCATAGTGACCCGCTGCATGCATTGGTGTGGGTGGGGGTGACCGTGAGGGAGATGCATGGGAGGGTGCATGTGAGATGTAGCCATGAGATTGTATGAGGGTTAAATTGCCTGGTAGTGTTCGAATGGGAACTGGGGCAGTGAGTAAGTGCAGGCAAGGTGAGGATGATGGTTGAGTGGATGTGAGGAGTGATGCGAGAGTGTTGTGGTGGCAATGCAGAAGGAGCTGTGTGGTGGTGGAGGTGATGTGGAAGACGGAGTGTGGGAGAATGCGTAATTATATTCACTTTGGCTGACCTGGTTAGGTCATTAAAGCGCTTCCTGCACTGGACCCAGGTTCGGGAGATGTTACTGCTGCTGGTGACCTCCTCTGCCACCTCGAGCCAGACCTTCTTGGTGGCAGAGGCAGGCCACTTCCTCCCGTCCGCTGGGAAAAACGTTTCCCTCCTCCTCCTGACCCCATCGAGCAGCACCTGGAGTGAGGAGTCGGAGAACCTTGGAGCAGCCTTGCCTCTGGGCTGCTCCTTGCTGCCAATTTGGTTCTTCGCTGCAGGAGGAGCATAGGAGGACTGCCCCTTTAAATAGCACTCCTCCTGCTGACAGCCTGTGATGCGGGTGCGCAGTGCGCACGCTGAGCAGGTCTGCAACGGGAAATCCGGAAGCACGCGTAAGTACCTTCAATTAGGCTGCGATCGTGTGTGGAACACATCGATTTCAGTGGGCGTGTTACCCACATGCCCAGTCGACCCCCCACTGCCAACCCGCTTCCCTCCTAATATCGGGGCCATAGAGTACAAAAACAAGGAAGTTATGTTGAACCTTTATAAAACAGTGGTTCGGCCACAACTAGAGTATTGTGTCCAGTTTTGGGCACTGCGCTTTAGGAAGGATGTGAAGGCCTTAGAGAGGGTGCAGAAAAGATTTACTGGAATGGTTCCAGTTACGTGGATTGACTAGAGCAGCTGGGGTTGCTCTCCTTGGAGCAGAGAAGGTTAAGGGGAGATTTGATAGAAGTGTTCAAAATCATGAAGGGTTTAGATAAGGTAAATAAAGAGAAACTGTTCCCATTCGCAGCAGGGTCGAGAACCAGAGGACACAGATTTAAGTTGATTGGCAAAAGAACCAAAGGTAACATGAAGAAAAACTTTTTTACACAGAGAGTAGTTATGATCTGGAATGAGCTGCCTGAAAGGGTGGTGGAAGCAGATTCAATCGTGGCTTTCAAAAAGGAATTGGTTAAATATTTGAAGGGAAAAAAATTTACAGGGCTGCGGGGAAGAGCGGAGGAATGGGACTAACTGGATTGCTCTTACAAAAAGCTGGCATGGGCTCGATGGGCCGCTAGGCCTCTTCCTGTCCTGTAACCATTCTATGTTCTATGATACACGTGAGTCATTAAAGGCTGCCTCTGCTCATAGGATAAAGTTCATGCTGTATCTCATTTCTATCCACTGTGCATAAATACTGAACCTTTGGCATAGATGTTACAATAATATTCAGCCACAGATAACTGCAAAAGTCAATGAAATGTCATAGCCTGAGTAGTCAGAGAAATGCAGAGATATTAAGACACATTTATTGCAGAGATGACAGAAATTGGCCTGGATCATTTTCTTCATTTGTAACTCATAGGCCAGTTGCACCACATATTTTGAATCCGTCTGCTTCTTATTGACGCAAACTCTATTGTGCAACTCCGCTGTGGAGTTGCCTGAAAATTTAGGGAAGAGAAATGAGACCACCCCCAGGAGGTTGTCTCACACTGTGTCTGGTTCACATCAGCTGCAGTATAACTGCAATCAGTGCACAGCAACATTTACAGTGTTCCTAGGCGGTCCAACTGAGTTTTTAAACTTAATTTTTAATCTTTTTAATATTGTACAGTCAATATCCCATTTGTTCTTTGTTAACATAAAAATGTAACTGGCATTCGGATGATAGAGATAGGATGCTTGCATACCATGGACTCCATGTTCAACGACCAGAAAATAACATGGAAGCACATCCCTCCTAATAGTCACCAGACAAATCCCAGCATTTCTTACCCTTTCTGAGCTTCTTCTTGCATTAAATTATTTTCTCCATGACTTAGAACTCAGGTTTATCAGCACCTTGTCACTCCAAGCAGGCATCCTAAATGCAATCATAAGGATTGGGTGGTACACTGCCCTTTCATGTCTGGGATCTAGGATGATAATCCAGTTTAAACTGATAGGGATGACAATTTCCTTTCCCTCTGCTGACTGTAAAGATTCAATATGAATTGAGTTTATGCTTTCCATCAATTCCTGGAAGTATAGATCCACAGTGTAAAGCTCATTCTAGAAGCTACAGGGATCATTTTCATTTTTGGTGTAAAATCGGGCGGAGTGCATAACGGGCAATCAATTCACTACTGCTCGTTTTCCGCTCTCGCCAAAAGTGAAAACTATCCTGCACAAGGATGACTGGAATTAGGAAATGGAAAAAAACCATGCTGCTGCAATATGAGGGTTTTTTCTAAGGTTGAGGATCTGATGCATTGTTGAGGCAAAGTAGAGAAAGCTATACTTTGCATCTCGTTTGTACTATATCTGACCTGGGAATGCTTGTTGGCAGCACTGGATGACCGGAATAGGAGACTGTTCATTTCCCAGTACTGACATGTTTTGCCTTGATGAGCTTTCAGTTCATGGCAGTGGAAGTTGCTGCTTCTTCTGCTTTTAACATAATGCATTGAATTGCAGACTATTATTCATAGCACAGAATTTAAAACAGAATTTTAATTGTTCTTCATTATTTTTCCTTTTTTTTAGTTTTGACTCTTATTAATCATAGAATCATAGAAAGGTTATAACATGGCAGGAGGCCATTCGGCCCATCGAGTCCACGCCGGCTCTATGCAAGAGCAATCCAGCTGGTCCCACTCCCCCACCCTATCCACGTAGCTCTGCAAATTTTTTACTTTCAAGTACTTATCCAATTCCCTTTTGAAGGCCATGATTGAATCTGCCTCCACCACCCCCTCGGGCAGTGCATTCCAGATCCTAACCACTCACTGTGTAAAAAAAGTTTTTCCTCATGTCACCTTTCGTTCTTTTGGCAATCACCTTAAATCTACATCCTCTGGTTCTCGACCCTTCTGCCAATGGGAACAGTTTCTCTCTATCTACTCTGTCTAGGCCATTCATGATTTTGAACACCTCTATCAAATCTCCTCTCAACCGTCTCTGCTCTAAGGAGAACAACCCCAGCTTCTCCCGTCTATCTATGTAACTGAAGTCCATCATCCCTGGAATTATTCTAGTAAATCTCTTCTGCACCCTCTCTAAGGCCTTCACATCCTTCCTAAAGTGCGGTGCCCAGAACTGGACACAATGCTCCAGTTGTGGCCGAACCCATGTTTTATAATCGTTTATCATGGCTTCCTTACTTTTGTACTCTATGCCTCTATTTATAAAGCCCAGGATCCCATATGCTTTTTTAACTGCTTTCTCAACCTGCCCTGCCTCCTTCAATGATTTGTGCACATATACCCCCAGATCTCTCTGCTCCTGTACTGCTTTTAGAATTGTGCCCTCTAGTTAATATTGCCTCTCCTCGTTCTTCCTACCGAAATGTATCACTTCGCATTTTTCTGCATTATATTTTATCTGCCATGTCTCCACCCATTCCACCAGCCTGTCTATATCCTCTTGAAGTCTATTACTATCCTCCTCACTGTTCACTACCCTTCCAAGTTTCGTGTCATCTGCAAATTTTGAAATTGTGCCCTGTACACCCAAGTCCAAGTCATTAATATGTATCAAGAAAAGCAGTGTTCCTAGTACTGACCCCTGGGGAATATCACTGTACACCTCCCTCCAGTCAAGAAGATAGCACTTGTATTCTTCTACAATGGAGCTGAGAGTCCATCATGGAGTGGGGATTAGGTGCAGAGGGAGAGGGAGGTGCTAATTGCTAAGATGATGTTATACGCCTGAAAGTCAAGTCAAAGCGACACCCAGGAAAACAGTAAAACAACTTAATTTGTCACTTCTTCCTGGGAAGGAGAAGCCAACTCAACACTCAACTTTGTCCAGTACTCATTCCTTGAACTCAGCTTCCAGTCTTTTCTTTCACATTTTGTAACCTAACTAATTGTTCTTTAAGGAGCTGTTCCAGAGAACAATTTTCATCACATTTTGCACATTGGCTCCATGTTATTGGTTATAGGCCAGTTGTATTACAGGTTATTGATTTTTTTTTATATGTTATATGCAGAGAGCAGATAGCCTCATTTTCCCCACAGGAAGCGAGAGCTTCAAATCTGTTTGAGAGCATAAGTTGCTTTGGGTGCCCCTGTTCTAGCCTCCCATTCCTGCCTTTCCTCGATGTTTGGATAGTTGCTCGTCATTCTTCATCCACTGTCTGGTCCATACCTGGACTACTAGTCTCTCAAACTCTCACTCCAAAAACTGCTCTTCCTCCCTGATGTTTCGGATTGTCTCCATCTTCTTCTCAAGTTCTAAGATTTTGAGCAATGTGAGTTGGTGACCCTTCCCACAGACCTGTTTGCCCGAGTCAATACCTGGTGCTATAAGCTCCCCTATCTTATAGGAATGACACATCCTGTCCCTGCTTGTGTTGACATTTTTGGGCTTAGTTAGTTTGTTCTACTTTAAAGTTTTTATTACTTGCGTATAACATCAGCTTAGCACTTAGCACTTCCCTCCCGCTCTGCACCTAATCCCCACTCCATGATGCGCTCTCAGCTCTATTGTAGAAGAATACAAGTGCTATCTTCTTCAAACCCAATGTTAACTTAAACATCACAATATTTTCTGTCTTCACAGCACTTCACCAGGATGACTGTCATTAAACAGTTAACGGTCCACTGGGGCTTCATCTTATCTGCATTCTACTTGACAGATAAATTTCTAAAGTGTTCATTTGTTCTTGTATTTTTTTCTATGTGTACTGGGTCACTCCCCTTTTGCCATCCACTGTATTGTAATCTATATGCTGTAACCCATAGTCTGCCACAATAATAACTCTTAGTCGTGCGTGCTGTTGACCTGATTCTGATTATTTCCCTTGAAGCTGTTTGTGCAGAATTTTAGAAATTTGTTCTAACAATTCTGTTCAGTGAAAGCATCAACTTTGGAAATAAGCACAATTTCTAGCAGTATAGTTTGATTTGTGATTATAATTCTAGCTCTCATTTCATCGTCTACTCCTCTCATCAACTGTTCAAATCACAGCTCTTTCATAGCTGTAGAAGGTAAATCTGCATACATCTTAACATATAAACTCACTGAGAATGCAAGTAAAGTATAAAACTAGCTACTTGCTTTATTTTCTCTGAGGCAGGAATGAGGCTGAACACATATCTCTTGAGAACTGCAAAAAAGTTCCAGTCACCTATTGCTCATGCAACTAACTGGTAGGGATGTCTGCTAAACCCAACTGAAAATCTAAACCGACACGAACTTGGCAACTTCAGGTTTATTCATAGATGCATTCAAGGGGAAGCGAGATAAGTACATGAGGGAGAGAGGAATAGAAGGATATGGTGATAGGGTGAGGAGGCTTGTGTGACGCATAAACACCAGCACAGATCTGTTGGGCTGAATGGCCTGTTTTTGTGCTGTAAATTCAATGTAATTCATATAAAGTTGCAAATTTAATCCAATCTGTTTTTAATTCATTCTCGGGATGTGGGCGTCGCTGGCAAGGCTGCCATTTATTGCCCATCCCTAATTGCCCTTGAGAAGGTGTTGGTGAGCATTCTTCTTCAACTGCTGCAGTCTGTGTGGTGAAGGTGCTCTCACCATGCTGTTAGGTAGGGAGCTCCAGGATTTTGACCCAGCTACTTAGACTTGTATGTGCTTTGCCCCATTGTCTCTTTTTTAAATGGAAGTCTGAATATGCAAAGGCATTGAGGTCCCACAATTAGAGTGTATGTCACCATGGGGGGAGGGTTTTTTTTCGACTTTGACCCACAACAAGTGTGAGGTTGGCAGAGCAGCCGTGCCATTTGCCTAAAGCTGGTGTCGTGAGGCCTGGACCATTTTCAGGTTCAGGCTTCATTTGAATGCAGCCGGTGAGCTGCGGACACCAAATGGGGAAAACAGCCAGCTTCTATGCTGAGCCAAGTGGCAGGTTGGACCGGTGGTGGGGGGATGGGAAGCGTTGGGGGGAACTGATCCCGGGAAAGGGCAAGCACAGGCCAGCAGTGGGCTGCAGTATTTTTCCAGAGCCAGGAGGAGAATTCCTGCACCCTGTGCCCCAAGAAATAAGAGGAAAAAAGCTTGGGGCCCTTTTGTGGAGTGGCCATCAGCAGTCCCTTTAAAGGCCATTGGTTAAGCCACTAACTGCCTCATACAAATGGGTGGAGCGTGCACAACATTCGTACTTCAAAATTGCAATTGGGGTCCTACAACGGTGCAGGACACTGATTTGCATAGTTAAACAGCTTTCTGCCCAAAACAGACTGTTCAATCATTTACAGATGTGCCTGAAAATCACATTAGTGGGCCTTGGGTGGCTAAGGCTCCTCCCTCCCACCCCCCACCACTCCCCGATTTTTCTCTGCTGGCTGTCCATATTTCAGGTGAGAAATAGGCGGGCGGTAATTGAAAATCATCCCCCATATTTATTCTCTCAAGTTTGCCATAATTATTATGCTAGGCCAGCAGTCATAGTAATAAAGGTATTTTTGTGTCATTTGTTTAATGACTATAATAACTATTAGTCCAATGAGATGTTTGATTCCTGGTGGTTTAAGCAAGTATAAAAGTAAGAATGTAGGAACAATAAAAGGCCATCTAGTTCACTGCAACATCAGGTCTCTCACTTGAACCCAGTCTGATTATTTTTTAACCAGTTTCCTTTACTCATATCCCTCGAACCTTTGTTGAATCAGGAATTGGCCCAATTCCCTTTTGAATAATTCACCAGAGTTAGTATTTAGTGCACTAGGTGGCAGTCTATTCCATAAATCAACAAAGAATAAAAAGTTAGCTTGCGACTTCCTTAGCTTATGGTTATGTTTGGTTCTTCTGTTCTGGAGTTACACAAAATATCTCTCCACATTCACTTTATCAATTTTCCTTTATCATTTAAAAAAAAATTGAACCATACCCCCTTTAATCCTTATATAATAACAATGATTTGATGTCCTTAGCCTGTCTTTATAGCACAAGAATTTGAACTTGGAGCCATTTGTATTATCCATCCTCGAGTACTTTCCATTATCCCTGTGTTTTTTCTTAAGTATGGTGGCTATACAGTGACACAGTGCTCCACTTGGGATCTCACCAATGCTTTAGTAAATAATGATGTGGAGATGCCGGTGATGGACTGGGGTTGACAATTGTAAACAATTTTACAACACCAAGTTATAGTCCAGCAATTTTATTTTAAATTCACAAGCTTTCGGAGGCTACCTCCTTCCTCAGGTGAACAAAGAATAAAAAGTTAGCTTGCGACTTCCTTAGCTTACCTCGTTCACCTGAGGAAGGAGGAAGCCTCCGAAAGCTTGTGAATTTAAAATAAAATTGCTGGACTATAACTTGGTGTTGTAAAATTGTTTACAATTAGTAAATAATAACATGCTTCTTGAATTTATATATTTTTTTAACCAATATTCTCCCATATTTCCCCCCTCTTTCCCCGAAGACGTTAATTTCTATGGGTGTCAAGTCTGATAGTTCACCGGTCTTCGTGCACAAGTATACCCACTGACTGTTGGCAGGCTATTCAGTTGTATCACAGTCAGAAAAAGAAAGACTTGCATTTATGTAGTGCCTTTCACGATCTCAGGACATCCCAAAGTGCTTCACAGTCAATGAAGTACTTTTTGAAGTGCATTGTTGTAATGTAGGGAAAAATGGCAGCCAATTTATGTACAGCAAGGTCCCACAAACAACAATGAGATAAAGGACCAATTAAACTGTTTTAGTGGTATTGGTTGAGGGATAAATATTGACCAGCAGGAGAACTCCCCTACTCTTCATCAACTGGATCTTTTATATCCATGTCTCATCCAAAAAACAGCACCTCTCACAGTGCAGCACTCCCTCAGTACTGCACTGGAGTATTAGCTGAGGTTTTTTTTTATTCGTTCATGGGATGTGGGTGTCGCTGGCAAGGCCGGCATTTATTGCCCATCCCTAATTGCCCTTGAGAAGGTGGTGGTGAGCTGTCTTCTTGAACCGCTGCAGTCCGTGTGGTGAAGGTTCTCCCACAGTGCTGTTAGGAAGGGAGTTCCAGGATTTTGACCCAGCGACGATGAAGGAACGGCGATATATTTCCAAGTCGGGATGGTGTGTGACTTGGGAGGGGAACGTGCAGGTGGTGTTGTTCCCATGTGCCTGCTGCTCTTGTCCTTCTAGGTGGTAGAGGTCACGGGTTTGGGAGGTGCTGTTGAAGAAGCCTTGGCGAGTTGCTGCAATGCATCCTGTGGATGGTACACACTGCAGCCACTGTGCGCTAGTGGTGAAGGGAGTGAATGTTTAGGGTGGTGGATGGGGTGCCAATCAAACGGGCTGCTTTGTCCTAGATGGTGTCGAGCTTCTTGAGTGTTGTTGGAGCTGCACTCAACCAGGCAAGTGGAGAATATTCCATCACACTCCTGACTTGTGCCTCGTAGATGGTGGAAAGACTTTGGGGAGTCAGGAGGTGAGTCACTCGCCACAGAATACCCAGCCTCTGACCTGCTCTTGTTACGTGCTCAAGTCTCTGGAGTGGGAATTGAACCCACGACCTTCTGACTCAGAGGTGAGAATGTGACCAATGAGCCATGGCTGACACATAAGCTCAATCCTGTCCTCACAAAACATCTATGCAGACAGGGTTTCCAGCAAATGTTACGAGATAGCAATGTCTGATTTTCCCCTCCCTAGCCCAGGAACTTTAAGTTAATTCCAGTGACCCTATTACTACTGCATCTTAAATCAGCTAACGCAGTACATCCTAGGAATCAAACCAGGGAGCACTCTGGACTGTTGCCTGATACTGCAAAACAATTTCAGAATTTAGTTAACTATTACATCTAGATTTTTTTTTCTGAACACATTGGGCTCGAATTTAGCAGGCCTGCGGGTTCCCAGCGGGTGGTCCTCCGGGAGCGTGGAAAACGCGGACGGGTAATTGTGTGCGTCCCCCACGCGATCGCGGGATAATTGGACCCATTAAGCCCTGCTTCCGGGTTCTGCGCTCCCCAGCTGCGTGCCGGCCGGCTGCGCATGCGCAGTACCGTCGACGCGATGTAGGAGCTCCAGTTAAAGGGGCAGTCTCCCAAAGCCCCTCCTGCTGCAAGCAAGAGGTCTGGGAGAATGGCTCAACCAAGGGGAAAGGCTGCGCCCCGTTTTTCAGATCTGGCACTGCAGCTGATGCTGGAGGGCGTGAGGAGGAGGAGGGAAACACTCTTCCCTGAGGATGGGCGCAAGTTCCCTGCCGCCGCAACCAGGAAGGCATGGGCAGAGGTGGCGGCGGAGGTGAGCAGCAGGGGCAACACCCCAAGGACTTGGGAGCAGTGCCGCAAGCGCTTCAATGACCTGACTAGGTCTGGCAAGGTGAGTACACCAACGCACCCTCCCACATCCCGTCCCCACCATCACGCCAAGCAGATCACAACCCCCTCCTGCACAGCCACCACTGCGCTCCATCAGCAATCCTCACAGCCACTCATTCACCATCCTCGCCGTGCACGCAAGTACCCACCGTCCCTGACCCCACCCGAACACTACCACACACCCCAATCCCCATGCAATGGGATGGGCACGTGGCCCACACTTCCTCCCATCCGTTCCGCGCCACGCTCAACCCAACCACACCGATGCTCGATGCGTCTCACGATGCAAGACGCACCCACTCACACATCTGTGTTTTGCCTTCACAGGAGAAGAGGAGCAAGAACAACCGCGAAAGGGCACGCACCGGAGGTGGGCCGCCGCAAGTGGTGGAGCTCACCGACGCAGAGGTGGAGGCGCTCGACCTCGCCCGCACGCGACATTGCCTGTCGGTGGCCGATGGCGAGTGTGTCGCTGCCGAAATGGGCGGTAAGGGAAAGCTGACACTCAACACCCATGATCGCGAGTGACCGTATCATCACCTGCCATCAGGCGCACTGTCAAGTTGGTCCACATGCCTCAAAGTGCCCTCTGTTCTCTTGCAGGTGCGTCTTTGGATCAAGCGAGCATGGAGGGCGATTCCTCAGAGGACATGGCGGTCTCTGAGGGTGCATCGTCACATCAGAGCCAACCATCCACCAGCGCAGAGACACGCACCTCGGTGGGTCCCCCTCGCCAACTAGTTGGGGTAGCACTTGGTGAGTCACTGCGCACGAGTGAGCATGAGCAGACCCTGGTGGCAGGGGCAGCCGCGGAGGGTCCGCGACGGAGGGAGCACTCATCTCCAGGCTCTGCTCAGCCGGACCCAGATGCTGAACCCAGGGGGCCACCAGAGAAAAGGAGAGTCGTCGAGGGCCACCAGCTAATTGCTGAGGTGCTGGCAGAGGTGCCGCGCGCATTGTCCACAATAGCGCAGGCGATGGAGGAGTCCACCTCCTGCATGTGGGCATTGGTGGCGCAGGCACAGGAGGGTACCGGCGACACAGTGTCGCGGGTAGGTGCGGGACTGTCTGCGGTGGAGGACAGGCTGGCCTCCCTCGAGCGTCACGCACAGCTCCACTTCGAGTCCTTGCAGGCCCTCACAACGTCTGTACGGATTCAGGGTGAGCAACATTCCGACGCCACCAACAGGCTGAGGGATACACTAGGGGTGGCCTTGCAAGGCCTCACACATGCCATCCAAACTGCCGTCCAGCAGGGTGGAAGGGGTGATGTGGGCCGAGGCCAAGAGAGGGATGATGGTGACCGGGGACATGGAAGCGGGGACGCCTCTCAAGGCGTCCCCACGTCCCACCCGTCGCCCACCTCTCAACCAGCACCCGCAATGGTGCCTCCTCTCCAGGTGGCCGAGTCTGCCCCTGCCCCGGTGCAGGAGGAGCAGTCTGTGGAGGTGCCCTCACGGGCACCGAAACCCAGGGGCCGTCCGCCAAAAGCATCTACCCGGTCAAGGCAAGAAGACGAGCAACCTGCCACTACCTCTGCTGGAGCCACAGGGGTAGCACCACGTAGGGGTTCCCGGAGAAGAATTCCAAAGGCCTTATAATCACAAAGGGAATACACCAGGGTGTTTATTATTTTGTACTTTGTTTCTTAAATGATGTCACATTCCACATATTAAATAGTCTATTCTCACCACTCCTGCCACCTCTCGTCCATTCTTCCGCGGCTTGTGCAATAGTTGCGTTCCGTGGAGGCCATCATGACGGCGAACACCTGCTGCCACCCATTGGGCACACTGCTGTGGGTGCAGGATTACTGGCAGCACTCTTCAGTGGAGGGGGCTGGTATGGCCGCTCGCATGTGCAGGTGAGGAGATGCGAGCGCCTCGCAGTGTCTGACTCTAGGAGAACCGTTGACGTATGAGTGCGTCCCTGGCCCGGCGACCATCCCGGTGAGTCGCGGCTCGGCGCATGGGTCGTCCAACATCCTCGGGCGCGTCCTCCTCCTCCTCCTCCGCCGCCTCCTCCTCCTCCTCCTCCTCCTCCTCCTCCTCCTCGCCCTCGCCTTCCTCAATGTGGGTGGCGGGTGTGGATGGGGCCTCCTCCAGCGGCACCCCTCTCTGTTGGGCCATGTTGTGCAGGGCACAGCAGACAACTATGATTCGTCCCACTCTGAATGGTGTGTATTGGAGCGCTCCCCCAGAACGATCAAGGCACCTGAAGCGCATCTTGAGAAGCCCTATGGTCTGCTCAATTGTAGACCTGGTAGCAGTGTGGCTGTCATTGTACCGACGCTCCGGCTCGGTGATGGGGTTCCTCAGAGGTGTCATGAGCCACGTGTGGAGGGGATACCCCTTGTCGCCGAGGAGCCAGCCGTTGCCGGCGTTGGGTGCCTGCAGGATGGGCGGGACGGCGGACTCCCTGAGGACGAAGGCATCGTGGCAGCTGCCGGGGTATCTGGCGCACACGTGTAGGAATCTCTGGCGGTGGTCACAGATGAGCTGGGCGTTCATGGAGTGATACCCCTTCCTGTTGATGAACAGCCCTGGCTCATGCGGAGGTGCCCGTATTGCGATGTGGGTGCAGTCGATTACACCCTGCACCCGTGGGAAGCCGGCCATGGCATGGAATCCAACCGCCCTCTCCATCTGGCTGCGCTCGTCCATGGCGAAGTTGATGTAGTGGGAGGCCCTGCGGAACAACCCATCGGTGACCTGCCTTATGCACTTGTGTGCAGAGGACTGACAGACCCCGGTGATGTCCCCGGTGGCACCCTGGAAGGAACCAGATGCGAAGAAGTTGAGGGCAGTGGTGACTTTGACGGCGACAGGTAAGAAGATGCTGCTTGGTCCATCAGGGAGCAGCTCGTCGTTAAGGAGGCTGCAGATGTCGGCGACTACCTGGCGATTGACTCTGAGCCTCCGTATGCACTGCTCCTCGGAGAGGTCCATGAAGCTGAGCCTCGCTCTGTACACCCTGTGCGGAGGGTAGTGCCTCCTGCGACGCATCTCTCTCTGCGGTTGCCCTCCCTCCTGCTGTGCAGGTGGGTGTGCCGCAGCACCGTGTTGGGGGGCCCCACCTCTCCGAGGCGGACGGCGTGGACTGCGAGGCTGCTGGGGCTGGTCATCCTGTTCGTCCTCCGACGATGTCAACGCACCACCCATCTGGCAGGTGTTGGTGTGAGGGGTTGTGCAGGGTAGGTGGGTGGGTCCTCGGACTGGGGCTGCGGTTTCGTGTCGGTCTGTCCTCTGGCTTGGCGGGGGTTGGTGGAGGGCAGGGGTTGCCCTATGTGACGCGGTGGCCTCCTGCGTGGGTGAGGGCTCTCCCCCGTGGAGCGCACCTTGGCACCTGCCACAGGCTGCTGGCTGCAACACGCCTGGTTTGAAGGGTCCTGTTTCCCCCAGTGTGGGAAACTGACTGCTTTGACCGTAAAATCCCACACTTCCTCTTTTGACAGCTGCTTCAGCTCATTAACTGACCACAACGAGCAAGTTAAGTGCTCTCAAGTGGAACCCCGCTGGCTTTAATTGCCTGCGGGATTCCCACCAGCGGGGCTTGCGCGCGCAGCCCCGCACGTCAGCGCGGTACCCGGAAGTGGCCGGGATTTCGTCCGAATCCGGTCACGTGATCGGAGATCGGGATTTTCGGGGCCCCCCCGCTGGAAACCCGCCGGAAACCCGACCCTAAAATCGAGCCCATTATTTAACCATTCAGCTGCTGAATACGTTAATACAATGAAATCTGTAAATTAGGAACACCTAAGGGACTTGCATCAGCTGTCCTTTATTTGTAGGTGTCCCTATTTTCAAAATGGTCATTGTATGTACAGTAAATTATTTGGAACTGTCAATGAGTGTCCCCTTTTTTAAAGATGTCCCTTTGCACAGGTTTCATTGTACTTCAATATTAAATAAATCTACTCAAATATCAAGAGTAACTTTATGACTATAATATTATTATTCTATCATATTTACAAACTCGGCACTCTGCTCATTCTATATTCCCCCACTCTCATTTCTTTCCTATCCTTTCTATGTTCTATTTTTTTTTCTTAATTTATTTTGTTCTAACTTATTCTTTTCTGTGTCCATTTCTCAAAGAAGAGTAAATCGCCTTATTCTTGTATATTTTAACTCCCAACAATTAAAATATGTGAGATTCTTGAAATAGAAACTCAATAGCAGAAATAATAGACAGTCATGGCACCTTTATGTTTATCCTCCTTTCCCAATTCCCAACTAGCTAAATAGCCACTTAATAGGTACAATTGATTCAAAGTTTTATAATCCAGCTGTAGAGTGACAACATTTTCATGCAATGCAAAATGCAAAAAATGGGGATTTATGTGCAAGGCTGCGTTTGCAAAAAAAGGGAAGTCCCAGGAGTAAAAGAGCCGATGTTCTCCCAGTTTGAAGAGATGTTGCTCTTCCAGCAGGAGGATACGCTCCAATTGTCAATCACAGAAACCTCAATGGACCAAGTCATGCACATGCCACAGAAGTTTAATAACTCTGCAATGGTAAAGGCAGTGAGTTTACTATTAAAGATATAATGACATTGGGATCCTTGAGATGATATTGAGGAGGTGAGCTTCGAGATGGATTACAACAGAAAGATTGATGATTCCAAAGAATTTTCTTTTGAATTTCAGATTAAATCAAGCTATACCCTACCTTCAATTGTTTATGAAATTGTAAGATTCGCAATTTTTTTTTTGGTTGAAATTCAGTATTTAATAGCCCCAATTTTAACCTGGGCTGAGAGGAAGGCTCACCCAGATTCGACGGCGTGAGGCCCAGGGTTTGAAATGAGATTCAGTCCTTCCTCAGGACTGACTCCCTGCAGGAATGACGCAATGCCGGGTGAGAGGGAGCAAGAAATCGCGTGGCAGCAGGCCGCCACCGGGTACCCAAGGTAATGGTTACCAGCAAGGTAAATGATGAGAGGGATGCCCAGGGGTTCACTGGAAGAGGAAGGGAAGCCCAAAAACCCAAGCATTCCTTGTGGGGCCCAGAGGAGCCCTCTTGCTCCTCCTAACCCATAAGAAAATCTTTAAAAAATTGTGAAAAGCACTTACCTGGGCCTCTTCTCAACCTGGATCCAATCCGCGACAGCTTCCCAGGCGCAGTTGGCACTGAGTGTGACTCACAATCGTGGTGTTAAAATAGTGTTATGTCCAAATGATGTCATCAGACTCTGACTTTTGAATATTTATGAGGCCCTCACCTGATTGCGGGGAAGGCCTCACACGCCTCCCGAAACCAGGGAATAAATATGGCGGCAGGCGGCAGATCAGAGAGAACGCAAAGGTAAGGTCACAACTGCGACTTTAACCCCTCGTATGCCTCGTTCTCATCAAGTGCGGAGGCTTCAAATCAGGTCTAATTTTATTTTCTTACTTGTAGCTATAATTATTCGGAGTGTCTATTGACATCACTGTATCAGCCAATGAGTTGGAGGAGGGGCGGGACTTACGGCAGGACTTACAGCAAACAAATGTATTTTACAGCAAACAAAGCAAACAGCAAAGTATACAGAGTCTATTTAAAAAGGGTCCATATGAACTGCACCAAACAGAACTCATACATGACCAAAACTGCAGCAATTTCTCCTGATAAAAGCACAGTGATTTCTCCAGCAAAATGTAGTGAGTGGAGGATAGTTACATAATATAAATTGATTATTTCTTCAGCAAAATGGAGTGAGTGGAGGATAGTTACATACAAATTATGTGCATTAAATCAATCCTCGTCATTAACAACAGTGCAGTCTCCAGGCGCGATTGACGGGAGAATTACCTGATCGTCTCCATTCTAGCCAGGAATAATGGTGTCACTATATGTAGCCATAATTATTTAAAAAAGCGATGCATTAAAACTTTTACCTTTAGTCACCTCAACTATTTGCTGTAACAGTTAATTTATAAAAGCAAGTAATTTTAGGAACAGAAAAAGACCATTCAGCCCAAAGGGGTAGAAATTTGCAGCCATTTTTTGGGCATAAAATGGGTGCAGATCATTCCAATTTAATCTGTGCCCAATCTACACTGGTGTTGGTCCCACTGCTAAATTCATGGGGAGCATTTTTCAGATGTCCAGGGGAAGGCCGAAAACAAGTGTTAAACCCCTTTAAAGAAACGCCAATTGAAGGACCTATCTACAAAACTTGTTCTGGATGAATCCCAATCAGGATTCTTCTGCAATCCCGTGGCCACCAACTACAGGTAAGTTTGAAAAAAAACATTTCTGTGGAACCAAAAGGAGCAGGAGTGCTCCCCCCGACTTCACAAATCCTAACGATCGGCACCTCATTGCCCGATTGGACTCCCTCCCGGAACTTACCTGGAGGCCGCTGCCTGTGGAGGTCCAGACTTATTTCTACCCCAAAAGGCCTAAATATAGGGGTTATGAAAATTAACCTTTTAATTCCCTGAACAATTTCTAGTGATGGCTGGTGATCTCCCCAATCTGGCCATTGATCCCCCCTCACTCCCCCCATCCCAGCCAACAACTTCCACCCCTACCTAGTCACTCCTCTTCCTCACTAGTGCCTCAACAACCCGATCCTCAATACGCTTCACCAGGCGAGCAGCCTCTTACTCTCCGCAGCTCGCCTGCTTCAAGGAAATGAGGTCCGAGGCCCAATATTTGGGGCGCCCAAGGCCTCACCATTCAGGCGCAGGGAATGAACCCCGTGCTCAAAAATGGGAGTGCCCAAATTTCTAGGCCAGTGTGTTTATTATTTACCCATTGACTTCTTTTAAATAAAACAGCCAATGTATCAAAATGGTTTAAACTTATAACTAGCAATCAGCTTCAACTTGAAAACAAAACAATTGTCAGGGATAAAACGGCCACATGTTGTCACTATTCCTCGGTTACAGTTCTGCCTATAATGGCTTAATCCTTAAATTTTAAAAATTGCGTGGTATTGAAATTCCTGCGTGGGCGCATCACGGATGTTAGACCCGAAAATGCGCAGAACAAATCCAATCCGGCCAATTACCACCCCATCAGTCTACTCTCAATCATCAGCAAAGTGATGGAAGGTGTCGTCGACAGTGCTATCAAGCGGCACTTACCAATAACCTGCTTACCAATGTTTGGGTTCCGCCAGGACCACTCGGCTCCAGACCTCATTACAGCCTTCGTCCAAACATGGACAAAAGAGCTGAATTCCAGAGGTGAGGTGAGAGTGACTGCCCTTGACATCAAGGCAGCATTTGACCGAGTGTGGCACCAAGGAGCCCTAGTAAAATTGAAGTCAATGGGAATCAGGGGGAAAACTCCCAAGTGGCTGGAGTCATACCTAGCACAAAGGAAGATGATAGTGGTTGTTGGAGGCCAATCATTTCAGCCCCAGGGCATTGCTGCAGGAGTTCTTCAGGGCAGTGTCCTAGGCCCAACCATCTTCAGCTGCTTCATCAATGACCTTCCCTCTATCATAAGGTCAGAAATGGGGATGTTCGCTGATGATTGCACAGTGTTCAGTTCCATTCGCAATCCCTCAAATAATGAAGCAGTCCAAGCCCGCATGCAGCAAGACCTGGACAACATGCAGGCTTGGGCTGATAAGTGGCAAGTAACATTCGAGCCGGACAAGTGCCAGGCAATGACCATCTCCAACAAGAGAGTCTAACCACCTCCCCTTGACATTCAATGGCATTACCATCGCCGAATCCCACACCATCAATATCCTGGGGGTCACCATTGACCAGAAACCTAACTGGACCAGCTATATAAATACTGTGGCTACAAGAGCAGGTCAGAGACTGGTTATTCTGTGGTGAGTGACTCACCTTCTGACTCCCCAAAGCCTTACCACCATCCACAAGTCACAAGTCAGGAGTGTGATGGAATACTCTCCACTTGCCTGGATGAGTGCTGCTCCAACAACACTCAAGAAGCTCGACACCATCCAGGACAAAGCAGCCCGCTTGATTGGCACCCCATCCACCACCCTAAACATTCACTCCCTTCACCACCGGCGCACAGTGGCTGCAGTGTGTACCATCCACAGGATGCACTGCAGCAACTTGCCAAGGCTTCTTCGACAGCACCTCCCAAACCCACGACCTCTACCACTTAGAAGGACAAGAGCAGCAGGCACATGGGAACAACACCACCTGCACGTTCCCCTCCAAGTCACACACCATCCCGACTTGGAAATATATCGCCGTTCCTTCATCGTCGCTGGGTCAAAATCCTGGAACTCCCTTCCTAACAGTGCTGTGGGAGAAGCTTCACCACACGGACTGCAGCGGTTCAAGAAGGCGGCTCACCACCACCTTCTCAAGGACAATTAGGGATGGGCAATAAATGCCGGCCTCGCCAGCGACACCCACATCCCATGAACGAATAAAAAAAAACATTCCCATTCCCATTCCCCCGATCTCAAGATTTGCCAGAATTCCCTGCTAATCTAATTAAAATACACTCCATCGTAAATATGGACGGAATTCAGCATAAACAATCGGGGACCAAGGAAAGTACCAAACTCATACCATATATTCATTCTTTAAGTAAGAAAATTAAAGTTTCAACTCATTCAGCCACATTAAATGCATATATTTCAGAACCTGCAATCAGGGAAGCTTTTCAATTTTAATTGTGACTTATACATGCCATAAAAATGCATTAAAAGAAATAGAAGGAACTCAGTGAGGATAACTTAAAAGAAACGCTCAAAAATTTGCAATAATTCACCAGCAAAATGATTTTGTTTCCCACTGTTCCTGAAAATCTGGTCATAATTTGAAGAGAGCCTCTGAGCAAATGCAATTGCAGGAAACTCGTATATTCAGGCTCTGTGACTTTGGGGTGTGGCCAATTTTATGGGCAGAGATGCTTTCGGGCAGAGGGATCGATACAGATGGTCACAAACAATCGAATAGATTTGTGCGTATTCTGCTTACGCGTGTAACTCACTTAAGCCCAAAATTCAACGATCTTTTAAGCCACGAATTTGCTTTGCGCCCATGTTCGCCTGTCTCTGGGCGCAAATACACAGGACCTTCAAGGCCCTTGTTTTTATATCTTTACAGATTAAAAACTATAAATACAGGGTGTAACAATTTCTAAAATGTCATCTTGAGTGTTCACAGTGTATTCAAAACATGAAGGAGAAATCAAAATAGCTTTCTGATTGTTCTGGCCTACTTTCAGACTCTGCATTGAAGTATCCAGCTTTACATGGATAAACAATGACTCATCGTATGGATTTGTGGAACGATTTCAGCTTGCTGGCAGATGTGACTCACTCGCTTGGTAAATAAGCAGTTTAAAGAAATCAGTTCAAAGCCATTGGTGATTACCTGTCCTAAGTGACACTTTTACATGTGTACTCTTCATAAAATATAACAACAATTATTGCAGCTTATGCATAGTCTGGGAATTCCTTGGGATGCTGTCTAAAATAAACACTGTTAGCATGCATGAATTCCTTCTCGTCTTCAATGCTACACTTGTCTCAGGACTTTTCATTTTATTGTGTTAAGTTCCTGCTCTGCTAGATTAAAAGAAAACCCTTCTTTTTGGTCCTCCAACTCCCAGTGATCCATTCCTTTGCTTGGAGAACCTGAAAGGCCTCTTGGATTGATGCTTATTGAACAACTGGTCTGGCCTAAATGTGGCTCCAGTCATACACTAATGTGGTTGACTCTTAACCACCCTCTGAAGTGGCCTTGCAAGCCATTCCGTTTTACCAAAACTGCTTGGGCAACTAGAGATGGACAGTAAAAGCCATCCTTGCTAGCAATGCCCACACGCTGAGTGAATTAAAAAAAACGTTTCTAGTCACTATTTTTCAATTACAATTAACATGCACATTACAATTTAGAGAGGTGGCCTCACTGAAGGGAAAGTATATCAATAAACAGGGCACTAGTATATTAATAAAACACAATGGTGTAAAGTTTTATCTTCACCGCACAGGCAGTAATCTGGAGGAGTGGAGCGGATTGCCTGCCCCTTATAGAACCCGCTCAATTTTCCATTCCGTTGGTTTTATAACAGTAGGGCATCCACTCTGCCAGATCACCACCTCTGTGGTGGTGTATTAAATCTTTATTTAGAAGGTGTGCTATCCATAGCAATGAATGTTCATTTTGATTCTAATGCTCTGTAAATGCTCATTCTACTAAACCTTCCATGCTTCTTAAAATAATCTAAAAAAAATAATTTTGTGCATTTGTTTGGGAGGATAACAGGACCCGGGCCAGTGTGGGCATTAAATATTGTATTGTATTTTTATGATGTAAAATGATACATTGTATATTTTTGGCCAGATAAAATGGTTGTAATGGGACTAATCTCTGCAAGATATTCGAACTACTTCAGGAATATATGTCCTTTAGTTTGATGCATTGCATAGTTTTGTAGGATAGATTTTAGTCAACTAATGAATTATCATGGAAGCTACACCGAATGTGAATCATGAATACAATCGGCTGTTTTGTAGAATGCATTGGCCATTTCTGTGCAATATCCTTGCTAAAATAAGAAATTACAAAGCAGAAAGCTCAAAAGCATAGAGGCTATCGACATTGAACCAATCAGAAAGAAGAAAATTGCAGATACTACACTCACAGACACTATAGACAAAAGCTGTTAATAAAGAACGAGATAGATATTTCATTGAAAGATAATTCAAGATGCCTGTATCAAAATGAAAGGTGTCTCAAGGGAAAAGTATTTGTCAAATGTTTTATAAAGAAAAAACAGAAGAATCATGCACCATTTTTATCATCATGCACAAGTAACACAATGATGTATTTCAATGAGATTTATGAATTTGCAGACCAACCGAAACAGCTCAGCAACTAATAGAGAGCACACTCCCATAATGTCATAACCTGTCTTTTCTCTTTACAGATGCTGACTGACCTGTTGAGTATTCCCAGCACTTCTTGTTTTGATTTCAGCTTTCTAACATTTGCAGCTTTTCCTTTTTATAAGCTCACCAGGCACTTGCTTCTCCCCGTTTTCTCCCTTCACTGCAGGTGCTGGGCAAGGGTAATTACATTTACACTTCCCATCCTCATCAACTTTTTGGGCTCTGGGAACTAAGGGAACGCCCAAACTTATTTCACTTATCAATTTTAAAGGCCATCAGTGGAGACAATTGTTATCTCACCTACTAATTTGGAATCAACTTTCCAAATGCATTATCTTCAATACAATGCTACACCTTCTTCTGAGCAGTCTGTACTTCACCAAAATGTCAGCATGCATAGAAGTAAAGAAAATAGGAATGTTAAACTTTAACCAATGCAACTGTACGTATATCCATAAGCTCAAATGAGCACCATTTCATGTTGATTTATCAGTGTTCCAGGTAGATGGTGACTGCAGCTGAAGCCTTCATAGGATGGAATAGCAGTTTTGGACTATAACTTTTACATTTGAGCTTATGGATATACGTACAGTTGCATTGGTTAAAGTTTAACATTCCTATTTTCTTTACTTCTATGCATGCTGACATTTTGGTGAAGTACAGACTGCTCAGAAGAAGGTGTAGCATTGTATTGAAGATAATGCATTTGGAAAGTCGATTCCAAATTAGTAGGTGAGATAACAATTGTCTCCACTGATGGCCTTTAAAATTGATAAGTGAAATAAGTTTGGGCATTCCCTTAGTTCCCAGTGTTCCCCTAGGGGTTGTAAAACTGAATTGTTCTTAGCTAAAAAAAGGTTCTTTAACAAAGTTTCAGCTGGAATCAGTGGTGATAATGAGCCTTAAGGCTACATTGAGTATGGAGAATATACTTCCCTGTGTAATATGAGGCTAGAAAGTACTGTTAGTATTATTAGTTAGTTAGTATTATTAATGAGCAAATGCTTAGAGTGTTTGTGTGACATCCCTCTGTGCACTATTTTAATGGAGTCATTCATCTGTTTCTTAGTGGTTAAGCTTTCTGTTAAAATAGCAGATAGAGGATTGCCATGCAGATTTTCCTGGCACTGATTTTCCTGGCATTGTTGACCTGTATTTGCCATTTCTGAGTGACCTTAAGTGTTCAGGACCAGTGGTTTAAATCCTATGTACACACTGGTTAATCCCTTTCACTCAGAGTTTTCATACAGTTTTTATTACAGCGAAGATACGTGAATGGCCAAGGAAATTAATAGTGAACATGGTAAAGACATCATTTTAACAAAGTAGAGGATCAGCAGGAAATATTTTGCAAAATCTGCAGTTTACTTCTTAAATTTTTAATTATATAATCAATTAAGTCTCATAGATCTTTACATGTGCTGCAGATTCAGTCATTGAAAGAGACAGAACTAATCAATCTTTCACTAAGCTCAGTGCATTCTTGTTTCCCAGAACTGTCTGATCTGTACTAATGGGAAATATCCCCATTTATGACTCAGTGACATTATTTCTACTGGTTTCAGTATGTTCTGTATATCCACTCCAACATTTTACAAAAATCTGAGAGTTAGTATCAATTTTACTGCATGGCTTCAGGAGAGTGTACACTGTTTCCAACTGGCGGGATGCAATGTGTCAGGTTGGTGCAGTTGGTAGCATTCTTCCTTGGAGTCAGAAATTGTGCATTATGCCCCACTCTAAGATTGCTGACACTTGGTAAAAAATTAAGGGAGACAGTGTTGGAGGTTAAAATATTGCCTGTTCAGGTGGATATAAAAAAAATCCATGTGTTTTTTCAAGAAGAACAGCAAGTTGTCCTGACCACAATTTCATTTTCAGTCAACACCCTCCAATAACTAGACATTTGCTATTTGTGGAACCTTGTTACGTGCAACTTGGCTGCTGCATTTGCCTGCACAACAACAGGGACAGCATTTCTCATTAGGAGTGAAGTTCTTTGGGAAGTATTGAGGACATGATAAAGTGCTATATAAATGCAAGTTCTTTCTTACATACACCGGTTTAATTTTAGATAGACTTGCACTTTTATTAACATATTCTGCCAAACCCCTTTATGCGCAATAAAGATAGGATCATATCTATTGTATGATATGTAGTGAAAAAAACAGCAGCATCTTTGCATTTAAAAAAAAGCATTTTGTTTTCCATTCAATTCCATTTAATAAACAATGGGACACTGCCTGTTTTCCTCCATAGCTTGTGACCTGCTGACAAAATCGTATTTTTAGAAATTGAGGGGGTTAGATTGGTTAAACCCCAAAAACGTGCACTGAGATCGCTGTGTGCGATTAACCTGTGCCTGGTCATTGAGATGCAGGCAGCATGTAACATTCGTGCTGCCTGATGGTTTAAATGATTGCTGCGTGCAGCCATCGCTACCTGCACTGTTGATTGGCTGCACGCACCAACAGGGGCCCCGATATCGGGAGTGGCTAGGTCTACTTAAAGGCAGCCTGCACCTCTTAAAGGGGAGGTGCACTGTGGCTGCAGGGAGACCTGGAATTGGTGTGGCAACTAACTCTGTTCTGGAATATACTGAAGAATGACTGGGCCTGCGACAGAGCGTGCACCAAAGTTCCTGGACGATGTACTAACGGCCTCGGTGCAAGAGGTGGACACATGGAGGGGCATCCTTTATCCACAAAGGGGCAGGAGGCCCTCCAGACGCATGCTCAAGAGGCAGTGGAAGAAAGTGGCGCATGAAGTGAATGCCAGGAGCATTGCACAACGCACATGGAAGCAGTGCAGGAAAAAGTTCAATGATTTGACATGTGTGGTCAAGGTGAGTGACTTCAACTTTCAAGTGGCCTATCCTACCAACTGCACCACTAGCCTCATCCACTGCTCCACGCACTACACCCCTCGTCACCCACCTACCAACAAACTCTTTCCATCAGTACGCAACTCTTCCAATCAGATGCTGCATCTCACCCTCACACAGTGCCACTCTTGCAAGCCGCACACCCACAACTCACAGGTCACACATACTGGCAGCTATTCAACCATGACAGCCATGTCACCGAAACATCTTGCAGGACACTCACTGACACATTTCCCTCTTTCTTGCAGGAGAAGGTGGCGCATAACAACAGACAACAGGAAAGACCTGGGGGAGGACAGGCATGCCTACAGGTCCTCACCCCCATGGAAGATATAGTGCTGGCTATCATGGGAAGGGCCATCGCTGAGGCTGTGATGATTGGCGATGCTGGAGGCATCGATGATGAGGTTCTCTGCATTCCTAATCCTCCTTGTCCTTCCCCACATCTCTCTCATCCCACAATCTTTTCTGACTCATGTGCTGCAGATGGTGTCAGCACACTCATCTTACTTTCTCCAACCCCCTTACCACAACAAACACATGTCCCTTTGTCATTACCCAGGTACCCAAGAATTGGATACCATCAGAGGAGGCAGAGGAAGACGACCGTGATGATGCAGACACACCGTCACTTGATCTTACACTCGCAGCCACCAGCTCAGAGGTTGACACTGCACATACTTTTGAGGTTAGTTTAGAGGGGGGATCTGCAAGTGGTGAGACATCAGGCACAAGTGTGCAAGAGCTGGAGCGGGGGGAATGGATACCACAGGAGCTAGCTTGACAGAGGGCGAGGTCACACACTAGTTCTGCTGCAGAGGAGTCAGATGATGACTTCGATGAGCCAGGCTACAGAAAATGGCTGATGGGCGTACACAACCAAATGCTTGGGGCACTGGAAAGCCTGCCAGAAAGCCTGTGCACAATGTCAAGGGGCATGAAGGAGTCCAGCTCCAACTTGGCACAGGGCCTTCCGCAGAGCTTGAAGCCCATCCTTTCCCACATGGAATGGGTGGTCACCTCCATCAGCGCACCTGTGGAACCCACCATGATGCAGCTTCTGATGACCGATGTCATAGTTTCCATTGCAGCACAAACATCTGTCATCCAAGGTCTGACTGCTGCCTTGGAAACTCAGACTGCTGCTCTAGGTTCCACAGTGGAATGGGGCTTCCAGGGCATTACAGCACTCCAGCAATCTGTTCTCACGCAGATTAGTAGGATTGCTGAGGGGCTGCCCCGCAAGAGCAGTAATGGCAGCATGGAAGGTGAACCTGCTGTCCTCTCTCAGGATGACAGAATTCCTGCTCCCACCCCTGCCAATCCGCCAGTGCCCTTGCTGTTGCCCGTCAGCCAGCCAGGCCAGACTGCTGCAGCCCAGGCCGAGATACTGCCGTCTGAAACCAGGCCCTCCCAGCCCAGAGCTGCTCGAGGTTGTCCTCCAAGGCCATCTGTACTCTCCTCAATTGAAGGTCAGAAGCCTTCCACCACCCCTGCTCCAGCCACTGGGGATGTACCTCATAGGAGCACTAGGAAAGGTAAAGGCACACGAGCGACAGGCACTAAGGGAATGCACAAGGGTGAATAGTCTCATTCTGTTTGCATCATTTCATGTGTTAATTTATACATTTGGATTTGAATTTGTATTTGGTGTTAGTTTTCATTTCTGCAATATGCTGAGGGAGGAAGCAATGTGTAATCATAAGGAGGATGATTTGATGGTCATGTGAGAGAGGAAAGGTAAGGAGTGTGGGACTGATGGTGAATGGGGAGGTGTCATTGAGGTTATTGGTATCGTTCATTAATCATCTGATCACGCAGAGCCGTGACAGACAGGGCCTCTCTACTTTGTTGCCTCCTTGCCTTATCCTCCACTTCCTGCTGCACTTTTTCCTCTTCCTCCACTTCCTCCTCCATCTCTTCCTCCTCCTCCTCCTTCTCACCTCTTCCTCTTGCTCAGGTTCTCGCCGGATAGGCGGTGGCAAGGTCTGTTCCCTCATAATGGCGAGGTTGTGCAGCATGCAGCATACAATGACAAATCTTGATATCTGCTCAGCTGAGTATTTCAGGGCTCCTCCAGAGTGGTCCAGGCAGCAGAAGCATTGCTTGAGGACACCAGTGGTGAGCTCGATGATGTTCCCTGTGGCAGTATGGCTCTCATTACACGCCTGCTGTGCACATGTGCGTGCGTTCCGGACCAGAGTCTTGAGCCACTTCATGAGGGGACAACCCTTGTTGCCCAGTAGCCAGCCTTTGACTTGCCATGTTGGTTGAAATATAGGTGGCACGTTGGACTGCCGCAGAATGAAGGAATCATGACAGATGTTCAGATGTGGAGCACGCATGGCAATATGTGTGCAGTCAATGTCACCTCCACCATGGGGAAGCCTGCAATGCAAGCAAACTCTTGTGCTCCCTCCTGCGGCTTGTCTCTGCCAAAAGTAAACATGGTGAACCTGTTTCTGAGTGTGTACAGAGCCTCAGTGACCTCCCTTGTACATCAGTGCGCTGCAAACTGCGAGTGTTGCTTATGACTCAAGCAGCAGCCTGAAAGGAGCCAGAGCCATAAAAATTAAAGCCACGGTTACCTTGACAGCCTTAGGCAATGCTGTCTTTGCCCTTCTTTGAGGCTGCAGTTGTGGTTGCAGCAGCTGACAGATTTCAGTCTCTCGTGAACCGCAGCCATCAGATGCACTGGTCGTCACTGAAGTTGGGGTAAGAGAATTGATCCCTGAAGGCCCTCGTTGGATATGGCAGCTTGTCTTGCTCTGCGTGGCCTCTCTGCATGCTCCCAGTCATGTTCAATTCCCAGAGGAAGCCCTGTCAGGCTACACATGCCTGGCAGCAACCTTGTTCAGCAGACTATTTTAAACGCCACTAACCGTACTGCACGAACAGCCAAACCACTCTCTATAGAATACTGCAACTTTCTCCCCAAGTATAGGAAACTTTCACAAACACCCACAATTGACTCAGCAGTCAGAATAACAATCCAGCAACTAACCTGTAACTCCTGCATGCTCCCTTTAAATAGGGCTGGTGGAGAGGGGGTTGGGGGGTCCTTCATGCCCATTAACTTCTGTTCAGCTGTTCGAGATTAGTGTGTTGACTGGAGCGGGGAGTTCGAAAATGCCGCCGGCTGCTTCAAATCAGCACTGCACACTGATTTACATCATAATCTCCTTACTTTATATGCTGCCAGCGTTCGTTAGGTGTGCATGCACAAATGCATTTACCAAGATGGCGTCCTGCGCACGTCACGCTGGAAGTGTGTGCGCGCATCTCAGACGCCATTTTTGGGGCTTAGGAATCCGCATAGCGCCTACACAATGGGCGCTATGCGGCCTAATTTAGCCCCATGTATATTTTAGTGCTATTTATTCCTGCAATTTTGTAGCTGGTCCTGAATTATGGAGTCATACAAGCATTATTCTGCTGTTTCATTGGCCGTGAAGCAATTTGGGGCATCCTGAGGTCATGGCTTGTGAAAGGCGTCATATACTTCAGTGCAGTATTACATCGAATTATGTAGAATTTATAGCACAGAAACAGGCAATTCAGACCAACTGGTCTATGCCGGTGATTATGCTCCACACGAGCCTCCTCCCACTCTACTTCATCTAACCCTATCAGTATATCCTTCTATTAATTTCTCCCTCATGTACTTATCTCATTTCCCCTTAAATGCTAGTCGCCTCAACTACTCCATGTGGTAGCGAGTTCCACATTCTAATCACTCTCTGGGTAAAGGAGTTTCTCCTGAGTTCCTTATTGGATTTATTAATGATTATCTTACATTTCTGACCCCTAGTTTTGGACTCCCCCATATGTGGAAACATCTACTCTACTTCTACCCTATCAAACCCCTTCATGATTTATTGACAATTGTAAACAATTTTACAACACCAAGTTATAGTCCAGCAATTTTATTTTAAATTCACAAGCTTTCGGAGGCTTCCTCCTTCCTCAGGTGAATGAATTGAAATCCCCGGCATCTCCACATCATGATTTATTGAGGGAGTTCTGTACTGTCGGAGGTGCCATCCTTCGGTTGAGATGTAAAACCATGTCCCAATCTGTCCTCTTAGGTAAACATAAAAGATCCCATGGCACTATTTGAGCAAGAACAGGGGAGTTTACCCAGTGTCCTGGCCGACATTTATTCCTCAACCTACAACAAAACCAGATCAATTATTTAATTGTTGTTTGTGGACCTTGATGTGCACAAATTGACTGCCACATTTCCTACATTGTGACTGTAATTACATTTCAAAAGTATTTCATTGGCTGTTAAGTGCTTTGGGACGTCCTGAGACTGTAAAAGATGCTAAATAAATGCAAGTTCTTTCTTTCTTTCACTAAAAGAGGAATTTTATCCCCTTAACATCTGTAATGTGCAGTAGCATCGTGGTTAAGTTACTGGACTAGAATGTGAGTTAAAATCTCACCGTGGCAGTTTGAGAATTCAAATTTAGTTTTTAAAAATCTGGAAATAAGAAGCTGGTATCAGTAAAAGTGACCTTGAAGCTGTCAAGTTGTCATAAAAACCCAACTGCTTCACGAATGTCCTTAGAGAAGGAAACCTGCCATCCTTACCCTGGCCTGGCCTATACGTGACTTCAGTCCCACATCAATGTGGTTGATTCTTAACTGCTTTCTGAAGTGACCGAGCAAGCCACTCGGTTGTATGAAACCAGATTGTCAGGGTAACTAGGGATTGGCATAAATGCCAGCCTTGCTAGCAACACACATTAGCAAGAATTAGCCTGTTTAAATCTTTTCTGTAGTCCTTGCTCATTTGCACAGCTTGGGGTATGTGCCTATGGGGAGTTTGTGCACTCCCTATTGGGCAGATGGAAACTCTACATGTGTGAGCTTCTCAGTAGCTTAATGATGATGGGATTCCCTGTGTGTCAGACACCCCATTGACCAAAAGTAAATCTCTATTTATTTATATACACTTACAGCATCGTAAAATGGTTTAGTTTGGTTTACAATTGCAATATTTTATTACTATGAATATTCCCTCACATTCCACTATTGTCTTATATTTCATTCTGTTTTTTTTTCTGATATTCCAATTATTTTGGACAGATCCAAGTTGATATTTTAATTCAATATTATCACTGCTTTGACATCAATTCTAATTCATTTATGTTTTTCTCCATGAAGACATTTCAGATTTTTTTCATCACATCAGTCAGATATATTTCCAGCTTCTTTACAGTGGGCAAAGCAATCAAAGTGCTTACAAAACTGCTGTAGAGATTACTGCCTAAAATGATCGATTTATGCTATGGTGATTTGATTGTTAAATACTTTATCACTGTTTCCATGAGGAAAAGTAAACAACGTCACTTTGGAATTAAATGTTGTTGCCATCAATTGCAGCAGAATAACTTATTCAAGCCATTGCTTCAGGTTGAGCTGCTACCGATGTACTGCTCTAAATCAGTCCACTCTCCCTTGCATTTTGCATTTCTTGTTGATGGTTCCACCTCATTCATGGCTGCACGTTCTAACTCTTGGTCATAGACATTTGATTCTCTTTGCCAACAGCTGATTGTTATTTATTTCTTCCACCAGTGGCAAAATCATTGCACTTTGAAGTCTTTGCGAAGAGTCATTGGTTCTGAGAGTCCATGGAGGTTCCATTTCCCTACCACCGGAACTCCGACAGGGATCCAGCGGAACCCACCAGAAAATAACAGGGACCTGGTTGTGCCAGGATTTTCTGGAAAAACTTGTTAGGGATGGAACCTTTGCCTGTCCCTTACACATCCAATGGAATCCCGAAGAATTGCCAGAATGTTTTTTTTAATTGAAATCTGAACCCTTACGCAGTTTATGTGGAGAGAAAGGTATCAGCAGGACAGGACGATTATGAATTCAGGAGAGAGAGGTCTGATCCAAAACCCCAATTGGTCTGGGAGAAATGCCTGGGGCTAGAGATAAGCCTACAGTGGTTCAGGCGCCCTTTAGTCCCATGCGTGTTAGGTGCCCTCTCACTGACCCCACAAACTCCGGTGGGGTTGGCGACGAAGGGCACCACATGTACTGTGGCCTCCTGGGATCGCATCCTGTGGATTTTTGGGACCATGGTTTCTGGTACTATCAGATCATTATGTTATTTCATCAATTGACAGAAATCAAAGTGCTGCATTCCTTCAACCATTGCCATTATTATGAATCGTACTCTATTGGAGACAGGAACATAGAAACACAGGAACAGGAGTAAGCCATTCAGCCCCTCGAGCCTGCTTCGCCACTTGATAAGATCATGGCTGATCTGTGATCTAACTCCATATACCCACCTTTGGCCCATATCCCTTAATACCTTTGGTTGCCAAAAAGCTATCTATCTCAGATTTAAAATTAGCAATTGAGCTAGCATCAATTGCCGTTTGCGGAAGAGAGTTCCGAACTTCTACCACCCTTTGTATGTAGAAATGTTTTCTAATCTCACTCCTGAAAGGTCTGGCTCTAATTTTTGGACTGTGCCTCCTACTCCTAGAATCCCCAACCAGCGGAAATAGTTTCTCTCTATCCACCCTATCTGTTCCCCTTAATATCTTATAAACTTCGATCAGATCACCCCTTAACCTTTGAAACTCCAGAGAATACAACCCCAATTTGTGTAATCCCTCCTCGTAACTTAACCTTGAAGTCCGAGTATCATTCTAGTAAACCTATGCTGCACTCCCTCCAAGGCCAATATGTCCTTCCGAAGGTGCGGTGCCCAGAACTGCTCACAGTACTCCAGGTGCGGTCTAACCAGAGTTTTGTATAGCTGCAGCATAACTTCTGCCCCCTTGTACTCCAGTCCTCTAGATATAAAGGCCAGCATTCCATTAGCCTTCTTGATTATTTTCTGCACCTGTTCATGACACTTCAACGATCTACGTACCTGAACCCCTAAGTCCCTTTGGACATCCACTGTTTTTAACTTTTCACCATTTAGAAAGTATCCTGTTCTATCCTTTTTTGGTCCAAAGTGGATGATCTCACATTTGCCTACATTGAATTCCATTTGACACAGTTTTGCCCATTCACCTAATCTATCAATATCGCTTTGTAATTTTATGTTTCCACCTACACTGCTTACAATGCCACCAATCTTTGTGTCATCGGCAAACTTAGATATGAGACTTTCTATGCCTTCATCTAAGTCATTAATAAATATTGTGAATAATTGAGGCCCCAAGACAGATCCCTGCGGGACTCCACTGGACACATCCTGCCAATGTGAGTACCTTCCCATTATCCCTACTCTCTGTCGCCTTTCGCTCAGCCAATTTCCTAACCAAGTCCATACTTTTCCCTTGATTCCATGGGCTTCTATCTTAGCTAACAGTCTCTTATGTGGGACTTTATCAAATGCCTTCTGGAAGTCCATATAAATAATATCCATTGACATTTCCCTGTCTGCTACTTTAGTCACCTCTTCAAAAAATTCAATCAGGTTTGTCAGGCACAACCTACCTTTCACAAATCCATGCTGGCTCTCCCTGATTAACTGAAAATTCTCGAGGTGTTCCATCACCCTATCCTTAATTATAGACTCCAGCATTTTCCCCACAACAGATGTTAGGCTAACTGATCTATAATTCCCTGGTTTCCCTCTCTCTCCTTTCTTAAAAAGCAGAGTGACGTGCAATTTTCCAATCTAGAGGGACAGTTCCTGAATCTAGAGAACTTTGAAAGATTATAATTAGGGCATCTGCAATGTGCTCACCTACTTCCTTTAAAACCCTGGGATGGAAACCATCTGGTCCTGGGGATTTGTCACTCTTTAGTGCTATTATTTTCTTCATTACTGTTGCTTTACTTATGTTAATTTTATTGAGTCCCTGTGCCCGATTCAATATTAGTTTTCTTGGGATTTCTGGCATGCTATCCTCTTTTTCTATTGTAAATGCTGACGCAAAGTAATTATTCAACATGTCGGCCATTTCCCCATTGTCAATGACAATATCCCCACTTTCAGTTTTTAAGGGGCCAACACTGCTCCTGACCACCCTCTTTTTCCTAATATAACTATAAAAGTTCTTCGTATTGGTTTTGATATCCCTTGCAAGTTTCTTTTCATACTCTCTTTTGTAGCTCTTACTATCTGTTTTGTGACCCTTTGTTGATCTTTGTATCATTTCCACTCTCTGCACGAAGGGACAGTCCATCCTGACAATTGCCAGGATGCAATTATAATGAGGCAATAATCTGTAACCCTCTACAAAACTGGCTACTAACCTCAGTAAGGACTCCTCTCAATGATGCTGAGGAGAGATACAACAAGACCCATGTGTCTATCACAGTAAGACTAGAGCACTCCTGAAAGCATGGATTCTACATTTTCGACAGGTCTGGTGGTGCTCTACATTATGCTCCAGCTCAAGTATTGAGGATATCCATCACTTGCTGCATCCTGCATAATTAGTTATACACCAGAGTCTAGATCCTGAGAAACACCAGCTGTAGATTGCATTTCAAAATCAGATGCTGGGATTATCTGGTCCTGCTGCTATGAGGGAATCACTGGACCTGGATTCCTGAGAGAAAGCTGGATCCTGTAAAATGCTGCCTGCCAGCCCACTGATGCTGAATTAATTCTCCGTGAGCCAGTGCCTGGCGGGAAGGCAGACCATATGGTTTCTATCAGACCTGGGAATCCCCTATCGATGCTCCTCTTAATGCGGAGGCCTAATGCCTTCATAGCAGCAATGTGAGCTGTCTCTTAGGAAGGAAACAGACCCTCAGAAGTGTCATTCATGTGGGCGTCCTCTGCAAGTCTCCCTTGAGTTACCACCCTCTCCAGGGATTGCAGCATCAAGGACAACCCCTCTCCGATGGTGCTTTGCTTGCTGGTGATGGACTCTTCCTGCACATGGGTTTGATGCTTTGTTAACATCCCTTTGTTTGAAAACAGAGCCTGAAGATCCTCAGCCAAGTCTGATACCTCTGGACTATCCGATCAGAGATATCATCATCCTTTTCCTTCATCCCCCTTTCCTCCTGGCCAGCAGTTCATTATGTTGCACTCAGTGCAGTTTCTTCCCTGTCACTCGTCTGAAGCCCCAGGTGCATGTCTTTGGCTTGACACTTGGAAGTGATGGAGTGAATGACATTTTGAGTGATGGAGTCACTACGCTCAACAATTTCTTCTGGATGGAGGACAGAATAACAGAAATTAATATATGGCCATTTGATAGTGAGCTACAATGAATCTTCCAGAGTGCAATACAATTGTCATAGATTAGCTGAAGGCACATGTTCACTCCTGAAGCATTAGAAGTGAGAAGAGTTCCATCTATGCAAAAACCTGTTTGTATCACCTACCCATCAATCTATCCATTGCCAAAACCTTCTGCCACTGGACACCATTTGATACTGCCTGCCTTTTTCTTGTGGGATGCTAAATCCTGGAACTTCCTACCTGACAGCATTATGGGATTACCTTCACCATACGGACTGTAGCGGTTCAAGAAGAACGCCCACCACCAGCATCTCAAGAGCAATTATGGATGGCAATAAATGCTGGCCTTGCCAGCGACGCCCACACCCCAAGAATGAATTTTTAAAAGGTCGCGTATATTTGCCATTCCTCCCCCAGTGAACTTTTTCTCTTTTCACTTTGTGTGCCATATTTTCTTGCAATACAAATGCAGCTTAGGTTGCATGACAGCCTCATTCAGCTCATGACTTAGTGGCTGCATGCAAACTGGAAGACGAGAGATTGCACTTGTGGCCATTTGAGGCCCTACTTTCACCCCATACCATTGTGTCAACTCATATCCCATCAAGGGACTTTACCTGGGCTGCTGTGTATGGGTGAGAGGATGAATGACTATACGGGCAAATCTCTGCTGGCTGTCCATTTTCCTGAGATTGTGCTATTGGGTCAGCTTCTCTCTTTGCTTCCAACCCCTGTGGAGAGAAAAAGACAGAGAAATGCAATGAGTTTCTGCTAGCCATAATTTCTCAGTGATCCTATGAAAGTTAATGGTTCACTCGCTCAATAGCCTTGCTCCTCTGTCCGATGTAATGAACTAGGCTGCCCTGGCAAACCTGGACATTATTGATTTACTTTATGCAAGAAGGGACAGCAAACTGGCAGACCTGGCTGAAGCCAGTTGTTACCCCATGGAATGAGCTGCCATTTCCTTCTTGTTCTCCACTTGTAAGGGTGTCCTCAGAATATGAATGTTACAAAAATGCAATCTTTTTAGGATCTTTGAATGTTCGCATTTATTCTGCACACTGTGGGTGTAGGACCCCCCCCACCATGTCTCCTTCCCATCACCTCAACAGAATGAGATCCCAGGATCTCAACCGTGTCCTCCTCCTACTGGGTTACCAGACAAATGTCTGCTGTTTCTCCTCATGTGGCCCATTGTTCCCATGCATTTTGTGCAATTTTCTCCAGGATGATTATTACTTTCCGTTACAGACTGATTTATTTGACAACTATTGGAGAAATTGTATGACTTGTCTAACAGAGAGAGAGGAGCTGACCCAACAACAGAAAAAATGATTCTTCAAAAGGCATGCATGCATTGCAAGATTCTCCAGTGTTATCATTTAATTGTTCCATGTGAAGCAGGCTGTACAGTTCATTTAGTTCAGATGCTTATATCCATACATTTGTTACTCCACTTTAAGGATTAGTATTGGTCTGTAGTCCGTAACAATTAAAGTAACAACAACAACTTGCATTTATATAGTGCCTTTAATATACTAAAACATCCCAAGACACTTCACAGGAGCATAACCAGACAAAAGTTGACACTGAGGCAAAGAAGGAGACATTAGGACTGGTGACCAAATGCTTGGTCAAAGAAGTAGGTTTTAAGCAGCGTCTTCAAGGAGGAGAGAGAGGTGGAGAGACAATATAAATGTATAGAAAATATAGATGAATATGGCAGCTTGCTTCTTTCACACTTAGCTTTGCTGACCTTGTCAAGTCATTAAACTTCTTCCTCCACTGGGGGTTAGAAAGTTGCCCCTCACTGCCTGTGCCACCTCTCTCTATGTGGTCCAGGCTGCTGTATTGGCAGGTCTCCTGTTGGTTCCACATCTTCAGCTGGCTGCCTGTTGATTCTGCTTTAAGAGTGGTCCAGTCGTAATCGCTACAATTGCACCTTTACAAATGCTTCCCCCGCCCCCTCCCCACTCCCCCTCCTCCCCCATGAATACTTTCTGGAGCGCGGGATTTCTGATAGAGTCAGTATCGGAGCCATTTATGAATTAATGTCTAATGGCAGTGGGTTGCAGGATTTGGAATTTTAGGGAATTTCAGAGCACAGGAGACAGGATCTCCATTGTGCTAACATTTAAATTAACTGCAGTTGGTTTATAAAGTGTCCGGAAGATCCAAAGGGCTCACTCAGCACTTTTTACATCCGGCTGAACATCGCACTGGATTTACACTTTGTATAGTGTCAAACTGAAGTGGTGCGGAACTAACCTCTCCAGGGCATCAATACTGAGAGATAGGATAAACTGCCACTTAGAAAGGCATGGTTTAATCAGGGATAGTCAGCATGGATTTGTTCAGGGAAGGTCATGCCTTACAAATCTGGTTGAATTCTTTGAGGAAGTGACAAGGAGGATTGCTGAGGGTAGTGCAGTGGATGTTGTCTACATGGATTTTAGTAAGGCATTTGACAAGGTCCCACTTGGTAGACTGGTCAGAAAGGTAAAAGCCCATGGGATACAGGGAAATGTGGCTTTTTGGATCCAAAATTGGCTCAGTAACAGGAAACAAAGGGTAAAAGTCGATGGATATCTTTGCGAATGGAAATCCATTTCCAGTGGTGTGTCACAGGGCTCAGTGTTGGGTCCCTTACTGTTTATGGTATATATTAATGATCTGGACTTGAATGTAGGGGGCATGATTGGTAAATTTGCAGGCGACACAAAAATTGGCCGTGTAGTTGATAGTGAAGAGGATAACTGTAGACTCGAAGAAGATATCAATGGGTTGGTGAAGTGGGTGGAAAAGTGACAAATGGAGTTCAACCCGGAGAAGTGTGAGGTAATGCACTTAGGGAGGGCAAACAGTAAAAGGGAATACGCAGTAAACGGGAATATATTGAGAGGGGTAGAGGAAGTGAGAGACCTTGGAACGCATGTGCACAGGTCCCTGAAGGTGGCAGTACAGGTAGATAAGGTTGTGAAGAAGGTATATGGAATGCTCTCCATTATTAGCCGAGATATAGAATACAAAACCAGGGATGTAATGATGGAACTGTATAAAACGCTGGTAAGGCCACAGCTGGAGTATTGTGCGCAGTTCTGGTCACCACATTACAGGAAGGACGTGATTGCTCTGGAGAGAGTGCAGAGAAGATTTACAAGAATGTTGCCAGGGCTTGAAAATTGCAGCCAAGAGGAGAGATTGGATCGGCTGGGGTTGTTTTCCTTGGAGCAGAGGAGGCTGAGGGGTGGCTTGATTGAGGTGTACAAAATTATGAAGGGCCCAGATAGAGTAGACAGGAAGTATCTGTTTCCCCTAGTGGAGAGTTCAAGAACTAGAGGACATAGATTTAAGCTGATTGGCGGAAGGATTCGAGGGGACATGAGGAAAAAATTTTTGCCCAGAGGGTGGTGAGTGTATGGAATTTGCTGCCCGAATTGGTGGTAGAGGCAGGGACCCTCAACTCTTTTAAAAAGTACCTGGACCTGCACCTAAAGTGCTGTAAGCTGCAGGGCTATGGACCGGGTGCTGGAAGGTGGGATTAGAATGGGCACCTGGTTGTTCTTCGAGCTGGCGCAGACACGATGGGCCGAATGGCCCCCTTCTGTGCTATGGTTCTATGACATAACAGGAGTCAGGTCAGACCCTGACTCAAGATTTAAACGACAACTTTAGTGTTGCTGAGAAGTGGAGATGCCAAGTGCTGACAGTTTCCAATTTTAACCTGCTCAACTAAGCAGGCAGCAAGGACACCTATCCAAAGCCTGCGGGGTCCTTTTTTATTTATGTGTGTCATGTTCCAATGACATCATCAGGACCCGAATGCAATTTTAATTGGTTGGCCTGAATGGGAAGTCACAGTGGATTTTCTACCCAGTGGGGAAGGGGATCGGGGCAATGAGAGACCCAAAGAAGTAAGTTTTTGTAAAATTTGGGGCTGGCAGGCTGCTCCCCTGGCCCCACAAAAGTAAATAAAAACCTACCTTCTGGACTTCTCTTTAGCTGGACTGCCAGCTGAAACTGTGTGGAGCTTGCACAGTGGACACTTTGCCCGCTTGGGAGTCCTAAAATGCTGATCAAAGTCCGATGTACATCATAGGACCCCAATTTGCAAATTAAAAGGACATTCCGCCTGACTCAAGTGGGTGCCCAGGCCACCCAGCGGTAGGCTCTGGGGAATATAGCATTGGCCACACCATTGGTGGGAATGGGGCTGTAAGTTACACCCCATCATTTTCAGGTCACGACTACCCCGTTTCCACTGGGCGGGAAGTCTCAAAAGCACCCAATTTGGGGGTAAAATTCAACAGCGGCGGGGCGCAAAACGGGCACGTCAATGGAATGAAAAGTTGAGCGAGATGTGTAATGGGCGGCCAATCCGTTACCACCCAGAACGGCCAATCCATTACTGCCCAGAACGGCCAATCCGTTACCATCCAGAACAGCCAATCCATTACTGCCCAGAACAGCCAATCCGTTACTGCCCAGAATGGCCAATCCGTTACCATCTAGAACAGCCAATCCGTTACTGCCCAGAACGGCCAATCCATTACTGCCCAGAATGGCCAATCCGTTACCGTCCAGAACAGCCAATCCGTTATCTACCCCTGTCGAAGTTGAATTTTACTCTCTTTGATTATCTGAGCTGGTCAAATTATGCTGTTTTTGTCAAATTTTAAACTCTTAAACTTAACAATTCTACTATTTTACCTTGATAAGTAGTTCATTTGGAGGCATCCAGTTTGCATTTATCTGTATGTATATGTAGGTTTATAATGTGCTGAGGCGAGCTAGTTGATGTCTGCAAATAATGCAACCCCATTCTAAAATTTTTTTATTCGTTCACGGGATGTGGGCGTCGCTAGCAAGGCCAGCATTTATTGCCCATCCCTAATTGCCCTTGAGAAGGTGGTGGTGAGCCGCGTTCTTGAACCGATGTAGTCTGTGTGGTGAAGGTTCTCCCACAGTGCTGTTGGGTAGGGAGTTCCAGGATTTTGACCCAGCGACGATGAAGGAACGGCAATATATTTCCAAGTTGGGATGGTGTGTGACTTGGAGGGGAACGTGCAGGTGGTGTTGTTCCCATGCGCCTGCTGCCCTTGTCCTTCTAGGTGGTAGAGGTCGCGGGTTTGGAAGGTGCTGTCGAAGAAGCCTTGGCCAGTTGCTGCGGTGCATCCTGTGGATGGTACACACTGCAGCCACGGTGCGCCGGTGGTGAAGGGAGTGAATGTTTAGGGTGGTGGATGGGGTACCATTCAAGCAAACTGCTTTGTCCTGGAAGGTGTCGAGCTTCTTGAGTGCTGTTAGAGTTGCACTCATCCAGGCAAATGGAGAATATTCCATCACACTCTTGATTTGTGCCTTGGAGATGGTGGAAAGGCTTTGGGGAGTTAGGCAATGAGTCACTCACCACAGAATACTCAGCCTCAGACCTGCTCTTGTAGCCACAGTATTTATGTGGCTGGTCCAGTTAAGTTTCTGGTCAATGGTGACCCCCAGGATGTTGATGGTGGGGGATTCGGCTTTGGTAATGCCTTTGAATGTCAAGGGGAGGTGGTTAGACTCTCTCTTGTTGGAGATGGTCATTGCCTGGCACTTGTCTGGCGCGAATGTTACTTGTCACTTATGAGCCCAAGCCTGGATGTTGTCCACGTCTTGCTGAATGCGGGCACAGACTGCTTCATTATTTGAGGGGTTGCGAATGAAACTGAACACTGTGCAATCATCAGTGAACATCCCCATTTCTGACCTTACGATGGAGGGAAGGTCATTGATGAAACAGCTGAAGATGGTTGGGCCTAGGACACTGCCCTGAGGAACTCCTTCAGCAATGTCTAGGGCTGAGATGATTGGCCTCCAACAACCACTACCATCTTCCTTTGTGCTAGGAATTGGTACTCAGTAAATTAATGGGACTCAAGGCGGATAAATCCCCTGGACCTGATGGTTTACATCCCAGGGTCTTGAGGGAAGTGGCAGTAGGGATTGTGGATGCTTTGGTAATAATTTTCCAAAATTCTCTGGACTCGGCAAAGGTCCCGGCAGATTGGAAAACTGCTAATGTAACACCCTTATTTAAAAAGGGTAGTAGGCAGAAGGCTGGAAATTATAGACCAGTTAGCCTAACATCTGTGGTGGGTAAAATTTTGGAGTCTATTATTAAGGAGACAGTCGTGGGACATTTGGATAAACATAATTTAATAGGACAAAGTCAGCATGGCTTTATGAAGGGGAAGTCATGTCTGACAAATTTGCTTGAGTTCTTTGAGGATATAACGTACAGAGTGGATAAAGGGGAACCAGTGGATGTAGTGTATTTAGACTTCCAGAAGGCATTCGACAAGGTGCCACATAAAAGATTATTGCTCAAGATAAAGAATCACTGGATTGGGGGTAATATTCTGGCATGGGTGGAGGATTGGTTATCTAACAGGAAGCAGAGAGTTGGGATAAATGGTACATTCTCGGACTGGCAACCAGTAGCCAGTGGTGTTCCGCAGGGGTCGGTGCTGGGTCCCCAACTCTTTACAATCTATATAACAATTTGGAGGAGGGGACCAAGTGTAATATATCAAAGTTTGCAGATGATACAAAGATGGGAGGGAAAGTAGAGAGTGAGGAGGACATAAAAAACCTACAAGGGGATATAGACAGGCTGGGTGAGTGGGCGGAGATTTGGCAGATGCAATACAATGTTGGAAAATGTGAGGTTATGCACTTTGGCAGGAAAAACCGGAGAGCAAGTTATTATCTCAATGGCGAGAAACTGGAAAGTACTGCAGTACAAAGGGATCTGGGGGTCCTAGTGCAAGAAAATCAAAAGGTTAGTATGCAGGTGCAGCAGGTGATCAAGAAGGCCAACGGAATATTGGCTTTTATTGCTAGGGGGATAGAATATAAAAACAGGGAGGTATTGCTGCAGTTATATAGGGTATTGGTGAGACCGCACCTGGAATACTGCATACAGTTTTGGTGTCCATACTTAAGAAAAGACATACTTGCTCTCGAGGCAGTACAAAGAAGGTTCACTCGGTTAATCCCGGGGATGAGGGGGCGGACATATGAGGAGAGGTTGAGTAGATTGGGACTCTACTCATTGGAGTTCAGAAGAATGAGAGGCGATCTTATTGAAACATATAAGATTGTGAAGGGGCTTGATCGGGTGGATGCGGTAAGGATGTTCCCAAGGATGGGTGAAACTAGAACGAGGGGGCATAATCTTAGAATAAGGGGCTGCTCTTTCAAAACTGAGATGAGGAGAAACTTCTTCACTCAGAGGGTAGTAGGTCTGTGGAATTTGCTGCCCCAGGAAGCTGTGGAAGCTACACCATTAAATAAATTTAAAACAGAAATAGACAGTTTCCTAGAAGTAAAGGGAATTAGGGGTTACGGGGAGCGGGCAGGAAATTGGACATGATTTTAGATTTGAGGTTAGGACCAGATCAGCCATGATCTTATTGAATGGCGGAGCAGGCTCGAGGGGCCGATTGGCCTACTCCTGCTCCTATTTCTTATGTTCTTATGTATGACTCAAGCCATTGGAAAGTTTTCCCCCTGATTCCCATTGACTTCAATTTTACTAGGGCTCCTTGGTGCCACACTCGGTCAAATGCTGCCTTGATGTCAAGGGCAGTCACTCTCACCTCACCTCTCTGTACAATACGTAAAGGTATTTACATTCATTTTAAATTATAGCTATAGAATCATAGAATGATACAGCACAGAAAGCAGCCATTTGACCTGGCTCTTTGAAAGAGCTATCCAATTAGTCCCACTCCCCTGATCTTTCCCCATAGCCTTGCAAATTTGTCCTCTTCAATGTAAGTAGTAGGAAGATATGCACATTCCTGTCAGAACAATGAATCTCACATCAGCTATTCAGTTTCAAATATATATGCACTGAATTGCTGAATTCACTTTTCGGGTATTAAATTGGTCTGTTGATTTCATTTGGTCAGCACAATGAGTGAGGAGATTCTTCAATGTCGGCAACTAACCAAATTTCTGGTCTAAGTCAATATATGTGATACAAAATGCTTGAGAATATTCCAACATATTTTCTATTATATTCAAAGGATTACGATTGTATCAATGATTAATCACCCTTCCCTGAAGCTGCTCTGAGCATTGAGAAGCTATTCTTCTAATGGCATCCGTAAATAGTTGAACAAGACTGAAGCAAATCCTTTCTCTAGAACAGATAGCAATGTGACTTCCCCTTTTAGTTATTGCTGCCTGTCTCGTCTTTCTCCTAAAATATACGAACATGCATGCATATAACCATCCCCTTCTGTCAGTCGCCCAGTATTGCTGCAGTGTCAGGTCAATGAAGTGAATTAAGTTAGCCAATTTGTGTCACATTAGCCACCAGCCGTTAGCAGTTCAGTTGTAAAGGCAGAAGCTCTAGGAACATTAATGTTGTTCAAACTTCCGGAGCTTTCAACAGTGGTTTGTGTTCATCTGCGGGGCTTTGTTTGGTGAAGCTTCACATGGCTTAGTTTTCTTAGATTATTAGTGAGAAGTCTGGAGTTAAATCCAATGTATGCGGAATTGTGGAAAAATACAAATGCAGGCAAAAGCTATAAATGTATTCAACTTACGATATTAAGAAACGTTATATAAAGAAATAGTGCTCATACTGCATTCTGTATTATTCCATTTGATTACATAAGTTAATATTAAAATGTTACTTAATATTATTATTTAAGCATCAGAAATAAGAAAGAACTTGCATTTATATCGCGCCTCTCGCAACCTCAGGACACCCCAAAGTGCTTCACAGCTAATGAATTCATTTTGAATCAATTTGAGTCACATTGGCCGCCACCTGTAATGTAGGTAAACACAGCAACCACTTTGTGCACAGCAACGTCCCACAAACAGCAATGAGGTAAATGACCAGATAACTTGTTTTACTGATGTTGGTGGAGAGATAAATATTGGCCAGGACACCAGAAGAACTTCCCTGCTCTTCTTCAAAAAATGCTGCGGGATCCTTTACATCCACCAGAGAGGGCAGTCCAGGCCTCAGTTGATCTCATCCAACAGTGCAGCACTCCCTCAGTACTGCAATGGAGTGTCAGCCTAGATTATGTGCTCAAGTGTCTGGAGTGGGTCTTGAGCCCACAATCTTCTGACTCAGAGGGCTACCACTAAGCCATAACTGACATCTTGTGAGAGTACATCTGATCAGTTAAATCCCGCAGTGGCTTTTATGTGTACTATGTTATATTGCTTTAGTTTCATTAATTCTTTATTGTTTTAACAGAAACATTTTGCTACATTTTCTCGACAAACAGAATACTTCATCATACATAATAATAAGGCCTATCAAGAGACAGATATTGCATTCAGTGTCATAGTAAAAATGAGAAGAAAAAGGAATTCCCAGAGACTTACAGCGCTTTATCAGTTCTAGTAAGGCTTCTGGGATTTTATAATCAATTATAAAGTGTAAAGTGTTTTCTCTCAGTCTCCCATAGAACATAAAATGGACAAAAAAAAGCTCTTTGGATAGTAACGCCATGTGATCCAGTCAATTTAATAGCAATCATATTAATAAGACTCTAATCACAAATCACTTTTCTGCTGACTGATAGATATGCTGTATAAATGCACTATAATTAGTTTTCCTTGAAATAACAACCCACCGATAAACTTTTAGATAAAAAGACATCAGTTTCCATAGCGGTTATTTAATTGTGTTGTAAATTTTTGAACGATGAAAAGATAATTGATGGCACTTCTCCTTCATTTCCTCACATTCTTTCTCATTATCTTCTGTACCATTGAAAGTTTCATTTCCTTTAAACTGTCCTTCACTTTTATACCTTTCTAATACACTTCATAATTTCAGTAAGCTTACCATGGTTACATTAAATGGAAGATTCTATCTTCATTGACGCTGCTCTCCAATGGCATTACTGGAGGGATTTTAATGGGGGGTGGGTTTTGGATGGGTGAGGCGAAAAGGCGAGCATCAACCCACCCCCTGACAACGGTATCAATTTGAGGCCCAGGCTATTTTAACTCCCGGCCCTCCTTCACATCCAACCGGCCAGCTGCCTGTCCGAAACAGCATAAAGAGGCAACTGGTTGGCTGCCAGAAGGTGAAGATCGGGTGGCTCACAGATTGCCTGTCAATACCCAGTTAAGTTGCTGAGGTTTTGGCAGGGTCTCATGGGTGGGAAGGTGAGGGGGGTTGCCTGAAGCAGGCGAGGGGGGGTTGGGAGGGTGGGTGCGGGAGGTGGGGCAGGGTGGGGTACGTTTTCAGAGGCAATCGGATCTGCGCAACCGCCCCCTTCCTGCCTGTGAATCGAGGGGGTTGAACATCATCCCAATTTACATCATCACTAGAGCATAACCGCTGCACAAAATGTCTGCTCCAAGACCAACAAGCCAGAGTTTGCATGAACCTACAGACAGTGTAAACGCAAGAGCAAGAATAAAGAAGCATTAGCAACTGCAGAGGTCTTCATTATTTAGCACTATGTGATAATTCAAGAAAATACTCGGGGGACAATTTTTGTTTCTGTAGTCCCCGGTTTGCACCTGAAAATAGACCATAACAGATCAAAATTGGGGAGCAAACTGAAGTGTCAGCATACTGCTGGCGGCCTGCACATTCTAATTTTCAGGTGGACCTTAATTTCAGTGGGCAGAGCTCCTGCTGGAAACAGGCAGGGTCCCAATGAGTCAATGCAAATAGAGGTCTGAAGACATAGTCAGGACCCCCAATATCATTTTTGTCTTGTCTCCTGTTGCTGCCGTTAGTTCCTGATTCCACCCCACAAACCACAGGCGGTACAGGTCAGGATGTGAGTAACTCCAGTGATATTTAAAGGGATCCTCAGTTGCTCTCATGTAAAATGGAAGACATTTCGTTTGTATCACAGAGTGATTATTTACTACATAGACGATTGGAAAGCGCTTGTGGTGGCTATAGAATGGTCTGAACTCTGAAGGGGCTTCTGGCAACGTACTTTTTTCTTCATGGTGGTCCTCTTGCAAGTCCAGTTTGGCAAGAGGACGAGAAACGGCAGCAACAGAAGGAGGGAACAAACAGAGAAGCAGCTTCAGAGAGACCAAATAGAACAAAGGGGAGGTTAAATTCGATAACCCCGAATCCGGGTGCAGGGGTCACGGTGCGTGATTAACCCGCGCCCGGTCATTCCGATGCAGGCAGCATCGTAAGATTCGTGCTGCCTGCTCGCTGACCTGACTCCAGCGCGAGCAGCCAGGCCTAGCTGCGTTGTTCAGTGACTTCTCACCAGCAGGGGGGCCCAGATATCGCATGAGTGGCTGGCACCTCTTAAAGGCAGCCTGCATCTTTATTTGCAAAAAATAAGATACGGGTCTGCACGGAGTCTGAACGGCGATCAGACATCGCAAACGCAAAACATAGATGCAGGTCCTGTCCCTGTGTTTACAAAATGTTGAGTTATGTTAAAACACTGAATAAAGGTTGCGCACTACTAAATCCCACATCCTCCAATCTGCAGACCAGACCTCACAAATCTGACAATCTGAGTTTGTACCAAGCCTGCGAGTGAGCATGCACCAAGATTCTCTGATGATGCTGTAGAGGCCATGGTGCAAGAGGTGAACAGAAGGAGGGGCATCTTATATCCGCGGGGGGGTGGGAAGAGACCCTCCAGACATTTGCTCGAGAGGCAGTGGGAGGCTGTAGGCGACGAAGCACGTAGCACCATGAACATGGATGCAGTGCAGAAAGAAGTTCCATGCTTTGACACGAGTGGTCAAGGTGAGTGAGGTCAACTGTCAAGTGGCATCTCCTACCAACTGCACCACTAGCCGCATCCACTGCTCCACACACTACACCCCTCATCACCCACATACCAACAAACTCTTTCAATCAGTACTCAACTTTTCCAATCAGATGCTTCCTCTCACCCTCACACATTACCACTGTAATGTGGTTGGTTTCTGACCTGACTCCATATATCCACCTCAGCTCCACATCCTTAATACCCTTGGTTAACAAAAATCTATCAAGCTCAGATTTGAAATTCACAATTGAGCTAGCATCAACTGCCGTTTGCAGAAAAGTGTTCCAAACTTCTCCCATCGTTTGCATGTAGAAGTTTTTCCTAACTTCACTCTTGCATGTCCTAGCTCTAAATCTTAGGCTATGTCCCCCAGTCCTCCTAGTATAGGAGACCTCCAGAAACAGGTACAAATGCATCTGCAGACAGAGCAATAATCCAGCAACTAACCTGTAAATCCTACACGGTCCCTTTATAGGCCACTGGTGGGGGGTCCTCCAAGCCGTCTAAGACATGTTCAGCTGTTCGTGGTTAAGACAATGCGTTGGCTGGAGTGTTGAGTGTCCAAATGGTATCTATCCCTTTAAACCAGCGTTGCACAAAGGAAGATGGTAGTGGTTGTCGGAGGCCAATCATCTCAGCCCCAGGACATTGCTGCAGTGTCCTTGGCCCAACCATCTTCAGCTGCTTTATCATTGACCTTCCCTCCATCAAAAGGTCAGAATGAGGATGTTCACAGATGATTGCACAGTGTTCAGTTCCATTCAGAACCCCTCAGATAATGAAGCAGTCTGTGCCCGCGTGCAGCAAGTCCTGGACAACATCCAGGAAATAACCTCCTGGAAATGTTAGGGAACCAAGAGTCTAGTGAGAGGGAGGAACTGAAGGAAATCAGTATTAGTAAAAAAAGTGCTAGGGAAATTAATGGGGCTAAAGGCTGACAAATCCCCAGGGCCTGATAATCTACATCCCAGAGTACAGAAGGAAGTGGCCCTGGAAATAATGGATGCATTGGTGGTCATCTTTCAAAATTCTATAGACTCTGGAACAGTTCCTACAGATTGGAGGGTGGCAAATGTAACCCCACTATTTAAAAAAGGAGGGAGAGAAAAAACAGGGAATTACAGACCAGTTAGCCCAACATCAGTAGTGGGGAAAATGCTTGAGTTTATTATAAAGGATGTGATAACAGAACACTTGGAAGGCATTAATGGGATTGGACAAAGTCAGCATGGGTTTATGAAAGGGAAATCATGCTTAACAAATCTACTGGAGTTTTTTGAGGATGTAACTAATAGAATAGATAGGGGAGAACCAGTGGATGTGATGTATTTGGATTTTCAGAAGGCTTTTGATAAGGTGCCACACAAGAGGTTAGTGTGCAAAATTAAAGCACATGGGATTGGGGGGAATATACTGGCATAGATTGAGAATTGGTTGACAGAAAAGAAACAGAAAGTAGGAATAAATGGGTCTTTTTCCAGGTGGCAGGCAGTGACTAGTGGGGTACCGCAGGGATCAGTGCTTGGGCCCCAGCTATTGACAATATATATCAATAATTTGGATGAGGGAACGGAATGAAACATTTCCAAGTTTGCAGACGACACAAAGCTGGGGTGGAATGTAAGCTGTGAGGAGGATGCAAAGAGGCTCCAATGTGATTTAGACAAGTTGGGTGAGTGGGCAAAAACATGGCAGATGCAGTATAACATGGATAAATGTGAGGTTATCCACTTTGGTTGTAAAAACAGAAAGACAGATTATTATCTGAATGGTGATAGATTGGAAAAAGGGGAGGTGCAACGAGACCTGGGTGTCCTTATACACCAGTCGCTGAAAGTGAGCATTCAGGTGCAGCAAGCAGTTAGGAAGGCGAATGGTATGTTGGCGTTCATTGCAAGAGGATTTGAGTACAGGAGCAGGGATGTCTTACTGCAGTTGTACAGGGCCCTTGGTGAGACCACATCTGGAGTATTGTGTGCAGTTTTGGTCTCCATATCTGAGGAAGGAAGTCCTTGCCATGGAGGGAGTGCAACGAAGGTTTACCAGACTGACTCCTGGGATGGCAGGACTGATGTATGAAGAGAGATTGGGTCGACTAGGCCTATATTCACTAGAGTTTAGAAGAATGAGAGGTGATCTCATTGAAACATATAAAATTCTAACAGGACTAGACAGACTAGATGCAGGGAGGATGTTCCCGTTGGCTGTGGAGTCCAGAACCAGGGGTCACAGTCTCAGGATACAGGGTATGCCATTTAGAACCGAGATGAGGAGAAATTTCTTCACTCAGAGGGTGGTGAACCTGTAGAATTCTCTACCACAGAAGGCAGTGGAGGCCAAGTCATTAGATGTATTCAAGAAGGAGATAGATATATTTCTTAATGCTAAAGGGATCAAGGGATATGGGGAAAAAGCGGGAACAGGGTACTGAGTTAGACGATCAGCCATGATCATTTTGAATGACGGAGCAGGCCTGAAGGGCCAAATGGCTTATCTTGCTCCTATTTTCTATGTTTCTATGTTTCTATCCAGGTTTGGGCTGATAAGTGACAAGTAACATTCGTGCCAGATAATTGCCAGGCAATGACCATCTCCAACAAGAGAGAGTCTAACCACCTCTCCTTGACATTCAACGGCATTACCATCGCTGAATCCCACACCATCAATATCCTGGGGGTCACCATTGACCAGAAACTTAACTGGACTAGCTATATAAATACTGTGGCTACAAGAGCAGGTCAGAGGCTGCGTATTCTATGGCGAGTGACTCACCTCCTGACTCCCCAAAGCTTTTCCACCATCTACAAGGCACAAGTCAGGAGTGTGATGGAATACTCTCCACTTGCCTGGATGAGTGCAGCTCCAACAACACTCAAGAAGCTCGACACCATCCAGGACAAAGCAGCCCGCTTGATTGGTACCCCATCCGCCACCCTAAACACTCACTCCCTTCACCACCAGCGCACTGTGGCTGCAGTGTGTACCACCTACAAGATGCGCTGCAGCAACTCGCCAAGGCTTCTTTGACAGCAGCTCCCAAACCTGCGACCTCGACCACCTCGAAGGACAACAGCTGCTGGCACATGGGAACAACACCACCTGCACGTTCCCCTCCAAGTCACACACCATCCCGACTTGGAGATATATCGCCATTCCTTCATCGTTGCTGGGTCAAAATCCTGGAACTCCCTACCTAACAGCACTGAGGGAGAATATTCAAAACACAGACTGCAGCAGTTCAAGAAGGCAGCTCACCATCACCTTCTCAAGGGCAATTAGGGATGAGCAATAAATGCTGGCCTTGCCAGTGACGCCCACATCCCATGAACGAATAAAAAAAAATCTAACGCATTTTCACCTTACTTTACGTCGTACTAGCGTTCGTTATCTGCACATGAGCAATTGCCTTTACCAAGATGGTGTCCAGCACACGTTATGCTGAAAGCGTGCCTGTGCATTCTGGATGCCATTTTGGGACAAGAGGCCCCGTAGCACCTACAAAATGGGCGCTACACGGCTCAATTTATAGCACAGGAATCCTGACCATCCCATCTGAGTTTATAGGTGCAGAACAAGGTACTTGCAGTTCCCTGAGGATCAGTGCATAAGGAGGCTGTGCTTCTGTAAGGAGGCCGTCACAGAACTATGTCACCTCCTGCAACAAAATCTGCAGCCAAATGCCACAGGTTGCACAGCTTTGCCTCCAGCTCCTTCCAGACTCCACAGGGGAATCAGTAACATCAAGCAGTCTGAAGTTCATGTTTGACTTAAGCAGGTGACTGATGCCATGTTTTTTAAAGCAAATACTTTCATCATTTCCCCATGGACAACCATAAGCAGTAGGATAGGGCTTTGGGGTGAGCACAGAGTTCAGGCTTGATTTGTAAGTACTTCACCTAATTTGGAGGATTAAACTTTGAATAAGCAAGACTTTGCTTCTGAGCGTATTGTCATACCATCATTGAATGAACACAAAATAAAGCTAGTTAGCTAACAGTGACATAAACATCAATGTTTGTCTTTGGGCAGATGCAGATTATTTGAGTGTGGCTGCACTGGAGGAGCGTTGGACATGACTGTTAATGTAGGGGAGTGAGGATTGCTCAGCTGAAGTGCACTCCAGTGAGCTGCTGCTGAAAAGCTTTGGCTGCAGGCAAAGCTTTCCAAAAGTCCTCCCACTTCCTCACCATCCTCCATGTCATTAGTGTCCTCCACACTCTCCGACATATAGCAGAAACTCCCTGGCAGGCCGCCCAATGCAATGAGCAATTGGTGGGGCAGAGAAAGTATTTTTCTTTGTAAAGCAAGGGCCTCTAGGTCTGCATCTTTGTCCTCTTCAGCAGAGCTAGGACGCTAGTTGGTCATCTGATGAGCTATTTCCTGGGATGTCCTCTTTACCTAGACTTGGTCCTGCTCACTTGTGCTGTGTGAATCACCCAGTGCAAATCCCTCGAAGTCACTATCTATACCATACAGAGTGCCACTGGAGTATGGAAAGGCGAAAGTGAGTGATGGTGCATTTTCAGGAGGGTTCTCCCTCAGAAAGTGCGACTGCCGGGTGGGAGTCATCTGAAGGACCTAGAAAAAGGGGCGAGGCATAGTGGTTAGCATGTAGTGGTGAGGGTAAACAGTAGCAGATGATTGGCAGCACAATGCAGCACCAAGTTGCCATGCTGAGTTTTTGATTCTGTGAATGTGTGAGTGAGGGAGTTAGTAGAAATTGAAAAGGAAGGGAAGATACCCAAACACCCTGCTGTATGTAGCCTGCAGCCTGGTCATCTCCACTGCTGCGTGCACTCTCTGCCAATGATGTTGATGGCAGCCTCTTGCATTGGTGTCTGCATCTGACTAGTGGCAGGAAATCCTCCTACTCTGGTACTCTCCCTTGAGTTGTGGGCTAGCTTTTCCTGCAAGAAGAGTGAAAGCGGCTTAGCGTGTGCCCTATTGAAGCATTTTCAAGGTGTATGAGGCAGCTTACCATAATGTGCATGTTGACAAGAAGAAGCAGCCAAGAGATGCTAATCATTATAAGGGTATTAACAGGTTTTGAGGGTGTGAGCACAAGCAGAAGCAGATGTAATGAAGTTCTTCATGCTGCCCAGAAGAGGTGTGGGAATCGGAGGAGGGAAGGATGATAGCACTGGAGCTAATTTAAGGTGGTGCAGGGATCTGTAGAGAGTAAGAGAGAAGTGAAGGGGAGCCTTAATTGGCAACCCTGGTGAGGTCATTAAATTTATTTCTGCACTTTAGGCAGATCTTCAGGGCAATGCTGGTGGCGTTTACATGTTTGGCCATCTCTCCTTATTGCGACTGAAAAATTTGTCTGGGCACCGGGGTCACCCATTGAAGGGGAACAGGCCTCCTTACATGGTCTATGAGCATCTCCACTGCTGCATCCAAACATCTGGGGTTCCGATTGAATTAATCGTACCAGCTGCTCCAAAATATTGCTGTTTGCTATCCACCACTGAAAAATACACCCCTCCTTTAAGGTGCTGCAGGTTGCCTTCGTACCGTATGATTTCACACCCTCCCAATCAGCAAGCTATCTATTGGGAGCGTGATCAGCATTGGCAGCTCATCCATTAGATTTAAATTAGACCCAGTCACCTAGAGCATCATTTTAGCACCCGCTATCGGGTGCGTTCCTGGCGGGAGGGGCTCCGAAAATCGGAGAATCCCGGAATGGGTCGGGAGTCCGACTCCAACCCGTCCACTTCCGGGTTCCCCACTGACGCGCCAGCATGCGCGCGCAGCCCCTGCTGGTGGGAATCCCGCAGGCAATTAAAGCCAGCGGGGTTCCACTTGAAGGTATTTACTTTGCTTGTTCAGGTCATTAACTGACCTGATTAAGGGATTATGTGAGGAGGGGTGGGATTTTATCGCAAACTGGGACTGTTTCCCGTACTGGGGGAAACACTCCCAGTTCAAATGGACCTGTTGTAGCTGTCAGCCTGTGGCAGCTGCAAAGGTCCATTTGACAGGGGGGAGACCCTCACTCATTGCAGGAGGCCACTCTGTCACTTTGGACAAAGTTTGGCCTCCACCACCATCCTCCTGACAATCAAAGTCGCCAAATTGCACACTTACCCCGGTGTCCAGACACATGTAGCTACCTTGCGGACCCCCTCAGATGTACATCTTGCGGATGGGGGCCGCCGTAGCTGCAGTCATGACCTCCTCGGAGGGCAAACAGCATCACCAGCCTCACCATCCACGCCGTCCACCTCTGACACGTGGAGCTCCACAACAGAGTGCTGTGACACATCCACCTGTACAGCAGGAGGGAGGGCTACCGCAGAGAGAGATGTGTCGCAGAGGGCACTACCCTCGCCACAGGGTCCACAGACCGAGGCTCAGCTTCCTGGACCTCTCTGAGCAGCAGTGCACACGGAGGCTCAGAGTCACTCGACATGTAGTCGTGGACATCTGCAGCCTCCTTCATGCCAAGCTGCTCCAGGCTGGCCCGAGCACCATCTTCTTACCTGTCGCTGTCAAAGTCACCACTGCCCGCAACAACCTCTCCTCCGTATCCTTCCAGGGTTCAACCGGGGACATCGCCGACGTCACTCAGCCGTCTGCACAAAAGAGCCCTGCAAATACACCTACACCCACTCTGCAGTGACACAATGGGTGGCATCAGTTGTGGGTCTTCATTGTGATCCTCAGGAAAGGGCATTATTGCACAAACCAGACAAGATTCGCAAAGACATGGCAGTAGTGGTGCCAATATAATATGTAATGTGAGTTGGTCAGAAATTCAATATAAGTAACAACCATGACAAACCCTCAAACACCCTTGTGCATCCCCTTCATGCTCACGACACGTTTGCCTTACGCTGCCTACTGCACATATGTGATGCATGCCCTGTGGCTGCAGCACAGGTAGTGGCAGGTTGAGTGAGGCTGACTGTGAAAGAGATGCATGAGAGGGTGAGTATGAGATAGAGCCATGAGATTGTATGAGGATTGAGTTGAGTGGTAGTGGCAGGATGAGTACTGGCAAGGTGAGTAAGTGCAGGTAAGATGAGGCTGAGGTTTGAGTGGGTGTGAGGGGTGATGTGACAGAGTTGTGTTGGCAGTGCAGAAGGAGGTGTGAGGTGGGGGCGGTGATGTGGCAGACGGAGTGTAGGGGAATGAATAGGTGTACTCACTTTGGCTGACCTACTGAGGTCATTGCAGCGCCTCCTGCACTGTATGCAGGTGCGCGATATGTTGGTGGTGCTGGTGACCTCCTCTGCCACCTCGAGCCAGGCCTTCTTGGTGGCAGAGGCAGGCCGCTTCCTCCCGCCCGCCGGGGGGCAGATCTCTGTCCTCCCCCTCCTCCTCACCCCATGTGTTGATACCTGGAGTGAGGCATCAATAAACTGGGAGCGTCCTTCCCCCTGGGCTGCTCCATGCTGTAAATTTTTTCTATTTGTTGCAGCATCTGTCAGTGGAGGACTGCCCCTTTAAATAGAGCTCCTCCAGCTGACAGATCTTACTGCGCATGCGCAGCCCGCCCGACGCGCAGATCAGCAGTGGGGAACCCGGAAGAGCAGGTAAGTGGGTCCAATTGGGCTGCGATCGCGCGGGTGGCTGACTGATTTCACCGGGCGCGTTACCCACGCGCCTGATAGCCCCCCCGCCGCGAACCCGCAGCCCTGCTAACATCGAGCCCCTATTGCCCATCCAATTTTTGCAAAACACAAAAATGGTCCCCTCCATCTCTTAGATTTGTTCATGAACAATAACCAAGTGGCACTTAGTATCTGTGTCCTTAGAAAGGAGACTTTGGGGTAAATTTTAATGGAGAGCCGGGAGGGGGGAATGGAGAATTCCTGACAGGAAACCTGGAAGTACGGATTTCCCGGATGGGATCGGTCATGGACGGGTCATGGGGGGAGTCATCAGGGTCAGGGGTCATTGGGGGAGTCATCGAGCTCGAGGTCATTGGGGGAGTTATCAGGTTTGGCAGTCATAGGGGGGTCTGAGCTCATGGAGGAGGGTGGGAGCTCGTGGGGGGGGGTTGGAGATTGTGGGGAGGGTTGGCGATCGTGGGGGGGATCGGAGATCGTGGGGGGATCGGAGATTATGTGGGGGGTGGGATATCGTGGTGGTAGGTCGGTGATCGTGGGGGGGATTGGACATTGGTGGGGGAGGGGGTCAGCTGACCGCGAGTGCAGGATCGCGGCAGGTAAGTTTGTTGGGCCTGAAGGAAACAATCCTGCTCCTCCTGGCCCACAAGCAGTGGCCCTGACGATCCGGCCCTTCTCGCTTCCTCTTACGTGACGAGAAGCAGAAGGCCCGGTAATCCCAGCCCCAGGAGTTAAAAAATAAAAAATCTATTAAAATGGAGGTCCGCAGCCTCTTTAAAAGCTCCACTGACCGACCCGCTTCCTGAGCCCAACCCACCCCTCGACCCGCCTCCGTTAAACCCGGAAGTGGGCGGGTTGGAGGCAGTTGGGGTCGGGTTTTACTTTATTACGATTTTTATGTTCCCACCTGCCTCCAATCCCTCCCCCCCATTCGTGGGGTTAAAATTTACCCCTTTGTCTTTACTGACTGCTTTCAAACTGATAGCTTTTGAATTCTACATAGAAAATGTGTTCTGCAAAGTGCAATTGTCAACCAATTGCAGAGCAACTGGGAGGAACCGTCTTGAAAGGCTCAGTCCTTATTGGTCACCATTTACAACTGGCATAACTGTGGTGCCAGTGAAGTCTAAACTGAGTAACAAACATCAGGTATTTCACATTATATGTAACTTAGCCAGCGTTGAGGAAGCTGAATTGATTCATTGGAAATAAATTGATTCAAAGCCCAGTGGAGGAGAGTGACAAATCAAGCACGGTTGCTCAGCCAGTGTTTTGTTAAGAAGATCTTACCTGTTGCAATCCACAGAGAAGGCCAAGGAAAAACAATGCGAGTGATTATCAAATGCCTCCTGCCCATTTCTCCTCTGAAGAACAGGTAGCTGGCAGTTGAAAATCAGGGGAGGTAACTCGATTGCCCCATTGACGCCCAAAGGCCCGCCTGATGGAACTTTTAAACGGGCCTGTAAATGGGCGAGCAGCATGCCTGTCTGTTTCGGGTATAAAGTTACTTAAACATGTAAATCGGGGTCCTACATCGGTGATAGGACCTGATGGCAATTTTCAGGTACTAATGGGCGGAGCGAATGCATTTTTGTACCAGGCAAAGAATGACCTAAACAGGAAAAGGCCAAAAATTTTTTTTGGAAGAATTTTTGTGGGGCCAGGAGTGGCAGGAGTGCTCCTCTTGGCTCCACAAAAGTACTGTGGCCCAATGTTAGTCCATGCTTTAATCCCTTCAGAATCAGCTCCCCCCACCCACACCCCACTGACCCAACCTGCTGGCAACCAGCTCAGCGTGGGACATGGCCAATTTCCTGCTCTTCCACAACTGGCGAGTTGCAATATACAGAGGCAGTGGACATAAGGATTTGGCAAAGGTAAAGCATTTAAGAAAGTGAGAGAAGGAGCACTAATAGAAGAAGGAAACTACTGTGCTGCTTGATGGGCGTTCATGAGAACCAGTCAAAATATGTTTGGATGGGAAGTAACCATGCATATTAAATAAATACCATCAATAAAGCCGGGTCGCCCACCATGATGGACCTGGTGAGTTCATTAAACTTCTTGGACAATTCAGCCATGTCTTCTGAGTGGTACGTTGCTTGAGGCTTTCATGTACTTACATGGGGACAATCGCCAGAAAAAAGGGCCTCCCTCCTCTGCTACACTTGTTCTAGCAAGGTGTTAATTGCCCCATTTGAAAACCATGCTGCCCTGCTGCTAACATGACTACTTGTGGCCCTAATCAAAAATTGGGCTCCCTTTCCTTTGGAGCTGAAAACACCAATGGTTCTTTAATCCCTTGCAGACCTTAAAAGATCAAGTCATATAAAGGTACATGGTTTCCTGCGCACCAATGACCAGGTACTGATGAGCGATGTTCACACCGTGCAAGTTGGGCTGAACCCAGAAATAGATGGAGGTACTGCGCACTAATTGTTGGGCAAATGCAGAGATTCCCCCACCTAACATGTGCCTGAATGGAGGACCCAGGCTAAAATTAGAGTTGTAAAGTATAAACTATCATTTTCTGGTATCTATCCCATAATCCTTCAGAAAGCCAGGCAATTTCTCAGAGAAGCGGGATTCATTATCTCCAATTGCAGTTTTCAGGTATTATACTCATGCTTATTAACAGTAATTGTAGTTCTTTTAGATTTATTATTATAGTTTAACCTAATTAAATACAATTGTTTCTTTATACTGTTAGCTCTACTTGTCTCAAACCATTACACCTGTCTCTACAATCATTTGATCTGCCACTGTTCTGTTTAAATGAACTTATAGATTAAAACAGGTAATTAAAATATATTCTGAATTTTGGCAGTTCGTGGGTGGTGCACACTGACATACTGGAATTTGCTATTATCAGCACTTCTTTTGTCTTCCCTGAGCTGTAATCCTTTAGGTCCCCCTCACATGCCAGTGCAGTTTTGTGAGATAATAAAATACTTAACAGTTAGTAGAGAAGTACTGTATAAACGATCTGCATTCCTTAAAGAGATCACAAAATATGGGGGCAGGGGGAGAATCTACATAAGGCAAAACGGAATAGCAATAATGGTGCACATCTGCCAAAATGGGAAGAAGCTAGCCAATGATGGATTTGTGTCTCTTAGATGTCCAAACATAATAGGCCTGAAATTCCATGCTGTTTTGGCATTTTTTTAGTGTAAAGTCATTGGAAAAGAAAATTAGGCGAGGTGTGAAACTAGCCTGTTTTGCACTACGGCCCAGAACCAGTTTCACCTCCATTGACATGAATCTCATTGTGTAGTATTTTGGGGCCAATCATTTTGAGAGGACAGCATGCACATGCTGGTTCAATGTTTGTTCTCCATTGATGACATTCTGAATTTTTAGAAATGTTTCTCCTTCCCCTTCTCTTAAAGATCCTTGTATTCATTCAGACTTATTCAGTTAAGATGTCAAGGGAGCAAGTCAGGGATTTTTCCATAATTTTGACATCAGTGGCCATTCTGCCAAGGCAGTCGGAGGAGAGAAGTGACATGGGCTGCTAACTGCTTGAACCTCACAATGTAAGAACAACAGGATGCATTAGATGACAACCTACGTTTTCATTTCTGAGTATCGGCACTGTCATGTTATCTCCTTGGTACTGCTTGTGCATGTCTTGCCTTTATACATTAAGAATGATTCTGAATGATAGGCACATTTTAATTGCAAATAGTACAATGGATAAGTATTTTGTAAATTGAATAATCTTAAGATTATTGAGATAAATAGAAGAACTTACATCACTAAAAGAAAGAAATATCCAAAAGGTGTGTCATAATAGAAATATAAAAAATAGCCATCAGATTGAAATCTATTTTTTATATTATTTTTGATCTTGTGGAAGTTCTTTTATTCATAATTTCTATGAAATTATTGCTTTCATAGGACAACATCTACTATTGAATTAATGCATCATTTAAATTGTGGTTACTGACATTTTTATACTAATACACTTTACTTATCAAAAGTATAAAAAAAACCTTGTGTGGGTTAACAGCAGTCATGTAGGATACAATGGGTTGTAATTGTCATCTAACCAACTATAGAATTGTGCCTGATTGTTTGATCATGCGACACGACTAAACCCATGGAAATCATAATCAATTTTCACCTTTTCCCTGCAAGACAGTATTGCTTGGAAACTTCCTGTGCATTTTATTGTTTTTCCAGGGTGTTCAATTAAGGCTTTCAAAGTGAGAGTTCACTTTAAGATAAATGTTGATTTTAAAAATAGGTTGAACTGACATGAAAAATGTTTTAAAAGATAATTAATAAAATATATTTTGTTAATGTGTGGATATCATGTTGGCTACATAATAACAGTGATTGCGACTCAAAGTAGTTCATTATATGTAAAGCAGTTTGAGACATTTCCGAGAAATATGATAAATGCGAGTTCTTTCTTTCTTTATAGATCACTTACAATAAAATCTGGTGTAATGCTCACGACAATGTAAAAGCTGCATCCACTTATTATATCCCAAGAAACTAACTTGCAATAATTTATTTGTACTGATGCATAAGTTTTATCTCCCATGTTTGTAGGTCATAAATACTTACACAAAATATCACTTATGCACCAAACATCATGATCGTTGAATTTCCTCGTTTATAAATAAGGTGAAAGGTCACAGAATCCTCATCTATTATTATATGTGCACTGCAAACATATAAACCAAAGATGATCCATAGGAACCAACATGTAAACCAGTGTAAAATTCTAAAAAGAAAATGACAAAGCAAGTAAGAATTGGTAGAAATCCTTAGTGAAATACAAAAGTGACCTTTTCATAAATCAAGGTGAAAAAATAATGTGTGATTTTCTGTTTTGACAGAAAGCTGATATGAAGTTAGCATGACGGGCTTTGCATCTGCCCAACTTCCCAACCACTGATCTCTGGCAATTTTCCAAGGTCAGCCTTATTTGTATTTTATAGGCAGACTCCCAATAGGATTCCCTCCTGTGCCGGGGAGCCCATCTGGAGGAGGAAGAAAAGTGACGGCTGCCGCCATGGGCCTTTTCACAGAACGGGCCTGTCTGCCTGCAGGGCTGCTGAAGAGGAGGGCTAACTTGCACCAAATCAATTACACACCTACAGTGGGCCTTTTAATCATTAAATCCCTTCCAGCGTGCCACAGCAACACTCGATTCCCATACCATGTTGGTGTACCTTGCATCCAGCTTTGCTATGGTGATAATAACACAAAATGTGACATGTAACATCACTCCGTCATGGCCGCTCACTTTGACTGTGCCCGGCCATATTTGGATAGCTGCATTCAACAACAAACAACAACAACAACTCACATTTATATAGCGCCTTTAACATCGTAAAGTGTCCCAAGGCACTTCACAGGAGCGATTTTCAAACAAAATTTGACACCGAGCCACATAAGGAGATATTAGGACAAGTGGCCAAAAGCTTGGTCAAAGAGGTAGGTTTTAAGGAGCATCTTAAAGGAGGAGAGAGAGGTAAAGAGGTTTAGGGAGGGAATTCCAGAGCTTGGGATCTAGGCAGCTGAAGACACAGCCGCCAAAGGTGGAGCGATTAAAATCAGAAATGCGCAAGAGGCAAGAATTAGAGAAGCGCAGAGATCTCAGAGGGTTGTAGAGCTGGAGGAGGTTACAGAGATAGGGAGGGGCGAGGCCATGGAGGGATTTGAAAACAAGGATGAGAATTGTAAAATCTAGGCGTTCCCGGAACATGAGCCAATGTAGGTCAGCGAGCACAGGGGTGATGAGTGAACGGGACTTGGTGCGAGTTAGGATACGGGCAGCAGAGTTTTGGTTGAGCTCAAGTTTACGGAGGGTAGAAGATGGAAGGCCGGCCAGGAGAGCATTGGAATAGTCAAGTCTAGAGGTAACACAGGCATGGATGAGAGATTCGGCAGCAAATGAGCTGAGGCAAGGATGGAGACGAAGTTGGAAGTAGTCGGTCTTGGTGATTGAGCGGATATGTGGTCGGAAGCTCATCTCAGGGTCAGATAAGACGCCAAGGTTGTGAACGGTCTGGTTCAGCCACTTCTTTCTGTGATTGAAAACATGTCAGTTATGTGTTGTCTTTGATAGAACATTGCCAGGCTAGTATTTAGCCTAGTACTATCCTGCTGCTTTTCTTGATAGTCTGTTAAATGGCTTATGTTTTAGCGTTCCCTGCAGTTTTGAGCAATTTAGACAAGTACCTGTACAGAAGTGATGACAATTGGCAGGGAGCTGGCTGTGTGGCTCCCAGGTTGATTTTCTGCCCTGCTTGTTTCACTAACTTTATACATAATGGGGCAAATTGCCCCATTGTACTGTGCCTGGGTACAACTCACCGAGGAAAATCAGGTAGGGAGGATCACATGCCAGTAGTGGGCCCTGCCCAACTTCCTGTCTACTTTAATTAATGGAGAGAAAATCAACGGCACTTCCTGCGCAGGCCTGAGATCGTCTCCACCTAATTTTCCTCTATGTGCAATAACAGGAAAACCTTTACAGAACGTGAAAGAATACCATGTAAGTTTGATTTCTGATTGCCTCTGAGCTGTCAGAAGCAACAAAGCAGACTCGGTTCCTTTGCCTAGATCTGCTGTGTATAGCACAGCTCAAAATCTGTAAACAGCTAATATAATGCACACTTTTTGTGTAGGCACTTTATCTAAATTGTTCAAAGCAGCAGGGAACACTAAAAATATAAGTCATTTAGCAGATTATCAACAAAAGCAGCAGGATATTACCAGACTAAACAGTAGCCTGGCAATGTTCTATCAAAGACTACACATAACTGACATATTTTCAATCGAAAAAAATTAGGAAAATTTAATATACAATGAATGGCTGAATGCTAGTCTTAGTGTGGACTGTGTAGCTGCTCAGCAAAATAATGACAATATAAATAATTCAGTGGTGTTGATGGAAAAGCTTCGAAGTAATGTAAATTCTATTGTAAAAGATATAGGCTGAGAAGTTCGACCTCGCCCAAAATGGGAACAACGTTGGCAGAGCAATGGCTCTATGGGCCAATCCGGGGCGGCCTGAGCCAAATTTGCGTTCGGGCCTAATTGTAAATGCTGCTGCTAAGCTACGGGTGTCAAACGGGCACCCCTCTACAGCTTGCCAATCGGGGAGAGAAGGAGATCAGCCAGCTCTTATGCTGGGCTGGACGGCAGGGCAGATTTGGGGGTGGCGAGATATCCCGGGCGGGTCCTCGAATGTGACCGACGGCGACTGGAGTTCTTTTGTGGGCCCGGGAGGAGCACTCCTGCTTCTTCTGGGCCCACAAAAAGAAAAAAGAAAAATTTCTTGGGTCTTTCTTTGAGCGACCTTCAGCGGTCCCTTTAAGGACGGCTGGTGAGTTCGGAGGTCCAATGCCGAATATCTGCCAGAAGCATGAGCAGCCATGAGTTGAATTTCTCCCTCATGGTACTTCACAATTCTAATGCTTGCTAAGTGTCCAAATTAACCCTTACTCTGTAATCCAGTGTAACATTCGAAAATAAGCAAACAAAATTGATAGAAAATGAATGGGTAGATTTTCCTCTTTTGCACTTGAGTGTAACTAGTCACTTGAGCAGAGCATATAGAGGAAAATTGGGCATGGGGGTCACACACCCATAATGGAGCTGACACGATTTTCCATCTATTTAAATTAATTAAAGGAAAATTGAACAGGCTCCATTACATACCCTCCCTGTTTGATTTTCCTTCATGCGCTCTACCCAGATGACTTTTTGTGTACAAGCGCAAAAAAGTGAGGAGGTAGCAGATCTCAGTTTGCCCAAGAGGGAATGTAAAACAGGGTCACCTTCTCACGACCACCTCATTTTGTACCACCTTCACTTCAGCAACCATCAATGGGATTAGTGTGTTGCACCGCTCCGTTACTTATCCACAGGTTCGGTTTCCTACCTCCACATTTATTGTTCCAGCCATTGGATTTTACCAGGCATTTTTGTTACCCAAACAGCCACTGCAAAGGTTTAAATGCACATCAAAACAATTAGCAGCCTTTGTACCTGCTATCCCTATCCCCCTATGTTACATTCACCATTAAATTTACCCATCAACCTTTATAAGCCTTATACATAATTGCCTGGTCTTCCAAAGACTGATTGAACACGGGCTCATAAATTTATCCACATTATGGTAATGAAGCAGGTGGCAATGTGTGAGTTCAGTCCACCCATAGCTAGAATAAAATGGCAGACTTAATGGCAAATGGTTCCTTTGTGGCAGCCATTTATATTTTTATGCCAGAACCTCTCTCTTTAATTGGTGTTCTGTGAGACATATGTGAAGTCTCATTAATAAAGCAGCCATGCTTCCAAAGGCAGAGCTGTAATGTGAATGGTGTAGAACTTGCTATTGAGAGCCACAGTGTCTTGATTAAAGGCCATTCTGAATGATGTTCCAAAATACTGCACTATGAAGTGATAAAATGCAGGTCTGTGTTCAAAGTTCTCCTCATGGTGAATTCCTTATACTGATATGGTGAGTTACTGAGTGGAGGCCAGGCATTCCTTATAAGAAGGGGAGAAAATTATACAAACAGCCAGCCACTCGTCCACATCTCTCAGCTAGGGATTGGCATTGGCAAAGGTGTGTGAGTAGGTCTCTAGCTCCCACTCTCTGAAGGCAAATGTATGTGGTAGTAGACAATGGCACTCTATGCTTATTCTTCTTCTTTCCTTGGAGATTTTCACTTCTTTGAGCCTTCTACATGGTTTCTTTTAATCTTCTGTTATTTTTCTTCTTATTCCCTCCAGTTTTATTTCTTTCCATATCTCCACTCAAGGTGCACATGGGATGTAAAATGTTACATCGGCAGCGATTTTTAAACCCATCTGCCCAGCAGAAACAGGGTGGTTAGCTGGTTAAAATGGCCCGTTATGAGCCCGCCCTATCGTCTGCAGTTTCAACCTGCCCTCCATGAGCAGGGGACAAGGACACCCGACCAAAGTCGATGCATACGCATGTTGAGTCCTGATGACGTTATCAGGACCTGACTGCGATTTTAACTGCGGTCTGACCAGCTGCAGCTTTCCTGTCAAGCCAGCCTGGGACAGAAGAGGATCAGCCCCAGAAGCGGCTGAAAAGAGTAAGTGTTTTTCTTTCCTTTGTGGGAGCAGGACTTCATGCCCAGAATGGAGTGGGGGGAACCATTAAAATAGGCCAGGCCTTCAGCCACGGGCAATTGGGAAATTAACTCACCAGCGTGGCTTCCCACTGGAAATCTGTAATATTCTCCAGATAGGAAAGGGAGATATGCCAGCAACTGGCTCCTGGGATCTATTATGAGCAGTACTGCTTTAGTTCCTGAACAGGCTTAGTTAATGTCAGAAATTACTCCATGTTTGATGCCAACCATGATGAGAATTTCAAAATAAACAATGGGAAGGGATGCAAGTTACTTTAATGGCTTTCTCTGGCAATTCTGATTAGTAAATCTGACAGATATAGGTGCCCTCTGTCTGCATGTGAAGCCTCCTGCGAGCAATCAAGAATGCAATCAGGAATGTAAATTTCAAAAATTCTCCTTCTCTAATTCTTGCCGCTGCCTTCCACCAGCTATGATCTGGTTCTAGGTCCAGAAAATATGTATGATTATAGATATATACTCTATGTCAACATGCGAAAATATGATGTTAATGTGATGTGTTAATTATGTTCAGGTAACAGTAAAACAGCAATTTCTAGGCATGGCCATTTGTAAAGGAGGATGGTTGTTATGTTGTTTCCAAGAAATCTTGAAGTCAGGTTGAGATGGTCTGACATTAAGCTGTGTGTATTCCATAGGTAAACAGGTCAGGCTAAGATGCTATGGACTGTACAGCAGATCAGCAAATTGATAGCAATACAACAATAATACTGAATAACACTGTATTCCTAAAACCTCCAGAAAGGGAAACTAATAAATTAATGAGGGTCAGTATCCATACTTCAGGTGCCCTAAGGCAGAATTGCTGACCTGTTTTTGATATCTTAATCCATAAATGACAAAATGGAGTCTTGTAAAACGACTCTGAGTGCGTATTATTCAAGCATTTGAACTGCTGAGGCTCAGCATGTAGCCAATGTTGTACAGAAGTGAATGACCCACTTTCCTTGTGTTTTAAGCTAAAATGTTATAATTTCTAGCCCACTTCATCTGGACTTGGTATAGGGGAAAAGAGTTATATTAAGAATGACAAAGTGGTCAACTCGAGTTTTGTCGCTCCCTTCCTATTGACTCCCAAAATGAATATGATGTAATAGTTACACTTAATATATAAATATGGATTGGATACTGTTTCAAGTCTATATACTATGAGGTAGAAAGTGCTTTTGCCAGCAGACACAGAGAGTGGAGGCTGGAAAATCATGATGTAAAGAACATCCTGGCTTGCTGCTGTACACACAATTTCTGACCTGGTTGTCTAGTGGTGATGATTTCTCTTACACAGAATGTGCGACAGTTTCACTCGGCACAAAACTTTGTTCAAATCAGGATAAATAAGACAGCCCATGATTTCTCTGCTTTCCTGCTCTGTTCTCACCCAGCGCAAGCTTGCCCATTTAAAATAGGCATTAAAGGCCCGCAAAGTTATCACCTGTCATCTTCTCTTATACCTGCCACGGCTCAGGAAGGTCTACTCCTTTTCTTCTTCCCACAGGGATTAGTTTCAGAGCCTCTTTATCACAAGAGGATGAAGAAGGAGAAAAAAAGAAGGTATGCCAGGGAGATCAGATGGCATCAGAGCTGGACTCCCTGCACCTGCTAGTATGCCACCAATCTTATCAACAGGCCGAGACACAGCTACCTGGCAATGATAGAGGAAAAATGATACTGCAAGCTCATGTTGGGCAGGGAAGCAGTTGCCATCTCCTGCAAGGACCACTGAAGTCAACCTGCACTATAGGAATGGCACTGCCAGTGGCAGTCAAGGCCACCACTGTTCTCAACTTTAATGCCTCCACCTCCATCCAGGCTCAAATAGGGAACATCTGAAGGTTCTGCTGCCAGCAGGTGTATTAAACAGGTGACTGATGTATTGCTGAGCAGGGTCAACACATTAATTTCCTTTCCTGCCAAATAACAGCAATAGGAGCGTGACATGGCTGTCCACATTCATCGCAATGCTGAATTTCCCAAAGTGTAAGAGTTACTGTTGGCACCTATGTCACCATCCAGCCATGAAGGTTCCTCCTCCCACTATGCACCACCACTTGCTCCTCCTCAGCTGTTCACTATGAATGACCTGCTACTACCTCCTCAAGCTGACTATCTGCATATACCTTGTGTGTCTGTGTTAGTACTGGTGAAAGTGGTGCAGGGTGCTATAAGGTGCCGGCTTGCTAGGGACCATTCTTTGTGAGCCATCTACAGTGAGGGTAGAGGAACATATATTACAATGCTGACTCCAAGACACACCTTCAAATAGAGTTTGCAATGCAATTTACTGGGTTTGGTGATTCTGCAGTTGTGTGTATGCCTGTGTGAGGATGGTTGGGGTCAATTTAACTCACGGAAAGCAGCGTTAACGGGCCAGTAGGGCCTCAAAATGGGCTTGATAGACCAACCCCTCCGTTAACGCCGATGCTATGGTCGCTGCCATTTTGAAAGGGGCCTGCCCCTGGGCGGCCGCAGCACCTGCTTGAACCAGTTGGTAAGCCTCTAATCTGTGCAAATTGGGGGTGTAGTTAGGCCCCCAATTGCAATTTTAAGGGACACATGGGTGCAGTGTGTTCCTGGCCAATAAGGAAACAGCCAGAAAAATATTTTTACGCTTGAATTTTTGTTGAGCTGGAAGGAGCAGGAGCGCTCCTCCTGGAGCCACAAAAATATTGCGGCCATTGATGGCATGGTCACGGGCTCCCTCGGCCTCACCTCTCCCCTTCCCCTCTCTCCTCTCTCTTCCTGGGGCGTATCTTCAGTTGCTGCCTGCGTCCTAGTCAGTTGACATTTCTACAGCCCAAAACAGACGAGCAGCCTCAGGACACCCATTTCGGGTCCTCAGCTCACCGGTCGGATTGAAATGAGGCCTGGGCCTCAAAATTGCGATGGCCTCTTTGCCCCCGGAACAGGCAGGCTGGACGTCCCCACAAAAGATAAAATCTACGCTGTTGAGTGAGGGGGCAAGGCATGAGAAGAGTATGATGGTACTAACTTAAGGACAATCTCCGATTTCACCTTCCCCGACTCACTCGATACTTTTGTAGCCAAAGGTGTCCAGGTTAGCCTCTTCAAAGGACGTCCGGGTGTGTTGGCTTTGTGTATCTTTGGGAGGCAGTAGAAGTCCTCCGGAGGGTCGCTGCCCTCAGCTGGACATGTATGCTCAAGCTGTCAGGAAATGCGTCAATGCCAGATTCATCAGCCGCACTCAGAAGACAGTCCAGAATGTCACCCGAGCACAACGCAACGCCATCAACGCTCTCAAGACCAACCGCAACATCGTCATCAAACCAGCGGACAAAGGAGGAGCCATAGTCATACAGAACAGAACAGACTATTGCAAAGAAGCATACCGACAACTGGACAACCAGGAACACTACAGACGGTTACCCGCAGATCCGACCAAAGAACACACCCACCAGCTCAACAAACTGATCAAGACCTTCGGTCCAGACCTTCAAAGCATCCTACGCACTCTCATCCCACGTAATCCCCGCGTGGGAGACTTCTACTGCCTCCCAAAGATACACAAAGCCAACACACCCGGACGTCCCATCGTATCAGGCAACGGAACCCTGTGTGAGAACCTCTCTGGATACATCGAGGGCATCCTGAAACCCATCGTACAGGGAACCCCCAGCTTCTGTCGCGACACTACAGACCTCCTACAAAAACTCAGTACCCACGGACCAGTTGAACCAGGAACACTTCTCACCACGATGGACGTCTCGGCACTATACACCAGTATCCCCCACGATGACGGCATCGCTGCGACAGCATCAATACTCAACACCAACAACAGCCAATCTCCGGAAGCCATCCTATAACTCATCCGCTTCATCCTGGATCACAATGTCTTCACCTTCGATAACCAGTTCTTTACCCAAACACACGGAACAGCCATGGGGACCAAATTCGCACCCCAATACGCCAACATTTTCATGCACAAGTTCGAGCAGGACTTCTTCACTGCACAAGACCTCCAACCAACACTATACACCAGATACATCGACGACATTTTCTTTCTATGGACCCACGGCAAGGAATCACTAAAGAGACTACACGATAACATCAACAAGTTCCATCCCACCATCAAGCTCACCATGGACTACTCCTCAGAATCAGTTTCTTTCTTGGACACACGAATCTCCATCAAAGACGGGCACCTCAGCACCTCACTCTACCGCAAGCCCACGGACAACCTCACGATGCTCCACTTTTCCAGCTTCCACCCTAACCACGTCAAAGAGGCCATCCCCTATGGACAGGCCCTGCGAATACACAGGGTCTGCTCAGACGAGGAGGAACGCGATGGACACCTACAGACGCTGAAAGACGCCCTAGTAAGAACGGGATATGACGCTCGACTCATCGATCGACAGTTCCGACGGGCCACAGCAAAAAATCGCATAGACCTCCTCAGGAGACTAACACGGGACGCAACCAACAGAGTACCCTTTGTCGTCCAGTACTTCCCCGGAGCGGAGAAACTACGCCATGTTCTCCGCAGCCTTCAACATGTCATCAATGAGGACAAACACCTCGCTATGGCCATCCCCACACCTCCACTACTCGCCTTTAAACAGCCACCCAACCTCAAACAGACCATCGTTCGCAGCAAATTACCCAGCTTTCAAGAGAACAGCATGCACGACACCACACAACCCTGCCACGGTAACCTCTGCAAGACATGCCAGATCATCGACACAGATACCACCATCACACGAGAGGACACCACCCATCAGGTGCATGGTTCATACTCCTGTGACTCGGCCAACATTGTCTACCTCATACGTTGCAGGAAAGGATGCCCCAGAGCATGGTACATTGGCGAGACCATGCAGACACTGCGACAACGGATGAACGGACACCGCGCAACAATCGCCAAACAGGAGGGTTCCCTCCCAGTCGGGGAACACTTCAGCAGTCAGGGACATTCATCCACCGACCTTCGGGTAAGCGTACTCCAAGGCGGCCTTCGAGACACACGACAACGCAAAATCGTCGAGCAGAAATTGATAGCCAAGTTCCGCACCCATGAGGACGGCCTCAACCGGGATCTTGGGTTCATGTCACGCTACACGTTACCCCACCAGCGAACAAATGTTATCTGTTTTTAATATAATGGGTCATTTGCTGGCTTTCTCTGCCTCTCTCTGTTTTTTTTCCTGTTTGTTTTTTTGTTGAATGTGTATTCGGGGGTTCTGCAGGTGCAGGTGACACCTCTCTGTCTGAACACGGTGATTGCCTTGGCAACGGGCAGTTGCAGGGGCATTCTGTAAACACCATGTATTGTTCTATATGTATAAATGCGTAGGCTTCGAGGAGCTCCTGAACATTTACCTGAGGAAGGAGGAAGCCTCCGAAAGCTTGTGAATTTAAAATAATTGCTGGACTATAACTTGGTGTTGTAAAATTGTTTACAATTGTCAACCCCAGTCCATCACCGGCATCTCCACATCTTCAAAGGACGTCAAAGCCTTCCTCCAGTTCATGCTTGTTCCCTTTTATTATGTATTACCTTGTGCTGCAGGCAGAGAAATACTTGAGATACCATGAAGTAAATTTTAACCCCATGAATGGGTGGGCTAGGGACGGGTGGAAAGGTAAAAATCATAAAACTGTAAAATCCAACCACAACTGGCCTCTTACTGGCGGGTTTTGACGTTTTTTTATTTTTAACTCCTGGGGGCCGGGATTCCTGGGCCTCCTGATTCACACCACGTAAGAGGAGGCGAGAAGGCCCGGATCATCAGGTAAGTGCCTTTATTGCGCTGCTTGTGGGCCAGGAGGAGCAGGGGTGTTTCCTCCAGGCCCAACAAACCTACCTGCCGCAATCCCACACATGCGATTGGCCGACACCCCCCCACCCCCCATGATTTCCGACCCCTATCCACGATCTCCGACCCCCCCATTATCTCCGACCCCCCAACTACATGATCTCCGACACCCCCTAATGTCTGACACCCCCGATGTCCAACCCCCTCATGACTGAGCCCCTGATGACCTCCCCAATGACCGCCGACCCCGATGACTGCCCCCAATGACCCCTGAGCCCGACCCCCCCCGACGACCAACCTCCCCCGATGACTGACCCCCAAAATGATCCCCGATGACCCCCGAACCTCCCCCCCACCTCAATGACCAAACCCCCACCCCATCTAAAAAAAAACTTACCTGCTGGTATCTGCTCCCTGGCTTCCCTCCCGTCCGACTGACAGCCAGCCTATCAATCTGGATGGCCTATCGGGTGGGAAACCTACAGAAATAAATGAAAGAAGTCCTTACGTCAAAACGTCAAAATCATAAGGACGTGCGGGAAACTTGTACATCCAGGTTTCCCATCAGGAATTCCCCCCTCCCCCACCGCCCTCTTCCCGGCTCCCCATTAAAATTTATCTGTCAGTTTAAGGAGCACATACAGTGACAGACATGTGCCCAACCTGCCGCTCACCCTGTGTGTCAGTAACTGAACATGGTGTATTTGAAGGATTTGCAGTGTGAAGCCCCATTGAGGTTTCAGTGTGACAATAGTGTCAGATGTAGGTTAGCCTATATATGTGCTGTAGTGCTGTATGGCCATGCATGCTAAACATTCAAAAGGCTGTATGGCTGTATTTAAGTTTTACAGGGGCCAGCCTAAAAAGGATAACAGGTTTTGAGGTTGTATTTTGTGGCATACATATTTGGGGCAGACATTTAATATAGGAAACTGCTGGGTATCAATACTTTTGTATTTTTCCTCAGGCCTGCCATGCTCTTCCATCTTTGCAGCCAAGCCCTGCAGGTGCTGCGAGACCAATTATTCTGTCGGCATACTGGATGTCTCTTCTCTGAGGGAGGTTCCCTTGAGTGTCAACGACTTTTTCTCTTTGCATGCAACAGTAACTGAAGAACTTCATCCATAACTGTGACCATGCAATGTCTGGAACCCTCCATTGCACAGCAATAGTGTACAGCTTAAATGCCCTTCCCTTCTGTTCAGTTGAGATGAAAGTCCTTTAAACAGCTGCAGCAGAGGTTCAAAATATTTGTTCAGTATGTGCATAGATTCCCACGGGATGCCAGCTTTGTTGGAGGGGGCTCAGCTGCAAGGAAAAATGTATGCAAATCACAAATATCTGCCAGGAACAACTGTGAACTAAAAATTGACGATAACTCCACATTGCAGCATTCCCGCCACAATCACCCATGAGCAAGCATTTCTACACTGACAAGTAAGTCTGGGTAATTTTGACCTTTTGCAAGGTTCTCTCAAATTTCCAGAAAACACTGTAAAAATAACACATCCCCAACGCATCATGGTTTGTGGGCTGTTCTCATTCTCTCAGATAAAACATTCAATAAGGCTATCATCTACTAAACACACCATTTGCCGACTGTGAATCAGACATAGAGCACTAAGAGGTAGGGCTGCAGTCAGTGATCACTGGGCACTTTTCCACAATCAGTAACTCACAGTGCACACTTCAAAATGGCGGGGTGAATTGAATCAGATTGGAGTGGAATTAGGGATGGGGGCGGTAGCAAAAACAGGCCCAGATTAATTTCTAGAATTACATTGAGCATGATTTTAGCCTGGAGCCGGGAAGGGGGCAGGAGGGTAGAATTCCTGACGGGAAACCCAGAAGTACAGGTTTCCCGGACGTCCTTATGATTATGAAGCAAAGATGTTGTTTCTTTATTGCCGGTTTCCCGCCGGACAGGCCGGCCTGATTAACAGGCTGGCTCTCAGTCAGATGGGAGAAGAAGGAAGAGGATGTGAACAGGTAAGTGTTAGATTTGGGGGGGGAGTCACCGGGGAGCCAGGGGAGATCAATCACGGTGGGGGGGTTGTCAGTTATCGGGGGGGCAGGGGGATGTTAGTCATCGGGAAGGTTTTCACTAAGAGTAAATGGGTAGTAAGAGGAGGGGTGGGACGATTAGGGACCAAAAAGGAGATCTATTCATGGAGGCAAAGGGCATAGCCGAGGTACTGAATGAGTACTTTGCATCTGTTTTTACCAAGGAAGAAGAGTCTCAGTAAAGGAAGATGTACTTGAGATACTTGATGGGCTAAAAATTGATAAAGAGTAGGTACCAGAAAGGCTAGCTGTACTTAAAGTGGATAAGTCACCCGGTTTGGATGGGATACATCCTAGGTTGCGGAGGGAAGTAAGGGTGGAAATTGCGGAGGTACTGGCCATAATCTTCCAAACATCCTTAGGTACGGGGGGGTGTGTGGTGCCAGAGGACTGGAGAATTGCAATGTTACACCTTTGTTCAAAAAAGGGTGCAAGGATAAACCCAGCAACTACAGGCCAGTCCGTTTAACCTCAATGGTGGGGAAACTTTTGGAAACGATAATCCAGGACAGAATTAGCAGTCACTTGGACAAGTGTGGATTGATTAGGGAAAACCAGCACAGATTTGTTAAAGGCAAATCGTGTTTAACCAACTTGATAGAGTTTTTTAATGAGGTAACAGAGGGTAGATGAGGGCAATGCAGTTGATGTGGTGTATATGGACTTTCAAAAGGTGTTTGATAAAGTGCCGCATGATAGGCTTGATAACAAGATTGAAGCCCATGGAATAAAAGGGGCAGGAGCAGCATGGATACAGAATTGGATAAGTGACAGGAAACAGAGAGTAGTGGTGAACGGCTGTTTTTCAGACTGGAGGGAGGTGTACAATGGTGTTCCCCAGGGGTCAGTACTAGGACCACTGCTTTTCTTGATATATATTAATGACTTGGACTTGGGTGTACAGGGCACAATTTCAAAATTTGCAAATGACACAAAACTTGGAAGTATAATGAACAGTGTGGAGGATAGTGATAGACTTCAAGAGGATATAGGCAGGCTGGTGGCATGGGCGGACATGTGGCAAATGAAATTTAACGCAGAAAAATGTGAAGTGATACATTTGAGTAGGAAAAATGAGGAGAGGCAATATAAACTAGAGGGCACAACTCTAAAAGGGGTACAGGAACAGGGGGACATGGGGGATATACGTACACGAATCATTGAAAGTAGCAGGGCAGGTTGAGAAAGCGGCTAAAGAAGCATATGGGATCTGGGCTTTATAAATAGAGGCATATTGTACAAAAGCAAGTAAGTCATGATGAATCTTTATAAAACACTGGTTCGGCCACAACTGGAGTACTGTGTCCAGTTCTGGGCACTGCACTTTAGGAAGGATGTGAAGGCCTTAGAAAGGGTGCAGAAGAGATTTGCTAGAATGATTCCAGGGATGAGGGACTTCAGTTACGTGGATAGACTGGAGAAGCTGGGGTTGTTCTCTTTAGAACAGAGAAGGTTGAGAGGAGATTTGATAGAGGTATTCAAAATCACAAAGGGTCTGGACAGAGTAGATAGAGAGAAACTGTTGCCATTGGCGGAAGGTTCAAGAACTAGAGGAAATGGATTTAAGGTGATTGGCAAAAGAACCAAAGGTGACATGAGGAAAAACTTTTTTACACAGTGAGTGGTTAGGATCTGGAATGCACTGCCCGAGGGGGTGGTGGAGGCAGATTCAGTCATGGCCTTCGAAAGGGAACTGGATAAGTACTTGAAAGGAAAAAATTTGCAGGGCTACAAGGATAGGGCGCGGGAATGGAACTAGCTGGATTGCTCTTGCATAGATCTGGCACAGACTCGATGGGCTGAATGGTCTCCTTCTGTGTTGTAACCTTTCTATGATTCTAGGGCCACGATATTACCAGGGAGGCGGGATGGCAGCGGGGGCGGGGGGTGACTAGGCGCGTGGGTAACCCGCCCAGTAATATCCGTCCATTCCCCATGCGATCGTAGGTAAATTGGAGCCACTTAATGTGGCTTCCGGGTTTCCCGTTGTGAACCTGCGCAGCGGGCGGACTGTGCACCCGCATCACAGGCTGTCAGCTGGAGGAGCTCTATTTAAAGGGGCAGTCCTCCAATGCTGCTCCTGGAGCAAACACCCAAAATTACAGAATGGAGCAGCCCAGGGGAAAGGCTGCTCCCAGATTTAGTGATGCTTCACTCCAGGTGCTACTGGATGGGGTGAGGAGGAGGAAGGATATATTCTATCCGGCGGACGGGAGGAAGTGGCCTGTCTCTGCCACCAAGAAGGCCTGGCTCGAGGTGGCAGAGGAGGTCAGCAGCAGAAGCAACGTCTCCCGCACCTGGATCCAGTGCAGGAAGTGCTTCAATGACCTAACTAGGTCAGCAAAAGTGAGTACACTTACTCATTCTCCTAAACTCCGTCTTCCACATCACCGCCCCTACCCCACAACTCCTTCTGCACTCCAAACACTACTCTATCACATCATTCCTCACACCCAGTCAAACCTCATCTTCAACTTACCTGCACTTACTCACCTCCCCAGTACTCATCCCACCACTACCACTCAACCCAATCCTCATGCAATGTAATGGCTCTGACTCATACTCACCCTCTGATGCATCTCTTTCATGGTCAGCCTCACCCAAACCAATGCATTCACCGGTTGGCCACATCACCATCCCTCACTCACGCCTCTCTACTTTCTCCCCTTATAGGGGAAGAGAGCCCAGAATGCACAGGAGAGGGCAAGGACCAGAGGGGGGGGGGGGCCGCAACATCTAGTCTCCTCACGGACGCAGAACAGGAGGCTCTTGAACTAAGCCGCACCCTCGAGTGCCTGTCCGTCACGGATGCCGAGACTGCCACCCGACAAACGACTGGTGACAGATCTTTAACATTCAGCACTCACAATAACAAATGATGTTAACATGCCTTGCCATCTTCAGCACCTCAACATCTGTCATCATGCTTAATATTGCCTACTGTTCTGTTACAGGGCCTTCAGCGACCGCCTTGACGGTCGAGGAGGATTCCTCAGAGGACCTGCCGGCCTCTGAGGGGGCACCGTCACATCTGAGCGAGCCATCCACCAGCGCAGATACACACATCTCGGTGAGTCCCCGTCCTCACTTAGTTGGGGTCTCACATGGTGAGTCACCACACACGTGGGCATGAGCAGACACTGGTGGCAGGGGCAGCTGTGGAGAGTCCGCCTCAGTGGGAGCACTCTTCTCGAGGTCCTGCTCAGCTGGACACAGATGCGGAATCCTGGGGGCCATCCATGAAAAGGAGAATGATCGAGGGGCAGCAACACATTTGCAAGGTGCTGGAACAGGTGCCACGCGCACTCTCCACAATTGTGCAGAGGATTGGGGAGTCCAACTCCTGTATGAGTGGAATGGTGGCACAGGTAAGGGAGGGCAATTCTGCGATATTGTCACAGGGACGTGAGGGCATCTCTGAGATACTGTCGTGGGTAAGTGCGGGAATGTCTGCGATGGAGCCAAGGCTAGCCTCCATGGAGCTTCAAGCTGTTCCAGTACAGCTACAACTCTGGCATCTACCCGACAATGTGGAAAATTGCCCAGGTATGTCCTGTCCACAAAAAGCAGGACAAATCCAATCCGGCCAATTACCGCCCCACCAGTCTACTCTCGATCATCAGCAAAGTGATGGAAGGTGTCGTTGACAGTGCTATCAAGCGGCACTTAGTCACCAATAACCTGCTCACCGATGCTCAGTTTGGGTTCCGCCAGGGCCACTCGGCTCCAGACCTCATTACAGCCTTGGTCCAAACATGGACAAAAGAGCTGAATTCCAGAGGTGAGGTGAGAGTGACTGCCCTTGACATCAAGGCAGCATTTGACCAAGTGTGGCACCAAGGAGCCCTCGTAAAATTGAAGTCACTGGGAATCAGGGGGAAAACTCTTCAGTGCTGGAGTCATACCTAGCACAAAGGAAGATGGTAGTGGTTGTTGGAGGCCAATCATCTCAACCCCAGGAGTTCCTCAGGGCAGTGTCCTCGGCCCAACCATCTTCAGCTGCTTCATCAATGAACTTCCCTCCACCATAAGGTCAGAAATGGGGATGTTTGCTGATGATTGCACAGTGTTCAGTTCCATTCGTAACCCCTCAGATAATGAAACAGTCTGTGCCCGCATGCAGCAAGATGTGGACAACATCCAGGCTTGGGCTCATAAGTGGCAAGTAACATTCGCGTCAGACAAGTACCAGGCAATGACCATCTCCAACAAGAGAGAGTCTAACCACCTCCCCTTGACATTCAACGGCATTACCATAGCCAAATCCCCCACCATCAACATCCTGGGGGTCACCATCGACCAGAAACTTAACTGGACCAGCCACATAAATACTGTGGCTACAAGAGCTGGGTATTCTGCGGTGAGTGACTCACCTCCTGACTCCCCAAAGCCTTTCCACCATCTACAAGGCACAAGTCAGGAGTGTGATGGAATACTCTCCACTTGCCTGGATGAGTGCAGCTTCAACAACACTCAAGAAGCTCGATACCATCCAGGACAAAGCAGCCCGCTTGATTGGCACCCCATCCACCACCCTAAACATTCACTCCCTTCACCACCGGTGCACAGTGGCTGCAGTGTGTACCATCCACAGGATGCACTGCAGCAACTCGCCAAGGCTTCTTTGACAGCACCTCCCAAACCCACGACCTCTACCACCTAGAAGGACAAGAGCATCAGGCACATGGGAACAACACCACCTGCACGTTCCCCTCCAAGTCACACACCATCCCGACTTGGAAATATATCGCCGTTCCTTCATCGTCGCTGGGTCAAAATCCTGGAACTCCCTTCCTAACAGCACTGTGGGAGAACTTTCACCACACGGACTGCAGCGGTTCAAGAAGGCGGCTCACCACCACCTTCTCAAGGGCAATTAGGGATGGGCAATAAATGCCGGCCTCGCCAGCGACGCCCACATCCCATGAATGAAGAAAAAAAAAGCATGGCTCACCAATGAGTCCATCGAGACCCTCACAACGGCCCTTAGGACTCAGGGTGAACAACATTCTGCCGCCTTAAACAGGCAGGCAGATACTCTGGCACTGGCCTTACAAGGCTTTACACATGTCCTCAAAGCTGTCATCCAGCAGAATGGTAGGAGTGGAGTGGGCCTGGCCCAGGGGAGGGAAGATGGGTGAAAGGGGACATGGAAGTGTCGATGCCACTCAAAGCGTCCCCGTGTCTCACCCGTTACCCCCCTCTCAACCAGTACCCGCAATGCTGCCTTCTCTCTAGGGTGGCCGAGTCTGCCCCTGCACAGGTGGAGCAGTCTTTGGAGGGGCCCTCACGGGCACCGAAACCCAGAGGGCATAGGCCCAAAGCATCTAATCGATCAGGGCATGAACAAGAGCAACCTGTCCCTACCTCTGCTGCAGCTACAGGGGAAGCACCACATAGGAGTAGTCGGAAGCGAAAGGTGAAGGTTTGTCATGTTTTTTATTTATATTTAATTTTTGTTAATGGCACATTAAATATTATTATTGTCACCACTACTGCCACGTCTTGGCCATTCTTGACTGGCTTGTGTAACAAGATCTTTTCATGAGGTTTACCATGAACGCCCACACTTGATGCCACCCATTGGGTCACTCTACAGTGGGTGTATGTGTAGTTGCACGACTATTTTGTGCAAGGCGCGAGGGGAGGGGGAGAGAGGGGGGTTGGTGTGGCCGCTGCTCTGTCCAGGTGGTGAGGACTGGACTCCACACTGTCTGATGTTAGGAGAACCGTTCACGTATCAGTGACTCCCTGGCCTCACGAGCAGCCAGGTGAGCCGCTGTTCTGCCCATGGTTTGCTCCGCCCCCTCTGCTTCCTCCTCCTCTGCAGGGAACAATACACTACTATAATGCATCCCACTCTGCGTGGCGCGTATTGGAGCGCTCCCCCAGAACGATCAAGGCACCTGAAGCGCATCTTGAGCAGCCCTATAGCATGCTCAATTGTAGACCTAGTAGCGATGTAGCTGTCGTTATATCGACGCTGTTGCTCAGTGGTGGGGTTCCTCAGAAGTGTCATGAGCCACGTGTGCAGGGGGTATCCTTGTCCCAGAGGAGCCAGCCCTTGCGGGTGCTCGACGTGTGGAAGAGGGGCGGGATGTTGGATTCCCGGAGGCTGAAGGAATCGTGGCAGCTGCCAGGGTATCTGGCGCACACGTGAAGGAACCTCTTGCGGTGGTCACAGATGAGCTGAGTGTTGATGGAGTGATAGCCCTTCCTGTTGATGAACAGTCCTGGCTCTTGTGGAGGTGCTCGTATTGCAATCGATTACACCCTGCACCCGTGGGAAGCCAGCCACAGCGTGGAATCCAACTGCCCTCTCCTTCTGGCTGAGGTCATCCATGCGGAAGTTGACGTAGTGCGAGGCCCTGCGAAACAAGCTGTCGGTGACCTGCTTTCTGCACTTGTGTGCAGGTGACTGAGAAACCCCGGTGATGTTCCCGGTGGCACTCTGGAACGATCCGGAGGTGAACAAGTTGAGGGCAGTGGTGACTTTGACAGCGACAGGTAAGGGGATGCTGCTCGGGCCAGCCAGGAGCAGTTCAGCATGAAGGAGACTGCAGATGTCCGCGACTAACTGGCGACTGACTCTGAGCCTCCGTATGCACTGCTCCTCAGAGAGGTCCAGGAAGCTGACCCTGTCTGTCGACCCTATTCCGAGGGTAGTGCCTCCTGCGACGTTGCTCTCTCTGTTGTTGCCCTCCGTGCTATTGTGCAGGTGCCTGTGGCACAGCACTGTGTTGTGGAGCTCCACTTGGCGGAGGTGGACGGCGTGCCTGGCGAGGCTGGTGATGTTGCTCGTCCATGGATGAAGTGATGAATGCAGCTATGGCGCCCCCCATCCTGACGGTGTGAGTTTGAGGGTGTCCGCAAAGTAGGTAAATGTGTTTGCACAGCAGAGTTTAGGGTATAAATTAATAATTTTGAGTGAAAAGACAAAAGTCATGCAGCCAAAACTTTGTCTGAAGTGACAGAGTGCACTGCTACAATAAATAAGGCTTTCCCCAACCTGTCGAAAAATCCTTTGCATCTCCCACTGGCTGCTGGCTGAAACACGTCTGCTCCAACAGGGAGTGTTTCCCACAGTACGGGAAACACGCTGAGGATCTTTCAAAATTGCACCCCTGCCAAAATCTCCACTCAGTGAAGTCTCTCAAGTACCTCAACTATCTGCCTAACTATGTAAAGCAGCATCCTGCCGGCTTTAATTGCCGGTGAGAGTCCCGCATTCAGGAGCTGCGTGCGCACCCGAACACATCACTGGGGAACCCGGAAGTCAGCAGGTTAGAGCCGGGTTCTGAACACGCTCCGGGATTCCGCCATTTTACGAGCCCCTCCACCCCCAATGCACCCGCTCCACCATCCGAAAATCGGCCCCTAGGTGTCAGTCATCGGGGGGGGGGGGGAGTCAGTCATCGGTGGGGGGGGGTCAGTCCTTGGGGGGAGGGGTGTCTATTCGCAGGGGCCTGTCAGTCATTGGGGACCTGTCAGTCATCGATTGGGGGTGGGGTGGGGGGGTCAGTCGTCGGAGGTCAGTCATCGGAGGTCGGGGAGGAGTCATTGCAGGTTCAGAGATCTTGGAGGGGTCGGAGATCGTAGGGGAGGTCGGAGATCTTGGAGGGGGTCAGAGATCGTGGGGGGGGTCGCTGCAGGTAGGCTTGTTGGGCCTGGGGGAAGCACTCCTGCTCCTCCGGGCCCACAAGCTGTGCTATAAAGGCACTTAACTGCAGTTTCGGGCCTTCTCATCTCTTCTGACGTAGCGTGAAGGAGAAGGCCTGGCAATCCCAGCCCCCAGCTGCTGAAATCAAAAAAACCTCCTTAAAAGTTTTTAATGCCCGACTCGCCTCCTGAGAGCGGGTTGATTGCCCGCCCCTCGTCCCGCCCCCGTGAAAAACAAAAATAGGCGGGTTGGGGGTGGGTTTTAGGTTTTTGCAATTTTTACTGCCCCCTGCCCCCAACACACCTGTTTTTCCAGGCTAAAATCATGCCCATAGAATTTATAACACAGAAACAGGCCATTCAGCCCAACTGGTCTATGCCAGTGCTTATGCTTCACACGAGCCTCCTCCCTCCCTACTTCATCTACCCTGATCAGCATAACCTTCTATTCCTTTCTCCCTCATGTACTTATCTAGTTTCCCCTTAAATGCATCTCACAAATTGCCTCAAGTACTCCATGTGGCAGCAAGTTCCACATTCTGATCACTCTCTGAATAAAGACGTTTCTCCCGAACTCCTTTTGGAATTTTTGCCCCATAATGTAGTGTTACTGTGCGGCTTCTCCTTATTATATGCAACACCAGAATCTTAAAGTTGGATACATGTCAAGGTATGTACTCCTTAAACTTACAGCATCTCAAGATTCAAGAAAGAAATTCTTAAAGCATGCAGTAAGAGTTTGGATTGAGTAGGAGGGAGTTTGCAGACAGAGTGAACGGACTTCAAGAAACAAGTTTACACATTTTAATCGGCCGATAAGCAGAGCGCTCCAGAGGCCCTGTCTAATCTGAGGGTCGGGCCTCATTACCGTGCCACCAGCAGGCTGCAGGTGTCAAACAGCTCGCCGGCTCTGGGCCGACGTTGGGCCACCCCAACCAGCAGAAAGGTGGCACCGGGGAGGAGGAATTGTGATCGAGGGTGGGAGGCCCGGGTCGGAAATCGGCCTACATTATTCTTGTGGAGCCTGAAGGAACACTGTTGCACCTCCTGGCCCCACATAAATAATTTTGTCACTTACCTTTTTGGTCCTCTTCGGCTGTATCGCCAGGTAAAACTTGGCGGAACGTGTCAGGCGAACACTCTGCTCAATTATCTCCCAAACTGGTAAAAGGGGTCTTATGTACATCACAGGACTCGGATTTGCATATTGAAAGGGGCCTAATGCCCGAAACAGGCAGGTGCTCTGGCCGGCCAGCGGTCGGCCCATTTCAGGAAGGCGTAAGCCGCATGGGGAGTGGGAGTGGGGCGCTAAGTTTTTCCCTGTGATTTTCAGGGTGTTTCCACCCGATTTGTGCCTGGCGGAGCCACTGAAAGTCTCCCCCCTAGTTTTATTATTGACCTTCATTTAGTGGTTGGTTTTCATTCGTACTGTTTCCCCATTTATTTTACATATATTTTGTGTCTTAATTCATGTGCATTTTGTTGCCACCTTTTAGGTTTCTCCAGACCACATCATTCTTTAGATGGCAGGCAGACAGCCACAGGCTTTTGATTTGGTTGCAGAAAGTGCACAGCAGTAGCCTGCAATGATTCAGCCTTTGAGCTTCGGAGCTCACTGTGAGAAATCACATGGAAAAACTTGCATCTCATGACTTTGAGTTGCCACTTTACCACATGGACTGCTAGAAGATTCCTGTTGATAATTTGATCTTCTCATTTAGGTTTGAAAAATCAGCAAGCTATTGTTATGAAAGGAGCCTTAGCAATGAGACTTGTTTCATGAATGGTTACTATTGAGATTACACGCCAGGTGATGTCTGGATAGATTTTTGGACTCGAGGAGAATCAAGGGACATGGGGATCGGGCGGGAAATTAGAGTTTAGGTCGAAGATCAGCCATGATCTGATTGAATGGCGGAGCAGGCTCGAGGAGCCATATGGCCTACTCCTGCTCCTATTTCTTATGTTCTTATGCTTCCCATAATGCACTCTTTGGCAGTGTGGGAGATGTGAAACACTGGTGTAAAACAGTTCTAATTTGGTTTTCACTGCTTTAGGACCTGCCCCAAGTACTAATAAAGAAAGAAAGAAACAACTTGCATGATATAGAATCTTTCATAATGTCCCAAAGTGCTTCTCAGCTAAAGAAGTACTTTTAAAGTATAGTCATTGTTGTAATGTAGGGAAACGTGGCAGCCAACTTGTGCACAGTAAGGTCCAACAAATAGCAATGAGATACTTGACTAGATGTTTTTATGTTGTTGGTTGAGGGATAAATATTGGACCTCATAACTCCCCAGACCTCCCCTACTCTTTTTCAAATACTGCCATGGGACCTCATACATCCACTTGAGAGGGCAGTCAGGGCCTCAGTTTAACATCCCATCTGAAAGAAGGCATCTCTTACAGTGCGGCACTCCCTCAGTACTGCATTGAAGTGTCAGCCTAGAATATAACTCTGAAGTGGGGCTAGAAGTCAAGACGTATGGCTCAGAGGTGACACCATTTTTCAGTTTAACGTCATTTTCCCATGTCTCACCTGATAAACCAGTGATCGTCATTGAAAATCTGGTGGGGACCTTGTATACCCACCTGAGGAATGGGTAACCAGCAGTTGAAACTCTCCCCCACATACGTTTCCACCTGGAGTTATGAATAATTATGCAAATGACATTAACCTGAAAAATTGAGTGTCAGCCTTGGGTTAGTGGTAGCTCTGTCATCTCTCAGTCGGTTGTCTTGAAATCAAGCCCCTTTCCTGACTCGTAATCTAGGCTGACTCTTCAGTACAGCACTGAGGGTGTGCTACAAGCCTTTAAATGGGCACTCAGTACTCCTGCCCAAATCAGGCAGGAGGCGATTTCAATATGCAAATCAGGGTTCGCTGTACGCCAGTTACAAGATCCCGATTGCAACGTTCAAGGAGAAATGGGTCAAGCATATGTGGCATATGCCGGTACCACCCTCTCCAGGTGCTTAGAGGCCTAACCAGCAGTCCTTAAAGGGTCTGCTGGAAGCCTCTCTTAAAACCTAAGTTTTTTAACATATTTAAGATTTTAAAAATCTTCCAGCCCATTGCCAACCCATTCTTGCCCCCCACCCTTCCCCACCCAGAATCTGTGCACCTCTCCAAGCGGCTTTACCTGCTGGCCGGCTGCGTTCAGTAGCTGGCCGATTTTCCTTCTCACCAGAGCTTAAGGGAGCGCCCATTTGGTGCCTGCAGCTCACCAAGAAAATGTTAATGAAGCTCAAACCTAAAAGTGCTTTGGGCCTGCCGACTACCCCGTTGGCCGGGTGCCATGGGCACAACACCGATATCGTGCCCATTCGCCGTCCAACCCAAATATCTCCTTCAGTTGAGTCTAGGGATGACACCAGTGGTAGGAGAGGAAAATTGTGTGCAAGTCAAATTTAAGGGGATGGGGAGAATTAAAGGGAAATGTCACGAGAAGGGGGGCAAAAATGTAGAAAGCTCCTGGAGATCATTATAAGACATCTCAACCTATTAGCAACCTTTGTCAATGCTGATGGAGCAGGGGATTAACAAGTGTTAGGCTAACATAAGCTTACAGACAAGTGACAATGCAGTCCAGCACTTAGTCTGATCTATGATGGCTCCTGAAGTTGAGATGATACTTCATGAGATGCTCACAAGGAGAGCTTTCCTCTGTGCCATTCCACATCACTATCCTATAGGTCAGCACTGCAGCATGCCTGCAAGAAGGTGCGGCATGTTTCAGGCCATAGTTGACCGTTACTGTCCCTGCATATGTGCAAGCTTCGTGCTGCATGGCAGAGCTTGGCAAAAACATCTGCCAAAGTGTGGTTCATTACCTCTATCTGCAGATGTGGGGCACAGGTGGGAGAGTACAGAGCACTTCTTGGGCAGCTTGACCTGCCTGGGATCTTTCTGGTGGTCCCTTTTTCTGTGAACATGTCAGCTCGAAGGATTCCTGGTGGCAAACCTTCTAGTGTCAATAAGGGGATGGCAGTGCAAAAATAAATAAATAACAGTAACTGGCACAAAGGCTCATGAAAGCCTAAATGCCAGCTGATGGAAAAATAAACATTAAAAAACTAAATGAGGAATCTTTATAAGGCCTCATGCACTTACCTTTAAAGTCTGTGGGCCTTTTAAAGGCCATCCAGCCAGCAGGTCGACCCAAGCCATCATTCCTGTCAGGTCTCACTGACCGTGCAGGAAACTTAACGTCCAGCATGCATGTGGGCCAGAAAATGGTGTGGCATCCTTTTCTGTCCCCTTTTGCATATGATAATGAAGCTCCTGCCTGCTTGGGTTGGGAGCTTCAGACGCTCACCCTAGGCCCAACTGAGAGATATAGCAGGGCTGTCAACCAGCAGAAATCTTTTCAACCTCCACCATCCCAACAGCACCCCAAATTGGGGCTCCAGGAAGATGAAAATTGGTCCACTGTTTCATCATTCCGGTTTGCCCCTACCAACTATAAGTATGTTGTGACTGGTCAGCATAGATACTGTACAAACCCAGCTGCAATTGTTCTAAGCAAATCAGGACCATGTATGATGAACTTGACCACCAGGAATATTTTCAGTCTTTTTGACACAGCTAGAGCACCATTAAAGAGTGGAGGTCAGGGAGACAGATCTTCCTGTTGTATAAAATTTAATTTTGACAGTTGACGCAAATAGATTTTATATTAGATTTTCTTCCCACTGGCTTTTAATATTAGTGTCAACTGGCATCTCATTTGTGGTATAATAGGATTTACCACCTACATAACAATGACCTGCAAACTATTTGTGTAAGCAACGGTAGGATATTAAGATTATTAAGAGGACAGATTCCTTAAACTGTTGGAAGACCTGTGCTGGTAGCGCCATTGAAAATATCCTGTACATTTTTAGCTGACACCATTGACTCTTCTTCATGACGTTAATATGTTCTATTCCAGGTGGTGAAGCATGGCACCACAGCACCAAGTCAAGTTCTTTTTTTAAAGCACTCCCCTATTTCTGGGATGGTACAATTGTAAACAATATTACAACACCAAGTTATAGTCCAGCAATTTTATTTTAAATTCACAAGCTTTCGGAGGTTTCCTCCTTCCTCAGGTGAACGTTGTTGGAAATGTCATTTCCAACAACGTTCACCTGAGGAAGGAGGAAGCCTCCGAAAGCTTGTGAATTTAAAATAAAATTGCTGGACTATAACTTGGTGTTGTAAAATTGTTTACAATTGTCAACCCCAGTCCATCACCGGCATCTCCACATCATGGGATGGTACAGAGGAGGAAGGCGCCAGGTTCAATCCCTAATCTGTATATTCATGGCTCGAGAAGTAGGGGGGTGGAAATCTGTGTGGGTTATTTATTCATGACCACTATCAAATGATCTCAGCTGTATGCAGATCAGCATTGGATGAAGAGAAGATCAGAGGTCAGATGTGATACACTGCGTAATCGGATAACCTGTCAATCCACAAGGTTCAGACTCATACGTGACGAACGGCCCCTTGGGTGAGATACATAAGGGCTGCCATCTGCCTTGGAACTATACTCAAACATGAGTTACCACCTTCAGGTGAGGGGGAACGAAAGCTGGGAACAAAAGAAGGAAGTAAAAATAAGAATGTTCCCATTACAACTGACGAGGAATCCATTCCGCACATCTTAAAAAATATTTTGTGCATTTTGATATTGTATGGAAATGGCTCCCAGAATTATGTGAACAGTGGGTGGTCAAATGCTTTATCAAAGCTTCAGAAAACTTGACAGCTTTAGTGCTTCAGTGCCCCTGTAATTGCATTATTTATAAATCACAATATTTGAAGTGATGGCATGTAATGATGTGGAGCTCAGATTACCCGTTTGCACTTCAGCACAGTGAAAGACTCCTAGCCAGAGCCAATATAAATCTCTGGGGACTTTTGGGTGAAGTATGCATTGATAATTAGTGAAATCATCTGTGGACAATTTTCCCACCTTGGCATACTTTCTCATCAATAAACCTGGTATACCATATGCTAAACAGAACATTCAAGCATCAGGAACATACAATAGCCTCATTTATTAAATGAGCACCTGTTTTACCAACCATCACATTTTTACGCATCCATTCACTGCAGTGAATGTCTTCATTTGACATTACTAAGTGGATATGCAGACTGTTGAATAACACAATATGATTCCAAAGTATCTTTACATAATTTATTCAACTGCAGTGACTGGACCTACTTCTATACTATGTTGTTTCAGGATCTGTCTCTGCCAATGCTCAAAAAACATTACAGATTAGTAATCTGTCCTGGCGAAATTTCAATTTCAGTCTCCATCAACACTGTGGATATTGTAGAAATATATATATTATATATTAAAATGAGAAGATTAGGAGGGATCAGAATCAAGAATAGATCCCTGCTCAGCAGTTGGGCAATGCTATTAAAATTTCTTTATATTCTTCTGCTATTTAGCATGCAAATAAGTCACTCAGCTAGAAATTCAAACTATCTCAGCAACACATTTTTTAAAAATGAATTAAATCTGTATTTGTCCATTTTTTTCCATTTTTTTCATTTTAATCCGCATTAATAGGATTTTCAAGACATCCCATGGAGAAACGATATGGGAAGTATTATATCATCCCTGTACTTAGTTTTGACTTTTAAAAAAATGAGTCCAATTATAAAATAAAATAGTTTAATACCCTGCTTTTATATTGCACTTGTGGAATAAATAATATGCACAATTGCAATCTATCAAATATGGAATTTATTCTATTCATTCTTATAGCATACCTAAAGTGTTTGTCAGTTATTTGGGTTGTTTGGCTTGTGGGGATAAATTTAGTGTTCAATGACTGACTATTGAGCATCTGCTATAAATGTCAGCAGCAACAGTTTGGCACTATCTGCTGTCACATTTTTGAATAGTTTGGCACAGTGTGTTAGTGATCCAATCACTGCTGCATCACATTTCTATGCCAGACACAGTCCATTCACAAGTCTAAATAGACTCATGGGGGAAAGTGAGTGAGTGAAAGTAAGACAGGATGATGGGATGTAAGTGTCCTCTCACTGCTAGCTGTAAGGGTTCTAAGTGAATCATGTTTGGGGAAAATGAAGGTTACAAAAATAATGACTGTTCCAGCGTGCTTCACATTGGAATAGGAGACCTTGCACTTGTTAAAATATTAAGCTACATCTCATAGTTATATGCCAGTCCCCTATTCCAGCATATAAAACATTGGAACATGCATTATAAGCTTATTAAAGTGATGTATGTTCCTAGCACCTGGTTCATTGACATTTACTAATTGGCATGATTTTGCTGTAAATGGAAAAATTAAGAATTTAAGCAAAATAAATATAATTTTACAAGGAGAATTGGATCATGATCTATTTTGTTAGCAGAACATTTTTACATTTCACCTACCCCAACCTCTATAAATGATATGGATGGGTTGGTATTTATCATGCTGAAAGCTTTCTGTGTAGATTACTATTATTTTTCAAATAACCCACTTTGTATGTTAATAGAATGTGTTCTTAATTCTTATTGAAAAATCACTGATTGTTTTTAATGTAAAATATAAATTATGAGATTTCACTCATGATAAATCATGTCACTATTATTAATGCCTTAGCTAGTTTCTATTAGAACTGCAATGTTCACTGGGTATTAATGAAATTACCTCCCAGAAGGGATGGGTACAATGACACCTCAACAGGCTGGATAGGGTAAGGTAGAGACACTGTCCTACAATGACATTTCAGATAGTACCATCATGACAAGTAACCTGTTCTTTCAACCAAAAAGGCCATCATGAAAAATTAATAAAGATGGACTATTTCACTACATAATTTATTTCTTAAATGAAATTGTAATCAATTATTACCAAGTAAAAGATAAGATTGCATTTTCCATGACAGATTCATTTTTATTTAGTGATCTTGAATGATTACGAGTCAGTTAATCAATATCATAATTGTGTTGCTTTATAGATTATTATGCTGCAGAGCGAATCAATATTTGGATTGTGTTATTTTATGAGTCACTCTTTCTGCCTCAATCATGTCTTCCTGTATTTTTTTTTATTCGTTCACGGGATGTGGGCGTCGCTGACGAGGCCAGCATTTATTGCCCATCCCTAATTGCCCTAAGTAACCTTCCAAATTCCAGAAGTGGAGCAATTCTTGCTTTTCCCCATTCTTTTTAAAGATATAAATCAATGGAATGTTGTAACACTAGAGGTAAGAAGAAAAGCAACAATACTGGAAATCAGAATAAAGACTGAAATTGCGTGTGAGCCATCTGAAAAAGAAAGATAGGTTGCTGTTTCAAGTGAGAGACTTCATCAGAACTGTAATCAGATATATTTAAAATGGTGATCAATAGAGTTCAGGAGAAGTATATTCCTCTAAAAAGAAAGAACAAACTAGCCAATAATGCAACACTATGGATGAATAAAGAGATGAGGGTAAAATTGAAACTAAAGAAAAAGGCATACTCCAAGTACAAATACAATAAAGACGAGGATGACTAAAGAAAATATGAAGAGGTTAGGAAAGAAGTCAAAAAAACAATTAGGAAAGCCAAGAGGAACTGAGATTAAATTATCAAGGAATATAAAAAGAAATAGTAAAGTATTCTACAGACACATAGAGGGTGATTTTAAACCCCAAGAATGGGTGGGTTGGGGACGGGTGGGAGTTGAAAATAGTTGTTGTTTTGGGTCGCAATCGCAAAATTTTCGAACTTTGCATCCCGAGTGGGAAGCCTGTACTTTTCCAACGTTAAACCCCGAAATAAAGCCGGGTTGCAGTCGCGACCCAAAAAACAACTATTTTAAACTCCCGCCTGCCCCCAACCCACCGGTTCTTGGGGTTTAAAATCACCCCCATAAATAACAAAGGAAAGTCAGAATAGGGATAGGGCCACTAAGGGATGCACACAATAAACTCACAGGTAACTACAGCGAAATGGCAGAAATATTAAACGGTTACTTTGCCCTCGTATTTACCAGGGAGACTAACAAGGTGGGCAGGACATTAGAAGAGATCAAAAAAGATCTTAAAACATTTAAGATAGAAAGGGAGGAGATAATTGATAAACTAATCAAACTAAGGGAGGATAAGACCCCTGGTCCGGATGGATTACATCTGTCAATATTAAAAGAAGTTCAGGAGGAGATAGCTGAGGCATTAGTACATATATATAAAATTTCATTAGAAAAGGGAAGAGCGCCAGAGGCACTATTTAAAAAGGGAGACAGAACAAGTCCAGAGAACTATAAACCAGTTAGGTTATCGTTGCTCGTAGGAAAGATAATGGAATCTTTACTCAAAGATGTAATAGAAAAATATCCAGAGAACGAAAATATAATAAAGAATAGTCAGCATGAATTTCCGAAGGGAAAGTCATGTTTGACCAGTCTTATTGAATTCTTTGAAGAAGTAACAGAAAGAGTAGACAAGGGTAATGCAGTACATGTAACATATTTGGATTTTCAAAAGGCCTTGGATAAGGTACCGCATTGTAAGACTCATGGCTAAGGTCAGAGCATGTGGAGTCGGGACAGGTAGGAGAATGGATAGCAAGTTGGCTACAAAACAGAAAACAGAGAGTAGGAATTAAGGGTAGCTGCTCAGACTGGCAAAAAGTGGGAAGTGGTGTTTCACTGGGATCAGTGCTGGGACCACTGTTGTTCACAATTTCCAATTAACGATTTGGACTCGGGAATCGGAAGTACAATTTCAAAATTTGTGGCGACTCCAAATTGGGGGGTGTAGTTAAAGGAAGAATGCATCAAAATGCAAGAGGACATTAATAAACTTGCAGAATGGGCATGTAATTGACAAATGAATTTCAATATAGATAAGTGTGATGTAGTACATTTTGGTAGGAAGAATAAGAAGGTCACATACTGCTTGGATAATAAGAGTCGAAATGGGTTAAAGGAGCAAACAGATCTGGGGTACAGACACACAAATCACTAAAAGTAGCGACAAAGGTTAATAAGGCCATTAAAAAAGGCATATCACGCACTGGGATTCATTTCTAGAGGGATAGAATTGAAAAGCAGGGAAGTTATGTTAAACTTGTATAGAACCTTGGTTAGACCACACTTAGAGTACTGTGCACAGTTCTGGTCTACATATTATAGAAAGGTTATAGAGGCATTAGAGAAGGTGCAAAAAAGATGCTACCAGAATTGAGAGGATATACTTATCAGGAAAGTCTGAACAGGCTGGGCTCTTTTCTCTAGAAAGGAGAAGGTTGAGGGGTGATCTGATAGAGGTCTTTAAGATAATAGAGTTTGATAGGGTAGACATAGAGAAAATGTTCTTATCCAGTTTCCTTTTGAAAGCCATGATTGAATCTGCCTTCACCACTCCCTCCGGCAGTGCATTACAGATCCTAACCACATGCTGTGTGAAAAAGTTTTTCCTCATGTCACCTTTGGTACTTTTATCAATCACCTTAAATTTATGTCCTCTGGTTCTTGACCCTTCCGCCAATGGGAAGAGTTTCTCTCTATCTACTCTGTCTAGACCCTTCATGATTTTGAAAACCTCTATCAATCTCCTCTCAACCACCTCTGGTCCAAGAAGAACAACCCCAGCTTCTGCAGTCTATCCACGTAACTAAAGTCCCTCATCCCTGGAATCATTCTAGTAAATCTCTTCTGTACCCCCTATAAGGCCTTCTCATCTTTCCTGAAGTGCGGTGCCCAGAACTGGACACAATACTCCACTTCTGGCCGAACCAGTGATTTGTAAAGGTTCATCATGACTTCCTTGCTTTTGTACTCTGTGCCTCTATTTATACAGCCCAGGATCCCGTATGCTTTTTAACCACTTTCTCAATCTGCTCTACCTCTTTCAATGACTTGTGCACATATACCCACAGATCTCTCTGTTCCTGTAACCCTTTTAGAATTTTGCAATTTAGTTTAGATTGCCTCTACTCATTCTTCCTACTGAAATGTATCACTTTGCATTTCTCTGCGTTAAATTTCATCTGCCATGAGTCCATTCATGCCACCAGCCTGTCTATATCCTTTTGAAGTCTATCACTATCTTCCTCACTGTTTACTACACTTCCAAGTTTTGTTTCATCTACAAATTTGGAAATTGCGCCGTGTACACCCACGTCCGAGTCATTAATATATATCAAAAAAAGCAATGGTCCCAGTACCAACCCTGGGGAACACCATTGTATACCTCCCTCCAGTCTGAAAAACAGCTGTTCACCATTACCCTCTGTTTCCTGTCACTTAGCCAATTCTGTATCCATGCTGCTGCTGCCCCTTTTATTCCATCGGCTTCAATCTTGTTATCAAGCCTATCATGCGGCACTTAAATCAAACACCTTTTGAAAGTCCATATACACCACATCAACTGCATTGCCCTAATCTACCCTCTGTTACCTCATTAAAAAACTCTATCAGATTAGTTGAACACGATTTGCCTTTAACAAATCCGTGCTGGCTTTCCCTAATCAATCCACACTTGTCCAAGTGACTGCTAATTCTGTCCCGGATTATCGTTTCTAAAAGTTTCCCCACCATTGAGGTTAAACTGACTGGCCTGTAGTTGCTGGGTTTATCCTTACACCCTTTTTTGAGCAAGGGTGTAACAATGCAATTCTCCAGTCCTCTGGCACCACCACCGCCCCCCCGTACCTAAGGATGTTTGGAAGATTATGGCCAGTACCTCCGCAATTTCTACCCTTACATCCCTAAGCAACCTAGGATGCATCCCATCTGCACTAGTTGGTTTATCTACTTTAAGTACAGCTAGCCTTTCTAGTACCACCTCTTGTTCAATTTTTAGCCCATCCAGTATCTTAACTACATCTTCCTTTGCTGAGACTCTAGCAGCACCTTCTTCCATGATAAAAACAAATGCAAAGTACTCATTTAGTACCTCGGCCATGCCCTCTGCCTCCATGAGTTGTGGGGTGTTTTGGGGTTGTTCTCACCCTGTTGATCGGTGCAGATATCTGGTCCCCGGTCTAGCCAAGGAACACTTATACCTCACGGATCGGGGGTTCAGGAAAACAGGACTTATGCAAACGCACCCGGTGATGGATCACGCAGCCAAATAGCACAGAGAACACACAAACTCGGTGTTTGAATTGAATTGGAATGTTGGTTTTATTATACCATCGATACGAAGAAAATAACGATAAAAACGGTCCTACACAGTACATTGAGTTACACACACCCACTATAGTACTTTATCCCGCTAAACTAAGAGGTTGGTGGGGACTCTGGAGACACCTATCACACACACACACACACACACACACACACACATATGGTCGAGGCTCACCAATCCTTTGCACTTGCAGGTCTGGCTGACCGGTTCTCTCACGTAGGGTTCGTTGGTTTTGCTGGAAGCTGCTCTCCTCCCTGGAGAGCGCAAACCAAGAGACAGCAAAAGCAAGGCTGAAAACAAGAGGGAGAGGGGTTTTGAGCCTCCACTTATACACCCCTCTCTTCCAGTGGTCTTCATCACTTAAATGAGGCACTTCCATGCCTGTTTAAACAGTTCTTACAAAGTCCTTAAGAATCTTTGATGGCTTTTGATGGTCTCTCATCATGTTGCAATTGCTTCTCACGATGGGCCATTGTTCCTTCCGATTTGTTGAGCATTTGCCACACAAGACTTCCTTTTCATCCCACGTCCTAGGTGTCCATTGGTTTTGCACCAGGACTGAGGCATGGCCCGGCGATGTCTGGAACAGTTGCCTCTCTCAATGGTCGACTGCCTCTCGAATTAGTGCCGAGTGTTGACCACCTGCTGTAGGTTTTGCTTTAAAACAGAGACATGTCTGAAGCAGTAATTCTCCCACATTCCACTGTGTGTGTTGTTGATTCGTCTGGTGACCTCTCAACTATCCTTCCATCTTAGGATTTTGGTCACTGGCCAAAGTTTTGCATACTCAGGGAAAAGGTGGAATTCCCAGAATTCTTCCAGAGTAGATCTCCTTTTTGGTCCCCAAATCAGCCCCACCCCTCCTCTTACTACCCGTTTAATGTTTACATGCCTATAGAAGACTTTGGGATGCCCTTTTATGTTGGCTGCCAGTCTAGTCTCATACTCTCCTCTATGCCCCTCTTATTTCCTTTTTCACTTCCCCTCTGAACTTTATATATTCAGCCTGGTTCTCATTTGTATTATCAACCTGACATCTGTTATATGCCCCTTCTTTCTGCTTCTTCTTACTCTCTATCTCTTTTGTAATCCAGGGAGCTCTGACTTTAGATGCCCTACCTTTCTCCCTCGTGGAAATGTGCCTAGAGTGTACCCAAACCATCTCCTCCTTAAAGACCACCCACTGTTCAATTACAGTTTTGCCTGCCAATCTTTGATTCCAATTTACCCGGGCCAGATCTGTTCTCATCCAACTGAAATTGGCCCTCCTCCAATTGAGTATTTTTACTTTAGAGTGATCCATGTACTTTTCCATAGCTATTCTAAACCTTATGAAACTATGATCGCTGTTCGCTAAATGTTTTCCCACTGACACTTACTCCACTTGGCCCGCCTCATTCCCCAGAACCAAATCCAGCAATGCCTCCTTCCTCTTTCTTCTGCTCTCTCTTAGTCTGATCCTACCTAAGACCTCGTTGGGCCAGGAACGCACTGGTCAAGAAAGTTCTCCTGAACACACTTCAAAAATTCCTCCCCCTCCTTGCCCCTTCTATTATTACTCTCCCAGTCTATATTAGGATAGTTGAAGTCCCCCGTTATTACTACTCTGTGTCTTTTGCACCTCCCTCTAACTTCCTTGCAAATTTGCTCCTCTATATCCTTCCGACTAGTTGGTGCCTATAGAATACACCCAGTAGTGTAATGGCACCTCTATTGTTTCTTAACTCTAACCAACTACATTGTGTCTTTGACCTCTCCAGGACATCCTCTCTCTCCAGCACTTCAATATTCCCCTTAATTAATACTGCCACTGCCCCCCCACCCCCCACCTTTCTTTTCTGAACACTCTGTATCCAGGAATATTTAGTACCCAATCCTGCCCTTTTTTGAGCCAGGTCTCCGTTATCACTACAACATCATATTCCCATGGGCTAATTGCACCTGCAGATCTCCAACCTTATTTAACAAACTTTGTGCGTTTACACACATGCACTGTAAACTAATCTTAGACTTTCTTGTACTATCTCCTGGTCTGATCCTACCTAATATCGTACTATTTCTTATTCTAGTGCTATCTTTCTCTGCCAATCCTTTGTGCACCTTGTTTCTCTTTTCCAATGCTACATCCTGGTGCCCATCCCTCTGCCAAATGAGTTTAACCTTCCCACCACCCCCCCCACCACCCCCCACCCCACTGCACCCCACTGCACTAGCAAACCTCCCCACGAGGACATTGGTTCCAGCTCCATTGAGGTGCAACCCGTCCGGCCTATACAGGTCCCACCTTCACCAGAACTGGTCCCAATGCCCCAGTAATCTAAAGCCCTCTCTCTTGCACTGTCACTCCAGCCAAACATTCATCTGCTCTATCCTCCTAGTTCTGTACTCGCTAGCACATGGCACCATGAGTAATCCGGAGATTACCTTTGAGGTCCTGCTTCTAATCTCTTATCTAACTCCTTAAGATCTGCCTGCAGGACCTCGTCCCTCTTTCTACCTATGTCTTTGGTACCAATATGGACCACAACCTCTGGCTGTTCACCCTCCCCCTCCAGAATGTTCTGCAGCCGCTCTGTGACATCCTTGACCCTGGCAACATATCATCCTGGAATCACATCTGCGGCCGAAGCAATGCCTATCTGTTCCCCTAACTATTGAAACCCCGATTACTTTCACTCTCCTGGCCTTTCTCTTCTCCTCCTGTACAGCTGAGCCACCCATCTGCTATGGTTTTGGCTCTGGCTGCACTCCCCATTGGAACCCTCAACCTCACCAGTATTCAGAACTGAATACTGGTTAGAGAGCAAGATGTCCTCAGGGGACTCCTGCATTACCTGCCTGGTCCTCCTTGTCTGTCTGGCGGCCACCCAGTCCCTCTCTGCTTGCACTTTCTTAAGTTATAGGGTGACCACATTATGACTAGAGGTAATGAATATAAAATAGTTGCTAATGAATCCAATAGGCAATTCAGGGGAAAGGTCGGGGTGAGGGGGTGGGGGGTTGGATAGCCCTGATAATAAAGGATGAGATAAAGATTGTAGTGAGAAAGGATCTTAGCTCAGAAAATCAGGATGTAGAATCAGTATGGGTGGAGCTAAGAAATAACAAGGGGCAGAAAACACTGGTGGGAATAATTTACCGGCTCACTAACATTATTTGCAGTGTTGGACAGAGTATAAATCAGGAAATAAGAGGAGCAAGTAACAAGGGTAATGCAATAATCATGGGTAACTTTAATCTTCATATAGAGTGGGAAAACCAAATTGACAAAAGTAGTTTTGGAGGACGAGTTCATGGAATGCATCCAAGACAGTTTTCTAGAACAGTATGTCGACAAACCAACTAGGGAACAGACTATTTTAGATCTAGTATTGTATAATGAGACAGGATTAATTAGTAATCTTATAATAAAAGATCCTCTGGGGAAGAGTGATCATAATATGTTAGAATTTCATATTGAGTTTGAGAGTGATGTAGTTAAGTCCTAAACCAGGATCTTAAATCTAAATAAGGCCAATTACGTAGGTATGAGGGGCGAGTTGGCTAAGGTAGATTGGGAAATTAGATTAAAAGATATGATGGTAGATAAGCAATGGTGAATATTTAAAGAAATAATTCATAATTCCCAAGGAATATACTTACCCTTGAGAACTAAAAACTCCACAGGAAAAGTGATCCAACCATGGCTAACTAGAGAAGTTAGGGATAGTATTAGATTAAAAGAAGAAGCTTACAATGTTGCCAAAAAGAGTAGTGAGCCTGAGGATTGGAAAGGTTTGAGAAATCAGCAAAGGATAGCCAAGAAATTGTTAAAGAGGGAGAAAATTGAATATGAGAGTAAACTAGCAAGAAATATAAAAATAGATTGTAACAGCTTCTACATATAAAAAGGAAGAGATTAGCGAAGTAAACATGGATCCCTTAAAGGCAGAGGCAGGAGAAATTATAATGGGGAATAAGGAAATGGCAGAGACATTAAACAAATATTTTGAATCTGTCTTCACCGTAGAAGACACAAAAAACATACCGGAAATGATGGGGGCATAAGGGTTTAATGAGAAGGAGGAACTTAAAGTGATAAAGATTAGTAAAGAAAAAGTATTAGAAAAATTAATGGGACTAAAAGCCGATAAACCCCTTGAACCTGATGACCTATATCCTAGAGTTTTAAAAGAGGTGGCTGCAGAGATAATGGATGCATTGGTTTTGATCTTCCAGAATTCCCTAGATTCTAGAATGGTCCCCATGGATTAGAAGGTAGCAAATGTAACCCCGCTATTCAAGAAAGGAGGGAGAGAGAAAAGAAGGAACTATAGGCCAGTTAGCCTGACATCAGTAGTAGGGAAAATGCTAGAATCTATTGTTAAGGATGTAGTAATAGGGCACTTAGAAAATTGGGCAGAATCAATACAGTTTAATGAAAGAGAAATCATGTTTGACAAATCTATTAGAGTTTTTTGAGGGTGTAACTAGCAGGGTAGATAAGGGGGAACCAGTGGATGTAGTATATTTGAATTTTCAAAGGGCATTTGATAAGGTGTCACATAAACAGTTGTTACACAAGATTAGGGCTCATGGGATTGGAGGCAATACATTAGCATGGATAGAGGGTTGGTTAACAGACAGAAAACAGGAATAAACGGGTCATTTTCAGGTCGGCAGGCTGTAACTAGTGGGGTGCCACAAGCATCAGTGCTTGGGCCCCAGCTATTTATAATTTATATTAATGACTTAGATGAAGAGCCCAAGAGTAATGTATTCAAGTTTGCTGATGATACAAAGCTATGTGGAAAAGTAAGCTCTGAGGAAGACACAAAGACTCTGCAAAAGGACATCGACAGGTTAAGTGAGTGGGCAAGAAGGTGGCAGATGGAGTATAATGTGAGGAAATATGAGGTTATTCACTTTGGTAAAAAAAATAGAGAAACAGAATTTTTTTAAATAGTGAGAAACTATTAAATGTTGGTGTTCAAAGGGATTTGGATGTCCTTGAACACGAAACACAGAAACTTAACATGCAGGTACATCAAGCAATTAGGAAGACAAGTGGAACGTCGGCCTTTATTGTAAGGGGGTTGGAGTACAAGAGTAAGGAAGTCTTGCTGCAATTGTACAGAGCTTTGATGAGACCTCACCTGGAGTACTGTGTACAGTTTTGGTCTTATTACCTAAGGAAGGATATACTTGCCTTAGAGGTGGTGCAACAAAGGTTCACTAGATTGACTCCTGGGATGAGAGGATTGTCCTATTGAGTAGAATGGGCCTATACTCTCTGGAATTTAGAAGAATGAGAGGTGATCACATTGAAACATAAAATTCTAAGAGGGCTTGACAGGGTAGATGCTGAGAGGATGTTTCTCCTGGCTGGAGAGTCTAGAACTAGGGGACATAGTCTCAGGATAAGGGGTCGGACATTTAGGACTGAGATGAGGAGGAATTTCTTCACTCAGAGAGTTGTGAATATTTAGAATTCTCTACCCCAGAGGGCTGTGGATGTTCAGTCATTGAGCATATTCAAGACTGAGATCGATACATTTTTATACTCTAATGGAATCAAGGGATAGGGGGATTGGATGGGAAAATGGAGTTGAGGTCAAAGATCAGCCATAATCTTATTGAATGACAGAGCAGGCTCGAGGGGCCACATGTCCTACTCTTGCTCCTATTTCTTATGTTCTTATGTTCTTAGAAACTTCTTTATCGAGAGAGTGGTAAGAATGTGGAACACGCTACCACAATGAGTAGTTGAGGCAAATAGCATAGATGCATTTAAGGGGAAGCTAGACAAGCACATAAGGGAGAAAAGAGTAGGAGGGTATCCTGATAGGGTTAGATGAAGTAGGGAGGCTATGGCGGTGGGGGGAGGGGAGTGATTGCGACACCTGTGGAGCCGATAAAGCACTTCTGCTCCTCCTGACTCCACAAGAAGGGTTTCAAAAAAAAATTCTGCAACATACCTTTCATTGGCGGTTGAGGGCCAACGCTGTCCACGCTAATCGCTGACTCATTTCTGCAAAGGGTCCTTCAACAGGCGTTAGGCCCCTTATTAATGTTCTCAAGGGGCCTAACACCTGTTTTAGGCATCCTCACGGGACGGCTAAAATATGGCCCCACAAATTTAGCAATGGGACTAATATCTGCGCAGATTAGGCACAGACTGCCGCACTTTAAATTGGTATGTTTTGAGCCAGCTTATGCCCATAAAATTGGTGCGACGCATTCCAATTTCTATTCCTCACCATCCAAATGAATGAGCCAGTGATTTCCCTCCGAGCAGTTGGTGATCTCTTTAAATAACACTGGAAATGGCTCACTCCTGACTGTTCTTGCCCATGATTTGTGGTCCTATTGTAGAACAGACTAATTACACGCTAGAGCTGTTGAAAATGGCATTTGGGTCTTTAAACAAGTGGAGGCCCCTCATTTGCATATATTACAGATTTTCAGGCAGGTGCGCAGGATGCCTATGGGGAGGCCTGACCCTAAATAGCATCGAACACATTTCCGTCTGGGACAGGCATGAAGAGGGTGCAGTGCGGCTGCTGGCAGGCAAAGGTCAGGTGGTCAAGGGATGCCTTCCAGCTTCCAGGTAAGTGGCAGGGGGAGAGTTTTGGGAGGGTCTCACGGGAGGGAAGTGGTGGGGGGAGGCCACACCTTTCCTTGTGGGACCCAGAGGATCATTCCTACTCCTCCTGGCCCCCACATCATTGATTATGTTCCTCCCAGTAATACATGGAGAAGAGAATCTTTAAATGGATCAGATTTGCCCTTGAGCAGAATCTGTCGTAATTTGATTTTAGACTTACCAGAAGGGCCTCTTCTGTCTTCAGACCGGCTGCAGACCTGTTTCTGCCAAGCAGGAAAACCGCAGCTGCTTCCCCACTCAGGGCCCTGGTTAAAACTGCAACGGGGTCCCATTGACGTAATAGGATCTCGATTTGCTTAAATTTATGAGGCTCCCACTTGCTTAAGGCGGGTGCATCATCCGCCTGAAAAACTCTGCAGGTTAATATCGTCAAATGGTCGGGATCAGAGTGGGTAAGTAACTGGTCGTTTTTAACTGCCCACCCACCTGGGGCAGGTAGGATTAACTGCCCACCCATGCAGTGGGCAGGTTGGATTAAAATCGACCTGCTTACTCTTTACGACTGTGCTTTTGGGTTTTGCCACGTGTTAATGCATAATCTTTTTCTCCCAATCAGATTCTTCACTTCCAATATCCCACACTAATTGATCATTAATGGAGCAGGCCAAAAGACAAAAGGCATTGGATGATTGCAAATTACTGCAATATACTTCAATGGGAAGAAAATGAACCTGGACAGAAGAATTGATCTGATGCACCGTAAACACGTTTGTTTAATGAATTTACGATGTCACCACACATAGTGGCCAGTGCAGTCCTTCACCTTGGTTAGCCCTTGCACATCATTGATTATGTTCCTCCCAGTAATACATGGAGAAGAGAATCTTTAAATGGATCAGATTTGACCTTGAGCAGAATCTGTCGTAATTTGATTTGCCATTAGTGGGGAAGTCTGTGGATAGAGAAAAAAAATAAGTTGAACGCGTGCAAAATCCCAGCCGGCGGAAAGTTTTTTCTGCTGACTTCAGAGCAGGTGGTAAATGATTGTTTGGGTGTTAAGACTATGTTGGGCAGTTCACAAATCCCAGTAAAAATTTTACAATGTTGTAACTGGAAGATTCAAGCCAACCTCTACATTTATATAGAATGTATATATATGAATATATTAGTGACATCAAAACCCTTCTTTGGTTTCATTTTTATCTTTATGCCTCTGTGAAGTGCCTTGGGATTTTTTCTACATTAAAGACGCTATATAAATACTACTACTACTACTACAACAACAACTTGCATTTATATGGCACCTTTAGCATAGAAAAACATCCCAAGGTGTTCAGAGGTTTAAGCAAACAAAAATGGATGTAAAGACAAAGGAGATATTAGGGGGGTGATCAAAAGCTTGGTCAAAGATATGTTTTAAGGAGGGCCTTAACGAAGAGGCAGGTGAAATGGTAGAGGGTTTTGGAGAGGGAATTCTGGAGCATAGGACCTAGAAGGCTGAAGGCATGGCCGCCATGGAGCCAAGGGAAGAGGGTTGCACAAAAGATCAGAATCAGAGGAACGGAGAGTTCGGAGGGAGAGGGGTTTACGGCTGGAAGGGCAAAGCCATAAAGGGATTTAAACACGAGGATGAGAATTTTAAATTTGACGCATTGAGGGACTGGGAGTCAATGTTGGTCAGCAAGGACAGCAGTGATGGGTGAGCTGGACTTGGTGCAGGTATAGAATATGGGCAGCAGAGTTTTGGATGAGCCGAACTTTATAGGGGAAGGGAGCTGGAGGATGGGAGGCCAGTCAGAAGAGCATTGGAATGGTCAAGATAGGAGGTGAAAAAGGTATGGATAAGGGTTGCAGTGGCAAATAGGCTGAGACAGAGGCAGAAGCGGGCGCTGTTACAGAGGTGGAAGTAAACAGCCTTCTGATGGAGAGGACATTGGTTTGGAAGCTCAGCTCAGGTTCGAATGAGATGCTGAGATTCAAAATAAATCTAGTTCAGCTTGAGCCAATGGCCGGGGATGGGGATTGAATCTACGGCAATGGCACGGAGTTTGTGGCAGGGCTGAAGACGATAGCTTCAGTCCTCCTGATGTTTAAATAGATGAAATTGCGTCTCATCCAAAACTGAATATGGGACAAGCGGTCTGATAACACAGAGGCAATGGAGAGGTGGGAATGGGAATGGGGTGGGGCCAGCATGGGGGTCAGTCAGCATTCTGCATTTTTGCAAGGTCTGGGAATCCTCTTATGGCAGTCTGGCTATAACATTGCCTTGGGTGAGGTGCCAGGTTGCCAAGGCAACAAAATGCTGTCAGTAGGGGAAGCCCAGGGCTGGTTCTTTACCAGAGGGAAGGGATACTCACAGACGGCAGATGATGTTCGTAGGTTTGGAGACTAAGATATGGTGCAAGCTAGGGGCGGACTCAGCCTCAGAAATTCCTCTAGGGGGTTGAGGGGGGACGTACGGGGGTGAAAAGTATTGCCAGCAACCAAAGGGGAGGGGTGCGCCGTAGCTGGAAGGATGAGCTCATCAGGTTAAAGAGCGGTGGAGCCATTGGACTGAAGAATGGTGGGGGTGGTTACTGTTGGGCTGAAGAGTGGTGGAGTGATGAGGATACAGTCTCGTCTTCACCACATGGACGGTAATCCGACAGAGCGGATTGTCCGCCTGTCATAGAACACATCCTGTGGCACCAGTTCCGCCTGTAACCTGTGTTGTAAATGGGCGATTTCCACTTTAAATCTGTCAGGATGATGTTAAGTGGAAAACTGGGGGGATTCTATAATGGGCAGGCGATCTCAGGGAACATTTAAAACGAGAGGTTTAAGGAACAACCGCAAAAGATTCCATTTGTGATATTCAGGGGTGCAAAAGAGAGGAAAGGCAAGACATTAGTTAACTGCCAGACTCAAACTGCAGGAAGTAAAAAAATAAACTGATACGGAATCACCAGATGGCCAAGGTGATTCACAAACATTGACTTGCAAAACAACTTGTCTGCTTAAAGTTACATGACACATTTAAAATGAAAATGAGCCATTGACAGTGTCACCTACAGGCGTATCTGGTACTGCAGGTACAGCTTGTCACTTTTACAACTGTTTCTTTCATAGACAGAATTTGACATAGTAATTCTCAATGCAATCCTTTTAGTGTGTATATATATATATATATATATATAGTGCACGATTTGAGGCAGCAACTGTGATTGTATAGAAAATATTTTTAAGAAATCCCCTGATGACTAGTTTAGTTAAATGCCTTTAGAACTGTGCCATACAGGTAAGGAAGGTCCTAGGTCAGATCATCAATCTATACTGTTAACATATGTCAACAGTGATAACCTTAAAGGAACTACAATTGACTTCACTGGTCCGGGAGGTGAAACATCAGTCAGGGTATCTGCTCTTCATTCCATTCCGCTCCTGATTGCTAACCCCTGCTGGAAAGTGCACACGTCTGAATGCCAAATCATAGGATTGGCTTTGTCAGTGAATAGTTAAATATGGTGCACACCATTATCAGGCGTCAAATAAGGAGATAGCCCGCTTGATTGGCACCCCATCCACCACCCTAAACATTCATTCCCTTCACCACCGGCGCACTGTGGCTGCAGTGTGCACCATCCACAGGATGCACTGCAGCAACTCGCCAAGGCTTCTTCGACAGCACCTCCCAAACCCGCGACCTCTACCACCTAGAAGGACAAGGGCAGCAGGCGCATGGGAACAACACCACCTGCACGTTCCCCTCCAAGTCACACACCATCCCGACTTGGAAATATATCGCCGTTCCTTCATTGTCGCTGGGTCAAAATCCTGGAACTCCCTTCCTAACAGCACTGTGGGAGAACCGTCACCACACGGACTGCAGCGGTTCAAGAAGGCGGCTCACCACCACCTTCTCGAGGGCAATTAGGGATGGGCAATAAATGCCGGCCTTGCCAGCGACGCCCACATCCCGTGAACGAATAAAAAAAAAATTTAAAAAAAATTACCCCTCACAAAGAATTTACAGTCCCCACAGATCCTATGAAGATCTTAGTGAGGAGCTTTGTGTTAGAAGACTGTGCTTCACAACATAGGCAATGGAGGTGCTGCTTACATGAAGACCTGCAGTCACACACATCGGCCCAAGTCAGCTCTGCCTGTGGCTGTGAAAGCGATGACCGCACTCAATTTTTATGCTACAGACTCATGAGGAAGAAGCTGAGAGCATGTGGAGTCAGGGGACAAGGAGCAGACTGGATAGCAAATGGTTTCAAAACAGAAAACAGGTAGTAGGTTACATCGAGTTATATCAAAACTAGAGCACTGAAACAGGCCATTCGGCCCAACTGGTCTATGCCAGCGTTTATGCTCCACATGAGCCTCTTCCTTCCCTACTTCATCTAACCCTATCAGCACATCCTTCTATTCTTTATTCCTTCATGTGTTTATCTAATTTCCCCTAAAATTAATCTATGCTATTTGCCTCAACTACTCCTTGTAGTAATGTGTTCCACATTCTTACCACTCTTTGGGTAAAGAAGTTTCTCCTGAATTCCCTATTGGATTTATTAGTGACTATTTTATATTTATGACCTCTAATTTTGGACTCCCCCAGAAGTATAAACATTTTCTCTATGTCTACCCTACAAAACCCTATCATTATCTTAAAGACCTCTTACAGATCACCCTTCAGCCTTCTCTTTTCTAGAGAGAAGAGCCCCAGCCTGTTCAACTTTTCCTGATAAGTATATCCTCTCAGTTCTGGTATCATTCTTCTGAATCTTTTTTGCACCCTCTCCAAGGATGTAGTTACTCAGACTGGCAGAAGGTGGGGAGTGGTGTTCCACAAGGATCGGTGCTGGGACCACTGTAATTCACTATTTACATAAATGATTTAGACTCGGGAATCGAGTGGACAACACCAAATTGGGGGGTTTAGTTAATAATGAGGAAAACTGTGACAAAATACAAAACATTAATAAACTTGCAGAATGGACATGTAATTGGCAAATTAATTTCAATATAAGTGTAAGGTGTTGCATATTGGTAAGAGGAAAAAGGAAGCCATCCACTCCTTGAAAAATAAGAGTCTAAATGGGGTAGAGGAGCAAATCATTAAAAGTAGCATCGCAGGTTAACAAAGCCACAAAAAATGCAAACAAATCACTGGGGTTCATTTCTAGAGGAATAGAATTCAAAACCAGAGAAGTCATGTTAAACTTGTATAGAACCTTGCTTCGACCACACGGAGTATTGTGCACAGTTCTGATCTCCATATTACAGAAAGGATATAGAGGTAATGGAGAAGGTGCAAAAAAGATTTACAAGGGTGATACCAGAACTTAAAGGTTATAACTATCAGGAAAGACTGAACAGGCTGGGGCTCTTTTCTTTAGAAAAGAGAAGGCTGAGAGTTGACCTGATAGAGGTCTTTACATTTATGAAGGGGTTTGATAGAGTAGACATAGAGAAGATGTTTCCACTTGTGGAGGAGTCCGAAACTAGAGGCTATAAAGATAGTCACTAATAAATCCAATCAGGAATTCAGGAGAAACTTCTTTACTCAGAGAGTGGTGAAAATGTGAACTCGCTGCCACATGGAGTAGTTGAGGCGATTAGCATAGGTGCATTTAAGGGGAAGCTAGATAAGTACATGAGGGAGAACGGAATAGAAGGGTATGTTGATAGGGTGCAATGAGGGTGGGAGGAGGCTTATGTGCAGCATAAACACCGGCATATTCCTGTTGTGCCAAACAGCCTGTTTCTGTGCTGTAAATACTACGTAATACTATATAACTGCAATATCACCAAGCGTGCTTCCCAGACAGGTATTCTTCAGGTACCTGACACTTTTTAGGAGAGCTGGGGCATTCATTCAGTTTAGCACAACAGCAATGTGCTAGGGCCATTTGGATTTATCATATTGGTACCGGTATTTCCTTTTCATTATCATTGTAGATAGGCAAGGAATGAATTAGTACAGGTAGGTATTCGTTTCAAATTATAACAATACTTTGAAGTTCAGTGTGCTGGTGTTTTTAATCATATAAAATTTAAGAAAGATGCACATTACTAACTGTGGAAAGAACATCCAAGCTACCAACACATGGATGTGAGTTTAAAACTCCATACATTTATTCAGCAAATCTAATATAGTTAGTGAATATCAGGACTGAGAAATAGAATTGTTGCACAGGGATGTCAGTCAAAGGCTATGGTTAAAGTATGTTGTTGGGGTAAAAGAGATAGAGCTTTACTGAGCAGCTGGCCCTGTTGAATCTGACCTGACACTGGGAGCCAGATTTTCCTCCCTTTCCAACCCATTTTTGGTTGTTATTGGGGCGGTGGGAGCGGGTAAGCAGGCAGAGACATTCTGGCAGCTCCTGCCGGTCCTCACTGCTTCCTGAATTTTCCTCTGAGAGTGACGGCAGTTGTTGAGTACACCTATCCATGTTTAGGTAAGTACATTGAAATCACATGTTAATAAAGAGAATCTTTCATCAAAAGTATTTTCCTTCGTTATGGACTTAACAACACTGGTCATTAGGAGCACCATTGCATTCTGACGTTCAGGATTGTTAAAGTCGGTGGTGGGGAGTTTTAAATTCTAAATGCTCTGCAAGCTGAGGGTGATTAATTGTTGCATGATTGATTACAATCAGACAGTGTGCCAGATTTATACAACTGGAAAAAAAATTGGTTGCATTCCTCAGGTGCCCAGGATGCAGTCAGCCAAGCTCCCATGCTACAGGTTACCAAGGCCTGCAGCAGTGATATTTCACCCTCCACCCCAGAGGTGGGCTCCGAGGCACAACTGGAAATCCTGCCGGGAGCCCACCCAACAGCATATAAATTAGCTGACCCAGGTAACCCACCCGCGTCAGTGTCATGGACGGGCACCAAGTACGGGATGAAGGCTCGGGAGGGATACCTATCCCTGGATACATATAATGGGAAAGTATTCCATTCCTGAGTGCTGACATCACTCATTACAATGAGCATGAAAAAGATCACCATCAAAGAAAATGATCTGTTCTTCCCATAGCTCGATAAATGTCTTTGCAGCTACACTGAATACTTAACCTTTGTTGTTCTCCAGGTATTCAGCAATGCAGATGATGTCTGGGAATCTCTTTCTGAGCGTACAGAAAATTATTTTAAAGAAATGTGAGTGCATTATGCAAATTGACAGCAGAACAAATCAGAGCCTGGCAAAATGCCAATTTGAACTGCTCCAGCTCAAAGCCATCTCCGTATCTGATGGTGATTACTACAAGCTAGAATCAGTCGCAGGGGATGAAGTTAGTCTCGGGTGGGAGAGCAAAATGGTCGATAGTGAATCGGCGGCCCGTTTTACACGCCACCTTTCAATGGAAAAGAAAATCGGGCGAGATGTAAAATGGGCTGCCGATTCACTATTGACCATTTTGCATTCCCGCCAAAGGAACATTTCAGCCACACAATCTTCCCAACTAAATTAATATGTGCACGGCATGATTTGTACATTCATAATAACTCCAGGAGAATTAGAATTTTCATCTTGTAGGCACTGGTGTCAAAAAACGAGACTTTAATATTTGATTGCCTCCTCTTTATTTACACTTGGTAGTTTCATTGGGGTTGCTGTATTTTATTAACCACCATAGAAACAATTTAAGTTTTAATGAGGCATATTTAGCAGAGCTGTATCTCTCAGTTCCACAGAAAGGAAAGAAAATTAACAAATACATATTTGTGTCAAATAAGAGTCAATGCCCATAAATGAAAATAAATCTTATTTTCAGCTTGTTCTTAATTTTGTTCCATTCAGGTTTCTGAGAAGAAGATGCAATAATGCTGTGTGAAATAATGCTGTGCAATGTACTGTAAAGTATATTTCTTACATTTATCAGAATTATTACAGAAATGAAAAATGTTGTGAATTCTTTTGCTGGTAATTATTGGCTGACTATGAATGAATGCAACCCAACAGCAGCATAACAATTTAAAATAACATTTTGATATAGCATTATATCTGCTGACTAACCCTTCCAGGTAATATAATGAAATTTCACACTAAAAATTGATCAGAGTTTCTCGTGGTAAATATAAGTGGTTGCTTGGATTTCTCTATCTGTATATTAAAATGTTTATTAAATCATTCCCCTATGCTTGATAACTGAAACCATGCATTTGGATAACGGCATAGCATCAGTATTTAGCTCTCTTTTGAATAACTCTGGAATGATAATGTTACATGTGTCACAGAATGCAGTGACGTTATGCAACAGATGTAATTACTTGCTGATTAACCTTTTTCTTTCTATCCAACACTTTTTAACCTTGGTTGTATCTTCCACTATGTACAATGAGGGTTTCGACAAAAACAACAACAATGTGCATTTATATAGTGCCTTTAACGTAGTAAAACACCCCACGGTGCCTCATATGAGCATTATCAAACAAAATTTGACCCAGCTACATAAAGAGATATTAGGACAGATGACCAAAAGCTTGGTCAAAGAGATATGTTTTAAGGAGCGACTTAAAGGAGGAGAGAGAGGTAGTGAGGCGGAGAGATTTAGGGAGGGAACTCCAGAGCTTCGGGTCGCAGGCAGCTGAAGGCACTGCCGCCAATGGCGGAGCAAAGGAAATTGGGGATGCGCAAGAGGCCAGAATTGAAGGAGTGCAGAGATCTCGGAAGATTGTAGAGCTGGTGGAGGTTACAGATATAGGGAGGGACAAGAACATGGAGGGATTTGAAAACCAGGATGAGAATTTTAAAATCGAGGCATTGCTGGACCAGGAGCCAATGTAGGTTAGGGAGCACAGGGGTGATAGATGAGCGGGACTTGGTGCGAATTAGGATATGGGCAGCAGAGTTTTGGATGTGCTCAAGTTTACGGAGGGTGCAAGGAGGTAGGCCAGCCAGGAGAGCATTGGAATAGTCGAGTCTGGAGATAACAAAGGCATGGATGAGAGTTTCAGCAGCAGATGGGCTGAGACGGGCGATGTTATGGAAGTGGAAGCAGGTGATGGAGAGGATATGGGGTCGGAAGCTCAGTTTAGGGTCAAACAGGACATTGAGGTTGTGAACAGTCTGGTTCACCCTCAGACAGTGGCCAGGGAGGGGGACAGAATTGGTGGCTAGGGAACGGAGTTTGTGGTGGAGACCAAAGACAATGGCTTCATCTAGGTTCCCAATAGAAAATGTAATAAAAGCATTTTATTTTATCATTATGTACCCTCCCATTTCTATATTGTACTTTTATATAATCTCTAGACCATAAAAAGGCTATTGCGATTACAATAAGCATGTTTGTGTAATGACATGTTTCGGGCTAACAGTTGTCTAGGAATGCATACCACCTACAATATAATCATTTAACTTGTGCAAATTACCACAGGAATTCATCACAGTATAATTGAAAGAAAAAATCCTTACACCAAAATGAGCAAAGGAAATGAGAGTCTGTCACTACCTCGGCATTACATGGGTCTCCTGCCCTTGAAAATACTTAAGCTTAATTAAACTAGTATATGGTACAATTGACAGATTTCGATGAAATCATGCACAGTTAAAATTTTAATAAAACTGTAATCCTTTGCAGAAAATTGTAATTAATATTTTCTGCACTATTTCACTCTAATTACAACAGCATATGAATAGGTTATTTGGATTTGCCATTCATCTTGGGAATCAGTATTCTGGATGCATACTAAAAATGCAGGTGGCTCATTTCAACCTTAAATTCTGGGTTCGAGTCACACCTCCATGGCCACTTTGTTCATGAGTCAAGAATATCTCCAGGGAACACGGATTTCTCAAGTGAAATCAATGTCTGGCTGTAACTGAATCTATAACGCTCAGCTTTGGTGAGCCACAGAACTAACTGGATGTTGTGCCATTATCAAAACGGCATATCCCACCATGTGGTTTTGGAGTATTGTTTAATGCTCATTATAACAAGTGCCCATGAAATTGTACTGTGGGATGTATATTGGAGTTCAAAACATTTAACCCAGGAATTTCCTCCAGGGTTGTCCGCCATAACTTTGGTGAAGGATCACTGGAAACATTGGATGCACTGCGTAAACAGAGTTTCCACCGATCTTCAGGCAAAGTTACAGCTGTTGATAAGGAGAACCCCCAAGGAAATTCCAACGTTAATGGATTCATTTGAAATTCCTTTATCTTCTATTTGGATGCATTTAAGGGGAAGCTAGATAAGCACATGAAGGAGAAATGAAAAGAAGGGTTTGCTGATAGGGTTAGACGAAGTAGGGAGGGATGAGGCTCATGTGGAGCATAAATGCCGGCATAGACCAGTTGGGCCAAATGGTCTGTTTCTGTGCTGTAGACTCGATGTAACTATTTTTGAAGAGACATTGGCCTACTTAAAATAAATAAGTTAACATCTCTTCTAAAATAGCAGAAGGAATGGGTCGATACCTCCGGACATCCCGAAGCGCTTTACAGCCAACAAAGTAGTTTTTGAAGTGTAGTAACAGTTGTAATGTAGGGAAACACAGCAGCCAATTTGTCCACAGTGAGGTCCTACAAACAGGAATGAGATAAATGACCAATTAAATTGTTTTAGTGCTGCTGGCAGATGGATACATTTTGGCCAAGATACCAAGAGAACATCTCTGCTCTTCTTCAAATAATGCCATGGGATCTATAACATCCATCTGAGAGGGCACATGGGGCCTCAGTTTAACATCTCATCCAAAAGGTGGCACCTCCAACACTCCTTCAATCCTGCACTGGACTGTCAGCCAGGATTATATACTCAAGAACAGGAGAGGGGCTTGATCCTACAACCTTTAGACCCACAGCCAAGGCTGACACAAAGGAAGCTACCCCTGGGACAGGGATGGAGTTGGAGGCTAGGGAACGGAGTTTGTGTCGGGGCCTGAAGACAATGGCTTCGGTCTTCCCAACATTAATTTGGAGGAAATTTTTGCTCATCCAGTACTGGAAGTTGGACAAGTAGTGTGACAAATTAGAGACATTGGAGGGGTCAAGGGATGTGGTTGTGAGGTAAAGCTGGGTGTCGTCAGTGTACATGTGGAATCTGATGTCACCGAGGGGCAGGGTGTAGATGAGAAATAGAAGGGGGGCCAAGGATAGATCCTTGGGGGACTCCACAGGTAACAGTGCGGGAGCGAGAAAAGAAGCCATTGCAGGTGATTCTCTGGCTATGACTGAATAGATAAGAAAGGAACCAGGCGAGTGCAGTCTCACCCAGCTGGACAGCGGAGGAGAGGCGTTGGAGGAGGATGGTGTGGTCAACCGTGTCAAAGGCTGCAGACAGGTCGAGAAGGATGAGGAGGTATAGTTTCCCAATGTCACAGTCACATCTGATTCTATGTAGGCCTTTGCTAATTGGAAAGAATTATTTTCTCTCTACGCAAATCAATGTCCAACTAGCAGATACCTTCATTTTAACAAGGTCTACCATGCCAAAATTCTTTGATCATGAATGGCAAAACTTTGGGTGGCTTCAGGGAGATCAAGCCCAACCTCTCCCATTATGACCTTGCAATTTCTCAGCACATGTACTGAGCACCAGTATAATTAAATACATTCATGCATCAGAGTAATAACTGAACACACCACTAGTATGTTGAAAGTGCACTTCAGGTATTTGCATCAAATGTCGGGCATCGTGCAACATAGACATACCATGGTTCATAACATTTCCCTATCAACAGGCCTCATCATGAAGACCCCAGAGAAAGAAAACCCCCACATATAACAAGGAAATCAGCAGCCTGAAATGGATACAGGGCAGGAAGGGCAGCCCTTTTTGGATTCAAGATTCATTAATGCCACTCTTGTACAGGAGACCTCATGACTATCATAATCAGTCAATGCACTAACAGTGTACATCTTGCCCTTTAACTCCACAAATATACCATCATCTACAAACCCTTCAAAATGTTTACCAACTCACAAAGTTCCCATTCAAGCCCCCTATTGAAGGCAACTTTCACACCTTTCCTAGAAAAATATCCGTATGCACCACAGCTTCACTGTGTACCACCACGCTCCATATTCCTGATCTAATCAGTCATCTGAAGTGCTGCTTCAAGAATGCTCTAGTGGGGGGTAAATTGGATAACCCCTGAAAACAGGTGATAGGATCGCGATGCGCGCCCGATCGTTGCGATGCAGGCAGCACGTTACATTCGCACTGCCTGCTGTTTTAAATGATAGCTGTGTGCAGCCAGCGGAACCTGCGCTGTTGATTGGATGCACGCATCAGCGCTGGTCTCGATATCGTGAATGGCCAGCTCTACTTAAAGGCAGCCTGCACCTCTTAAAGGGAAGGTACACTGTGGCTGCAAGAAGTGGTGGGAGTCATTTGAGAAGTAATTCAGTGCTCTAATTCTTTGAAATATGACTGTGCCTGCGAGAGAGCGTCCACCAAGGTTCTCTGATGACGCACTAGAAGCCTTGGTGCAAGTGATGGACAGAAGGAGGGGCATCTTGTATCTAGAGGGGGGCAAAAGTCCCTCCAGACATATGCTCAAGAGGCAGTGGGAGGAAGTAGTGGAGGAAGTAGAGGTAAATGCCAGGAGCATAGCTCCAAGAACATAGATGCCGCGCAGGAAGAAGTTCAATGATTTAACACGAGTTATCAAGGTGAGTGAGTTCAAGCTTCATGTGGCATATCCTACCAACTGCACCACTAGCGTCATCCACTGCTCAAAGAATTACACCTCCATCACCCACCTGCCAACAATCTCTTTCAATCACTACTCAACCGTTCAAATCATATGCTTCATCTCACCCTCACATATTGCCGCTATTGCAAGCCTCGCACCCACAACTCACAGGTCACACACACTGGCAGTTATTCAACCATGACAGCTACATCACCCAAACATCTTGCAGGTCACTCACTGACGGACTTCACTCTTTCTTGCAGGAGAAGGTGGTGCACAACAGTGGGCAGCAAGAAAGAACTGGAGGAGGACACGCGCGCCTGCATGTCTTAACTCCCATGGTAAAAAGTGCTGGCCATCTTTGGAAAGGCCATCGCTGAGGCTGTGGCCACTGGTGGTGCTGGAGGGATCGATGATGCATAAACTAATCCTCCTTCTTGCTTCCCACTTCTCCCTCATCCCATAATCTTTTCTGACTCACGTGCTGCAGATGGTGTCAACACGCACGTCTTACTTTCTCCTCTCCCCTCACCACAACTCAACCCATGTCCTTTTGTCATTTCAGATCCCAAAAGCTGGAACCTGCCCAATCAGAGGAAGATGGCAGTGACGATGCAGACACACCATCACTCGATCTGACACTCACAGCCACCAGCTCAGAGACTGACACTGCGCAAACTTTAGAGGCTAGGATAGAGGAGGGATCTGCACGTGGTGAGACACCGGGCACAAGTGCGCAGGAGTCAGAGTGGGGGGAACAGATACCACAGGTGCCAGCTCACCGGAGGGCGAGGTCGCACACTAGTTCTGCTGCAGGGGGAGTTAGATTATGACTTTGATGGGCCAGGCTACAGAAGAAGGATGATGGGTGTACGTTGGGGCACTGGAAAGCCTGCCAGAAAGCATGTGCACAATGTCAAGGGGCACGGAGGAGTCCAGCTCCAAGTTGGCACATGGCTTTGCGCAGAGCTTGGAGCCCATCCTTTCCCACATGGAATGGGTGGTCACCTCCATCAGTACACCTGTGGAACCCACCATGATGCAGTGTCTGATGACCGATGTCACAGCTTCCATTGCAGCACAAACATCTGCCATCAAAAGTCGGATTGCTGCACTTGGAGCTCAGACTGCTGCTATCATGGCTGTGGGTAGCACTGTTGAAAGGGGCTTCCAGGCCATCACAGCAGTCCAGCAATCTGTTCCCCAATAGATCACCAGGATTGCTGAGGGGCCGCCCCGGGAGAGTGGCAGTGGCGCCGTGGAAGACGAACCTGCTGTCCTCTCTCAGGATGACAGCTTTCCTGCTCCCACCCCTGCCACTCCGCCAGTGTCCTTTCTGTTGCCTGTCAGCCAGCCAGGCCAGACTGCTGCAGCCCAGGCAGAGATGGCGCTATCTATAGCTGGCCCTCCCGACCCAGAGCTGCTCGAGGTCGTCCTCCAAGGCCATCTGTAGTCTCCTCAATTGAAGGTCAGCAGCCTTCCACCACCCATGCTCCAGCCACTGGGGATGCACCTTGTAGAAGCACTAGGAAAGGTAAAGGCAATCGAACAATAAGCACTAAGGAAACACACAAGGTTGAATAGTTCATTTTATTTGCATCATTTCATGTGTTAATTTATAAATGTGGATTTGAATTTGCATTTGGTGGTGGTTTTTATTTCATAGTATCATAGTAGTTACAGCACAGGAGGAGGCCATTTGGCTGTCATGTCTGTTCCGGCTCTTTGAAAGATCTATCCAATTAGTCCCATTCCCTGCTCTTTCCCCATAGCCCTATAATTTTTTTCCCTTCAAGTATTTATTCAATTCCCTTTTGAAAGTTACTATTGAATCTGCTTCTACCACCCTTTCAGGCAGTGCATTCCAGATGATTAAAGTTCGCTGCATAAAACAATGTTTCTTCATGTTGCCTCTGGCTCTTTTGCCGATCACCTTAAATCTGTGTCCTCTAGTTACAGACCCTCCTGCCACTGGAAACAGTTTCTTCTTATTTACTCTGTCAAAACCGTTCATGATTTTGAACACCTCTATCAAATCTCCCCTTAACCTTCCCTGTTCTAAGGAGAGCAACCCCAGCTTCTCCAGTCCCTCCACATAACTGAAGTCCCTCATCCCTGGTACCATTCTAGTAAATCTCTTCTGCACCCTCTCTAAGGCCTTGACATCCTTCCTAAAGTGTGGTGACCAGAATTGAACACAATACTCCAGCAGAGGCCTAACCAGTGTTTTATTAAGGTTTAGCATAACTTCCTTGCTTTTGTACTCTATGCCTCTATTAATAAAGTCCAGGATCCCATATGCTTTTTCAACAGCCTTCTCAACTTGTTCTTCCACCTTCAAAGATTTGTGTATGTGCACCCCCAGGTCTCTCTGTTCCTGCACCCCCTTTAAAATCGTACCATTTAGTTTATATTGTCTCTCCTCATTCTTCCTACCAAAATGCATCACTTCACAATTATCTGCATTAAATTTCATTTGCCATGTGTCTGCCCATTTCACCAGTCTCTCTATGTCCTCCTGAAGTCTGTTATTATCCTCCACATTGTTTACTACATTTCCAAATTTCGTGTCATCTGCAAACTTTGAAATTATACCCTCTGTACCCAAGTCCAGGTCATTAATATATATCAAAAAGAGCAGTGGTCCTAAGACTGACCCCTGGGTAACACCACTGTATACTTCCCTCCAGTCTGAAAAACAACCATTCACCACTACTCTCTGCTTTCTATCTCTTAGCCAATTTTGTATCTACGCTGCGACTGTCCCTTTAATCCCATGGGCTTCAATTTTGCCAACAAGACTATAATGTGGTACTTTATCAAATGCCATTTGAAAATCCATCTACACAACATCAACTGCACTACCCTCATCAACCCTCTCTGTTACTTCCTCAAAGAACTCAATCAAGTTAGTCAAACACGATTTTCCTTTAACAATTCCATGCTTACTTTCATATATTATTCCATATTTTTCCAAGTGCCAATTCATTTTGTCCCGGATTATTGTCTCTAAAAGTTTCCCCACCACTGACATTAGGCTGACTGGCCTGTAATTGCCAGGTTTATCCCTCTCCTTTTTTCTGTATGGTGGTGTAACATTTGCAATTCGCCAGTCTTACAGCACCATCCCCATATCTAAGGAGGATTGGAAGATTGTGGCCAGAGCCTCCACAATTTCCACCCTTACTTCCCTCAGTAACCTAGGATATATCCCATCTGGACCAGGTGACTTTTCTACTTTGAGTGTTGCCAATCTTTTAAATACCTTCTCTTTATCTATTTTTATCCTATCCAATATCGCTACTACCTCCTCCTTTACTGCTACAATGGCAGCATCCTCTTCTCTAGTGAAGACGGATGTGAAACATTCATTTAGTGCCTCAGCCATGCCCTCTGGCTCCACAAGAAGATCTCCTTTTTTATCCCGAATCGGTCCGATGCTTCCTTTGATTACCCTTTTACTATTTACATGTTTATAAAAGACTTTTGGGTTCGCTTTTATGTTAGCCGCTAATCTAATCTCACACTCTCTCTTTGCCCCTCTTATTTCCCTTTTTAGATCCCCTCTGTATTTTCTGTATTCAGCCTGGTTCTCTATTGTACTATAAGCCTCCTTTTTCTGTTTCATTTCAATATCTATATCTTTGGTCATTCAGAGAACTCTAGCTTTGGATGCCCTTCCTTTCCCCCTCGTGGGAATGTGTCTACTCTGCTCCTGAACCGAATCCTCCTTGAAGGCCTCCCATTGTTCAATTATTATTTTGCCTGCCAATTTTTCATTCCAATCCACCTGAGTTAAGCATTTTCACGTTTGATTGTTCCTTGTCCTTTTCCATAACTATTCTAAACCTAATGATATTATGATCACTGTTCCCCAAATGCTCCCCCACTGAAACATGTTCCACCTGCCCCACTTCATTCCCCAGAACTAGATCCAGCACTATTTCCTTCCTGATTGGGCTGGAAACGCACTGTTCCAGAAAGTTCTCTTGAACACATTTCAGGAATTCCTCCCCCTCTATTCCCTTTACCCTATTACTGTACCAGTCTATATTGGGATAGTTGAAGTCCCCCACTATCACTACTCTATAGTTCTTGCATCCTTCTGTATTTTGCCTACAGATGTTCTCCTCTATCTCCATCCCACTATTTGGTGGCCTATAGTGTACACCCAGTAGCATAATAGCTCCTCTATTGTTCCTTAATTCTAACCAAATAGATCCTGTCTTTCACCCCAAAACTGCATTATCCCTTTCCAATGCTATAGTAGTTTCTTTGATCAATACTGCCACTGCCCCCCCACCCCACCTTTCTTTCCTTCCCTATCTTTCCTGAATAATCAGGAATACTAAGTCCCCAATCCTCCCCTTCTTTGAGCCAGGTCTCTGTTATTGCCACTATATCATAGTCCCATGTGGCGACTTGAGCTTGCAGCTCACCAACCTTATTAACCACGCTCCGTGCATTTACACACATACACTCCAATCTCATCTTAGATTGCTTCGCATTTGCCCCCTGTATGATCCCTCCTATTTCTGAACTATTCTTTACTCTAGTGCTACTTGTCCCTCCCAGTCCTCTGTGCGTCTTGTTTCCCCTCTCTAATGTTTCATCCTGGTGCCCATCCCCCTGCCAAATTAGTTTAAACCCTCCCCCTTGCTGAGGGAGGAAGCAATGTGTAATCATAAGGAGGACAGTTTGATGGTCATGTGAGAGAGGAAAGGTAAGGAGTGTGGGTCTGTTGGTGAATGGGGAGGTGTTGTTGAGGTTACTGGTATCGCTCATTAATAATCTGATCACGCAGAGCCCTGGCAGACAGGGCCTGTCTACCTTGTAGCCTCCCTACCTCTGCCTCCACTTATTGCTGCACTTCCTCCTCCTCCTCCGCCTCTTCCTCATCTTCCTCTGCCTCTTCCTCTTGCTTAGGTTCTCGCCTGATAGGCAGTGGCAAGGGATGTTCCCTCATAATGGCCAGGCTGTGCAGCATGCAGCATATAGCAATCTTGATGCCCGCTCAGCTGAGTCCTGCAGGGCTCCTCCAGAGGGGTCCAGGCAGCGGAAACGTTGCTTGAGAACGCCTATGATGCGCTCTATGATGTTCCATGTAGCAGCATGGCTCTTGTAGGCTTGCTGTACACATGTGCGTGTGTTCCTGACCAGAATCAGAGCCATTTCATGAGGGGATAGCCCTTGTCATCCAGCAGCCAGCCTTTGCTGGTTGAAATGTAGGTGGAACAGAGGACTGCCGCAGAATGAAAGAATCATGACTGCTGCCAGGATAGCGGGCATTCACCTGCATGATGCACTGCGTGTGGTTGTACACCAACTGCACACTGAGGGAGTGGAATCCCTTTCTGTTTATGAATATGGCCGAGTTCAGATATGGAGCACGCAAGGCAATATGTGTGCAGTCAATGGCACCTTGCACCAGAGGGAAGCCTGCAATGCGAGCAAAACCTCATGCTCACTCCTCCTGCTTGTCTCTGGCAAGAGGGAATGAGATGACTCTGTTTCTGAGTGCGTACAGAGCCTTAGTGACCTCGTTCATACAGCAATGCACTGCAAACTACGAGATGTTACTTATATTTCCAGCAGCAACCTGAAAGGAGCCAGAGCCGTAAAAATGAAGCGCCACGGTCACCTTAACAACCACAGGCAATGCTGTCCTTGCCCTGCTCTGAGGCTGCAGTTGCGGCAACAGCAGTTGACAAATCTCAGTCTCGACCTCTTTTGTGAACTGCAGATGTCTGATGCACTGGTCATCGCTGAGGTTGAGATAAGCGAATTGCTCCCTGCAGACCCTCCTTAGATATGGCCTCCTGCTGAGTGCCCTGCTCCTCCTTCTCCCCCCTCTTCTAGCAGCTTGTCCTGCTCTGCGTGGCCTTTCTTCATTCTCCCAGTCATGTTCAATTCCCAGAGGAAGCCCCACCAGGCCACCCATGTCTGGAAGCAACTGTTTTGAGCACAATATTTTAAACGCCACTAAAAGTACTGCAAGACCAGCCAGACCACTCTCTATAGAATACTGAAACTTTAGCCAAGTTTAGGAAACATCCAAAAACGCATACAATTAATTGCACCAGCAGCCGGAAGAAATATTCCAGCAACTAACCTGTAAGTACTTCATGATCCCTTTAAATAGTGCTGGTAGGGGTCCTTCATGCCATTTAAGTTCTGTTTAGCTGTGAGGGGTTAAGACAGGGCGTTGGCTGAAGTGGGAAGACCCAAAATTTCAGCAGCTATTTCAAATCAGCGTTGCACTCTGATTCGCGTCATAATCTCCTTACACTACATGCTGCCGGAGGTCGTTAGGTGCACATGCGCAAATACATTTAGCAAGATGGCGTCCTGCGCACTTCCCGTCAGACGTGTGCGTTTGCCTCTCGGACGCCATTTTCGGGACTTAAGTGTCCACGTAGCACCTACAAAATGGGCGCTAAACGGCCCAATTTCCCTCCCAGTATGTCTGATAATAGATGCGGTGGCTCCATGGATCTCATTTCATCTGTGCTCTGCTGCTTGTGTTGCTGTGTCAGAAGCTAAGGTGGAAAATGGCAGTCTAGGTCTTCTAGGAACCATGCTTGCACTCTCCTTTCTGTGTCAAATAATTGTGACCCGATGAATTGCCTTAAAATGAAGGCATTGTAATTGCTGCTTGGGAAGTTGGCATTCATGCGTGTAATTTTGTTTTTAGTGGTTAAAGATTACCAGTACATTGTAGGAATAGAAATCCTTGCAGTTCATGAAGGCAAAGGGAATGTGTCCAGGAGTCTGTTGGGCCACATTGCTCCTATCAATGATGCCATTGATTTTGGGGAGTGTAAAATAAAATTGCACAGCCCTCTCTTTCTGCAAGCGGGTGCCCATGGAGAAAGTGATGAAATGATTTGCTCTGGCAACCAAGGCACCATTCACCTACTTGAAACATCTGTGGACAATACATCTGAAGACTGACTGAAGTCGCTGATATCCCCTGGTGGTAGTTTGGCTGTGGTAACTTTGACAGCCAATGGCAACGCCATTACTGTAGTGGAGTTGGCTGAAGATTCCAGGAGTCAACACAACTCTGCCGCTGTCTCCATAATGCAGCTGAGCCACAATGGCAAATTTGATCCATTATTCCAAGGTAAATCTGTCTCTGCTTATGGATATAGCTTCGTGTGTAAGGCTAAAAAAGGGAAGTCTCCTCTGATACAGTTGGAGCAGCCTTGCATCTCTTCCTCATCCTATAAATAACACAGAAAGAAAAGAATCCCCGTTGGAAAATCAGTTGATAACTGTATCAACTAAAAATGTGACAGCCGAAACCCCTAGGCAAAAAACTGACAAAAAATAATTTAAAAATCAGTCAAAGTAACGCAAGTATAAAGGAAAATTACTTCTTTAGACACTCTTTTGGAAAAACAACAGGTCCTGCTTTAAATTCCACCTTCCTGTCAGCCCAGAATGTGCCTTCCCAAAAGTTTGATTTATACAGAAGTCAAGATACAGCATCTTCCTGGTGGGAACTATGGGTAATTGCTCATGTGGTTCTAAGCATGCCATTACAATGCATTAACATTTTAACTTAAGAGCCAGCCTGTTCTTGGCCATAGTTCCTAAGGCCCATTTCGAGGCCTAACTAGAAGTTTATGCACCGCACCGAACAAGCAGACGTCCAGCAAGGTTGGTGTCTGCCTGACACATTCCCTCTCCCCCTGCATACAAGTTCTGCTCCATCGCTACCACTGATGGTGGCTGGGAAACTTACCCCCTTTAGATTTCTGTACCTAAAACTGTGTCATTCCCTTCCTTTCTTAAATTATGTAATGACACTCTTCCAAGAAACAGCGAGTGGGATCATCTGGAGAGGCAGGAAACTTACACATATTTAGTATTTCTCTGCTTTGCCTCAGGGAGCTGCACCTGCACCATGTGGTAATTATATTAAAGTGTGACTCACACAGCTGAAAGAATCTGAAGCCACCATTTTGACAGCTGCTCTGAATAGTAATGATTACAATCGGCAAAGTATGTAATCTTCAATTTCTCCATTGCCTTTTCTTTCTATTGAACATATTTTCTTTAAATGTTTTTCATTTTTTTGTGATATACGATGTCGGGGTATTTCATCAACCACCTGGTTTCATTGATAAACACGAGCAGCATTTGCAATAAGTTTTAAAATATGAAAATACTATTTCCGACAGGCCCAGTCCAGACCCCATATGACATGCAGTGTGATTACTTCATAACAGTTACAAAGTTAAATTTTTGAAATATTACTTTTCGGTGGCAATTTTTCTGTGAGGGGTTGTTCCTGATCTCCCACTGTAACTGTCCGCTTAGCCCATTTCTCTGGGAGTTTCACTAATCTTCCACTGGAGTTACAGTGGGAGTTTGGGGTACTCCCTGCAGAAATTCTACCCCGTAAGTCCCAATTTATGTCAGTGTAAAATTTGATGCAAATGTGACAAAAAGAAGCATTTTAACTTCAGCTTGATAGTGGTTCCTTTGTATCAGTCACTAAACATACAGAGTTAACAAACCAGCTAAATTCACAATCCATGCCCCAGCCACATTTGATGTCATTTTGATCTCCGAGCTATTGGCTGGAAGGAGGAGGCAAGTCGCACAATTAAAACAAAAGCAATTGTGCGAGTTACTCAGTTATGTGCATGACTGGCAGCTACTTTTGAATTTAGTTGAAGATTATTTAATTCTACAGAACTCCAGCAACTGTCTCAGGGGTATCTCATTAGCTTGGATTGTTCAAATCAGAGAGTTGGTCTGGAACTTTAAGAAGCAATTATCAGGCCGGATAGCTCTTGTAGTTGGTGAGATTATAAGAAAAGAACAATTACATATTAATAAAAGTTAACTGTAAAATGATTAGTTTAGTATTTCTGTCTGATTCTGTGCTGTTATTACAATGAGTTTTTGGGGGAGAGGAGGGGTAGGAGAAGCATTATGGCGCATGGTACCAATTGACATCTGTTGTTTAAGAGGCTTCTCCGCAAAACACACTCTGAATAAAGTTGAAGAAAAGTTTTTAAAAGTACAAAATGGCACAAAGACAATTCAGAACATGTGACGTGGCTCCAAATGGTTTATTTTCATTATTAAGACCAATATAATTGAAATAGAAAATGCTGGCAATACTCAGCAGGTCAGGTAGCATCTGTGGAGAGAGAAACAGAGTTAATGTTTCAGGTCGATGACCTTTCGTCAGAACTGGAAGAAGTTGAAGATTTAACAGTTTTTAAGCAAGTACAGAGCCAGGCAAAGGGAGGGATGGAGGGGAGGAAAGAACAAAAGGAAAGACCTGTGATAGGGTGGAAGGCAGGAGTGATTAAATGACAAAAGGGATGATGATGCAAAGCCAAACTATAGGAACAGCACTTCACCTTTTGTTTAGGCACTTTACAACCTTCTGAACTCAACATTGATTTCAATAATTTCAGATCGTAATCACTGCTCCCATTTTTTCGGAAAGCAGATGCTGGTAATGGTTCTGCTGTTGCCATTTACAGCTTCTCTCGACCCATCTTTTGTTTCTTTACTTATCCCATTCCCACCCTCCTTGCACCATCATCCCTTTTGTCATTTAATCACTCCTGCCCTCCACCCTATCATAGATTCCTCCCCTCCACTCTTTCCCTCCCTTTCCCTGGCTCTGTACTTGCTTAAAAACTGTTAAATCTCTAACTTCTTCTAGTTCTGACGAAAGGTTATCGACCTGAAACATTAACACTGTTTCTCTCTCCACAGATACTGCCTGACCTGCTGAGTATTTCCAGCATTTTCTATTTTTATTTCAGATTTCCAGCATCCGCAGCATTTTGCTTTTGTATCAATGTAATTGATGCGACTTACAGTGCTGCATCATGACTAAATTATCTCCATTGGGATGTTATTGGCATTGCTGGAGGAGAACCATCTGTATTGAAAAAGTGATGACAGATTAGTACAAATTCTTGTAGATTATTAACAAGAATTTGATGGTTCCTCCACCCCCACAGCAGCACAGGAATCCTATCCCACCATGACAGAGAGTGAAGAATTTAATTTCATGTCTGTCTGCGGCATTAAATAGCAACAACATCAAACATCTTAGCTTTTTAATGGCCACTATAAAATGGGTAGAAAAATTGTGCCCTTGATATGCAGCTCTTTGCCACTGTGAACAGAAAGAAAAAAAGGACAGAAATTTATTTTAAACAAACTTGGACTAGACTTATGTTCTAAAATTGTAAGTGTAAGTGGGAATTTATTTTACAAAATTGATTCTATATATTAAAGAATTGTAATGCAGTGAATGGGAATTGATTCTCACTTGAAAAATTGATGCAAAAGTGGAATCTACAATAGAATGGATAAATAAGTAAAGAGATGGCTTTTTCTCCAACTTGCAAGTTAGTAGCAGGACAGAACTTCCACCAGCCATATGACTCTTCTGCTAATCTGCTCAAGTTTACTAAGGAAGGGTCTCATTAAGTTTGCAGGGTAGGATGGCACAGATAAAACTGCTGAAAAGAGCACCAATAACTGAGGACGGAGCTGTATTGGATTCGGGGTCAGCCTCAGAGAGAGCTCCCAGGTTTTCTGATTCATGCGTTGATGTGTTACTTTCAGATGTAAGGGCCAGGAGGAAGAAGTTTAATGATCTCACAAGCTTGACCAAGGTAACTGAAGGCACTGTCCCCCATGCTCCTCCCTGTCTCTCATGTTCCCTCTGTGTTATTACCTGGGTGAAAGGAACCTGACCTATTCACAAGGAACTTTTGGGAACTATAATGCATCATGTTAAATCCAAACCATTAAGAACTCACAGGGCCTACCACAATATGTTTTACTTGTCTTGAAGGAAAGGTATTTAAAAGAACCCTACACTTGTAAGTAATGGTATGCATACATACATATGGGGGATAAGGGGTGTCCTTGCCAGTGCCATTCCTTTAACTCTGTAGTCTCTCATTGTAAAGGAAACTATAGCACATAACCAGCCTCAAAGAATTGCAACTGGTGGTGGAACTCCAATCTTGACAATATTGAGTGTGCACGAGGAAGAAGCTTTGCAACTCATAGGAAGACAAAAAGAAGCCGTTATAGGAGATGGGGTAGTAGGAGGTGAGATGCCAAGTTCAGGTTGGTAAAGGCAGGGCAACTGGGAACAGGTCATTTCAGCTTTATGTGGATAGTCAAATTATAGCAGTGACCATGCACTCAGACATTACTTCTTCAAGAAGCCAACAAGTATTTCCATAGCTAAACAAGATCTTTTGTTTTTGAAATCCGAGAGCATAACTTGGAGGAAGAGGCCAGTTGCTGAGATGAATAGCCAGGCTCATCAAGGTCCACAGCTTCTGATCCATCCTTACCAACTCAATCATGACATTTTACCTGCCCCAGCAATAGCCCAGATACAACCTTTCAGGAATAAGTTAGTGAGTCAGAAGGTTTTTCACTGGCTCAAGCACAAAACATTCGTGAGCATGAGGACTTGGAAGTGGAAGGAGAGAGTGCCATTCCTCCACAGAGGGCGGATATGTAAATCTGCTCATGATATGCAGATTACCCTGGATAGTGGCAGACCAGGAGATTTATGTGGCATCAAAGTATCAGGAGAAGGTTCTATGGCCAGTGGTGCTTTGAGGTCAGCTCAAACATGACACTTTCACAGAGCTTCCAAGATTTGAATGGGACTATTTGATCTGTAATGACACTGACGAGTAGCATATCTGAGCCTGTACCCCCATCTGTGGGCTGCAAAGAATGGTAACAGATATTTCTGTCTCTCATGATAGTGACAGTACGCTGTAGTGCCACCCCCTGAGGGAGTGTCAGACCTTCAGGGTAGACACAGTGATAAGATAATTGGTGTGTATGAAATTATTGGAAGCTTCAATGGGATGAGTCAGAGACTGTCCACAGTAAACTGGACAAATCTGTTAATGGCTAAAACAACAGAAGATCAGTGGGAGGTGTTCAAAAAAGAATTTAATGTTATCCAGAACCAGTTTATACCCCTAAGGGACAAGAGCTCCACTTGCCAAAAAAAAGACATGGATGACAAAAGAGGTAATGGACAACATAAAACTAAAAGAAAATGCATACAAAAATGCAAAAAATAGCACAGATCCTGGCGACTGCGAGAGGTACAAAGAACAGTAAAGGGTGACAAAACAGATAGTAAGAGCTACAAAAAGGGAGTATGAAAAGAAACTTGCAAGGGATATCAAAATCAACACAAAAAAATTTACAATCATATTTGGAAAAAGAGGGTGGTCAAGAGCAATGTGGGCCCCTTAAAAACTGATAATGGTGATATTGTAAATGAAAATAAGGAAATGGCGGACATGTTAAATAATTACTTTGCGTCAGTATTTACAGTAGAGGAAGAGGATAGCATGCCGGACACCCCAAGGAAACTAATTTTGAATCAGGGACAGGGAATCACCATAATTAATGTAAGCAAATTAACAGTGATGAAGAAAATAATGGCACTAAAGAGTGACAAATCCCCTGGACCAGATGGTTTCCATCCCAGGGTTATAAAGGAAGTAAGTGAGAACATTGAAGAAGCCCTAACTATAATCTTCCAAAGTTCTCTCGATTCAGGAACCGTTCCTTTAGATTGGTTAGATTGGAAAATTGCACATGTCACTCCGCTATTTAAGAAAGGCGAGAGAAGGAAACCAGGGAATTATAGACCAGTTAGCCTAACATCTGTTGTCTGGAAATTACTAGAGTCTATAATTAAGGATAGAGTGACTGAACACCTTGAAAATTTTCAGCTGTAAAGGGTAGGTCGTGCCTGATGAACCTGATTGCATTTTTTTGAAGAGGTAACTAAAATAGTGAACAGGGGAATGTCAATGGATGTTTATATGTACTTCCAGACGGCATTCGATAAAGTCCCTCACAAGGGATTGTTAGTTAAAGTTGAAGCTCATGGAATTGAGGGCAAATTATTGACTTGGTTAGGAAATTGACTAAGTGGCAGGAGACAGAGAGTAGGGATAATGGGCAGGTAATCAAATTGGCAGGATGTGACTAGTGGAGTCCCACAGGGATCTGTGTTGGGGACCTCAACTATTCACTGTATTTATTAATGACATAGATGACGGGGTAAAGAGCCACATATCCAAGTTTGCTGAAGACACAAAGATAGGCAGCATTGTAAGCAGTGTAGATTGAAGCATAAAATTACAGAGAGATATTAATAGATTAAGTAAATGGGCAAAACTGAGCAAATGGATTTCAATAAATGCAAGTGTGAGGTCATCTACTTTGGACCTAAAAAGGATAGATCAGAGTACTTTCTAATTGGTGAAATGCTTGAAACAGTGGAGGCCCAATGAGACTTTGAGGTCCATATACATAGATCAGTAAAATGTCATGGACAGGTACAGAAAATAATCAAAAAGGCTAATGGAATGCTGACCTTTATATCTAGAGGACTAGAATACAAGGGGGTAGAAGTTATGCTACAGCTATACAAAGCCCTGGTTAGACCACACCTGGAGTACTGTGTTCAGTTCTGCACACTGCACCTTAGGAAGGATATATTGGCCTTGGAGGGAGTGCAGCGTAAATTTACTAGAATGATATCCTGTCTCCAAGGGTTAACTTACGTGGAGAGATTACACAAACTAGGGTAGTATTCACTGGAATTTAGAAGATTAAGGAGTGATTCGATCGAAGTTTTCAAGATATTAAGGGGAACTGATAGGGTAGAGAGAGAGAAACTATTTCCGCTGGTTGGGGAGTCTAGGACTAGGAGACATGGGCTAAAAATTAGAGCCAGGACTTTCAGGAGTGAAGTTAGGAAATACTTCTACACGCAAAGGGTGGAGGAAGTTTGGAACTCTCTTCCGCAAATGGCAGTTGATGCTAGCTCAATTGTTAATTTTAAATCTGAGATTGATAGATTTTTGTTAACCAAAGATATTAAGGGATGTGGGGCTAAGGCGAGTATACGGACTTAGGTCACAGATCAGCCATGATCTCATTGAACAGGCTTGAGAGACTAAATGACCTATTCCTATTCCTATGTTCCTATAAAGTACAAAATAGCTTTTGGAATAAAGTTATTTGTGAGGCAATTGGGGTGTGAGAAGGTACAAGTGGAAGGGGGAAATTTTGTTCAATTTCTCAATGTTTCTTTTGTGAAAGCACGCAGTTGTAAGTTGCTGCCTCTTTTCTTTGACTGCAGCCTGGTAGCTCTCTTGCTCCACCCCCCTCTCCTTCCTGTGCACCTTCCTTCATCTTCATTATTTTCTTCAGCTTAAGGAAATTGGAACTCCTTCTGCCGAGCAATATGGTATAGGATGCAGCAAGCTACAGTGATTCTGCTGATTCTTGCTGGATTGTATTACAGGGCTTTGTCAGATTTATGCAGGCACCCAAAATGAGACTTCAAAATGCTTATGATTTGCTCTATTAAAATTCTTCTAGTTCTATGGACCCCCTCTGTCTGCGAATGCCTTATTGGAGTCATAACCAAGGGATATCCCTGTTTATCTATCATCATGATACATGATTCTGATTCATGTAGGCGTATATAGTGGACTGTCACATGATAAAAGCATCATGACAGTTTCCTGGGTTGGGAATATTAACATATTGTGAGTGGCATCATACAATAGCTGGACATATATTGTATTGATGGGGTTGTCATATGGGGTTTTCAATGTCACAGGCATTCTGTCAATTGCCCCCTGCATCAATGATTACCCTGCCAGTCTATAGTATTGGTCTGATCACTCTTTTTGTTCCACAGGCTCCATGGATAAGCTAATAAACTGTAAGACCTACCTGAATAGAGCATCACTGACCTTATTTCTACAATACTTTGCTGCTGCCTGATTAATGTGTCAAAGATCACCTAAGGTTGCCCCGAAGGACCTAGTGGCAAAAAATTCAAGGCACTGGTCACTTTCATTGCTATAAACAAGGATACTCTCCTGATGGAAGTAGGATGCCAGCAGCTGCCATAACTCCCCAACAGCCTCTGCGGGAAGCACAGCCTTCGATGTCATTGCCCAGCAGAGAAATGTAAATAAAACCTTCAAGGTCTGTAAACCAGGCTTCTGTGATGCCTCATTCTAAGAGTTTGCAATCTAACCTCTTCCATCTCCTCATCTTCCTCCTTTCATATCACAGGAATACAGCAATTTCCAGTCAGAAATCCATTTCCCTACTTCAGACAATCACTTTCTTAAGTATTCATAAAAAATATCAGGAGAGGTCTTCGAAGAAGTTCCAAAGCATGACTCAAGCAAAAATTGCTATGTAGGCAAATTTCCTGCAAGCTTCAGTCAGGAAATCCAAAATGGCCTCCTCCATGTGGTATCTGCTTCAGTGACACGGATACTGCTCATACCACCACTTTTAGAGTGGCAATTCTCTGGAAGGTCAGGTGAGGGGCAGAAATCGGGGAGTGTTGTGCGAACATTGACTATGTCCACCACCACCATTGTATGTAGCGGGGCAAGCTCTGAGTGGGTGGCAATACTGACTAGCGACCTTGTTGATGGAACATTTTGGTGGCCACTTCCTGGGGCAGGATTGTGACAGTAAGCCACACTGCCCCGCTACACTTAATTTTATACCTCAACACTGCCCAAAAATGGGTGGTTTTAGACAGGAAAATCAAGGTCAAAAAGTGATCAAATCAGACTGAGTGAATTTCTACAGAATTAGAATAGAGCAGCTTATCCTAGTCAAGCCAGACTACAGTACATAATCAGACTCGTCTCATGACGTGTCCAACAAATGAGCAGAGTCTGAAAGGAGAACAATACCTTCTCAGGAGTTGCTGTCAACTTCTTGAGAGCAGCAGCACTCCTGAAAATACTTTTTGGATTTTTGTTTCAACTAATGGTTTTCCATAATGCTGAACAGATTTAAGAGGAAAAGTATACTTCTACAGAATATTCCGTCTACTTCACTCACGCATGTGCTTCCTGATGCTAAGCTACATGTTGGAAGATAAAATAGTTCAGATGCATTAAGAACAAAATTGAAACTGTTATCACATTGAAGGTTATATGCCATTTTGAATTATTAATGAAAGCAAGCACTTTGAAGCAAGTGGGCCAGAAACAGCATTAACTTTTAAGATTACACATAGCTGTGTAAAAGCATATTGCAGATTCTATTCAGTGATGAACTTGAATATTTGGGTATTTGAATGAAGCATCCCAACAGGAGGTTACAAAACTGTAAACCTTTATATTAGCAAGCAGAGGAGATTTGTTGCCTAGCAATATGTACAGGAAATTACTTTTATTTCTGATGAAAAATAAATTATGCAAAAAAATTATGCAAATCTTTAACATGTAACTCACTAGAGAGAACCTTTCCTAATGCACGATGATAATAATAAGCCACACGAAAGAGCACCTTGACAGTGATTGAAAGCTGTAACATCACAGCCCATTATTAAAATCTACTGACATTGATTAAGGCCTCGAAATCACGATTGGGACCAAGGCTGAATCTCTGTGGATCTCTGGTTCAGGTATCGGAAAATGGTCAGCATTTTGCCCCATGTTTTTCATCCCGCCACTTTCTGGGGGAGAGGCCATGGGCAGATCCTTTGCCTAAATGCATTTAAGGAGAAGCTAGATAAGGACTTGAAGGAGAAAAGAATAGAAAGATATGCTGATAGGGTTAGATAAAGTAGGGTGGGAGGAGGCTCGTGTGGAGTATAAACATCAGCATAGACCAGTTGGGCCGAATGACCTGTTTCTATGCTGCAAATTCTATGTAATTTTATGTAAACCCCCCAGTGTCAGTTCTGCTAAGACCTGCCAAAGGGTTCCAAACCTTTACTGGGAAAAGACAATTAATCAGGTGCCTTCCCAAAGAGACCCAACTTGCTTCATTGGGAGCAGAAGAACAGAAGAAGTGTTTCTTCAAAGTCCCCTCTCCATAGTTGAAGTAACATGGCATAGCTCCGATATTTTGCTGGCAATTTGGGTTGGTGTTGCAGTTACGCCCTTGCAGGCACAGTGCGCCCACTCTAACCATATAAATAACCGTGTCCCCAGGATTGGGGATGGCATGCCAGCCTGGGGCTAGGGCAGGCATGGGTGGCATGGGTCTCACTCCATCCACTTGAGGCGGCAGAGTGGGCTCCTGGAATTCTGGGCCCTAAGACTCTGAATTGTAGACAGATGTCAGTTGATCAAAATTAACTTTTTTTTTCAAATTTGGAACTAGATTTCCACTTCTACAAATTCCAGCTAAATAAAGGCTTCAATTTTCTTGCATGTTTGGGCTGAACACAATGTTTTGTACCTAGAAATTATCTGCAGTTGTATTTGCATAAATTTTAATATCACTTTCCAATAACATCACATAGTTTTCAGTCTGGAAATAAAATACCATGCACATTGACATTATTTATTCATACAGGCAGCCAAATCATATCTCAACACAATAGTTGTTCAGAAAGGTGCCCGATAACAAAATATAGAATTGTTTAAACTTTTACTTTAAATAATTATACCTGGTTATTTAAGTAGCCAATCATGATAAGCATTTGCCATTTCTTTTCAAAATTGACTATTTTGCCTTCAAACAGTACATTCGTTTTTGGTTAATTTGTTTACACATTTAAGACGAGGTCTATAAGTGCTGGGGGACAGGACATTCTTTTTTACTTTTGGCACCAGTGTCATCCTTAGGCACTCCCAGGTCAGGTACAGCATGAGCTATGTGCTAACTAAATTCCCCTTTTAAGGACAATATAGGCAAGTGTATATGAAAAGAAACCTGGGCCATGCTATTCTTTCAATTGTCCTCAAAAATTGGCCTATCCAGGTTCCGAAGCATTTGTTCTATTAGTTCTGTGTCTTGTGAATTGTAAAAGGAATTGTAAAGTAATGAGATTAGTTTGATTTGTGGTTAAATACTGAGCAAAGACATATTGACAGTGATGAGTCAGCACCTAGCAGGATCTTGATTAGCAGTCAGTAATAGGAAGTGTCAGGCCTGAAGGAATCAGTGAAGAACTGAAGCCCACCCAAACCAATTTAAAATGTTAAGGATAATAAGGTTGCACACATGTAGAATGCTTTGTTGATGTCTGGTAGGGCATGCTGCTTTTTGAACTACTCAGGAAACTTGAGATGTTGGGGGGATGGTGAAGGGAGCAATTAGGAACTGTCTCACAGAACACAAAAAAAACTCTGCACAGCTCCTCCAAGATGCTGAGGGTGCATCTAACAATACTATGAAAAAGTATTAATAACTGGTAAGCTCTGTCCACTACAGGTGACTGTCTTGTGAAGCAAAGCACTGCTGTTACTACGTATTGTTAAACTTTTGCAAACATGACTGACACCTAGAAAATTGCTACCAGAGATCCTTTCAAAAAGTGCTCGGAGTGAATTTGACATAAAGATTTCAGTTATCTTCCTCAAATAGTAAACGTTTGAAGTCAAGAGCTCCGAACTTTCTTGATGTTCAATGTGGCGTTCTTGTGCTAATTTTGCACTGGAAAGTTAGGTCGTTCACCAGCAGAGGGAGTTGCATGCAAGTTTCCAGGGTAAATTAATTCTGGCGTAATTGCATTTTAAAAGCGCAGCAATCAGCTTGGGCCCCAGGAAACTTCTGTGTAGAAGCGGCATAACTTCTGTAAAGACTGCAGTCTTCATTAGAACACTCGGGGACAGCAAACGGAGGCTGAGGGGATTCTTTCTTCCAATCCTTTGTATTTTATCCAGTCAGAGTATCTCCCACTTTCATCTGAAATGCTTCTTGCCACAACCACAGGCCAGTTGTGCCCATGGGGCACCATGATAGGCCAGTGTCTCGCCAAAGGGCTGTGAATTTTTCACAGGAAGACTTGCAAGCCCTTCTGGAGGGGTAGAAGAGAGGAGGGACTGATGTTGCAGAGACGTTGCACAGATCTTCTGTGACACCTTGAAAGGATCTGGTGTCAAAAAAATCCAAGGCAGTGGTCACTTTCATGGTGACAGACAGCTGTTCTGGCAGTGGAGCGATGCTGAAGATCTTCACGAAGAAGGTGGGACAGATGTGCAATAGAAGCCTTGGACAATTCACACCCTTCAAACACCGAGCTAATTCGAGAGGTCCTCGAAGTACCTGTACTGCCCACATGCTGTGGAGGGTTGGTGTCTTCTGCCATGCAGCTTTATTCTCCTTACCTCCAAGCACTGCTGTTCCTTCTCTTCTTTCTCTATATGGATGTCAGAGAGAGGTATTCCCATGGGGAATGCCATACCTTCTCCACAGTCATTCTGAATCTGTGGGGGGGACTGAGTGAGTGGGGGGGGGAGGGGTCAAAAAATGTAGGGGATGGGCGAGAATGTAGCACTGTGTAGAGGTGCGGGGGGCAGGGGGGCGTTGGTCAAATGCAAGACTGAGTGGGCAAAACTGTTAAAAAAAAAGGGTTGAGAAAATATCTGTAAAGCCAGAAATCAGCAGGCAAAGTTTGGTGACTTCAAACCTTCAAACTGCTCATTTCTGTCTGAATCACAGCTGTGCCTGTTTTATATGGGTCTAACTTTAGCAGGGTGCAATAGTGGCATAAAAGCAGGCACTTCCCAGGCACACACCACCAGGTGAATGGCACTCCTATGTAAATAAGTCCCGTGTGGCCTCGGCGGGCAGATCATCAAGGCTGCGACAGAGATTGAAAAAGCTCACGTCCAGCACATTAATGGTGCAGAAGTGACGTGATGCGCTAAACACAAATTTCTTTGACTTTTTTGAGCACAATAATAGGCGCTGAAGGGAGCGAGGAAATTCAGGACCATTACCATGTAATGTTTAACGCCTCCTTCACTGCTGCTGTTACTTTTTAAATGCACCCACTTTAAAAAGAAGTAAGAGAATTTCAAAAACTCCAATTCGGCAGAGGCCAGCGCAGTAATTGCACTAGAAGGAATTGGGAGAAGGAATGTAAACTTGCTTCTCGAGGATAAAATGCAGCATTATAATGTTGTACCAGTCCTGCTATTAAGGGGTCTAGCAAGGGGAGGCTGTAAACCTGAGGCAGGGAACCTATACCAAGAAATCTTTTGATCAATGGTCAACCAGTATCCACATACAGTTCTGGGTCATTTGGGGCTTATCACGGGGTTTTCCAGCTTCAATGTAAACCCTCAGATCTGAAAAATGAAACCAAATGGAATTTTAATTAATCCAAGGGATAAACTGCTAAAAAAAGAAAGCATTTTACATATTTTCCACTGATGATATCATACATTTCTACTTGGGGGGGAGACCAAAACCAGGGGCCATAAATATAAGATAGTCACTAATAAATCCAATAGGGAATTCAGGAGAAACTTCTTCATCCATAGAGTGGTTAGAATGTGGAACTCGCTACCACAGGGAGTAGTTGAGGTGAATAGCGTAGATGCATTTAAGGAGAAGCCTTGACGGGGAGGCCCAGCCAGAAGTAACAGGGATCATTATTACAGTCAAATAGGGGTCTTATGATGTCATTAGGACCCTGACACCATTTTTGGCTGAAAAAGAGGAAGTGATCCACAGTGCTGGACAGGCGGTACAGGCTGGAGACAGATTTGGAAGCACTATTTAAAGTGGTACTCACCTACATGTACTCAGATCATTGGAATTTGTTTGTAATTCACTTAGTTGGATTTTTTGAGAAGCTTTTCAAATCACCTTATTTCTGCTTTAATCTGCTTCAAAGCCTACAAGCAGCTAGGGAGTGATCGGACAATGCTCAACATGAGAGCCATCCTGGCCATTCTACTCTGGAGGATCAACAAGTTCCATCCCACCATCAAGCTCACCATGGACTACTCCTCAGAATCAGTTTCTTTCTTGGACACACGAATCTCCATCAAAGACGGGCACCTCAGCACCTCACTCTACCGCAAGCCCACGGACAACCTCACGATGCTCCACTTTTCCAGCTTCCACCCTAACCACGTCAAAGAGGCCATCCCCTATGGACAGGCCCTGCGAATACACAGGGTCTGCTCAGACGAGGAGGAACGCGATAGACACCTACAGACGCTGAAAGACGCCCTCGTAAGAACGGGATATGACGCTCGACTCATCGATCGACAGTTCCGACGGGCCACAGCAAAAAATCGCATAGACCTCCTCAGGAGACTAACACGGGACGCAACCAACAGAGTACCCTTTGTTGTCCAGTACTTCCCCGGAGCGGAGAAACTACGCCATGTTCTCCGCAGCCTTCAACATGTCATCAACGAGGACAAACACCTCGCTATGGCCATCCCCACACCTCCACTACTCGCCTTTAAACAGCCACCCAACCTCAAACAGACCATCGTTCGCAGCAAATTACCTAGCTTTCAAGAGAACAGCGTCCACGACACCACACAACCCTGCCACGGTAACCTCTGCAAGACATGCCAGATCATCGACACAGATACCACCATCACACGAGAGGACACCACCCACCAGGTGCATGGTTCATACTCCTGTGACTCGGCCAACGTTGTCTACCTCATACATTGCAGGAAAGGATGCCCCAGAGCATGGTACATTGGTGAGACCATGCAGACGCTGCGACAACGGATGAACGGACACCGCGCAACAATCGCCAAACAGGAGGGTTCCCTCCCAGTCGGGGAACACTTCAGCAGTCATGGACATTCATCCACCGACCTTCTGGTAAGCGTACTCCAAGGCGGCCTTCGAGACACACGACAACGCAAAATCGTCGAGCAGAAATTGATAGCCAAGTTCCGCACCCATGAGGACGGCCTCAACCGGGATCTTGGGTTCATGTCACGCTACACGTTACCCCACCAGCGAACAAATGTTATCTGTTTTTAATATAACGGGTCAGTTGCTGTCTTTTCTATGTTTCTACCTCTCTATCTCTGTTTTTTTTTTTGTTTGTTGTTTTTTTTTGGTGATTTGTATATTCTGTGAGACCTGGCAGGTAACACCTGTCTGTCTGCACACTGATTGCCTTGGCAACGGGCAGTTGAAAAAACTGTCTGTACTCACCAAGCATTGTTCTGTGAATTATAAATGCGATTTCATTTCGAGGATTTCATTTTCACATCGTTCACCTGACGAAGGAGGAAGCCTCCGAAAGCTTGTGAATTTAAAATAAAATTGCTGGACTATAACTTGGTGTTGTAAAATTGTTTACTCTGGAGGAAGATGAGCAGCAGCAAGTCGGGGAACTGCAGTTAGGCCTGTGAGGAGACCACAAAGGAGGAGGGCTGCTCGCAGACATCTATAAAGCCCAGGGTCACCTACCTCCAGTTTTCCAAGCAGCAGTGTGTCAGGAGGCTGCACTTCTGCAGAGAGGCAGTCACACACACACCTGTGCAGCCTCTTATAACAAGACCCGCAGCCCTCTCTCCCAACTGGCCATGCATTGCCTGTTGCCTGTGGCAATAAAAATAATCATGGCCCTCAAATGTTTTTGCCTCCATGAGGTAGCAAGTGACATCAGTCATGCTGGTCAGTCTGCAGCGCATGCCTGAATCCTGGTCTCATTGTCAAGGCTCATCGATGAATAAAGGTCACTTGGACAAGATACCCGAGAGCAACTGGCACATGTGGACCTGTACCACAGCAAGAAGTCGACAACTGGCGCATGTGGACCTGTACCACAGCAAGGAGTCGACAACCGGCACATGTGGACCTGTACCACAGCAGGGAGTCGACAACTGGCACATGTGGACCTGTACCACATCAAGGAGTCGACAACCGGCACATGTGTACCTGTACCACATCAAGGAGTCGACAACTGGCACATGTGGACCTGTACCACATCAAGGAGTCGACAACCGGCACATGTGGACCTGTACCACATCAAGGAGTCGACAACTGGCACATGGGGACCTGTACCACATCAAGGAGTCGACAACCGGCACATGTGGACCTGTACCACATCAAGGAGTCAACAACTGGCACATGTGGACGTGTACCACATCAAGGAGTCGACAACCGGCACATGTGGACCTGTACCACAGCAGGGAGTCGACAACTGGCACATGTGGACCTGTACCACAGCAGGGAGTCGACAACTGGCACATGTGGACCTGTACCACAGTAGGGAGTCGACAACTGGCACATGTGGACCTGTACCACAGTAGGGAGTCGACAACTGGCACATGTGGACCTGTACCACAGTAGGGAGTCGACAACTGGCACATGTGGACCTGTACCACAGTAGGGAGTCGACAACTGGCACATGTGGACCTGTACCACATCAAGGAGTCGACAACTGGCACATGTGGACCTGTACCACAGTAGGGATTCGACAACTGGCACATGTGGACCTGTACCACAGCAAGGAGTCGACAACTGGCACATGTGGACCTGTACCACAGCAAGGAGTCGACAACTGGCACATGTGGACCTGTACCACAGTAGGGAGTCGACAACTGGCACATGTGGACCTGTACCACATCAAGGAGTCGACAACTGGCACATGTGGACCTGTACAACAGCAAGGAGTCAACAACTGGCACATGTGGATCTGTACCACATCAAGGAGTCAACAACTGGCACATGTGGACCTGTACCACATCAAGGAGTCGACAACTGGCACATGTGGACCTGTACCATATTAAGGAGTCAACAACTGGCACATGTGGACCTGTACCACATCAAGGAGTCAACAACTGGCACATGTGGACCTGTACCACATCAAGGAGTCGACAACTGGCACATGTGGACCTGTACCATATTAAGGAGTCAACAACTGGCACATGTGGACCTGTACCACATCAAGGAGTCAACAACTGGCACATGTGGACCTGTACCACATCAAGGAGTCGTCAACTGGCACATGTGGACCTGTACCACATCAAAGAGTCGACAACTGGCACATGTGGACCTGTAACACATCAAGGAGTCAACAACCGGCACATGTGGACCTGTACCACAGCAGGGAGTCGACAACTGGCACATGTGGACCTGTACCATATTAAGGAGTCAACAACTGGCACATGTGGACCTGTACCACATCAAGGAGTCAACAACTGGCACATGTGGACCTGTACCACATCAAGGAGTCGTCAACTGGCACATGTGGACCTGTACCACATCAAAGAGTCGACAACTGGCACATGTGGACCTGTACCACATCAAGGAGTCAACAACCGGCACATGTGGACCTGTACCACAGTAGGGAGTCGACAACTGGCACATGTGGACCTGTACCACAGTAGGGAGTCGACAACTGGCACATGTGGACCTGTACCACAGTAGGGAGTCGACAACTGGCACATGTGGACCTGTACCACAGTACGGAGTCGACAACTGGCACATGTGGACCTGTACTACATCAAGGAGTCGACAACTGGCACATGTGGACCTGTACCACAGTAGGGAGTCGACAACTGGCACATGTGGACCTGTACCACAGCAAGGAGTCGACAACTGGCACATGTGGACCTGTACAACAGCAAGGATTCAACAACTGGCACATGTGGATCTGTACCACATCAAGGAGTCAACAACTGGCACATGTGGACCTGTACCACATCAAGGAGTCGACAACTGGCACATGTGGACCTGTACCATATTAAGGAGTCAACAACTGGCACATGTGGACCTGTACCACATCAAGGAGTCGACAACTGGCACATGTGGACCTGTACCATATTAAGGAGTCGTCAACTGGCACATGTGGACCTGTACCACATCAAGGAGTCAACAACCGGCACATGTGGACTTGTACCACAGCAGGGTGTCGACAACTGGCACATGTGGACCTGTACCATATTAAGGAGTCAACAACTGGCACATGTGGACCTGTACCACATCAAGGAGTCGACAACTGGCACATGTGGACCTGTACCACATCAAGGAGTCGAGAACTGGCACATTTGGATCTTTACCACAGCAAGGAGTCGACAATTGGCACATGTGGACCTGTATCACATCAAGGAGTCAACAACTGGTACGTGTGGACCTGTACCACAGCAAGGAGTCAACAACTGGCACATGTGGACCTGTACCACATCAAGGAGTCAACAACTGGCACATGTGGACCTGTACCACAGTAGGGAGTCGACAACTGGCACATGTGGACCTGTACCACAGCAGGGAGTCGACAACTGGCACATGTGGACCTGTACCACATCAAGGAGTCGACAACTGGCACATGTGGACCGGTACCACATCAAGGAGTCGACAACTGGCACATGTGGATCTGTACCACATCAAGGAGTCAACAACTGGCACATGTGGACCTGTACCACAGCAGGGAGTCGACAACTGGCACATGTGGACCTGTACCACATCAAGGAGTCAACAACTGGCACATGTGGACCTGTACCACAGCAGGGAGTCGACAACTGGTACATGTGGACCTGTACCACATCAAGGAGTCGACAACTGGCACATGTGGACCTGTATCATATTAAGGAGTCAACAACTGGCACATGTGGACCTGTACCACATCAAGGAGTCGAGAACTGGCACATTTGGATCTTTACCACAGCAAGGAGTCGACAATTGGCACATGTGGACCTGTACCACATCAAGGAGTCGAGAACTGGCACATTTGGATCTTTACCACAGCAAGGAGTCGACAATTGGCACATGTGGACCTGTACCACAGTAGGGAGTCGACAACTGGCACATGTGGACCTGTACCACAGTAGGGAGTCGACTACTGGCACATGTGGACCTGTACCACAGCAAGGAGTCGACAACTGGCACATGTGGACCTGTACCACAGTAGGGAGTCGACAACTGGCACATGTGGACCTGTACCACATCAAGGAGTCGACAACTGGCACATGTGGACCTGTACAACAGCAAGGAGTCAACAACTGGCACATGTGGATCTGTACCACATCAAGGAGTCAACAACTGGCACATGTGGACCTGTACCACATCAAGGAGTCGACAACTGGCACATGTGGACCTGTACCATATTAAGGAGTCAACAACTGGCACATGTGGACCTGTACCACATCAAGGAGTCAACAACTGGCACATGTGGACCTGTACCACATCAAGGAGTCGTCAACTGGCACATGTGGACCTGTACCACATCAAAGAGTCGACAACTGGCACATGTGGACCTGTACCACATCAAGGAGTCAACAACTGGCACATGTGGACCTGTACCACAGCAAGGAGTCAACAACTGGCACATGTGGACCTGTACCACATCAAGGAGTCAACAATTGGCACATGTGGACCTGTACCACATCAAGGAGTCAACAATTTACGGATGGGAGGGGAAAGAAAACTAGTAAAAAAGAAAAAAAAATTGAATGTCACTGAACACACTATTGAGCACCATGAGGGATCATTTTCCTTTCAATTGGTAGAGTTCATAAGTGCCTCTAGTCAGTTCACTCAACAAGAGACAAATTGTGGACAATTCCCATGGGTTGTCCCTCTATGAGAAAAAATAACAGAACTCCTTGAGATATGATAGATAAAGAAAATTATTATTCTTTGAAGTTGATTGAGAACTTGTGACAAGACAAGTAAACCTAGTCAGCAACAGTAATGTATTAACCTTACCAATGATTGGACACAAAAAGAGTTCTCATGACTTTTGATTTATTAACTTACATGTGTAAAACTAAATCGTGTCTAACTAAATAGCCTTCAAAATTAAATAGAAATGTTGATTTCTATGTTGCAAATCAACATTTCCTATGGGTTTTTTGGCCAAACCATTTCATCACAAAATATATTCAATGAATGCTGCCACACTCTGTGTTCTCAAGAGGCATGATACAAAATATTATAATCTGCACTAGTAGAATATAGTGGAGAGAAAAAAGGTGCATTTATGTAGTGCTTTATCGTATCCCCTGGACATCTCAAAGTGCTCTCTATCTAGTGAGTTACTTTTTGAATAGTAGTCCCTGTGATCTAGGCAAATGCAGAAGCCAATTTGTGGACAGTAATGTTCTACAATTGCAAATGAGATGATTGATCAATTAGTCTGTTTTGATGATGCTGGTTGAGGGACGAATGTTGTCCAGGACACTGAGGGAATGCTCTGCTTTTCTATGTTCTACTTCTCTTCAAATAGTGTAATTATGTTTTTCATCCAGCTGAGTAAGCAGACACGGCTTTGCTTTAACATTTCATCTAAAAGACAGCACCGCCAAAAATAATTCCTGGAGTAGGTCTTGAACACACAGCTTCCTAACCCAGAAGTGAGAGCACTACCAACTGGGCTAAGCTAATACAAATCAGTGCTTATATATAAGCTGCATCTGTCTTTACCTGAATGCAAAGGTAGAAAGGTCTTGGCAAATAAATCAGAGAACCATTCTCAAGCCATGATTGCCCCTTAGATACTTAAAGCCTTTTTACTAGGCCTGCATATCTTAGCAAGAACTTATTATATTGAGATATTCTCGAACACTCAAAGCAGCTGCCTGATTCTAACATGTTCCTGCAGCAAAAGGTTTAGCTCTGTTGTAATATTCAGCCCATTTATTTCCAATGATTTTAATTTCAGCTGCAGCAGAATGAAGTGTCAAATAAATGTGATAAATAAACATGTTGGCAGTTTGACTGTACATTTATGTCTACTGCAATATTTTGTTGTTTATTAGTTATTTCTGTTGTCATTCACATTTGTTGCTGACTTTCTGTTCAGTGCAAGGGATGTGAATGCTGGTGATGGAATAACTTTCCAGTTTTGGAACCCAGGGTCAGTATCAAGCACAGCAAGACCTCGCCTTGCACAGGCCAGATGAAAAATAAACCTTCTCCCTAGTCTATCTCCAAAATGTGGTCTTAACTCCAACCTCAAGTGAGCATTGCCTTGCTCCAGCAGAATGAATGCTTCCATCTCTCATTTGAGCCATCCATATTAGGTTTTCATGTTGAGATGAACCATTGGATTGTCAATCCTGCAGAGTTACAGGTACTTTTGTTCTATGCACTTGTGCCTATTAGGATCTGGAATGAGACTGGGCACAGTCATCTCATCACCCTATCCACATGACTTGATTTACACTCAAAATCCAAAGAGGAAAGACTCTGTGCTAAGTCACTCCATAAATAGCTAATTATTAAACGGAAACCACCATATTAATTCTTCCATTTCTTCGGCTTCTCCTGCATATTCCACACTCATTGCATCTTCCTCCCCTTCCTTTCTTTAAACATTCTAAAAAAAAAATTGGGTCTATGATCGTATTGTTATCAAATGACGAATACATACATCCTGTTATAAATAACGTCTGTTTAGAGTTATGAAAAGCAGCACAACAATATGAGGAGTCATAATAGTTTCACGACAATTCATTACAGAATTGAAGTTTAAATTCTTCCACTAAGATTCATATCCCTGTTTTTAATGACCTATTCTCCACAAATGTTAAAAATAGTTGTTGAAACTTGAGTAAATGCCACATGCCACTCAAGTCATCCAAAACTTACTGTAGTGCCACTCATTGTCTGAATCATTATTTTAAATGTGATTTGTGTGGACCAACACTTCATTGTTATAGCGGAGCATGGCAATATATACTGGTGGATAACAAAGACCTTTTTAAAAGAAATGCTATTAATCATTATACTTGACTAAAATGTAAAATAATTTTTTAAAAATCGGGGCCAATCTTCCTCTCCTGGCGCTGACTGGAAGGAATGGGGTAGAATTTGACTTTGTGCGATAGTGTAAAACTGCTGTCAGCGAGTCGGCAGCCCGATTTACATCTTTCCCGATGACTTCAATGGAAAGAAAAAACAGAAAAGATGTAAAACGGGCTGTCGACTCGTTATCACCCATTTTACACTATCGCACAAAGTCAAAATCTACCTCAATCTACCGCACTGCGCTGGCAGGGAGCAGAAACAGTGTGCAATTCTGCTGGCTTTCGTTATCATGGAGAAAGTGAACCTCAGGTGTTATTGGAGGAACTCTACTGGGTGCAGTGAAGCAGCAGAGAGGAAGGTCTGGTGCTGCCTGTGGTTTAAAGACAGCTACAATATTAAAGGGCAGGACAAATAGAAGCTCCATAAGAGAACTAGGAAATCTTTTTAATGGATTTTTAACGCCAGTTCTTGATGACTTGTTGTAAGTTTGTATTTTAACTTATATGTGCTAGATGTAGTGACTGTACATGTCGGTATTTTTCATGTGTAATTGAAGGTTCCGTTCCCTGTAAATAAGTTTGTGCTGCTGTGTTATAACTGGGGTAGCAGTAACACCCCAAGCAGCATTCTGGGCACCTCTTTAGTCTGCTTTGGAAGCAATTGGTAAAAGGGCATCATCACTGTGCCAAACCGTAGGTGGAGGAGTAGGGGAAACAGGTGCGGATATGAAGAACTATGGTACGGGAATAGGAGGAGGAAGCTGGACAGTGTGAGGCTTCTCTTTTTATTCTAGATGGCATGGAACCCCCCGCCCCCCCAGGGAGAGGGGATTTCCCACTCTGCGGTGGAGAAACAGTTTTTCGTGGCTGAGGAGAGGCCCAGGCAAATGTCTTCAACAACTGAGAGGAGGACTTGTCGTAGTTTCCCCTCGTCTGCCTCTAAGTAAACCATATTGCAAAAGGGGTGCGGGGGACAGAACTGAACCAGGCCTCCATCACTAACTAGAAGGAACTAATAGCATTCTATAACAAGTACAGAGGCTGCAAAAACATTTTTTTATTCAAAAAGCTAAAAACAAAGACGTTTCCTGACAATACCAGCCTGTTCCTTGAGACAGAGAGCACCGACATGGAAGCAGTAGCATTATTTCTTTCTGGGAGCAGTTTGCTTTTGATCTTCATCCAGTGCTGGGCCAGGATATTTGAGTGGTGGGGTCTCTGACATTAATTTCCATTAAATATTCATTGTGGCGCCTTTCCAGGCGCAGCCCAGTGCAGACACCAGAAATACTGTAGAGGATGTTTGGGTTAAGTGCTATTCAGGAGTAGAATGGCAGTAAAGGACTAGCACCCAACATTTCCTCTGTATTGCACACATCGAAATATAAATTGGTTGTGAGATAGGCAGAATTGTCACCTTATAAAGAATGGGTACAAAATTCATAAGTGTGTTAGTTTATGGTCGTTGGTTAGTTTAAAAAAATATACGGCTGGATTTTGCTGTGATAGTAATGGTGAAGCTAACAGCACTCACCGTCATTTATGCGCAAATTGGACAGCAACTTCCGGCAAGTGCAGATGTGCAGTTAAACGCGGAAATTAGGAAGTTGCTGTCCGAGATGTGTCGTCCCTCCTTAAGCTGTGTTAAAATGGCATCATGCCGTCTGGCTCCGCATTCAAATGAATTGAACAACGAGGAGTTCCTGCACTGACGTCGTAGATACGGACTAAACTTGCCAGTTAGAGCTTGTCTTGTCGCCATTTAAAGTTCGAGCATATTTAATTAAGCCACGATTCAGCCGGAGGGAGCTTTTTGGCCGTCAGAGACTTGTACAAAGAGTCTGTGAGAGCCGGGTGTCAGATTTTTTTCAATTTTCTTTCAAATTTCTGTGACATCAAGAGTCCTGGAAGTGCTTAAAGAGGCCTGTGTGGAGAAAAAGAAGGATAAAAAGAAATACCTTTTCCACACGGAATCCTACAGTTTATAAAAAGTTTTAAATGTTTATTTACAATTAAACTAACTTTCAATATTTAAGAGGTCAATTGAAGACTCTACTCACCTCTGTAAGACTACTGGCTGAATTGGTGGACATGTCTTCTCTTCAACGTTTACTGTCTCATGTGACCAGACTTTTTCTTGCACGATTCCAAACGTTGCTCAGATGCCCTGTAGAGGGTGCCACGCTATACTGAGCTCCCGATGACAGGAACTTGACTTCCGAAACCCCATGGACAGTCTATGGGCAAGAGCAAGCCTAACAAATGGCTGGCACTGTTCGTTCGCCGCTCAGAGCAAATTCCAGCCCATAATCTCTGATTTATTGAGATAGATTTTCTCCTCATGCGAACTTTGGGCAGCTGGCATCAGGGTCATAATCACACCATAGAACTCTGATTTAAATATCTAAATTAGTTGTGTTTCCTTTTCAGGCGGCCGCCCATTCGGAGGACCCCAGCAAAATGGAGGCGGCCACAGTGACAGTAGAAAAGTGTCAGTAAGTTCTTCCACGTCATTTTCAGGGAGCCACTGCCCCAATTCCACTGGGCCGGAGGTCTCAAAATCTTCTCCACTGTGTCTGCATGATTTGTGCTCAAAGCCCAAGTCAAGAATTTTAGGTCACTATGTACTTCCCAAGGACTCAGGGGACAAGTGAAAGTAGCTTGAATGGGAATGAGTAATTGGTAATGGTTCAGTATCTGTTTTGCATGACAATATTAAATATAAATAAAGATAAGTAAGATTAAAGGGGATCAGGATTAAACGAAAAAGGATGACAAATAGCTGATTCTGTTCATTGCTAATGTGTGCTAATAGTCAAAGAGGGCAACTTGGCTCATGGAGCGCAATTTATGAAGAATCAAATTATTAGCAACGTTAGTTAAATGCTGTTGGTCTACACAAAATCTTGGGGGTAAAATTATATTCATGGTACCATAAAATAGTTTATTATCATTAACATGAGCCCATAACACTAAATACAGGACAAGTGAGTATATTGATAATATGCTCAGAATGTAATGTCCAGATGGCCTTTATCGAGTGAATTGCCATGTGGCTATATCCATATTTATCTCTGGTTTTATATCTATCACAGGGTGATATGAAATGAGAAATACAAAATGTTTAACAGACATTGGCAGGCAATATATGCTGAGATTTAACAGCTTTTGCTATCTTACATTGCTTATGCCATTATTTTGATTTCATCAGAGGAGAAAGTGCCCCTGAAATGACAATGGGGTTCCACACCAATACGATATAGTTTTCCTATAAAGATAAGCCTATATGTTTTACATTTTATGGTAAAATCATTATTAAAGCTAAGAAAGGAATACACTGTGCAGTGAGTGAGTTTGTGGGGATTAAAAAGAGTGCAGTGCTCATTGCAAGGCAGTTGTGAATACTTGCAACTGACTACTTGTACAAGATAGCAAATCAAAGTCATTTTAGAAGAGAGTAGATGCATGCCTGGAAATGGTTGTGTATTTAAGAATGTTTTCAATTTTCATTCAACTGTTTACCATAAAAATTGGGTGCTCTACAGTAGGATTAACTTTAGAGAATTCAGACCAGCCAAATAATTCAGCAGCTGCATGAGAAGCATAGAAAATTCTTGTTACAGGTGTATCACGTTTGGCTGTTTTTTTTGATCCAGCTAACAAAATCACATCCCAGCAAGTCATAAATTAGAAAGAGCCAATTCTCTATTTTATTAGAGCAGAGACAAATACAGGCCAAGAAAAGGATATTGGCCCAGAAACTACATTGCACAGCACCTGTTTTTTGGGCACTGCGCAGACACCTAAGACCCTAAAATGGCGGGCAGGAAACACATGCACACTTCCGGTTGGATGAGCGCCACCCCCCATATTGGGTAAGGACAAACAAGAGTCCTCTGCACTCTTCGCCGGCGGGATATGTCGCCACACCTGCTCTATTACAATGAGATCTAAGGCCCAATATCAGGGGAACCTCAGACCTCACCATCCTCGCATGCCCAAAAATAGGTGATCTCAAATTTCTGGACCATTAAATCCAACACGCCCATCCCTTTTTGATTGATTTCAAACCAACTTTTTATCTAAGTTCCTCAATCCCTTTTCTCTCCAGAAATATACCAGTTACAATTTTGGAATCATTGATCCATTTTGGTCACAATGGTTTCTGTCAATAAGCCCTATTGCCTTCAATTCAAAGGTGTACCATTCCTATAATCAGCAATTAGCAGAGGTGTGTCTGAGCATTAATACAACCCTACTTGCAACTAATCTGTTTACTGAAATTAATGTAGCCGCATGCTATGATACTGTTCGGAACAGTGGATATTAAGCACAGACCAGGATTTCTATATGCAACTAATAAATATTATTTACAATTATCCCACATCAAGCCCGAGCAACCATCACCCTTATCCTCACTGACTGACATTGATTTCTGAACCCCAATGCCTGGTATTAAAATTCACATCCTCATTTTGAAATCCCTTCAAGGCCTCACCCCTCCCTATGTCTGTAACCTCCTGGAGACCTACGACACCCCATCTCCCCCACAAACTCTCTGTTCCTCTGGCTTTAGCCTTTTGTGCATCCTCCCCATCCCCACCCACTTTGCCCCAGCATTGGTGGCTGTGCCTTCAGCTACCTAGGCTCCATGCTCTGGAATCCCCTCCCTAAACTTCTCCACCCTTAAGAACCTTCTTAGAAAACCATCTGTTTGATTTGTTTGACTAAGCTTCTCATTTCTTCCCCTTCTTAATCCCTCTGCGCTGCTCTCCTTTCTCTCCTCCCTCTTCTGTTCCCCTCTCCTCCTCTCCTTCCCTTTTCAATGCCTTCCCTGCTCACTTTTTCTCCTCTCCTCTCCTTTCCCTTCTCCCCACTCCTCTCCCCTTCTCTTCTCTTAGCCCCCCCACCCCTTTTCCCTGCTCCTCTCCCCTCCTCTTTCCCCTCTCCATTCCCCGTCTCCTGCCTTTCCCTTCTTCTCTCCCCCTCCTCCTAGTCCTCTCCCCATTCCTCCCTACTCTTCTTCTCTCCCCCACCATTGTCTCCTCTTCCCTCATCTCATTTTCCTCTGCCCAATCCCCTATATTCCTCCCTCTTTGGTTTTCCCAATGCTTACCAAAAGTATTTTATATACATGAACACACTTTCAACGAGGAAGTCAATTAGCTTTCACACGAATGACTCCTGTAGATATATAAGGGGTCAATTTTCACTGCCTTCACCTGCCGTTAACGGGGCGGTAACGTCCTCAAAATGGCGTCGGTAGCATCCACCTGTTTCATGCTATAGGCCTCTTTTAATATGGAAATCGGGATCTTATGACGGAAATAGGACCTTGATTGCCATTTTTGGTCCAAACTGGTCAGAGCCTGTGCCGACCAGTTCCATGGGCAATGGAACAGAAGAGGCTCGCTAAAGGTAAGTGTCGAATTATTTTTGTGAGCCCCAGAGGGCTGCACCCATCCAGGCAAATGGTGAGTATTCCATCACAGTCCTACCTTGAACTTTATGGCTGATGCAGAAACTTTGAGAGGTCAGGAGGTGAGCCAGTCATCGCAGTATTGATACAGATGATACAGTTCAGCTTCTGGTCAATGGTGACCCCCCTAGATATTGATGATGGGGGACTCAGTGATGTTGGTGCTGTTGAAGATCAAGGGGAGATGGCTGAACTTTCTCTTGTTTGAGATGATCATTACCTAGCACTAATAAGGCACAAATGTTATCTGCCTCATGTCAGCCCAAGCCTGGCAGTTACCCAAGCCCTGCTGTAGGCTGGCATGGGTTGCTTCATTATCGGAGGAGTTGGAATGGAACTGAACTCTGTAGAATTGACAATGAACAGCCCCAGTCCTAAACTTATGATGTAACCACTCATTGATGTAACCACTGTTGTTGATGGATAAAAGAATATCAAAAAATTAAATGAAATAAACAATATTTGAAGTTACAGTGGATAAGCAAGAAATAGAAATTCACCTCCATTGTTTTTATATAGAGACAGATAGAATTGTTAGTTTGCATTTTAATCCTCTACCATGGAATGTTTTGACACCAATTATACATCATAACATGGCTAAATATGTAATCCTTTTAATATTTGTGACCAGAATTATAGCTTTAAACAAAATAAAATTAATAACATAAGAAAGTGCAGAGCAGAAAAGTCTATTCAGCTCACCAAGCCAATTCCTTCCACAGACAATGCACAAACTGCTCTATCATGGACTCAGCCCAACCCATTTAATCACCAGGTGAAAGGTTTGGCAAAGTTTTTCTCCACACACCAAAAGCAAATTAAACAAAACCCCAGAATATATATTTAACCTTAGATCTACATTATTCATTCTTGGCTAGTTGTCCTCCTAGGCAGATCATTTCTACGTTCTTAAGAACTCAAAAACTCAGCTTAGCACATTTACCAAAAAGCATTACTATCTGTACTTTTCTTTATAAGCCTTAAATGTGTTCATAACCAGATGCCCATCAAACACATATCTAAGGTATTTCACAAACCAGTACTCAACTGCTTTAACTTAGAGTCTCCACATATGCACAACTTACTTTGATCTCATATCTTGCCTGAAGCTTGTTATAACTGAACTGCCTGTGATGATAAGTGATTAAATATATTTGTATTGCCATTATATAATCATTTTAATCACCTCAGTGATATACATCCTACTCAGAACTGCATTGTCATAACTGGAATTTATGTTGTTATTATATTTTCCCCCCTTTCACCCACAAGACCCAACCTTTTCCTACTTATTCTTGCTGCCAGAGTGTAAACTACAGATTGATGAGCAAGGCAATCCACGAGAAGTCTCAGTGGGCCTCGTTTATTACAGAAGCTAGGCTGCTGTCCATTATCATGAAAATGGAAGGGTATGTCTGGATCATTTGTATGAAACTCTAGTTCATCTTATACCAGCCAGATCCCATGGGTCTTCAGTAGAGGACCTGTTAACTAAATTGTTCAGTTGTTACATTACCTTGCCAATTTGTTTAGTTGGGAAGCTCTTCACAATTCCTTTGGCTGTTCATTTGCTAGCACTTTTGTCGAAACCTCCAGCTTAATTGTTACAAGAGCTGTGAACAAGGGTTTCCTTCTTAATGCAGCAGTTTATTTATAGATTCAAGTTTCTTTTTACCACTTTATGGCATTTGTAAATACCATATTCTCCTGTTCCTTGCAAATATTTGTTTCTTATAACCAAATATTACCAAACACAGCTAGTTATACCAGTGTAACTAAAGAAGATATTAAGACATAACTATTTAGATCAGAATGGCATATGTATGAATAACTTTATAACCTGATACAGTTTTGTTGTTATATACTAGGGTTGAATAAAGGGCTTTATTGAATCCTGAAGCAGCACTCTCGCCTCTGAGTCAGAAGATTGTGGGTTTAAGTCCCACACCAGAGACTTAAGCACAAAATCTATGCTGACACTTCAGTGCAGTACTGAGGGAGTGCTGCACTGTCAATGTGACGTCTTTCAGATGAGACATTAAACCAAAGTCATGTCTCCCCTCTTAGGTGGGTGTAAACGATCCTATGGCACTATTTCGAAGAAGAGCTGGGGAGTTCTTTCCAGTGCCCATGCCAATAATTATCCCTCAATGAACATCACTAAAAAAACAGATTATTTGGTCATTTATCACATTGCTGTTTGTGGGACCTTGCTGTGTGCAAAGTGGCTGCTGCATTCCCTACATTACAACAATGACTACATTTCAAAAGTACTTCATTGGCTGTAAAGTGCTTTGGCACATCCTAAGGTTGTAAAAGGCGCAATATAAATGCAAGTCTTTTTCTTTCTTTCATAGAATCCAATGCAAGAGCAGAGGTTGCAATAATAACTTTCATGTATAAAACAAAAGGAAAACAACATATTTTTCAGATAACATAATTTGCAGCAGTATTATTTTGAAAACAATTTTAGTTACTTTCACTTTTGTGTGAAAAAATATAGAGAGGCATTTTAATCTTTATTACAATGCTGTCTAGCAACTAAATATTTCACATTCATTCCCCTCCACTGTCAAAAGCCAGATTTCATTTGACAATATTGATTGTCAATGTGCATTTATTTATATTTGCTAGCAAAATTCAGCACCAAATGAAGTGATATTTAATCACTGTTACCTGCTATGGCAAGTATTATTTTGACACTTTCTATTTTTTTTTTTAAAAACTCTCAGATGTTTACTAAATTGCATTTATTGATAGAATTACTTGTGGTCCTGTGAACAATGCCAATACTCTGGTCTCGATTTTCCATTTGCAATGATATAATCCACAGTCCTCCATGTTGCTAACATTGCTTGTGACCTTTTTAACCAACTCTTTGACAGAGAGATTAAAATCAGGAAAAGAATGTGGATGGTTAAATGCCAGGCTCTGATAATTGGAAACTTTGTAAATAGGAACAGACAATGGTTGTTGGAGAAAAAGCATCAAAAAATTGTGGAATTATGCCAAAAATTGGGGTTACTGAATAGTGACAAAATGAGTACAGCATGAACTTCTTTTTCTCAGTACCTCATTCTCTGGTGTTGGGTGACATCATTATTTGTGGCTGTCAACCAACCATGGTTGAGTAATGGATTTAATTTAAGAAAAAGAGCAGATCGCGGAATTGTACGGACAGTTATCATTACTGCAAATTGACAAAGATGCTTACAGTTACACAACCTCCTTAGACACAGCAATTTGAAATGTGCAGTCAGATAGGAAACACACAAAGTTCAGATGATCTAAATCTGTATCAAATGTTTAAAGGCACGATGGGCCAAAGTATGGGCATGCAGAGAATGAAGAGTCTCCTTGGACACTTTGGGGGTTATACTAGATAACCCCTGTAAACGGGCATGGGGATCATGGTAAGCGATTAATCCGTGCCCGTTCATAGCAATGTAGGCAGCACGTTACATTTGTGCTGCCTGCTGTTTTAAATGATTGCTGCGTGCACCCAGCGCTACCTGTGCTGTTGATTGGCTGCACACATCAGCAGGGGACCTGGATAAGGATCTTACTTCCTAAAGGCAGCCTGCACCTCTTAATGGGGAGGTGCAATGTGGCTGCAAGAAGTGGTGGGAGTCCTTTCAAAACTGAATCTGTGCTGTGCTACTTGGAAGAATGGTTGCACCTGGGAGAGAGCATATACCAAGATTCTCTGTTGATGTACTGGTGGCCTTGGTGCAAGAGGTAGAGAGAAGAGGGGCATCCTGTATCCACAGGGTGGGGGGGGGGGGACACGCAGGCGCCCTCCAGATATATGCTGAAGAGGCAGTGGGAGGAAGTAGGGGAGGAGATAAATGCTAGAAGTGTAGTTCCAAGAATATGGAAGCAATGCAGGAAGAAGTTCAATGATATAACATGAGTTGTCAAGGTGAGTGAGTTCAAGCTTCAGGTGGCATATCCTACCAACTGCATCACTAGCCTCATCCACTACTCAATTCACTACACCTCCATCACCCACCTACCAACAATCTCTTTCAGTCAGTACTCAACTGTTCAAATCATATGCTTCATCTCACTCTCACACACTGTTGCAAGCCTCACACCCACAACTCACAGGTCACACACACTGGTAGCTATTCAACCATGACAGCCACATCACCCAAACATCTTGCAGGACACTCACTGACGGACTTCCCTCTTTCTTGCAGGAGGAGTTGGCTCATAACAAGAGGCAGAAAGTGGCAGTGGCTCCATGGAAGATGAACCTGCTGTCCTCTCTCAGGATGACAGCATTCCTGCTCCCACCCCTGCCACTCTGCCCGTGCCCTTGCTGTTGCCTGTCAGCCAGCCAGCCCGCTCCCTGTAGAGTATTGAAACTTTAGCCAACTTTAGCCATTTTCAAGGGTTAGTTGACTGCATAGCACCTAATAAAAGGGCACTAAATGGCTCAATTTCCACCCCCCCTCACTTCAAAGTCGTCAAGGGTTAAGTTACGAGGAGAAATTACACAAATTGGGGTTGTATTCTCTAGAGTTTCGAAGGTTAAGGGGTGATCTGATTGAAGATTATAAGATATTAAGGGGAACAGATAGGGTGGATAGAGATAAACTATTTCCGCTGGTTGGGGATTCTGGGAGTAGGAGGCACAGTCTAAAAATTAGAGCCAGACCTTTCAGGAGTGAGATTAGAAAACATTTCTACACACAAAGGGTGGTAGAAGTTTGAAACTCTCTTCCGCAAACGGCAATTGATGCTAGCTCAATTGCTAAATTTAAACCTGAGATGGATAGCTTTTTGGCAACCAAAGGTATTAAGGGATATGGGCCAAAGGCAGGTATATGGAGTTAGATCACAGATCAGCCATGATCTTATCAAATGGCGGAGCAGGCACGAGGGGCTGAATGGCCTACTCCTGTTCCTATGTTCCTTTAAACTTAATTACAAGATGGCCAGAGAACTGAAACTCAGCCCTCCCTGTTAACCCGTAAAGGAACGAGAAGCAAAACTCTCCCAATGCTGCAAGCAAGTTCAGGACAATACAAAAATAAAAACAAAAAGATTGAATACTTGAAAATATATTTCTAAAAATGCCTCCCATCTGAATCATTCCCTTTTTGCAGTCAGCCACCATCAGCTGACATCAGGCAGGGAAGGAAACTTAGAAAATGACATTACATATGCAAAGAAAAGGGGAAACAGCTGGAAAATCTGTATTCCATGAATGCAAAATACAATCTTTTATATTAACAATTTATATGTTCAGGGTAATTTATTGGATTCAGAATTCAGCTACAGCTTGTTCCAGGCAAGAGTAAAAGTGTTGAAAGTGGTGATTGATTGTAAAGAAGATAAATGAATGTGTGGTACCGCAAATGGTCAGGGTGTTTAGTGACAGATAAAAAGACAGCTTATATATTAGCTCACAAAAACTTCAGTAAAAGTGTGAAATAACACACTTAAACATACAAAATCTCCAAAAACATTGTACAATATTCTGCTTTTAAAATGTTAATATGGATGTTTTTGTTAAAACTGATATTGTTCAGAATAAGATACCCTGTTAGTGTATCACATATCATTAGACAGATCAAAATGTTTTCATAACTTAAAGGAATTTTAAATCACTGTGCACAAACTTCAATACAGTCAACGATCACTGCAAACCCATAGTACAATTGCTATACTTTGTAAAATGGAAGTAAAATAAAGGCTACGATGGAACTAGATAATGCTGTGAATTAGAATATTGCCCTTTCACTTCTATAACCTCGTTTTGAATGTAGTGCAGATTGATGAGATGAAAGTCTCCTTTTTCTACTTAATGGACCATTTAACACTATTTTTTAAATCTATAAATAGGGCCATTAGAAGCATTAGTAGCCTCCTCGGGAAAAGCCATTAGTTCCTTTTTCCCAGAGATTAAGTTTGAACAATTTTTTTTACAATTCTGAAATCATCTAGCATCTTAAAGATTCTTGTTTTACAAAAGCTGTGAGTAAATTTGAGCATGACAGCATGCTACTCTATTGTTTTAAATGCTCTATTTTTTCAAAATCTTAAAATCGCAGCATGCAAATAATGGGAAGCATTATCCAAAAAAGTCTTGCCATGTCCTGAGCAGAAGTAACATGGATTCAAGCTGAAGGCCAGAGAGAGACCGACTGCTGTGACACTGAAGGCACAGTTATCATCTGAAGGCATCTTTACATTTTCACGGTTGTGACTAATTACTACCATGAATAATATATTTATAAGATATATATATATATATAGTCTCCAATAGGAAGTTTTTGGAGCATGGAATTCTTTGCCACAGCAAAATTTGGAGGCAGAAATCATTGCATCTTTTAAGAGAAGACTAGATAAATATTAGAAGCCGAGGAAGATACAGGGCTCTAGGGAAAGAGCTGAGCAGTGGAGGTGGTTTTAGTTTGCTTTAGGAAAGAGGCAGCAAAGATACGATGGGGTAAATTGTCACTCCGTGTGGTTTTTGGGCGGAGTGCCACCCGATAGTGCCGGCGAGAGGCCCAGTCCATTTTGAGGGCCGTGCCAAATGAATATCGGCTCGCCAAGCTGCGGCTGGAAAACAAGTGCCCCGGGGCAGCCCAGTGGCTCCAGGTCACTGCAATATCGGGCGGTCCAGCCAACCTGCGGGCCAGAAAAAAGCAGGTCCGGAGTGGGTGGGGGTTTTGTTGTCAGGGAGGGGAGAACATGGCTCTTCCTGGCCCCAGAAAAATAAATTAAAACTTACCTTCTGGGCTCATATGTGGCTGGGCTGCCAGCTGAAACTGGGCTAATTGTGCACAGTGCATGCTCCGCCTAGTTGAGTCCTAAAATGGCAATCGGGATCCTATTTACATGATAAGACCCCGATTTGCATATTGAAAGGGCACTCTGGTCGCCCAACTTTAGTCCCTTGGGAAGATGGCATCGGTCACACCATCGGCGGGAATGGGGTGCTGAGTCATACTCCACTATTTTCAGGTGACTATCACCCCATTTCCAACTTGCAGGCGGCCTGTAAATCTCCTCCTATGGGCCCAACGGTTTCCATCTATGGTTCTCCAGTATATATCTGAAATGAAATACTTATCCGTCACATCCCTCCTTAGCAGATAGGGTTTGATGAAGTTCGGTGGGAGGAAGCTTGTGTGGAACATAAACACCGGCATAGGCCAGTTGGGCCAAATGGCCTGTTTCTATGAGGTAAATTCTATGTAATTCTATGTAAAAGAAACTTCCATTTTAAAAATAAACAAATATTAGCAATTGTTTTTCAGTCTACAGTAAAGCAAGCACTCAGAGAATTCACAGTGATATATTAACACCTGTTACTAAGGGCTAATTTTAACTTGGCAACGATGGATAACCCAATCCAATACTGCCTGTTTTCTGCCACCGTCAAAACTTAAACTCAACCATTGGATATATCATTCCTACATCTTAAACAGATGATGCTGGATCTATTCATGTACTGGAGCCACCAAACATCTACAAGGAATTCATCACTTTTAAAGAGCATAGCTTTGCTACCAGTCAATGTGAGTATGAATGAACTTCAGTAAACCCTTTCAGATAATCAACGCAAAGGCGAATTATGATCAAGAAGGATTTCAGCCAATACAACTTGTCTGTGGTAATATCACACCCTCAGATTTCCTGAGGCTCCAGGGTGCATAGTTCAGTTTTACATGAGAGAATTACAAGATGTTATCCAGCTTGGCTTCATCCAGATGGACACCCCTCTGCACCACATGCAGATGACAAGTAAGCCAAATGGAGACAGATAGCCAAGCAGTCACCTTCCTGTCATAAGTGGTCCCCTCAAAACCACCCTTTGCTATGAATCTTAGCAATATTGCAAATCAGACCTCTTGAGAAATATCAGATAGCGCTGCTGCCAGGGCATGAACTGTCAGATGGCACTCTGACTGAAATGCTCCACAACTCTTTTTAGTTTCTTAAACTGATCACTTCATCGATGGCTACACATCACATAGACTTGAGCTATTAATATCCAAATTGGAGTAGCTTAAGCAAAATATTTTCCAGGCATGTTGGTCATATTATTTTCAAATGCATTTTTTCTATATCGCACGTCAAATACATTTGTCTTTTTGGAACTCTTCGCCAGTTGTGCTTTACTGGGTAAAGTTGTGAAGTGAAGTGTTCCATAGAATGAAGTCCTTTCACTTTCAGTTGAAAATATTGCAGATATGACAAGCCTTTTTATTAGGAATGCTTATGTGTTTTTCTTACAGTATATGTGTATGCATAGTGAATTAATCGCTGTCTACTTAATGGAGCCAATGAAATAAAAGTTGTTGGCACCTGACAACTTAGCAGACGTGCCAGTAACATATCCACATATGTTGCATTTGGTTACACTTCATTCAGGGAGTTGTCTGCTGAGCTTAAAAAGCTGTCACATCGAGCTCTTTAATTCCTGAGGGCATAGAGCATCGGTAGTTCACCCTCCTCCTTCGTAAAAAATCAGTAACATACACTAGTGAATGGTTCCTGCTGTGTAAGGGATTTAAGGTGTATACCTGTGAGTAGTGGTCCACTAGCAGTATCCCTACTTCAATCTGTGGTAAAAACTATCGGTATTTAAATCTAGAATTTGTGATTGAAAATTGAAACCAAATAGTATTTCCTCCATTCCATCCCACAGTTCTGATCTGTGGTGTCACTCAATCAGTGTTAAGTTAAACATTACCACCAGCAATTAGTATCAAGCGGCTAATCTAATCGAACAGTAAATATATCACACGATCACATGATAATTACAAATGAGGAAGGGCATTCCGACAGTCTGAGTTCATCCATTCAGAATGACCCTAAAGTCCCACAATTTTAACATTCAATTATTTTGTAAAAGATTCCAGGGTTTTTGCCTATGTTACCCCTTCTGGAAGTCAATTCCATACGTTGATGACTGTGCAAAGAAGGATTTCTTGACATTGGTCTTAAATTTAACTTTTACTAATTTGAATCTATACTTCCCTTGTCCTACTTTCACAATTCAGCTAAAGTAGTATTGACAATTTATCTTTTCCATTCTCTTAACTGTTTTATAGACCAGCGTCGACAGCGGGGGAGGAGGAGCCTTTCTTTCTCTCTCCCACAGAGCGGTCGGCAGCGGGGAAGGAGGAGCGGACCTGGTTGGAGAGGCGGGAGCGGCGGCGAGTCGATAAAGGGAGCAGCGGAGGCCTGAGGTGAGTAATTAAACTCACCTACGTGAGTCTTTTTCCCCAGCGGGGAAGGAGCTTCGCGGGCTTTTTCAAAGGCAGGGGGCGGGGCCAATTCATTGGTACCCGTATATAGGTGGAGCGGTTGCTAAACCCGAGACACTGCACTCGTAGTGACTCCCACCCTCCCACCTCCTCTAACCTTTTGGGGGGCAGAGGGAATTTAAAGGGTTGGTTCGATTTTATATTTTGTTTTCATGGACTTAACTCCTGGACCTAAGATAAATAAGAAGCAAAAAGTAATCCAAGTGGGACGTCACCAAGGAAGAGGTAAGTGATTAGCTAGTGAGTATTTTCCTGCTGAATTTGTCTAAGGTTAGAGTTTGTGGATTCTAGGGTCTCTGTTGTGTAGTGGGGGGACTGCTGTTCAGCAAGGGCCCTTGAGTATACCTTTTAATTGAAGTGAAATTGGTGGGATTCATTTAATTTGAATTAATTAGTTAAAGGGTAAGTCATGTCAGGACAGCCCAGCCCCGTGTTATGCTCTTCCTGCTCTATGTGGGAAATCAGGGACCCTTCCGGTGTCCCTGACGACCATGTGTGCGGGAAATGTATCCAGCTGCAGCTACTGACAAACTGCATTGCGGCACTGGAGCTGCGGATGGATTCATTAAGGAGCATTCGCGATGCTGAGAACGTCGTGGACAGCACGTTTAGTGAGATGGTCACACCGCAGGTAAAGGTTGTACAGGCAGGAAGTAATTGGGTGACCACCAGGCAGAGTAAGAGGAGCAGGCAGGCAGTGCAGGGGTCCCCTGTGGCCGTCCCCCTCTCAAACAAATATACCGCTTTGGATATTGTTGAGGGGGATGACTTATCAGGGGAAGGCAGCAGCAGCCAACTTCCTGGCACCAGGGGTAGCTCTGCTGCACAGGCTGGGAGGAAAAAGAGTGGAAGAGCTATAGTGGTAGGGGATTCTATCGTAAGGGGAACAGACAGGCGTTTCTGTGGCCGTAAACGTGACTCCAGGATGGTTTGTTGCCTCCCTGGTGCCAGGGTCATGGATGTCACTGAGCGGCTACAGGGCATTCTCAAGGGGGAGGGTGAGCAGGCAGAGGTCGTGGTCCACATTGGGACCAACGACATAGGTAGGAAGGGAGATGAGGTCCTGCATCAAGAATTTAGGGAGCTAGGTAGCAGATTAAAGAGCAGGACCTCAAAGGTTGTAATCTCTGGATTACTCCCAGTGCCACGGGCTAGTGAGTATAGAAATAGGAGGATAGAACAGATGAATGCGTGGCTAAAGAGTTGGTGCAGGAGGGAGGGTTTCAGTTTCCTGGATCACTGGGCCTGCTTCTGGGGAAGGTGGGACTTGTACAAGTCGGACGGGTTGCACCTGAACCAGAGCGGGACAAATATCCTTGCGGGGAGGTTTGCTAACACTGTTGGGGGGGGTTTAAACTAACTTGGCAGGGGGATGGGACACAGAGTGGAGCTACAATAGGGGGTGATGTGCAGCCAAATGTAGAGAAAAAAACAAGTCAGCTTGGAAGACAGGGCAAATATGTGAGGGCAAGGCTGGATGGCATCTATTTTAATGCAAGGAGTCTTGCGAATAAGGTGGATGAACTGAAGGTGTTGATAAACACATGGGAGTATGGTATTGTTGCTGTCACAGAGACATGGTTGAGGGAGGGGCAAGACTGGCAGCTCAATATTCCGGGGTACAGAATCTTCAGGCGAGACAGAGGGCGAGGTATAAGAGGAGGGGGGGTCGCAATATTAATTAAAGAATCAATTACTGCCATAAGGAGGGATGATATATTAGCAGGTTCCTCTAATGAGGCCATATGGGTGGAGCTTAAAAACAAAAAGGGGGCAAGCACTTTGATGGGAGTGTACTATAGGCCCCCAAACAGTCAGGGGGAGATCGAGGAACAGATATGTAGGCAAATCTCAGAAAATTGTGCAAATAATAGGGTAATAATAGTGGGGGATTTCAACTTCCCCAATATTAACTGGGATACTCGGAGTGTAAAAGGCTTAGAGGGTACAAAATTCTTAACGTGCATCCAGGGGAGCTTTTTGAGCCAGCATGTAGAAAGTCCTACAAGAGAGGGGGCGGTACTGGACCTAATTCTAGGGAATGTGGCCGGCCAAGTGGAAGAAGTGCTAGTAGGTGAGCACTTTGGTGACAGTGACCATAATTCGGTGAGATTTAAGGTGGTCATGGAAAAGGACAGGGAGGGGCCGGAAATAAAGGTTCTAAATTGGGGGAAGGCCGATTTTAATAGGATAAGGCAGGATCTGGCCAAAATGGACTGGGATCAGCTGCTTGTAAGAAAATCCGCATCGGAGCAATGGGAGTCTTTCAGAAGGGAGATTGAGACCATACAATGGCAACATGTTCCCGTAAAGGTCAAGGGTGGTTCCAAGAACTCCAGGGAACCTTGGATGTCAGGGGATATACGAGAATGGATTAGGAAAAAAAGGAGGGCTTTTGGCAGATACAAAAGGCTAAAGACGGACGAAGCCCTGGAGGAGTACAAAAAGTGCAGGGGGATACTTAAAAAAGAAATTAGGAGATCAAGGAGGGGCCATGAAATAACACTGGCGAGCAAAATAAAGGAAAATCCTAAGATGTTTTGTAAGTATATTAAGGGTAAAAGGATAACTAGGGAAAAAAGAGGGCCCATTAGGGACAAAAATGGCAATCTGTGTGTGGAGCCGGCAGATGTAGGAGGGGTTCTAAATGAATTTTTTGCATCTGTTTTCACTATGGAGAAGGACGATGTAGACATAGAAATACGGCGGGGGGACTGTGATATACTCGAACATATTAACATCGAGCGGGAGGAGGTATTGGCGGTTTTAGCAGGCCTAAAAATGGATAAATCCCCAGGCCCGGACGAAATGTATCCCAGGCTACTGTGTGAGGCAAAGGAGGAGATTGCGGGGGCTCTAACACATATATTCAGAACCTCTCTGGCCACAGGGGATGTGCCAGAGGACTGGAGAAACGCTAATGTAGTACCATTATTCAAGAAGGGGAGTAGGGAAAAACCGGGGAACTGCAGGCCAGTGAGCCTAACATCAGTGGTCGGAAAATTATTGGAAAAAATTCTGAAGGACAAAATTAGTCTCCACTTGGAGAAGCAAGGATTAATCAGGGATAGTCAACATGGCTTTGTCAAGGGAAGATCATGTCTGACTAATTTGATTGAATTTTTTGAGGGGGTGACTAGGCGTGTGGATGAGGGTAACGCAGTGGATGTGGTATACATGGATTTCAGTAAGGCCTTCGATAAAGTCCCGCACAGGAGACTGGTCAAGAAGGTACGAGCCCATGGAATCCAGGGTGCCTTGGCACTTTGGATACAAAACTGGCTTAGTGGCAGAAGGCAGAGGGTGATGGTCGAAGGTTGTTTTTGTGACTGGAAGCCTGTGGCCAGTGGGGTACCACAGGGATCGGTGCTGGGTCCCTTGCTGTTTGTGGTCTACATTAACGACTTGGATATGAATGTAAAAGGTATGATCAGTAAGTTCGCTGATGATACAAAAATTGGTAGGGTGGTAAATAGCGAGGAGGATAGCCTCAGTCTGCAGGACGATATAGATGGGTTGGTCAGATGGGCGGAACAGTGGCAAATGGAATTTAACCCGGAAAAGTGCGAGGTGATGCACTTTGGAGGGACTAACAAGGCAAGGGAATACGCAATGAATGGGAGGACCCTTGGCAAGACAGAGGGTCAGAGGGATTTTGGTGTGCAAGTTCACAGATCCCTGAAGGCGGCGGAACAGGTAGATAAGGTGGTAAAGAAGGCATATGGGATACTTGCCTTTATTAGCCGAGGCATAGAATATAAGAGCAAGGAGGTTATGATGGAGCTGTATAAAACATTGGTTAGGCCACAGCTGGAGTACTGTGTGCAGTTCTGGTCGCCACACTACAGGAAGGATGTGATCGCTTTGGAGAGGGTGCAGAGGAGATTCACCAGGATGTTACCAGGGCTGGAGCGCTTCAGCTATGAAGAGAGACTGGGAAGATTGGGTTTGTTTTCCTTGGAGCAGAGGAGGCTGAGGGGGGACATGATTGAGGTGTACAAAATTATGAGGGGCACAGATAGGATGGATACTAAGGAGCTTTTTCCCTTCGTTGAGGGTTCGATAACAAGGGGGCATAGATTCAAGGTAAAAGGCGGGAGGTTTAGAGGGGATTTGAGAAAGAACTTTTTCACCCAGAGGGTGGTTGGAGTCTGGAACTCACTGCCTGAAAGGGTTGTGGAGGCAGGAACAGTCACAACATTCAAGAAGCATTTGGATGAGCACTTGAAATGCCATAGCATACAAGGCTACGGACCAAATGCTGGAATATGGGATTAGATTAGACAGGGCTTGATGGCCGGCGTGGACACAATGGGCCGAAGGGCCTCTATCCGTGCTGTATAACTCTATGACCCTATGACTCTAAGATCTCACATGCAATTTCTGTGTTCCAAAATATGGCGTTTAACTGACACTAAATCTTCCCAAATGTTAATTTACAATAGCAAAATCCAGATCTGAATGTTTTAGTTAAATTATAAAGTTAAATTAACAACTCTAAATGCAAATAACTCTGATCACCAGTTCTAGCAGAGTCAATCTGAAACCAAGTTCTACCATTTCGATAATCTGGATATTTGTGTCACATGTCAAGGATATCTTTGAAGGCGAGAGGGAGAGATCTCTCTTCATAAGGTTAGAGCCAATTATTTTCAGATTTGTTAGTCAGTAAGGTAAATTTTGACAACAGACAGTGATAATGTGCCATGCTTTGTTATTTTCTTTGTTACAACATTTCAAAGGTGTTCACATGCTTCTGGTCACATCTCTTTAGTCGTCATATCTTACCACCATAAGGACTAATGGGAATGACCAGTGAATGATGCAAGCATCTCTTGTTAGCACTTGTGTTTCATCTCGACTTCCAGATCATTTTGTATTCTCGCAAACTACTTCATTGTGAAGTTGATTCACCACTTCTTGCCTGCTGAGTAATCACTATTCTTCTTACTCAATCTGCCAAGGCAACAATTTTGTCAACTTGTTCTAGTACCTCTTCTCAGACCTTTATTTTTATATCTTTCGGTTCCTCAGAGACTGTCTCATTAATTGTGATGAGAAGACTCAGTTGAATTAATCAAATTCAACTTTACTCTTTACGAGTTCATTACTGTGTACCAATAGGCAATGAGAGTATAATAAATCATTATTCAGACAAATTTAAACTAATTTTATTCTCATTGACAACTCATTATTTTCCACTTTGGGTTTTATTAGATTGGAGTCTAGTTGCCCAGTGACTTTAATAGTTTGTCCATTAGTGTTATATGCTCGACAGTATGAGCCCGCATATCTAAATATCTTTATAGCAATCCAAACTTTAAACTATTTTAATCCCTTGTTTGAGAGCATGTTTAAATTAATCGCGATTGTTTTGCATTAGGCTTTGTCATGTTTCAGGATTTTTGACGATTTGGCCTAGGAGGGATTTCAGATTCATTTATATTAAGATTATGCCATTAAGTTAAACTCATCTTGCAAGAGATTAAATCCACCCTAATACACCCAAGCTTCTAGGGATGCAATTTAGATTCAGATGATGTGTCTGTCCAGAAAAAATGTTCATCACATACCATGACAATTCAAGACAATGGGGTTTCTTAAGATAGTCCAGTGACACTCATACCTAATATGTTAGAATGACTTCATTCATTTGAGTTTAGCAGGAATCCTAGATGGCTGAATAATGTGTTTGCCATAACCCTCATAAGGGATGGAGAGGCAATAAATTTGATTGGCTCAACTGGCCAATCCACAACATCGCTGGAGGTAGATTAAAAGTCAAGTCTTTAGCTTCTTGTCTAGCTGGAACATAGAGGGAGAGATCTCTCTTCCTAAGGTTAGAGCCAACTATGTTCGGAGATTTGTTAGTCTGTAAGGTAAACTTTGCCCGCAGACAGTGGTAATGTGCCATGCTTTGTTATTTTCTTTGTTACAAGGAACATTACAAAATAGATTGAAATTCACTGAAAACTTGTTTTCTGTTCATTCATAATTACTTGTAAAATAAACCAGCTCGTTGGTTTACAGTTGGTCTTGTCTCACTAGAGTGTTTATCAATCCTTCTTCCGAATGTAGTGAAATGTATGTGGAGATCACAATGTCTAATACATACAATAAGGGTTTTCATTGTTATGACACCTGGTTCACACTATCAAATAACTAGATATTGGGCAGTAAAAGTATACTTCTAGTTGGAGGAGACATAAGATCCACTTGGGGGAAGACCTGTGATGCTGAAACTGAGAGAATATCTACAGCAATCTGAAACTGTGTAACAGGCTTATATTAATTAATAAGTATGAATATTCATTCCTATGCATCCAATGGTTTGCAAGGTAAGCTAGACATTTGAGAAAAATAAGGAAGGAACACTCAATAGCATATACAGTTCTACTTTGAAATACTGATATTTATTGCAATTTATCTCTTGCTGAAGAATGTTTGCCATTTAGGCACCACAATTACACTTTCTACTGGGATCTGACAAAGATTATAATCACAGCTTCAAACTTATACCATTCTACTTAAATAAATTGCTAAATTAGGAAAAATGGAACAATACAGAAGTGCCACAAAAATTACACATTGCATCTTTTAGCAAAGTATTTGCACCCACATCAGTGTAAATGAAAAAAACGCTTACAAAATGATGCAATTGTTTAACACTTTGCAACCCAACTGAATGTATTTTACATGTTGCTTTTCAACAGATGTTAAATTCATTGACATTCATATGTGCAAAGGATTAGGGAATAATGAAGTTGCCAAGGTTTAGGTATTTGATTCAACTCAAGCAGAACCAATTCAAGTCAATTGAATCCAAACTCTAAAATCACTAAATCAATATCTTCTGCAAAGAAAGCAAAAGGCAAAGGAGAACATAACTGTATCATTATTTGACCTCAAACTATATACAATTCATAACTGGCTGACCATTCTATTACAGTAAATGTAATACCTACTTCTTTCCTTTTCCACTTGTGTAATATCTATCTCCTCTTGTTTTTTTTAACTGATCCTACTGCAAGATTGTTAGCATGAAGTTGTTTATTTTCAGATCATCAAACGTTCTACAAGGCATAATTGTTCATATTGCTCAAAGGCAAACCAAGCCCAGTCGACCCTGCAAAGTCCTCCTCACTAACATCTGGGGACTTGTGCCAAAATTGGGACAGCTGTCCTACAGACTAGTCAAGCAACAGCCTGACATAGGCCATACTCACAGAATCATACCTTTCAGCCAACATCCAGACTCTTCCATCACCATCCCTAGTGTATGTCCTGTCCCACCAGCAGGACAGACCCACCAGAGGTGGTGGTACAGTGATATACAGTCAGGAGGGAGTGGCCCTGGGAGTCCTCAACATTGACTCCGGACCCCATGAAATCACATGGCATCAGGTCAAACATGGACATGGAAACCTCCTGCTGATTACCACCTACCGCCCTCCCTCAGCAAATGAATCAGTCCTTCTCCATGTTGAACACCACTTGGAGGAAGCACTGAGGGTAGCAAGGGCACAGAATGTACTCTGGGTGGGGGACTTCAATGTCCATCACCAAGAGTGGCTCGGTAGCACCACTACTGACTGAGCTAGCCGAGTCCTGAAGGACATAGCTGCCAGACTGGGCCTGCGGCAGGTGGTGAGCAAACCAACACGAGGGAAAAACTTACTTGCCCTCGTCCTCACCAATCGACCTGTCGCAAATGCATCTGTCCATAACAGTATTGGTAGGAGTGATCACCATACAGTCCTCGTGGAGACGAAGTCCTGTCTTCGCACTGAGAATACCATCCAACGTGTTGTGTGGCACTACCACCGTGATAAATGGGATAGATTCAGAACAGATCTAGCAGCTCAAAACTGGGCATCCATGAGGTGCTGTGGGCCATCAGCAGCAGCAGAATTGTATTACAGCACAATCTGTAACCTCATGGCCTGGCATATTCCTCACTCTACCATTACCAACAAACCAGGGATCAACCCTGGTTCATTGAGGAGTGTAGAAGAGCATGCCAGGAGCAGCATCAGGCATACCTAAAAATGAGGTGCCAACCTGGTGAAGCTACAACTCAGGACTACATGCATGCTAAACAGCGGAAGCAACATGCTATAGACAGAGCTAAGCGATTCCACAACCAATGGATCAGATCAAAGCTCTGCAGTCCTGCCACATCCAGTCGTGAATGGTGGTGGACAATTAAATAACTAACGGGAGGAGGAGGCTCTGTAAACATCCCCATCCTCAATGATGGCGGAGTCCAGCACGTGAGTGCAAAAGACAAGGCTGAAGCGTTTGCAAGCATCTTCAGTCAGAAGTGCTGAGTGGATGATCCATCTCGACCTCCTCCCGATATCCCCACCATCACAGAAGCTAGTCTTCAGCCAATTTGATTCACTTCTCGTGATATCAAGAAATGGCTGAGTGCACTGGATACAGCAAAGGCTATGGTTCCCCGACAACATCCCGGCTGTAGTGCTGAATGCTGAAGGCTTGTGCTCCAGAGCTAGCTGCGCCTCTAGCCAAGCTGTTCCAGTACAGCTACAACACTGGCATCTACCCGACAATGTGGAAATTGCCCAGGTATGTCCTGTCCACAAAAAGCAGAACAAATCCAATCCGGCCAATTACCGCCCCATCAGTCTACTCTCAGTCATCAGCAAAGTGATGGAAGGTGTCGTCGACAGTGCTATCAAGCGGCACTTACTCACCAATAACCTGCTCACCGATGCTCAGTTTGGGTTCCGCCAGGACCACTCGGCTCCAGACCTCATTACAGCCTTGGTCCAAACATGGACAAAAGAGCTGAATTCCAGAGGTGAGGTGAGAGTGACTGCCCTTGACATCAAGGCAGCATTTGACTGAGTGTGGCACCAAGGAGCCCGAGTAAAACTGAAGTCAATGGGAATCAGGGGGAAAACTCTCCAGTGGCTGGAGTCATACCTAGCACAAAGGAAGATGGTAGTGGTTGTTGGAGGCCAATCATCTCAGCCCCAGGACATTGCTGCAGGAGTTCCTCAGGGCAGTGTCCTAGGCCCAATCATCTTCAGCTGCTTCATCAATGACCCTCCATCATAAGGTCAGAAATGGGGATGTTCGCTGATGATTGCACAGTGTTCAGTTCCATTCGCAACCCCTCAAATAATGAAGCAGTCCGAGCCCGCATGCAGCAAGACCTGGACAACATCCAAGCTTGGGCTGATAAGTGGCAAGTAACATTCACGCCAGACAAGTGCCAGGCAATGACCATCTCCAACAGGAGTCTAACCACCTCCCCTTGACATTCAATGGCATTACCACTGCCAAATCCCCCACCATCAATATCCTGGGGGTCACCATTGACCAGAAACTTAACTGGACCAGCCATATAAATACCAGCAGGTCAGAGGCTGGGTATTCTGTGGCGAATGACTCAAGAAGCTCGACACCATCCAGGATAAAGCAGCCCGCTTGATTGGCACCCCATCCACCACCCTAAACATTCACTCCCTTCACCACCGGCGCACTGTAGCTGCAGTGTGTACCATCCACAGGATGCACTGCAGCAACTCGCCAAGGCTTCTTCGACAGCACCTCCCAAACCCATGACCTCTATCACCTAGAAGTACAAGAGCAGCAGGCAAATGGGAACAACACCACCTGCACGTTCCCCTCCAAGTCACACACCATCCCGACTTGGAAATATATCGCCGTTCCTTCATCGACGCTGGGTCAAAATCCTGGAACTCCCTTCCTAACAGCACTGTGGGAGAACCGTCACCACATGGACTGCAGCGGTTCAAAAAGGCGGCTCACCACCACCTTCTCAAGGGCAATTAGGGATGGGCAATAAATGCTGGCCTCGCCAGTGACGCCAGCATCCCATGAACGAATAAAAAAAAATATGCACCAGTAGCATTTAAGAGTATATCCGAAGATATCAGGCTGATGCTGAATAGTGCAGATATGGAGATGGATAAATACTTTGGAGTCCTATTTAATGCATTCACGCAGAACTTTCTCTTAATAGATTAAATAGGTGAGGTGGAATTCCAGAGTCCATGGTAGGGTAGATTGTACTTGGTCGATAGATGGATCAGGCTTATGCCTTTTTTTTTCATATCGTTCTTTCTTATGTTTATATTCTTTTCTCACTTACTTATACTCAAGAATGTTCGGAGCAACATATGGGAGAGTGAATTTTCCATGGGGTTCTCCTGCCCATCTGCTATTATTATGGTGAAAGAGCTGCGGAAATCCCAGAGAAACAATTGTTTGCACCGTTTTTCTGGGATTACCCCGACTCTTCCGCCGAAATTACAGCAGGCGAGTGCTAGAATCCCCGAAGAAGGAATAGTAGTGGTGAAGACACAATGTCGCCATTCGAAACCAAATTATACCATACCCTCCTTTTTTGGAAGTGAAGCATTAAACCAAGAGTTGAACAATGAGACTAAAATAAGTTTATCCTTTCAAACTCCTACTAAGTTTGTTCAAAACAAAACCTTTAACAAAGTATCTCAGTGGAATCGTATTAAATTTAATTTCCACAATTAGCATGCACTGGAATATGCAAGTAATCAGGATGACTTGGCAGAGGGAGAGTAAGTTGTCGTTGTTCACTACAGTGGATACTGGTGATTATGAAACCATTCAACCACTGTACTGGGAAATGCTACATTGTTGTCATTGATATTGCATTTCATTGCAATGAAATGTGTAAAAGTGTTTGGTTCACTCGACTCTCTAGTATAGAAAAGGTGCATTTATATCCAGTGGTAATACCTGAACTGTGGTGCGAATGAGGCATCATAAATTTCTGAAAAATGTATCAGTAAATCTGGGAACTTATCTTTGGTATACCAGACTATTACATAAGAACATAAGAAATAGGAGTAGGAGTAGGCCAATCGGCCCCTCGAGCCTGCTCCGCCATTCAATAAGATCATGGCTGATCTGATCCTAACCTCAAATCTAAATTCATGTCCAATTTCCTGCCCGCTCCCCATAACCCCTAATTCCCTTTACTTCTAGGAAACTGTCTATTTCTGTTTTAAATTTATTTAATGATGTAGCTTCCACAGCTTCCTGGGGCAGCAAATTCCACAGACCTACCACCCTCTGAGTGAAGAAGTTTCTCCTCATCTCAGTTTTGAAAGAGCAGCCCCTTATTCTAAGATTATGCCCCCTAGTTCTAGTTTCACCCATCCTTGGGAACATCCTTACCGCATCCACCCGATCAAGCCCCTTCACAATCTTATATGTTTCAATAAGATCGCCTCTCATTCTTCTGAACTCCAATGAGTAGAGTCCCAATCTACTCAACCTCTCCTCATATGTCCACCCTCTCATCCCCGGGATTAACCGAGTGAACCTTCTTTGTACTGCCTCGAGAGCAAGTATGTCTTTTCTTAAGTATGGACACCAAAACTGTATGCAGTATTCCAGGTGCGGTCTCACCAATACCTTATATAACTGCAGCAATACCTCCCTGTTTTTATATTCTATCCCCCAGCAATAAAAGCCAACATTCCGTTGGCCTTCTTGATCACTTGCTGCACCTGCAAACTAACCTTTTGATTTTCTTGCACTAGGACCCCCAGATCCCTTTGTACTGCAGTACTTTCCAGTTGCTCGCCATTAAGATAATAACTAGCTCTCCGATTTTTCCTGCCATAGTGCATAACCTCACATTTTCCAATATTGTATTGCATCTGCCAAATCTCCGCCCACTCACCCAGCCTGTCTATATCCCCTTGTAGGTTTTTTATGTCCTCCTCACTCTCAACTTTCCCTCCCATCTTTGTATCATCTGCAAACTTTGATATGTTACACTCGGTCCCCTCCTCCAAATCGTTAATATAGATTGTAAAGAGTTGGGGACCCAGCACCGACCCCTGCGGAACACCACTGGCTACAGGTTGCCAGTCCGAGAATGTACCATTTATCCCAACTCTCTGCTTCCTGTTAGATAACCAATCCTCCACCCATGCCAGAATATTACCCCCAATCCAGTGATTCTTTATCTTGAGCAATAATCTTTTATGTGGCACCTTGTCGAATGCCTTCTGGAAGTCCAAATTACACACAGGAACATTTGGCCATCTATATGATTCTAATCACTCTTCTGCATAACTTTCAATATATTAGTTTGACCGTTTCACGAACTCATTCCTGATGTTAATTCATCAGTATAGATTCATTCACAAGGACAATTAAAAAGTGAAGGATTTTCATGGCTTGTAGCTTCTGGTGGGGCAACATTGCACTGTACCAATCCACAATTACCATCTGAATCTCCATTAGATTGTTGCTGACTAGTGGTCCAAAGCACTTTTAGGAAGTAGCACATATAGCAAAGAGCAGAATTTCGAAGAAATGTCAAATGTGGACTACAAATAATAAATGATTCATGCTATAATATATGGCCAAATGGATTCATATATCGCATGTTGGGTGAGGAGATTGAAATTTGCCAAGAGGCTTAATTCTTCACCACTGATAATATTATAATGATTTGAATCTTCCTGGCATTGGAATTTTGATTCCTGTTACACCAATAAGGTTCTGTACAGGAGTGGTGGTAACAGTATTAGAGGCAGCAACAGAGGCAAAGATCACCTATCTGATGACGATCGTCTATCAGATGTTTTAAAATCTAAATTGGTAGACACTTCATCTGAAGTGTCTGCTTAAGAGATAATGGGCCAGAATTTACTGTGAGCAGTGAACGAATGGTGGGGAACGAATGGCACCTGCCATTCGTTAGACTTGCCCTTGCCCATAGACTGTCCATGAGCTTTTGTGCTAAAAGTTGCTGTTAGTTAGAGATCTGAATAGTGAATCTGGGACCTGTGTGAACAGGGCAAGCAACTGTATATCTCCTTAACCAATTAAATTGAAAAATCATATTAATAAGCATCACAGAGTCTGAACCAGGAAGTGTAAGTTAGAATAGTGAATTCAATGTCATATCAGGTACAGAAAGTGAAATAAAGAAAAGAAATGAAAGATTGGATTAAGAGAGAGAGATAAAAGAGACAGAAAGATAAAAGTAAAACCAAAAAAATGTTATTAATTTTCTTTTTAAATCTCCAACAACAATACAAAGCTGAGGGAATGAGACTGCACACTTGTAAAAGTTAATTTTCAGTGGCAGAGAGGTTGCTTGGCAGTAATTAAGATTTATCACATCGTTAAAAGGGTACTTAGACTGGAGTGGACAAGCCCTAACTTTTTGTGGCACGTTTTGGCCGTATCTGCCATGTAAGTACAGGAACGACACGCCATTCAATGTATTTGAATGGTGAGTCAGACAGCGAGATGCCATTTATCGCGAGGCTGATGGAGGGGCAGAGCATCTCAGACAGCAACTTCTAGATTTTCACCTGGTACTTCCAGTTTACCTCCAGCACTGTTAGGCTCACTGTTATTGTCACAGTAAATTCTGGGTCAATGATAATAGGCTTAGGATTCCTACAGCAGCTTCAGTGGTGCAATAGGAATAGCCTCCAGTGAGGCAAGAGCAAAGGAGTTAAGAGTTGTGGGGAGAATGTTTTTGCACATTTTATCCTTTTTATATCTCTTCATCATCTCACTGATGCTTTATATCATCTAACTGCCTTCTAATAAGCATCTTGCAGGTCATTTAACCTATTTACTCCGTGTGTGTGATTGGCATATCTGTTGATTCACTCCCTGTCCCCCCTTCTCCTTACTTTTTCCAGCCACAATAAATGCCTGCTTATTTCTCAGTCTTGAGTTCTGATGAAAGTTTACATGCCCAAAACATCATCACCTGCCATTTCTCTTTACAGATGCTGACTGACCTGCTGTGTATTTCCAGCATTTTCTGTTTTTAGTTCAGATTTCCAGCAATTGTATTTTTTCCTTTTTAGTTTACCTTCTTTATTCTGTTATTCTCAGTCTGCTAAAATTATCACTTTTACCACTTTGTGGTTGTTTGTTATTTTGTGCTCAGTCACAAAAAATGTTAATGGCCATATAAAATCTTTGAAAAAAGAATCAATTCAGGTTTTTGAACTGTGCTCACAATTAACAAATGAATACATTTTACTTTCTATCAGTATAATCACTATGATGAAATCAATGCATGGGTCTGCGTTGTTACACCTGCATGTTGGGAGGTGAACCCAATCGTGCTCTCGTGTTTAAATGTCCACTGAAAAACTCAAACTTTGTTACCAGGTATGGATAAGGAATAGATGCCGTGTAGGATTCTAATGGTTTGTAAAAATCAAATTAATTTAGGCATTTGCTCCCTCCTTGTGCGCATCCATCCCTGTTGCTCCAGAGTATGCATTCATTGGCCTTTCTGATCATTTATGGGAAAATCTATAATAATATAACAAATCATTTATCACATTGTCCCACAAGGAATTGCATAAATGAAATGTAGTACACAATTGGCCGGAACAATTACAAATTTCCCAATGTCCACGGAATTGGTTTCATATTGCAGTAATATAATTATCATTGTACCTCCAGTTTTGAACCAGCATGTTCAACTTGCAGCGATAAATGTGCGAGATAATCAACAACATTAATCACTGAGTTCACAAAGAATTACAAGAACAATTACCTGTAAACGTCCACACAATCAATACATAAAGGAAAAACAAATGGGCCTCTGTTTTCTATGCAGTGCAATTTCCTTCGATGTAATCAACTCTGAGGAGAGCAGAGGGTTTGAAAAGTCTTTTTATTTCTATTGTTTCATGGGTTATTTAACATTCATGACTTCAAAAGCTTCGTGCTGCTGATGTTAAAGAAAGATTTATACCGCCAGAGGATGTTTCTTTACATATACCCTGTTTATTTGAGATGGAACAAATCAAAATTGTCACATCAAAATATTAAATTTAGACCACTAAGTTGTACAATGTCACCAACAAAGGAATACTGTATTTGCTAGGAAGCACATTACCTCAGGTATTAATTGATGCTGTCACAAGACATGGTTTGCTCAGTATCAGATAGGCAAGGGTGAAACAATTGACGCTTCCTTTACCTTACACCATTGTTGCTGATGACAGTCATGCCTTCAACGGCACTAATGTAAATTAATGAAGTGATGCCACAGGCCCGCAGAGATGTAAAGACTCACCTAAAGAGGCGGGTGTTTTTGGATGACCATTTCCAATGGCAGTAATATAAATGGTGTCACTGAAGGGAAAGACTGCCATATTTCTTGGGCTTTCAATTATCTTAATATAATTTATCCCTTTAAGTTTCTTGAGGCCATTACTTTTTGCTGCTGAAAATGTAATTCTGGTCCACTCACAACCAACCTGAAGTAGTTTTAAATAAGCATATATTGATAATAATTTGGTCGATGCAAAACTTCATTAAATACTTTCTAAATGGTGAAAAGCTTGAAACAGTGGAGGTCCAAAGAGACTTAAAGGTCCATGTACTTAGATTATTAAAATGTCATGGACAGGTACAGAAAATAATCAAAAAGGCTAATGGAATGCTGGCCTTTATACCTAGAATTCAAGGGGCTAGAAGCTATGCCACAGCTATACAAAGCCCTGGTTAGACCACACCTGGAGTACTGTGTTCAGTTCTGGGCACTGCACCTTATGGAAGGATAAATTGGCCTTGGAGGGAGTGCAGCGTAGATTTACTAGAATGATACCTGGACTCCAAGAGTTAAATTATGAAGAGATATGACACAAATTAGGGCTGTATTCCCTGGAATTTAGAAGATTAAAGGGTGATTTGATCGAAGTTTTTAAGATATTAAGAGGAACTGATAGGGTGGATGGAGAGAAACTATTTCTGCTGGTTGGGGAGTCTAGGACTAGAGGACATAGCCTGAAAATTGGAGCCAGACCTTCCAGGAGTGAAGTTAGGAAACACTTCTACATGCAAAGGGTTATAGAAGTTTGGAACTCTCTTTCATAAACGGCAGTTGATGCTAGCTCAATTGTTAATTTTCAATCTGAGATTATTTGTTCTGCACAATGATGTATGGAATTTTTATTTTATAAGAATTTGGGCTTTTTGTTAAAGCAATTGGCTTGGGATGAGGTGAATTGTATAAACACTAAACCTATGTCCTTTTAATGTTCTTTTAGGTTTCTTTACATCTTTATACTTGTGCCTGATTCTGGATTTTACAAATTCAATATATTACATGGATTTCCCATCATATAAGATGCTTATTCTTTTGCCATTTTTACTGACCAGAAAAAAAATCTATCTCTTTCTGAAATACCTCTAGAGAAGAGATTGACAGCAGGTGCAAGATGGCAGATGTCCAGTTTCTTTAAAAAAAACAGTTAAATCAAGACAATGCTCACAGAAATACACAAAGGTGTTTACTTTTGCACCAATTCTGCTGATTACTAGCAGTAACAATAAGAACAAATAAATTGAAATGACATAGTTTATATTAAAAAAAAAGGACAAAAGGATTATTGTTATTCCTTTTGTGCTCTTTTTTATATTATTATTCCTTCAGGTGTTGGAAAATAACACAATGATTGACTCGTGTACTGTGAATCACCAGACACCCAAAGCAGCCTAATCTATTTTTTCTGCGGTTAGGCATTTCACTGGATAATGTGCTAGGCTACCTTTTATTTGTGATATTGAACTTAGTCTATTATGTTTGGGACTCACGGGTCAGACAGGAATGATTGAACATTTGTGATGCACCAGCCTAAAACTCTATGATTATATTTCTTACAAAACACTAATGTGACAGCTTACTGGGCGCTAAATGGGGCCGTGTAGCGCCCGTTGTTTCGGTGCTACACGGCCTCTCTGACATCCAAGATGGTGTCTTGGATGTGCACGCACGTTTCCAGCGTGAGGTGTGCCGGACGCCATCTTGCTATAGGAATTAGCGTATGTGCAAATACTGAATGCTGGGCGCATGTAAAGTAGGGAGAAAATGGCTGCAATCAGTGTACAACGCTGATTTAAAGTGATAGACACCATTTTCAACCTTAACGTTCAACTCAATGCACAGTCTTAACCCCGACCATCTGAGCGTGTCTTACAGTGCCTGGAGGACCCCCCCACCAGCACTATTTAAAGTGGCCATGCAGGTGTTGCAGGTTAGTTGCTGGATTATTGCTTCTGTCTGCTGGAGGAGTAGGAAGTGTTTTTTGAAGCTCCCTATTGTTACTGAGAGTTCCTGGATGACATTTGAGAGTGGTTTGGCAGATACTGCCTTATGGGTCGGAAAGTTACAACCGTGGTTGAACAACATTCCTGCCAACCATGGGCGGTCTGCTAGGGCTCCCGCTGGGCATTGAGCATGACTGGAAGCAAGCAGAGAGGCCACGCATAGCAGGTCAAGCTGCGAGGAGACGGAGGACGAGGAGGCGCAGGGCACTGAGCAGGAGGCCCTACCCAATGAGGGCCTTCCAGGATCAATTCTCTTACCTCAACATGACCGAGGTGGATTGCATCCGACGCCTGAGGTTCACCAAGGAAGCCGTGACTGAGATCTTCAACTGGTGTGGCCACAACTGTAGCCTCAGAGCAGGGTGAGGACAGCATTGCCTGTGGCTGGAAGGTCACTGTGGCGCTGAATTTCTACGGCTCGGAGCATTTCAGGCCCCTGCTGGCGACATGTGCAACATCTCGCATTATGCAGTGCACTGCTGCATAAAGGAGGTCACAGACGCACTGTACCACATGAGGAACAGGGTCATCACCTTTCCTCTCAACAGAGACAAGCAGAACGAGCGAGCACGGAAGTTCGCCCACATTGCTGGCTTGCCCATGGTGCAGGGTGCCATTGACTGCACGCATATTGCCCTGCGTGCCCCACATATTAACTCAGCCGTCTTCATCAACCGAAAGGGCTTCCACTCCCTCAACGTGCAGCTGGTGTGCGACCACACGCATCGAATCATGGAGGTCTATGCCTGCATCTCTGGGAGCAGTCACAACGCCTTTGTCATGTGGCAGTCCAACGTGCCAGCTATCTCTCACCCGACTCAGCAAGTCAAAGGCTGGCTACTGGGCGACAAGAGCTATCCCCTCATGCTGCGGCTCATGACACCAGTCAGGAGCCCCTGCACACTTGCACAGCAGGCCAATAATAAGTGCCATGTCGCCACACGCAACATCGTGGAGCACACCATAGGCCTCCTCAAACAATGCTTCCGCTGCCTGGACCGGTCTGGAGAAGCCCTGCAGTACTCCCCTGAGCGGGTGGGCAGATTCGTGGTGGTCTGCTGCATGCTGCACAACCTCACCATCATGAGGGACCAGCCTTTTCCACCAATGATTGGAGAAGACCGAGCCAGAGGTGAAGGAGGAGGAGGAGGCTGAGGAGGAGGAAGAGGAGGAGGAGTGGGTGGAGCCGGAAGAGGATATGGAGGAAGCCGCAAGAGTACAACAGGCCAGACTGCACCATCGCAGCATGGGCTGCAGCAGTCTGGCCTGGCTGGCCGATAGGCAAAAACAGGGGCACTGGCGGAGTGGCAGGGGTGGAAGTAGGAAGGCTGACATCCTGAGAGCGGACAGCAGGTCTGACTGCCATGGCGCCACTGCCATTCTCCCGGGGCGGTGCCTCAGCACTCCTGGTGATCAGCTGGAGAACAGATTGCTGGAGTGCTGTGACGCCCTGGAAGTCCCGTTCCACAGTGGTCCCCAGACCCATGATAGCAACAGTCTGAGCTTCCAAGGCAGCAGTCAGACCTTGGATGGCAGATGTTTGTGCTGCAATGGATGCTGTGACATCGATCATCAGACACTGCATCATGGTGGGTTCCACAGGTGCCCTGATGGAGGTGACCACCCGTTCCATGTGGGAAAGGATGGGCTCCAAGCTCTGCGCAAAGCCCTGTGCCAAGTTAGAACTGGACTCTTCCATGCCCCTTCTCATTGTACGCAGGCTTTCTGGCAGATTTTCTAGTGCTCCAAGCATTTGTTGGTGTACGCTCATCAGCCATCTTCTGTAGTCTGGCCCATCGAAGTCATCATCTGACTCCTCTGCAGCAGAACTAGTGAGTGACCTCAACCTCCAGCGAGCTGGCACCTGTGGAACCCGTTCCCCCCTGCCCCGGCTCCTGCGCACTTGTGCCTGGTGTCTCACCACATGCAGATCCCTCCTCTAACCTAACCTCTAAAGGACGCGCAGTGTCAGTCTCTGAGCTGGTGGAAGCAAGTGTCAGATCGAGTGACAGTGTGGCTTCAGTGTCCTCCTCCTCCACCAACTCCTCGGATGGTGCCACCACGTGTTCTTGGGTATCTGCAATGACAAAGGGAAACAGTGGGGAGAGAAGCAAGTAAGACAGCATGTGCAGCATGTGAGTCAGAAAAGATTATGGGAGGAGGGAGATGTGGGAAAGGAGAAGGAGCATTAGATATGCAGAGACCCCCTTGACCGGGATCCAACATGGCACATTGTGACGGCTGCAGCGACAGCCCGCCCAATGATCCTAAGCATTGTCTCCTCTAGCGGGGTGAGGATGTGCTCATCCAACCTCAGGTCCCTCCTGCTGCCAGCTGTTATGCGCCACCTTCTCCTGCAAGACAGAGGACAGTGTATCAGTGAGTCTCCTGCAAGGTGTGTGAGTGATGTGCCTGTCATGGTCGAATAGCTGCCAGTTTGTGTGACTTGTGAGTAGTGGTTGTGTGGCCTGCAAGCGTAGTACTTTGTGCGGGCGAGATGCAGCATGCCGAGTGCAGCATTGCGTTTGGATGGGCAGTGTTTGTTGGTGGGTGGGTGACGGGGAGTGTGATGCGTGGAGCAGTGGTGCAGTTGGTAGGATGTGCTACTTGACACTTGCATTCACTCACCTTGACCACTCGTGTCAAATCATTGAACTTCTTTCGGCACTGCACCCACGTGCATGGTGCAATGCACCTGGCATTTACTTCCTGCGCCACAGCCTGCCAATTCCTGTGGAGCTGCAGTCTGGAGGGTCTCCGGCCACCCTGCACGTACATGTTGGCCCTCCTTTCGTCCACGCCTTCCACCAGGGCCTCCAGAGCATCAACCAAGAAGCGTGGAGCCCTCTCTCGTGCCGGTCCAGCTATTCTCATGGCCATCTTTCCCTCCTCCAAGTAAGCTGTGTACCTGCCATTTGAAATATGCACCTGCACCTTTAAGAGTTGCAGGCTGCTGATGACGTGCGCTGTGTACGCCCTATTTCCAACTTCCTCATTCTCCATGCAGCCTCTCAGCAGTGCGGGTTGCACTGACTGCACGGAGATATCATGATAATTAGCAGGCAGCACGAAATTCATGTGCTGCCTGCGTAGGGTCCATCGGGCACGGGGTACTAGCGCATCACGCTACCCGCGCCTGAAAACGGCCCTTAACAAATTTTCCTCCCACTATCTCTAGCGAGTTCCCAGTCAGGGAGTTTGATTCCTGGCCTTAGCTGTCATTGAATATCAATTCCCCATAATGAGGAGTTTCACTAACTCGCAGATTGGTCCTTTAGATGAAGCATTTTTTGGTAGTGAAGTACTCCATCTCAGCAAAGAGAAAACGTCAAAAAGAGTAGTCCTGTCAAATAATGGAACAGTATCCCCAATTGATTTGTGGGAGTCAACAGCTCAAATGTCCCATCACCAAAAATGAAGGAAGTACCACCATGGTGACTGACAGCAGTGGAAACTTAGCAACAGACGAGTGTGAAACGTAAAAACGGTGCCCCCCAAGAAAACTTACATTTTTAGTTTTATTCTAACTTTTAAATCATTCTTCCCATTTCCTAGATAAGTTGCTATGTGTAGCAATATTGCAAAAATGATCTTCTGGTTGGTATTTCCAGTGAAACCATACAATATCATTGAATACTGAGGGAGTGCTGCATTGTCAGGGGTGCTGTCTTTTATTGAGATGTTAACCCGAGGCCCCATTTCTATGCTCAAGGTGGATGTAAAAGATTCCATTGTGCTATTTGAAGAAGAGCAGGGAGTCCTCCTGGTGTGCTGGCCAACATTTAACCCTCAGCCAACATCAATGCAATTTATATGGTCATTTATCTCATTACTGTTTGTGGGACTTTCCTGTGTGCAAATTGGCTGCTGTGTTTACCTATATTACAACAGTACTTCAAAAAAGCGTACTGAAGTAAGTGAAGCACTTTGGAATGCCCTGAGGATGTTAAAGGTGCTAAGTTAATGCAATTTCTTTTGCCTTCCTACACTACACTGTCCCCAGTAGAGATTATCCAAGGCTTATTCTCCATGCTTCTCACAATTGCTGCTTTATAGATTTTCCACACCAACACAATGCCTCCCACCTCCCAAGATCGACCCTCGGTACCACTTAGCACTTCATCTAGATGCCTGGACAAAAGCTAGTAAAATTCATTGGGGGTAATTTTAACCCTCAAGAGCGGGTGGGTCGGGGTCAGGTGGGAGGGAGGGGAAAGTAACAGCTTTTTGGAGCGGGACCCCATCCCGGCTCCAACGCGCCCACTTCCGGGTTTTACCTAGGTGCGTTTGGATGCACGTGTACAACAGACACCCAGAGGTCCCACCGGCACTTAAAGCTGGCGGGCCAGTTTTTAAAGGGCCAATTAACATCCTTAAAGCACTTAAGGGTTTTAAATATTTGTGTATTCAACAAGACAAACAATTTTAACTTACTCTGAACATGTCTCTGGTGGCCTCAGAAGCACACCATGGAAACGGAGTTGAGTTGCAGCTGACCCTCAATTGTACCTTATAACCAGTGATTGACACATCAGTATAAAAGGTAAGGGCAGGGCAATCAGTTCTCTCAGACAAACGTTTGGCTGGGAGTTCTTTGTGTTTAGATTGAGATTTCTTTGTTGAGACTGAGAATTCTTGTGTTCAAGCAAATTTACCTCGATTTTGGAGCCCTTCAAACTCACAAGATCAGCATGGGGGGCACAATGGATCTATTCCACAGTACATCTGAGGAGGAGGCATTGCGTGTAGTTCTGGGATCTGCAGGCGCACAAGACAGAGGTGCTCCACAAGGATCTGAAGAAGAAAAGAGAGGGGACCAACGGAGGGGCCAAGATCGCAGGAGGCACTATCTACGTGAGAGGGTGGACAGGCAGAGGCTGAGCTTCCTGGATCTCTGAGAAGCAGTGCCTATGCAGGCTCAGATTGAGTGGCCCGGTGGTCACAGACACCTGCGTGCTCCTTCATGCAGAGCTGCTCCCGGCTGGGCCTGGTGGCCACACATTGTCCGTCACAGTTAAAGTCAACACTGCCCTCAATTTCTTTGGGTCCAGATCCTTCCAGGGCACCACCGGTGAAGGGATTCGCAAAATTTCACATGTTCCCCCCACCCCGAAGATTTATTGGAGTTATTAAAGAAACCCTGGTGTGACTGTTTTAAAAAATCCAAGGTCTCTCAAAATGGCTGCAGTCAGACACATGGCCGAGGACCGGCAGATTTGAAATTGCATTCTCAACAACTTGGCAGGCTTCGTGTCTCAGACAGGTTTCTTTAAACAATGCAGCTGCATTCTAGCCCTGAGGCAAGCTATCAACATGGCCGGCCAACACATCAAAATTCGAGCAGGAAGTGATCGCAGGACAAAAGGTGAACCATCAAGGTACATTCGGAACAATGGTAAAGCAGTTAGCGAACAGATCGATACAGGAAATGGCCATTAATGTAAATGGGCCAGAGATGGGGTCCTTTGTCTTACGTTTCGTGCTTAAATCAAACAATGAAGCAAGCTGATAAGGTATGAAAAAAAACCTGTTACCAAGAGGGTATAACTGGGGCTGCCCAGTATCTCTCTCTCTTGCTCTTCTCTCTTCGCCTCTTGGCCCTGTCCTGTCTGTCTGCTAGCAACTAAGAAGGAAGGCCATTCAGTAAACCTCGCAACCACATGTCGACGGCAACAGCAGGCACAGGGGCCAGGCCTTTTCATCTGTTTTCACCGGTGAGCATTAATTTTCTGGCCGCCACAAGACAACCTAGCATAAGTGTAAGGTTGGGGGTTAAGGGATATTGCTAAACTTGTGATTTTAGAATTTTCCCTCGATGTGTCCGTTTCTTTCAACCCGATAAGTGTAAGACTGTATTACATCCATAGCGATTTCTTTATCTTCTGTATTATACTGTTTACCTTGTAGTTTTAGTTTTCTTATTAATAAACATTGGTTTTCCTTGTACCAATCCACTGGTCTGTTTGTCTGTCTTTGTTACCACTCGATAAGTCCTCAGCTCAGAATCAGGAAGGGGTAAGCGATTCGCAACCGCATTGCGGGCAGGGCAGCTCAGGAAAACATAACTGGCTGACCTATTATAAGCCCGAGAAACAGTAAAAAAAGAAACCCCTTACACCGGTGACATCTCCAGGGTCTCTCAGTCACCTGTACACAAGTGTATATGACAGGTAACGGATGGCTTGTTTGCCAGGGCATCCGATTACATCAACTTCCCCATTGGCAACATCAGCCAGATGGAGAGGGCAATCGATTTCCATTCTCTGGCTGGCTTCCCACAGGAGCAGGGTTCAATTGATTGCACACATGTAGCAATACGAGGACCTCCACATGAGCCAGGAATGTTCATAAACCGAAAGGGATATCACTCCATCAATGTACAGCTGGTTTGCGACCACTGGAAGAGGTTTCTGCAGGTATGTGCCAAATTCCCTGGCAGCTGCCATGATTCCTTCACTTTGCACGAGTCCAACATCCCGGCCCTCTTCCACGCACAAGACAGATTTAAGGGCTAGCTCCTTGGAGACAAGGGATACCCCCTGCAGACATGGCTCATGACACCTGTGAGAAACCCCACCAACGAGGCACAGCAGTGGTAAAACCAGAGCCACATCACCACCAAGCCTGTCATTGAACAAACCATAGGAATGCTGAAGATGCGCTTTAGGTGCCTGGATCAATCTGGTGAAGCCCTTCAGTACTCACCAGCAAGCTCATCAGAGAGGGTTAGAGGTGGAGGAGCTCGAATGTGCTCATGAAGCATCCTCATCTGCCGGCAACATTGAAGAAGAGAATGAGAAGGAGGAGGAGGAGGATGGGGAACCCATTGCCAGAGCTGCGGTGCACATGGCTGCTCGTGATGCCAGGGATCCACTGATGTCTAATAGGTTCTCATAATAAGATCTGCAAAATGAATATAGTGAACTATTCAGGCCCCCTGGAACAATCACCACCCACACCAGCTCCCCCCCCCCCCCCCCCCCAGCTCCGTTTGCACAAAACACTCCTTCATCCACATATACACCCATTGTACACACGCGCCCAATGGGTGGCATTATGTCTCGGCGTTCATGGTGAAGCACATGAAAGGGCGTTTTCACAAAAGGAACTAAGAATGGACATGACGTGGCAGTGGTGGTGAGAATTACAACATTTAATGTGTGTTTAACAAAAAACAAATATAAATGAAAAACATGATATTCCATCAGACACCCTTACGCATCCCCTTGGTGATTATAAAACTTTATCTTTCCTCTTCCTAGTGCTTCTACGTGGTGCATCCCCTGTGGCTTCAGCAGATGTAGTGGCAGGTTGCTCAGATTCATGCCCTGGCTGATAAGATGCTTTAGGCCTATGACCTTTGGGTTTTGGAATCCCTGAGGGCCCCTCCAAAGACTGGACCACCTGCACCTGTGTTAAAATGTTATAATTCTCACCACCATTGCCACGTCTTGTCCATTCTTAGTTCCTTTTGTGAAAATGCCCTTTCATGTGCTTCATCATGAATGCCAAGACATGATGCCACCCATTGGGCATGTGTACAATGGGTGTATGTGTGGTTGAAGGCGTGTTTTGTGCAAACGGAACGGGGGGGTTGGTGTGGGGGGAGCTGGTGTTGGTGGTGATTTGATTGTTCCAGGCGGCCTGAGTAGTTCACTATATTCATTTTGCAAATCTCATCAGGAGAGGAGGCAGCATTGCGGGTAATGGTGGGGGGGGGGGGGGTGGGGGGTGGCGCACTGGGTGAGAAGCTTTGAGTGGCGTCCCCACTTTCATGTCCCCTTTCGCTGTCATCCCTCTCCTGGGCCAGCGCAACATCACTCCCACCACTCTGCTGGACAGTAGACTGGTGAGGAGATGTGGCACTTTCTAAGGCCACGGATGAAGTTTCTGTCTGTCTGTTTAAGGCAGCAGACATGTTGGCATCCAGAGTCCGCACAGCCGTTGTCATGGCCTACATGGACTCATTTGAGAGCCGTGATTGTAGCTCAATGGAGGCTGCCATTCTCTCTATTGAAGACATTCTCACACTCACCTGCGCGACCAATCCACTAGCGATGGAGTTGGACTTCTCCATCCTATCCGCTATAGTGAAGAGTGTGCATTGCACCTTTTTCATTACCTCGCAATGGTGGAGCCGTACCTCGATTATTCTCACTCTCAACGACATTCCCCGGGCTTCAGCATCTCTGTCCAACTGAGCAGAGCTTGGAGATGAGTGTGTGTCCCCCCACCCGACAGGGACTCTCCACAGCTGCCCCTGCCATCAGTGTCTGCTCGTGCTCACGTGAGTGTTGAATCACCAGGTGACAACCCAACTATTGCTCTAACAGGGCCCACTGAAGTGCCAATATCTGCACTGGTGCATGGATGGATGTCATGTGACGGTGCGCCCTCAGAGGAATTGAGCTCTTCTGAGGAATCGCCTTCTTCCATGATTCCTGCCTCCGCATCAATCAGTGAAGGCTGTGCAAGAGAACATAAAGCAATATTAAAAAATCATTGGAGAACTTACAATCTTACCATTGAGCATACTGAAGTGTGCAACAGGTCAATCATTCATAACATCGATTCATGATATGTGTGAAGGATGTTAAAGTTCTGTCACCAGCCATCTGCGGGTTGCCAGTCTTGCCATCGCCGACGGCCAGGCATACAACTGTGCAACTTATGTCCATCACCACCTCCTCCGCATCTGTTAAAGGTACTATTTGTGATGAGCCCCCTCCAGTTCTACTCCTCTCTTGCATTTTGTGCTCGCTTCTTCTACAAGGAGAGAAAGAACAGACATGTGAGTGAGTGAAGGTGACGTGTTCACCAGATGGATGCATTGCATTGGGTGAGGCTGACAATAGGAACAGATGCATCAGTGGGAGACTATCAGACAGATTCATCATATTGCATCAGGATTGGGGTGAGTGGGAGCGATGGGTTCACAAATGGGGAGATGAGGTAGTGCACAGAAAGTGAAGGTGAGTTGATGATGAGACTTAAGTGGGTGTGAGGAGTAATGTGCTGGAGTAGGCTTGCCAACACAGAGTGATAGAGATGGAGGGAGGGGGAGGGGGTTCACAGGATGTGGGTGAATCAGTAACTGTACTCACTTTTCCTGACCTGGTTAGGTCATTAAAGCGCTTCCTGCATTGTACCCATGATCTTGCCACCATGCTCCTGCTGCTAATCTCCTCTGCCACCTCCGGACACGCCTTCTTGGTGGCAGAAGCAGGGCACTTCCTCCCGTCAGCCGGGTATAGGACTTCCCTCCTGCTTCTGACACCAGCCAGTAGCAACTCAAGGGAGGAGTCACTGAAACAGGATGCTGCCTTCGCCCTATGATGCTGCATTCCGGAATTATCCTCCTTTCTCCTTCAAAATCCATTTTTGCATTGGCCCTTTAAATACTCCAGTTCACAGCACGTTATTCGGGTGCGCAGTACGCCCGCTGCTCAGCTTGGAGATATGAAACCCGGAAGTAAAATCAAGGGCCTCAATTCAGTCTCAGTCGCTCAAACCGACGCGCAGAAAATTTTTCCGGGTTTCCCACGCGACTACTCACCCAAACGCTGACTTCCCACTGCCATGTTAAAGTTTTGTCCATTGTTTGGGAATGTCTGAGTTACAATTTGAGCTCACGAAGAGATTCAAACCCAGTTCCGCATCATGGGAGTTTAATTTTCTACGCGTAAAACTACTAGGCCTCCACCAAAAAGAGGATTGACTGTAGCTCGTGTTTTATCAATTTTACTGTATTAAATAACTAAACTTTAAAAGAGTCTTTTCTAAACTTGTGTAAAACATGAAACGTTGCATAAATTCAGAGAAATATACGTGCATATATAATGTGAAGGAAACAGTTCTACATGTGGCATAGAACTAAGTGTTCTCATTAACAGGTGTGAAATACATGTTGGCTAGAATAATTGTAATTTTTAAATGGGCTGCTTAATGAGATTTCTGTCATGCAGTCTTTTGTTGCAACATTTAAGATATTTAGTGACAGTATTACCTACTTCATCAATGTCAATGAGATACATTAAATTTACTGTAGGAAATTATCAGCAAATAAAGGCTTAATGTGTATTGCTACTCATTCAACGAACACACACGGTTAACGATAGCACTCATAAATAATGATAGTGGCTGCAGTGTCAATTAGAATGGTAATTTTCATTTAGAATAATTTTCTTTCCGGTTTACCGTTATTCCATATTGAAAACATTCACATTTATAATCACTAAGTAAAATACACAGGATGAAAAGTAATCATTCACAGTCTGCTATTGAGGCCATGGTTTGTAAATCTGGGACAGCATTCGTTTTGCTGATGGCAAAAAAAAAACACTCAACAAGGCATTTGACCTGTCTTTGCAGTAAATCCTGTCAAACTGATTGAGAGAGAAACTGATACATCTCACGAAGGGAAAAGAAATGAAATGGAATTAAGCAAGCAGCCTCCCAACAGAAAAGAAAATGCATACCCCAGCCCCTCAAGCCATTTAGAAATGAATCGAAAACGGGGATTTGGTTGCAACCTGGCCCAGGATATTTTTGCCCATGTTGTTGTTAAATTGAGCTGCTAAGGACACTCAATATACAAAATTCAAAAGAACAATAGCCTGTATTAAAACATTTAAATGTTTTCCTTGTTTTTGATTTTATATGTCACATACATTGATCAATTATCTTGGCATAATGCAATTCCTTCATAAGACTAATCGTAGGAACAGAAGAAGGCCATTAGATAGAACGAGCCTGTCTCTTTTTGATGAATGAATTCCACCTACCTGCCTTAACATTGTATTCTCCAATCTCTTCTCTCTCCAGCAATGCATTTAATTGTCTTCAACGAACTTCCCAGTAATTCGTTCAAAGGGATCTATTTTCTAAATTCCATTCATCGGGTGGGAGATCCTGTCTGGCCCACTAACCTTCGCATCTGAATTCCTGGTATGTGCTCCTGGAGGACGAAGGTCTATGCCTCGAGCATGAATGAATAAAATCTATCCTTAGAACTTTTATTATCCTTTGGAGGAAAAGGTTACACCTGACTTTTTTCTTTTAACTTCCTAATTTTTAACTTGTTTACTCCAATATTTCCACACTTCAATATTATTTGCTCATAAATTAACGGTGAGGCTCTTAGCGCTCACCGTTATTTCTGTGCATCTGGTACACCAACTTCCAGCAAGCACACATGCGCAGTCAAATGCGGAAATACAGAAGTTGCTCTACCAGGTGCCCTGCACCTCTGAAAGCTGCACAGGAAGGACAGCTCACTGGCTGGATCCCCATTGAAATGAATGGTCCAGCGCGAAGATGCTGTACTGCCCTGTTGGAAACAAACTAATCTACACACTAAAAGGTATGCTCAGTGTTTTAGGTCTAAGTTAACTTTTAACAGCATTGTAAGTCTCAATGACTGCCAAACAACCTCTCTGGCACTAAAAATTAACTTTTAAAAACTTGAAGTCTCATTCCTTCTGATTTTAATCATTGTTGGACATTTTTTTAAAATGTTAACTTTTTTTTACTTTTTCTTTCTGTCTCTTTCATCTCTGTCTTTTAAAGTTATGATTTTATATTGAATTTACTGGTGTAGCTTGCATTTCCTGGTTCACACTTATCAAAGATGCTTCAATCTGGTTGATTGAGGGGACAGACAGTACCTTTCCCCATTCACACAGATAACAGATGCCCGGGAGAGGACGCTGCATTTTTTCGGCTCCCCAATTGCAGAAAGTTGGCGCCCAGAAACCCTTGGATAGTTTGTGGGTAAGTTTAAATCTAACAAGTGGCGGGCAGCGTTCGTTCACCGCTGAGCACAAATTCTGGGCCAATGAATAATTTGCCCAGTTGGTCTTTGTCAATTCTCTTCAGGATGTTAAATATTTCTAAGATCCCCAGGGCCATGTCCTCCCTCTCATGTCCCTCTGTCCCTTATTAATATTAATGACACCCTCCACTCATCATCCCACTCTATTGCTGGTGATTCCACTCCAAATGCATCAGAGCCCTGAATTTTCTTGGCTCAGGATTTGCTGCCATACCCGTGGCAGGGTCGGACTTCTGGCCAGTGCTGACTTATGCTTCTGATCCCGTACCAGTTTCCGGGATCAGAGGCATTTACGTGTATCAGTCAGGGGCACTTGTACCATTAACTGGTACAAGTGCCCCTGGGAGACTGGGAAGATTGGGTTTGTTTTCCTTGGAGCAGAGGAGGCTGAGGGGGGGACATGATTGAGGTGTACAAAATTATGAGGGGCACAGATAGGATGGATACTAAGGAGCTTTTTCCCTTCGTTGAGGGTACTATAACAAGGGGACATAGATTCAAGGTAAAAGGCGGGAGGTTTAGAGGGGATTTGAGAAAGAACTTTTTCACCCAGAGGGTGGTTGGAGTCTGGAACTCACTGCCTGAAAGGGTTGTGGAGGCAGGAACCCTCACAACATTCAAGAAGCATTTGGATGAGCACTTGAAATGCCATAGCATACAAGGCTACGGACCAAATGCTGGAATATGGGATTAGAGTAGACAGGGCTGATGGCCGGCGCGGACACGATGGGCCGAAGGGCCTCTATCCGTGCTGTATAACTCTATGACTCTATGATTAACAGCGCATCTGGAGCTCCTGCCTCAGGTAGCGGAAAAGGAATCTTGTAGCGAGGCTTGGTCACAGTGTAAGGACAGCCCAAGGATAATTTTTAAAACTTGCTCTATTGGTTTCATGGGCTGGTTTCCCTACGACTTGCAATTGATTGCGATATGAAATGTTAGCCTTTTCACTTTTACCTGCCTCTGATGCACCAGCAACACTGGATACCAGGGACGCGCAGAAAGTCATTCCGTCTGCACATTTGTGGGCGGGGCATTTAAATGTGCCATAACTTTTGAAATCGGGACAGGGACCTGATATAATTAGGTCCTATCCCAATTTCTGCCACTACATACCCTGAATAAATGAGTTATTATGCCAAAATAAATGAGGACATTCGAGGCCCAGCTTCTTTCAGACTGTACGGGGCCGATTTTTGGATGGCTGAGTGGGTGCGTCGGGGGCTTCTAAAATGGCGGAATCCCGGAGCGGGTTCGGAGCCGGGCTCCAACCCACTGACTTCCGGGTTCCCCAGCGACGTGTTCAGGTGTGCGCGCAGCTCCCGAATGCGGGACTCCCACCGGCAATTAAAGCCAGTGGGATGCTGCTTTACATAGTTAGGTAGATAGTTGAGGTACTTGACAGAACTCATTGAATGGAGATTTTGGCAGGGATGCAATTTTGAAGGATCCTCAGCATGTTTCCCGTACTGTGGGAAACACTCCCTGTTGGAGCAGACATGTTTCAGCCAACAGTCAGTAGGAGATGCAAAGGATTATTTGACAGATGGGAGGAAAACCTCATTTCTTGCAGCAGGGCACTCTGTCACTTCAGACAAAGTTTTGGCTGCAACACCTTTGTCTTTCCACTCAAAATTCATAATTTATACCCTAAACTCTGCTGTGCAAACACATTTACCTACTTTGTGGATCCCTGAAACTCACACCATCAGGATGGGGGGGCACCATAGCTGCATTCATCACTTCATTCGAGGACGAGCAACATCACCAGCCTCGCCAGGCACGCCGTCCACCTCTGCCACATGCAGCTCCACAACACAGTGCTGCGCCACAGGCACCTGCACAACAGCACGGAGGGCAACAACAGAGACAGCGACGTCGCAGGAGGCACTACCTCACCACAGAGTCTATAGGCCAAGGCTCAGCTTCCTGGACCTCTCTGAGGAGCAGTGCATACGGAGGCTCAGATTCAGTCGCGGACAGCGACCACCTGGAGAGGGGGCAGCATTGCGGGTACTGGTTGAGAGGGGTGCAACGGGTGAGACGTGGGGGCTCTTTGAGTGGCGTCCCCACTTCCATGTCCCCTTTCGCCATTGTCCCTCCCCTGGGCCAGGCCCACACCACTCCTACCACTCTGCTGGACGACAGTTTGGAGGACGTGTGTGAAGCTTTGTAAGGCCAGTGCCAGAGTGTCTGCTCAACCTGAGTCTGAAGGGCCGTTGTCAGGGCCTCAGTGGACTCATTGGTGAGCCATGCTTGAAGCTCCATCGAGGCTAGCCTTCCCTCCATCGCAGACATTCCTACACTTATCCGCGACACTATCTCAGAGATGCCCTCACGTCCCTGTGACAGTATCTCAGAGATTCCCTCCTGTACCTGTGCCACCATTCCACTCATGCAGGAGTTGAACTCCTCCATCCTCTGGGCAATTGTGGAGAGTGCGCGTGGCACTTGTTCCAGCACCTCGCAAATGTGCTGCTGTCCCTCGATCATTCTCCTTTTCACGGATGGCCCCCCAGGGTTCAGCATCTGTGTCCAGCTGAGCAGAGCCTGGAGAGGAGTGCTCCCACCGAGGCAGACTCTCCACAGCTGCCCCTGCCACCAGTGTCTGCTCGTGCCCACATGTGTGTGGTGACTCACCATGTGCGACCCCAACTAAGTGAGGATGGGGACCCACCGAGGTGTGCGTATCTGCACTGGTGGATGGGTCGCTAAGATGTGACGGTGCCCCCTCAGAGGCCGGCAGGTCCTCTGAGGAATCGCCCTCAGCCGTCACGGTGGTCGCTGAAGGCCCTGTAAGAGAACTGAAGGCAATATTAAGCATGATGACAGATGTTGAGGTGCTGAAGATGGCAAGGCATGTTAACATCATTTGCTATTGTGAGTGCTGAATGTTAAAGTTCTGTCACTAGCCGTTTGACGGGCAACAGTCTCGATGTCCCGGACGGACAGGCACTCGAGGGGGCGACTTAGTTCAAGAGCCTCCTGCTCAGCGGTCTCTGAGGACGACCAGATGTTGCAGCCCGCCCTATGGTCTTCGCCCTCTCCCGTGCATTCTGGGCTCTCTTCTCCTATAAGGGGAGAAAGTAGAGAGGCATGAGTGAGGGATGGTGACATGGCCAACCACTGAATGCATTGGTTTGGGTGAGGCTGACTGTGAAAGAAATGCATCAGAGGGTGAATATGAGACAGAGCCATGACATTGTATGAGGATTGGGTTGAGTGGTAATGGTGGGATGAGTACTGGGGAGGTGAGTAAATGCAGGTAAGTTGAGGATGAGCTTTGAGTGGGTGTGAGGAGTGATGTGATAGAGTAGTGTTGGCAGTGCAGAAGGAGTTGTGGGGTGGGGGCGGTGATGTGGAAGATGGAGTGTAGGAGAATGAGTAAGTGTACTCACTTTGGCTGACCTAGTTAGGTCACTGAAGCGCTTCCTGCACTGGATCCAGGTGCAGGAGATGTTGCTGCTGCTGGTGACCTCCTCTGCCACCTCGAGCCAGGACTTCTTGGTGGCAGAGGCAGGCCACTTCCTCCCGTCCGCCGGGTAGAAAATCTCCCTCCTCCTCCTCACCCCATCCAGTAGGACCTGGAGTGAGGCATCGTTAAACCTGGGAGCAGCCTTTCCCCTGGTCTGCTCCATGCTGCACTTTGGTTGGTTGCTGCAGGAGCAACATTGGAGGACTGCCCCTTTAAATAGGGCTCCTCCAGCTGACAGCCTGTGATGCGGGTGCGCAGTCTGCCCGCTGCGCAGGTTGACGACAGGAAACCCGGAAGCCAAGGTAAGTGGCTTCAATTTACCCGCAATCGAGCGGGAATCGGATCGATTTCGCTGGGTGAGTTACCCCCACTGCCATCCCGCCTCCCTGGTAATATCGGGGCCTATATCTCACAGCACACAATCTCCAGTCTTCTCACAGTGATGGCTGGGTCTTTGCATCTAGATCTCGTCTATGCCCTTCAATAGGGTAGAGTAAATCTTATTTCTTTCAATTCTTCAAAGACATGTAAGAGTTGATTTTCTATTCACTCTTGCAGGTGGTATTGGTGTGAATTGAGTGTAACACACAGGAAGTAGCCGAAAACAGGTGAGAGCTTCATTTAAATATTATAATCACAATGAAGTACATTTAACTGAACAACAACAACAACAACAATTTGCATTTATATAGTGTCTTTAATGTAGTAAAATGTCCCAAGGTGCTTCACGGGAGTGTAATCAACAAAATTTGGCACTGAGCCACATAAGGAGATATTAGGACAAGTGATCAAAAACTTTGACAAAGAGGTAGGTATTAAGGAGCATCTTAAAGGAGGAGAGAGAGGTAGCGAGGCAGAGAGATTTATCGACGGATTTTTAGAGTTTAGGGCCTAGGCAGCTGAAGGCACGGCCGCCAATGGTGGAGTGAAGAAAATTGGGAATGTCAGAATTGTAGGATTGCAGAGATCTCGGAGGGTTGTAGGGCTGGAGGAAGTTACAGAGTTCAGGAAGGGCAAAGCTAAAGAGGGATTTCAAAACATGAATGAGAATTTTAAAATCGAGGCCAGGACCCACTTTAAGTCAGCGAGCACAGGGGTGATGGGTGAACGGGACTTGGTGTGAGTTAGGATATGGGGAGCAGATAAGGTTTGCCAGAAAGGTAAGATTGCACCAGAGTCAGACAGCCCAACTTGCCGTTACCCCAGAACCCAAACCTGCAGACAGAGTTAACATTACTTGAATTTGTCAGAGTTAAAGGCTGTGATGGAGTATTTCTACATGCTGGAAGCAGACCTCCCCCCAAACACTACCACAGTCATAGCACTGCCAGCATCTGTCAAGGTCACCACATGCTCATTCCTGGATGCCAAAAGGAACATCAGCAACATCAGTCAATATGCAACACAGATATACCAAGCAGGTTACTGATTTTTTTTATATAGGTTACAGCACGGAAGGAGGCCATTCAGCCCATCGAATCCACGCTGGCTCTATGCATGAGAAATCCAGCTAGTCCCACTGCCCCGCCCTATCCCCATAGCCCTGCACATTTTTTTCATTTCAAGTACTTATCCAGTTCCCTTTTGTCGGCCATGATTGAATCTGCCTCCACCAGTCCCTCGGGCAGTGCATTCCAGATCCTAACCACTCGCTGGTGCAAAAATGTTTTTCCTCATATCATCTTTGGTTCTTTTGCCAATCACCTTAAATGTATGTCCTCAGGTTCTTGACCCTTCCGCCAATGGGAACAGTTTCTCACTTTCTACTCTGTCTAGACCCTTCATGATTTTGAATACCTCTATCAAATCTCCTTACAACCTTTTCTGTTCCAAGGAGAACAATCCCACCCTCTCCAGTCTATCCACGTAATTTTAGTCCCTCATCCCTGGAACCATTCTAGTAAATCTCCTCTGCACACTCTCCAAGACCCTCAGATCCTTCCTAAAGTGTGCTGCCCAGAACTGGACACAGTACTCCAGTTGTGGCCAAACCAGTGTCCTATAAAGGTTCATCATGACCTCCTTGCCCTTGTACTCCATGCCTCCACTCACAAAGCCCAGGGTCCCGTACGTTTTTTTAACCGCATTCTCAACCTGCCCTGCCACCTTCAACAACCTGTGCACATATACCCCCAGATCCCTATGCTCCTCTACCCCTTTTAGAATTGTGCCCTCTAGTTTATATTGCCTCTCCGCATTTTTCCTATTGAAATGCATCACCTCGCATTTTTCCGCATTAAACTTCATCTGCCACGTGTCCGACCATGCCACCAGAGTGTCTAAATCTCTTGAAGTCTATCACTATCCTCCTCACTGTTCACTAACCTCCTCACTGTTCACTAACCTTCCAAGTTTTGCCAGAGCAAGTCATTATATCATTTTTCCAGCAGCAGCAGGAGCGAGCACCATACCTTTTCCCAAAATACACCAAAACTGATGGCATCCAAGTGGTCCTATGGGTTCCTGTACACAAAGCAATATGTTTGTGAACCACAAGGGCTACCACTCCATCAACATGTAGCCTGTCTGTGACCATCAGTATTGGACATTGGTCATAAAGTCTTTACTTTAAGGTAATCTATCATTCCCCCACTATTGTTACAGGTCTGGGTAATTAAGCACAGACAAAAGCTCCCTGGGGTACACCTTGAGAAACACGGACCGGGAAATTCCTCAGAGCTGTTCCCACGCCTTACTTCACCAGAAGCATGGTGGAAACCACATCGGTTTTCTGCTGCGCTTCCGGCAAAATGATGCAGGTGGAGCTGGAGCAGCGCCGAGGAATTTTGTGGCCATGGATTACAATGTTGTCATCATTTCGACCCTTGAAGTATAGCAGAATGAGTCACACGGTGTTGTGCTTCACTGTATGCTAGTGGGAGAGGAGGGTAAGGAGAAAGAGCTTAAGAATTAAAGTACTAAGTGAGTTGGAAAGTGGCCTCCGACTGCACCCTTGGCTACTCCTGCCATACCCTCCTGTGCAATCACCTTAGAGGATGACCTCCAAGTTCACTCAAAACCCTCAAGTTAGGAAGTCCCGCTTTCATGCAAGCTTGTTTCCTCCTGTTACATGTCGCCTTATCCTGAAAATAGAAAAGCAGAGGACATGCTTTCATGCCCAAGTATCACTGTGCAGCCTATAATGCAAATTTCCAAGTGTAATCTGAACTGACTAAGACAGGATTTTCACAGCTTGTTAATGGCATCTTGACAGTTTGGACACTGTTTCCTGATTTGCATTAATGTCTCAATTATGTGGTACAATTTTGAATGAAGCTACAGTTGAGAGTTTTCAGGGACTTGATGCCCCCTAGCTTTGCGAGCCGCTCCTATGTGTGTGTCATAGGATAAGCACCAGCTACCATCAGGTCATTTAATCTCTAGTAATCCATGCAAAACTGGGTCACTTTATCCTTCTTTGGAATGAGCACCATAGGCAAAGCTGTGAAGGATGATTAACCTCCAGCTCCTCACTTATCAGTCAAGTAGCGTGCAAAAGCCTTCTTAATATCTGAGCCAAACTACCACATCTTTTCAGTTTCTAAAGATGCCTCCAAGGAGCTCATTTTCCTCTTTCGTTCTGAACACTTCTTTTCCCCTCAACAACTTTTAACTCTCGATAAAGCCTAAGTCTGCTTAAGTTTTGAATAGTGCTCCCATATTTTGGGACGCTTTTCTTGCCACTCTTATGCACTCCCAAACACAATTTGAGAACAAACATTTCATCTGATGGTTAAATCTTTCTTCACCTCCAACCTCTTTCTACAACAATCTTTCTCAGTTTCATTTTATCAATACTGTTGTGCCCGGTTACACTGAGTTTTACTCTCTTATTCCTCCTAAGTAAATAAACTGGGTCACCTTGAAGTCTCTTTTTCCAATAACAGGATTTTATTGTTAAATGGAAGAAAATTACCCATGCAAATGTAAGATGTTTAATAATGGAAAGAAAATGTCAAATTCATTATATGTTATTTAGTGTAGACAATCTACCAATGCATTTCATATTGGAGAATTTATAGCTGAGTACGCTGTTTATACAAGTTTATGTGCTGGAATTGGATTATTGAATTAACAGCAAGTTTCCCAATAGAGTCATGCATTATTGACGGAGCTAAGAACGAAATACAATTAAGCTCAAAGTTGTCTCAAGATGAATTTAATTTTTTGAGACAAAATGCTCATCCTATTCACAATTTGATTGTAGGAGATGCTTTCAATACTATCTACAGAAAGAACAAAGTTCAACCATTTCAGATTTTGTTTTAATTAGGGTTTTATGCTGATTTAGAAACATACTCTGCCAAGTCCTTCTAATGTGTCTTCTATGGTATGCCCCTGTTCCATAATGCCATTTTGAAAGGTTAGTATTCTGCTGTGAGCATTGAGAACAAAATGTAGATGATGCCGAACAAGATGGTACTGGGAACAGAATAAAAACTGTCAGTGGTTTGAGGGCTGCTGGTTGTAGCATATTATCTGTTCTACATGCTATCTGAATCTGATGGTGTGTAGCATCCGCAGTAAAGACAAACCAATCCCTAATATTGAAGTGTTTACTGGATATATCTATTCAAACTTTTGTGGCTCTGACAAAGTCAACAAGCAATATGTTCAGTTCAGGCAACAGGGAAATGTAGCTGACCACTAGCTGATTCAGAGTACGACAACCAAATGGAACCTATTCTTCAATGACGGCAAGTCTAGCTCTGATTTTAACTCATGTGAGAATCGGGCTGACGAGGTGAGCAGTAAGCCCTCATGTTGTCGCCAGCGTAAGGCCTGGGCAATTTTCACCTCTGGGCCACATTTTAATATGATTGATGGTCTGCCCACCCAATCGGACCAGGAAATGGGCAGCCCACCCATTTTCTCTGTGCAATTTCTGACTGGCCTCCAGAGGCCTATTTAAAGCAGGAGTGCATCTCTCAAAATGAGGTTACATTCACTGATGCCAGATTTCACTATTACACTGCTGGAAGAAGGACCATAACAGGAATGAGTCGCAGGGCTGCTCCCAGGTTTTCTCATGCCTCACTGGAGGCCCCGGTGGAGGAGGTCTCCACCACCTACAGGAGCATGTCTAGGGACACTATCCAGCAGGCCTGGACCATTCTCTCCAACATGGAGCAAGTGGTCAGCTCCATGAACATGACACTGGCACCCACCATGATGAAGCCTCTGCTGACAGCTCACACTACTGCCATGGAAGCTCAGAAGGAGGCTATCTTGGCTTTGGGGGCCAGTGTTGATAGGGGCTTCCAGAACATCACACGTGTTGACTGTGGTCATATACAAGCTGAACATCGAGGTAATGGAATTCAGAAAGGTGCCAGGATGGTGATGGGGAGTTATGGGTGCAGTCTATGGCACCTTGCACCTGGGGAAGCTTGCCATCTAGGCGAAGCCTAGTACTGTCTCGTCCTGCTTTGTTCTGTCCATGGCGAAAAGATGAAGGTGTTCCTCCTGTGTAGAGAGTCTCGGTGACCTCTCTGATGCAGCAATAGACTCCAAACTGTGATATGTCACTGATGAGGTGTTCCTCCTGATGTAGAGCCTCAGTGACCTCCCTAATACAGTGGTGGATTGACAACTGTGATACGTCACTGATGTCAACATTTGCAGCTTGGAAGAACCCCATGGTATAAAGGTTAAGGGCCATGGTGACCTTGACAGCCACAGACAGTGCTCTCCCTGTCTCCTGATTCGAGCTTGGCTGCAGTAGGAGACATAGCTCAGTGACAGCCTCCTTTGTGAAGCGCAGGTGCCTCAAATTTTACACCTCACTCAAGTTCATGTAGGAGAAGCATCCTGAATACTGCTGTGGATATGGCCTCCTGCACAGCATCCTCCTCCTCTTCCTCTTCTTGCTGCTGCCTTCCTTGCTGCTCCTCCTCCTCCTCCTCCAGCCTCGAAGGTAGCCCTACCAGCCACCCATGACTGCACTCAAACTGTTTATAATGCGAGACAACAAAATCTTCTTCTCAGCAGACATCATTAAGTTTCCAGAGTCAGAAAATACACCAAAAAGTGCCCAAGAGTTAACCAGCAGCCTGAAATAGCAAACCAGTAACTAACCTATAAGTACTGCATGATCCTTTTAAATTATGCTGGCGAAGGGTCCTTGCTGCCTGTTAGCTCCACAAGTTGCTGGGCGAGTTTAGCACATGGAGAGTCAGGCACTGAGGCAGACCAAAATCATAAAAGTGTCCACCAAAAAGCACAATGACCCTAATTTGAATACGTTATTCATTATTTTAAATAGTTCTGGTGTCCAGTCTTGACAACCACGAGAAGCCCGGTCCAATACGGCGGGCAGCGCATTTCTGGTTCAAAATGAGCGCGCACTTCCTTCCCCTCTATATTGGAGGCTCGGCCCGCGTTTAACTCCCAAAAAATGAGCGTGGCGTGATCGAATTTCTAGGCCTTTAACTATTCTTTTCTTTTAAAAATATAGGATTTAAGTTTTGAAAAGAGAAACTCAACTTTTCAGAGCCCCTTAAAATCTAAGGATTTGAATTTTCAAAGTTGGAGAACAGGATGAGGGAATTAACAACTGAAATCCTCGGGCTAGAAATAGGGCAATATAGCACCCATTGTTTTGCCGCTACGCGGCATCTTGAAGTGCCAAGATGGCGCTTTGGCTGCACACGCACGTTTCTAGCATGATATACGCCGGACACCATCTTGGTATAGGTAGTAGTACATGCACAAATACCCAACGACGGTAGCATGTAAAGTAAGGAGAAAATGGATATAAGTGATTTAAAGTGATAGACTCCATTTTGGAATTTAACGCTCAACTCAACGCACAGTCTTAACCACGACCATCTGAACATGTTTTAGAGTGCCTGGAGGACCCCCCACCAGTGCTATTTAAAGGGACTATGCAGGATTTACAGGTTAGTTGCAGGATTATTGCTTCTGGCTGTTGATGCATTTGTAACTGTTTTTGGAGGTCTCCCATACTTGAACACTTGGATGCGGGGACACAGCCTAACATTTAGAGCCAGGATGTACAGGTGTGAAGTTAGGAAATGCTTCTACACACAAAGGGTGGGAGAAGTTTGGAACGCTCTTCTGCAAACTGCAGTTGATTCTAACTCAATTGTGAATTCTAAATCTGAGATTGATAGATTTCTGTGAACCAAGGGTATTAAGGGATATGGGGCTATAAGAACATAAGAAATAGGAGCAGGAGTAGCCATATGGCCCCTCGAGCCTGCTCCGCCATTCCATCTGATCATGGCTGATCTTTGACCTCAACTCCACTTTCCCGCCCGATCTACATATCCCTTGATTCCCCTAGAATCCAAAAATCTATCCATCTCAGCCTTGAATGTATTCAAATACTCAGCATCCACAGCCCTCTGGGATAGAGAATTCCAAAGATTCACAACCCTCTGCATGAAGAAATTCCTTCTCTACTCAGTCTTGAATGGCTGACCCCTTATCCTGCAACTATGTCCCCTTGTTCTAGACTCTCTAGCCAGGGGAAACAATCTCTCAGCATCTACGCTGTCAAACCCCCACCCCCCCCCAATAATCTTATATGTTTCAATGAGATCACCTCTCATTCTTGTAAACTTCTGCACGTCCTGACTCTAAATGTTAGGCTATGTCCCCGCGGCTAAGGCGGGTATATGGAGTTAGGTCACAGGTCCACCATGATCTCACTGAATGGCAGAACAGGCTCGAGGGGCTAAAAGACACTACCACTTGCTGCCTCCTGTTATGCGCCACCTTCTCCTGCAAGAAAACAGGACATGTGTCTGGGTGATGTGCCTGTCATGGTTGAAAAGCTGCCAGTGTGTACGGCCTGTGAGATGTGGTTGGGCAGCTTGCAACAGTGGTAATGTGTAAGGATGAGAGGAAGTATCTGATTGACAGAGTTGAGTACTGATGGAAAGAGTTTGTTGGTATGTGGGTGATGGGGGGTGTAGTGTGTGGAGCAGTGGATGCAGCTTGTGGTGCAGTTGGTGGGAGATGCCACTTGACAGTTGACCTCACTCACCTTGACCACTCGTATCAAAGCATTGATCTTCTTCCTGCACTGCATCCATGTTCATGGTGCTGTGCACCTGGCATTGACTTTATCCCCTACTGCCTCCCACTGCCTTTTGGGCATATGTCTGAAGGGCCTATTGCCCACCACCCCCACCCTGTGTATATAGGATGTCCCTCCTTTTGTCCACCTCTTGTACCAAGGCCTCTAGTGCATCAGCAGAGAATTGGTGCACCCTCTCTCGCAGGCCTAGTACAAACTCAGACTGGCAGTTTGGTGAGGTCTGGCATGCAGATTGGAGGATATGGGATTTAGCAGTGTGCATCCTTTATTCAATGTTTTAACATAACTCAACAGTTTGGTAAACATAGGGACAGGACATGCATCTGTGTTTTAAGTGTGCGATGTCTGATCTCCGTTCAGACTCTGTGTAGACAACAGGCTGTTATTTTTAGCAAATAACAGGTACAGGCTACCTTTAAAAGATTTTAAGAGATGTCTTCCCTTTAAGAGATTGGGGCTTCCCCTGCTGGTGGAAAGTGTGTATTTCCTTGAATCGTCTTGTCAGGCCTAGCTTTTAATGCTGCTGACAGGTAAGTCCTCAGGCCGGACGGATGTCTCGCCCTGCCTGTTCAGGAAGCATCGAGCGTGGGTTAATCACGGATCACGATACCTGTGCCCGGTTTTGGGGGTTAATCAATTTAACTCCCTTAGACTTTTATGCATTCAAAATCGAGAAGGGTTGCTGCAGATGACCATACCCAAAAGCATTCAGACAAGTAAACTTATTTCTGATACCTGGAAATTTAAGTTCTTCAAACCTGACTGCAACTGACCTGTCTATCTTTGGTATATGGTGAATCAATATGGAAAGCTCTGCTTTGAATGTAGCCTCAATTATCTCATTGAGTCAAATAACATGTAGTAAAAGCCACATATTTTACCTGATATTCTTCCAATTCCTGTGGGTCCTGGACATTGTAATCATCCTATCTGTAGTTCCACCTATGACTGCTGCAGTGACCATTCTCACGTAGTGTGTCCCTTCTTCTTCTGACTACTTCCAGGAGAACATCCCTCACCTTTTAATCAAATCTGGCTCTCTGCACTCCATTTCTCAAGAATATTGCTCAGTTAGCATTTGCGCTAGCCCCCTCAATGCTATATCAGCCGTTTAAATAGCTCCACTGACTCTATCATCAAAGTTCTCTTAAGCTGATCTTTCATCTTGTCCAATTTGGCACTGAGAAACTAAGTATGTCCTCAGGGTCCTTCCTGCAGATGGTCATGAAGTTGCCATATGCTCCAGGGTACTTAGCAATTGCACGAATATCTCAGGAACTGCTACATATTGTCCGACAATCCTTGTCAGTTTCTACACATTTTCCAAAGACATCAAGAAAGCTGTTTGCTCATCCAACAACTTCCTTCTGAAAGCTGACTCTGTATGGTAGCAATCCAAAGCCCATGCAGCTCATGAAAGGCATTATGGCCAGCAGTTTCCTGTTCCACCTCCACTTGCTGCACCTTATGCTATGAAGCATACCTTGATGTACATTGTTAGTCAGAGCTGCTTGGGCCTGGTATCTCTTCTTGGGTAACTCCTATAGAAAGAGAAAAGTTACAACAGTGGCAGGAATGAAAACATTCTAACAGATGGAAGCAATCAATGCATTGTGTGCCATGCTGTGGCTATATAAGATATACCGCTGTGTTACTGAGTAAGTGTGTGAACGAGTAAGGGAACAATGAAGCTAATAAAAGGATGCTTGCTGTGCACTTACACCAAGGCACCAACTCTTCCTTCCCCACTCTTTTGGCGGATTTGGGCCCAAGAATTTAGAGGGCACTCTTTTCAAAGCAGGTCAGGTTCAGAGGTTGCTCTTCAGTAGGGGTTTAGTGCTGCCTTCGCCTGAATGCACAAACAAAACATACAGATAAAAGAAAAAGAAAAAAACTGTAAATGGTGGAAATTTGAAATATATATAGAAACTGCCAGAAATATACAGTGGATCTTCCTGTTCTGCTACATCTTAACATCTTAGTTTTTATCCCTTTTCATTTTTTTTTGTGACTGTATATTAGTAAAGACCCATTTTTACACCCTTCTCTCTTTTCTCCGCACCTGTTTCCAATTCCAACTCACTCCTGAAAAATTAACTCATCTGTTCTCTCCACATTGACTCACCTGTTGAGTGTTTCCAGCATTTTCTGACTTTGTTTCACTCCACACAGTTTCCAGCTGAAGCTTTTCTATTGCGTAATTTGCAGGTCATTCATTACTCCCTCTCTCTGACTGTTCTGTTGTTGATTCTCTCCAGCTCCCCTCTTCCTTTTTCTCTCTATTTTTTCCATCTTACTAAAACACCTGTTTAATTTTCAGTTTTCAGTTCTAATGACACACCTGAAATATCAAACCTGTCTTTTCTCCTTACAGATGCTGACTGCCCTGTTATGTATTTCCAACATTTTCTGTTTTTATTTCAAATGTGCAGATGTTGGATTTTCACCTTATGTGAATCCATTATAATCCAGCAGCATGCAACTTCTGGTGACAGTGTTGATTTAGGACACACTTTATAAAATTTAGACAAACTGGTTCAGTGCCACTTATAATGTGTAATCTGCAGTCACTTTGTCTCTGCCATGACCCTATCCAAATCATAGGGATAAGGTCATTGCTTTATTAGGGTTGGGTACTTACACCAAGAAGGGAGTTCAGGGGCATCCACACCCACCTCAGAGTTGCCGAGATCTCAGAACAGCTCCTTGCCATTCCTTGGAGGAGGGGAGAGGGAGGCAACAGCCAGCATGGCTGAAGATTCCAGGATCTACAGCTGCTCTCTCATGGAGGGATCTTAATTCTATTGGCAATGTATGATGTCACCAAAGAGAAGAGGCCTGTATGGCACTCATACCTGCTTTCAGCAGGTGTATATCCCGCTGGTGGATTTCTGGCAGAGCTGGGGAACCCCTCCCCTCCCCACCCCAACCCATGCAGACACAATCCCAAACTGATGTTAGGATGGGGACAGGTGGGCAGAAGAGGCGCCCATGCCCTCTCCATCAAAATTCATCATGGGTGCCATTGAGGGGAGGGAATCTGGTGGAGACCGGTGTCATCCCAATTTCCAGTCCCTCCATTGCCACTATGCCTGGATTCTGCTCTGTGACGAAGCAGAATTTCTGGGCTGTTGTCTCCATACTTTGCATGCTGCCTTGCTGATGGTGCATCATGTGATTGTACCATGTGTATTACAAACCAATACTAATAGTTTGTCCAATCTGGATTGACTTACATTTGCACTCCTAATTCCTGAAAATTTTTCGCACATTTGTCTCACTCTATCTGCCACTTCTATCCAAGCATTTTGCAGCTTTTGGCTTGACAGGAGTGTTACCTGCTGTGCTAAAGATGGGCATGCTTCTTTGCTGCACATCCTTCAGTAAGGTCCCCAAAGCCTCATTGTCAAAAACGGGAACTCCCCCCTCATTTCTTCTCACATCCATGTCTTCAGTTTAAATAGAATTTTTGCTGGCCTCACAAATTTGCCTTCCCTTTAAACACCTTCACAAATTTATCTTTAATTTGACCTTTATCAAGGATGTATTTGATAGAACATTGACCAAAACTACTTTCACACATTCTAACGATCATTGTTAATCGATAACAATTGCGCGTTCTTCCCCATGAACATTCTGTTTCATCTTAAAACGCCATGGAAACCATGTCACAAGGCCAAAATAAAAAGCTGTAAATATTTTTAATCTATATTTCAGCCTTTTGCAAGGACTGTTCAGGACAAAAAAAAAAGCTAACAATACCCAGGAGCTAGCACAATAAATTAATAAATGTGGAGGTAAAAAATAGTATCTGTACTACTGATGGAGTGATGCAGAACTTGACCTCCTATTTGATGGTTGGGTTGCTGCTTCATGGTGTGGAGGCACTTGCAGAGTTCAGGGGGCAAAACCATGGAGACACATATAGATGAGGATGAGGAACATCCCATGTTGGGGATGGGAAGACAGTAATGGTTGGTTCCAAATGAGGTGATAAGGAGGTAGGCTTTTGTGCAGCATAGAATGTAGGGGTCAGCGTATTGAACAAATTGGAGTTTGTGAACAGTGGAATGTGGGAGGCCAGAAAATAGAGCATTCGAGTAGTCTAGTCTGTAGGTGAGCAAGGCACAGATTAGGATATCAGCTGCTGTGGGAGTGAGATATGGATGGAGCTAAACGATGTTATTGAGGTGGACATAGGTGATCTGGGTGATTGCTAGGATTTGGGGTTTGAGGTTCAGCTCAGGGTCAAACCGAACACTGAGGTAATGCACTGCTGGGTTCAGCCTGGGTGAGCATCCAGGAAGAGGGATGGAATCCGAAGCTAAGATGCTGAGAATTTGGTGGCAGCTGAACAGGATGTATTTAGTCTTTAAGACAGCACAGAGGTAAGTAAGGGTAGGGGTAGTGTCGTAAACTCTTTATTTTGTATAAGTTGTACCAATTGAACTGAAAGATTCTAATCATATTCATTGTTCTGTACGTTTCACCTTACTGTGAAATAAAACATTTTATGATTCAAACCTTTGGAGATATTGAAGAAATACACATACAAAAGGCACAGGATTCCCCCTGTCTACTGTCACAACTATTGTTTCAAAAAGGCAGGTTATGCTTGATAAAACTTATAGAATTCTTTGAAGAAATAGCAGTGAGAATAGATAAAAGAAATGCAATGGATGTGGTTAATTTGGATTTTCAAAAATCATTTGATGAGGTACTACATAAGTATTGGAAAATAGCACATGGAATTAAGGAAATGTGGCTACCTGGTTGGAGAGCAAAGGATTGAGGTGAAAGGGAGTTTCTTGAACTGGAAAGATGCAGTGAGAGATGTTCCACAAGGATCTGTGTTTGGATTGCTCTTATTTACTTTATACTGAAATGATCTGGAAATGAGGGAATAATATTGAAATTTGATGATGACAACAAATTGGGGAGGTAAAGCAAATTGTGATGTGAATTCTGAAAGACTGCCGGAGGACATGGATAGATCCTTCACTCTGGTTTCCACCTCGCCCATAGCAGTTATACATATTTAATGATTACAATTAACATCAACTAGGCTTCTTTGTAATGAGTTATTCGCTCAAATTGCTTTTACAAATTGGTTCTAACTGCCATCTTGGATTTCTGACTCAGATGAATATGCAAAACATAAGAAAAGCATTAAATTAAATATTTCACACTAAAATCGTTAAACTTACCCATGAAATCAATCATTCAATGTTGGAAATCTCGACAGGAATTTTCCTGCAGAGGCCTGTGCCAAGGGGTTTCAGTTCTGTTTCAGTCCCAGAGTTGGAATTTTCATCTGTGGCTTGGTTGCTGGGGATTACCAGCACCTTTTCATATTTTTGTGTGTGCGTGTGTGTGTGCGTGTGTGCGCGCGTATGCATGTGTGCATGTATGCACACGGGAGCATGAAAAGATGCTACACAGGAGTTGTAGTTTACATCCTGATGCCGTAGAACTACAAGGCTCAGAGTGCACCACATAAGAACATAAAAAATAGGACCCCTCTAGCCTGCTTCGCCATTCAATAAGATCATGGCTGATCTTTGACCTCAACTCCACTTATCCTCTCAGCATTTACCCTGTCAAGCCCTCTTAGAATCTTATATGTTTCAATGAGATCACCTCTCATTCTTCTAAACTCCAGAGAGTAGAGAACCATTCTACTCAATCTCACCTCATAGGACAACCCTCTCATCCCAGGAATCAATCTAGTGAACCTTCGTTGCAGCTCATTTCACGTAACAACCAAGTAGAAAACAATCTATCAGTTGGGCCTGTGAATTACAGTTCCTGTTGACAAATTTTGAGTGACAGAGAAAGATACATGATGAGAATTACAGTTTCCACTCTGCTCCCATAGAACTAACAAATCCAGCCTGCACTCAGATATACTAGGCTGACACTTCAATGCAATACTGACGGGGTGCTGCATTATCAGAGGTGTAGTCTTTTGCATGAGATGTTAGACTGAAGTCCCACCTGCCTGCTTAGGTGGACATAAATGATCTCTAGGTACTACTCGAAGAAATGCAGGGAGTTCTTCCTGTGACCTGGCCAACATTTATACCTCAAACAACACCACTAAAAAACAAATTAACTGGCCATTGATCTCATCTGCTGCTTTTGCAACTTGCTGTGTGCAAGTTGACTGCCAATAACAGTGACTATACTTCAAAAGTAATTAATTGGTTGTGAAGTGCTTTGAGATTCCCTGAGGACATGAAAGGCCCTATATAAATGCAAATTATTTTTTTTACTATGATATGACAGCCAAGGCAGTAACTTTTCAAAGAACAGCGGTGAAGTGCGAGCGGTGGAAAAAATATTTTATACAATTGAAACGGTCGTATAAAATTCTGAGCTAAAAGTATTGCTTAGAATGTGTTTTTTTTTCTCTCTCTGTCATTGAGGGGACTGATATTCAGACTGGAGCCTGCAAGGGCTGTTTACAAGGCACTTTGATGTTAAACTCTGGGATTGCAGCCGGAGTCAGCCACGTCCAGACTACCTATTGAAGAGTCCAGCCATTGGAGATTTAATGATGGGGGGGGGGGGAAAGAAACCATCTGGATGCAGTGATACAACAATGACAATTTCAGCAAACGCTACAAATCCAGCTTGGGAAGAAAGGGGAGGCAAATGCCTTCTATAATCACACAAATAACGAAGAAAAACATTTTTTGTAAGAAGGGATGCGGGAGGAATAAATTAAGAAAGAAAGAAAGTGTTTGCTTCTTCAACAAATGCTGCAAATCTACCTTGAGAGTTCAGGCAAAAAGTGTGTATTATAAAATAAATATAACTGAGAATAAGAGATTTTGAGAGAGGAGCAAATTATATACATTTTAAACCAGTTTCTAAGGTGATAGGTAAATGGTAGGTAAATAATATTACAAATGTCAGGCCAACATTACAAGTATTGGACCAAACATTGTGGGACGTGTACCAGAGATTTCCCAAGTGAGACTCTTCGCCTGTACTGTGCTTTTGCAAGTTCGGCCCGATTATACACATGACGCCTGTTTCCTTCAGTATCAGTGACATGAGGCATGATTTTAATATGCCGGCGGGATGGCAGTGGTGGGGGAGTCAATGGGAGCACGGGAAACCTGAAAAACAAATCCCTAACTTTCCCCACACGATCGCGACTTAATCGATGGCCCTTAACGTGGCTTCCGGGTTTGCCATCTGAAAGCTGCGCAGCGGGCGGACTGCGCACCCGCATGACCTGCTGTCAGCTGGAGTGTCTATTGAAAGGAACATTGCATCAATTGCTTTTGCTGGACAAAGGAGGAACCAGGCAGAATGGAGCAGCAGAAGGGCAAGCCAGTTCCAAGATTCAGTGACGCCTCACTTGAGGTGCTGCTGGCCGGGGTGAGGAGGAGGAGGGAAATATTTTACCCAGCGGACAGGAGGAAGCGCCCTGCCTCTGCTACCAAGAAGGCCTGGCTTGAGGTGGCAGAGGAGGTCACCAGCAGCAGCAACATCTGCCGCACTTGGGTGCAGTGCAGGAAGCGTTTCAATGACCGAGCTAGGTCAGCAAAGGTCAACACTTACTGATTCTCCTGCATTCTGTGTTGCACATCACAACCACCCACCCCCCCAACTCATTCTGCACTGCCAAGACTACTCCATCACATCACTCCTCACACCCACTTAAAGCTCATCCTCAACTTACCTTCACTTCCTGAGCACTTCCTCACCTCCCCATTTGTGACCCCACCTCTACCACTCACCCCAATCCTCATCCAATGTGATGTCTCTCTCTGATACTCACCCTCTGATGCATGTCTTTCATGGTCAGCCTCACCCAAAGCAAAGCATTCATTGGCAGACCACTTCGCCATCACTCACTCACACATCTGTACTTTCTCCCCTTCCAGGAGAAGAGAGCTCAGAATGCACGGGAGAGGGCGAGGACCGGAGGGAGGCCACAATAAATAGTGGTCCTCACAGAGGCGGAAGAGGAGGCCGTGGAGATCAGCCGCACCGTCGAGTGCCTGTCTGACGCTGAGACTGGCACCCCACAAACGTCTGGTGATACAACTTTAACATTCATCACACACAACGTGAATTGATGTTATTAACGATTGAACACCTCAGTATGTTCATTGCAACATGACATCTGTGATGAATCTTAATATTGCATTCTGTTCTCTTACAGGCTCTTCAACGACCAAAGTGATGGAAGAGACAATTCCTCAGAGGAGCTCCCAGCCTCTGGGGGCACACTGTCACATCTTAGTGAGCCGTCCACCAGCGCAGATACTCACACCTCAGTGGGTCTTAGTAGTCAGTTAGCTGGATTGGCACCTGGTGAGTCACCGCACACAATTGAGACCATAAGGCCATAAGAGACCATAAGAGATAGGAGCCCCTCGATCCTGCTCTGCCATTTAATGAGGTCATGGCTGATCTGATTTTTACCTCAACTCCACTTTCCCGCCCTTTCCCCACATCCTTTGACTCCCTTGCTGATCAAAAATTTGTCTAACTCAGCCTTGAATGTATTCAATGACTCAGCCTCCACAGCTTTTTGGGGTAAAGAATTCCAAAGATTCACGACCCTCTGGAAGAAGAAACTCCACCTCGCTTCCATCTTAAACGGGCGACCCCTTATTCTGGGACTATGCCCCCTAGTTTTAGATTCCCCCAAGAGGGGTAACATCTTCTCAGCATCTACCCTATCGAGTCCCTTCAGAACCTTACATGTTTCAATAAGATCTCCTCTCATTCTTCTAAACTCCAATGAGTATAGACCCAACCTGTTCAATCTTTCCTTATAAGACAACCCTTCCATACCCAGAATCAACCTAGTGAACCTTCTCTGAACTGCCTCCAATGCAAGTAAGGGCACCAGAACTGTACGCAGTACTCCAGGTGTGGTCTCACCAGCACCCTGTACAGTTGTAGCATGACTTCCCTGCTTTTATACTCCATCCCCTGAGAAATAATGGCCAATGTTCTGTTTGCCTTCTGGATTACCTGCTGCACCTGTATGTTGACTTTTTGTGCTTCATGTATGAGGACACCCAGATCCCTCTACCGCAGCATTTTGTAGTATTTCTCCATTCAAATAATATTTTGCTTTTTTATTTTTCCTCCCAAAGTGGATGACTTCACATTTTCCCACATTATATTCCATCTGTCAAATTTTTGCCCATTCGCTTAACCTGTCAATATCCCTTTGCAGACACTTTGTGTCCTCATCGCAACTTGCTTTTCCACCTATCTTTGTATCATCAGCAAATTTGGCCACAAGACACTCTGTTCCTTCATCCAAGTCATTGATATATATTGTAAATAGTTGAGGCCCCAGCACTGAGCCCTGCGGCACCCCACTAATTACAGATTACCATTTTGAAAATGACCCTTTTATCCCGACTCTTTGTTTTCTGTTAGTTAGCCAATCCTCTATCCATGCCTGTATATTACCCCCAACATCATGAGCTCTTATCTTGTGCAGTAATCTTTTATGTGGCACCTTATCGAATGCCTTTTGGAAATCCAAATATACTGCATCCATTGGTTCCCCTTTATCCACCCTGCCCGTTACTTCCTCAAAGAACTCTAATAAATTTATCAGACATGATTTCCCCTTCATAAAACCATGTTGACTCTCCTTGATTGTATTATGAGTCTCCAAATGTCCTGCTACTACTTCCTTAATAATAGATTCTTGCATTTTCCCAATGACAGATGTTAGGCTAACTGGCCTATAGTTACGTGTTTTCCGTCTCACTCCCTTCTTGAATAGGGGTGTTACGTTTGCAGTTTTCCAATCTGCTGGGACCTTTCCAGAATCTAGTGAATTCTGGAAGATTACAACCAATGCATCCACTATCTCTGTAGCCACTTCCTTTAAGACCCTCGGATGCAAACCTTCAGGTCCAGGGGACTTGTCAGCCTTTAGAACCATTAGTTCACCTAGTACTTTTTCTCTAGTGATTGTGATTGTTTTTAGTTCCACCCTCCCCTTTGCCCCTTGATTTTCTACTATTATTGGTATGTTATTAGTGTCTTCTACTGTGAAGACAGATACAAAATATCTGTTCAATTCCTCTGCCATTTCTTTGTTTTCCATTATTAATTCCCCAGTCTCATCCTCTAAGAGACCAATGTTTACTTTAGCTACCCTCTTCCTTTTTATATACTTGTAGAAGATTTTACTGTCAGTTTTTATATTTCTTGCTAGTTTACTCTCATAATTTATTTTCTCCCTCTTTATTCTTTTAGTCATCCTTTGCTGGTTTTTAAAGTTTTCCCAATCTTCAGGCTTACCAGTGATCTTTGCCATGTTGTACGCTTTTACTTTTAACCTGATACCATCCTTGACTTCCTTAGTTAGTCATGGTCGGTTCACCCTTTTTGTGGAGTCTTTCCTCCTCACAGGGATATATTTTTGTTGTGAGTCATAAAATATCTTTTTAAATGTTTGCCACTGCTTATCCACCATCATACCATCTAACCTGTTTACCCAGTCCACTTTTGCCAATTCCGCTCTCATTCCTTTATAATTGCCCTTATTTAAGTTTAATACAGTAGTTTCAGAACTAAGATCCTCACTCTCAAACTGGATGTGAAATTATATCATGTTATGATCACTGCTTCCCAAGGGATCCTTTACTTTGAGATCATTAATTAATCCTGTTTCGTTACCCATTACCAGATCCAAAATGGCCTGTTCCCTGGTTGGTTTCCCGATGTATTGGTCTAAGGAGCAGTCTCTAATACACTCTATGAATTCCTCCTTGGGGTTATTTTTGCCAATTTGATTTGTCCAATCTATGTGAAAGTTAAAATCGCCCATGATTATTGCATTACCTTTTTTACAAGCCCCCCTTATTTCCTGATTTATATTTTGCCCTACATTGTAGCTACAGTTAGGGCCTATATACTACTCCCACCAATGATTTCTTTCCCTTGCTATTTCTTACCTCCACTCAAATTGATTCGACATCTTGACCTTCAGTGAGCACGAGCAGACACTGGTGACAGGGGCAGCTGTGGAGAATCCGCGTCAGTGGGAGCACTCCTCTCCAGGCTCTGCTCAGCTGGACGCAGAGGCTGAACCTGGAGGCCATCCTATAAAAGGAGAATGATCAAGGGACTGCAGCACATTTGCGAGGTCCTGGAACAGGTGCCACGCGCACTTTCCACAATTGCACAGAGGATGGAGGAGTCCAACTCCTGCATTCGTGAATTGGTGACACAGGTATGGGAGGGAATGTGTGCAATGGAGAGAAGGCTAGCCTCCGTTGAGCTTCAAGCACAGCTCGCAAATGAGTCCATTCAGGCCTTGACAACGGCCATGCGGACTTTGGATGCCAACATGTCTGCCGCCTTAAACAGGCAGACAGATACTTTAGAAGTGGCCTTACAAGGCATCATGCATGTCCTCCAAACTGTTCTCCAGCAGGGTGGTAGGAGCGATGAAGCCCTGGCCCAGGAGAGGGATGGTGGCAGCAGGGGACAGGGAAGTGGGAACGCTCCTTAAAGCGCTCCCACGTCTCACCAGTCGCCCCCCTCTCAACCAGTACCTTCAATGCTGCCTCCTCTCCAGGTGGCCGAGTCTGCCACTGCACAGGTGCAGGAGGAGCAGTCTTTGGCCGGGTCCTCAAGGGCTCCAAAACCCAGAGGGCGTAGGCCCAAAGCATCTCAGCAGTCCAGGCATGAACATGAGCAACCTGCCACTACCTCTGCTGCAGCCACAGGGGATGCACCACGTAGAAGTAGTAGGAAGAGAAAGGCTAAGGTTTTGTGATCACTAAGGGTATGCAGAAGGGTGTGTGACAGACTATCACGTTTTTCATTTACATTTGGTTTATGTTAAATTCACATTAAATGTTACCATTCTCACCACTACTGCCACATCTTGCCCATTCTTGAGTGCCTTTTGTGATAGGGCCCTTTCATGTGCTTCATCATGAAATGTGAGACTTGATGCCACCCAGTGGGTGTGTTTACAGTTAGTGTATGTATAGTTGTAGGACTGTTTAGTTGTTTAGTTGTTTTGTGCAGGGGGCGAAGGTTGGTGTTGGCGGTGCTCGTTCCAGATGGTGCCCATGGGTTGCCCATCCTCCTGATCCTGCTTCTCCTCCTCCTCATTGTTGACGGCAGTTGTGGATTGCTGGATGAGGGCACGAGCCGACTATAATTCTACCCACTCTCGCTGGTGCGTATTGAAGCGCTCTCCCAGATCGATCCAGGTGCCAAAATCGCATCTTGAGCAGTCCTATCGCATGTTCAGTGACAGACCTGGTGGTGATGTGACACTCGTTGTATCGACGCTGTGCCTCACCGATGGGGTTTCTCACAGGTGTCATGAGCCACGCCTGTAGGGGGTATCCCTGGACTCCGAGGAGCCAGCCCTTAAGTCTATTTGGTGCATGGAAGAGTGCCGGGATGTTGGATTCCCGCAGAATGAAGGAATCATGGCAGCTGCCAGGGGATCTGGCACACACGTGAAGAAACCTTTTCTGGCGGTTGCAAACGAGCTGCGGGTTTGTGGAGTGTTATCCCTTTCTGTTGATGAACAGTCCTGGCTTGTGTGGAGGAGATCGGATTGCTACATGTGTGCAATCAATTGCACGCTATTCCCATGGGAAGCCAGCCAGAGTGTAGAAACCCACCGCCCTCTCCATCTGACTGATATCATCCATGGGGAAGTTGATCTAGGGGGACACCCTGCAAAACAAACCATCAGTGACCTGCCTTATGCACTTGTGGGCAGATGACTGAGAAACCCCAGCGATGTCATTGGTGGCGCCCTGGAAGGATCTGGAAGCGAAGAAGTTGAGGGCAGTGGTCACTTTAACTGCCAGGGCAATGTGACACCACCAGGCCCATCCAGGACCATCTCTGCATGAAGGAACGCGCAGATGTCTGCGACCACCTAGCGACTCACTCTCAGTCTTCGTAGGCACTGCCCCTCACGGAGGTCCAGGAAGCTGAGCCTCGGTCTGTCGAGGGTAGTGCCTCCTGCGACGTCAGTCCCTCTGTTGTTCCCCTCTCTGCTCTTGTGTAGGTCCCCGTGGCGTCTTGTGGAGTGTAAGTGCCGGGACTGCACGCCGTGCCTGGCGAGGATGGTGATGTTCATCCTCCTCGGATGTACTGGTGAATGCAGCCATTGCGCCCCCCCCAATCCTGACGTCAGTTTGAGGGGGTCCAAAAAGTAGGTAAATATGTGTAAACAGAACAATTCTGAGTGTGTAACAAGAATCCTCAGTTTAAACACAAAGAACTCCCAGCCAAAAGTGTGTCCCCGTCTGTCAAATAGGGATTTAGATGTCCAACGGCTGCAGCCCGCCGACTTTCCCATGGTGCTTCACACAGCACGGGAAACACATTGAGGCAGCGTTGAAATCGTTTCCCTGCATCAATAAAATATAAGTTACAATTCCAATGACTTTAACTACATTAATTGTGGGTTTAAATATCGTCCTGCCAGCTTTAACTGCTGACGGGACTTCCGGCTTCCTGAAGCACATGCACCCAGATGGGTCTGGGTCATACGCGTTTTTCAGCAGGTTGGAGCTGGGATTCCTTCCCGCTCTGGAAATCTCCGATTTTGTTTGCTCCCGCCCTCCAACGCACCCAGACTTTGAAGATAAAATCATGGCCATGCATGATATTGTTCTCATATTAAATGTGACATCAGTAAATTTGATGTATTTCAGTAATTGCTGCTGCCATTGGATTATAGTGAGCCTCAGAAACCGGACTACCTGTGAGCAATGACATGGGAGATCCACCAAAATAAATAAATACAAACATTCACAAATAAAATAGAGCTAAAAGGGTTAAATTATTCTGACAGGTTGCATAGGCTATGCTTGTATTGCCTTGAGTATAGATGATTATGGGGTGATCTAATTGAAGTGTTTAAGATGATTAAATGATTTAATAGGGTAGATAGAGAGAAACTATTTCCTCTGGTGGGAGAGTCCAGAATAAGGGGGCATCATCTTAACTTTAAAGTTAGGCTGTTCAGGGGTGATGTCAGAAAGAACTTCTTCACACAAAGGGTAGTGGAAATCTGGAACTCTCTCCCCCAAAAAGCTATTGAGGCTGAGGATCAATTGAAAATTTCAAAACTGAGATTGGTAGATTTTTGATAGGTAAAGGTATTAAGGGTTATGGAACCAAGGTGGATAGATGGAATTAAGATACAGATCAGCCATGATCCAATTGAATGGCGGAACAGGCTCGAGGGGATGAAATGCTACTCCTGTTGCTATAGTCCTATGTTCCGAGCAAAAATGCTTTTCATGTATAAACACAGAAAATGTTGGAAACACTCAGCAGATCGGGCAGCGTCTGTGAGAGAGAAACAGCGTTAATGTTTCAGGCCGGTGACCTTTCATTGGAACAGCTGATGAGAGGTCACTGACCTGAGATGTTGGTCCTGGTATTAACGGGGGGGCTGTGGGGAGGGTGCGGGGGAGCCCGATAACGGGAGATGCACCCGGCAAGGCCAGAGACGTTGGAGGCCCTGATGATCTTAATGGCAGGGCCTTGTTGAAATAAAATAATGCAGGCTCCCACCCAACACCTGGCCTGACATTGACAGCCTGGCCAGCGAGCAGGAGCAGGTATTTGCGGCAGGAGGGGCATAGATAAGGTAGATAGTCAAAATTTTTTCCCAAAGGTAGGGGAGTCTATAACGAGGGGACTTAGATTTAAGGTGAGAGGGGAGAGATACAAAAGGGTCCAGAGGGGCAATTTTTTCACTCAAAGGGTGGTGAGTGTCTGGAACGAGCTGCCAGAGGCAGTAGTAGAGGCGGGTACAATTTTGTCTTTTAAAAAGCATTTGGACAGTTACATGGGTAAGATGGGTATAGAGGGATATGGGCCAAGTGCAGGCAATTGGGACTAGCTTAGTGGTATAAACTGGGCGACATGGACATGTTGGGCCGAAGGGCCTGTTTCCATGTTGTAACTTCTATGATTCTATGATTCTATGAGGGCGCAACCGAAAACCCACGGAAATGGTCCCCAGCAGTTAGTGGGGGGGGGGGTCTGGCTGTGATTGGGGGAGAGGGAGGGTCTGTACATGATCGGGGGAGAGGGGAGGGTCTGTACACGATTAAAGGCAGAGGGACGGTCTGTACACGATCGGGAGAGAGGGAGGGTCTGTACACGATCGGGAGAGAGGGGAGGATCTGTACACGATCGGGGGAGGGGGAGGGTCTGTACACGATCAAGGCAGAGGGAGGGTCTGTACACGATCGGGAGAGAGGGGAGGATCTGTACACGATCGGGAGAGAGGGGAGGATCTGTACACAATCGGGGGAGGGGGAGGGTCTGTACACGATCGGGAGAGAGGGGAGGATCTGTACACGATCGGGAGAGAGGGGAGGATCTGTGCACGATCAAGGCAGAGGGAGGGTCTGTACACGATCGGGAGAGAGGGAGGGTCTGAACACAATCGGGGGAGAGGGAGGGTCTGTACACGATGGGGGGAGAGGGAGGATCTGTACACGATCGGGGGAGGGGGAGGGTCTGTACACGATCAAGGCAGAGGGAGGGTCTGTACACGATCGGGAGAGAGGGAGGGTCTGAACACAATCGGGGGAGAGGGAGGGTCTGTACACGATGGGGGGAGAGGGAGGGTCTGTACACGATGGGGGGAGAGGGAGGGTCTGAACACAATCGGGGGAGAGGGAGGGTCTGTACACGATGGGGGGAGAGGGAGGGTCTGTACACGATCGGGGGAGAGGGCGGGTCTGTACACAATCGGGGGAGAGGGCGGGTCTGTACACGATCGGGAGAGAGGGAGGGTCTGAACACAATCGGGGGAGAGGGAGGGTCTGTACACGATGGGGGGAGAGGGAGGGTCTGTACACGATGGGGGGAGAGGGAGGGTCTGTGCACGATGGGGGGAGAGGGAGGGTCTGTACACGATGGGGGGAGAGGGAGGGTCTGTACACGATCGGGGGAGAGGGAGGGTCTGTACACGATCGGGGGAGAGGGAGGGTCTGTGCACAATCGGGGGAGAGGGAGGGTCTCTACATGATCAGAGGAGATGGAGGCACAGTATGTGATCGGGAGGAGATGGGTTGTAGCCTGGTGCAAGGGAGGAACAAGATTTCCTTGTGTGGTCCGGAAAAGCCTCCTGGCCCACAAGGAAACTTGAAAAAAATATTTTAAAGCTTATGTTGTGTGCCTCTTCTGGCCCAGGATCCAGCTCCCGGCATGTTTTGCCTGACGTGGAAGCTGACACTGACCCCACCCCCTCGCCCATTCCCCTCCCCCACCCTCTCGCCCATTCCCCTCCCCCTCTGCCGCCCACTTAGGCCTCAGCTTGAAACTGCAGATCAGGTCCTGATGACATCATCAGACCCAATCTGCATATTTAAATTAAGACCCCATTTCCTTCCTGCTCAAAAGAGCAGGTTAATACAGGGACACAGCGGGAATGAAGTGGATTCAGAGGAGGAAAGTGATTCCCATTATTTTAACTGCATCTGTCCAGCTTCCGGCAGGTGGAGAAAGTTAAAATCGGACCCATTTACTCTGTTTCTCTCTCCCCAGATGCTGCCTAACCTGCTGAGTGTTTCCAGCATTTTTTGTTTTTATTACAGATTTCCAGCATCCGCATTATTTCGCTTTTGCTTTTGATGTATGTATGCTTTTTCTAGGACTCTATCTAGCCATTTTTTCACTTGGATTAAGAGGAGTATAAACAAAGTGATCTGCTGTCACTACTGTTTGGAGTGTAACACCAATGGGAGCATAGGTTAGAAATGGCTTCCTAGATAAGAACACCTTCCTCCCACTGGTTTTATTGTTTCAAAAAGTTAATTGTGCCCGCGGTCATTTTCCAAAGTATTTTAGAATGTTTTTCTTTGCTGCAATGGGAGTACGATGACTTTTCCAATTTAATTTGGAAGGATCCTTTAGGAAGGATGCAAAGGCCTCAGAGAGGGATTTCAATTACGTGGATAAACTGGAGAAGGTGGGGTTGTTCTCCTTAGAGCAGAGAAGGTTGAGAGGAGATTTGGTAGAAGTGTTCAAAATTATGAAGGGTTTGGATAAAGTAAACAAAGAGAAACTTCCGATTGGCGGAGGGTTGAGAACCAGAAGACACACACTTAAAGTGATTGGCAAAAGAATCAAAGGCGACGTGAGGAAAAGCTTTTTCACACAGTGAGTAGTTATGATCTGGAATGTGCTGCCTGAAAGGGTGGTGGAAGCAGATTCAATCGTGGCTTTCAAAAAGGAATTGGATAAATACTTGAAGGGAAAAAAATTTGCACGGCTACGAGGAAAGAGCGGAGGAATGGGACTAACTGGATTGCTCTTACAAAGAGCCGGCACGGGCTCGATGGGCCGAATGGCCTCCTTCTGTGATGTAAACATTCTATGATTCTAATTATTCTTTTCAACTGCCATGTTAAGAGCAGTCCTCCATTCATGTTTGGAATGCAATTACTTTTAGTTAGTCTCATATACGCTCAATATATCATAGCTACTAAAAGGGGAATAACATCTAAGGGGAATTCACTTTGCACTTGATTCGTTTTCACCCCAGCACAGCCCTCTGCATACTCACCATGTTAGCTTTGAAACATTGGGATCAGCACTATGGGGAAGTGAAGGGGAACATCTTGGCTGCTGTTGATAGTGTAACTCTTCCTCTCCCATTCAGATTTCAAAATCGATTTGCGCTCTCGCATAAGAGTCATACTTAGTCTTACTTCAAATATAAGTATAAATCTGTTTTCAGAAACTACTGATCTTATTAACTGAATTGCCTGACCCCTGCCCTCCCCTGCAAAGCAAAGATAACCTTTTCCTCAGAGCAGTACAAAGTGAAAACATTATTATTGAGCCGTAGAAAACAGATTCCATCTGTCTGTGCACAGCAGGCGATAACATATCTCAGTTAGTTCATTTAAATCAGGCTACACAGCACAATCTTAAACAGTCCCCGCCGCTTATAGCAGGCGTGTTGGTGCTAATGCGATTTTCCCACTATCCACGTTAGATGGTTTAAAGGGGTAGCGCCATTACTATTCAACAAGACGGTAGCAAATCAATATTGAATAAACTAAACAAGACTAAGCAGTGTAACTAGTTCCATTTAAACCAAGGGAGGCTATACTGAGAAGTCAAAGGAGGAGAGTCGGAGAGGAGGGGAGAATCAAAAAATTAGGAGGATGTCAGAATGGGTTGGAGGCTAAAGGAAGTAAGTGCACTATTGGAACAAGTGAGACAAGTACTTTAAGAAGGGAGAAGAGGGGAAGGGGAGGGGAGGGAGATGTGGAGAGGGATCAGCCAGAAGTTAGGGGGAAGAGGACGGGATGGAGAAGCCTGGAGGGGTAAAGTGTGCGGCGGGTGAGAGATGGGATGAGGACAGGGAAAGAGGGAGAAGATGGGGATGAGGAAAAGGATGCGGAGGAGCAAGCGGATAGAGGGAAAAGGATGGGGAAGGGGGACATGTCAGGGGATGGGAAGAGGTTGAGGGAGAGGGGGACAGAGGGGGAAGAGGACAGACAGAGGTCAGGGGAGAGGACAGAGGAGGGGGCGAGGGAAAGGAGGAAAAGGATGGAATAATCGAAAATAAAAATGGAACTGAGAAAAATAAACTAAATGATAAACTAAATTAAGTTGATTCATGAATTTTAATCAGCCTTATACAGAATGGAGAGAAACAGCATAAAATAAATAAATTAAAGAAAATTGGCAATAGTCAGGATAAGTGCGTTAAATCAGCTAAGCAGAAAGTTGACACAATTAATTAAAAGTGTGGGGTTAATAAATTGAAAAGGCCCTTACACATGAGCCAAGAAGTTAATTAAAGATTGGGACTTTACTGGGGAAAATTAATTAAAGATCGGGGTTTCACTGGAGAAGACCAATGAGAGGGGTAAGCAGCTGGAATGATCAACCGAGGGCAGCTAAACAGCCAGCAGGGGAAGGCAGAATGGCCCAGCAGCTGGGGCAGGTATTTAACAAACACTGGGGGCAGGGAGACAGCGCAGCAGTGGCAAGACTGCTGTTAAACAGAAGGGGCAGGCATGCATAGCAGACACCAGGAGCAGAAACATGAAAACACAGGTTTCCGTGGGCCCCGAGGGGAGTACAATGGACTTGTCTTTTCTTACCAGCCCTACGAAGTCTGCTATTTTCTGGGAAATACACTGAGATGAATGTTAATACGGAATTTAGAATTAATACGAAGGGTTTGAGTTCAGTTGATCGAGAGTCACGTAACATAAAGTTGATTAGTGTTATACTCATAACGCCACCTACAGGTGCAAAACTATGTTGCAATAATTCACTGTTTTAATATCTAACTATTTGATATCCTGTCGCATTGCACACTGGGATCCAAGACCAAGGTACTTTTCAGGAAAGGAGGGGAGACAGGAGATGAGAGGAGAAAAGATATAGGAAGAAGTGAGGAGGGGAAAGGAGAGGAGACGGGTGAGAGGAGAGAAGTGATGGGAAGAGGGGAGGGAGAGGAGGGTGAGAGAAGAGGAGGGAAGAGAGACAGGAGAGGGGAAGAGTTGAGAGTGGAGGGAAGTGGAAGGGAATGGCAGAGAGGGAGCGAGATGGGGAAAGGGGAAAGATCAGGGAGTGGAACTGCAGAAGAGGAGGAGAGGAGAGGAACAGGGCAGAACACATGGGGAAAGGAAGGGCAGTAAATGGGAGAGAGGTGGGCAGGAAGGGAGCAAGGGAGAGGATGCGCATGGTGAGGGAGGCTAGGGATGAGGTGGCGGGGAGAAAAGGAGTGGCAAGAGGAGGAGGGGAGGGATGGAGGAGAGGGGAGAGAAGTAGTGATGGGGGGAGGACAGAGGAGAGGAGGGGAGAGTAAGAGGGGAGGGAAAAAAGGGGGGGAGGGAAGAAGGAAGGGGCAAAAAGAGGGGGAAGGAGCAAGGGAGATTTTGCATCAATGGGGATGAAGGAGTGCTCTGCATGGGGACACAGGGAGCTAACTTAGTCAGTGTGAGTTTGGTGGTTGGTGGTGGCAGGTTGGTGGGGGGGGACAAGGGATTAAGAGGCATCTGTTTCCTGCTTTCCTGGGAAGAACAAACACAATTTTAGGCTTCTGATTTAAGCCGCAGCTTGGGGAGGTATGCCGATAACTGATTTGTGCTACATCTTGGGGGTGGGAGGGGGAGTCAACAATTTTTGGCTACAATGGCCTCTGTGAGGGGGGAGTCCTAATCCATGAATTGAGCCTCAGGGTGGTGGGGATGCCAGCCGCCGATTTGAGTTCCAGCGGGAGGGGGTCTCTCTGCCCACCAAGTTGTACTTTGAGTCTCAGCGGTAGTTTCTGCCTCAGAATTGGGATGCGGCAGACGACGATTTGAGGTCTGCATTGAGGGTCCCGAATGCCAATTAATGCTTCTTTTGAGTGGGGGTGGGGATGGGGGTGGAGGGGGGGGGAACTACTGATTAATTATTCACTGGGAGAGGACATTGTGTCGGACACCTTAGCGAGTGTTTCTTCTACATTCCATGAAAGTTACAAGATTTTGGGTAGTTTGCTCATTTTTGAGCCTGATCTTTTGAAGCCCCTTTTGTTGCAGAATTCACATTGCTATCTCTTCTTGAGGCTTCTGGTGGTTGTGGGTAACTTTGAGCTCATTCATGTAATGAATTTTACCATTGTTTTTTGAATTCTAACATTTTTTTTTTACGTTTCTCATTTTTTACAGAACCTTTTCCATATTTTCCCTCTTACATGGGTCCAAAGGTGAGTTTTCAATTCTTTCCTTAGCTGGCCATGTCACATAATGTTATGCCATGTAACGTTATGCTCACAGTGCCACCTAAAGGTTTAATATCTTTGGAATGTTCCCACCGCACAGCATTTTTAATACATAATAGATATTGTTCATTTCAAAGTTATTAAAAAACAGTATTCTTTATAATATCATGGAAGATATGCTAGTAAATATATTTATATCATATTGAAAATCTTGCAGAAGGCATGTGCTCTATTGAAAACTGCTATGTAACTATTAGCTGTCATGGCAGTAAGCAGTGCTGTAATATGGCTTCCCCACAAATCACTCAAAATATTTTTCAAAAGCTTTGTCTACCTTTTTCCTCGGTATCTGAAATTTATAATTTCCATAATTTTTTTTTAAAATTACATATTACACAATAACATGATATAATTAAGCAATTGATTTTTCTTTTGTCTTTTAATGCCTTCATTAAAGTTTTTACTCCAAGGCCTTAGTCTCTGTCAAAAGCCTATGTATTTTTACCTCACAACAGTTGTGTTGAACTTTCAATCATACTAGTGCAGTCTGAACAAGGTCCTCGTATGCAATCTGTGCATTCTGAGCATGTGCACCTTGAATAATTTCCCAGTAGGCAATCTGTATATTAACAGGATTTGAAGGGCAGAAGGATCTCTTTATCCTGTGAAGCTTAGAAACTATGCTCGCTTTTTCCAAAAAGACTTTGAAAATAACCGGAGGCAGAATTCTCAAAGTTTGCATTTCAAATAAGGTTGCCATGCATCGTCCGGATGGATTGCATCCATGCATATTAAAAGAAGTCAGCGAAGAGATATTAGATGCACTATTACATGTATATAAAAATTCATTAGAAAAGGGAATAGTGTCAGGGGACTGGCGGACAGCTAATTTTATTCCTATACATAAAAAGGGAAATAGAACAAGTCCAGGGAATTATGGACCAGTTAGCTTAACGTCGGTGGTGGAAAAGATAATGGAATCTTTACTCAAAGATGTAATAGAAAAACATCTAGAGAATGAAAATATAATAAAGCCAGCACGGATTTCAGAAGGGAAAGTCATGTTTGACCAACCTTATTAAATTCTTTGAAGAAGCAACAGAAAGAGTAGACAAGGGTAATGTAGTAGATGTAATATATTTAGATTTTCAAAGACCTTCGATAAGGTCCACATTGTAGAATCATGACTAAGGTCAGATCATGTGGAGTCAGGGGACAGGTAGCAGAATGGATAGCAAACTGGCTACAAAACAGTAAACAGAGAGTAGGGGTTAAGGGTAGCTACTCTGACTGGCAAAAGGTGTGAAGTGGTGTTCCACAAGGATCGGTGCTGGGACCACTGTTGTTCACAATTTACATTAACGATTTGGACTCAGGAATCGGAAGTACAATTTCAAAATTTGTGGACACCTCAAAATTGGAGGGTATAGTGAATACAAAGGAAGAATGCGTCAAAATGGAAGAAGACATAAATAAACTTGCAGAATGGGCGTGTAAATGGCAAATGAATTTCAATATAGATAAATGTGATGTGGTACATTTTGGTAGGAAGAATAAGGGGGCCACATATTGCTTGGATAATAAGGCTTAAATTTTAAACCCCAAGAACGGGAGGGTTGGGGGCGGATGGGGAGTAAAAATACTTTTGTTTTCAGAGCGGGACGGCATCCCGGCTCCAACACGTCTGCTTCTGGGTTTAACCCAGGAAGGTTTGTCTGCGTGTGGAAAGCAGACACCAGGAAGCCCCGCCCCCATTTAAAGTTGGTGGGCCGATACTGAAAAGAGCAATGTACCTCATTGGGATTCTTGAGGTACTTAATAGTTTGTGTATTGGAAAATTAAAATTAATTTAACCTTATCTGTTCGGGTTTCTCATCGCTTCCAATTCACGTCAGATGAAAGCAGGTGGGAAGGACGGGATCCATGAGGTGAGTGCCTTTATTGCATTGCTTGTGGGCCCGAAGGTGCAGGAATGCTTCATCCAGGCCCAACAAGCTCACCTGGCCGACAGGACCCCCTGCGATTAGCCGGCCCCCCTCCGATGATGCACCTCCCCCACTCGATGGTGGACCCCCACCGACCTCCAACTCTTCACCCAACCTCCAGCGACGTCCTATTTTCTTCCCAGCCCCCGATCTCTTCCTCAGCCTCCTAATCTTCTTCTCAGCCTCCTCATCTTTTACTCAGCCTCCCCACCCCCCCATCTCTTTCCCAGCCCCCCCGATCTCTTCCTCAGCACCCCCCGATCTTCTCCCCACCCCCCCACCCCCGATCTTCTGACCGGCCTATGATCCCTCCCTCCCTCCCTCTGATCCTCAGCTGCAGCCTGCTATAGCAGGCCTTTCTGCCCGACAGTCAGCCAGCCTGTCAATCAGGCTGGCTGCCGGGCGTGAATCCCGGAAGTGCAATTTATGGGCCCCATTAAGGTTTTGCGTCCTGTTATCACGTCCTTTATAATAGCATTTTCCCCACTAGTGATGTTAGGCTAACCGGTCTGTAGTTCCCTGTTTTCTCTCTCCCTCCTTTTTTAAATAGTGGGGCTACATTTGCCACCCTCCAATCTGCAGGAACTGTTCCATAATCTATAGAATTTTGGAAGATGATCACCAATGCATCCACTATTTCCATGGCTACCTCTTTTAGTACTCTGGGATGCAGATTATCAGGCCCTGGGGATTTATCAGCTTTCAGTCCAGTTTGATAGGGTAGACAAAGAGAAAATGTTTCCACTTGTGGGGGAATCCAAAACTAGGGGTCATAAATATAAGATAGTCACTAATAAATTCAATAGGGAATTCAGGTGAAACTTCTTTTCCCAAAGAATGGTAAGAATATGGAACACGCTACCACAAGGTGTAGTTGATGCATTTAAGGGGAAGCTGGATAAGCACACGAGGGAGAAAGGAATAGAAGGGTATGCTGACAGAGTTAGATGAAGTAGGGAGGGAGGAGGCTCGTGAGGAGCAAGAACATAGGCATGGACCAGCTGGGCCGAATGGCCTGTTTCTGTGCAGTAAACTTGATGTAACTCAATGTAAATGTATTAACAGGTGACAACAGATGTGAACAAGAAGATGGTTTATTTGTTGATTGTTAGAAAAAAAACAAAATTAATGACCCTGAAAATCCACAAGCTTTCCTCTAACCAGCTCTTCCTGTTCCACAACCCAGAAAGATGCTCCTGAGGCTTCTTAGTGTGATCTGTGATCCTAATCCCCAACTTGTGCTTGAATCCTTGGGAGACCAATTTTCCCCGACTTGAATCCAGTAGGTTTATTTCTGTCTTGCTTTCTTTTCTTTAAAAAAATCATATTCTGCTGCTTCTTTTAAAATTATCTCTGTTCTGCTACTTATTTTAAATAGCCCCAGTCATTTTTCAAAATACCTCTGGTCCTTCTCCCTTTTTATCAATTGCATTTTCTTCTTTGTTTATTTGGCACAAATAACCATGATTGTTCTGTATTCCAAAAGCAAGCCTGGCTGCCTGCTTCCAGAGTAGAATTGGGGAACGTCTTTTTAAAAGTATTTCTTTAAAGTAGGAGATGGTTTTAAAGATCATAACATTTTTTTCACTTAATTAATTAATTCATCGCACTGCTGAAGGGAAGGCTGACTCCAGAGAAATTTAAATAATTCATTCATTCACGATTGCAACTACAATCCTGGTTGCCATCACAGTGAAGAATTGGTGAATGTATTTTAGGAAGTCTTCTTGTAGAATTTACACCAGTGGGATAGTTCCATAAGTAGCTTTTAAAATATACTTATTTATTTTAATTAATTAAATAAATAGTCTCAATCCAGTTCTGATTGAGCACAAACCTGTCCCTAATTAGTCTGCCCAGTAATTGTCAAACTCATTCAGAGATGCCCATAGGATAGCTGATGTGGGAAATGGAAAAAATGTCACTCTTTTTAAGTAGTTGGGGCTATAGCACATTGTTGGGGCAGAGTACAGGGGGCTTTACTGCGTACCTATGCTCTACATATACCTGTGCTGAACCTGACCTTAATCAAGGAGTGCTTGATACTGGCACTGGAAGGGGTGAATTTCTACAGGGGTACTCCTGCTTGTCCATTGTATCTTTGGCACAAGAACCGTGGAAACCCTGGAAAAATGGTATAAACGTTTCCACCATTGTCTTCTAGTTTCTGCTTAGCATTTCTTTGCTGGCAAATCCAGTAATTTCTTTTTTAAAGGGATTTATAATGCTCTGTTATACATTTGCAGCATAAGTGCTTTAATTAACAAATTAAGGTCTCTTGGGTGAACCTTGTGGGGAGAGAGAACGCCTTTGGGGTCAACCTGAGGAGACATGGTCGGCTAAAGTAGAGAGACAGATATAGGAGGGTCAACCAGAGAAGAGGAATAGGCGGGTGTCTTAATTTGGGGGTTTTTACATTATATAGTCTCTTAGCTTCATCTGTAAATCGGCCTCACGTCCTCTCGGATCTGGAGTGTACCCTTTTCTGCCCAATATCTAGTTAGCTGGACTAGATTGTAACAGAAAACCCTTACTCTGTATACCCACTACTGAAATATGATGTATCACCACGTGAATTCTCTTTATTTTACAGAAGAGTATTCTTCCAAGACCAGGCATTGGCCTTGGCCTAATAACTTTTTTACATAAAATACATTAAATGAACATTATACACTTTTTACAGTGGGAGTAATCTATTTTACTAAGCTCCTCGACATGATAAATAATAAAGACACAACTTGCAATCTAGCTGTGGTTAAGATTTTTAAAATGCAGACAGCTGCTTGCTGTTGTGCAATCGCAGACCAATCATATCTGAGAAAGACAAAGGGGGTAATTTTAACCTCCAAAAATGGGTGGGTTGGGGGCAGGTGGGCAGTAAAAATCTTTGATTTTTGGAGCGAGACCACATCTTGGTGACAACACGCCCATTTCCAGGTTTAACCCAGGCGCAAATGCTACAGAAACCCATAAGTCCCGTCCCCACTTAAAGCCAGCAGGCTGATACTTAAAGGGACAATGCACCTCAATGTGATAGTTGAGGCACTTAATTATTTGTGTATTAGAAATATCAAACAAATTTAACCTTACCTGTTTGAGTTTCCCATCGCTTCTGAGTCACGTCAGGTGAAAGCAGGTGGGAAGGGGACTCATCCATGAGATGAGTGCCTTTATTGCACTGCTTGTGGGCCTGGAGGAGCAAGAGTGCTTCATCCAGGCCCGATAAGCTCACCTGGCACGATAGGACCCCCACAATTGGCTGACCCAACCCCCACCCCCCAAAGTGCCTCCCCAGCCGATGCTGGACCCCCCAGATGCTGGACCCCACACCCCCAATCTTCTCCAAGGCCCACCCAATGTTGTCCACATCTCCCCACCTCCCCCCACCCCTCCAACTTCTTCCGAGGCCCACACTCTCTCTCCCCCTCCGATTCGCGGCTCCTTTCACTTCTAACAAGCAGCCAGCCTGTCAATCTGGCTGCCTGACGTGTGGGAAACCCGGAAGCACAAACACTTACCTTCAATTGAGTTATGATCGCAGATTGCTATGCGCTTATTTGGTTTCTGGGTTCCCCACGTGAATATCTATAGACGCACTGGGTTCCCGGCTCCAAGCTAAAATCATGCCCAAACACTGTGAATTGTTCCCTTTTAGCCTGTGCGTAGACAACGTGGCTTTCATAATTCAATTAGCCCAGAATAGAAATTTCACTAATATTGATTGAAGACAAAAGAGATCATCAATATTGATGGCTTAAGATGTTTATCAGTGATGTGACCATTTCAACTAATGGATTCCATTTTTCACAATTACAGTCCTTCACAAAAGTAAGCATTGTTGTAGAATAGTGCTGTTATGATTTTTCTCCTCCTTCCCTGCCCCCCCCAGAAACTTTGGATGACATAGATTTAATAATTTACAAGCTGATCATAGCAGTACAGAAATATTACAAGTTTAAAAAAAGTCAACTCAGGCAAAATCCAATTTGCCACAGTGCCTCAGCCATAGAGTGAGAGATTAGAAACATAGAAACATAGAAAATAGGAGCAGGAGTAGGCCATTCGGCCATTTGGCCCTTCGAGCCTGCTCCTCCATTCAATAAGATCATGGCTGATCCTCTATCTCAATACCATATTCCCGCTCTCTCCCCATACCCCTTGATGCCTTTTGTGTCTAGAAATCTATCTGTCTCCTTCTTAAATATAGGTTGGAGGGGATTAGTCAGAGCATGATAATCAATTGGAGATGGGGAATAAAGAGGGTAAAGCAGTGAGGAGCACCACACAGACAGGGGGGGATATGGATGAGTCAGGGATAATAAGTACATGAGGTGGGGTGAAGGGGATATAGAAGTTAGAGAATACTGCAAACGAGACAAGGTGAAAGTGAGTCCTTGGAGGGGTTGGGTGGCTACGGGATAGGGAGGAGATGGGAGCAAGGGAGTAACAAACAACATATCATCAGACTTCCCATGAGCAATGCCATGGGAGATTTATTCGTATTAATGACAATGAAATTGTTATTGCATTAAACATAGAATTTAAAACATACTGTACATACATAATTCATAAAGATTTCTCAGAGATATAATTAATACACATTCTTTAGAAACACAATCAATAAATTAATCTAACATCATTTCCATTCCTCTCAACTAATTACATCGTGTCCTGGCAGGCATTGAACTATTTACTCAGGTGCAGCGTAATCTCCTCATAATATTTCACAAATAGAAAATACACTCCTACTGCGGCCTAATGACCTGGCAATTTTTGAGGTGCTCATCTATACACACCTATGATTAAATTGATGGGATTCTCACTGTGTTAATATCAAGGCTATTTAATAGAATTAATATAGCACAGGAAATTTATAGCAAATAAAAGTAGTATTATTAATATATATACACTGTACAATGTGGCGTATGTCCTTAATTATGTTCTTATTTAATATGGGTTATAACATTTACAAATATTATCTATTATATATAATTAATAGTGCATATACCAAACTAAATTACTGTTATTAATAGGCTTTACATTTAAAACAATATCCATAAAATATATATTAAATTCAGGTATTTTCATTAAGTACATTACATCTATAAAAAGACCAACAACAACAACTTGCATTTATATAGCGCCATTAACGTAGTAAAATATCCCAAGGTGCTTCATAGGAACGTTATCAAACAAAATTTGACACTGAGCCACATAAGGACAGGTGACCAAAAGCTTGGTCAAAGAGGTAGGTTTTAAGGAGTGTTTTAAAGGAGGAGAGAGAGAGGTAGAAAGGTAAAGAGGCGGATAGGTTTAGGGAGGGAATTCCAGAGCTTAGGGCCTAGGCAGCTGAAGGCATGGCTGCCAATGATGGAGCAATTAAATTTGGAGATGTGCAAGAGGCAAGAATTGGAGGAGCGCAGAGATCACGGAGGGTTGTAGAGCTGGAGGAGGTTATAGATAGGGAGGGGTGAGGCCATGTAGGGATTTGAAAACAAGGATGAGAATTTTAAAATTGAGGCATTCCCGGACCGGGAGCCAATGTAGGTGAGCGAGCACAGGGATGTTGGGAGAACGGGACTTGGTGCGAGTTAGGATATGGGCAGCAGAGTTTTGGATGAGCTCAAGTTTATGGAGGGTGAAAGATGGGAGTCCAGCCAAGAGAGTACTGGAATAGTCCAGTCTGCAGGTAACAAAGGCATGGATGAGGGTTTCAGCAGCAGATGAGCTGAGGCAGGGGCAGAGGCACGCGATGTTATGGAGGTGGAAGTAGACGGTCTTGGTGATGGAGCGGATATGTGGTCGGACGCTCATCTCAGGGTCAAATAGGATGTCAAGGTTGCGAACGGTCTGGTTCAGCCTCAGACAGTGGTCAGGGAGAGGGATGGGGCTGGTGGCTAGGGAACGGAGTTTGTGGTGGGGCCAAAAACAATGGCTTCGCTCTTCCCAATATTTTGTTGGAGGAAATTTTTGCACATCCAGTACTGGATGTCGGACAAGCAAGATGACAAATGAGAGACAGTGGAGAGGTCGAGGGAAGTGGTTGTGAGGTAGAGCTGGGTGTCGTCAGCGTACATGTGGAATCTGACGTCATGTTTTTGGATGATGTTGCCGAGGGGCAGCGTGTAGATGAGAAATAGGAGGGGGCCAACGATAGATCCTTGGGGGACTCCAGAGGTAACTGTGTGGGAGCGGGAAAAGAAGCCATTGGAGGTGATTCTCTGGCTACGACTGGATAGATAAGAATGGAACCAGGCGAGCGCAGTCCCACCCAGCTGGACAATGGAGGAGAGGCATTGGAGGAGGATGGCATGGTCAACCGTGTCAAAGGCTGCGGACAGGTCGAGAAGGATGAGAAGGGATAGTTTACCATGGTCACAGTCACATAGGATGTCATTTGTGACTTTGATAAGGGCCGTTTCAGTACTGTGGCAGGGGCAGAAACCTGATTGGAGGGATTCAAATATGGAGTTGTGGGAAAGATGGGCATGGATTTGGAAGATGACAACACGTTCAAGGACTTTGGAGAGGAAAGGGAGGTTGGAGATGGGGTGGTAGTTTGCCAGGACAGAGGGGTCAAGGGTGGGCTTTTTGAGGAGGGGGGTGATGATGGCAGATTTGGAGGGGGACAGTAACTGAGGAGAGGGAACCATTAACACTATCAGCTAACATGGGGGCCAGGAAGGGAAATTGGGTGGTCAGCAGTTTGGTGGAAATAGGATCGAGGGAGCAGGAGATGGGTCTCATGGTCAAGATGAGCTTTGAGAGGGCATGAGGGGAGACAGGAGAGAAACTAGAGAAAGATGCACGTTCAGGGCAAGGGCAGGGGGGAACTGTAGGGGAAGTTTGGCTTGGTGGGCTAGGGGAAGGGAGGGAAGCGGCAGAAGCAGCTGAACAGATGGCCTCAATCTTAGTGACAAAGAAATCCATGAGCTCCTCGTATTTTTCGTTGGAGGTGAGGGTGGAGGGGACAGGGGAGAGGGGTTTAAAAAGACGGTTGGTAATGGAGAAGAGAAGCCAGGGGTTATCTTTGCATTCCGGGATGCGTGGCTACATAGCAAGATTGGGATAGATATGTCCTGGTAATAAACAGGGAATAGAGAGGAGACAATAGGAGGGAGTCCAAGGCTAAAGTCATTAACACAGCACCATGGGTGGCTCAGCTGTACAGGGGGGAGGAAGGAGGTCAGGAAAGCAATAGTGATAGGGGATTCAATAGTTAGGGGAACAGACAGGCATTTCTGTGCCCGCAGACGTGATTCCAGGATGGTATGTTGCCTCCCTGGTGCCAGGGTCAAGGATGTCACTGAACGGCTGCAGAACATTCTGAGGGGGAAGAGTGAACAGCCAGAGGTCATGGTCCATATCGGTACCAATGACATAGGTAGAAAGAGGGATGAGGTCCTGCAGACAGATTTTAGGGAGCAAGGAAAGAGATTAATAAGCAGGACCTCAAAGCTGGTAATCTCCAGATTTCTCCCGGTGCCACGCGCTAGTGAATATAGAAATAGGAGGATAGTGCAGATGAATGCATGGCTGGAGAGATGGTACAGGGAGGAGGACTTTCGATTCCTGGAGCACTGGGACCGATTCTGGGGGAGGTAGGACCTGTACAAGCCGGACAGGTTGCACTTCAACTGGGCCGGGACTAATATCATCGCGGGGAGGTTTGCTAGTGCAGTTGGCGAGGGTTCAAACTAGCTTGGCAGGGGATGGGAACCTGACCGTAGATTCAGAAGGGAGAGAAGTGGAGCATGAAATAGAGTCATAGAGAGTCATAGAGTTATACAGCACGGATAGAGGCCCTTCGGCCCATCGTGTCCGCGCCGGCCATCAGCCCTGTCTACTCGAATCCCATATTCCAGCATTTGGTCCGTAGCCTTGTATGCTATGGCATTTCAAGTGCTCATCCAAATGCTTCTTGAATGTTGTGAGGGTTCCTGCCTCCACAACCCTTTCAGGCAGTGAGTTCCAGACTCCAACCACCCTCTGGGTGAAAAAGTTCTTTCTCAAATCCCCTCTAAACCTCCCGCCTTTTACCTTGAATCTATGTCCCCTTGTTATAGTACCCTCAACGAAGGGAAAAAGCTCCTTAGTATCCATCCTATCTGTGCCCCTCATAATTTTGTACACCTCATTCATGTCCCCCCTCAGCCTCCTCTGCTCCAAGGAAAACAAACCCAATCTTCCCAGTCTCTCTTCATAGCTGAAGCGCTCCAGCCCTGGTAACATCCTGGTGAATCTCCTCTGCACCCTCTCCAAAGCGATCACATCCTTCCTGTAGTGTGGCGACCAGAACTGCACACAGTACTCCAGCTGTGGCCTAACCAGTGTTTTATACAGCTCCATCATAACCTCCTTGCTCTTATATTCTATGCCTCGGCTAATAAAGGCAAGTATCCCATATGCCTTCTTTACCACCTTATCTACCTGTTCCGCCGCCTTCAGGGATCTGTGAACTTGCACACCAAGATCCCTCTGACCCTCTGTCTTGCCTAGGGTCCTCCCATTCATTGTGTATTCCCTTGCCTTGTTAGTCCCTCCAAAGTGCATCACCTCGCACTTTTCCGGGTTAAATTCCATTTGCCACTGTTCCGCCCATCTGACCAACCCATCTATATCGTCCTGCAGACTGAGGCTATCCTCCTCGCTATTTACCACCCTACCAATTTTTGTATCATCAGCGAACTTACTGATCATACCTTTTACATTCATATCCAAGTCATTAATGTAGACCACAAACAGCAAGGGACCCAGCACCGATCCCTGTGGTACCCCACTGGCCACAGGCTTCCAGTCACAAAAACAACCTTCGACCATCACCCTCTGCCTTCTGCCACTAAGCCAGTTTTGTATCCAAAGTGCCAAGGCACCCTGGATTCCATGGGCTCGTACCTTCTTGACCAGTCTCCTGTGCGGGACTTTATCGAAGGCCTTACTGAAATCCATGTATACCACATCCACTGCGTTACCCTCATCCACACGCCTAGTCACCCCCTCAAAAAATTCAATCAAATTAGTCAGACATGATCTTCCCTTGACAAAGCCATGTTGACTATCCCTGATTAATCCTTGCTTCTCCAAGTGGAGACTAATTTTGTCCTTCAGAATTTTTTCCAATAATTTTCCTACCACTGATGTTAGGCTCACTGGCCTGTAGTTCCCCGGTTTTTCCCTACTCCCCTTCTTGAATAATGGTATTACATTAGCAGTTCTCCAGTCCTCTGGCACATCCCCTGTGGCCAGAGAGGTTCTGAATATATGTGTCAGAGCCCCCGCAATCTCCTCCTTTGCCTCACACAGTAGCCTGGGATACATTTCGTCCGGGCCTGGGGATTTATCCATTTTTAGGCCTGCTAAAACCGCCAATACCTCCTCCCGCTCGATGTTAATATGTTCGAGTATATCACAGTCCCCCTGCCGTATTTCTATGTCTACATCGTCCTTCTCCATAGTGAAAACAGATGCAAAAAATTCATTTAGAACCCCTCCTACATCTGCCGGCTCCACACACAGATTGCCATTTTTGTCCCTCATGGGCCCTATTTTTTCCCTAGTCATCCTCTTACCCTTAATATACTTATAAAACATCTTAGGATTTTCCTTTATTTTGCTCGCCAGTGTTATTTCATGGCCCCTCCTTGATCTCCTAATTTCTTTTTTAAGTATCCCCCTGCACTTTTTGTACTCCTCTAGGGCTTCCTCCGTCTTTAGCCTTTTGTATCTGCCAAAAGCCCTCCTTTTTTTCCTAATCCATTCTCGTATATCCCCTGACATCCAAGGTTCCCTGGAGTTCTTGGAACCACCCTTGACCTTTACGGGAACATGTTGCCATTGTATGGTCTCAATCTCCCTTCTGAAAGACTCCCATTGCTCCGATGCGGATTTTCCTACAAGCAGCTGATCCCAGTCCATTTTGGCCAGATCCTGCCTTATCCTATTAAAATCGGCCTTCCCCCAATTTAGAACCTTTATTTCCGGCCCCTCCCTGTCCTTTTCCATGACCACCTTAAATCTCACCAAATTATGGTCACTGTCACCAAAGTGCTCACCTACTAGCACTTCTTCCACTTGGCCGGCCACATTCCCTAGAATTAGGTCCAGTACCGCCCCCTCTCTTGTAGGACTTTCTACATGCTGGCTCAAAAAGCTCCCCTGGATGCACGTTAAGAATTTTGTACCTTCTAAGCCTTTTACACTCCGAGTATCCCAGTTAATATTGGGGAAGTTGAAATCCCCCACTATTATTACCCTATTATTTGCACAATTTTCTGAGATTTGCCTACATATCTGTTCCTCTATCTCCCCCTGACTGTTTGGGGGCCTATAGTACACTCCCATCAAAGTGCTTGCCCCCTTTTTGTTTTTAAGCTCCACCCATATGGCCTCATTAGAGGAACCTGCTAATATATCATCCCTCCTTATGGCAGTAATTGATTCTTTAATTAATATTGCGACCCCCCCCTCCTCTTATACCTCCCCCTCTGTCTCGCCTGAAGATTCTGTACCCCGGAATATTGAGCTGCCAGTCTTGCCCCTCCCTCAATCATGTCTCTGTGACAGCAACAATATCATACTCCCATGTGTTTATCAACACCTTCAGTTCATCCACCTTATTCGCAAGACTCCTTGCATTAAAATAGATGCCATCCAGCCTTGCCCTCACATATTTGCCCTGTCTTCCAAGCTGACTTGTTTTTTTTCTCTATGTTTGGCTGCACATCACCCCCTATTGTCGCTCCACTCTGTATCCCATCCCCCTGCCAAGTTAGTTTAAACCCCCCCCAACAGTGCTAGCAAACCTCCCCGCAAGGATATTTGTCCCGCTCTGGTTCAGATGCAACCCGTCCGACTTGTACAAGTCCCACCTTCCCCAGAAGCAGGCCCAGTGATCCAGGAAACTGAAACCCTCCCTCCTGCACCAACTCTTTAGCCACGCATTCATCTGTTCTATCCTCCTATTTCTATACTCACTAGCCCGTGGCACTGGGAGTAATCCAGAGATTACAACCTTTGAGGTCCTGCTCTTTAATCTGCTACCTAGCTCCCTAAATTCTTGATGCAGGACCTCATCTCCCTTCCTACCTATGTCGTTGGTCCCAATGTGGACCACGACCTCTGCCTGCTCACCCTCCCCCTTGAGAATGCCCTGAAGCCGCTCAGTGACATCCATGACCCTGGCACCAGGGAGGCAACAAACCATCCTGGAGTCACGTTTACGGCCACAGAAACGCCTGTCTGTTCCCCTTACGATAGAATCCCCTACCACTATAGCTCTTCCACTCTTTTTCCTCCCAGCCTGTGCAGCAGAGCTACCCCTGGTGCCAGGAAGTTGGCTGCTGCTGCCTTCCCCTGATAAGTCATCCCCCTCAACAAATGGAAGGCAGAAAATTAGTAAGCGAGTTTGGAAAGCAAAGGAAACAAAGGCTAGAAAATAAACAACAAAGGAGGCAGTGCTTAACGGTACATACCTCAATACAAAGAGTCTGGTGAATAAGGCCGATGAGCTGAGGGCACAGATAGAAACGTGGAAGTATGATATCACACCTATTACTGAAACATGGCTTAAAGAGGGGCAGGAATGGCAGCTCAACTTTCCTGGTTACAGGGTTTTCTGACGAGATAGAGAGGGGAATAAGAAAGGGGGGGTGTCGCAATGTGGGTGATAGAAACAATTACAGCGGTGAGGAGGGATGATATGATAGAAGGATCATCAAATTAGGCCATATGGGTTGAACTGAAGAACAAAAAAGGGGCAATCACACTGTTGGGAGTGTACTATAGACCCCCAAACAGTCAGGGGGAGATAGAATAGCAAATATGTAGGCAAATTTCTGAGAAGTGCAAAAACAATCGAGCAGTAATAGTAGCGGATTTCAATTACCCTAATATTAACTGGGATAGAATCAGTCTAAAAGGTATAGAGGGCGCAGAATTCTTAAAATGCCTTCAGGAGAACTTTTTTAGCCAGTACGTAGCAAGCCCAACAAGAGAGGGGGCAGTTCTGGATTTAGTTTTAGGGAATGAAGTTTAGCAGGTGGAAGGGGTATTGGTGGGAGACCATTTTGGTGGTAGTGATCATAATTCAGTTAGTTTTAGTGTAGTTATGGAAAAGGAAAAAAAAAGACCAGAAGTAAAAGTTCTCAACTGGGGAATGGCCAATTTTACAAAACTAAGATCTGATTTAGCAAAAGTGGACTGGAATCAGCTACTTGAAGGTAAATCAGTGTCAGAGAAATAGGAGGCATTCAAGGAGGAGATAGTAAGGATTCACAGCAAATATGTTTCCACAAAGACAAAGGGTAGGACTCCTAAATCTAGAGCCCCCGGGATGACAAGGACCATACAGGGTAGGATAAAGCAAAAAAGGGAAGCTTATGTCAGATACCAAGAGCTCAATACTGCAGAAAGCCTAGAGGAGTATAGAAAGTGCTGGGTTGAAATTAAAAAGGAAATTAGGAAAGCAAATAGAGGGTATGAAAAAATATTGGCAAGTAAAATCAAGGAAAACACAAAGATGTTTTATAAATACATAAAGACCAAGAGGATAACTCAGGAAAGAGTAGGCCCTATTAGAGACCAAAAAGGTAACCTGTGTGTGGAGGTGGAAGACGTGGGGATGGTTCTTAATGAATACTTTGCGTCTGTCTTCACAAAAGAGAGGGACTTCACAAAAGAGGCAGACATTGTTGTTAAGGAGGGGGAGTGTGAAATTTTGGATGGGATAAACATAGTGAAGGAGGAAGTATTATGGGATTTTGCATCATTGAAAGTAGATAAATCGCCAGGCCCGGATGAAATGTATCCCAGGCTGTTAAGAGAAGCAAGGGAGGAAATAGCGGAGGCTCTGACCATCATTTTCCAATCCTTTCCGGCTACAGGTGTGGTGCCAGAGGACTGGAGGACTGATAACATTGTACTGTTGTTTAAAAAGGGAGAAAGAGATAGATTGAGTAATTACAGGCCAGTCAGTCTAACCTCGGTGTTGGACAAATTATTGGAAATGATTCTGAGGGACAGTATTAATTGTTATTTAGAAAGGCATGGATTAATCAAGGACAGTCAGCATGGATTTATTAAGGGAAGGTCGTGTCTGACTAGCTTGATTTAATTTTTTGCGGAGGTAACAAGGAGGGTCGATGAGGGTAGCATATTTGATGTAGTCTACATGGATTTTGGCAAGACTTTTGACAAGGTCCCACATGGCAGACTGGTCAGAAAAGTAAAAGCCCATGAGATCCAAGGGAAAGTGACAAGTTGGATCCAGAATTGGCTCAGTGGCAGGAAGCAAAGGGTAATGATCGATGGGGGTTTTTGTGACTGGAAGACTATTTCCAGTGGGGTTCCTCAGGGCTCAGTACCAGGTCCCTTGCTTTTTGTGGTATATATCAATGATTTAGACTTAAATGTAGGGGGCATGATTAAGAAGTTTGTGGATGATACAAAAGTTAGCCATGTGGTTGATAGTGAGGAAGAAACTGTAGACTGCTGGAAGACCTTGGAGTGCATGTCCACAGATCCCCGAAGGTAGCCGGACAGGTATATAAGGTGGTTAAGAAGGCATACAGGATAATTTCCTTTATTAGCCGAAGCATAGAATATAAGAGCAGGGAAGTTATGCTAGAAATGTGTAAAACACTGGTTAGGCCACAGCTAGAGTACTGCATACAGTTCTGGTCACCACATAACAGGAAAGATGTGATTGCACTGGAGAGGGTACAGAGGAGATTTACGAGGATGTTGCCAGGACTGGAGAATTTTAGCTATGAGGAAAGATTAGATAGGCTGGGATTGTTTTCTTTGGAACAGAGGAGGCTGAGGGGAGATTTAATTGAGGTGTATAAAATTATGAGGGGCCCAAATGGAGTGGATAGGAAGGACCTATTTCCCTTAGCAGCGGGGTCAGTAACCAGGGAGCATAGATTTAAAGTAATTGGTAGAAGGATTAAAGGGGAGTTGAGGAGAATTTTTTTCACCCAGAGGGTGGTAAGGATCTGGAACTCACTGTCTGAAAGGGTGGTAGAGGCAGAAACCCTCATCACATTGAAAAAGTACTTGGATATACACTTGAAGTGCTGTAACCTACAAGACTATGGACCAAGAGCTGGAAAGGGGGATTAGGCTGGATAGCGCTTTTTCAGCCGACACAGACACGATGGGCCGAATGGCCCCCATCTGTGCCGTAAATTTCTATGATTCTATGTGAAACCATTAATACCATTATACTATTAACATGCGATACTGAAAGCAAGCATTTCATTTGATATAAACAAAGTCACAACAGCATTGGATTTCTTTCCCTCTGGCTCCTTCCAGGTTGCTTTAGTGGGTATCAGCAACAATAGTCAGTCTGCAGCCCATGCTTGCATTTAACAGATGACTGGTGCTTTATTTGCTACAGGAAATGCTTTCAACATTTTCTCCATGGTCATCCGGAAGCAGCAGGTTAGGGGTCTGGGATTCACACAAATTGCAAGATTCCCCTAAGTCCAGGATGTCATTGACTGCACCCTTGTCATCCTGTGGACTCTTCATACAACGCGACTGCCTTCATGCATCACAAGGACTTCCACTCAATGCATAACTAGTGTGTGATGACCAGCAGCAGGTCTGTGTTTCTGTTGTCCTGACAGCTGCCATGATGCATTTATCTTGGGTCAATCCCTTCAATGTGTGCTTCTGCACAGGAAATTAAAGGATGGCTGCTTGGAGAGAAGGGCGATCCCCACACACTGGGCTCGTGACTCCTCTCAGGAACCCATGCTCAGCTGTGGAATTTGACTATCATCAGATCCATTGGTCGACTAGAGCCCTCATTGAGCAGACCATTGGGGTCGTCAAACAACAATTCAGATGGTTGGACAGGTTTGGTGGCTTCCTGTATTAGAGCCCAGAAAGATTGTCCCATATGATTGTGGTGCATTGTATGCTGTACCACAATCATACTCTGCTCTGCAATGGGGACAACGCATAGAGCCACCACTGGATGAGAATCTGCAGCATGATGAGGGAGAGGAGACTGCTGATATAAAGGATGGTGAGGAAGAAAGAGGGCTCCAACATTTGCCTGCAGCCAGAGCTCTTTGGCAGCACTTCATTGAAGAACGCTTCAGCTGAACATTCGCTGCTCCCCTGCATTAAACGTCATGTGCAACATCTCTCCCACTTCCTCCACCCTCAAATAAACAGCATCTGCCCAATACCCAATTTGACATTAATGTCAACTAACATTAGAGGATCACCAGCTACTACAGGAACATTCTCTGCACATAAAGATTTCAAATAGCATTGTGATTTTACTGGCTCCATGCTATTTTTAACCCTGGTGTGAACCTTTAGTGCCCATCTGAAGTGCTCTTTTACCTACTGTAGTGCTTCTACAAGATGCTCTCCCAATGGCTGCAATATGGGATGATGGAGGCTGCTGTGGCTCATTCAAGGGCTCATGAGAACCTCTAAGAGCTCAGGCCTGAGAAGGCCCAGCTGCAGACTACAGCAACTCGGCGGTTGTTGGGGCAGTCTGGCACAGCTGGCCTTTCGCCATCAGGGCGGGCATCGGTTGAGATGATTGCCAGGGTACAGAAGTATTGTCATCATGAGAAATGGCATCATGTTCCATTCCCATTGCACAACTGTCCCTGCTACCAGGCAGCGGCTGTGCACACCTATTGATCTACAGGACAGCGGACTTTAGGAGATCCGTGCTCTGAGTGAAGCCCCAATCCATTTACTGTACAAACTGTCCAAGGTAGAGGAGATGGTTGGGTCCAGAGCCTGCAGTGTTTGTTGAACAGATCATATCGGGAGGATAAAATGCAGTTCATTGAGATTGGAGTAGATTTTGGGAAGGTATGAATTCTTTGAAATGGGATTTGAAACAGAACTTGTTTAAAGTAATTATGAAATATTTAAACTGGATCTTTAGGGAGCGAGAAAAATTAAATAATGAGAAGCAGCAAATATAAGAACAGAGATCATAATAGAGCTGAGGTATAAATAAGCCAGGAAGTAATATTCAATAAATGACTGCCTGAGTAGGAATAATTATAATATTGACAAATTAAAGCATTTTATGCTAAATTAGGGAACATGAGGAACATGGTATTGAGGCTTGAAGGTTGAATAGTGAATGATAATGTGAGTATAATGAGCTGAACTAAGACGTGGTTAATGGCTGAGAGGGCACGTGTCTCATTTATTGGGAATTAAAATGAATCTAAAAATACAGTGGTAGCATTGTTAGTAAAGAAGAATAAATCTTATCTTCGCTGAGTTACAGTTTGAATCAATATAGGTGGAAGCTTGGGCACTGACAGATGAATGGTTATTAATTGGAAATTGCTATGGAATACTAGGAAAGTAGGAAGTATCTGGTATGGAATCAGTTGTGCAAATAAAAGAAAGTGGGGTTCACGCCCACTTTCGGGTGCCGAATTGGCACTACGCAAGCAGCTCGAACTGAAAATGGGGAGCGCTGTTAAGTAGAAAAATTGGACCTCATGGCTCATTAAAATTGAATGGGTGGTCAGCCAGTGCTACTTGGACTGTTTGTTGGCAACTCGCCTACTCTGGGGCTCGAAAATGTCATGTCTATGATGCTATCTAAAAGCAGCCTGCACCTCTTAAATTGGAGGGGGGGACTTTCGCTGCTGAACACTGGAATCTGCTGTGAACACTTCATGCGTGACCAAAACAGCTGCTGTGGGGGCCCCCAGGTTCTCAAATGCTACACAGGGGTCCTAGTGGAGATGATCCATTTTTAAGGGCGCACAGCTGTGGAGCGTCAGGAGTCAAGGTGGTGTTCCTACCTAAGAGTCTCCAGACAAATATCCAGGCAGCACTGGCAGAGAAGGCCAATGTCAGGAGTATTGCACCCAGGATATGGCTGCAATGCTGCAAGAAGTTTAATGACCTCACCAGGATTGCTAAGGTAGGACTCCTAACCCAGTCCTCGCATTATTTCATCCTCAGCTTTGCACCACCTGTTGCTTTCTTACTCTTTGCTCACACCTCCAGCAACTCCAGCCTCATTACTCACAAGCCTTCCCTGCCAGACTTCCTTCACTCCCCAACAATCACTTCACCACACTTCACTCCACTTCCTTCTGCTACTACTCACACACTCCACACCTGCTAGTCTCCTCACTATTAGTTTCCTCACTTGTCCACATCTCTGCCACTTTTCACACAACATCAACACTATTCGACAATGACATGGACATCCTCCAAAACATCTCTAGGCTACTGGTAACACAATCGATTCTTTCTCGCAAGACAAGCTGGTGCATAATACAAGGGAACAGGTGACAAATGGAGGGAAAGCTTAGATCTATGTCCTGTCCTCACTCGAGGCAGAGGTCTTGGACATCATGGGCAAGTGCCATCAGGCCCACAGCTACTGCCGAGGCTGGAGGATGCATCCCACAGTTTTTTTTTTGTATCAAACATTCTATTTGCTTCCCACTCCAATATCACCCTACACATTCTGCGTGATCAAGTACAACTGCTTTCAGCAGCCATTCAACACTCTCTGCTCTCCCTTGACATTTTCTCTTTCATTTCAGGTCCAGAAGATGTACAGGGTCCCGGGTGAGCAGAGGAAGAGGAGGGCAGCACTGTGGAAGACAAAGCGTCACTCGACCTTATCTTTACAGGCATCAGCTCAGATATTGGCACCATGTGGAGTTCAGAGGGTAGGTTAGATGGGTCTGCACAGGGAGATGCACCCAGCATTAGTAGGCTGGAGCAAAGGCAGCATTGGATGTCCCAGGAAGTAGCTTAGGGAGAGATTGCATTCAAGTCCTGCTGCAGAGGGCACAGATGATGACCTTGACAGCCCAGAGTATAGAAGATGACTGATGGCTGTACACTAGGAACTTCTAGGTGCACTGGGTTGCCTGGCAGCGAGCCTCCGCACACTGGCACAGGGTACGGAGGAGTCCAACTCCAACCTATGCGGGCTACTGCAATCCTGCAGTCAACCATGGAGCAAGTTACCATCTCTGTGAACCCTGCAGGGGGCACAGAGCTATGGAGCCTCTGGTAGCAGCTCTGACAGCTTCGCTGGGAGCTCAGACTGCTGCCAGTGACTGCTTTCAAACCATAAGGGATATGGGCTTTGAGGGCCTCACTTCACTCCTGCACTCTGTTCTCAGGCAAAGCAGTGAGAGTGCTGAGATTCAGCCCCAAAAGAGTGCCAGTGGTACCATGGGAGAGGCACATGCTGTTCTCCCTCAGGACAGCAGCATGTTTGCTACCCCGCCAGCCTCTCTACCAGTGCCCTTGTTGGTGTGAAGCAACCAGCTGCACCAGATTGCCCCGGCCACTGCCGAGACACGGCAGTCTGCAACCAGGCACTCTGCACCGAGAGCTCTATCGAATCGCCCAATGCAGCCATCTCAAGTGCCCTCAGTGCAAGTTCAGTAGCTTTCCACGTCCCAGGCTCCAGCCACAGGGGAACCACCTCATAGGAGCACCAGAATAGAGAAAAGAGCACAGAAGTCAAGCACCATAGTTTTATATAAGAGTGATTTGTAGTTGTCTAGTTCAATTTTGGGGAATAATGAAATGAAGAATAACTCTTCTTGGTGTTGTTGGTCTTCTGTTAACTGTGTTGCTGGTTTAACTTTCATACTGATGGTAAGGTAAAATCAAAGAATGTTTGCATTTTGATAGCACTAATGTGCTGGGTGTAGGGACCTTGGTGAGATGGGAGGCGAGAGTGTCGGTGCATTGGGGAGGGATGGGATTGTTCAGGTGAACCTCTCCTCAGTTAATTGCTGCCTGACAACTCTGGCAGTTGGTGAGCTTGGTCGCCCCCCTCTCTTCCTTGTTATCTTCATCTTCCTCATCATTTTCAGCTCCTGTACTTTTTCCAAGTGGTTCCTAGGGTTGGCTCCTTTGGAAGGCAAAGTCATGGAGCGTGCAACAGATGACCACGAGTATGAAGACTCAATCTGAGCTGTACTGCAGAACTCCTCCCAAATGGTCGAGGCAGCAGAAGCTGCTGAATCAGAGCTCTGGTGGAGATGCATGGCTACAGTTATAGCGCCCCTCAGGTTCTGTGCTCAGGTTCCTGACATCAGTGCTCAGGCGATATTTCCCTAGTGGCCAGCCTGACACTCGATGGTTTGGTTAGTATAGAAGGAGTATTGAAGCCTGGCGCAGGATGTCGGCGTCATGACTACTGCCAGGAAACTGGGCACCGACCTGCATGATGTGCTGCCTGTTGTCACATACCACCTGCACATTGAGGGAGTGGAATCCCTTCCTGTTGATATACATGCCTGGGTCTTGACACAGAGCACACAAGGCGATGTGGATGCAGTCAATTATTCCATGCACTTGTGGGAAGCCTGAATACCCGGCAAAGTCCCTAGCTCGCTCATCCTGCTTCACTGGCTCCATTGGGAAGGAGATGAAGTCACTCCTCCTGGAATAGAGCCTCAGTGCTATTCCTGATGCAGCAGTGGACAGCATACAGAATGATGTCACCTGTTGCAGCCTGGAATGACCCCGTGGCATAGAAATTCAGGGCCACGGTGACCTTGGCCCCCACAGGCACTGCTGACCATGCCCTGATTTGGGTCTCGAGTTCATGCTGCACAGATGATACAACTCTGTGATCACTTCCCTTTTGGAGTGGAGGCACCTGATACACTGTTTCTCGCTGACGTTGGGATATGATAGTCGGTTTCTGAAGATCCACGTGGTGTAGGGCCTCCTGCGGCCTCCCTTCCTTCTCCCTCTTGCGGCCACTGCAGGTCTGTGAACTCTCCCTCCGTGGTGCTGCTGCTCATCACCTGGCAGCCCCAGTGGCAGACCCAGAACAACACCCATGACAGCAGCAACTGTGCAGAATTGTAAAGACAGAATGGCTTCTGCACCTCCAAAAAGTAGATTGAAGACATTTTAAAGCACAGCAATTGCAATCAAAACAGCCAAAACTGGCTGAACAAGCACCGTAGCAGCCTGAAATGACTAACCAGAGACTTACATTAATAGAAGTGAGGATCCCTTTAAATAATACTTGTGAAGGCTGCTTCCCAACTGTTCCCGCCATGATTTACAAGGTGAATTAGGAACCGACGAATCGAGCGCTGGCACAAATCAATTTCCCACATGGGTCCCAAATCAGTGCAAAGACCCTCCTTATAATAATTTAATTGGCTCCACGTTTAATTTAGGCAGGTGCCTGGGACGCCTAAGGGGTGCCCACACCAACATGGCGACCTATGCTGGAAAGGGGTCGGTGCACGAAAAATAGGTGAAGCAAGGTCCAATTTCACCTGGAAAGCAAAGGTACTGATTAATGAAAGTACAATAATAGCATTCTTTCAAAAAGCAAAGTCGTTTCATGGAATAGGCGAAAGACTTTTTTCACACAGCTTGTTAAAAACAGGCTAGGGAAGATCGAATTTTGATCTAGTATTTAGCACTGAGCTTGCTATGGTGGAAAAATTTGGAGGTCATGGAGAACTTGTGTATACCTGTGATTATAATAGCTTGAATTTTGCTAAACCCACTGATTTGTTGCCAAAGCACTAATGTGGCATTTATTTTTACTTTGATACAATCAAATCCTAATTGTCTATGAGTAAGATTAACAGTGTAGAAATGAGCCACTCGACCTTTGTAAGTGAGATAAGTAATGTTAACACTGGTAGTAAGTTCTGTAAAGTGACAAGAAAAGCCATGCTTCAGAAAGGCTAAGAATTACCATCTGCTGAAAAAAGGCCTTAAATGTGTGAGTGCTGCAGCAATGGGCTCGATATTAGCACTCGCTATCGGGTGCATACCTGGCAGGGGGGCTCCGAAAATCGGGGAATCCCGGAGCGGGTCGGGAGCCCGGCTCCAACCCGCCCACTTCCGGGTTCCCCACAGACGCGTTGGCGTGCACGCACAGCCCCCGCATGTGGGACTCCCGCAGGCAATTAAAGCCGGCGGGGTGCCACTTGAGAGTATTTATTCTGGTATTTCAGGTCGTTAACAGACCTGATTAAGGGAATATTTCAGGAGGGGTGGGATTTTACAAACAACTGGGACTGTTTCCCGTACTGGGGGAAACACTCCCAGTTGAAATGGACGTGTTGCAGCCATCAGCCTGTGGCAGCTGCAAAGGTCCATTTGACAGGTTGGGGGGGGGACCCTCACTCATTGCAGGAGGCCACTCTGTCACTTTGGACAAAGTTTGGCCTCCACCACCATCCTCCTGACAATCAAATTCACCAACTTGCACACTTACCCCGGGGTCCAGAGACATGTACCTACCTTGCGGACCCCCTCAGATGTACATCTTCCGGATGGGGGCTGCCGTAGCTGCAGTCATGACCTCCTCGGAGGGCGAATAGCATCACCAGCCTCGCCAGCCACCTCTGACACGTGGAGCTCCACAACACAGTGCTGTGACACATCCACCTGCACAGCAGGAGGGAGGGCAAAGGCAGAGAGAGATGCATCGCAGAGGGCACTACCCTCGCCACAGGGTCCACAGACCGAGGCTCAGCTTCCTGGACCTCTCTGAGCAGCAGTGCACACGGAGGCTCAGAGTCACTCGACATATAGTTGTGGACATCTGCAGCCTCCTTGATGCCGAGCTGCTCCGGGCTGGCCCGGGCATCATCTTCTTACCTGTCGCTGTCAAAGTCACCACTGCCCTCAACAACTTCTCCTCCGCATCCATCCAGGGTGCCACCGGGGACATCGCCGACGTCTCTCAGTCGTCTGCACAAAAGAGCCCTGCAAATACACCTACACCCACTCTGCAGTGACACAATGGGTGGCATCAGGTGTGGGTCTTCATTGTGATCCTCAGGAAAGGGCATTATTGCACGAACCAGACAAGATTTGCAAAGACGTGGCAGTAGTGGTGCCAATATAATATGAGATGTGAGTTGTTCAGAAATTAAATATAAGTAAAAACCATGACAAACCCTCAAACATTCTTGTGCATCCCCTTCATGCTCACGACACGTTTGCCTTACGCTGCCTACTGCACATATGTGATGCATGCCCTGTGGCTGCATCACAGGTAATGGCAGGTTGAGTGAGGCTGACCGTGAAAGAGATGCATGAGAGGGTGAGTATGAGAGAGAGCCATGAGATTGTATGAGGATTGGGTTGAGTGGTAGTGGCGGGATGAGTACTGGCAAGGTGAGTAGGTGCAGGTAAGATGAGGATGAGGTTTGAGTGGGTGTGAGGGGTGATGTGACAGAGTAGTGTTGGCAGTGCAGAAGGAGATGTGGGGTGGGGGCGGTGATGTGGCAGACGGAGTGTAGGAGAATGAGTAAGTGTTCTCACTTTGGCTGACCTCTTCTGCTTCCAATCCTCGTCATTTGATTTTATCTGGTGAGAAAAACTGCAGCGGTTTCCCCGCTCAAGTCAGTCAGAGTTAAAATGGCAGATGGGGCCCGATGACCATTAGCAGACCTTGATCTGCATGTTTAATGAAGGACCCTGCCAGCTTCAGGCAGTGCCTTCACCACCTGCTCAGAAGAACAGGTTAAAATTGAATACAGTGGGATGTCGGTAGGTAAGTCACCCAGTCACTCTGCCTGACAGGTAGAGTTAAAGTCAACCCCCCATACTGCTCAATAAAGGTTGTATCATCAAGCTGGAGAAGTCAGTACAGCAGAGGTATACTGCAAAAGGTCATCTCCATGTAATGACGTTTTATGCTCCTAACCAGCAATGAGAGACTCATGCTGACCTTAATGGCTTGTAGAGCTGGGGCCCTTTTATCCATCACCTTCTGAATATGCCAATCTTCAGCCAGACTGCACACATTTATCCAGTGGGTGAAATGTTCTGAATAACATGTCATATTTCTCCTTTAGCCATGTTGACCTTGGAACCCTCAGCCTCCTATAGTCTTCGGAGCTCTTGAGGGTAATACTGACCATGGGGTTTGCAGCGTGCAGATACATTGGGCTCGATATTACCAGGGCTGCGGGGGGGGGGGGGCGATTGGGCGCGTGGGTAACGCGCCCGGTGAAATCAGTCTGCCCCGCGCGCAATCGCAGCCTAATTGGATCCACTTACCTGGTCTTCCGGGTTCCCCGCTGCTAAGCTGCGCAGCGGGTGGACTGCACATACGCAGTAAGGTCTGTCAGCTGGAGGAGCTCTATTTAAAGGGGCAGTCCTCCACTGACAGATGCTGCAAGAAATAGGAAAAAGTACAGCATGGAGCAGCCCAGGGGGAAGGCTGCTCCCATTTAATGATGCCTCACTCCAGGTATCAATGGATGGGGTGAGGAGGAGGGGGAGGACAGAGATCTTCCCCCCGGTGGGCGGGAGGAAGCGGCCTGTCTCTGCCACCAAGAAGGCCTGGCTCAAGGTGGCAGAGGAGGTCACCTGCACCACCAACATATCGCCCACCTGCATACAGTGCAAGGTAAATCTTTTACTCTGGGTCCTACAAAGAAAGTTTAGGCCTTCCCTGCCCTGAACTCTTCCACCCTCTTCTATACCACGTGACCCCACCTAGAATGCTTACCTGAGTGTCGGCAGGCGGCTAATTGCCGTCCAAATTTCCGCAGTCTGGCAACCGCTCTCCGCCTGTTCCAGGCGTGACGTCAGCCATTTGCGTGTTAATGAGGTACAGTGGTTAAAATTGCCATGGCTCAACATCCATTTTATGATGATTCTCAGTTGTGTCCTTCTAAAGCTGAAGAACATAAGGGATCAGCCTTGTGGTTCTTTTCTGCAATGTCTTCGGAGCATCGATGTCTCCCTTGTGTCTTGGTGACCAAAACTGGATACTGTAGTCAAGATACAGTCAGGCCAGCACATTGTGCAGTCTTTATACGACATCCTCCGACTTATACTAAAATTGATTTTGCAGCAATATAGTTCAGCTTGCTACTAGCTTTTTTGATTGCTGTTGCATGCGAAAGGGCATGTTTAGTGCTGAGTCTACTGACATCACCTAGATGCCTTTCAATTTTGCCCTTAGCTCTTTTAAAATCATTTATATGTTTCCAATTTTAAATTCCAAGATGCAATACCTTACTAAATCCATATTGAATTTCATCTGCTGTTGTTTCCCTCACTTACAGATTTTATTCAGCTCAGTTTGTATGTCCTTAGCTGCTTTATCAGACTCACCACTGTAAGATTCTCAAAATTAACAGATCCCCCAAAACTCGGAGAAAAACCCTAAAGAAACGGACTTTGGACTCTTTTCTAACCATTTCAGGGTGACTTACACACGCACTGCACCAGGAAGCATCAACCAGGGAAAAGTGCTTTTCGAGGAATCCACGTCCTTTAAGGGACTCGCTTCCTTGTAGGGGCAACTGTAAGAATTCTGGGAATTCACCTTTTCCCTGAGTATGGAAAAATTTTGGCCATTGACCAAAATCCTAAGATGGAAGGATAGGTGAGAGGTCACCAGACAAATTCAACAATACACACAGTGGAATGTGGGAGAATTACTGCTTCAGACATGTTTCTGTTTTAATGCAAAACCGACAGCAGGTGGTCCACACTCACTGGCCATTGAAAGAGGCAACTGCTCCAGACAAGGTGGGGCCATGTCTTTGTTTTAAAGCAAAACTGATCAACACCTAGGACGTTGGAAACAAAAGGAAGCCTTGTGTGACAAGCTCTAAAAATCGGAATTAACAATGACCCATCGGGAGAAGCAATTGCAACATGATGAGGGACCATCAAAAAGCCATCAAAGATTCTTACGGACTTTGTAAGAACTGTTTAAACAGACATGAAATGTTTTCTTTAAGTGACGAAGACCATTGTAAGAGAGGGATATAGAAGTGGAAACGCGAAACCTCTCTGTCTCTCTCTCTCTCTGGTTCTTGCTGGCGCTTGTGTGCTGCTGGTCTTGTTCTGCCTGTCTCTGGAAAGAAGAGCAGCTTCCAGCGAACAACAAGGCGAGGGGGCAACAAAGAGAAGGTCAGCAGCTCTAGAAGCAGGCCGACACACAAGAAGAAACCAGAGCAACAGCCCCAGCGACCATCAGACACCTCACGGCAACAAGGGACTTACGAAACAACCAACCGAATATTACCACCAACCAACCGGGTAATATTGGGCCACCGCGACCAAAGAAGATCAACTCGGGAGAAAACCGAAGATCCGCAAAGTTTCCACTCTACAATCTATTTCTAACTTACCTCTGGGTGAATTACTGTCAAGGATTCGTTTGGTGAGCATTATTTCTGAACCTTTAGAGTCCAACTTAGCTAGTACAGTGGGATAGGGAGAGGTGAGGTATCTTTCTACTGTAATTTCCCTCGTGTGTACCGAAGTGTTCCCCATTTTATTAGAGTGTTAAGATTGTTGTGTTGTATTTTCTCTCTTGAATAAAGGTCAAAGTTTCTTGCACCAAAACCAGTTGTCTGCTGCACTTTGTCACAACCCCCAAATAAGTCCAAGGTCTAGAAACCAGGGAGTGGGAGCGATTCGAACCGCTCAGAAGTCAGAGGCGAAGCTGACACACACCACCACCCCTTACACCATCGGCGCACAGTGGCTGCAGTGTGTACCATCCACAGGATGCACTGCAGCAACTCGCCAAGGCTTCTTCGACAGCACCTCCCAAACCCGCAACCTCTACCACCCAGAAGGACAAGAGCAGCAGGTACATGGGAACAACACCACTTGCACGTTCCCCTCCAAGTCACACACCATCCCGACTTGGAAATATATCGCCGTTCCTTCATCGTCGCTGGGTCAAAATCCTGGAACTCCCTTCCTAACAGCACTGTGGGAGAACCTTCACCACACGGACTGCAGCGGTTCAAGAAGGCAGCTCACCACCACCTTCTCAAGGGCAATTAGGGATGGGCAATAAATGCCAGCCTCGCCAGCGACACTCACATCCCATGAACGAATAAAAAAAAACTCTCCCCCTCCTTCTCCAATGTTTGCAGATATGAGCAATTCGCATAGACTTTCTAAATTCATGCTGTTGCCTCTCCAGGCCGCTCGCTGGTGAAGAGGATTTCAATTTTAGGCAGCCCTGTCGCCGGCAGGGGCCCTCAGTTAGTTCCTGGGATGGGGTGGGGCGATCGGGAGAGAGGGGGGCGGGCGATCTGGAGGGGGGGTGTTCAGGAGAAAGGGGGGCCAGCAACAGTGTTCGGCATTGCAGTGGAGCTGGGAGGAGTACTCCCACATCTCCTGTCTCCACATTCAGAAAAATATATTTTCTAAAACTTACTTTTTTGGTGGTGGCCTCCAGCCAGTATGGACATGTTTTCCTGAACATTTTTTCCTGAATGCAGCTGGCCTGGCACCAGCTGCATTCAAGATAGCTGAATTCTGCAAAGGAGGCCTCAAACAGACATTGGGCCCCCTATTTGCACATGCAAAGTGCCTAACGTCTGTTTCAAACTTGGTCCCTCGACACCTCTTTATCTCCCTTTACCAATACGGCAGGTCGCACACTTACCACATGTAAAGAGCGCTCACATGCCGCATGCCATATTGGATGTTTAGGTGCTTGTTTTACGCCTGAAAAATGAGCACGGTGCCATTGAATTTCTAGGCCCATATGTTTGCTTCTAACAATCAAATTGTCAATCAAGTTGCCATTATTTTGTTCTGTGCTGATGTGAGACTAATGGGCCTGTTTTATGAATATAGGTACGATATTGGCATTCTAGTTTCCAATTTAGTGGGACCTCCCCAACATTCAATGACTCTCTCTTGATCACTGTTAGCACTTCATAAATCTTGCTTGTCTCTCTTCGTACTCTGAGATAAATACAGTCCAGCCATGGGAACTTATTTGTTTTAAATCCCTTAAGCCTGGCTTGGAACTACATCTCATTGATGTCAAAGTCATTAAGACAACTTAGATTATCGCTGATAATGGAGGACGTGCTATTAATGTCTCCTGTGGTGAATACTGGGAAAAAGTAACCACCGAATGCATTAACTATTTTATGTTAACCCTCAGTTTTTCTCCTGCCCTTCTCTGGCAGCTCACTTACTGTTGTACTACTAGAAGAAAGTTTTGCTTACCAAATGCAGCTGTGCTCATTTCTAGATTCCTCTTTGCCCCTCTGATCACCCTTCTAACTTATTTCTGACGGATCCTATATCTATCCCAGCAGTTCCTCTCACCTTTCACCCTTTTGTTTTTGTAGAGTTAGTTTATGTTCCTATACTTTACTTTGGATTGTCTTGTTGATCCATTTAAGATCATGCTTGATTAATCTGAGCTTGCCAATCCTAGGTATATATTTATCTCACAAGCTCAGCAAGGTGCCTTTATAGGTATCCCATTTGTCCCCAACTGAGGCATTATTAAATATTACCTTCCCCAAATCAACTGATTTAAACTCTTTTTCACCCTCCTGAAGCAGGCATTTTTACAATTTTCAGGATAATTCTGATATTTTTGGAAAAAACAAACTATGGACTACAAAAAAAATGTATAGAAATTCCTGGCTGCCCGCTGCACCAATGGAAGTGCACTGGTGTGGGACTTCTGCCCGGCCGTCTGCACTGGTACCGACCCCAATTGCTGTTGGGATATGGCCTTGTGAAGCCTACTTACTCCTCCTGTGTAGCAAGATGCAGTGCACTATATGGAGGCTTCGGATTGGGTAAAACTGGCAGGATTTTTGTTGGAAGATATCATCCCGCAGGTTCTGCTTCTTACAACAATGTCAGTATTAAGGGGGAATGGGCAGAAGAAACACCCACGCACCCCCATTGGAATTTTACCGAAAGAGGCAGAGATCCAGGGGAACCAGGTTTTGTTTCAAATTTATCTTCCTGGTCCAAATTACACCAGAAAACTGAAGAAATTTCAGGGCTCCAAAGTTTGGTGGTGAGATTGATGCAGTAATTCAGTCCCTAGGTTGTGTTGATGCTATTGTAGTTTATCATGTCATCTGAACAAACTGAATGAATTATTGACCTGTACTCATGACTTGCTGCCCTTTGTCCTATAAATATGTATATAGGATAAATCCACAAAACTTTATATGCAATTTTCATGTAAGGAAATTTATAATACTTTCAAGTAGTAGATTAGCCAGGCTTATGAGTACATACCTACTTATAAGCGATTGGTTTGTCTAACTCAGCTATACATATAACAGCAGTTTAGAGGTCTAAGGTACTGGACAAAAATAGCACTTGCAGATTGGCCAAGACATGCAAGGGGCATTTTACAAAATTGTGTTCCTAGTGGAGAGTCTCAAAGCTGGGAGCACATAGCAAGGATCCTGGTGTAGGCCCACCCCCATCCCCCCACCCCCACAGTTTTCCATCCATTATTTTAATGGACGAAAAATCATGGGAAGCACCAACCTAAATTTTCAATGTGCACTCCTGTCAGGTAGGGTTCTCTCCCTGTAGCACAAATTCATAGAGAAATTCAGACATCACAACAAAAGATCAAATTGCAAAAATAAAACTTTAAATCAAATACTCTATACAGGCAGACTGAACCCCGCTGCCTATCAATGGTGAATTAAATCAAAGTCTTTAGGGATGCAAACAAGTAGATATGCAATAGGAATAAAGTGAAGCAAATGGTTTGTTGCAATACATTGAAACCAAAATGGTAATTCAAAATTGTGGAGAAACTTTAACGTACAAAGAAACTTCTTTGTTTCACCAAATGGCTTGATAATAATAATAGAACACACATATCTTCATGAAAAGGCTTATTTAAAGAAAGAAAAAAGAAAGACTTGTATTTATGTTGCCTTTATGACATCTCAGAAACATATCAAAACGTGTTTCATACAGTGAAGTACTATTTTTCCAAATGCTCTGACTGTTATGTAGAATTTTAAGATCCTGTGGCTTTCCAGAGACTAAGATTGAAAAGCGAGTCTTGATTCTAGGATTGAAGCCCTCTGAAAATAGCTCTCATTGCTCAAAAAGCTGATGCCAAACATTCTAGATATATATTGCTTAATAGAATACTAAATATTAACATAGGGGTATAGACTGAAAGAAAATTTATCTCCAGGATTTCTTACTTCATCCCTCTGCAGCAAAATGTTATGAAACTTTCTGAGAGTGAATTAAAATTTATCAAATGCATCATTTAATCCTTTAGAAGTGAATATTGAAAAAAGGGGATAGTTTAATTTCCGTCTCCTGCTCCTTTTCCAAATCCTGCTCCTTATCAACCTCGTGCTCCTTCTCCTCCACCTGCTCAACCACCTTCTCCTGCTCAACCTCCTCCTCCTGCTCAACCTCCTCCCCGTCCTGCTCCTCCTCCACCTCATGATCCTTCTCTCCCTCCTGCTCCTGCTGCCCTCCTGCTCCTCCTCCCCCTCCTGCTCCTTCATTAAATAAATTTAAAACAGAAATAGACAGTTTCCTAGAAGTAAAGGGAATTAGGGGTTACGGGGAGTGGGCAGGAAATTGGACATGAATTTAGATTTGAGGTTAGGATCAGATCAGCCATGATCTTATTGAATGGCGGAGCAGGCTCGAGGGGCCGATTGGCCTACTCCTGCTCCTATTTCTTATGTTCTTATGTTCTTAAGCATTTTTAAAAGATGATATAAACTCAACCTTTGTAGCCTGAAGACTTTTCTTTTGATTTGGCCGAGAGACTGGAGCCAAGGTCAAAGCTATATGAAATGTAACAAGCATGAACTCTATAAATTAAGTATGACTTGTATTAAGCGTTCCATAAAACAGATAAATAGATCTCATCAAGATGCATTAACAAGCATGCAAGATCCAAAGGAGCTATTTTAGATGTTGGTCTGAATTTATAGATTTTTGAGACTGCAGCAGTATTAGCAATCTAGTACACAGAAATGTATGCTTGGGAAGCTCAACATGTAATGCCCATGCTCTTCAAAATGTAATTGAAATGTCTTAACTTTATAAGGTACTTAAAATGATGCAGTGACTGTAAAGTAAACACAAACCCATTCTAAAATTTGAAGAAAGTCAAGATATGATAATTTCAGCAGAATGAACCCAAAGTTGTCAAGGTCATTGGATCTCTTGCAAAACAAAAAAAAATGGATAAGAGGAGAGGAATTCCTCGGGCCATTATGTGTGTAGTTACATTCGTAAACGCATTGATGAAGATTTCCTATGTTCAGTATTTCTAGCAAAATCATAAATCCGTTTTTTCATGTGGCAACGAGAGGAACTCAACTGGATGGATTTTCATTCGTTATAATATGGACATCTATCTTAGAAACTAAACTCAAATGAAAACTGTGCCTGCGGTGGTTTTCAATTGCGTTTAGTTTCTTTTCATAGGTTAAATCCCATAAATGCCATCTTACCTATTTTTACAATTACGGTTTAGTTTTATTGTTTTTTCTTTTCTTATGCAATGATGTAATTGTAGATAAAGATGTAGTCCTTGTAAGCTCTTCTTGACAGGAGATACCTCTCATCATTTTTTTCTTTAAAGGCTTAAGGCTGTAGTCTCAAATCTGTTCCGTATCTAGGTTATTTACATTTCAGCCAATTGTCTGTGCATTTCCCTATTTGCATGAATGGTTGCAGTTATACTATAGGAACATAGAAATTCCCTGGACCAGAAAAGACCACTGCAGTCTATCTGGCCAGTCCCACAGTCTAGCAAATATCATATCCCACAATACTTCTTATACCCCTCTATTAGAATATTTACTGGGTACTTATTAACTCTCTTTTGAGTTTGTTAATACAATCAGCTCGCACTGCCTGACTTGGCTCTGAGATACTTACAAACATGGGCAGAACTCTGCTTTGCTGGGTTTTTTTTAAAATGGTAGGAGAAAAAACAGGGCATCAATTTTTTCATCACATTAAAAGAGCTCAGTACTACATGAGCTTTGTAAACCTGGATCCACACATTGTGAAGCCCAAGTCACTTTAGTGCATTCTATAGTCAGACTAGAGTTATGCTGCCACTTCACCCAATGTGCACCCAAAAATGCTCTACATCCATTTGAAAATGGCAGCATAACTGTGGTTCCTGTTGGCTAGAAGGGTCCTATATGAAATGAATGTGGACAGTCTCAACCTAGTTCTTAATGAGCATGAGTTCATTACTCCTAAATCACCACAAATTATCACTAAATTAGTAATATCAGTCAGAGACCATCATGAAGCAGCAAGAGGGAGGAATGGGGAGGAGAGAGCGGGCATGAAGAGCTGGCTCCAGATTCAGGCCAGGAATAAGGAACATATACCAGGGTGAGCAGGAGAGAAGTGATTTGATGATCAGTGCAGTACAAGCAACATTCATATTTTGAACTTCCGAACAGCACCAGCACTAGCATAAGCATTAAAAGATGAAAAGCATAACGGATATCCCTAGCTGTTATGTTCTGTTGCATTTGGGAATTGTGGTGGATTCAATCAAAGAGCCTGTCAACCATTGCCGAGGGAAGACTCAGCTGAAGGAAAAGAAGGGCCTTTAGGAACTCTGGTGTGGAAAGTAGATTTATTAGAGCAGTTATTAGAAAGAAAATTAGAGAAAGGGATGAAGTATTTATTGGAAGTGGGTTGGGAAGAAACACAATCCAAATAGTTGTGGGAGTCCAAACTTATAATACATATCTATGGAAAGTGTTTGCCAAAGATGGAGAGAGAGAAAGCCAGAAAAAGAAGGGAAGATAAAGTAAAGAATGGATGAGAATTGGAAACATATTTGGAGTGCTATAATTTATATTAGCAAAATAGCCAAGTTCTTATAAAATTTTATAATTCTTTCAAGTAACTTGACTGCAGAATATTCCAATATTTCAGATTTGGTCATCATTCTTAAAAATACAAGCTTGTGCACATATTCAAGATTGATTCAGGATGTTCACAATTGATCATTTTCTGAATCTTTCATTTAATTGAGTGATGTCTGGAAGAGTGAATAGAGACGCAACATGAAGAAATCTCAGCCAAACGTTTGCCTGAGAGAACTGAGAGACCAGCTGCAATACCTGAGCTGTTATTAATATGCGTCAATCACAGGTTTAAAAGGGCCAAATCAACTTCGGCTGCATCTCACCTCCGTTTCAATGGTGAGATTCAGAAGCCATGGGAAACCCATGCAGGTGAAGTAAAAGTCGTTTCAGGTTCAGAATCAACAAAAAATTATCTACTTCATGTATTTCAAGTAGGTAAATTATCCCTTTAACGAGCTGCCCGCCGGCAGTAATTGGGGACGCGACTTCCGGGTTTTGGCTGCGACGCGGGTTTCGGCTGCATGCCACATCCAAATGCGCCCATGTTAAACCCAGAAGTGGACGTGTAGGAGCTGGGATGTGCTCACACTTCAAAAAGCTGCTATTTTAACTTCCCATTACTGCCTATGTGTCTACAAATTGTTAGGCTGAGTTGAAATGTGTGCAATCTCGGGCACACATATTCCTTTCATATGGATGGACTGGAATATAAATTATATAAATTATATATATACTCAGTGACCAAATGTCATCTTAAAAATGCTCTTTGTTCTATTCCAAGAAATGGAAATGTCAATAATGAACATTGCATGTGTGAAGAAAGTGAATTCCTTAACTGGGATTCTGAAGGATTCAAATGTTATTGTGGTATTCCCCATGTTCACAGGAAGCATTTGAGAGCTAATGAGAAGTAGGATGTTAATTGGAGTAAAGGTATAAAACTAGAGAGCAAATAAATCAAATCCCGAAGAGGTGTGATTATGTTTCTTATATACAAGACAAAAAAGATTTCCCAAGTCTAAAGACATTTCTGTTTGGCCTTTCTGAAGGAGAATGCAGCTATAATAGTCTCCATTTATAGTGGTCAGATAGCATCACTACCATGGAGTGTGCACTAATGGATACAATGAATAATGGATGGTTCGACAGAAATCCATAGTGAAGGAAATGTTTGCAGCAAGACATTTATGCTCAGAGTTTCAATACAGCTGATAAAATCTCAGCTTGGCTTAGTTGGTAGTACTCCCACCGCTGAATGAGAAGATTGTGGCTCAAACCACGTTCCAGGACTTGAGTGCATAATATAGGCCTCAGTGCAGTACTGATGGAATGCTGCACTATCAGAAGTGCTGTCATTTGGATGAAACATTAAGTGGTCTGTTCTGGTGGTTCAGGTGGATGTAAATGATCCAATCGCACTATCTGAAGGAAAGTTGGAAGTTTTCCCAGGGTCCTGTGAGCACTGAAGCAAAGCACTTGTTAAGTATCCTTACCAATTTCCATTCTTCTAACTCACCATCCTTTCCTCTCAGGAATCACACTCACATTTAACAATGCTCTTTTTACAGAAATGCTTGTCTAATACTGCTAATTTTAATATTTTTTGAGATTCCTCATACTTCCTCTTTGCTTTCCTTATGGCTTTCTTCAGCTCTTATTTTCCCATATTCTCTATTATTTTTATCATATCTATAAGCCTCATCTTCAATTTTATTGTGATCTTAAGTTTTATTTTAGGAGTGTGTCAATGGCAGATTTCCCTCTCCTTGATGACATGTGACAGGGTGGGACATCCACCCTCAACTCCGACCCTGCTGTAACCCTGATCCATTTTCCCGAGTCAGGGTCATTCAGGATGCAGGGTGAGCCGCTGCAGCACCAGAAGAGGTGAACAACTTAAAGGGGGCAGAAGAGCCCAGAAGATGTTGGAAACTTTTGTACTGAAGGCCTCAATATGGACCCATTATGGAGGGAGTGGAGGCCACTACTAGGCCCTCTCCCTTCATTGAGCAGCTCAGGGAGCTCACCACCTCTATCCCAGGTCTAACATCACCTTTCTCCCGGTGGTCGCTGGGGTTGTTGGAGACAGCTGTGGCAAGATGGAAAATCAACCGGGAACCCAGGCCCTGCCCTCCTGCTGCGCCTGGCAGTGAAGGGGCGGCCAGTAACATTCCTAGTGGGGGCAAAGGGAGGCGAAGCAGCAATAGGCCCTGCCGCCTAATTTTGCCTTATTTTCCACCACGATCCCACCTGATTTGGAGTGGGATTGCGAAGGAATATCCAACCCAATATATGTTACATTAGGATTCTTTTAAAATTGGTAACCAGCCGACTTGTCAATTGTCAATTGCGAGTAAATTTCATAGCTCCAAAAGTGTTTATATTCCCACAACCATATCCACCTCAATATTATTTTAGAGGATGCTTTTGTACCTATATCCTTGCTCTGGAAATCCTTAGAACAACAAATTCTCTCTCAAGGTTATCTGAAGACACCTATGTTATTCTATAGTGGAGAGTACAAAGTCACGTGATCTCATACTGAGAAGAGTCAGACAAAGGTGTAATCACCTAAATAATACTTTAGTTTGTATTTTCATCCATTTATTGATCTGCTCCTATTAAATAATACAGGAAATCAATTATTGAAGGCAAAAATTATGAGATACACTGCCTGGTAACTGCTCTTAGCATTATGTCGCTGTCATTCTGTCCCTCTATGTCCATCTGTGCATGCATTCTAGCTGCTGCTCTGGACCCGAGTCCATTGCTTCTATTTCCCCTTTATTTTCTTGATACCTCTCAGGACCTTTTCTCTCTTGTCTCGTCCATTTTCTGCACCTAGTAATGCCATCTTTCATTTCTTACCTCGAGGGTACTTTACATGCCCATAGCCCTAATCCTTACCCCAACCCTTCACCACTCCTCTGCATTCCTATTCTTCTGCCACCATCCCAGGCTTTAATCTCCCTTGGATAAGCCCATAGCCACCCTGTATGTCCGAAGAGCCCATTCCATGCATCCATTGCTGCCTCCTTGCAAGCTGTAACCTCAACTGACCCATCCTCCTCTCTCACTGACCTTCCCCCCCAAGTGTGCCCATTAACCTCATCAACCTCCTCCCGTCATGCTTACCCCACCCATCACTGCCTCCTTGGACTCTCCCGGTGGATCAATCGCCACTCCTTCTCAGCACTTTTCTCCAAAATATCCATTCTTTCACAAACAAGGCCTTTGCCATCCATATCCTTATTATGGACGACTACATTGATATCCTGGCTTTGTTTAAAACCTGGCTCAGGTGTGGTACAGTGTTGCCCCCTGCTGAAGCCTCTCTGCCCAGCTATGCATTGTCTACCACCCCACAAGGCCCACCCCAAGTTTATCTTCAAGATCACTTGCATCCTTTCATCTCTCAGCCTCTGCACTGAGCAACTCCTCATTCATGGTGATTTCAATCTCCATCCCTGCTCCCCTTTCCTTCTCTCCTTTTAATTCACTCTCCTCCTTTCATAAACCCATATTCACAGCCACCTCCTCGACCTTGGCATCTCGTGGCCTCTCTACTCCCACGGCCTCAGTTACTGACAAGGCTCTCTCGATTCACTTCTTTGTATCTCTCACCATCCACGCCCCGTTACCCCCTTTCAACCCCATTTCCTTCTGCATCTGCCCCTGGAAAACCTCTCCCCCAAGTCATTGAAACTGCTTTTGGCTCTTCATTCATCATAATATTTGTGCTGCTGTTGATCTGCTCAACCCATCCCTCATCTCCACCTTTGATGCCCTTGTCTCCAGTGAAACCTTTATTCTTTCCCATCCTGGTTATTCCCCTCACTCTCTCTAGTCCAAGGGGTGCAGACTTGAGTATATCTGGTGCACAACTGGTTTAGCAATCCAGCACCAGATCCAGTTGGACCACATCAAGTGTTATACGGTCTCACACTCTCTGCCAAAACCATTCACTTATCCAGATACAGCTTAGAGAGCAAAGAAAGGCCCGACCCTACCCCCCCAGCTTCATTTATCTACTTCCAACCACTTCCTTAAACCCTTTTCCCTGGCTCTCCACCTCACCCCCCCCCCAACAACAAGTGCGAGGAACTCATGAACTTTTTTTGTCACTAAGATTGAGACCATCCATTCAACAGTCTCTGCTTGCTTCCCCCCCACCCCCCCCATCCCACACCACACCTCATACCCCTTCCCATAAAACCAATACTTACCCTGGGCTACTACTGCCCTGGACTTGAACCTCAGTTTTGCTCAAGTTTCTCTCCCATCTCCCATCTTGCTCTCTCAAAGCTCATCTATTCTGGTTCTCTTGGTCCTTTGACCCCATTCTAGCTAAACTGCTGACCATCCAACTTCCCTTCCTGGCTCTATGCTAGCTGACATTGTAAATGATTCCCTCTCCTCAGGTGCTGCCCTCCTCATTTTCAAAACCGTTGTTCTGACCCCCATTCTCAAATAACTCACTCTTGACACCTCTGTCCTTGCAAACTACTGCCCCATCTCCAATCTCCCCTTCCACTCCAAAGTTCTTGGATGTGTTGTCGCCTCCCAAATCGGTTCCCATCTTTCCTGCAACTCCATGTTTGAATCTCTTCAATCAGTTTTCTGCCCCTGCCACAGCACTGAAACAGTCCTAACCAAAGTCACAAATTACATCCTCTGTGACTGTGACCATGGTGCATTATCCCTCGTCATCCTACTTGACCTCCGCAGTCTTTGAATGATCAGCCACATCATCTTCTTCCAGTACCTCTCCACTGTCCAGTTCAGTGCGACTGCCCTCGTTTGGTTCCACTCTTATCTGGCCTCTTATGCGTTCTTCCCTCCCTTCAACCCACCATTGGCAGTTGTGCTTTCAACTGTCCAGACCCACGTTCTGGAATTCCCAGCCTGAACCCCTCCATCTCTCCCCCTCTCTCACCTTCTTTAAGAGTTTCCTTAAAGCCAACCTCTTTGACCAAACTTTTGGTCAACTCCCCTCCTTCTTTGGGACAGTTTTCATTTTTCTGATTATGCCTCAGTGAAGTGCCTTGGGACATTTTGTATGTTAATGGCTCTATATAATTGCAAGTTTTTGTTGTTATTGAAGCAACATACCAGATAGGCAATTAGAATGCTGCAGCCAGCTGGCTCAAATATTTAATTGATTGTTAGGGTGCATTTAGACTGCATGTTTAGTGTAGGTACAAATTGATGGAGTGCACATCCAGTACACTGTCATACCATGTTCACAATGTATTCAGGGGCTCAATTGGATATTTAGGGCACTTTTTGTACCCACCTTACCTTAATTTAAATATTTAGAGAGCAGGGATTCCCACCCCACCACCACCACGCTCTAAGTACTTAACATTCGAACTGTGGAAGATAGCTCCGCACATGCTTGTACCCAGGAATGGACAGGATAGTTAGAGGAAAGAGCTAAGCAGTGTAAACAAGCATCTACATTGCCAGAACACAAACGACAGCGAATGGTCTCATGTTCTTTTGTCTAGGAACAAAATCAAATGTTGAGAATATCTTGTTATATCTCTGATCAACTGTTACTCGAGGAAACATGCTGGAAAGGGAGTTGAACAGGCTAATTGCAAATGCTGAGAGAACCTTTCATTCACAATATAAGATGAATATAGAACAACACATTGGTATGCAATGTCAATTATGTAATTGCAGCAACTCATTTTTCTTTACAGATCAGAAATTTAGAACAAGGTGATGGTCGGAAAGTTTATCTGGATTCATTGGTTGGGAAAAGTTCACAATAGAATGGTGCAAAAGAGAATTCAGCAGAAAGTGATGTACGTACTGGTCATAATGCAAAAACAGAATTGGTAGCTGCAGTACAAATGCTTTGCATTTTAAATTTCATGGGGTTTCACTCGGTCTCCTGCCGCAACTTTGGCGGAAGTGCAGCGGAACCCCCAAGGAAATAGCATCAACAGCTGATTTTTGGCCATTTGTGCCATTTCCCCGGGGTTCCATTGGAATATCCCACTGAGGTTACAACAAGAGACCAGGAGAATCCCTGTGGAATTTCAGGGCCTACACTTTTAGTGCATTTTACTTCAAATGTGAATGATCCTAGTGATGGAAATGGAACACTTTTCAAACTAGTTGTTGGTACAAAACTCAGACATTGTGCAATCCTCTAACAAATCATACACATTGGAAATTGTGTTAGCATAATGAGTTAAAACACTTTCACCTGGTGTAATGTGGTCCTGATACACCTTCTGCCTCGTCAATGAGATAAGAATTTCTCTGGTCGCTGTGTGTGAATCCAAGGTTGAATTTTTTCTCAGGCTACACCAGGAAAATAACGTGGGCATAGAATCATAGAAGTTTACAACATGGAAACAGGCCCTTCGGCCCAACATGTCCATGTCCCCCAGTTTATACCACTAAGCTAGTCCCAATTGCCTGCACTTGGCCCATATCCCTCTATACCCATCTTACCCATGTAACTGTCCAAATGCTTTTTAAAAGACAAAATTGTACCCGCCTCTACTACTGCCTCTGGCAGCTCGTTCCAGACACTCACCACCCTTTGAGTGAAAAAATTGCCCATCTGGACCCTTCTGTTTCTCTCCCCTCTCACCTTAAATCTATGCCCCCTCGTTGTAGACTCCCCTACCTTTGGGAAAAGATTTTGACTATCTACCTTATCTATGCCCCTCATTATTTTATAGACTTCTATAAGATCACCCCTAAACCTCCTACTCTCCAGGGAAAAAAGTCTCAGTCTATCCAACCTCTCCCTATAAGTCAAACCATTAAGTCCCGGTAGCATCCTAGTAAATCTTTTCTGCACTCTTTCTAGTTTAATAATATCCTTTCTATAATAGGGTGACCAGAACTGTACACAGTATTCCAAGTGTGGCCTTACTAATGTCTTGTACAACTTCAACAAGACATCCCAACTCCTGTATTCAATGTTCTGACCAATGAAACCAAGCATGCCGAATGCCTTCTTCACCACCCTATCCACCTGTGACTCCACTTTCAAGGAGCTATGAACCTGTACTCCTAGATCTCTTTGTTCTATAACTCTCCCCAACGCCCTACCATTAACGGAGTAGGTCCTGGCCCGATTCGATCTACCAAAATGCATCACCTCACATTTATCTAAATTAAACTCCATCTGCCATTCATCGGCCCACTGGCCCAATTTATCAAGATCCCGTTGCAATCCTAGATAACCTTCTTCACTGTCCACAATGCCACCAATCTTGGTGTCATCTGCAAACTTACTAACCATGCCTCCTAAATAACAAATAACAGCGGACCCAGCACCGATCCCTGAGCACACCGCTGGTCACAGGCCTCCAGTTTGAAAAACAACCCTCTACAACCACCCTCTGTCTTCTGTCGTCAAGCCAATTTTGTATCCAATTGGCTACCTCACCTTGGATCCAGTGAGATTTAACCTTATGTGACAACCTACCATGCGGTACCTTGTCAAAGGCTTTGCTAAAGTCCATGTAGACCACGTCTACTGCACAGCCCTCATCTATCTTCTTGGTTACCCCTTCAAAAAACTCAATCAAATTCGTGAGACATGATTTTCCTCTCACAAAACCATGCTGACTGTTCCTAATCAGTCCCTGCCTCTCCAAATACCTGTAGATCCTGTCTCTCAGAATACCCTCTAACAACTTACCCACTACAGATGTCAGGCTCACCGGTCTGTAGTTCCCAGGCTTTTCCCTGCCACCCTTCTTAAACAAAGGCACAACATTTGCTAACCTCCAATCTTCGGGCACCTCACCTGTAGCTGTCGATGATTCAAATATCTCTGCTAGGGGACCCGCAATTTCCTCCCTAACCTCCCATAATGTCCTGGGATACATTTCATCAGGTCCCGGAGATTTATCTACCTTGATGCGCGTTAAGACTTCCAGCACTTCCCTCTCTGTAATATGTACACTCCTCAAGACATCACTATTTATTTCCCCAAGTTCCCTAACATCCATGCCTTTCTCAACCGTAAATACTAGTGTTGCACAATAGTGCGGAATCCATTATATCGAGTCCCTGCCTATTTTTGCACCCATCAAAAATTCCAATTGAAGTAAGGGTGAGAGGCACAAACAATAGGCTGACAAAAGTAGTGCCCTGTTGAACACCTGCCAGTAGAACAGGACCAAAAGAAATTTGGCCCCAGGCCTCTGTTTACTATTTTTAGTAAATTCATAAACACATCCTAAAAGAATGCATTTACAATTTTGTTAGAAATGCCAGATGAAATCTTCACAAAGTCACTTACAATGCCATTACACATAGCAACTGGAGGAATCTTATCCTAATATGTTTTACTCCTACCTTAGAAAAGAACCTGTCTAATATAAAATTGTGACTTTATTTCCATGCCCATACCAGCCACCTTCATGGCTTGCCTGAGAGAGGTTTACAACTTAGTGCTAATTTACCTAAGAATTGTGGTTTCTGTGACAGAGATTGCCATTTTTTCCCAAGTTATGGGTAATTTATGCCGTGGATCTATGTCCATTAGAAGTTGAGTGAGACTGCCCAAACCCATTCACTTAGAATTCTTACAGACAGCTGAAAGACGACATATGCCCATCAGTCTGGTCTGGATTTGCCTATAACTCAAAGGTGAAAGTGTTTTAACTCATTATGCTAACACAATTTCCAATGTGTATGATTTGTTAGAGGATTTCACAATGTCTGACAGAATGGCACCTAGAGGGAAACAGATAACTGATAAACACAAGATGAGAATGACTGATATGATTGAGAGATATTAAAGTGAAAAGATTAAAAAGAACTGTTATGACTGTTAGCAATGAACCGTGATCAATAAAAAAAAATTGTACTGAAACGAATGAATAATTTTGCAGTATACAACAATAGTGTTGATCATTAACCTTCTCCTAAGCCTGCCTATCATTCCCATGTGCTGTAACTTCTTCTTTATTCAGCTATTAGCTTGGGACATTATACATGTTGATGCTATACCCAGAGAAGCCCATAAACTCGTTTGAGATGATTATTTGGAATCCTGTGTCTTTGAGCCTAGTCAGTGTACTGATCACGTATTTTAAAAGGCAAATCTCGGTTCTTTTTTACTCTTTGGTTAATGCCTTGTCTCTTATGACATAGCAATAAAGTAATTGGTTCCCTTTTGCTAACTTGCCAAGCTAAATAACAACATAGCTGCATCCTCAGAGTCTAAATGGGGTAGAGGAGCAAAGGGATCTGGGGGTAAAGATACACGAATCACTAGAAGTAGTGACACAGGTTAATATGGCCATAAAAAGGCAAATCAAATACTCTGGTTCATTTCTGGTGGGATAGAATTGGAAAGCAAAGAAGTTATGTTAAACTTGTATAGAACCTTGGTTAGAACACACTTGGGAGTATTGTGCACAGTTCTGGTCTCCATATTATAGAAAGGATATAGAGGCATTGGAGAGGGTGCAAAAAAGATTCACAAGGATGATACCAGAACTGAAAGGATATACTTATCAGGGCAGGTTGAACAGGCTGGGGCTCTTTTCTCAAGAACTATCAACCCTTCCTTCCTCCACTTCCCATGCCTCTCCTAAAGTTAGCATGGGACACTTTCACTGCATCTCCTTTCTGCTTCCACTCTCATCTGTAAAACCTGTTATTGCCCTCAACTACTTCTCCCTCTTGGACAGACTTGCTGCTTCTTCATGGCATCATGCACACTGTGGTAAGCTGCCTCATACATCTCCAAAACCCTTAAACAAGGCACATACTAACCCACTTTAACTCTTTGTGCAGGAGAAGCTGTGCACTAAAAGTCAACGATACCTTCCACACTGCATAGTTCCGGCTCACAAGCAGGAATTCCCACCCTTTTGTTTCTGAACTTTATTGAAACAATCTAATTCTCAGCCAGTTTAAAAAAAAATGGATTATCATTTATGTTAAACAACAATTTACTTATTAATAGTAATAATTAACGACTTTGATGAAGGCATAGAAAGTCTCATATCTAAGTTTGCCGATGACACAAAGATTGGTGGCATTGTAAGCAGTGTAGATGAAAACATAAAATTACAAAGCGATATTGATAGATTAGGTGAATGGGCAAAACTGTGGCTAATGGCATTCAATGTAGAGAAATGTGAGGTCATCCATTTTGGATCAAAAAAGGATAGAACAGGGTACTTTCTAAATGGTAAAAAGTTAAAAACAGTGGATGTCCAAAGGGACCTCGGGGTTCAGGTACATAGATCATTGAAGTGTCATGAACAGGTGCAGAAAATAAACAATAAGGCAAATGGAATACTGGCCTTTATATCTAGAGGACTGGAGTACAAGGGGGCAGAAGTTATGCTGCAGTTATACAAAACCCTGGTTAGACCGCACCTGGAGTACTGTGAGCAGTTCTGGGCACCGCACCTTCGGAAGGACATATTGGCCTTGGAGGGAGTGCAGTGTAGGTTTACTAGAATGATACCCGGACTTCAAGGGTTAAGTTACGAGGAGAGATTACACAAATTGGGGTTGTATTCTCTGGAGTTTTGAAGGTTAAGGGGTGATCTGATCGAAGTTTATAAGATATTAAGGGGAACAGATAGGGTGGATAGAGAGAAACTATTTCCGCTGGTTGGGGATTCTAGGAGTCGGGGGCACAGTCTAAAAATTAGAGCCAGACCTTTCAGGAGTGAGATTAGAAAACATTTCTACACACGAAGTTTGGAACTCTCTTCTGCAAACGGCAATTGATGCTAGCTCAATTGCTAAATTTAAATGTGAGATTGATAGCTTTTTGGCAACCAAAAGTATTAAGGGATATGGGCCAAAGGCAGGTATATGGAGCTAGATCACAGATCAGCCATGATCTTATCAAATGGCGGAGCAGGCACGAGGGGCTGTATGGCCTACTCGTGTTCCTATGATCCTATAATCTATAGTCCAGAAATTATACAATTAAAAATTGTGTAAAAATGTTGGATTTCCAGTGCATAGGATGGTGGGGGCAGTGTTTGGAATTCAGCTCCTTTTTTGAATGCTTTGCCAATTCCAGCAGAAGTGGGGGCGAATGTGTGAAGCAGCTACCCCTAGACAGGCAAATCTAGGCAATTGGTGCATCAATGACGTGATGATGTCGATCAGAAATCCCATCATTTCCGCCAATATTGCACCTTACTCGACTCATCCTGTATAAAGCAGGCTTAAGGTGCGAGGTACAGTAGATCGACAAGGAAGTAGCTGTATAATGTGCTTCTGGGTGTCCTACAACTTTGATGAATGTCTGTGCAGTTACTGACACGATTCAAAGATTTATTTTGTGCTTTGCTGCACAGGAAGGTTTCCACCAGCTGCCTCTGAGCACCGACTGGCTCAGTCATTTTTGTTTCTTTCGTTTTAGAACACTGTGCCCTGACCATGGCATTCCCTATAGGCATTCTCCAATATGCTCTAATGATAGGGGCTGAACAAGAGCAGGAGGAAGATGATTTCAGGGAGGCACACTGTCTCAGGCACATCGAAGGAAAATGAGACCCACATGGTGGTACCCTTTGACTCGGGTTTATAGACCCAGCTGCTGCTTTGAAAATTTATCTGAGGAGGTATGCTTAAGCAGGCTGGGCTTCATTAAGGAAGCATTTAAGGAACTTTGTGTTCTGCTGCAGCCAGACCTCAACATCTCCTCACACACTATCAGTCCAAGTGAAGATTACCACAGCCCCCAATTTTTATGTAACAGGCTCATTTCAGGCAGCAACTGGGGACTTCACCAACATTACCCATTGTGGAGCCCATTGTTGCACCTGCCACATTACTGATGGCCTCTTTTGCAGGGCATCCCAACTGATCTAATTTGGGATGTCAGCACAGGAAAAAAAATCAGAGGTTGTTACAGTTTTACCTCAATATGCAAGGGGCTATAAACGGTACCCATGTTGCTATTCAGGCCCCATCTCTTCAACCGCTGAGCTTTTTAAGTTATAAAGGCTTCCAATCTCTCAGTGTTCAGATGGTTTGTGACCAATAATATAAGGTCCCCCATGCAAATATAAAAATTGCTCATAACTGCCACAATGCATTTATGCTCAGAAATTCCAGCATTGCAGATCTTTGCCAGGCAGAAGGAGAAGGGTCCAGCTGGCAGCTAGGAGACAAAGGCTATTCCTTCTGCTGTGGATTATTACCCCTGTCCATAGGCCCACCATTGCTGCAAAGGAGAGATACAATGATGCCTTGTATTTTACAGAAGATACCACTGGCATCTTAAAGGGGCAATTCCGCTATTTTCATTGGTCTGAAGGAGTTCTACAATAAAAGCCTTCCAGGGCGTCAAGAATTGTCACTGATTGCTGTGTGCTGAATAATTCTATCCTAGAGAAAGGGCCTCCAATCAGAATCCCTAATGAGGAAGGAGGGCCAGGAGTGGGACCACAGTATCCATGCAGAGCAGCAGCTGGTGGAAGAGGCCAAGGAGGAGGCAGACAGATTCACCAACAGCTCAATTCAACCACATTGTCAATTCAGTGAATGTAGAGAAAGGTGTCCCCTGTTGGTCTTGCAGTTACCACAAACATGCCATTTTGTCAAATGAACTTTTTCAAACAATCCTGTTTTTTCCCAAATCACTACTTCTAGTTGCTTCTCCACTGACTGAAGTAAGTGAACAGTGGGCGGCCTTTAAGGAGGAGATGGTTCGGGTACAGTCTAGGCACATTCCTACGAGGCAGAAAGGTAGGGCAACTAAAGCCAGAGCTCCCTGGATGACAAAAGAAATAGTGAGTGAGATGAAATGGAAAAAAGGGGCATATGACAGGTGTCAGGTTGATAACATAAGTGAGAACCAGGCAGAATATAGAAAGTCCAGAGGGAAGTGAAAAATGAAATAAGAGGGGCAAAGAGAGAGTTTGAGAATATTGGCGGCCAATATAAAAGGGAAACCAAAAGTCTTTTACAGGCGTGTAAACAGTAAATGGGTAGTAAGGGAGTGGGGCCAATTAGGGACCATAAAGGAGATCTACTTACGGAGGCAGAGAGGATGGCTGAGGTACTAAATGAGTACTTTGCATCTGTCTTTACCAAGGAAGAAGATGCTGCCACAGTCTCAGTAAAGGAAGATCTAGTTGAGATACTGAATGGGCTAAAAATTGATAAAGAAGAGGTACTTGAAAGGCTGGCTGTACCTAAAGCAGATAAGTCACCCGGTCCGGATGGGATGCATCCTCGGTTGCTGAGGGAAGTAAGGATGGAATTTGCGGAGGTACTAGCATAATCTTCCAATCCTCCTTAGATATGGGGGTGGTGCCAGAGGACTGGAGAATTGCAAATGTTACACCCTTGTTCAAAAAAGGGTGTAAGGATAAAACCAGCAACTATAGGCCAGTCAGTTTAACCTCAGTGGTGGGGAAACTTTTAAAAACGATAATCCAGGACAGAATCAACAGTCACTTGGACGAGGGTGGCTTGATTAGAGAAAGCCAGCACGGATTTATTTAAGGCAAATCGTGTTTAACTAACCTGATAGAGTTTTTTGGTGAGGTAATTGAGAGGGTAGATAAGGGCAATGCAGTTGATGTGGTGTATATGGACTTTCAAAAGGCGTTTGATAAAGTGCCGCATGGTAGGCTTAGCATCAAGATTGCGGCCCATGGAATAAAGGGGGCAGTAGCAACATGGATACAGAATTGGCTAAGGGACAGGAAACAGAGAGTAGTGGTGAACGGTTGTTTTTCAGACTGGAGGGAGGTGTACAGTGGTGTTCCCCAGGGGTCAGTGCTGGGACCACTGCTTTTCTTGATATATATTAATGACTTTGACTTGGGTGTAAAGGGCGCAATTTCAAAATTTGCAATTGCCACAAAACTTGGAAGGGTAGTAAACAGTGAGGAGGATAGTGATAGACTTCAAGAGAATATAGACAGGCTGGTGGCATAGGCGGACACGTGGCAGATGAAATTTAACGCAGAAAAATGTGAAGTGATATATTTTGGTAGGAAGAACGAGGAGAGGCAATATGAACTAGAGAGCATAACTCTAAAATGGGTACAGGAACAGAGAGATCTGGGGGTATGTGTGCAGGTGGCAGGGCAGGTTGAGAAAGTGGTTAAAAAAGCATACGGGATTCTGGGCTTTCAAAGTAGAAGCATAGAGTACAAAAGTATGGACGTCATGATGAACCTTTATAAAACACTGGTTCGTGCAGGAAGAAACAGGCAATCGGGGTGAGCATATTGCCTGCGCCTACATGTCCACAAGACCACTTAGCTGTGTGAGGGGGTGATTGTAAGTCCCAACCAAACCTTAGAGGGTTTTAGTGCTGTGGGGGGTCCTGTGTTAGTTTATTTCACAGGAGGGTTTCTCTTATTGGGCCGTGGTAATTTAGCACAGTAGGGCTTATTGGACAAGCCAGGGTTGTACGGTTTGTACTGTTTACTAGTGTTATTGTTAATCTTATTAAACACGATACGGTTGAGCCCGAAAATGTGTGTCCGAGTCTGATCTGTCCTTATAATCCCTATCGTTCCAGAACTTAGAGTAAGAGGTGTGTTTTCAGTACGCCCAAGAAAACCACTTAAACTTGGCAGCTTCCTTAACGTGTGTCATCTTCTTCCATAACTATTCCTAGGTCCTGCAAGTACACAAAACTTTGACTCTGGCTGTCATTTCCTACCGGACTACTTTACTTTGAGAAAGATGCTCGGAATACTAAACAGGACAATCCTCCTTGTACCCATCCCACTTCAACAGGAGGTTTGGGTGCTGGCCACTCTATTCCTTGCTTCACAGTCTTTATATCCTGCCTCTACATTTGTTTCGGCAGCCACTTTTCTCCCATACAGCCTTTGTAAAGGCTGAAAAATTATTTCCAAGTCATCGTAGCCTTTGGAAAGGCTGAAAAAGAACTTAACACCCACATGTAGCCACTTACCTTTAAGTCGCCGCGTTCGTTTAATTCTGGGTCGCAGCCTTTGAAGGGTTGATGATGCATACAATTTCCTCTCTCCCTCTTATGAGCTTCTATCTGCAGACAGACTCCAGGTTGAGAACTAGCCTCGCATACCAAATGAATGCCAAACACAGAAGGTCTGACAAGGTCACGTTTTCTCGTTTCAGGCAAACAAAAAGCTCACAGCGTTCCAGGACTGCTGCTTCAGAGCTGGGAGCAGAAAATAAAGCCTTTTTATCACAGCTTCTTGAAGATAAAGGTCTAGAGTTTCCAATAGATTTTGCAATCCGGCCGGACCAGTGCAAAAGATCACGGAAACTCAAGTCTAATTTACGTCCAGCGTAAATCGAATTTCCACAAACTTTTGTGCTGGTTCAAAAATGATTACGCTGACGCTAGCCCCGCCCACAAAACTGGCCACGCCTCCAATCGAAATAATGAGGATGGAGAGTTTTCGACGATTGTGAGCTGTGTGAGGAGGGTCATCAAATTGCACACGTTTTTTTTCGGGGCATAGTCATGTTATTCCAGCCTTCCTGCAGTGACCAGCAACCATTTCAGCAAGGTACAGGCCTGCAGCAAAGCTTAGTCAAATTGAGAGAAATAGATAAACCTTACATCTGCAAATAGTTTATTTAAATTGAGAGAAATAGTTAAATAGCTAAACATAGTTAAATATAAAATAACTGAAGTGTCATACCCCCAGAAGTGAACGTTATGTTGTTAAAACAATGGAAGGTATGCATCAAGTTCATAGAGTCATAGAATTTTACAACACAAACGGCGGCCATTTTGCCCATTAGCCTAGGAATTCGATCATACGCAGGGGGCGAGATGCGTAATGCTCACGCTTCTTTATGTGGCCTGAGCGACCATGTGAAATTGGTTCTTGGACCTCATTATAATGTTTCACGTGCACCCGCGCTATTCATTGCCTGCGAGCCTGTTTGAGGTGGGGGGGGAAGGGCACTGTCGGGCTTCACTGGCACCACTTAAAGGCAACCAACACCTCTTAAAATGGAGGTGCACTCTGGCTGCAGAGAACAGAGAAACACTTCTGAACACAGAAGTGGCTGGAAGGAGTACAGAGGGGGCACCAAGGTTCTGTGATGCCACTTTGGAAGCCCTGGTCCAGGTGGTGGACAGGAGATCCTGTTCCCTCCAGGGCGTAGAAAGACCTCCAGGGAACACCTCCACTGTCAGTGGGAAGAGTTTGCAGAGGAAGTTAATGCCAGGTGGTTACCTCCCAGGACATGGCTGCAATGCTGAAAGACATTCAATGACCGCACCAGAATTGTCGAGGTAAGAATACTGCTCACTTGCTCTCTGCTACACCTCCAGCATCACTACTCACAATACTCCCCTCACGGTTTCCCTGCACTATCCTACAATCACTGCACTATACTTTACTCCACCTCCTTGTCCTCAAAATCACACTCACTATTGCAACCCTCACTTCCCCACACCTCACTTCTTACACACACTGTATACCAACTATTCTACCATGACAGGCACAATCTCTGACCACCACACGAGACTGTCACTAACACACTCCCTTCTTTCTTGCAGGTCAGATACAACCTGTGCCAGGAGGCTGCCACAGAGGAGGCCCCTGTGGAAGAAAGCACGCTGGCCATCACGGGCAGGGGGCGGGTCATGGCCGTAGTGAGTGGCACGCAGGAGGAAACGTCGCGCAGGGATTCTTCACACCTTATTCTCTTTTTCCCTTCTTACTTCTCTCTCATCCTACACACTCTGAATAACAAACTGCAGCTACTTTCACCAGCCACTTCTTCCATCGCTCGCCCTTCACACCAAAAGCTAACCCTTGTCCCTCTCTTTAATTTCAGATCTTTTGAGCTGCTGCTCAAAATGTGGAGACATGTCCCTGAAGATGCACCATCACTTGATCTGACCCCAGCAAGCACCAGCTCAGAGACCAGAACCGCGTGTACTTTAGAGGCTAAGCAAGAGGAGGGATCTTAATATGATGAATCACCGGCCACATGTCTGCAGGAGCTAAGGCAGGGGAATAGGACATCACAGACGCCAGCTTATCAGAGGGCGAGGTCATATACGATATCTGCTCTAAAAGACTCAGATATTGACTTCCAGGTGGATGAGCATAGATCAGGAACTGCTCGGTGCACTAAGCAGCTTGCCAGCGTGCTCCAGAACATGGAGGAGTCTAGCTCTAAGTTGTGTCAGGGCTTCGTACAGAGCATTTAGACTACTCTCTTCAACATGGAGCGAGTGGTCATCTCCATGAACATGACAGTGGCACCCACCATGATGAAGCCTCTGCTGACAGTTCTCACAGCTTCCCAGGCAGCTCACACTGCTGCCATCATGGCTCAGGTGGCTAATGTTGACAGGGGCTTCCAGAACATCACGTCACTCCTGCACTCTGTTCTCATGCAGAGCCGTAGGAGTGCTAAGGCGCAATCCCAGGAGAGTGGTCTTGGTTCCATGGGACAGCCACCTGCTGTCCTCTCTCAGGATGACAGCATGCCTACTCCCTGCCACCCACTCTGCCAGTGCATTGTTAGTGCCACACAGTCAGCTGGGCCAGACTGCCCATGCCCACGCCAAGATGCTGCAGCCTGCTTGAAGTCACCCACCACAGCTATCTGAAGTGTCCTCACTGGAAGTCGAGTAGCCTTCCACCTCCCAAGCTGTCGCCACTGGGGAAACACATCGTAGTAGTGCAACGATAGGTAAGCAAGCACGGAGGACAGGCACTAAGGTTTTGCACAAGGGTGATTCATAATTATTTCTGTTAAATATTGGACACAGATGGAATTAAGTTGTTGAATAAATTAGTTTTTTATTCTGGATTTGGTGTTGGTATTTATATTTGTAGTAAAAGTGAGGGCTGGACTGAAGGAAGGCATTTGGATGGTGGTAGCAAGGACAGTAGTGATAAGGATTGTGGGACTGTTGGTGTATTGGGGATTGGAGGGATGGTTCACATGAAGCGCTCTGGATGAGATGCTCTTTGAGAGCTCTGGCAGCTCGGGGCACTGGTGGTCAATTCTGCTCCTGCTCTTCCTCCTCTTCATACTACTCCTCATCCTTCGCCTCTTCCTCCTCCTCCTCCTCCTCTTGCTTCTCCTTCTGCTGCACTTCTTGCTGCCCAGGTGGTGGTAAGAGTTGGTCCCTCATGATGGCAAAGTTATGCAGCGTGCAGTAAGCAACTACAAATCCAGACATCTGCTCAGGGCTGTACTACAAAGCTCCTTCCGAATGGTCCAGGCAGCCCGGCCTAGTTGGACATTAATAGGCTAGTATGTGGAATGAAGGCAGGAAGTGGAGCCCACTTTGAGGTTCCAGGGCTGAGTTTTGGCCTGGATCTCTGAAGATCTTTAACAATTTGCTCCAGTCCCTGGAGCTGGTATGTTCCATCACAGTTTATTTCCTCCTGAGGCAGGCAGGCGTCCAAGATACACCTGAGTGACTTGGGTGCCTGCCCACCATGACCCCACTAAGCTTTGTGAGATAAGCGCTGGATGTCACAGGCAGTTGCATTCCAGCATCTACATTGGGATGCTTGGGCTGTGGATTTTTGACCCCAAAATCTAATCATTTTTAATCAGAAAAGCTATTAGAAAGAGATAAGTACATAAAGTAATCAAGGAAAAGCAACTTGTTTTACTCATGCATTTGTATTATGTTTCTCCCTTAAAAAAATAGCAGTCAATATTCTCTATTTGGTCGGGCTCAGCTGCTTTGCTCTGTATAAGGAGATTGAACTATTGGGTTAGTGCTGGGCTGACTCAATGTTCCACAACGTCTGCTGAGTACAACAATCAAAGGAAACACTTAACTCCCACGAATTGAGAGCTGGCCAATTTGCAATGGTATACAATTGTAATATTTTACATCTCTCTATCTCTGTTGTTTTAAAAATATGTTGGCGCAGCTTTGTGGAGTTCTGAAGCATAGGCCGATCGATAGTGCGGTAGGAACTGGTTCCTGCCAATGATCCTCAACATGGTGAGCTCTCAATCCCGTATGCTAACATTACCTGTTAATATAGCTATCAGGGGCATAGGGGAGAAAGTTACATGCAAATAGACTTTTGCCACTGAATTCAAATCTACATACATACCAGCACTCCCACTCAGAGTGGGGGAGCCTCATTTTAGTGCCCACGCTTTTTCTCCTACACCTATAATAATTATCTTATTGTTACTGGCTGCCAGAACTGCCGTTTGGGTAATAACTCTATGCAGCCATTAAAAAGGGGTTATCTGTCCTTATGTTTTGTTAAGAGGCTCCCGATATTTATATGGGGCAGATCGAGCATGAACTTTCCTGATTGCACCTATCTACTAAACCTTCTACTAACTGCTGTATTCCTTTAAAGAGTTACCCCGGCACAATTGTCTCGGCTCTAACCTTGGATTTGACCTACATTATTTATGGTCCTGCATTAAGAGAGAGGTTGAATATTTCCTTCTTAATGCCAAAGAATGTAATTGTTTATTTAGTGTTGATTTATGGGAAGATTTTGTCTTACCCAAGCAAGATTCTTTAAGTTCATATTATTAAGAAATAAAACATCATGTAAAGACCAATATCTTATTTTCCCCAGCATTGAACTGGCTGAGTAAACTTATGGGAGAGTATATTAATGTAAAATCACCACCTCTTGTAAATCTCTAGAGTTTCATGTTCCCACTCGTGCACTCTGTCACTATTAAATCTTGGTCATTTTCTTTTCCCTTGTGTGTTATTTAATGAACGTGCTACAGTTATTCTGAAGTTAACTCAATATTTAAAACAGAGCAGCTGCAAGTTCAAAGCATACACCAAGGAACATAAACCCCAAGAGCTTCTTCCTTGTATAATATTAATATAAAATGTCATAACAAGATAATTTTTGTAATGACTTCACTGTACATTTTGCTAACATTTTAATCAATGATGTTTTTGTAATTCAATTTATATGAATTGCATAGCCTATTACATAATTAACTTAGTAATGTGTTCTAATCAGGCCATTTGCCTTTTAGCTTAATTTAATGAACTTTTATTTTTATGACTTGTGAATTTGATTATACTATAACAAAATACTGCAAGATTTTACTTGCATGAAGTCACATGGAAGCCCTATATTGTGATTGATGCATCTATATATGCAATTTTTTGCCACTTATTTCAGACTGTACTCTTATTTGTTCTACCCATGAAGGTAGAATTCAAGATCTTTCTTAGTTATGCAGCTTTTCCTCCTTGCTGCTTTCCAAATATTGGTTCTATTAGGAATTCCATCTGGTAGTCCAACTGAAGACTTATGAAACCCACTCATCTCATTAGATAAGTTCAAATGACAGATGGCTTTGCGATTAAACCTCCAGTTCTTGCGGAAAGGGAAAGGAGGCCCCGCTCAGCTATTTGAGCTACGCAGCCACTACCAGTACGTTTGTCAAAAATGATTCTATATGTGCATTCAAAGGCTAGCCCATTATTGCATTAAACATTCTGTACCAACTGTACTTTAGTTACTAAACCTCAGCACCTTGACGCAGGCCAGGTTTGGCAGTTATGTCCTTCAGCACTCGGTCAGCGGTGATACTGCTGAGCCCCTTTTGGTGATGGAAATTGAAGTGTCCCACTCAGAGTATATTTTGCACCCTTCCCTTAGTTCTTCCAAGTGGTGTTCAATATGGAGGAGTGCTGATTCATCATTTGAAAAGGGACAAATGAGCAGGGTGTTTCCTTGGCTTGTTTGACCTGAAGCCAGGAGACTTCATGGAGTCGGGAGTCAAATGTGATTATTTTAATACTGATAAGTTATTCATTATGCAGAATGACGTCACCTGTAAGTTATTATCTGAGTAAGGGAAGTTTGATTTTACTAACAGAGGCATATCTACCTTGGAATGTTGGAAGAAAACTGTTAATTCAGTAGGAAGGCAATGACAGTTGTGCCATATCCTGCAATCCGAGCTCTTGCCAACCTCCGTCCTAGGGATGGCACTGCCAGTGGCTATCAAGGTCACCACAGCCCTGAACTTTTAAGCTGCCATAGGGGACATCGATCAATCTGCAGTTCACATATGTATGAAGGCGATCAATGTGTTGTTTGCCAAGGCAAACAATTTCAACACTTACTGCAATTTTTTTCACGTGGCAGGATTTTCCAGTCATTTGCAAAGACTTGTGTACTAAGAAGTTCACAATAAAGATTGACTGTACCTCATATATCTCTCACAATCTCAATTTTTGTGAATCTCCCGCTACTGCTGGCACTCCAGCTGCAGTGTCATCCTGTCACTGTATCTTCCATTAGTTTTGCCTCTCTCATTCCTGGACTGTTAGCTTTCTCTTGCTCCTGGTCTATGGACTCGCCCACTCTTGCTGCAGGTTTTGCCGCTGCCTCTCTCACTCCTGCCAGCTCTCCTGCTGATAATTCCTCTCCTTCTCCTACTGTTTCTCTTGCTTCTGGTGGCTCTCCCAATGTCATTTCCTCTCCCATTCCTGCCAGCTGTCCTGTTGATGATTCCTTTGTAGCTTCTGCTGGCTCTCTTGATGATTCCACTGTCCCTCTTGCTCCTGTAGCCTGGCTGGGTGACTTCTGGTGGCTGACTGCTAGCTGTGGGGGCTATGACTGGCTGTCCCTCCTAGTCTTTATGGACATTAGAGAAGTTTACTTTGTGTGCTTTAATTATCTGGTGTGTTTTTGCACATATGCAGTAGTATACACATGGTAAAATATTTACAAATATATAAACAGTCTACTCCAAAATGTTAGAAAAAGTACCAAATAAAGTTTGAAAAATCAAAATTTTCTAGGGGAACGCACCCCCAGCTCACAGAGAAAATGAATCTCCTCCATGATGTACCACTGCCAGCTGTCAAAATGGGATGGAGTAATGTGCCACTCAATCTCTTGGTCACAGACTCAGTTCTCTGCTTTCATATTTATTGCGTCAGCCACTGGAGTTTTTCCTGATGTGCTTGTTACCCAAACTACATTTGCAAAGATTGAAATGTACATTAAAAATATTGTTTGTCTTCGTTAAGGCTACCAACATTTTTGTCCCCATATGTACAGTACTTACCTTTAAGTGGCCACATCCTCTTAAACTTACCCATCACCCGTGCCCTTTTCCCATGCTAGGCCCAGTATATATTAAGCTGACCCTGTAAATCAGGTGGGATCAGCATACTAATGGTATTAAGAATGCACTGGCTGAATAATGCTTGCTAGAAAAATCTACCCTTCAGTGTCTTGGTTCAAACAGAGAGAACAGTCACTTGAGCAAGATGCTGAGGCACAGCTGGCACACGTGGAACCAAATCCCAGCATGGCTTAAAAAAAAAGACTTGTGTTTATATAGAGCCTTTCCTGACCTCAGGATGTACCAAAGTGCTTTACAGCCAATGAAGTACTTTTGAAGTGTAGTCACTGTTGCAATGTAGGAAACATGGCAGCCAATTTGCGCACAGCAAGTTCCCACAAACAGCAATGTGATAATGACCAGATCATCTGTTTTTTTAGTGATGTTGGTTGAGGGATAATATTGGCCAGGACACTGGGAGAACTCCCCTGTTCTTCTTTGAATAATGCTATGAGATCTTTTACGTCCATCTAAGAGGGCAGGCAGGGCCTCAGTTTTAAGTCTCATCTGAAAGCCTCGGTTTAACGTCTCATCCGATTTAGTACCGTTTCGAAACAGGTGGAAAAATGGGGAAAAGGGAATGTAAATATAAACAGTTGGAAGAATTTGGACTTTAGATTCAGATGCAGGCTGCTGAAAATCCAAAAAGGCCTGATTTAAACAAAAACTAGGACAAAGACTGGAAATGGAGACACTACCAAGATTGCCAAGGACTGCAGATGCAAAGCCTCAGTAGATCACCAGTGAGCTCAAGTTCAAGCCCTTTACAACTGCCAGGGAGCTCAGAAAAAAAAATATAAAAATTATAATGAAAAGTTACCCAATTCCTGCTGTCAGTCATTCCCTCCAGCCTTGCCAACACAAGCTTTTAATGTGATTTCAAAATAGACTGCACATGCACAGAAGGCATAACCCAATTAAATACTTTCCTCATGCATTTGCAATTCAATTTTTTTTTTTTGCAAAAGGCAAGCTCTTGTGAGTTGGTCCAATTTGACCAAAATTAAATTTTCCTGAATATCCAAAATCTGACCCAATTAGGATTAATTGATATTCAAAAACTGTTTGCTTAGCACACATCTTGTTACAGTTGTAGTGATAGTAACAGAAGCTGGAGACAGGAGTTTAGGGATCACTCTGGTATTGAGTTTTATAGGCTCAAAACTTATCAGGCTACCAAAACTCATGCTTACAGTTCTTAAACTGAATTTGATCTTGTCAAAACTGAATTGAAATAAAGCAGCCAATCGCAAACAAAGCCCAGTATATGGCCTGCTGAGGTCAGCCCCTAATGTTGCATTCTCTTTATTTTGTTTTCTTGTCTCATTTTCTCCCTTGCCCCTCCTCACGTCTCCTGAAAGTAATGACTCGTGCTGGTATATAGTTACATAGGTGCTAGCAGTTCTCTGGTATCTCATCCATGTGTTTATTCCCCATGGGTGAGCCTGAAAGAAGGATACCAGCAGGTTTACCAAACAAAGCAGCCATCATTATCACAACTAATCCTTCGCATCACATTCACACAACTGCAGTGTCAGCAGTGGTCACCAAATAGCAATCAAGAACAAGAACACTGATCTATTATTTCCTCGGCAATTCATGAAAGCTGAGGCCAGTTGCACTGCCCCCGCCTCCAACTATTGCCCCAACTGAAATCAGCTATTTGAGCTCAGGGTTCAACCTGGGATCTTCCTGATATATATCGCTGAGTACCATCATGTCATTGGGAAGCTCTAATATTCTTAAAGCTAACTGCAACCAAATAATATTATAACTAAACTCGTAACATTTCTAAGATGTTGGAAAGCTCTGAGATCTACCAATTCCCAATAAGTAAATTATGACAATTAGTTGCATATTTGCACTTATTTATGAACCCATGCAATATTTGAAAAACAAATAGTTTCATCTGCAAGATGGACCTTAACATTTACATGCTATAAACATTGAGAAAATGTAGTTATTGATATAGTCTGATAAACACTGTGGACAAGTTGTAGCAGTAAAATTTCAACCTTACCATCCATGTTCAATAACAGTGACTGGATGTGAGAATCATGCTTGGTTCTTCATTTTGTCACTTTTTTAAAAATACTTGCTTGTCAAGAATATTGCTAAAAAGCTAAAAAGACTTCCCCCTTTAAACTGTAAACAAAAGGTGTAGAAATTCTGTCTGCCATTTTAGCCCTGCCATGACCTGATCCCAAATTATTACCATATTAGGGGTGGGCACTTACTGGGATTGAGATCATTTGCTGTTCAGTTTCTTCCTGTTGGGGCCTAAATGCAGTCCACAGCGGCACCAACACCTGCTTACAGCGTGCGTTGGTACTGTTGGGCCTTCGGGCACCATATCTGGCTGGATTCCTGGGAAAGCCCAAGATATATCCCTGAACTAAAGTTAGGAGGTGGGTAGAAGAAACGCCTGATCCCCCACTCTATCGGAATTCGACATTCCTGCTCTGAAAGGGCAAAAACACAGCAGTGCTGGGTTCTGCCTCAACTCCCGGTCTGTCTGCCACCATTGTATCTGACTTCCACCCAAAGTGCGATTTCTAGGCTCCATTTCTTCCTTTCAAAATCTTACTATATTAACATCCTAACTTATGTCTAAATAAAAGAGACAGTTACGTTAATCATGTCACCTACATAAGCAGCACCTTCAATTTAAACCAGAACTGTTGTTTTGTACAAGGAAAACATCTATGTGTCAAACTTTGCATGGTCTGAAAGTAATGCCGAACAATGTAGTACATTCGCACCGCTGTCATAAAAAGTGAGAAATCCCCACATAATTTCTGGTCTTCCATGTTTATATACAATGAACACATCAACTGTAAATGTACCACATACATTTATGTACCATATGTACCATAACTATCAGTTTATCTTTCCATGTGTCAGATTATCAGCATTTCACAAGAAAAATCAGCTTTTTGCATTGGAGATTGGAGGTTGCTAGTAAATTTGGAAGGTGGGACTGGAAGTCGTCAAAATCTGGCTGGTTAGAGGGTGGAACCAGAATCGGTCAGATGTTACTTTTTCCTGATTGTTTGCTGTGCCCAAGCCTGAGGCGAAAAATTTAAAAATGAGCTGTTGGTTTTTGAGCGTTGTACTTACAGTTGTGCTTATTTTGTGTTTGTTCCCAAGGAAGTTATATGTAACAAATAAACCGTTAAAATTCAGGTTTTATAACTTTCTTTTTCTTCAAAGGAACTTTCTGTGGGATATCCAGCAGTTGATTTATGTAAAGATATATTTTCTTAAGATTGGTTCCAGCAGCATTTTTGAGCTAAGGTGTATGTTCCCTGGTATGAATGGTTTAACTGCCTTTATTTGAGCAATCATGTCCATGGACTTGCAAATAAAAGGAGTGCAATTGAAGGACGATGCTTTTTACTTCATGAGGCACTGACTGTTGCAGACAAGCTGACCACTGAGAATGTGGAATTCTTTCCAATTCATGTTAGTAATGACAATGTGTAATGGAGCACACAATGTGGATACAATCCATATCTCCCTGCACCTTTGGGATTCTTGGCACTCTGTAAAACTGTAGAGCCTGCTCATGCTGTTGTCAGTTGACTTCAGAGAAGGAGATGAACTGTGATGCTCAAGCAAATCACGCATCAGCGATTTGCTTCACACATCGAATATTGAATATCAGCCATGGCCCCTTGGGCAGCTTGAGATGACCTGATGCACAAAGGTTGAGTGCCATTGTGACTCTCTAACAGCATCTGGGAGTGCCATGTCTATGATGAGGTTGGCTGTAAGTCTGCTGGTAACATGTGCTTTAATTCCATTACGGCTTCCTTGGTGAGTCAAACAGAGTGAATTTTCATGGTGGATTTTCCGGTTCCAACTTTGGTGCAAGAGCCCGGGAAACCCTGGAAAAATGCCGTAAATGTTTTTTGCACCATTTTCCTGGGGTTTACAAGGCTCTTGCTAAACAGTTACGGCTAACGAATGGGAGAACCCCTGTGCAGATTCACCTGCAAAGACTCCACAGGCAGCGATGTAGCAGCCACTTTAGAAGTCGGTAGAATGTACATCTAGATGGGGCTGGGGCATGTCCGTCCAGATCATTTTCATTTGGTGCATGTTTCAGGATTTGGCAGTGGACTGTATTGCATTTTCAGTGTTAATTGTAGACTTGGATATATTACAAAATGCACTAAATAATGCATTGTTTATCTACAGGAGAGAAAACTTGCTTTCAAAGAACTAAACTGAATCCAACACTATTAAAGATTGTAGGACCAACTCTTGGGTGCATCACCATGAACTGAATGTCCTTCGAGGCTGGTGCACAATCTAGAAAATTAAAAGCTGACCAACAGCCCCAAAAAGCTGACAACTGAAGAATGCCCTGATTGTAATCCTGTCACAGGTGAAACAAGTAGTGAGATAGGTTTTGTAACTAAAGGTGTAGGTCTTACCAACATTCCTTCAATTATGCTGAAGAAAAGAAAATAAGTACATGAAAGCCTGATGAGGGAATTCCAAATGTTGAAGATACTAAATTGATGGAGCATTTTTAGGGAGGGGGCTACAGGGACATGCTTCCATGGCAAATGTTGACATTAAACTGATGCGCTCTGGTTAATTTTAAGCATTTTTATCATTTACAATTGATAGGTGTTTAATCTAATAAAAAGGGAAAAACAAAGTTACACATGGATTTTCAACAGACCAACCAGAACATCACTTCCCCAAAAGTTACCTCAACAGTTACAATCTTACATCCAACCACTCCCACATCATTTCACAGAGCTACTGTACCTATCCACTTCCCACTCTTTCACAGAGATACTCTCCTCCCCCTCCAATCTTCCCAGTACATATTGTCACTCATCTTCCTCTCCCCCCAATGAAGGCAAAATTCTTCTCCCTCTCCCCCCTCAAGTCAATCTGGCCCTATTTCAAAGCTCAGTCTTCCCTGCACGTGACAAGATTGTTCAGTATGGGATTGGGATTTGCGGCTATTTGCCAATTTAGAATTAGTAATAGTCAATAAAAATTGAATGATTTCATGGCTCAGTTTTGTAATTCTTACTCTTTCTTCATTGGTATTTACTGACTGAATGGAATAGCTTTTGACTAATTCAGGTTTAGTGAATCACCTGTTTGATTTCAACAGATAATTCCCTTTTTAGGCCAATCTCCAATTTTTGCCCTAGGTGTGGCATGTAAAACAGACGGCCGGTCTGATGTGTCAGTTCCCCGCCAGGCTGATTAGGTTAAAATTACCCCCATGAAAGGATTTTTATGAAGTAAATAAGGAAAGGCTACTTTCTATGGTAGGGAGTCAATGATAAGGGATCATTAATTTAAAATTGTCACTAAGAGAGTGAGTAGAGAGGTTAGGAGAAATTTCTTTGCACAGAAGTTTGCTAGAGCATGGAAGCTGAACATATATAGGAACATACAATAAGTGACAGACTAGAAAAGACCTACTGGTCCATCTAGCGCCACACAAATGTGATATCTTGTGCATCGCAATACATACATTCCGCACCCACTGGCATCATGTAATCTCCTGGGGGAGGTGAATAGATAATAATCAGGCTAATTAGGGAAAAAAATTCTGGAAAATTCCTCTCTGACCCCCTAAAACTAGTCCAGGAGGAGTAGATGAGGTAGAGACCATTGTAACTTTTGAGGGAAAATTGGATAAATATTTGAAGTAGAGGAAGACACAGGACTATGAGAAGTGAGTGGGTCAATCAGATTAGGTTTGGTTTGCTCATGCAAAGAGCTGATACAGACACAATGGGCTGAATGGTCTTCTGAGCTCGAAACTTCTTTGGTTCGATGGAAATAATTTTAATCTGTATGCACTGGTCTGATGGCGTACTTTTCTGCCACAGAATGAACAAAGAAATGTTGTGTACATGCCACGTATCTTCCAGTGCACAATATGTTATAATTTGTGGTTAATTGATAAACTTAGGTCTGCTAACACATACATGTCACACATAAGGATGCAACAAAGATGCTTCTCCTGTGTTAGCCCTCAATATTAAACAGACCCTTGATCAAGCCAATTTTGATAAAAGGGTAGACCAGAAATGTTAACCTGTGGTGTGTATATCAGCTAGTCTGGGATGTGTAGTCCCTTCACCCTCTGCAATCATTAGTAATAATCCATTTTAACCTTGGGGGTGAATCCAATAAGTAATCCATCAAAGACAAATTACTTCATTTTTGTTGCACAGATATAAATATACCAGAGGATAAACAAAACAGTAAATAAAGGGAAAGAAAGAGCAAAGACATTTTCTTCCAAGACTTACCAGTGCCATTAACCAGACTATAGGGTGTGAGGAGCTATGAGAACTTTTGGGAGGCCGAGTCCAAAAGGTTTGAGAGCTCTGATATGACCAGTGTTGGGCCCAATACATACTTCAGAGTTGTCTGGTCCCTGAGAAACAAACTCTTAAATTTATTTATTTCAGCTAAGAGAGCACAGGGGAAAAAAGAGATAGAAAGGCAGATGGTGTTGGCTGGGGTTGGGAAGAGAGAAGAAGAGATCTTCTTAAAGGAGGGGAGCCCAAAGGGGGAGAAGAGATAGAAAGAGATAGAAAGACCACGTTAAGCAGGGTGGAAAGATGTTGAGATGAGTTTAGAGAGAGACACTGTTGTAGGGGGCATTTTTGTCTCCTGAATGTGGGGAAGTTGCGGTTGCTGTTGTGGCTTACAAGGCCCAAAGAACAAAACAACATATTCTCAGTAGTTCCAATAGAGAAGTCATAGGTACCAGAACCACAAGAATAGACAAATCAAACTCCTATAAATGTGTTTATGAAGTAAATGCTGATAAAGTTGTAGCCAGTGAAACTTATTCAATTTTTAGTAGAGGTAGAAAGAAACCCAAGAACATGTGAACTGCAATCAAAGGAGAAAATGTTGGAAAGGAGGCCAATCAGCATCTGAAAGAGAAGGATAGGTTAACATTTCTGGTCTACCCTTTTATCAAAATTGGCTTGATCAGAATCAACAAGCCCCTTACATAGAACTGACGAAGACATCCCTGAAAAAGTGAAGTGGGGAAGGAAGAGCAACAGGTAAAGAATTTTCAATATCTTCAGAACATGACAGAACCCCTATCTTCCCTCCCAAACTATAATAACTGCTAATGAGATCACCATTCAATTGGATCTTTGGGCCTTTAAATTATGTTTTAACAGTTAATATTTTCAAAACAAATAAAACATAGAGGATACTTTTAAAAGAAGCTGTTGAGTGAAGGACACTATATCACTGACAAGCCCAGTTTTCCACAAGGCGAAGTACTACACAGTAATTAGACGTGGGTTGCTATGGCTACAGCTACCACTGAAAGCATTCTTTTCAGGGAACTAGTTCCAGTTTAGCCATTATCTCATGTACCTGAAATAAATTCCATGTTCAGTGTTTGTAGCTACTTATCACACGATGTTACTGGACACAAATGAAGGGGGTTTCTTTAACGCTGAGTTGGAAGCATCAAACACTTAGCAGAGAGAATTAAAATTCTTCACAAAGTGGAAACTGGGCAAAGCGGGAGTTAAAATGGAGTGGGTCAATTTTCTGTTCCATTCCCACCTATGGACATTGGACCCCAATGGCATTTTAACCACCGACTGAGCAGGGTGCCCTTCACAGCCACCCCACTCAGTGAAACCGGGCCATAATTTTTACTCAGAGCCGTGAACCCAGCGGGTGGGTCGATGTTCGAGTGGGGATCCCAGAAGTCAAGTGAGTGCATCACGATCTGCGATCGCAAAATTATTTTTGCTTCCAGGTTTCCTGCACTGCAGCCAGCCAGATTGACAGGCTGGCTGCCTGTCGGGAGGATAAGGAGCTGCGAATCGGGGAGGAGGGAGAGAGAGAGATCATGAGCCATGGATGAGATCGGGGGAGGGGTCCGAGGGGGGCATCGTGGGGGGGGGGGGGGGGACTTGGAGAAGATGGGGGGCAGGGAGGTGATTGGATCAACAGTTGGATGAAGAGTTAGAGGTGGGGGGGGCTCTATCATTGGGGGGGGGGGGTTCTACCATTGGAAGGGGGGGGGGGTTCTACCATTGGAAGGGGGGGGTGTCAGCCGACCATGCGGGTTCGATCGTGCCTCTTGAGCTTGTTGGGCTGGATGAAGCACTCCTGCTCCTCCTGGCCCACAAGCAGAGCAATAAAGGCACTCACCATGTGGATCTGGCCCTTCTCACCTTGTAGACCTGATGAGAATCAGAAGCAATGGGAAACCCATGCAGGTGAGCTCAAATTCGTTTCAGCTTTAGAATTCACAAAAATTTAAGTACCTCAACTATTTCAGCGAGTTAAACTGCCTCTTTGACAATCCGCCTGCCGGCATTAAGTGGGGACGTGACGTCCGGGTTTCGAATGCGCACACACATTCAATCGTGCCTGGGTGAAACCCGGCGCAAAGAGCCGTCACAGGCATAATGGGCTGAATGGCCTCCTCCTGTGCTGTACCATACTATGACACTACTATAAAGGGGAGGTGCACTGTGTCTGCAGCCAGCAGGGAAGCTTTCTAAGTGGAGAAATGGCTGCAAGAAGTCCAGAGAGGGCACCCAGGTTCTCTGATGCAGCATTGGAGGCTCTGGTTGGAGTAGTGGACAGGAGGAGGGAGATCCCATTTCCGCCAGAGGACAGAAAGCACTCCAGGCAACACCTCCGTCATCAATGGGACGAGGTCGCTGAGGAGGTCAATGCCAGCAGCTTAGCTCCCAGGACATGGCTGCGATGCTGAAAGAAGTTTAATGACTTCAGCAGAATTGTCAAGGTGAGAATCTTATCTTTCACCTCAATTACTGTCTCTCAACACCTCCACCACCTGCAGCCCCACTACTTACAACACTTCCCTCTTCACTCTCCTATAATCATTGTACCACACTTCACTCCACCTCCTTCTCTGGTGTAAGTCATCAGCTGTAAGTGACTGCCTGAATAGAGGGTAATTACTGTGAGCTGGAAACTGATTGAGCACTTGTAACTGGTGTTCTCAAACGGTGTATAAATTAGAAGATTATCTGCTGAAGCACAGAATGCATCGAACAGAGTGGATCATGAACCAAGTGGGATGGGCTCCACCTGAACCGGGCTGGGACCAAGGTCCCAGTGGAAAGGATAAATAGGGCAGTCACAAGGACTTTAAACTAGTAAATGGGGGAGAGATAGAATAAATAATAATTCTAAAACAAACAAAAAGGAAGAGAGTAGAGTAATAGTCAGAAATTATGCATTAGGCACTAGAGGTAAAGGGAAAACTAAAAAGATGTAAAGTAATTATATTAGGAGAGAGAAATAAGAAATGTGTGAGAAAAACAACATTAGGGCAGAAGGACAGGTTAGGGTGTGTGGCCCAAATAAGCGTTCTTTATATAAACGCATGGAGTATAAGGAACAAATTGAATGAATTGCAGGCGCAAGTTCATCTTAGAGGGTACGACATGGTAGCCATTACTGAGACATGGCTGCAAGACGGTCAGGACTGGGAACTGAATACCAGGTTATAAGGTCTATAGGAAGGAAAGGGAAACTAGTAAAGGGGGAGGGGGGGAGGGGGGGAGGGAGGGGGAGGGGGGGAGGGAGAGGGAGGGAGGGGGAGGGGGGGGGAGGGAGAGGGAGGGAGGGGGAGGGGGGGGGAGGGGGGGAGGGAGAGGGAGGGAGGGGGAGGGAGGGGGAGGGAGGGGGAGGGGGGAGGGAGGGAGGGGGAGGGAGGGAGCGAGGACTTGGAGGGGGGGAGGGGGCGAGGACTTGGGGGGGGGAGGGGGCGAGGACTTGGGGGGGGGAGGGGGCGAGGACTTGGGGGGGGGAGGGGGCGAGGACTTGGGGGGGGGAGGGGGCGAGGACTGGAGGGGGGAGGGGGAGGACTGGAGGGGGCAGGGGGAGGGGGGGAGGGCGAAGACTGGAGGGGGGAGGGGGGGGAGGGGGGAGGGGGAGGGAGGGGGGGAGGGCGAAGACTGGAGGGGGGTGGGGGGGGGGAGGGGGGAGGGGGAGGGAGGGCGAAGACTGGAGGGGGGGAGGGGGGAGGGGGAGGGAGGGGGGGGGGGGAGGGGGAGGGAGGGGGGGGGGGGAGGGCGAAGACTGGAGGGGGGGAGGGGGAGGGGGGAGGGGGAGGGAGGGGGAGGGGCATCAACAACAAATAGTGGCCCTCACAGATGCAGAGGAGGAGGTGCTTGAGATCAGCCGCACCCTCGAGTGCCTGTCCGTCGGGGATGCCGAGACTGGCACCCCACAAACGTCTGGTGACACAACTTTAACATTCATCACACGCAACATGAATTGATAATAACAATGATTGGCATGTTGAACATCTCAGAATGCTCATCGCAACATGACACATATGTGATGATTCTTAATATTGCATTCTGTTCTCTTACAGGCCCTTCAACGACCGCAGTGATGGCGGAGGGCGATTCCTCAAAGGAGCTCCAGGCCTGAGGGCGCACCGTCACATCTTAGAGAGCCATCCACCAGCACAGATACTCACACCTCGGGGGGGGTCCTAGTGGTCAGTTAGTTGGGTTGGCACCTGGTGAGTCACCACACACAAGTGAGCACAACCAGACACTGGTGGCAGGGGCAGCTGTGGAGAGTCTGCATCGGTGGCCGCACTCCTCTCCAGGCTCTGTTCAGCCAGACGAGCCCCCAGAATGATCGAGGCACCGAAATCATATCTTGAGCAGCCCTATCGCATGTTCAATCATAGACCTGGTGGCGATGTGGCTGTCATTATATCGACACTGTTGCTTGCTGATGGAGTTGCTCAGAGGTGTTATGAGCCATGTGTGCAGGGGGTATCCCTTGTCCCCAAGGAGCCAGCCTTTCAGGGTGTTTGGTGCGTGGAAGAGGCCTGGGATGTTGGACTCCCTCAGAATCATGGCAGCTGCCAGGGAATCTGGTGCACACGTGAATAAATCTTTTGCGGTGGTCACAAACAAGCTGAGTGTTGATGGAGTGATATCCCTTCCTGTTGATGAACAGTCCTGGCTCATGTGGCAGTGCTCGGATTGCTACATGCATATAATCGATCGCACTCTGTACACGTGGGAAGCCAGCCACAGAGTGGAATCCCACTGCCCTCTCCGTCTGGCTGAGATTGTCCATGGGGAAGTTGACGTATTGTGAGGCTCTGCAAAACAAACCATCAGTGACTTGCCTTGTACATTTGTGGGTAGACAACTGAGACCCCGGCGATGTCCCCGGTGGCACCCAGTAATGATCCGGAGGCAAAGAAGTTGAGGGCAATGTTGACTTTAACTGCAATGGATAATGAGACGCCGCCAGGCCCAGCTGAAAGCAGCTTGGCATGAAGGAGGCTGCAGATGTCTGCGACCACCTGGCGACTCACTCTCAGCCTCCGTATGCACTGCTCCTCAGAGAGGTCCAGGAAGCTGAACCTCGGTCTGTAGACCCTGTGGCGAGGGTAGTACCCACTGCGGCATTGCTCCCTCTGTTGTTCCCCTCTGTGTTCTTGTGCAGGTGCCTGTGGCACAGCACTGTGTTGGTGGAGCTCCAAGTGGCGGAAGTGCACACCGTGCCTGGCGAGGATGGTGATGTTCCTCGTCCTCGGATGTAGTGGTGAATGCCACCATCGCGCCCCCCATCCTGATGGTGTCAGTTTGAGGGGGTCCGAAAGGTTGGTAAATATGTGTAAACAGAACAATTCTGAGTGGAAACCAAGAATTTTCAGTCTGAACACAAAGATCTCCCAGCCAAAAGTTTGTCTGAGAGAACTGAGTGCCCTGCTGCAATAACTCACCTTTTATCCCCATCTGTCAAACAGGGATTTAAATGTCCAAATGGCTGCTGGATGAAACCCGACTCCTTCACCATGGCACCATGGCGTGTTTCAGGGGCACGGTAAATACGCTGAGGCAGAGTTAAAATCTTTTCCCTGCCTCAATCAACATAAAATTAAGTTCAACTCCCTTAATTGCTGGTTTAAATATCAGCCCCCTGACTATAACTGCTGGTGGGACCTACGGCTTCCTGAAGCATGCACACAGATGCGTCTGGGTCAAATGCGGAAATCGGAGGGATTCATTCCCGCTCCGGATTTCTTCAATTTTCTTTGCTCCCCCAACTTACCCGGACTTGGCTTTTAAAATTGAGCCTGATATGTCCTAGAACCAACAAGGGGGCAGGCCATATTAAATTTAATAATAAGTAATAAGCCATATTTAGTTAACAGCCTAATGGTGCATGAACATTTATTTAGTACCCATCATAATATGATCGAGTTCAATGTTGAGTTTGAAAGGAAGAAACCCGTATCATCTACTAAGATTCTAAATTTAGGAAAGGCCAACATCAACGGGCTGAGATAGAGACTGGGCAAATCTGTTAATGGGAAAAATGACAGAAGATCAGTGGGAAGTGTTCAAAAAAGAATTTAACATGATCCAGGACCAGTTTATACCTCTCAGGGGCAAGAGCTCCACTTGCAAAAAAAAGCCATGGATGACAAAAGAGGTAAGGGACAACATAAAACTAAAAGAAAAAGCATACAAAAATGTAAAAAATAGCACAGATCCTGGCAACGGGAGAGATACAAAGAACAGTAAAGCATGAAGAAACAGATAGAGTTGCAAGAAGGGAGTATGAAAAGAAATTTGCAAGGGATATCAAAATCAATGGGGACTCACCATAATTAAAGTAAGCAATTTAACAGTAATGAAGAAAATAATGGCACTAAAGAGTGACAAACCTCCAGGACCAGATGGTTTCCATCCCAGTGTTTTAAAGGAAGTAAGTGAGAACATTGCAGATGCCCTAACAATAATCTTCCAAAGTTCTCTCGATTCAGGAAAATTTAGATTGCAAAATTGCACATCTCACTCCACTATTTAAGAAAGTGCGAGAGGGAAACCAGGGAATTATAGACCAGTTAGCCTAACATCTGTTGGCGGGAAATTACTGGAGTCTATAATTAAGGATAGAGTGACTGAATGCCTTGAAAAATTTCAGCTGATCAGAGAGACCCAGCATCGGTAGGTCATGCCTGACGAACCTGATTGAATTTTTTGAAGAGGTGACTAAAGTAGTGGACAGGGGAATGTCTATGGATGTTGTTTATATGGACTTCCAGACGGCATTCGATAAAGTCTCTCATAAGAGGCTGTTAGCTAAAGTTGAAGCCCATGGAATTGAGGGCAAATTATTTACCTGGTTAGGAAATTGGCTGAGCAGCAGGAAACAGAGTAGGGATAATGGGCAGGTAATCAAATTGGCAGGATGTGACGAATGGTGTCCCACTAGTGACAGGATAGAGAGCCACATATCCAAGTTTGCTGATGACACAAAGATAGGCAGCATTGTAAGCAGTGTAGGTGGAAGCATAAAATTACAGAGATATTTAATAGATTAGTGCATGGACAGAATTGTGGCAAATGGATTTCAATGTAGGCAAGTGTGAGGTCATCCACTTTGGACATAAAAACAATAGATCAGAATACTTTTTAATTGGTGAAAAGCTCGAAACAGTGGAGGTCCAAAGAGACTTAGGGTCCATGTACATAGATCATGGACAGGTACAGAAAATAATCAAAAAGGCTAATGGAATGCTAGCATATATACCTAGAGGACTAGAATACATGAGGGTAGAAGTTATGCTACAGCAATACAAAGTCCTGGTTAGACCACACCTGGAGTACTGTGTTCAGTTCTGGGAACTGCACCTTAGGAAGGATATATTGGCCTTGGAGGGAGTGCAGCGTAGATTTACTAGAATGATACCTAGACTAAATTACAAGGAAAGATCACACAAACTAGGGTTGAATTCCCTGGAATTTAGAAGATTAAGGGGTGATTTTATTGAAGTTTTCAAGATATTAAGGGGAACTGATAGAGTAGATAGAGAGAAACTATATCCGCTGGTTGGGGAGTCTAGGACTAGGTGACATAGGCTAAAAAATAGAGCCAGGACTTTCAAGAATGAAGTTAGGAAACACTTCTACATGCAAAAGGTAGTAGATGTTTGGAACTCTCTTCCGCAAATGGCAGTTAATTCTAGCTCAGTTGTTAATTTTAAATCTGAGGTTGATAGATTTTTGTTAACCAAAAGTATTAAGGGTTTTGGGGCTAAGGCATATTGAGTTAGGTCACAGATCAGCCATGATCTCATTGAATGGCGGAACAGGCTCGAGAGGCTAAATGGTCTACTCCTGTTCCTATTTTCCTATGTTCCTTCCTAACTTGAAGTTTATGTTTATTTAGAAAAAGTGAAATAAATTTTTGACCTGAACAGTTTAATACCAATCCATAGACCAAGAGGAATGGGCCCCTAAAAAGTCCTTGCAAAAAGGCCCTTCTGTAACCTCAGGGAAACAAGAGAAGTGTATCCTCAGATTATACAATTTATTCTGAAGCAAAAAAAATTCTCCCTTTTGTTCTTGATTCCACGGAGATACAACAATGTAATCCAATGTCTGGCACACTGTGCATGCAGCACTTAGAGATTGAGAAGTCAGTTTCAGGTGAAAAGTATTCATTAGTTTTCTCATAGCCAAAATTAGAGTCCTGCACCTTAGCCATCGAAACAGTGATGCAGCACTGAAGTCTTTACCCAACATCACAGCGAGAGGCAGGCGCATTGCAGTTCAAATCCACTCCTCACAGAATGTAAAGTGCAGGTTTATTTGTGCTTTCAGAATGCTGATTTGAGATGCTGTAGGGAAAATGGTTCTGATTTAAGAGAAAATACTCTTTGCAAACTGTAAGATTTTTATGTTTGCTTATCAGTGCTATAATGTTTAATAACCTTTTGAGTACTTCCGTTGGCAGGAATACATGATGCTTAAAAAAATACAAAAATTACAACTGTGCATGTTTCCCTTAGTCAATTATATATACTTTATTATTATGATAATACGCAGGGCGATTCAATTGTTCTTGTGCGTAGAAAAATTCATAAGAAAATCTTTACTTCTTTTGGCAAAAAAGAATCTATTTTACTTAACTCATAGTCCCTTGTGGTCAAAATGTTCACACTGTGCTCTGATAGACCAAGTGCACATGCCAATTTTTGATGCTGAACAAAATTAATTCTTATTAAATCACTACCTACATAGCATATATATGTTGCCCTTACATAAATACTATTCCTAAATGTTATTTTCATATTCTGAAGACAGACTGTTACTACAGTTACATGTAATTATGGTCCTCTGACATCGTTCATCCTTTTATTTCTGATTTCCATCTTTACCAGTGAGGGATACTTTTCTAGCTTTGTGTTCCCACTGAGGAGCCTCACCCACTAATGCAGCATATTGGAAATTTAGGCAAGAAGGATTTTCTGACCATTTCACTTAATAGTCAGAAAATCACATGCATGGATTTCTGATTTGTGCTTCTGGCTGGCAAAGTTCCTCGTAGGGGTGAAAAGTTGGAACATTACCCCATGCAGTCGTCTCTACAACTACGAACGCAAAGCTTTGAGTTCTTTTTCCTGTCTTACAGACTATTCGGCTACTTCTTGTACATATTGATAAAATCTGAACACAGGAGATGCTTTATCAATGTAAAGAATATGTGATGGGTATAAGAAAAAATATAGTTAAATATAAATAGAGCGAGGTAAAAAGAACAATGGTGAGGGTGGGCAATTTTTACCTCCCAGGATGGGCGGGGGAGCGGAGTCCAAAAATACTAATCAGGTCCTGCTGTTAAATTTGGCAAGACCTCTGGGGAACTCGTACTCCCGGGATTCGTCGCTGCGAGTTTCGTGGATAGCACGTTTCAGGAGGTGGTCACCCTGCAGCTTAAGAGAGTGCAGGCAGTGAGGGACTGGGTGACCAGGCAGTTAGTTCAGGAGTCCACTGAGGGCATCTCACACTCTAACCAGTATTCAGTTCTGAATACGAGTGGGGGAGAGGGTTCCCCTGGAGGAGTGAAGCCAGAGCCAAGACCAGAGCACCACAAGTGGCTCAGCTGTACAGGGAGGAGAGGAGAGGAGACAGGTCGGGAGAGCAATAGTGGTAGGAGATTTCATAGTTAGGGGAGCCAACAGGTGTTTCTGCAGTTGCAGGAGTGATTCCAGGATGGTATGTTGCCTCCCTGGTGCCAGGGTCATGGATGTCACTGAGCGGCTGCAGAACATTATGGGGAGGGGGAGGGTGAACAGCCAGCGTCCATATCGGGTAGAAAGAAGGATGAGGTCCTGCAGGCCGAGTTTAAGGAGTTAGGAAAAAGATTAAAAAGCAGAACCTCAAAGGTAGTAATCTCCGGATTACTCCCAGTGCCGCGCGCTAGTGAGAATGGAAATAGGAGGAGAGAGCAGGTGAATGTGTGGCTGCAAAGGTGGTGCAAGGGGGAGGGGCTTTAGATTCCTGGGGCATTGGGAGCGGTTCTGGGGGAGGTGGGACCTGTACAAACCGGACCGGTTCTGGGGGAGGTGGGACCTGTACAAACCGGACCGGTTCTGGGGGAGGTGGGACCTGTACAAACCGGACCGGTTCTGGGGGAGGTGGGACCTGTACAAACCGGACCGGTTCTGGGGGAGGTGGGACCTGTACAAACCGGACCGGTTCTGGGGGAGGTGGGACCTGTACAAACCGGACCGGTTCTGGGGGAGGTGGGACCTGTACAAACCGGACCGGTTCTGGGGGAGGTGGGACCTGAACAAACCGGACCGGTTCTGGGGGAGGTGGGACCTGTACAAACCGGACCGGTTCTGGGGGAGGTGGGACCTGTACAAACCGGACCGGTTCTGGGGGAGGTGGGACCTGAACAAACCGGACCGGTTCTGGGGGAGGTGGGACCTGTACAAACCGGACCGGTTCTGGGGGAGGTGGGACCTGTACAAACCGGACCGGTTCTGGGGGAGGTGGGACCTGTACAAACCGGACCGGTTCTGGGGGAGGTGGGACCTGAACAAACCGGACCGGTTCTGGGGGAGGTGGGACCTGTACAAACCGGACCGGTCGCACCTCAACAGGGCCGGGACCAATATCCTTGCGGGGAGGTTTGCTGGTGCTGTCGGGGAGGGTTTAAATTAGCTTGGCAGGGGGATGGGAACCTGAGTGTGGATTCAGATGGGATAAAGTCAGAACTGGAAATGGAAGGCAGAGGGAACGAAGGTTAGAAAATAAACAACAGAGGAGTTTGGCAGTCCTGAAATGTATTTACCTCAATGCGAGGAGTGTAGGAAATAAGGCGGATGAGCCGGGGCACAGATAGACACGTGGCAGTATGATATCTTAACTATTACAGAAACATGGCTTAAAGAGGGGCAGGACTGGCAGCTGAATGTCCCTGGTTACAGGGTTTTCAGACGCGATAGAGAGGGGGGTAAAAAAGGAAGCGGGGTGGCAATTTTGGTTCAGGAAACAATTACAGTTGTGAGGAGGGATGATATGTTAGAAGGGGCATCAAATGAAGCCTTATGCGTTGAGCTAAGAAGAAAAAAGGGGCAGTCACACTGTTGGGAGTGTACTATAGACCCCCCGCCTTTCCCCAATTGAAGACATTAACTCCTGCTCTGTCTTTGTCCTTTTCCATAACTATGCTAAAACTAACTGTATTATGATCACTACCACCAAAATGATCTCCCACTGCTACTTCTTCCACCTGCCCCTCTTCATTTCCTAGAACTAAATCCAAGGGTTTTGACAAGGTTCCACATGGCAGATTGGTCAGAAAAGTAAAGGCCCATGGGATCCAAGGGAATGTGGCAAATTGGATCCAAATTTGGCTCAGTGACAGGAAGCAAAGGGTAATGGTAGCGAAGGATAGACCAAGTAATTACAGGCCAGTCAGCCTAACCTCGGTGGTGGGCAAATTATTGGAATCAACTCTGAGGGACAGGATAAACTATCACTTAGACTGGCACGGACTAATCAAGGACAGTCAACATGGATTTGTTAAGGGAAGGTTGTGTCTGACTAACTTGATTGAATTTTTCGAGGAGGTGACAAGGAGGATTGATGAGGATAGTGCAATTGATGTAGTCGACATGGATTTTAGCAAGGGTTTTGACAAGGTTCCACATGGCAGATTGGTCAAAAAGTAAAAGCCCATGGGATCCAAGGGAATGTGGCAAATTGGATCCAAAATTGGCTCAGTGACAGGAAGCAAAGGGTAATGGTCGACGGATGTTTTTTGTGGCTGGAAGGCTTTTTCCAGTGGGGTGCCGCAGGGCTCGTTACTAGGTCCTTTGCTTTTTGTGGTATACATTAACGATTTGGACTTAAAAGTAGGGGGCATGATTAAGAAATTTGCAGATGACACAAAGATAGGCCTTGTGGTTGATAGTGAGGAGGAAAGCTGTAGAATGCAGGAAGATATCAATGGACTGGTCAGATGGGCAGAAAAGTGGTAAATGGAGTTCAATCCAGAGAAGTGTGAGGTGATTTATTTGGGGAGAACAAACAAGGCAAGGGAATACACAATAAATGGGAGGATACTGAGAGGTGTAGAGGCATTGAGGGACCTTGAAGTGCATGTCCACAGATCCCTGAAGGTAGCAGGACAGGAAGATAAGGTGGTTAAGAAGGCATATGGAATGCTTTCCTTTATTAGCCGAGGCATAGAATGTAAAAGCAGGGATGTTATGCTGGAACTATATAAAACACTAGTTAGGCCACAACTTGAGTACTGCACACAGTTGTGGTCACCACATTACAGGAAGGATGTAACTGCTCTGGAGAGGGTGCAGAGGAGATTTACGAGGATGTTGCCAGGACTGGAGAAATTTAGCTATGAGGAAAGATTGGATAGGCTGAGGTTGTTTTCCTTGGAACAGTGGGGGCTGAGGAGAGATTTAAACGAGATGTACAAAATTATAAGGGGTCTAGATAGAGTGGACAGGAAGGACCTATTTCCCTTAGCGAAGGGGTCAATAACCAGGGGGCATAGATTTAAAGTGATTGGTAGAAGGATTAGAGGGGAGCTGAGGAGAATTTTTTCACCCAGAGGGTGGTGGGGGTCTGGAACTCACTGTCTGAAAGGGTGGTAGAGGCAGAAACTCTCAACTCATTTAAAAAAAAACCTGGATGTGCACCTGAAGTGCTGTGACGTACAGGGCTGCGGACCAAGTGCTGGAAAGTGGGATTAAGCTGGATAGCCCTTTTTCGGCCGCCACAGACATGATGGGCCGAATGGACTCCTTCTGTGCCGTAACTTTCTATAATTCTAGGATCCTCGCTCATCTGGAGGTAAGAGTGGTGTTCCCTGAAGGGCCCTCATGGGATATGGCCTCCTGCCCAGTTCCCTGCGCCTCCTCCTTTTCCTCCTCGTCCCTCTCCTCGCAGAATTTTAACTCTGTGTGACCTCTCTGCATACTCATAGTCGTGTTCTATGCCCAGCAGGAGCCCAACGCCCATGGTTGCAAGGACTCTTGTTCAACCATTGTTGTAACTTACACCAACTTTATGGCAGTACCTGCCAAACCACTCTCAAATATACTATCGCAACTCTCTGTAAGTACAGGAAACTTCAACAAACATGTCCTGTACTACCAGCATCCAGAAGCAATAATCCAGCAACTAACCTGCAACACCTGCATGATCCCTTTAAATAGCGCTGGTGGGAGGGTCCTCCAGGCACTGTAACACATGTTCAAGTGTTCGTGGTTAAGACAATGTGTTGGGTGAAGCATTAAGTGCCAAAATGATGTCTATCACTTTAAATCAGCAATGCACGCTGATCTAACGTATATTCTCCCTATGCTGCCGGTGTTACTTATCTGCACGTGCGCAGAGCCCTTTACCAAGATGGCATCCAGCACACGTCACATGCCTGTGCATCCCGGATGCCATTTTGGATCTCCGGGAGGCCGCTTAACGCCACAACAACATGCACTACCGGCTGAATTTCCAGCCTGCTGTACCTGACATGCATGAATTATGGTCAAATAGGTTGAAACTTGTTCAGTGCTTTCCTTGGGCCTTGATTGTTTACGCTGATTTCCACTGATTTATGCCCATTTTATGGTCGGACGTCTGCAAAAGAGATTCACAGGAAAATTAAGCGTAATTTGACACATGCAGAATGGGCACGGGAATGCTCTATTTTCTGGTTGCGCCCACGGAGGAAATTCCTGGCTATTAGCAAAAAATTTTGGTTACCGGGTTCACTGAAGACACTTGAAATCTTAATAAGTGTAGTTATGGTTGTAAATACCATGCAATTTTTCATGACTAATTACAACATCAATTCCTGACAGTTTTTAGTTCGAACTGTACTATAACAGTGCTCATAGAAGCACGTCCTACCTACATAGTAGAAACGGCAACAGCAGTTATAATACAACAATGGATGGCAGCAGCCACTGAAGAAGGTGATGATGAACCCAGGAGGAGGTATTCTTCAAAAAGGATTTACTGGGATTGAATGGCAATTAGTCAAGCACTTTAGATTCAGTAGACATGCCCTGCCTGATCAATCTCTTGGCTTGCAAAGTGACTTAAAATGATTGCATAGACATCAGTTCACTACATCAAAGAGCATAGACCAACACACTGCCACATTGGCCTGCAGGACACATCAACACATATAGCACCTTAGAATCCAGAAGGATCAAATATAAACACAGAAACAATTTTGTACATTTGCTGGATGTTAGGAAGTGCATAAATGTAGAAATATATCTATCTTTTGTGAATAGCACATGCACTTGAATCAAAGAGGATTATTTCAAAATACTATTAAAGATATAAATCACTCATTTGTATGCAACTTCTACAGGGCCAGCTTGTGACCCCCTTACCCCCTTATCCTGTTTGATTCCTCTCTTTTCTGAAATTTTGAAAGACATTAAATTTTGGGTGACAGTAGCTATGAGGACAGATTTTCCAAGTCTTCAGTCATAGTGAGTTACCCTGCCACAGGCAAAGACTCAGAAACTCTACCCTATGGTCTCTAGGCAAAGACAATAATAACAATGCTGAATTCTCTCACTCATGCATAGTCAAGTATTACTAACATGCAACATCATTGGACATTTGGAATGACAGACATTGTTTTAGCAGTATCAACTACTCTACTGGTGCACCTCGACGTGCTCCTTTGAGGATGAGTCAGATCTTTGTCGCATGCAATGTATTGTACAACATTGCCATTCAGCTTGATAAAATAGAATATCTTCTTGGGGATAGCCTGTGCCTCTGAAACACATGGGCCACAGACATATGTGAGCCTGCTGTGGTCAGGATAAGTAATACTTTAGCTCACCAGTTTCATTTGATGCTCACAGAGAAGTGTCAGCAGATGAATGTGGGAAGGGGGAGATGTTAAGAGACAACAGACTCCACAGTCACTGCATTGACCATGGTCTCGATAGACTCGACATTTTAATTTTATGATAGTGAGTAATACAAAACTCTACTAAAACTAAAACTTTTGACTTCATGAAAACAATTAAATTCAGTAGCATATAAAATAATCTGGTTAAGATCAACTTTCAAGTCTTGTTTAAATTTAAGATTTTTAAACGCAGTTTATTCATTTGTTCTTAGGATGTAAATGATACTGGCAAGGCAGAACTTATTGCCCATTCCTGAAGGCATTAACAATCAACCACATGATATGGAAATAGAGTCACAGGGAGGCCAGATCTGGTAGGGGAGCAAGGTCCCTTCCCTAAGGGACATAAGATCCTATTGGGTTTATACAGCTTTTGTGGTCATTTCTGGTGCTAACCTACAATTAATTCATTATTTAATGAAATCAGTATCACAATTTGAACACACAACATCTAGGCTGCTAGTCCAGTATCATAACCGCTAGATTACCATAACCAACGCAAATTGCACTCCATGATCACTTCAGATCACATTCACTGACAAACATCCTACCGGAATGGCATTTCATGAATAGGGCCTTTACTGCTGAAAATCACATTTTGAAGTTCAACTCTCATATAAGTTTTTATCCTGATTTTACTGCAAATCATGATTCTGGAAGATGCAAGGAGTTATAGGTTGCATCCATGTGGCCTTAGGTACTCCATTGCACAGTACCACTACCTACATGAATCAGGAATGATTCTGTTCTCTGAATATTCAGATTATTTGCAACTATCAGCATTGGATTATGAAAGCAGATGCTTGCTTCCAGGAAGCTGTAATGCTGCCTTTATTGTAAGGCAGTCAATGGTCCCATGAATATTTGCATCTGAAAGGTAAGTCTCAGGGTGGCTTCTGGGTGATCAAGACTGTCATTTGAACACTTCTGTCGTATGCCAGCATACCAGCTGAACACAGATATGGTGAGGTGCATGCATCTACCTGGGTAATCATTGAGCACAACATTGGCCATATTAAAGCAGCATTTTCGGTGCATGGATAGCTCTGGGGGTGTCCTGCAATCCAGCAAACCAGCATAACTGAAGTTTTAAGGATCATAGCAGTGTGCTGCATGGTGCACGATTGTTCCCTGCAAATAGGTACCATTGTGGAGACCGTGAAGCTAATGCAGCAAGGGAACCTTTAGAGCCTGAGGAACAGAACCCAATGCCAGCTGTGACAGCTGCACCATTTGGCAAGTTCTCATCAGGAGACTCTTAACTTACGAATGCTGCATTAAAAGTCCTATCCATATCTTTCCACACCTCACTGCAGCAGTTTGTGCACTCGTGGGAGAATCACCAGCTGCCCTTATGGCTTCAGGCATCAGAGGTTCTGATGCAGATATCCCTGGAGTTGCTGCATACTTCACGGTGGATGGCAGTGTTGCTAAACTATCATGCAATGCTGTGCACATGCAGCTGGTGTATTCCTCCACATAAGCTGCCATTTGCCGCACCATGCTTAATATGGTCCTCAATGAGTGCACCAATGCACAGCGCTCAGAAAGCATCCTTCTTTTGAAAGCATGTCCCATGAGAATCAGATTCCTGGACTCGTCAGTTGAGGAATGACACCTGCAGCATATTCCTGCTCTCCTCTGCCACCATCTGCTCATTTAAGGTCTGTATCTCACCCAGTGCACTCTCCTTGATGCCACCATCCAATTCCCCCTGGGTGAATGTATCTGAGCTGGTTTTTAAGAAGGATAGAGTGAGTGACAGTGTGTACTGTGAAATGCTGACAGGCCCAATGACACTAGGACCTGAGTCAACTTCCTTTGGTGTGTTTATTACAAGGTTTCACATATATCTTCCAATAGAAAAAGTGACATGGTAAAGTGCTTCAGTGAATGATAGAATAGGATAAGGAAAAGATGGTTAGCATGAACCCTTAGCTGGGGTCAGTCCTCCTATTTCTCCATACCCAGCACTTTATATGACCTCTCTCTCCAGAATTTGCTGGGCTTCCTCCTTATAAGAGATTTGTATACAAGGATTAGGGATTCCCCTCCTGTGCATGTTCTTTCTTTTTGTTTCTCCAGAATAGAGCAAAGTGAAGGATGCAACTATCTTGATAATATCCAGTGATACCCAAGTATCAGCAAGCAATCCACAGTGAGTGTAATGACATGTACATGCAGCTGCATTAGTTGAGGTGATTACTTTGGGCAGAATGTATACAAGTGAAGAAACACGTTCAGGAGAAGGCTGGTGATGCTCTTAGTAGCTCGATATTCCCTCAATGCCCTAGCTACTGAGATAATTCCTGCCTTTCCATTCTGTAGGGCGTGAATTTCTGTTCTGGTGAGAATTCTTACCTACAGATATCCAAAGACTTGAACCACTTCATTGAGTGGTAGGACTAGCAGCAAGGAAAGAGGAGCCTGATCTGCACTGAATTCTGTCTGCAAATGCAGATACACAGACTAGGCCCCCAAAATGCTGACTGTCAGAGTGAAATGCTACAAGTTGCAATGTATGATGAAGAATGGCGAACTGGATGAAGTATGTGGAACTGTAGTCCAGTACAAAGTCACTTTATTTAGGAGAGAAGGCATAAGAGGATCAAATCTGCAATGGAACAAAATAAATATCAACAGGCTGTCATTCAAATAGAAGAGAATAGCTGTTGGTGGTACTCAGGCATATTAGGACTTGAAGTCAAGACAGCTGCCAATAAAGAGAAAGGCATCTGATCCAATGGTTTTTTAAACCCAGCCTCAAAAAAACATGACAGGTGGCCAATCAACTGAAGAAACAACTGCAATCATATCTAAGCCCAAAAAATCTATACAAAACATTAAACAAACATTGCAGTAGTAAATGCACATATAACTGAATCCTTCTGAATTAACATATACCATCCAGAGGGGTGATAAAGCATTATTGTCAGTTTGGTCACACAATGCAAATTGGATAATGAGGTATATTATTGTAGTATAGTCCAGGTAAACTCCTTGAAAAATATGCCAATAACATTACAATTGAGTGAAAAATTCCATACCCTGTCTTAGCCTTTTGGGTCTCAATTTAACTGATGAATCTTTGAACTATCTCTACTATAGCAACTTTCACTCATTGATGGAATATTTCTGATGAATCTATAGGACAAGTAGGTTTCAAGCACATAATAAGGTTTTAAAGATCAACTATATAATAATTAAAAACAATATTAAGTTGGCATTACCTTCTGGCTGTAATCACTTTTGTCTTGGTTACTATGCTTACTAAATTTTGAAATGAACGTATGAATATTTATTGAGCATACAATCAGTTGTGGAACTTCATCACATTTATTTACATATTCATTTAATTTTTATAACCTTTTTAAATCATAAACCCTTGGTGATTAAATTCTGCTTTTTTTTTTGCAGGCACCATGTTAATTAAGATATTCTGGAAAGACTGAATTGTGTCCAAGTTCATAATGGTCCCTTTTAATGTATCCAGCATCGATCGCTCTAGTCCAACAAAGGCAATTACTAATGCATCAAAAATCCCCCCCTTCCTTATAGATTTCCCTAATAGTAACTCTTCTTATTTTTCCTTTGGGACCGAGTAGTATATAATTTCTGGAAACAATACAGCTTGTATAACAAAGCACCTATCCAGCAGCTCCAGGCCACCAGTATTTACAATCATGTTTGCCTTTATTCATATACTAGCCGTCGTTCCTTCACCTGGGCTCTGGTTCATCTGCAACTCCCTTGTGTGTAAATATGGTTTATAAGCCCTGGGTGTTTAGTCTGCAAGTAAATCCATCTTCTGCTTTCCCCAGACCTCAGCAGAAACGCTTGTCAACATTATGCAAGCACTCAAAGAAAAAATTGGTCCTTATCGCAACCCGCTTTCTGGCCGGAAGGAAAACGAGCACAAGTACCACCAATTTATGGGGGCAATGCCCCATGCCCCAAGGATGCCTGCAAGACGCTCAACCCTATAATGATTGAGCAATTTTTCAGGCGTCGCTGGCGGCTGCCCAAAACAGCCATTAGGCCTCTTTCTTAACGCCGGTTTTAGGACAAATTTGCTGGAGCCAGACCTGTTCCACTCAGAAATCTTCAGCGGCAACCTACAGAAGAGAGAGTACATTTTTGAAAACAGTTTAAAGTGGAGCCAAGAGGAGCAGGAGTGTAACACCCAGCTCCACAGCAGTCCCGAGAGCTATTTCCGGCCCCCGATCTGCTCCCACCCCCATGGTCCTCCCATCCATGCTCCCCAGGGCTTACCTAAGGACCATTGCTGGCAAGGCAAGCGCCTGAAATTCACCCTTTTGAAATGGGCGAGGTACCCATGGAGGCACGGCAGGCACCAGCCCAAAGCGCCACCAGGTGACTCTTGGGCATCCCAGCTGAGGCATGCGCTGTCTGCGCCTGAAAACGGGCCAGAACCAATTTCTACCTCGCTATCTCTCCAGGAACAAAAAGACAGGAAAAAACAGCTATGCTGATATCTGGCCAAAAATATATCTCATTTAGTGTTGATTTATAACAATGAACTTGTTTGTGAAATAAAACCATGTCTTAAGCATACATCAGTTCATAGTAAATGCTTTCAAACAGCATTGTAAACCAATCAGTTATCCTTGTTAGTTGGATGGTTAGATGACCTTTTGCAACAAAATGTGCAGCACTTCCTTAATTGAAATAATGGATTTAGGCAACGGAACCGAGAATATACTGCCAGTGGAGGATAGCCAGTCAGAAAAATAGGGGCTGAGTAAGGTAGACAACTAAATTATCCTCATAGTAGTTGTTAATTGTATGATTTATATTAATGGGTGTTAATTGTATTCAGGTGGTGGGTATCAATTGGGGACTCTCTTGTATCCTTTTTATAGGAGACCTAATCTTGTGTGTGTGTAAGTGTGAGTGAGTGATCTCTATGCATAAAGGCTTGGAAACAACTAAAGACCAGACTTTAGTATTCTATCCTTCGCCAAATGGCTATCCAATTTTAACAGTTGTGTTCTTGTTTTATGCATGATTTATAATACCTTTGTAACCGCATTCTATCACAAAGGACAGTCCCTTGTATTTTTCTTTTCTAAAAACGAAACATCACCAGTGTTTGCCTTTTATTTCTGAAGTGTGCTTTTCGTTGTGACAGGCTTTGCAAGACGAATACACAACAAAAGTTACGCATTGGCTGTGAAGCACTTTATATTTCTGATGGAGAGCTTTATGCAATGGGAATACATATCAGGAATTCGGGCAGGGAGGTTAGCATATCCCATTTGAATTATTACATGGAAAATTGTGCTGGGAGTGCTGACCTCTGCACCTGAATTCCCATTATCAATCCACATCGTGGGAAGCTTTGCGTCAGAAACATAAATTGCAAAATTACTCCAAAATATTTTTAGATTTGCGGAGGAAGAACTGCTCCGTTCACTATGTGTAGTGACATTGTAAATGAGTTCATGAAGATTTCCTCTGGCTAGTATTGTTAGCAAAATTGTAAATGCATTTTCCTGCTGACAAGAACAAAGTTATACTGCAGGCTGCCTTTGGCTGCATCTTCCATTCCACCCAAATAGAGTTTACACACATACATAGTACTCTACTCTACTGGTGGTTTTTTTAATGTTAATGTTGAGAAAGAGCAGGACAGCATCTAATTTCTCATAACATTTAAAGTACTTAATACCAAGTTCGTAAAGTGTCCAGGAGATCCAACAAACCACCACAGCACTTTTTAAGCCTGGCTTCATACTGGACTGAAGTTATACTCCAACCGATGCAAAGCCAGAGTGGTTTGATTTGACCTCCTGGAGAGGCTCACACACTGCTTGGTTATAATGTGTTCAGATATCTGATTGGGATTTGACACCAGAGTAGTGCTCCCACTGTTGTGTCAATATACATCAAAAACTGCTTGGGGTAGATCCCAATGGAAGTCAGTGGAAATGAAAATTGGGAGACTCACTGTCACCTGTTTTACACTCGCACAAAGTCAATATCTACCTCCTTCACACCAATGCAAGAACGGCATTCTAAGTATAGCTTCTTCCATGATTACATAATTTAAAACCACATTTATAAATCTGTTTTCCAGACTACATTTTAATGAGGCTTGGCTGTAAATCACAGTAATACCACTAAAAAGCCCTCTCCCTCCAACGTAGCAACCCCACATTGTTTTAGTTTAATCCATTAGGCTAAAGTCCCTTCCACACTGCCCCGTCAAAGTTCCTTAAAATAAGTAGAAGCCGTCAAAAGTGCAAGTTTGATCCATTTTGTTACTTCAGATTTGAAAAGTAAAATTTTGTTGAATTGAACCTGAAAGGATTATTTTTTTTTCTGTACTCTTCATACTGAACCCATTAAACATGACATTATTGTGTACTAGGGACCAGCAATGACATGTTTTTTTTAATTAAAGTACAGGGCAGAAATTTTGCTTTAGGTGCCTGCTGCAAATCTCTGAATGGTTTGAAAGCGAAGTTCCCTTCCCTTCCTCCGTAATCATTATAAAACAACCATCTATGATTCATGTACCTATCATTCATTTTAAACTCATCATAGGTAGCTTGATAAATAGAAGATATAAGTTGTAACTAGCTGTATTTTTGAAACCAATGGATGTCTTCTTTCATAAGCAGTGGCATGTTTATTGTGCAATGTTAATTACTGACTTTGCATTTAGAACCACAGGTAAATTAAATGCAATGGAATCTCGTTATATATAAAAGATGATGGGATAATATAATGGGATGGATAGGAAAGTTGGTCACAGTAACACATGAAATAAATTCTAATACCAGTACCTTCTGGTACCTTGCGTACAAAGGTTTCAGTGATTAACTAAAATGTTTTTTACTATCAAGATTTTTTTTAAATTGATGCCTTGTTCATCCAGCATTGCATAAATTAATATTAATGAAAAACCTGCACTTTAGCAGAAGTGTTGTATGAACAGGCATTGTGAGCCAGTTGCCCCCTGCACAAACTCTTACATTAATAATAATTAGAAAATGGTTTCTATTAAACATGCAGGAATAAACAAGGGTCATCCACTCTGTCCAGCTTGATCCCTCAGTTTCAACAGTAATACTGCCAGCCGGTCAAAATGCTGCACTCAGAGCCCTGTGCTTGCATGTGCAAAATGTTATCAGTGATGAATAGGCCCTATTTGAAATGACAAGAAGAATTTTGCCCAAGGAGGACAATAGACTCAGGAAAAAACACAATTAATAGAAAGTGAAGTGAAGTTGATCGTGAAGGAGGTTCTAAAAAGTATTTGGAGAATTGGGGAGGCTCAGAGCATTATTCACTAACACCAACAGAAAGGTGTCTGACACAGTGAGAAATGTGCAACCTGATTAATGCTATTTCAAGTGTAACGTGCATCTGGAAAGCAGTAAAAAAGAAGGGGGGGCTTGTTGACCTTAAGCAGATGGGAAAAAATGGAAAGATACCGTTGACAACTAAAACAGCTAACAAGGATGTTCCCTGAAATTCAGACACATTTGAGAAACAGTTGCCGCAGTGATTTTCCTAGAGGCACTCACATGTGTAGATTTAATGGTGGCCTTTCTTCCAACCTCTGAATAGCCATATTGTAAAAAATGTAGAAATCATGGCCCAGAAATTCGGGAGTGCCGAATTTGATTGGCTTTCTGACACTGTACTTGTGCACCCAGATATCACTGCTGTGACTATTAAGAAGCTGACAAATTTTCCAGCACAACTGCCTAATATTTTCTATGTCAAGACCAGCATGTCACCTGGGAGGTAAAAATTCAGACACAACAGATTCAGGCAGGTTTTTGGAGCCCATGATTTTCTATCCATCACAGGCTAGGAGAACGTAATTGGGTTAAAATTCAACATTAGCAGGGATACAAAATGGGTAAAATCAATGGAACCAATGGAAAGGGAAGTCGGCGGGATGTATAATGGACAGCTGATCCTCTACCGCCTGTTTTGCGGCCACATTGAAGTTGTATTTTACCCCCAATTTTGCAATGCATGCTCACAAGGTTCCTAAAAATCGACCTGACATTTTGTTGACTTCTTTAGACACTGAACCTATTCCTTCTCTTCTCAGAATGCAAGAATAAGAAACATTTGACTTGTTACCAAACTTCAAAGCAGTGGTGAAAATCTTTAGCTGCTACCTGGGTACTCATATCTCATCCTCTGACAGGTCTGCCATACATGGAATTAGAACAGGAACAATACGAAGTGCACAGCATGTGAAAATAGATATGGCATATTTTCAAACGATCACACTTAGTATGCCAAACAAGAAATTAGTTAATCTGAAATGGATTTTGATTATTCTAAAGGTTTATTCATTAATCACCGTGGCAGCTCAATGCCCCATCATTATTTTCCTCTCCAGGGACTGTGAATTCAGAATTTTGGGGCTGGGGGGAGGTGGGGAAAAGAGATCAGCCAGGACATGAACCCATAACATGCTGGTGCTAAAAGCAAGTGGAAAATACCCTTACCTGGTAGCAGAAATAATGCCGACTGTGAGGGTAATTTAAATACTGCCACTGACAAGTGTCCTCTACTTTTGGACAGGAACAAATTGGAATTTGGTACAGATTTGATTCTACCAGATTTACATATAAATATTGTTTGCAAAAAGCAGCCTAAAAATTAAAGTTGGTAATATAAATGGACAAATGCTTAATGTATTTGTATGACATTCCTTTATCCAGTAATTTACCAGAGGAATTAATCCCATCAAATTAAACAGGTTAATGCCTACATTAAAATAGTGGAACATTAGAGGAATGTCATCCAAGCATGCCAAGTGCTCATCCACTGATATTGTCAACAGTAATTTTGAGGCTTCCATCTCTTCTTCATACATTTTGCTTTAACCTCAAGTAATATATCATCAGAAGTAACACAGATTTTCAACTTCCACCTGAAATGGGCATGAAGTCGGTGACACTGCCATGCCACCCACGTTTTGGTACCAGTGTGAGGCCCAAGCCATTTTCAAGCCTGGGCCTCATTAACATGCCGCCAGCGAGTTGCAGGTGCTAAGCGGACACCCTTCTGCAGCTCACCAGTCTCAGGAGGCCGGGAAATCGGCCGGCTTCTATGCAGAGCTGGCCGGCGGGTCAGGAATTTCTTGATCGAGTGCCCAGGAGAATTTTTTCTCTTCCTGAGCCTACCCAAAAAAAATTTAAATTTCGTGGGCCGTTTTGAGAGCGACCTTTAAGGACCATTGGTTAGGCCGCACAACACCTGGTACAAAGGGTCAGAATGTGAACAGCACATGCTCCACCCATTTGTACCTGAAAATTGCAATCAGGGCCCTACAATCAGCTTTCTGGCTGTTACAGGCGGACCTTGAAAGTCAACAGGGCAGCCGAGGTGTCCCCCCGATTTTCAGTTGCAGATTGCCCGTTTTACAGGCGAGAAATTAGCAGCTAGTAGTTGAAAATCACCCCCGAACACTCCATGAATGAAATAAATCCTCAGAAATGCCATTAATTCATAAATATATTCCTTGCATAATAGTAAGGGTCAGAGGCTCTCAGCAACATCAATGTGACTCTTTTTGTTTTAATGTCTTTTTTCTGTTGCTCCAAGAAATAGACTTGTTACTTTTATTATAAACGTGATGCCATTTCCTCCACAACAACATTCCTGTGTGCCAGAAATATATGCAAATAAACTAATTAACTATTGATTTAGTGCTGCAAAATGTTAAATTGCACATTAAAATGAAATTTCTCCCTACCTTACTGCTAAGATGTTCCAGTCAACTGGAAATTAAGTGCCGATAATCGCAGTAGAATAAGTATCTGTACTGAGAGCAAAGGGGAGAGAAAATTAACTTACGGCCATCCATTTTGCCCCCGTAAAATGGGCATTAGGCTTCCAAATTTCGCGTTGCAATGTGTTACAACAGATCTGAACTGAAAGTGCGTCGGATGCAATATTGGCTCGGGCAACTTTTTGTCCAGTGCACCTGCCTGAAACAAGCATTTGGCCTTAAATTTGCAAATCAGGCTCCTATGCCAACTGTAGGACCCCGAACGCATAACTCACGCACAAATGAGCCTGTGCTGCTCTTTAAAAATAAAGGGAAGATCTTTCTCTATGTAGCTATTCTGCATTTAAGGTTCAAGCTGGATTTCTGACTGAACTAATTTGCACTAATTTGTACCCAGAATCACATTGCAATAATAAACTCCAAGGCACAGTTCTTATGATTTTTTTTTGCCTCCAATTCTCTAAATGCCGTGGTTTCTGTATGGTTTGCCTTCCCTGCCTGACTTGAGTTTTCTAAAGGGAGCGAGATAGACAGCGGTGCATAGACAGCCATTACAGTCCCACAGTGTATGTGTTTGTTGCAGTCTGCAGCTTGGAGAACAGATGTGGCTGCATCCTGCTGAGACTTTGCAGTGTAAATGGGGTCACTCAACTAGTTGACATGCTAAATTTTACCATCTGATTTTGAACAGATTTCACTCTCCCATGCAGGGCCATCAGTGCCACCACCTGCCAAGACGAGGAACAGTAACAATCACTGATGGTAGCCATGCTGCACTTCGCAGGTGTCACTTTCAGAATTCTAGTGAGGACAAATGTAAATGAAAGTAATGATGATGTCTTCAGGGCCGATTAAAATATCGCCTGTCCTGAGGGGTACCCACTGGCTCTTTAGTGTTCATTTATTTTGCTATTTCTACAGTTGTACTCAGTACTTTACATCATTAACATTCGACATGCTCTGCATAATTTAAGTATTCATCGTTAAGTTACCCCCCTTTGTTCTTGTTAATGTATTAGGAGAGAGATTAACACCTTTAATTAATACTTAGGACACATGGGACATCACATGTTGCATGGATTAACCTTTTTATTTGAATAATGAATAAGCAGATACAGGTGTGCAAAGCACATATATGTCCCAAATACTCCTATAATGAGTTAGCTATTCATTTTTATGATTCATGATTGTGTATATTATTTAATCATTAAATATGGCATATTCTGCAGTAATTTACTTTTTCTTTACTAGTACAACTCCAATCGAATCTATTGTATCATTGGCACTATGGACTTAATTTAATATTCTTCACCATCCACTTAAATGGACTTTTTTTTACAGTAATAAATGCTGACCTTCATTTAATACTGTAGCCCCCTTTAAAAAACCCCTTTAAAGTAATCTCCGAAAATGCACAGGCCAATGATCCAGGCAGTTACGCCAAAGTTTGCAGGGTCAGGGGGTGGTCTCTTAATTGTTAAGGGAGTCCCCACCCTTACTTACTACTTTGTAATTCAACCCATTTTACAAATTCATTTTCTGAAGAGAACATTAAGGGTTTTAATGGTGTCACAAAACTCCCTTAACAAATAAAATTTGAGAAACTACTAAAATTGTTAATGTGCCAAGAATTTATTTCAAAATATGCAATGATCACAAATTACCAAAATGAATAAATTCAAAAATCATTGGTTCAGCAATGTTGAAATCTATGTATTTGCATGGATTGTTTAAAATAGTTTTATTTTTTATTTAGTTTTAATGCTGTTTTCACACATCCTCAGCTATCCAGAGGCTCTTCTTTCTTCATTTCCCACTTAAAATTTTCTTCCATTTTCTCTTGAATGAACTGACTCATTACAATCGAAATGGGGAAATGCTGTGGGGATAGATGAACAAAGGGATGTAGGGGCCCAGATATATAAATCATTGAAAGTTAGGTATTGGGTACGGTAGTTGTGGTTATGTTACTGGACTAGTAATTCCAATTAGGCCTGGACTAATAATCCAGAATTCATGAGTTCAAATCCCACCATGGCAGCTGGAGAATTTAAATTCAATTATTTAAATAAAATCTGGAATTAAAAAAACTACTGGATTGTCGTAAAAACCCATCTGGTTCACTAATGCCCTTTAGGGAAGGAAACCTGCCGTCCTTACCAGGTCTGGCCTATATGTGACTCCAGACCCACAGCAATGTGGTTGATTCTTAACTGCCCTCTGAAATGGCCTAGCAAGCCACTCAGTTGTACAATCTCGCTTAAAAAAAAGTCATAATAAGAATAAAACCGGACGGACCACCCGGCACCGGACACGACAACGGCAAACCAAGCCCAGTCAACCCTGCAAAGTCCTCCTCACGAGCATCCGGGGACTTGTGCCAAAATTGGGAGAGCTGTCCCACAGACTAGTCAAGCAACGGCCTGACATTGCCATACTCACAGAATCATACATTTCAGCCAACATCCCAGACTCTTCCGTCACCATCCCTGGGTATGTCCTGTCCCACCGGCAGGACAGACCGACCAGAGGTGGCGGTACAGTGATATACAGTCAGGAGCGAGTGGCCCTGGGAGTCCTCAACATTGACTCCGGACCCCATGAAATCTCATGGCATCAGGTCAAACATGGGCATGGAAACCTCCTGCTGATTATGACCTACCATCGTCCCTCAGCTAATGAATCAGTCCTCCTCCGTGTTGAGCACCACTTGGAGGAAATTCTGAGGGCAGCAAGTGAACAGAATGTACTCTAATGACAGAGCTGGCCGAGTCCTGAAGGACATAGCTGCCAGACTGGGCCTGCGGCAGGCGGTGAGCAAGGGAAAAACATACTTGACCTCGTCCTCACCAATCGACCTGTCGCAAATGCATCTGTCCATGACAGTATGGGTAGGAGTGACCACCGCACAGTCCTCGTGGACACGAAGTCCCGTCTTCGCACTGAGGACACCATCCAACGTGTTGTGTGGCACGACCACTGTGCTAAATGGGATAGATTCAGAACAGATCTAGCAGCTCAAAACTGGGCATCCATGAGACGCTGTGGGCCATCAGCAGCAGCAGAACTGTATTCCTGCACAATCTGTAACCTCATGGCCCGGCATATTCCTCACTCTACCATTACCAACAAGCCAGGGGATCAACCCTGGTTCAATGAGAAATGTAGAAGAGCATGCCAGGAGCAGCACCAGGCATACCTAAAAATGAGGTGCCAACCTGGTGAAGCTACAATTCAGGACTACATGCATGCTAAACAGCGGAAGTAACATGCTATAGACAGAGCTAAGCGATTCCACAACCAACAGATCAGATCAAAGCTCTGCAGTCCTGCCACATCCAGTCGTGAATGGTGGTGGACAATTAAACAACTAACGGGAGGAGGAGGCTCTATAAACATCCCCATCCTCAATGATGGCGGAGTCCAGCACATGAGTGTAAAAGACAAGACTGAAGCGTTTGCAAAAATCTTCAGCCAGAAGTGCCGAGTGGATGATCCATCTCGGCCTCCTCCTGATATCCCCACCATCACAGAAGCCAGTCGTGATAATGAAGCAGTCTGTGCCCGCTGCAGCAAGACCAGGACAACATCCAGGCTTGGGCTGATGTCTGGTGCGAATGTTACTTGCCAGTTAAGTGCCAAGCAATGACCATCTCCAACAAGAGAGAGTCTAACCACCTCCCCTTGACATTCAACGGCATTACCATCGCCAAATCCCCCATCGTCAACATCTTGGGGGTCACCATTGACCAGAAACTTAACTGGACCAGCCATATAAATACTGTGGCTACAAGAGCAGGTCAGAGGCTGGGTATTCTGCAGAGAGTGACTCACCTCCTCTGCAAAGCCTTTCCACCATCTACAAGGCACAAGTCAGGAGTGTGATTGAATATTCTCCACTTGCCTGGATGAGTGCAGCTCCAACAACACTCAAGAAGCTAGACACCATCCAGGACAAAGCAGCCCGCTTGATTGGCACCCATCCATCACCCTAAACATTCACTCCCTTCACCACCGGCGCACTATGGCTGCAGTGTGTACCATCCACAGGATGCACTGCAGCAACTCGCCAAGGCTTCTTCGACAGCACCTCCCAAACCCGCGACCTCTACCACCTAGAAGGACAAGAGCAGCAGGCTCCACCACCTGCACGTTCCCCTCCAAGTCACACACCATCCCGAATTGAAAATATATTGTCGTTCCTTTATCGTCGCTGGGTCATAATCCTGGAACTCCCTTCCTAACAGCACTGTGGGAGAACCTTCACCACACGGACTGCAGCAGTTCAAGAAGGCGGCTCACCACCACCTTCTCAAGGGCAATTAGGGATGGGCAATAAATGCTGGCCTTGCCAGCGATGCCCACATCCAATGAACGAATAAGAAAAAAGGTGCACAGAGCTTTCTAAAAGGATAATGGAATGCTGAGCTTCATCACAAGAGGTTTAGAATAAAAAAGCATGGAAGTACTACTGTACTGGCCAGACCTCATTTGGGATATTGTGTTCACTTGTGGGCACCCACCTGACGAAGGATATTCTGGATTTGGAGAAAGTTGAAAAATGACTCATCAGATGATACCTGGGATGAACGGATTAAATAATGGCAGGGTGGGTAAATTTGGATTATTAGTGGGTCAGGGTCCCAAGGAATGAGGAAGTGAAGGGTGATCTGATTAAAACAGTGGGGATAAAATTCAACTTTGATGGGGGTACAAAACGGACGGTGGCGGACTATCCGCCCATTGTACACCCCCCCCCCACCGTTATACACCCGCCTGTTATACACCCGCCCATTATACACCCCCCGTTATACACCCGCCCATTATACACCCCCCGTTATACACCTGCCCATTATACACCTGCCCATTATACACCCACCCCCCGTTATACATCCCCCCCGTTATACATCCCCCCCGTTATACATCCCCCCCGTTATACATCCCCCCCGTTATACATCCTCCCCCGCCCATTATACACCCCCCGCCTGATTTTCTGAAAACAGGTAAATCGATTTATTTTAAAAATTGAATTGGTCCCCTTTTACAGGTGGGGGCAGTGTTTGGATCTTTTGTGGGGGGGTGGTTGGTGGTGGAGGAAACCTGGGCAACCATTCCCTCCCCCCACAAAGGTGGACAAGCACCAGATTTTCCAGCTACATGGGGCAGACAGGCTGTAATGGTGTGGGCACCCTCCTGCCCCATGTAAATAAAGTGCCCTCCTGCTGACTTCACAAACTTTGCCAAGGGTAGCACTGGAGGGCAGTGCTGGGCCTGATCCCGGCATAACTTCAGGGACCACAGTCCAAAAATGTTCCAGGCCAAAATTATTTATTCCGGAGCATCTGTATTTCACTCTGCCAAAATTAGACGGTACCTGAATTCAAGCTAAGATGGTTAAAAGTGAATCCAGAAAAAATTCTTCACATGAATTGAGAAAACGGACCAGATGAGGAATCTATTGTGGTGTTTTTTACTTGGAAAGTAAGGATATGAACAGATAATGAACTACCCCCTGTCACTATGATTCTAATCCAGTAGGTTTCTTCTTTGTCTCCAAGTCAGTTGGAGTGATGGAAATGATACCCATGGGAAATGAAGTCAGAACACGGAGTGGGGGGAGGGGGCGGGGAGAACATGGGAGGTATAGTCTGCTTAGCCAGCGCACATTGAAAATGAAATCAGAAGCCTACAACACCACAAATGAATCTGCAAATCAGGGCGAATCGACAGTCTGTTTCACATGTCCCCCGATTATTACTTTCCATTGCAGTCAATAGAAATAAAAATCGGGAGAGATGTAAAATGGGCTGCTGATTCACTATCATCCATTTTACACTATCGCACAAAGTCAAAATCGACCCTGATGAGTCCAAATTAACAGTAATGGAGCCCATCCATTGATTTAAATTAATGGATGGAAAATCGGACTGCCTCTGTTACAACTGTACAATCCTTCCCACACAATCTTCCTCTTCCAGCGCCCTGGCGATCCTTTATGCCCAAACACATTAAGGAAACTTTGTCCCAACATCCCATTAGACAAGGTGTACTTACCTTTGTAAAGGTCAAGTACACTTTTATGAGGAATGCACATTTAGTTTCAATGTTTTACCTGGGGGTGGAGGGAATGCTACAGTTATTTTTTGCATGCAAAATATATTTTAACAGGATCGTGAGTCCTGAAAATACAATACTTTAGGGTTGGGTAATGCAACTTTAATTTAGATGAGAAGGCAGGTCTGACTATTTCCCCTGTTCCAATCAATTTACTTGTGGACTCTACACGTTCTGCTCAACCTTTGCGTTTGTCAAAATGTAAAATAAACACTGAAGAAAGTAAAGATATTTTTTAACAGGATTGTCACTGTGACCTGACCTCCCCTGCAACATTGGTTTCGACTGCTTTAGGCTGACCGCCCTCCACTCAATGTTGACTCCAACTGCCCCAGACCCATTGCCCTCCCCTTGATTCTAGTTCCGGCTGCTGCAGGTCCATTGCATTCAGTTATGTGGAGAGACTAGAGAAGCTAGGATTGTTTTGCTTAGAGCAGAGAAGGTTAAGGGGAAATTTAATAAAGATGTTCAAAATTATGTGGGGCTCTGATAAGAGTAAATAGGGAGAAACTGTTTCCACTGGCAGGAAGGTCAGTAACCAGAGGACACAGATTTAAGGTAATTGGCAAAAGAACTAGAGGGGAGATGAGGACAATTTTCATTACGCAGCGAGTTGTTATAATCTGGACTACACTGCCTGGAAGGGTGGTGGAAACAGATTCAATAGTAACTTTTAAAAGAGAATTGGATAAATACTTGAAGGCAAAAAAATTGCAGTGCTATGGGGAAAGAGCTGGGGATTGGGACTAATTGGATAGCTCTTTTAAGGAGCTAGTATGGACACAATGAGCTGAATGGCCTCCTTCTGTGCTATATGATTCAATGAGTGTTGTTCCTTTATTTTTGGACTGAAGGTTTTTTTATCCAACAATAAAGGGAGAGAGTTAAAAAAAAATTCTAAAGCTCCAAGCTCATAAAATTCAAACTGGAAAACCTACTTGAGCCAGAATAGGAGCACAGCAGACTGCATCTCCGGGGCTTCCGAGAGAGAAAGGCATGCTGTGGAAGTCTCCCGCACCTGCAGCCATTGGCTTTACACCAATTCAGTATCCAGGGAGCAGTGGCTAATATCCAATGCTTGCGTTTTCCAACAACACAAATTCAAATTTAAAAATAGGTTTTGCACAAACAAAAATTTATGGAATGGCACTTACGCTATTATTATGCTGTTATCGCACTAAAAAAGGATAGAGGAAACTGGGGAATTAGCAAGGACCCTCGAAAATAAGGACAAGTTTTTTAAAAATATATTGTCTCAACCCCTTTGGTAATAGCAGGCAGGCACCGGAGTTTCTGGCGCTGGCAGGTGCAGTAGTGGCATAGGCACCTGCTGACCTGTTCAAGTGACATGGCCTCCCTTTGACCCTGCATTCTCTGACAGGTTCAGTGCTGGAGGGCACCAGCAGCCACAATCCCACGTAACTGCTGGGATCACAGCCTGCAGATTTTCAGGCCCCACGTCTGTCACATTTGTCCTCAAGTGTACTTCTCTAATCTTCCGACAGCTGGAACTGATAAACATGCCAGCAAGACAAGGTCAATGTGAAATCAAGAAGCTGGTTTATTTTGTAGAACACATGTGACTGAGCAGGACAGTATTTCCAGACATTTTAACTTCTTCTGTAGCGCTTCCGATGACTTCTAATATAACAAAACTACACTCTGCTAACCCGAATTGTAGGTGGGACACTTACTTTTGAATGTTCCTTTCTTTCTGACCAGCTATATCTTACTTTCCAGTCCAGAATCAAGTCCTGCCTCTCTTGGTCATCGTTAGGACTGACTAATCTTCAACTTGGGCTTTTCTCTCCTTTTTTGTTCTGAACACAAGAAGTAGGATGGACTGTCTTTGACTACTTCCATGTTCAGCGATTCATCAGTAGGCCTGATTTGCCACCCATAGAGAGGGATTCCAAGGAGCGTACATAGCATTCCTCATCGACATTCCCTTATATATCATAATCATGGCGGAGGAGGAGGAACAGCACAGGATGGACCAAAGGCAAGTCAGGCAGCATTTAAGGAGGATGGGTCTCACCAGATATTACACCCCCACTGTCCCCCCCCACCCCCCGCATCCCGCCAGAGAGTATACAGATTGCTGCACAAGTAATCTAGAGGCCTGGACTAGTAATCCATAGAATGTGAGTTCAAATTCCAACATGGCAGTTTAAGAGTTTGAATTCAGTTTAAAAAGTCCAGAAATAAAAAAATAGCTGGTATCAGTAAAAGTGACCATGAAGCTGCCGGATTGTTTTAAAAACCCAACTGGTTCATTAATGCTGTTTAGGGAAGGAACCCAGCCATCTTCACTGATCTAGCCTATTTGTGACTTCAGTCCCACACCAACGTGGTTGACTCTTAACTGCTCTCTGAAGTTGCATCAAACCACTAAAAGAATACCACATAGACAGCAGCAGGACTAGAAGACCCACCACCACCACCTTCGCAGGGCAACAAAGGATGGGCAATAAATGGGTTCCACCAGGGTCACTCGGCTCCAGACCTCATTACAGCGTTGGTCCAAACATGGACATAAGAGCTGAATTCCAGAGGTGAGGTGAGAGTGACTGCCCTTGACATCAAGGCAGCATTTGACCGAGTGTGGCACCAAGGAGCCCGAGTAAAATTGGCGTCAATGGGAATCAGGGTAAAACTCTCCAGTGGCTGGAGTCATACCTAACACAAAGGAAGATGGTAGTGGTTGCTGGAGGCCAATCATCTCACCCCCAGGGCATTGCTGCAGGAGTTCCTCAGGGCAGTGTCCTCGGCCCAACCATCTTCAGCTGCTTCATCAATGACCTTCCCTCCATCATAAGATCAGAAATGGGGATGTTCGCTGATGATTGCACAGTGTTCAGTTCCATTCGCAACCCCTCAGATAATGAAGCAGTCCGTGCCCGCATGCAGCAAGACCTGAACAATATCCAGGCTGAGGCTGATAAATGGCAAGTAACATTCGTGCCAAACTGTAAGGGGTTTTGTTTCAGGGGCTTATAATAGGTCAGCCAGTTATGTTTTTCCTGAGCTGCCCTGCCCGCTGTGCGGTTTCGAATCGCTTTCCCCTTCCTGATTCTGAGCTCAGGACTTATCGAGTGGTAATAAGGACAGACGAACAGACCAGTGGATTGGTGCAAGGAAAACCAATGTTTATCAATAAGAAAACTAAAACTACAAGGTAAACAGTATTATACACAGGATAAAAGGAATCACTATGGATGCAATACAGTCTTACACTTAACAGGGTGGAAGAAACGGACACATCGAGGGAAAATTCTAAAATCACAATTTTAGCAATACCCCTTTAACTCCCACCCTTACACCTAGCTAGGTTGTCTTGTGGCAGGCAGAAAAAAAATAATGCTCACCGATGAAACAGATGAAAAGGCCTGGCCCTTGTGTCCTGCTGCTGCCTTCGACATGTGGTTGCGATGTATACTGGACGGCCTTCCTTCTTAGTTGCTAGCAGGCAAGCAGGACACTGGGCCAAGGCGAAGAGAAAAGAGAGAGGGGTTCTGGGATGCCCCCAGTTATACCCTCCCAGTAATGGGTTAATTTCGCACCTCATCAGTTTGTTCCATTGTCCGATTTGGGCGTGAATACGTAAGACAATAGGGTCCCGATCTTGGCCCATTTACATTAATGGCCGATACCTGTACTGATCTGTTCCATAACTGCTTTCCATTGTTCCGAATGTTCCTTGATGGGCTATCTTTAGTCCTGGGATCACTCCTGCTCAAATTTTGATGTGTAGGCCGGCAACGTTGATGGCTTGCCTCAGGGTGTGAATGCAACTGCATTGTTCAAAGAGAATCCAATTTCAAATGCTGCCGGCCTTTGGCCGTGTGTCTGACCGCAGCCATTTTGAAAGACCCTGGATTTTTTAAAACACAGTCACACCAGGGTTTCTTTAATAACTCCAAGAAATCTTCGCGGTGGTGGGGGGGGGGGGGGAACATGTGAAATTTTGCGAATCCCTTCACCAATCAAGTGCCAGGCAATGACCATCTCCAACAAGAGAGAGTCTAACCACCTCCCCTTGACATTCAACGGCATTACCATTGCCGAATCCCCCACCATCAACATCCTGGAGGTCACCATTGACCAGAAACTGAACTGGACCAGCCATATAAATACTGTGGCTACGAGAGCAGGTCAGAGGCTGGGTATTCGGCGGCGAGTGACTCACCTCCTGACTCCCCAAAGACTTTCCACCATCTACAAGGCACAAGTCAGGAGTGTGATGGAATACTCTCCACTTGCCTGGATGAGTGCAGCTCCAACAACACTCAAGAAGCTCGACACCATCCAGGACAAATCAGCCCACTTGATTGGCTCCCCATCCACCACCCTAAACATTCACTCCCTTCACCACCGGTGCACTGTGGCTGCAGTGTGTACCATCCACAGGATGCACTGCAGCAATTCGCCAAGGCTTCTTCGACAGCACCTCCCAAACCCGCGACCTCTATCACCTAGAAGGACAAGGGCAGCAGGCACATGGGAACAACACCACCTGCACGTTCCCCTCCAAGTCATACACCATCCCGACTTGGAAATATATCGCCGTTCCTTTATCGTCGCTGGGTCAAAATCCTGGAACTCCCTTCCTAACAGCGTTCGGTAGAATTCTACTACCCTTCGTATGAAAAAGGCCAATATATCTTTCTTGAGGTTCAATGCCCAAAACTGCCAGTCCAGATTGGACCTGACCAAGCTCTTTACAACTGAAACATCATTTCTTCCCTTTTGAATTCCAACCACTTGGACTGCAACGGTTCAAGAAGGCGACTCACCACCACCTTCTGAAGGACAATTAGGGATAGGCAATAAATGCTGGCCTCGCCAGCAATGCCCACATCCCGAGAATAAATAAAAAATACATGGGTCATATGAGGACCTTACTCAGGAGATGTGTTTAAGAAGAGTGCATGTCACCAAACAGGCAATAGGGTAGCCCTGCCACCTACTGCACGAGGACCTGCAGCCACAGTCATATGCGCATACTGCTCTCTGTAGTGATAAAGGTGACCTCTGCGCTCAGCTTTTATGCCACAGGTTCATTTCAGGCAGGCACGGGGAATCTCTATAATGTCAGCCAGGCTGCAGTATGAGCATAAATTCATCAGGCGACTGACTGATGCACTTTACAGGAGAGATGAGGAATTCATTACCTTTGGCATTGCAGCAAGACAACAGTGAGATGGAGCCATCCAGCTTTAAGAAGCTGCTGGTTTTCCTAAGGTCCAGGGTACAGTCAAGGGTGCCCAAACTGCTTTGTGAGCTCCTACAAAAAAAACCTTCAAACTTCTCAGTGCACAGATTGTGTATGACAAAATACAAAGGATGGAACACATTAATGCGTGATATGCTGGTAGCTATCGCAATGCATTCATACATCAAAAAGGCTAATGAAATGTTAGGAGTCTTACAACACCAGGTTATAGTCCAACAGCTTTATTTGAAATCACAAGCTTTCGGAGCTTTCCTCCTTCGTCAGGTGATGAAGGAGGAAAGCTCTGAAAGCTTGTGATTTCAAATAAAGCTGTTGGACTACAACTTGGTGTTGTAAGACTCCTTACATTTGTCCACCCCACCGGCATCTCCACATAATGAAATGTTGGCCTTTATCACAAGGGGGTTGGAATTCAAAAGGGAGGAAATGATGCTTCAGTTGCAAAGAGCTTGGTCAGGTCCAATCCGGACTGCCAGTTTTGGGCACTGAATCTCAAGAAAGATATATTGGCCTTTTTCACACAAAGGGTAGTAGAAATCTGAATTCACTTCCCCAAAATGCTGTGGATGCTAGGTCAATTAGAATTTCCAAGACTGAGATCGATAGAGTTTTGTTGGGTCCCAGTATCAAGGGATACAGAGCACTGGCGGGTAAATTGATGTACAGAAAATCCATGATCTAATTGAATGGTGGAACAGGCACGAGGGGCTGAACAGCTTACTCCTGTTCCTATATGTTCCAATGCTATGCTCTGCACAACTTCACCATACAAAAATGTCTGGACTTTTCTTAGGGAGCTGGCTCTAGCTGCTTTGGAAGCAGATATACATGGAAGAAAGCATCATGATGACCTTCAGTCAGAGGACTCTTTGGTGACTGCTGCTAGGGTTTCAGAGCACAACTGATCACTGAAGTCTTCCCTCCTGTTTTACACAGTTTACTTGATGCCTTACGTCCTTCTCACTTATGTTCAAATGAAGGACCAATCCTTCAATCCATCATACAACATAACAACACATCAGCCCCCTTTGCCTGACATGACTGTGCCAATGAAATCACTTGCAGATCTGGATTGTGTTTCATCTATCACCCCTCATTCTAGATCCTTCACTCACTTGAAATGGTCTGTTTCTACCTACTCTGTCATATCCCTTCATAATTTTAAACACCTCCATCAAATCACTCCTGATCTCCTTTGTTCTAATGAAAACAGCCCCAATTTTTCAAGTCTCTCTTAATGTCAGGCAGCTTCCTAGGTAATCTACACTGTACCCTCTCAATTACTTTGACATCTTTCCTATAATGTGGACCCCAAAATCACACTCTAACTGTGATTTTACTAAGATTTTATATAGATTCGCCATTAGATCTCAACTCTTACATTCACATCGAGTCAATGGAACAGCACCTGTACTGTTGCCTTAAGATATGATTTTAAAAATCATATTCAATTCGGCTCTGCATACAGCTCAACTTTTAGATTTGTTTCTTTTCTAGATTAAAATTTGCTCTTAAATAGTACTCCGATCATTGCCTTTTTAACCTTCTGATAGCACAAATTCCTATGAGTTTTGTATTGTCTGATCTTAACATTAAATTGCAATATAACCTGATTTTATAACCTAACCCACCTGGCGGGTTCAGGTCAGATGCCCTTTTTACATCCTGTCCAATTTACGCTCCATTGACTTCACTTTGCCTCCCCCTCCTCCCCAGGACCTACCTGCGGGCTGCTTCAGCATTGGAATTGTTCGGAATTTGTTAGGGCCCTGCATCGGGCTGCCTGATTGGTGTCCGCAGCTTTCCAGTTTAATTCAATGAGGCCGGATGACGAATTTTGGTCGTGCCTCAGTAAAACAATCGCTTCACCGACTGACTGCCCATTTAGGGTACATGTCCAATTTCTCAGTCGTTGCACCTGAGTAAAAGACTACAATTTACCATTTGCTGCAAGTTTAGGATCTACTTTAGATATTCTCTTGGGAACAGCAGTACTAATTACTCCTGTAAACAGTCTGAGCAGCTTATGTTTATAGGTATGCCCATAGTATGCACTATCTAACTATAAAATACCAGAACCCAATGGTACAGTAATAGAACCCCTTGTGATCTGAAATGGATGTCATATCTTTCACATGTGCAAATGTACTCACATGCGCTTCTTCAACCTTTCAATAGGCGGACTGTTTACACTTAAGAACATAAGAAATAGGAGCAGGAGTAGGCCAATCGGCCCCTCGAGCCTGCTCCGCCATTCAATAAGATCATGGCTGATCTGATCCTAACCTCAAATCTAAATTCATGTCCAATTTCCTGCCCGCTCCCCGTAACCCCTAATTCCCTTTACTTCGAGGAAACTGTCTATTTCTGTTTTAAATTTATTTAATGATGTAGCTTCCACAGCTTCCTGGGGCAGCAAATTCCACAGACCTACTACCCTCTGAGTGAAGAAGTTTCTCCTCATCTCAGTTTTGAAAAAGCAGCCCCTTATTCTAAGATTATGCCCCCTAGTTCTAGTTTCACCCATCCTTGGGAACATCCTTACCGCATCCACTCGATCAAGCCCCTTCACAATCTTATATGTTTCAATAAGATCGCCTCTCATTCTTCTGAACTCCAATGAGTAGAGTCCCAAATCTACTCAACCTCTCCTCATATGTCCACCCCCTCATCCCCGGGATTAACCGAGTGAACCTTCTTTGTACTGCCTCGAGAGCAAGTATGTATTTTCTTCAGTATGGACACCAAAACTGTATGCAGTATTCCAGGTGCGGTCTCACCAATACCTTATATAACTGCAGCAATACCTCCATGTTTTTATATTCTATCCCCTTAGCAATGAAAGCCAACATTCCGTTGGCCTTCTTGATCACCTGCTGCACCTGCATACTAACTTTTTGATTTTCTTGCACTGGGACCCCCAGATCCCTTGTACTGCAGTACTTTCCAGTTTCTCGCCATTAAGATAATAACTTGCTCTCTGATTTTTCCTGCCAAAGTGTATAACCTCACATTTTCCAATATTGTATTACATCTGCCAAACCTCCGCCCATTCACCCAGCCTGTCTATATCACCTTGTAGGTTTTTTATGTCCTCCTCACTCTCTACTTTCCCTCCCATCTTTGTATCATCTGCAAACTTTGATATGTTACACTCGGTCCCCTCCTCCAAATCGTTAATATAGATTGTAAAGAGTTGGGGACCCAGCACCGACCCCTGCGGAACACCACTGGCTACTGGTTGCCAGTTCGAGAATGAACCATTTATCCCAACTCTCTGCTTCCTGTTAGATAACCGATCCTCCACCCATGCCAGAATATTACCCCCAATCCAGTGATTCTTTATCTTGAGCAATAATCTTATGTGGCACCTTGTCGAATGCCTTCTGGAAGTCCAAATACACTACGTCCACTGGTTCCCCTTTATCCACCCTGTACGTTATGTCCTCAAAGAACTCAAGCAAATTTGTCAGACATGACTTCCCCTTTGTAAAGCCATGCTGACTTTGTCCTATTAAATTATGTTTATCCAAATGTCCCACTACTGTCTCCTTAATAATAGACTCCAAAATTTTACCCACCACAGGTGTTAGGCTAACTGGTCTATAATTTCCAGCCTTCTGCCTACTACCCTTTTTAAATAAGGGTGTTACATTAGCAGTTTTCCAATCTGCCGGGACCTTTGCCGAGTCCAGAGAATTTTGGAAAATTATTACCAAAGCATCCACAATCCCTACTGCTAAAGCTAGAACAAATAATTAAACTATTGCATTTCTCAGCCAGCAAGTGAACATAAGTCAATCAGTACTTGCCTTGCATAATACAAAATTACACAAATTGGGGTTGTATTCTCTGGAGTTTCGAAGGTTAAGGGGTGATCTGATCGAAGTTTATAAGATATTAAGGGGAACAGATAGGGTGGATAGAGAGAAACTATTTCCGCTGGTTGGGGATTCTAGGATTAGGGGGCACAGTCTAAAAATTAGAGCCAGACCTTTCAGGAGCGAGATTAGAAAACATTTCTGCACACAAAGGGTGGTAGAAGTTTGGAACTCTCTTCCGCAAACTGCAATTGATACTAGCTCAATTGCTAAATTTAAATCTGAGATAGATAGCTTTTTGGCAACCAAAGGTATTAAGGGATATGGGCCAAAGGCAGGTATATGGAACTAGATCACAGATCAGCCATGATCTTATCAAATGGCAGAGCAGACACGAGGGGCTGAATGGCCTACTCCTGTTCCTATGTTCCTAAAATAATGAAAATGTTATGCAATCGCACATCAATGGGTTGTCTTGCTTGATTTAGCAAAATAACATTTAACTATTCTCCTGCATCTCAACCTAAGTTAGGGCAAAGGCTTGCACAGCAGCTTTCAGTCCAAAAACCTGACTGTCAGTGAATGTTTCTGTCCCTACTTTATCTCCTTGTGTTCACAAACAGAGGGGAACAGAAGCTTCACAACACAATAGGTGTGAGGTGTTTATTGAATACCAAGAAAGATTAATAGCATTAGAGTAAGAAATAGTACAGTATTCGGGGGGATCAGACTAAAAGAGAATAAGAGAAGATCTAAGGTAGGTTTAGATTGCACGTCCGTAAATTCACGAAGTGTGGTAAATAAGGTTGGTGAGCTTCAGGTGCAAATAGTCACATGGGAATGTGATGTAATGGCGATAACGGACACCTGCTTCAAAAAAGGACAGGATTGGGTATTAAATATTCCTGGATCCAAGGTGTTCAGGAAAGATAAGGAAGGAAAAAATGGGGTGACAGCATTGATTAAGGAGAATATGGCAGTACTGGAAAGAGAGGATGACCTGGAGGGGTCAAGGACAGAATTTATTTGGTTAGAGTTAAGAAACAATGGAGGTGCCATTACATTACTGGATGTATTCTATAGGCCACCAATTAGTGGGAAGGACATAGAGGAGCAAATTTGCAGGGAAATTACAGAGACTTGCATGAACTATACAGTAATGATAATAGGAGACTTCAACAATCCTAATATAGATTAGGATAGTAATAGTGTAAAGGGCAAAGAGAGGGAGGAATTTCTGAAGTATGTTCAGGAGAACTTTCTTGATCACTATGTTTCCGGCCCAACGAGGAAGGAGGCATTGCTGGATCTGGTTCTGGGGAATGAGGTGGGTCAAGTGGAGCAAGTGTCGTGGGGGAACATTTAAGGAACAGTGATTATAGTATCATAAGGTTTAGATTCGTTATGGAAAAGGACAAGGAGCAATCCAGAGTAAAAATACTTAATTGGAGGAGGGTCAATTTCAGTGGGTTGAGAACGGATCTGCCCGGGTAAATTGGAATCACAGATTGGCAGCAAAACTGTAATCGTACAATGGGTGGCCTTTAAAGAGGAGATGGTTCAGGTACAGTCTAGGTACATTCCCACGAGGGAGAAAGATAGGGCAACCAAAGCCAGAGCTCCCTGGATGACAAAAAAGATAGAGAGTGAGATGAAGCAGAAAAAGGGGGCATATGACAGATGTCAGGTTGATAATACAAGTGAGAACCAGGCTGAATATAGAAAGTACAGAGGAGAAGTGAAAAAGGAAATAAGGGGGGGCAAAGAGAGAGTATGAGAATTGCTTGGCAGCTAACATAAAAGGGAATCCAAAAGTCTTCTATAGGCACATAAATAGTAAATGGGTAATAAGAGGAAGGGTGGGGCTGATTAGGGACCAAAAAGGAGATCTATGCATGGAGACAGAGGGTGTGGCTGAGGTAGTAAATGAGTATTTTGCATCTGTCTTTACCAGGAAGATGCTGTCAAATTCACAGTAAAAGTAGTTGAAATACTGGATGGGCTAAAAATTGATAAAGCGGAAGTACTAGAATGGCTGACTGTAGTTAAAGTAGATAAGTCACCCGGTCTGGATGGGATGCATCCTAGGTTTCTGAGGTAATTAAGGGTGGAAATTGTAGAGGTTCTGGCCATAATCTTCCAATCCTCCTTAGATACAGGGGTGGTGCCAAAGGACTGAAGAATTGCACGTATTACACCCTTGTTCAAAAAAGAGTGCAAGGATAAATCCAGCAACTACAGACCAGTCAGTTTAACCTCGGTGGTGGGGAAGCTTTTAGAAACGATAATCCGGGACAAAATTAGTAGTCACTTGGACAAGTGTAGATTAATAAAGGGAAATCAGCATGGATTTATTAAAGGCAAATTGTTTTTAACTAACTTGATTTGAGTTTTTTGATGAGGTAACAGAGAGGGTTGACGAGAGCAATACGGTTGATGTTGTGCATATGGACTTTCGAAAGGCATTTGACAAAGTGCCGCATAATAGGCTTGTCAGCAAAATTGAAGTCCATGGAATAAAGGGGGCTCATAAATACAGAATTGGTTAAGTGACAGGAAACAGAATAGTGGTGAACGGTTGTTTTTCGGACTGGAGGAAGGTATACAGTGGTGTTCCCCAGGGGTCGGTACTAGGACCGCTGCTTTTTTCGATATATATTAATGACTTGGACTTGGGTGTACAGGGCACAATTTCAAAACTTGCAGATGACACAAAACTTGGAAGTGTAGTGAACAGTGAGGAGGATAGTAATAGACTTCGAGGGACACAAACAGGCTGGTGGAATGGGCGGACACATAGCAGTTGAAATTTAAAGCTGAGAAGTGCGAAGTGATACATTTTGGCAGGAAGAATGAGGAGAGGCAACATAAACTAAATGGTACAATTCTAAAGTGGGTGCAGGAACAGAGGGACCTGGATGTATAAATCCACCAAATCTTTGAAGGTGGCAGGACAGGTTGAGAAAGCGGTTAAAAAAGCATATGGGATCCTGAGCTTTGTAAACAGAGGCACAGAGTACAAAAGCAAGGAAGGTATGTTCAACCTTTATAAAACACTGGTTCAGCCATAACTGGAGTATTGTGTCCAGTTCTGAGCACTGCACTTTGGAAAGGATTTGAAGGCCTTAAAGAGGGTGCAGAAACGATTTACTTATCTGGTTGTAGGGATGAGGGACTTCAATTATGTGGATAGACTGGAGAAGTTGGAGTTGTTCTGCTTAGAGCAGAGAAGGTTAAGAGGAGATTTGATAGAAATGTTCAAAATCATGACAGGTTTAGATAAAGTAAATAAAGAGAAACTGTTCCCATTGGCAGAAGGGTCGAGAATCAGAAGACACAGATTTAAGGTGATTGGCAAAAGAACCAAAGGCGACAAGAGGAAAAAAAGTTTATGCAGCGAGTAGTTATGATCTGGAATGCGCTGCCTGAAAGGGTGGTGGAAGCAGATTCAATCGTGGCTTTCAAAAAGGAATTGGATAAATACTTGAAGGGAAAAAATTTGCAGCATGGGCTCGATGGGCCGAATGGCCTCCTTCTGTGCTGTACCATTCTATGACTCTATGATTCTAATGAATTGCTTTAACCAAGTTTCATCTTTTTTTAAACTTGTATGAAAATACTTTGCTTTAAAAACCCAACATTTAAATGTAACATCTTTTTCCCCCAGTCCTTTCTTTGGAAAAGTGGTCAAACATCCTGAAATGTTACAGTCCCATCATCACAATTCTTTTGCTGTCAGTCCTGTGTTTCAAAATGGGATCGATTTTTGTATATCACAGAGGTGTCAGCCTTGGCTTAGTGTTAGCTCCCTTGCTCCTGAGTCAGAGGGTCATGTGTTCACACCCCACTCCAGAGACTTAAGTACAAAATTTATGCTGACACTTCAGTGAGGGAGTGCTACACTGCTTTGGTGTTACTGTTTTTCAGATTATCCCATGCTTTCATAATTTTAAATGCTATCATATTGCCCTGTAAAGTGCATTGTTCTAACAATTAAAGTATTTCTTGGTATTTGTATTTCCTCATACTAGGTAGCATCCTACTGAATCTGCATTGTGCACTCTCTAAAGCCTCAATGTCCTTCCTATAGTGTGGAGCCCAATACGGTGGAGCACAGTACTCTAATTGAGGCCTAATATAGGCTCATCATTACCTCTTGGCTTTTAATTTTACACCTCGAGATAAAATCTAGAATACCTTTTTTTATCAAACTGAAGTGCTGCCTTTAATGTCCTCTGAACCTGAACCCCCTAAATCCATCTGTTTTTCCCTTTTAACCAATTTTTAATCCAGTTTGCTATCCTCCCCTAATTCTATATTCCTTAATCTTCTCTAGTAACCTCCCCTGTGGTACCTTGTCAAAAGGCTTTCCTAAAACCTAAAGATTACCCATGTAGTAAATAGAGAGGATGTAATGAGCTGCATTTTTACCTAATTGTCATGCCTCAGGCGTGCACTCAGTGTTACCTGCACTATTCATTGGCTGCACACCTGTTTCGGGGGCCAAATATCAGGCGTCTCTGATGCCACTTAAAGGCAGCCAGCACCTGTTAAAGTACTCTGGCTGCAGATACCAGGGAAAAACTTCCCTGTACAGAAATGGCTGCAGCAAGCACTGAGGGGGCACTAACGTTCTCTGAGGAGGCCAGCAGAGGACTCAGATGCTGACTTTGAGGACCCAGCCTATTGAAGATGGCTTATGGGCATATACCAGGAAATGCTAGGTGCACTGGGCAGCCTGCCAGAGAGCTTGCGCACAGTGACTCAGAATATCACTTTCAGATACAGATGGAATTGAGTTGTTTGATCAATTTGTTTTTTTATTCTGGATTTGGTGTTGGTGTTTATACTTATAGTGAAATGAGGGCAAGACTCATGAGGCTTAACATAAGGGAGGCAATCGGATGGTGGTAGTAAGGATGGTGATATGGATTGGTGTATTGGGAATGGAATAGATGCTTGAGGTGAAGTGCTTTTTGATGAGCTGCTCTCTGAGAGGTCTGGCAACTAGAGGCACTGGTGGTAGATGCTGCTACTCTTCTTCATGCTCCTCCTGTACTTACTCCACTTCTTGCTGCCCAGGTGGTGGCAAGGGCTGGTCCCTCATGATGGCAAAGTTATGGAGCATGCAGCAGGCAACCACAAATCTGGATACCCATTCAGGGCTGTACTGCAAATCTCCTCTGGAACGGTCCAGGAAGCGGAAGCATTGTTTGAGTACGCTGATTATTTCTTCGATGACAATTCTTGTGGCAGCATGGCTGTCCTTGCAGGCCAGCTCTGCAGCTGCATCCAGGTTCCTGACAGGAATCATGAGCCATGGTCCGGAGGGGATAGTCCTTATCACCCAGTAGCCAGCCTGTAATTTGATTGGAATAAAGGCGACACAGAGGACTGGCTCAGATTGAAAGAGTCATGACTGCTGCCAGGATACCGGGCACAGTCCTGCATGATGCACGGCCTGTTGATGCATACCAGCTGGACATTGAGGGAGTGGAATACTTTTCTATTGATAAAGATGTCAGGCTGCTGATGGGGAGCACACAAGGCAATGTGGGTGCAGTCTATGGTACCTTGTACCCTGGGGAAGCCTGCCATGGGGCAAAACATAGTGCTCTCTCGTCCTGCTTCTCTCTGTCCATGGGGAATGAGATGTCAGTGTTCCTTCTAGTGCAGAGAATCTCGGTGACCTCCCTGATACAGTGGTGGACTGGGAACTGCAATAGGTCGTTGATGTCACCTGCTATAGCTTGAAAGGAGCCCATGATATAATAGCTAAGGGCCACGGTGACACAGGCAGTGCTGTCCATCCCTTGGTGTGAGGCTCAAGTTGTAGCTGCAGCAGGTGACATGGATCAGTGACAGCCTCTTTTGTAAAGCAAAGGTGCCTCAGTGAAGTTCATGTTGGAGAAATGTCCCTGAATAGCTGCTGTGGACATGGCCTTCTGCGCGGTGCCTTGCTCGTCCTCCTTCTTGCAGCTGTTCCTGCTCTCTCCTGTCTTCCTTGCTGCTCCCCCTCCTCCTCCAGCCCCAAAGGCAGCCCTACCAGACCACCCATAACTGCAGTCAAACTGTTTATAAAGGCAACCAACAATACCAGCAAAATCTTCTTTTCAGCAGTCAAAATTAACGTTCCAGGATCAGAAAACAGATCAAAAAACAGCCAGACGTTAACCATCAGCCTGAAATGACAAACCAGCAACTAACCTGCAAGTAATGCATGATCCCTTTAAATGGCACTGGTGAAGGGGCCTTTCTGCCCGTTTGCGCCAGGAGTTGCTGGGCGAGTTTACCATGCGGCGAGTCAGGTGCCAGGGCAGACCAGTATCAAAAAGCGTCCTCCAACAAGCGCAGGACCCTAATTTGAATACGTTATTCAGTGTTTTCCATAGTTCTGGCGTGCCATCTGGACGCTTATGGAGAAACCTGATCCAACATGGCGGGTGGCACACTTCCAGGTCAGATTGAGTGCGTGCTTCCTGACTGCCATTTTGGAGGCTTAGCACCCAAAAAATGGGCATGGCCCAATCAAATTTCTAGGCCATAGTTTTCCTGCAACACACAGGCTGCAGCAGCTCTAGTACTTTGAGCAGTATGCCTTTATGTAACACTGCTCCCACATTTCATGGCAGAATCAATCTTCTTGCAGCTTGTACAAGATATTAAGGTCTCCTTAGTCTCCTGTTTTATGACTTTTAATCTGTTTCCCTCACCATAAGAGGGTTTCATTTAAGTGAATTACTTTTGGCTTTGAAGGCTGAAAAAAAATCTGAGTGAGGTCAAAAGCAAATATATCACCTGCAAAGAGATTTTCAAGTAATTCCTCATATGCAGCAATGATGCTTTGAATGGAAGTAGGCCAGGTGGAGAGGGATTTGGGAATATAGGTTCACAGGACATTAAAGGCAGCACCTCAGGTGATAAGGTGATGAGGCTGTAAAAATAGTTAATGGAATTCTAAGTTTTATCACATGAGGTATAGAATATAAAAACCAAGGGATAGCGATGATTTCAATGAAATGAAAGTCGTGTGGTTTCTATAAAGGGTGGGGGGGATCCAACCCACCAGTTTACTGCCCAGGCAGTGAAGATGAAGCAACATTGCCTCACTCATAATTATTAATCTCTTCTAACAATTTTCTAGTATGTAACTTGCAGGTTATTAAACCCATTTGCGCTCTCTTGGTGATGTGCATATTCCCCTCTTCTCTCTATTTTTAGATCACTTTATTTTAAAAGACAAAAAAAGTGATTGAATTGGTAGGCAAACTACATATTCTGCGAATCTGCATCCAAGTGAGATAAATTCCATCTTTCATTAATTATGAAACAGTGAAGAAAGTTGTTTTGCTATTATAACAGCTGATGAGTGTGCATTAAAAATCAACAAGGTCTTTGTTAAGAAACAATTTAAACTTGGCATGACTGCAGGAGCAGTATTTTCAAAATTGTACTATTTTCCCACTGGTATAAATTAGAGGAGTGGATCGATATCTGTAAGTTACTTTAAGTGACATATTGGTTTCAAGTTTGACTCATTCATTTTAACAAAAGTGAACAGATAGCACAAAAATCCATAGTTTTTCCTGCGGCACACAGGCCTAGCTGACTGCAGCAGCTTTAAGCAGTATTCCTTTTTGTAACACTGCTCCCCACTTTTCATGGCAGAATCTATCTTCTTGTACTAGATATTAAGATCTCCATGGTCTCCTGTTTTATGACTTTTAATCTGTTTCCCTCACCATAAGAGGGTTTCATTTAAGTGAATTACTTTTGGTTTTGAAGGTTGAAAAAATCTGAGTGAGGTCAAAAGCAAATATATCACCTGCAAAGAGATTTTCAAATGATTCCTCGTATGCAGTCTGGTTCATGCCTTGATTGGTTATCATTGTCTACCCAAAGCATGGCATTGCAGAAAGTTCCAAAGTGCTTATCTGTGACAGCGCTGAGCTATCATTTTGAGGAATAATTGATGTCTTGAATCGCTGCAAAGATAACCATTTTTTAAACTGTGCATCTACTGGTCAATTGAAGAAAATGTTATTATTTCAAAATGTGATTTCTCTTCCGGGGTCCACAAAAATAATATGTGCCCCCGCCGCCCTGGGACCCCCACCCTCCGAGGTCGAGACCTCCCCCCACCCCCCCCCAGCAACTTACCCTGCTGGAGGCTGCCCCGGCCCGATCTTGAGGCCTCAACCTGGTGAGCTGCCACGTAACCTTGCCACATAATGCCATGTCACCATTGAAAATAGAATGGGCTCCTCCAGTGTGCTCCATTGTAAGATAATGTTCCCAAATAGCCCGCAGGCCAACATGGTGCCTTTTATATATCTATATTGATTTCAACACTATTAACTTGTCTAGCCTTTTATAAGAAATGTTTACCTCTGCAAGCTACAATTACAAACTAACGTTAGACTACATGATTATTTTAGCACCCTGAAGCAAGGAGAAAATATTTTTGTGGGGCAGTATAATGGGTTCCTTTCCAAAGCTGACCACCAGACCCAATACTGCATAGCTGCAGTCAGACAACAAAAGCAATTAGCCACCCTTATAAAGAGTTATGAACCAAAGAGAAACATAAGGGGTAAATTTCCTTTGAGTTTCTCCCTCTTTCCTGCTGTAACTTCAGTGGAAGTGCGGTGGCAAAGCGGGCAAAGCTCAGAGGAATTCACCCCACAATGAAGCAATGGTGCTGAATTTCCTCACTATCTTCAGCACTTACGCAGTTATTGTGCTAAAAAGGTCAAGGGAATTTGCATTTTAGTGCACTAGGTACATTTATACCACTTTATCTTTTCTTTTAACGCCAAAGTCTCTCAGGGCTCATTTGCATAGCTTCATTGTTTGAATACATGGACGTTTTCTAGGCTTACGCCATTCCTGCACCTGGTGGCAGTTACACCTAAAACAAACCAGACTAATAGCTCCCCACTGTGACTTCAGATCCATGTAAGTGAGGAGTTGGTGAGCCGAAGAGGGACTTTTTTTAACCCCTTCCTTCACATTTTTTAATAACTGACAGCTGCACTTCATTTTGCTGGAGTGCTTATCTCTCTTCCCAGAAAACAATTTTGGAACCCTCGACTTCGTCTCCAAAACCCACACTCAGATCGACTTTGGACAAGGGATGACTTTCCCCATAGGCCTCTATTCCATCATAAAGGAGGAGAGTTGCAGCAGCAGCCTGTCCAGGCCATGAGAATCAGGCAGTGTCACAGAGGAGGGCAGCCAACCAGCTATTACTCTCCTCAATGTGTGTACAGGTCACACTGGTCCTAGGAGGGCTGCCTCTCTCCAAGGATACCATTGGGCATCTCTGCCAACCTCATCACAAAAATTTGTAGGGTCTGCTCTCCACTGCCAGTGGCATTTAAAGTGACAGCAGCCCTCAACTTTTACAGCTCCACATCTTTCCAGGCTGCCAGAGGTCATCTGCGCAACATTCGCCCAGGAAGCTATCAGGGCGTGTGTCATGAAGGTGACACACGCCCTTTCTCATAGAGAAGCCAAAATCCTTCACTTTGGCATCATCCCCAGGTAGCAGTGCCACAGAATCAGGGTCTTTTACAGGATAACTGGAATCTCCAGGGTGCAGGATGCCACAATGACACCCCTTCAGTACCTTACCCAATGGCCATTCTTTTTATATGGGAGCATAAACAGTGGGTGCTGTCAGTCAGGCTATTATGCAGGGCATCATGACTGAGGCTGTTCTCACTAGATTTTCTCAAATGCAATCAATTTCCAGTAGGAGTCACTAGAGAGCAACAAAGGGTAGTAACCCTGGGTGATATTCTCCTCTATAGCCCAGACGCACTGAGACATGTTGTAGTACCTATGCTGCTGCCAAAGGTGAGATCAGATAACTCAGAAATTAACCTGTGATCTGCTCAGGACTCAGCACTACACTGGGTAGTGCATTTACACACTGGGTCATTGAGGATATTCTTCTCCTCTTTTTCCATACATATCCTATCGTCTCCAATCCTGTGTCAAACCAGACATTGATTCAGCTCTTTTTTTGAAAGAGTTCATTAGCACACTCCATTCTCCTGATCTCTCCATTCTCCTGATCTCTCCAATCCATTGCATTCTGTTTCTTCCCACTAACTCAGATCAAGGCATTAAATTTGATTCGATGTTTGCTGCATTTTGTACCAATTTCCTATGTGGAAAATTGAAGCATTAAGGAGAGTTGAGAAGTGCACACTTTTAGGTCCTGCAAGCTGCGGTTTTATATTATCCATGTCAGAAGGGAGAATAAGTCTGACTCCTGACTTTTTAATGTCAGACTGATTACCAGTTTTATTTCAAACTGATGAGTATCTTGCTCTGAGTTGTTTTGTTACAATGACAACAATATTACATGCATCTTTAAGGAAGAAACATCTTAATAATTGAGAAGTAGAAGAATTCAGTTAAAACAATTGCTGCAGCTTATAGGCAGACTTGTTATGCATGAACGCATCAATGCACAAACACGTACAGTTCAGTAAATATGACCTACACAAAATGCAAACACTGTTACATAGTTTCCTTCAAATGTTTCTGACTAGCTGTGGCTATCTCAGCATGTTAGAAAAAATAATGTGTCACAACTACTTTTGCTAACCCCATGTACTAAAGTGCATTACAGTGTCATCTATGTGTGAAGGAAAGTGGCAATAACATACACACATAGTAAGCAGAGAGATAGGATCATTGGATTTACAGCACAAGAGGAGGCCATTCAGTTCATTGTGCCTGTGTTGGTGTTACTTCTTTAACTGGAGCTATCTCAAGCCATTTTCCTGCCATTTCTCCATATGCTTTTTATATTTTCCGTTTCAAATATTTGTCCAATTCCACCATTTCTGCCTCAATAGCCACTTGTTGTAAAACATTCTTTGGTTCTAATAACCTTCTGTGTTAAAACACTTCTTTTAAATCCCCCTTTGTTCTTCCTGTGGTAATCTTAAATCTATGCCCCCATGTTACTGATACATCAATCAGTTCCATGGGCCAGATTGCCAGAACTTGCAGGTTGTATTTGGCCAATGGGTTTCGGCACACACCTGCCCAAGCAGATATCCTGTAACTCTCAGCTCTATGAAAGGCGAGCTGTATAGGCAACACCAACAATTCTTGCATCGTACTGTGAGAGCTGAAATTGGTAATCTGCTCTTGATTTCGCAGTGCTTGTTCCTATAGAGCAGAATTTAACTAACCTACTGTTCATGGTTCATACTAATGTATGACAATTAAGTAACATTTCTCCAAAGAGAGCTAGGTTTCAAAGAGGAAAGCTTTGATGTCCAGAAAACTATGGTTTCCAAAAGCATTTCTGGAAAAATTTTGACTTTAATTTTCAGGAATGTGTTTTGGTGTTTTGGTCTAAAAGTATTTTTTCTAGGTGTCAGTATTTGGGTCACATCTTCCCCAAAACTCATCATTAATGCTTTAATACTCTCATAATAATGTTTGCAGCTACATTTCTGATGTCTGTGTAAACACTCTGGCCTCGATATTAGCTTGGAGTCGGGAAATGGGGGGGCGGATCCGCAAGTAGGGGTTTCCTGCAGGACCCACCGAATTTAGCGGTAGGACCAGTTTTAAAATTTTTCAAAAGGTTTCCCGCCCGATAGCCAGCTTGATTGACAGGCTGGCTTGCCTATCAGGGAAGAAAGTAGCCGGGGAGCGGATGGAAGGAGTTTGGGGTGGGGGAGGGGGGCGGTCATGGGGGGAATCGGACATCTCGGGGCAGGGGGTGGGGAGATGAGCAGTCGGAGATCATGGGGGGGGGGGGGGCGGGGTGGGAGAAGTTGGAGATCGCAGGGGTTGGGGTAGTCAGACATCATGGGGGGAGTGGGGTAGTCAGACATCATGGGGGGAGGGGGGTAGTCGGACATCATGGGGGGAGGGTGACCAGTTGGAGATAGCCGGGGGCGAGCAGTCAGAAATCACAGGAGGGCTGTGGGCAGTCGGAGATCGTGAGGGGGGGGAAATTGGAGATCGTGGGGGGCGGTGGAAGTCGGACGACGCAGAATCTGATTGCGGGGTCTGCAAAGAGCTTGGGGGGTGGGGGGCCGGGAGGAAGGACTCCTGCTCCTCCTCACCTACAAGCAGTGATTTAAATGCATTTACCTCATGGATCCTGCCCCTCTAGCCTCCTTTTATCTGCCGGGAATCCCGGCTCCATGGGTTAAAAATTAAAATTTTGGTAAAATGGAGACACACAGGCCCCTTAAAAGATTTTACTGACCGACCCACCTCCTGAGAGTGGGTTGGTCTCCCACCACCCCCCCACCTCCATTAAATCTGGATGTTGGAGCCGAGTTGAGGACGCACTGCAAATTTCTATTATTTTAACATTCTACCCACCCCCAACCCACCTGTTCTTGGGGATTAAAATTCCCCCCTATTATTCTAATGGCAGCCATCAATGGATTTTTAATTCCAAAACCTGGAGCCTATTCCCAGTTTAACAATGGAATGGGCCAAAACCTTTGCTGAAATTAATGTGATTCGCCATGGTAGTTTGACTTTTAAGAATAGATTATATTCAGCATTTCAGAACTTGTACGGTGGTCGGATTATAACACAATTATAAATGGAGAGTATTACTGTAACCGATAGTTCTAAAACTGTCTCGCCTACAGCCTTCTGTTGCTAAGTGGTTGTTACAGCTCTATCAAGAAACATCAGCCAAAAGGGGACTTATCACCAATCGCTTTATCGAACTGTCATCCTTATTGATGGTTAGGAGTAGCAATAGAATTAAAGTGCAACAACCTTTTCGGATATCACGGCCATCTGCCTGATTTTCTCCGCTGTTTCCACCACTATCCCTTCCAATTTGTGTTGGGATAGAGGTGGACAATCCAGGCCTATATTTCAGTCAATGTCCTTTCTAATATGGCAAAATCACTAAAGTTTCATTCACAAAATCTTTTTCATATCTTTGTACTCATAAAATTGTTACATTTCTCTTCCACCAAACTAACTCACTATGTTATAATCTTTGAAACTAATCGACAGAAAAAGAAATGACAATATGATCAGTGAGCGAAACTAAACTGAAGTTAATCACAGGTCATGTTTGGAATTATGTCAATTTGTTTTCCTCTCTTAAGTTGTACAGATTTCTCACTCAATTCAGGACAGCGGCGCTTACGTTGAGTAGCTTCATAGATTCAGTTGTCTTAATGTGCCAGGGTATTTAGTACATTAGGGACCAGTAACAATAAAAGAATAGGAACAAGAAAATATATTTGGGCTGTTCAGCTCTCTCTCATTGATTTCCATCTCCCCATTTTCAATTTATCATATTTTATTTTACTTTACTCCTGTTTCTCTTTAAATTAACCGAGCCAGTTTTTTTTTTCAATTCATTCTCAGGATGTGAGGATCACGAGCAAGTCCAGCATCTATTGCCCATCTTTAATTGCCCTTGAAAAAGTGGTTGTGTGCCTTCTTCTGCAGTTCTGCCTGAACTGCTGCAGTCTATGCAGTGAAGATACTCCCACAGTGCTGTTAGGTAGGGAGTTCCAGGATACTGATCCAGCGATGATGAAGTGCACCATTACCCAACATGAGGATGGGAAGATGACCTATCAACTGCTAGAAGGTATGCCTGAGTGCACCTGAGTCACTCGCTTGTGTACCCCACCCCCTGCCCCCTTGGGAAAGTCCTACCCTCTATTTGATATGGCTGAGATCAAGAGCGCACCGTGGGAACGTTTGCTCTGTGCACCTTGTGTAATGAAGTTGTAAATCTATTCAGAAGGAATGGGTTTACAATTTTGTTCTACATAGCACACTGGGAAATGTTTCACTGCTCCAAGATGAGCTTATGTGTAACTATTATGTGGCACGGAATCAAAACAATCTGTCCACTGACTGAAGTTTACTTTCTGAGCCTGTATTCCAGGTAGAATATTCCACCTGCAACATGTTCAGATTCAATTTTCCCTAATGAGGAATTTATTATCCCCGTCCCTATAAGTAAATCTACTGCAGCTTATGACCTGGTCTGCTATGTTATGTAAAGCAGTTCACTGTAATTTCTTCAAAATACACATAAGCAATAACAACAACTTGCATTTATATAGCCCCTTTAATGTAGAAAAAATGCCCCAAGGCATTTCACAGAGAGGACTAAATGGAGTCCAAGTCAAAGGGGGAGATATTAGGAAGGGTGATCAAAAGCTTGGTCAAATAAATGGCTTTTGAAGAAGAGGGAAGTCAAGCGATGTCGGGAGGTAATTCCAAAAGAATCAGAGCTATGGTGGCTGAAACGGCAACCAATAATAGGGCTAATGGAGGGGAGATGTAGAAGAGACCAGAATCAGAGCAATGCAGAGTTTGGGGGAGGGTTATAGCACTGGAGGAGGGTACAGTGATGGGGAGGGCCGAGGCTTTGGAGAGGTATAAACACTAGGATGAAAATTTTAAATTTGGCAGTCAACATAGGTCAGGCATAATGGGTGAGCAGGACTTGGCATGAGCAAGGATAAAGATAGCAGAGTTTTGGATGAGTTGAAATATACAGAAAGTGAAGGATGGGAGGACAACCACAAGGGGATGGATGAGGATTTCAGTGGCAGTGAGCTGAGATAGAGATGAGATGGGTAATGTTACAGAAGTGGAAGTAGACAGTCTTTGTGAGAGAGTGGATATGAGGGACAAAAGCTCAGCTTGGGTTTGAACAGGATGCCAAGGTTGTGAACAATCTCGTTCAGCCTGCAGCAGTGGCCGGTAATGGTATGATATTGGTGGTGAGGGCACATGGTTTGTGGTGGGGCTGGAGGCAATGGCTTTAGTCTTCCCAGTGTTTTCCTGGAGGAAACTGTGGCTCATCCAAGACGACATATATACTAATATTTTAATTCCTTCATAAAAATACATTTCTAACGTGCAGATAACATTTTGTGGCTTGGCAGCAATCTACTATGTTTTTGCATTACTTTACTAACTACTCTGTAATCTTCCTAGCAATACTGTACATGAACAGATATTGTTCCTGCAATTCCACAGGGCTACCATCGGTCTCCCACTGTAACATTGATGGGAGATTGGTGGAAACCTAAGAAAAATGACATGAATGGCTGAAAACAGCTTTTTTCTGGGGTTTATGTTGTCCTCCCACAATAGTTGCAATGGGAGACCCTTGGTAGTTTCACAGAAATTCAGGGCCAATGGGTCATTCAAGATGCGTCTAATTGAAAAGTTTTGTTAATATAAGATCACAGTCGCAATGCTTACTCCACCCTATTTATTCATCACCCTCCTGGAGGATATTGAATCGGAGATGCCAATTCAAAAACTGTCAAACTCTATGATTGTCTCATTTTTTATCTTCACTTAGCACAGTAGAGTCTTCATTTGAATTCATTACATATCATCCATTTTTAACAACATAAAAAGCCTCGAGTCCAGAAAAAGCCATTCAGTTCTTGCGTGTATCAGGCAGTATATTTTTCTTCTCATCATGGTGTTGCTTTCTATGAAAATTATCTCATGATTTGTCTTTACCCATTTCCACTCGTGTCTCTGCCATCCGCTCCTTCCAACTTTTCCTTAAATTCTATCCATTCTTTTTCTCTACGTATGTGGTAATTTGTCACAACTTTTTGATTTTTGCAATAACTATGAACTTTAGAGGTCAAGTGTTGAGATTATTCAATGAGTATGAGTTGTTATAAAGCTACATGCTAAAATTGAATATTTTACCTTTTGAAATTGTTAATGATACTACTACTGTATTGCCTGATTAGGTGTCTGCGGAAAAAAAATGGATGACATTATAGTTGGTCTTAGTTCAATTGTGTGGTTGTGGCAGCCCATCTATTCTAATGTGGTTGAAAACACTACCATAGGCCTAATTTAACATTTAACAATGCTATTATAATTTAGGTAACATACAGTCACAGATTGTGGCAACTAAGTCAATAAAGATGATTGAAGAGGTCTCATTTACTGGAAATTGGATGAAGACAACTTTTTTTTAATTAAAAAGAGGCTTTTTAAAGAAATATAATGATTTAAATGTTTACAAGTCAAATTAGGCCTTATAATAAGGTCTTATATTGCACTGGTGTATTTGAAAATAAGTTCAAAGCTATTCAAATAAATAGCCAAAATATAAGCCCAATATTTACTCTCTAAGGAACGTGTTGGGTTTGCACTCAGAACCATCAATAGCAGAAATAAAAAATTGCCAGATATCTAATACAAAAACAGAAAACGGTGAAAAACATCTGAGACCCGGAACTGGAATCTTCTCTTTACAGATGCTAACTGATCTGCTGCATATTTACAGCATTTTATGTTTGTATTCTATCAAGGGGCATGTTTAAAATGCTCTTCATTCCAAGGAGTTTTGTTGCTATAAATGTGCCATTTTTATTCAGCTGACTATTACAGGGCAAGTTTGTTTTCTCAAGCTTTGCTGCTTACAAATTTTGTTTACAAATTGCTGTAGAGCAATGATTTATTGCTACAATTAATTTTTTCCCTTCACAATGTGCAGAATTACAGAGGTTCGGAGAATCAGCTTTATAGATATTATGTGACTGAAAACAAGTGCAATTTGACAGCTGCGCTGTTATTTTCATGTGAATGTTATTTACACACAGGCAAGCAGAGTCTGCTGCTGGCAGAAGCAAAACTATAGTTTTGTTGTTTCCCTCAGTATCTTTAACCCCCTTCCTCCCCAAAGCAGCTGAGATTGATTGGAAGGTTCTGGCTTGTTGTAACTGGAATAAGATGCTTAACTGTGTATGTTACCAATTTATTAGATTCAATTTTTTGATGTAGGGGCAAAGTTTGTGCACTAATAATATCACCAGGACTCCCAAGCAGAGCAGTGAAAGATAGTGTCTAATTTTCCTCCCTTAGAAAGTGTATGCATTAATTTGTATTGGTAAGAGACCAGAAAAATCTTGAGATTAGTGCTTGCACTAATGGCAAAATTTTAGTTTGTTTGTGTCCTGGCAAGAATGCATTTGTATTACAGGTTTTTGCAAGCTGTTTTGAGTGTTTGACAGGTTTAGAATGTGTCGGTTGATACTATCTGGGAAAGTTAGAACCAAGGCTAATAAAAAGAAGAAAAAAAGCACAAATGCTGAAAATCTGAAATGAGATCAGAAAATGTTGGAAACGAACAGCAAATCAGTCAGCTGGCAACTTGCCAGCATTTTCCATTTTAATTTCAGATCGGCTATGTTTGGATTTTTTTTCCCTCACATTTTCCACTTTTCCCCATTTTCTTGCCATTTTATTTGTTTGGGCTTCTGCCATGCTTTTTTCTACTCCTAACTATTTACAAATTATTTTGTCCTTTATATATTTCTCTCCATCACTTTACCAACATTTTCTATTAAGCAGTTTGCTCACTCAACCCACTTACCCCCCACTTTGTGATTGGCATATTTACTGATTCTCTCCTTTCTTCACAGTTTTTCCAGCCTTACTAAAATTGCTGCTTATCTTTGAGAGTTCAGTTCTGATGAAGGGGTACACACCTAAAATGACAGAACCACTGCTGCTTCATACGAACATATGAACATACAAATTAAGAGCAAGAGTAGGCCATTCGGCCCCTCAAGCCTGCTCGACCATTTGATCAGATCATGGCTGATCTGATTGTGACCTCAACCCTACTTTCCCGTCTACCTACTATAACCTTTGACTCCCTTGTTAATCAGGAATCTATCTAACTCAGCCTTAAAAATATTCAATGACCCTGCCTCCACCGCTCTCTGGGGAAGGGAGTTCCACAGACCCACGACCCTCAGAGAAAAAATTTCTCCTCAGCTCCGACTTAAATGGGAGACCCCTTATTTTTAAACTGTGGCCCCTAGTTCTAGTCTCTCCCACAAGGGGAAACATCCTCTCAGCATCTACCCCTTCAAGTCCCCTCAGGATCTAATATGTTTCAATAAGATCACCTCTCATTCTTCTAAACTCCAGTGTATACAGGCCCAACTTGTCCAACTTTTCCTCATAAGATAACCCCCTCAGCCCAGGAATTAGTCGAATGAACCTTCTCTGAACCGTCTATGAAGCAATTATGTCCTTTCTTAAATACGGAGACCAATACTGCACACAGTATTCTAGATATGGTCTCACCAATGCCCTATACAACTACAGCAAAACATCTCCACTTTTATATTCCATTCCCCTTGCAATAAATGACATTCCATTTACCTACCTAATCACTTGCTGTACCTGCATACTAACTTTTTGTTATTCATCGACTAGGACACCCAGATCCCTCTGTACCTCAGAGTTTTGCAATCTCTCTCCATTTAAATAATATACTGCTTTCTATTCCTCCTGCCGAAGTGGACAAGTTCACATTTTCCCACATTATACGCCATCTGCCAAATTTTTGCCCCTTCACTTAACCTATCTATATCCCTTTGCAGACTCCTTGGGCCCGATTTTACCAGGGGTGCGGGTTGGCAGCGGGTGGTCAGTCGAGCTCGAGGAAAACGCGCCGTGCGAATTGAGTGCGTTGCGCACGCAATCGCGGGATGATTGATGTAATTAGCCGGCAGTTACGGGTTCTGCGCTTCTCAGCTGCGTGCCGGCGGCCTGCGCATGCGCATTGACGTCTGAGCGATGTTGGAGCTCTATTTAAAGGGGCAGTCCACCAAAGCCCCTCCAGTCACAAACAATACTCCGTGAAGGATGGAGGAGCGCAGGGGTAAGGCTGCTCCCCGTTTCACGGACCACGCCCTCCAGGTGCTGCTGGACGGGGTCCGCATGAGGAGGGAGACGCTGTTCCCCACGGATGGAAGGAGGTGCCCTGCCAGCGCCACCAAGAGGGCATGGGAGGAGGTGGCCGCGGAGGTCACAAGCAGGGGAAACACCACCCGCACTTGGATGCAGTGCCGCAAGAGATTCAATGACCTCACCAGGTCCGGGAAGGTGAGTACACTAACGCACTCTGCCTCACTCCGTCTTCCACATCACCTCAAACACCTCACAACCCCATCTCCACTGACAGCACTGCGCTCCCGCACCAATCCTCACAGCCACCCAACTATCATCCTCACAGTGCCTGCACGTACCCACCGTCCCTGTCCCCACTCGACCACTACCACACACCCCAATGCCCATACAATGGGATGGCCATGTGGCACACGCATCCTCCCATCCATCTGGCACACGCTCAACCCAATCACACCAATGCTTGAAGCGTCTCACATTGTAATCATCACTCAATAACGTTTTTGTGTTTTGCCCTCACAGGAGAAGAGGGCCAGGAACGCACGCGATAGGGCACGCACCGGAGGGGGCCCGCCACACGAGGTGGCTCTGACAGACGCCGAGGTCGAGGCACTGGAGATCAGCCGCACGCTGCATTGCCTGTCGATGGCGGATGGCGAGTCTGGTTCTGGCGAAACGGCCGGTAAGGGAAAGCTGGCACTCATCACTCATGAGCGCGAATGATCTTAGCATCACATGGCATAAGCCGCACCGCCACATTTGGTCACATGACTGATATTGCCCTCTGTTCTCTTGCAGGACCGTCTGCGATCGACATTTCGGTTGAGGGCGATTCCTCAGAGGACATGCCCGTCTCTGAGGGTGCATCGTCACACATGAGCCTTGCATCCACCAGCGCAGATACACACACCTCGGTTGGTCCCCCCCCCCTCAGCTAGTTGGGATTGCACATGGTGAGTCACCACGCACACGTGAGCATGAGCAGACCCTGGTGGCAGGGTCAGCCGCGGAGGGTCCGCGTCGGTGGGAGCACTCTTCTCCAGGCTTTGCTCAGCCGGACCCAGATGCTGAACCCAGGGGGCCACCAGTCAAAAGGAGAGTCGTCGAGGGGCACCAGCACATTGCTGAGGTACTGGGAGAGGTGCCACGCGCACTCTCCACAATCGCACGGAGGATGGAGGAGTCCAACTCCTGCATGAGGGGAATGGTGGCACAGGTGCAGGAGGGTATCGCCGAGATAGTGTCGCAGGGACGTGAAGGCATCTCTGAGATAGTGTCGCGGGTAGGTGTGGGAACGTCTGCGGTGGAGGACAGGCTAGCCTCCCTCGAGCGTCACGCACAGCTCACCAATGAGTCCATCCAGGCCCTCACAACGGCTGTTCGGATTCAGGGTGAGCAACATTCTGCCGCCATCAACAGGTTGACAGATACATTGGAGGTGGCCTTGCAAGGTCTCACCCACGTCATCCAAACTGCCGTCCAGCAGGGTGGAAGGGGTGATGTGGGCCTTGGCCATGAGAGGGAAGATGGTGAACGGGGAAATGGAAGTGTGGACGCTACTCAAGGTGCCCCCACATCTCACCCGTTGCCCCCCTCTCAACCAGTGCCCGCAATAGTCCATCCTCTCCAGGTGGCCGAGTCTGCCCCTGCACAGGTGCAGGAGGAGCAGTCTGTGGAGGTGCCCTCACGGGCACCGAAACCCAGGGGGCGTCGGCCCAAAGCATCTACCAGGTCAGGGCACGAACAGGAGCAACCTGCCACCACCTCTGCTGGAGCCACAGGGGTAGCACCACGTAGGGGTACCCGGAAACGAAAGCCTAAAGTTCCGTGAGCACACAGGGATTGCACCAGGGTGTTTGTCTATTTGTTTTTTTTAAATTTCCACTCTTTGAATGTCAACACAAAATAAACTCACTTTTTCTCACCAATGCAGCCACCTCTTGTCCATAATTCTGCGGCTTGTGCAATAGGTCCCTTCCGTGCGCCTCATCATGACGACGACCACCCCGTCCCACCCATTGGGCATAATACAGTGGGTGCAGGTGTACAGGCACCACTCTTCTGTGGAGGGAGCCTGTATGGACCCTCGTCTGTGCACATTATGACATGTGAACGCCTCACACAGTGTGATGTTAGGAGAATCGTTGGCATGAGTGCCTCCCTGGCCTGACGAGCACGCAGGTGAGCCGATGTTCGGCCCATGGGTCGTTCCTCCTACTCTCCCTCTTCCTCCTCTTCCTCCTCCTCCTCATTGTCCTCCTCAATGTGGGTGGCGGGTGTGCATGGGGCCTCCGCCAGCGGCACCCCTCTCTGTTGTGCCATGTTATGCAGGGCACAGCAGACAACTATAATTCGTCCCACTCTGAATGGCGTGTATTGGAGCGCTACCCGGAACGATCAAGGCACCTGAAGCGCATCTTGAGCAGCCCTATAGCCTGCTCAATTGTAGACCTGGTATCAATGTGGCTGTCATTATATCGACGCTGCGGCTCGGTAATGGGGTTCCTCAGAGGTGTCATAAGCCACGTGTGCAGGGGATATCCCTTGTCGCCGAGGAGCCAGCCGTTGCCGGCATTGGGTGCGTGGAAGAGGGGCGGGACGGTGGACTCCCTGAGGACGAAGGCATCGTGGCAGCTGTCAGGGTATCTGGCGCACACGTGTAGGGATCTCTGGCGGTGGTCACAAATGAGCTGGGCGTTCATGGAGTGATACCCCTTCCTGTTGATGAACAGCCCTGGCTCATGTGGAGGTGCCCGTATTGCTATGTGGGTGCAATCGATTACACCCTGCACCCGTGGGAAGCCAGCCACAGCATGGAATCCAACCGCCCTCTCCATCTGGCTGCGCTCATCCATGGCGAAGTTGATGTAGGTCGAGGCCCTGCGGAACAACCCATCGGTGACCTGCCTTATGCACTTGTGTGCAGACGACTGACAGACCCCGGTGATGTCCCCCATGGCACCCTGGAAGGATCCGGAGGCGAAGAAGTTGAGGGCAGTGGTGACTTTGACGGCGACGGGTAAGATGCTGCTTGGTCCATCCGGGAGCAGCTAGTCATTAAGGAGGCTGCAGATGTCGGCGACGACCTGGCGAGTGACTCTGAGCCTACGTATGCACTGCTGCTCAAAGAGGTCCATGAAGCTGAGCCTCGGTCTGTAGACCCTGTGCGGAGGGTAGTGCCTCCGGCGACGCATCTCTCTCTGCGGATGCCCTCCATCCTGCTGTGCAGGTGGATGTGCCACAGCACCGTGTTGTGGGGATGAACGTCTCTGAGGCGGACGGCATGGACTGCGAGGCTGCTGAGGCTGGTCATGCTGTTCGTCCTCCGAGGATGTCAACGCAGCACCCATCTGGCAGGTTTAGGTTTGCGGGGTTGTGCATGCTAGAAAAGTGTGTCCTCGCACAGGGGTTGGACTTCCACGTCGGTGAATCTTCTTGCTTGGAGGAGGGTGGTGGAGGGCAGGCGTTGCCCAATGTTACGGAGTGTCCTCCTGCGTTGGTGAAGGCTCTCCCCCCCCACCTGTGGAATGCACCTTGGCAGCTGCCACAGGCTGCTGGCTGCAACACGTCCGTTGAGAGTGTGAGTGTTTCCCCCAGTATGGGAAACAGTCTCATTTCACCGTAAAATCCCACACTTGCTAAATAAACAGCTCAATCAGGTCATTTAATGACCTGAAATACCTAGATAAATACACTCAAGTGGAACCCCGCTGGCTTTAATTGCCTGCGGGATTCCCACCAGCGGGGGCTACGCACGCACCCCCGCACGTCAGCGCGGAACCCGGAAGTGGGCGGGATCGAGGCGCGATCCGGTCCCGCTCCTCGAAATCGGGATTTTAGAGGCCCCCCCGCCGAGAACGCACCCGGGACCGGGTGCTAAAATCGGGCCCCTTATGTCCTCTTCACAACTTACTTTCCTACCCACCTTTGTGTCATCAGCAAATTTAGCAACAATACATTCATGAGAACAAGTTTCAAATTCTCAGTTGTTAACTTACGAACATCAGTACCTATAAGCCTTGGAAAGTGATAGGTAACAGACCAGTGATCTGGGGCCAGTACTTTATCCCAAATGATAATGATAATCCTTACTTTTAAAATATTAAGTATCTATGATTCAGGTAGTCATGACAAAGTTCCATAAAGGTGCCCCTTGAGGAGTTTCTCAATTGTTTTTACCAGATGTGCTGCATATTCTGGTACTGAGACATACAGACCATGGAGATCCCAAGTTCAATTTATTGGTTCATACAGAGTCAACTGATCTCAGATGTGGCAGCAGTCAGGGAGCTACCACTGGCATCAGTGTCTCCAGGGTTCCCTAATCAAAGGTGTCCTCTCGTGATCACTAGTGACCCTCCTGAAAAGTGCATGTATGAACTTTGGGTGAGGAGAGGATTAGGCTCGGCTGTGATACCTCACCCTGGCAGTAGGGTAGCCTTCTCAAAAGAATTTTATGTGAAGAATGGCCACTAGATGTATCTTTGGAACTATATGAATAATAGGCTTTGGAGAAGAGGTTTTTTTTTAAAGTGTCCTCACTATATCATTCCAATTGTCTTTTTTGGTCTCAATTTCATTTTCACTGCCTGTGCTCATACGAATTCCTCAGACTTGATGCAATCAATGACATTTTCGTCATTAGTGGCTGCATCAGCACTGATTGCACATCGTATTTTAGAAGAATTCTCTCTCAATCAGGACCTTCAGACGATTGAAAATTAGGCTATTGACCTTATTCTCAGAACTAGAAAAGGATTCACCATCAGATGCAACAACGGACTCTTTTAGTGAGTGTATTGATTGGGCAGGGCTTAGTCTGCCAAGCTGACTTCTCCCTTCAGTCTTAATTCACATGCTGCAGACATGTCAACTCTCTCAGCCTCTCTATAATATGCTCTAAACTCAGGGAAATTTGTATCATAAATCTTTTATACCCTGGCATCTGTTCCACGTTGCAGGGCACATGGACGTGAATGATCCGGAAGTATTGCACTGATTACCTGAAGTGGGGATCGTCAGGGCAACATGGCGTGATTGACAAGCGGTAGCCAAGAACTACCTGGGACGGATGTGGTGGCAGACGGAGAGCAGTTGGCCAGGGCTTGGGACGAGCCTGAGAGCCGGTGTTAGCTGAAGCTCGGCATTCACCGAGACCTGAGTAACTGTTGGGATCAGTCCTAGTTACCTCCGCCCCTAGAGCTGCTCTGGGTTACTAAAATATTAGGATCATCATCTGCACACAAGCAGTCATTGCGTACCTGAGTAGTTCTATTGCTGATGTAAAATTATACATTAAATCGATTAAAAGATTTCAGCCGGCTTTTTTGGTCATCATTTTATGGCATTGGCCATTTAAAATTGATTTGGAAGTGCAAGACCAAAAAGTCAAGTTCAACAGATTTCAACAAGGAAGAAATGTGCACAGGTAATTCCAGCAGGTGCATTGGCAGATGTTTGAATTTGGGATGCTTCACTGTATCGAAGCAAAACCATTGGGCCCCCAAATAAAATGGCTCGTCATTCAGAGTAGCAGAAAATACTGGCAAGGAAGCTGAAGGATGAATGGCCAGATTTCTTTCTTGATTCATTCTGTGGGCCCCCAACTCTGGCAAGTTTTGAAGAAGCTGATTCATTGGTTTCATAGATTAGAATCATAGAATCATAGAATGGTTACAACATGGAAGGAGGCCATTCGGCCAGTCGAGCCCGTGCCAGCTCTCTGCAAGAGCAATCTAGCTAGTTCCACTCCCCTGCCCTGTCCACGTAGCCCTGCAAATTATTTCCCTTCAAGTACTTATCCAATTCCCTTTTGAAGGCCACGATTGAATCTGCCTCCATCACTCCCTCAGGCAGTGCATTCCAGATCCTAACCACTCACTGTGTAGAAAAGATTTTCCTCATGTCACCTTTGGCTCTTTTGCCAATCACCTTAAATCTATGTCCTCTGGTTCTTGACCCCTCCACCAATGGGAACAGTTTCTCTCTATATATTCTACCTTCATGATTTTGAATACCTCTATCAAATCTCCTCGCAACCTTCTTTGTTCCAAGGAGAACAATTCCAGCTTCTCCAGTCTATCCACATAACTAAAGTGCCTCATCCCTGGAATCATTCTAGTAAATTTCTTCTGCACCCTCTCTAAGGCCTTCACATTTTTCCTGAAGTGCGGTGCCCAGAACTGGACACAATACTCCAGTTGTGGCTGAATCAGTGCTTTATAAAATTTCATCATAACCTCCTTGCTTTTGTACTCTATGTCTTTATTTATAAAGCCCAGGATCTCATATGCTTTTTTAACCACACATATATCCCCAGATCTCTCTGTTCCTGCACCCCTTTTAGAATTGTAACCTTTAGTTTATATTGCCGCTCCTTGTTCTTCCTACCGATATGTGTCACTTCACACTTTTCTGCGATGAATTTTATCTGTCACGTGTTCACCCATTCCACCAGCCTATCTATCTCCTCTTGAAGTCTATCACTATCCTCCTCACTGTTCACTACTCATCCAAGTTTTGTGTCATCTGCAAATTTTGAATTTGTGCCCTGTACACCCAAGTCCAAGTCATTAATATATATCAAAAAAAGCAATGATGCTCGTACTGACCCCTGGGGAACACTACAGTACACCTTCCTCCAGTCTGAAAAACAACCATTCACCTCTACTCTTTGTGTCCTATTACTTAGCCAATTCTGTATCCATACTGCCATTGCCCCCTTTATTCCATGGGCTTCAACTTTGATGACAAGCCTATTGTGCGGCACTTTATCAAACGCCTTTTGGAAGTCCATATACACATCAACTGCATTGCCTTCATCGACCCTCTCTGTTACCTCATTATAAAATTCAATCAAGTTGGTTAAACACTATTTGCCTTTAACAAATCCGTGCAGACTTTCCTTTATTAATCCACAATTGTCCAAGTGACTGTTAATTTTGTCCCGGATTATCGGGCGCTAAATTGGGTCGTGTAGCGCCCATTGTTTCGGCGCTACATGGCCTCTCTGACATCCAAGATGGCGTCTTGGATGCGCACGCACGTTTCCTGCGTGATGTGCGCCAGATGCCATCTTGGTATAGGAGTTTGCGCGGGCCAGATAATGAATGCTGGTATCATGTAAAGTACGGAGAAAATGGCTTCAATCAGTGTGCAACACTGATTCAAAGTGATAGACACCATTTTGGGACTTAACGCTCAACTCAACGCACAGTCTTAACCCCGACCATCTGAACGTGTCTTAGAGTGCCTGGAGGACCCCCCCACCAGCGCTATTTAAAGGGACCATTCAGGATTTACAGATTAGTGGCTGGATTATTGCCTCTGGTTGCCGAGACATTTGTAACTGTTTTTGGAGGTCTCCTAGACTTCAATACTAGGACGCGGGGTCATAGCCTAACATTTAGAGCCAGGACGTGCAGGAGTGAAGTTAGAAAATGCTTCTACACGCAAAGGGTGGGAGACGTTTGGAACGCTCTTCTGCAGATGGCAATTGATGCTAGCTCACTTGTGAATGTTAATTCTGAGATTGATAGATTTCTGTGAACCAAGGGTATTAAGGGATATGGGGCTAAGACGGGTATATGGAGTTAGGTCACAGGTCCACCATGATCTCACTGAATGGCGGAACAGGCTTGAGGGGCTAAATGCCACGGCCACTTGCTGCCTCTTGATATGCGCCACCTTCTCCTGCAAGAAAGCGGGACATGTGCCTGTCATGGTTGAATAGCTGCCAGTGTGTGTGGCTTGTGAGTTGTGGGTGGGCAGCTTGAAACAGTGGTAATGTGTAAGGATGAGAGGAAGCATCTGATTGGAAGAGTTGAATACTGATGGAAAGAGTTTATTGGTATGTGGGGGATGGGGGGTGTAGTGCAGGTGTAGTTGGTAGGAGAAGTCGCTTGACAGTTGACCTCACTCACCTTGACCACTCATGTCAAAGCATTGAACTTCTTCCTGCACTGCATCCATGTTCATGATGCTGTGTGCCTGGCATTGACTTCGTCCCCCGCTGCCTCCCACTGTCTTTTGAGTATATGTCTGGAGGCCTCTTGCGCCCCCCCCACCACCCTTGTGGATATAGGATGTCCCTCCTTCTGTCCACCTCTTGCTCCAAGGTCTCTCGTTCATTAGCAGAGAACCTTGGTGCACGCACTCTCGCAGGCCTGGTACCAACTCAGATCGGCAGATTGGTGAGGTCTGACGTGCAGATTGGAGGATGTGGGATTTAGTACAGCGCAACCTTTATTCAATATTTTAACATAATTCTGATGTGGAGATGCCGGTGATGGACTGGGGTTGACAATTGTAAACAATTTTACAACACCAAGTTATAGTCCAGCAATTTTATTTTAAATTCACAAGCTTTCGGAGGCTTCCTCCTTCGTCAGGTGAACGAAAGCGGGACATGTTCACATCGTTCACCTGACGAAGGAGGAAGCCTCCGAAAGCTTGTGAATTTAAAATAAAATTTCTGGACTATAACTTGGTGTTGTAAAATTGTTAACATAATTCATCAGTGTGTAAACATAGGGATGGGATCTGCATCTGTGTTTTACGTGTGCAATGTCTGATCTCTGTTATTTTCATCAAATAACAGATACCAGCTACCTTTAAGAGATTTCGAAGAAACATCCTCCCTTTAAGAGATTGAGCTCCCTCTGGTGGTGGAAAGTGCGAATTGCATTGATTCCACATGCAAGGCCTGGAATGGAACGCCAATTGCAGGTAAGAGCTCCCTTGGGTGCAAACTTGCGTCTTGCCTGCGCAGGGTCCGTCGGGCGCGGGGCGTTAGCGCATCGCACTAACACTGCCCAAAACGGACCCTTATCGAAATTTTCCCCCATCGTTTCTAAAAGTTTCCCCACTACCGAGGTTAAACTGACTGGCCTGTAGTTGCCAGGTTCATCCTTACACCCTTTTTTGAACAAGGGTGTAACATTTGCAATTCTCCAGTCCTCTGGCTCCATCCCCCGTATCTAAGGATGATTGCAAGATTATGGCCAGTACCTCTGCAATTTCCATCCTTGTTTCCCTCAGCAACCTAGGATGAATCCCATCCGGACCTGGTGACTTATCTACTTTAAGCAGAGCCAGCCTTTCTAGTACCTCCTCTTGTTCAGTTTTTAGCCCATCCAGTATCTCAACTACCTTTTCACTTACTGTGGTTTTGGCAGCATCTTCTTCCATGATAAAGACAGATGCTAAGTACTCATTTCGGAGCTCAGTCATGCTCTCTGTCTCTATGGGCAGATCTCCTTCTTGGTCCCTGATCGGTCCCACCCCTCCTCTTCTTACCTGTTTACATGCCTGTGGAAGACTTAAAGGTTAATATCTCTGATGCTGGTATAATTTGCTAGCTCTCTAGGCATCTTATATAAATGTATATAAATCTGCATTGACTGCAGAATTATGTGACTTGTATGAGATCCTTGGGGCCTCTTTCTTTAGCTATCATGTTTTGTCATCGGCTGTACAAGCTGCACCCACAGTCTTCATGTGTTACCATAGGAATATCAAAACACTATTTTCAGCAAATGCAGCCTCTCTTTGGGGTGTCCTGTATCCACAATGTATAACAATGTGAGAGATCTGGATACTTTTGTCTTCTACTTGACATCACATAATTACTACATCTTTTTATTTTAAAGATTTACAAGGGAATTGTAGATTTTTTTTAGATGTAATGTTATTACAATATCCATGATAAATATGATATGTGATGACATTTTTATGGTACAATTGTTGTTCTTTGATATATATTACAGCCACATGGCAGGTTTATAGAACAAGAATAAAAGTTATGCCAACTTCATTTCAGGGGAAAACAGTGTTCCTTTAATTGCTGTTGGCTTCTCTTTTAGTCCCAAGTTGGGTTTCCAGAGTTTTAGACCATCAACTTCTGCAGATTTCTAATATTTGGTATCATCTTACACCTTGTAACAATGAGATTCAGCTAAGTAGATTGTCAAAGTATCAAATATCTGAAACTCCTTCACCTTGAATTGGTGGGGTTATTGCATTATTACAACAGTAACTACACTTCAAAAATAGTACTTTATTGACTGTAAAGTGCTTTGGCACATCTTGAGGTCGTGAAAGGCGCTTTGTAAATGCGAGTCTTTTTATTCAATTTCTGATCACCTTCCATTAGGTAACAAGCCTAACAATTCTCAACAGCACTGTCAAGTTGAGACTGGACTTTCTATTATCTTGCTTATTGCCAGATGGCTAGATTCTCAAGGTTTCACATGATCTACTGGAGACCTACAAAAGTAGTCCTGCTAATTAATATTGGATTTTACTTCCCCTTTCCCTTTTCTTCCCTCATCTTCTAATGCTGGTATGTTCCATAGCTGCCAGCAACCCTTCAGTATCTCAACCAGGTGGACAAGACAATCAATGTCAGCAGTCTACTTGACTATGGGAGGCCTCAGAGTTGGGCCTGGCCATGTCCTCACCCAACAGACACAGATTCACTTTACCAAGTCACTGGATTATGATCAGTTGTGGGATCCCTGACTGATACTTCCACTTTTTTGCCCATGAGCGCTGAGGCCAAATGTAGTCTCGCCATCTTAGGTCTGACTGAGATTAGCTAATGCATCACCAATAAGGATTGAAACCAAGGGCTCTTGATCTGTATGGTTTAGAACCACACTCATCAGAAAGGTCCAGGATATATTATTTTTAAAACCAATGTTCACCATTAGATTATAAGAAAAATTAAGCTATGTAGTTCATTTATTTCTTAAATGTGATGATTATTAACTGTTATCATCTGATTCTCTGAGCCAGGAAATATTGCAGTATTCTGTTCAGCTTAATCTTTAGATATAGTATCATGTTTTATTTTTCTTACTTATCAGGAGGGAAGTCCAGTTGACATGAATGTTTCAGACAAACAGTGTTTTACACTGATTATTTTCATAGATAAAATATCCATTTCACTGGATCTCTGCCCCCTTTATGTGGCACTGAATTCTAGTGCATCCCTAATACACGCAGGCCAAATGTTCCCATGGAAATCAGGCCTTCCTACCTTGCTTTCTTCTGCCAGCATCCAAAGGGCGCCCAGATGCAAGAGCTCCAAAAGGAGCCGGTGGTGGGTCTCAAATTGGAGGGTTAGAGGGGTCCTGGCAACAAGAAAAAAAGGTGATTGGCCTCGTTTTCCAAGGACCCTTCGGATCTTCAGGTCTGGAGATTTTCTGGCTGATGTTCTCCAACTGCAGCTAGCAGGCCTCAATGCCAACCGCAGGTCACAAAGTTATAAACTTCTCAGTTCTACATCTGCATCAATGTTCCTACCCCTGCTTCACAACACAAGGCTCTTGCAGGGCGTAGACCTGAACCAAGAGTGTGGCTGGGCCAGACAAATAACCTAGCTCACCAATTCTGGTACTCTAGAGCGCTTCACTTATCCAGTGTCCAAACAAGGGTGGGGTGGGGTCAGTAAAATCAGCCCCATAGGATACAGAAATAACTATTTGATCCATCAAGTCTGCATCAGTGTTTTTCTGCACATGTGCCATCTAGACTAAGGAATCCCCACACTTGCTGCAATTGAAATAGCAGCCTGAAATAAAGCTGCTGCAGAAGCAGGAATTGTAAATAAAAGTCTTGCAATGAAAAAAAAATCAGACCTGAACAGCAAAAATGAGTAAATCACCAATGAAAGAGCAAATAAAGTCATATAAGCAAAAAAAATGGACATTTGGGGTATTAAAAAATGAAAACAAGATTGTAATTTCAATTGATCTTAAAATAAATCGATAAACACCCAACTTCATAACAGCAAATACATGTATAGCATCTTTAACATAGTGAAACTTCTCAGTTGCTTCTCAAAATGGGTGGATTGAGCACTGAGCAGCAACTAGGAAAATGTTTGAGGTGACCAAAAGCATAGTTGAAGAGGTGGGTTTTGAAGGTGGGGAGTGATGTAGGCACCCAGGAAAGTACAGTTTTAAAAAAAGAGTAGGTTGATTGTGTGCACTTCAGAGATCACTGTAATAAAATAGAATGTACACTGGCAGAACACTTTGCTATTGATGGAGGTTAGAGTCATACAGGAAAGGGTACACACACGTGGTGCTGACTTCTTCACTCTGCTGATGATTGGCGTGCTTCTGTAAGGGGAAAGAGGGCTGATGTACAGGTTTGCTAAACAAACAAAACATTACCTATAATTCTTATTTCCCTTTACAGCCAACTAGTGTATTTGGTTTAAGGTGAGTAAGGAATACGATTTAGCTTGTGAAACACAGTTTGGCCATTTGTTGCGATACACTGAATGAAATCAATAGACTCAGAACTCAGAATCTCGTTAAGAGCTACAAATATTGATTCTTAAAATTTGAAAGCCTGGTAGATCCAAATTCTGTAATTATGGTCATATGCGAATCTTTGTACTAAGTTCAGTGCTGACTCCAGCATTTTTAGGGCCATTAGAGATCAAATATTTATAGATGTTACTGGATGGCTATATGGCACATGATCACCCAAGGTATTCAAGTAAAATCAGCTTTTTAGAAGCAGTAGTAAGTGTACTTAAGGGGAGGGAGGAGATAGGTCAGGAGAGCAATAGTGCTAGGGGATTCTATAGCTGGGGAACAGACAGGCGTTTCGGCGGCCGCAGATGTGATTCCAGGATGGTATATTGCCCCCACGGTGCCAGGGTCAAGGATGCCACTGAGCGGCTGCAGAACATCCTGGAGGAGGAGGGTGAACAGCCAGAGGTCGTGGACCTTATCGGTACCAATGACACAGGTAGAAAGAGGGATGAGGTCCTGCAGGCAAATCTTAAGGAGTTAGGTAAGAGATTAATAAGCACGACCTCAAAGTTGGTAATCTCCGGATTATTCCCGGTGCCACGCGCTAGCGAGTATAGAAATAGGAGGAGAGAGCAGATGAATGTGTGGCTGGAAATATGGTGCAGGAGGAGGGCTTTAAATTCCTGGGGCATTGGGACCAGTTCTGGGAGGTGTGACCTGTACATGCCAGACAGGAGCTGGGACCAATGTCTTTGCGGGGAGGTTCTCTAGTGCTGTGTGGGGGAGGGGGGGTTTAAACTAATTTGGCAGGGGGGCTGGGCATCAGAATGTAGTGTTGGAAAGGAGAAATAAGATGTACAAAGGATTGGGAGAGAAAGATAGTACCAGTATAAGAAATAGTGTGGTATCAGACTGAGAGAGTACAAGAAAGTTAAGATTGGTTTACAATGCATGTGTGTAAACACACAAAGTGTGGTTAACAAGGTTAGTGAGCTGCAGGCGCAAATAGCCACATGGGTATTTAATGTGGCGATAACGGAGACCTGGCTCAAAAAAGGGCAAGATTGGGTATTAAATATTCCTGGATACATGGTGTTCAGGAAAGAGAAGGAAGGAAAGAAAGGAGGTGGGGGGGGTGGTGGTGGTGGGTGGCAGTATTGATTAAGGAGAATACTGCAGTGCTGGAGAGTCATAGAGTCATAGAGTTATACAGCACGGATAGAGGCCCTTCGGCCCATCGTGTCCGCGCCGGCCATCAAGCCCAGTCTAATCTAATCCCATATTCCAGCATTTGGTCCGTAGCCTTGTATGCTATGGCATTTCAAGTGCTCATCCAAATGCTTCTTGAATGTTGTGAGGGTTCCTGCCTCCACAATCCTTTCAGGCAGTGAGTTCCAGACTCCAACCACCCTCTGGGTGAAAAAGTTCTTTCTCAAATCCCCTCTAAACCTCCCGCTTTTTACCTTGAATCTATGCCCCCTTGTTATAGAACCCTCAACGAAGGGAAAAAGCTCCTGAGTATCCATCCTATCTGTGCCCCTCATAATTTTGTACACCTCAATCATGTCCCCCCTCAGCCTCCTCTGCTCCAAGGAAAACAAACCCAATCTTCCCAGTCTCTCTTCATAGCTGAAGCGCTCCAGCCCTGGTAACATCCTGGTGAATCTCCTCTGCACCCTCTCCAAAGCGATCACATCCTTCCTGTAGTGTGGCGACCAGAACTGCACACAGTACTCCAGCTGTGGCCTAACCAGTGTTTTATACAGCTCCATCATAACCTCCTTGCTCTTATATTCTATGCCTCGGCTAATAAAGGCGAGTATCCCATGTGCCTTCTTTACCACCTTATCTACCTGTTCCGCCGCCTTCAGGGATCTGTGAACTTGCACACCAAGATCCCTCTGACCCTCTGTCTTGCCTAGGGTCCTCCCATTCATTGTGTATTCCCTTGCCTTGTTAGTCCCTCCAAAGTGCATCACCTCGCACTTTTCCGGGTTAAATTCCATTTGCCACTGTTCCGCCCATCTGACCAACCCATCTATATCGTCCTGCAGACTGAGGCTATCCTCCTCGCTATTTACCACCCTACCAATTTTTGTATCATCAGCGAACTTACTGATCATACCTTTTACATTCATATCCAAGTCGTTAATGTAGACCACAAACAGCAAGGGCCCCAGCACAGATCCCTGTGGTACCCCACTGGCCACAGGCTTCCAGTCACAAAAACAACCTTCGACCATCACCCTCTGCCTTCTGCCACTAAGCCAGTTTTGTATCCAAAGTGCCAAGGCACCCTGGATTCCATGGGCTCGTACCTTCTTGACCAGTCTCCTGTGGGGGACTTTATCGAAGGCCTTACTGAAATCCATGTATACCACATCCACTGCGTTACCCTCATCCACACGCCTAGTCACCCCCTCAAAAAATTCAATCAAATTAGTCAGACATGATCTTCCCTTGACAAAGCCATGTTGACTATCCCTGATTAATCCTTGCTTCTCCAAGTGGAGACTAATTTTGTCCTTCAGAATTTTTTCCAATAATTTTCCTACCACTGATGTTAGGCTCACTGGCCTGTAGTTCCCCGGTTTTTCCCTACTCCCCTTCTTGAATAATGGTACTACATTAGCGGTTCTCCAGTCCTCTGGCACATCCCCTGTGGCCAGAGAGGTTCTGAATATATGTGTTAGAGCCCCCGCAATCTCCTCCTTTGCCTCACACAGTAGCCTGGGATACATTTCGTCCGGGCCTGGGGATTTATCCATTTTTAGGCCTGCTAAAACCGCCAATACCTCCTCCCGCTTGATGTTAATATGTTCGAGTATATCACAGTCCCCCTGCCGTATTTCTCTGTCTACGTCGTCCTTCTCCATTGTGAAAACAGATGCAAAAAATTCATTTAGAACCCCTCCTACATCTTCCAGCTCCACACACAGATTGCCATTTTTGTCCCTAATGGGCCCTATTTTTTCCCTAGTTATCCTCTTACCCTTAATATACTTATAAAACATCTTAGGATTTTCCTTTATTTTGCTCGCCAGAGTTTTTTCATGACCCCTCCTTGATCTCCTAATTTCCTTTTTAAGTATCCCCCTGCACTTTTTGTACTCCTCTAGGGCTTCCTCCGTCCTTAGCCTTTTGTATCTGCCAAAAGCCCTCCTTTTTTTCCTAATCCATTCTCGTATATCCCCTGACATCCAAGGTTCCCTGGAGTTCTTGGAACCACCCTTGACCTTTACGGGAACATGTTGCCATTGTATGGTCTCAATCTCTCTTCTGAAAGACTCCCATTGCTCCGAGGGAGGATGTCCTGGAGGGGTCAAGGACAGAATCTATTTGGTTAGAGTTAAGAAACAATAGAGGTGCAATTACACTACTGGGTGTATTCTACAGGCCACCAACTAGTTGGAATGATATAGAGGAGCGAATTTGCAGGGAAATTACAGAGATGTGCAAGAACCATAGAGTAGTGATAACGGGGGACTTCAACTATCCTAATATAGACTGGGATAGTAATATAAGGAGCAGAGGGGAAGGAATTTTTGAAGTGTGTTCAGGAGAACTTTCTTGACCAGTACCTTTCCGGACCAAAGAGGAAGGAGGCATTGCTGGACTTGGTTCTGGGGAATGAAGTAGGCCAAGTGGAGCAAGTGTCGGTGAGGGAGCATTTAGGGAGCAGCAATCAGAGTATCATAAGGTTTAGAATAGCTATGGGGAAGGACATGGACCACTCTAAAGTAAAAATATTCAATGGGAGGAGGGCAGATTTCAATGGGATGAGAACAGATCTGGCTCGGGTAAATTGGAATCAAAGATTGGCAGGCAAAACTGTAATTGAACAGTGGGCGGCCTTTACAGAGGAGATGGTTCAGGTACAGTCTAGTCACATTCCCACGAGACAGAAAGGTAGGGCAGCTAAAGCCAGAGCTCCCTGGATGACAAAAGAGATAGAGAGTAAGATGAAATGTAAAAAAGGGGCGTATGACAGATGTCAGGTTGATAACACAAGTGAGAACCAGGCAGAATATAGAAAGTTCAGAGGAGTAGTGAAAAAGGAAATAAGAGTGGCAAAGAGAGAGTAGTATAGTTGAAGTCCCCAGAACTTTCGTCATCGACCTGAAACATTAACTGTTTCTTTCTCCACAGATGCTGCCTCACTTGCTGAGTATTTCCAGCATTTTCTGTTTTTATTGCAGATTTCCAGCATCCGCAGTATTTTGCTTCTGATTTAGAACCTTTTTTCTTTCATTTTGAATCAGAAACTTTTGCCGCTCCTCCCTCACAGTATTACTCCCACCGTCTGATAAATGCCTCATTGGGTGCCAAGCATACTTGTGCTAACTGCTATTGGACAGATACAGCCCCAAACTCAATTGCTGCACTTTAAGCCTGATAAAGTAATTATAACATCTACAGTTCATATAATTTCTCTTTCGGAAAAGATTACTGTACTACAAACGGTTGGATAATGCAGCATGTACTACCCATAACAGGTAAATTGGTTCATTCAAAGTAGTTATTTTCACAGGCAAGATGTAATTTCTGGTGTAAAATTATTTCCATTATATTATGTTTGATTGTATTCTGTTAACATTTTTGGTATTTTTTTTCCCAATTACTTGTACGTCTTATTTTTTTTACAATTGTGTTTTGGTCTTCCAAGCGAGCCAGAAAATGTTTACACGCACCGAGTATCGAGACACATTTATTTCCATGTCAATATGTGTTTTTACTGGGCTTTGCAGCACCCAAATGATCCAAGCAAAGTTACGACGTGTACGCTGCCTCTTCATGTCCACAAACATATCACTGGGTCCATAGTGCAGTATAGTTAGTGGGACGTTCTCACCCTGTTGCTGTGGCAGGAGTTGAGAAATGTGTTTGGGAGGATTGTGGAAAGTGGTAAGCAATGGGAATAGTGCTGTGGAAAAATAGAGACAGGAAGGAAACCGTATTTCTACATGGGGGGATGGGGGGGGGAAGGGTTGGGAGTACAGTAGGTTTCCATTTTCCTTTAATTTTTGAAGACAATAAATGATGTAAAAATATTAGGTACTACTTGGAACACTTTAATTGGATCAGAGTAAATAACCTTAACAAGTAAACTGCACTTTTTAAAGGAAATGGCTGCAGGATCAAATGCTATAGACTGGGAAAATTGAACGCAATACAATTCCTTCTATTTGCTCGTCACATTACACAAAAATATAGTTTATCTTGATGAATTCCTTAAGGAGAAACAAAATTGTCATTGTTCAAGGAACTCAGTTTGCTACAATGCCACACCTGACAAAAGTTTAGAGACTCACAGACACACAGGTTTCAAACAGCAGGTATTAAGGAAAAGCCCCAACATTTTTTTTTACAAGGAAAAGTAAGAGATCAGAGGTAAAGCTAATGGATTGTAGATAATATAGGTTCATACAGAAAGATCCATTGCACCTCCCTCCTTTACTTGAGTTTGAATATATTGATATCATCTAAACTCAACTGCTCATTGTCGCTATTTCTTTCAAGTCTTCTGATTTAGCACTCTCCGTTACATGTGAAACTTCTATACTTACTGCACCAAAGTATTGTAAGTATACTGGTTATTGAGCAGTCATAAAAATGTTTTTTTTACAAGTCAAGACCTCCTGGTGAATTATTAGGTTCGATTTTACATGTAAATTGCGGATGCGTTGGGGCTGCGAAAATTGCAGAAATTCAGAGCGGGTTCGAAAGCCGGCTCCAACCCGCCGACTTCCAAGTTCCCCACGGACGCACCTGTGTGCGCATGGGCGTCCCAAATCCGGAAGTCCCACCGGCAATTAAAGCCGGTGGGATGATAGTTAAAGAACCAAATGTACCTCATTGAGGTACTTAAGGCAGTTTACTTGTGACATATTAGGTAGTTAGAACTATTTTTTTTAAAACTTACCTGGGCGGCTTTTCCACAGCTTCTGATTCACACCTGGTGAAACCAGGGGTGAAGGGCCGGATCAGGGAAAAAGAAACTAAACAAATTAAATAAAAAACCATTGCACGAAGTTAAAACACAAAATCAACCTACCTTTCTTGCTCCGATGTCCGATGTCTCCCTCTCCGATCTCCCCCTCTTCAACCCCCCCGATGTCCCCGATCTCCCCCCCGATGTCCCCCTGATCTCCCCCTCTTCATCCCCCGATGTCTGCCCGATCGCCCCTTCTTCACCCCCAATCTTCCCCTCACCCCCCCGATCTTCCCCTTGTCCCCCCCGATCTTCCACTCCCCCCCCCCCCCCCACCCTCATGTTGCAGCTCCTGTCGGGAGCCTGCCTGTCAACCAGAGGCTGCCAGGCCCGAAACCCGGAAAGAACTTTAATCACCATCAATTACATTGCGATCATGTCGGAAACGGTAAGTTTTGTTTATTTGGGTTTGTTAAACGCAACTTCACCACCGCACCCCCCCACCCCGAACTGCCAACCTGCCACCATTTCTTTTGATATGTTTTGTTTTGCAAGTTGTTTTTTCATTTGTTCTTGGCAAGGCAGAATTTATTGTCCATCCCAATTTGCTCTGAGGGCATTAAGAGTCAATGCCATAATGTGGAACTGAAGTCAGATGTCGGCCAGACTGAGGTAGTAGATTCCCTTCCCTGACAAACATTATTGAATCAGTTGGGGGTTTTTTAATGACAATGCAGCAGCTTTCGTGGTCATCTTATCTGGTGTCAGCCCACAATTTACCAGATTTATTGAATTTAGTGTCACAACTTGCCATGATGAGATTTAAACCCACAATCATCTGGGTTGATAGCCCAGTACAGTAACTACTAGGCTGCCATATCAAAGTTTGCTAGGCTTAGCTTTAGTTAAACCTACAAAATCACTTTTTGTTATTATTCAAGTGGCTGGCTTCTAGAATCTTTTGGGTTTGACCTTGTTTGGTTTGGTTGTCTGCTGGTGCCTCATTTTATGTTGCAAAGAACTGATATGTAGGTCATTTAGAGACAATTCCTCTTTGTCATAATTATCTTCTAGATCGCGTACCATTTCCTTTTGGTGTATGCATCCTTTGTTTGAAAAACACGTATTTGTGAAATGTTCATTTTTCTTCCACTTGAGTCTTTTGGTATTGATGATTGAACAGTTCTTCTCACTGTGTTGCAATCATTCACATCAATTACAATTGCCAGACTTATTAAAATTCCTCTTGAGCTTGAAATTGTACACATTCTTGTCTGTATGCCTGACTGCATCGATGGAGGCTGCAGCTTGTGGTGCAGGCAGAGCACCTGCATTGAGCAATGACATTTGCCGCTTACTGAGTCTTTCTGACATATCTGCACCTCCGCTGCCTCTTAACACCAGATTAGCAACTAATTGCAGACTTTGTATTCCCACTATTAGTTTGTCCCTGATCAGTTCATCTCTGGACACAACTTGTCCATGCTCACCGTATTCTGCTAATCTAGGAATATCAGTTACGAATCTTTCTGCAGGCACCACGACTGGAGATCAAAACAAACTGCAGATGCAGAGAATCTGAACATGAATTCACAGCACTGGACTTTTGAAATGTGGCAATTAATTCGCTCCACAAACATGAAATGAGATGTATGACCAGTTAGTTTATTTGGTGGTGCTATTTGAGGCAGGAATGTTCGCCAGGGCATGGCTCTTCTTCACATAGTGTCATGGGATCTTTTATATTCACTTGAACTGTGTTTAACATCTCATCCAGAAGACAGCGTCTCTGACAACAGAGCACTCCCTCCATATTACATGTAAATGTCAGCCTCGATTATGTATTCAAATCTACGACCTTCTGACTCAGAAGCAAGGGTGCTATTAACTGAATCAAACTGACACTGGTTTACACTACTAAATCTGGCTCTATTAACCTGGAAGCAAAATCATAAACCCATAAAAAAAAACTGGATCTGCAGCTGAGATAAGGGAACTTAATTCAGTAGTGTAAACACAGGACCTGGCTCAAGGATGCCTGTCTCCTAAATCCCATCTAAACAAGCAGCTAAAAATAGGTTAACGTTTCACTTTCTGTTAGGGAGTAACGCCAGAAGTATTAACCTACCTTCCTTTTCAGTTGCTGATTGACTTCCTATGTGTTTCCAGAATTTTCTACTTTAATTTTATAGTATGTGTAATGTTCTGCTGAATAGCTGTGATTTTTTTTGCTATTTAGCATAAGACTGAATGGGTCAATATCTCACTACCACTTACAAAACTCATGTTGAAATATTTGAAAATTTGTAATTATATGGGAAAAGGAATAATGGCTCAGTGTCAAATAGTGTTTGATAACACTTCTGTGAAACACCTTGAGACATTTTACGATGTTAAAGGTGCTATATAAATGCAAGTGTTGTTATATTGGCAGGACCAGTGAGGCCAAATCTTCAAGCTCTTAGTTATGAGGATAGGCTCTGAGAGTTGGGGTTATTTATTTTGGTGAAGCTTAGGGTGAGAGAGGATATGATTGATGTTTTTAAAATGATGAAGGGATTGGATGCAATGTGGTTATTTGAACTGGAAGGGATGGTAGGACTGGAGGCCATGCCTATAGATGCCAGAGGGTATGACCTGTCACAGAGTCTTCACCCTCTGGAACAAACGTACGCAACATGTGGTGAATGTGGGGTCACTACAGTCCTTTGAAAGAGAACTTGACAAGTTCCTGAGAGAATATTGCCAGTTCCAGGGAGTTTGTGGTTTGTTTATATTGTGATGTGTCTATCTTGGTGCCTCAGGGAGTCGGAGGGGAATTGCCCAGTTTTTCCGGAATTGGCCATGTTTCTTTGTCTGTTCCAAGAGACAGCGTTACTTGGGGATGAGATGGCAGCATGCGAGGTTATACTGTCTACTGAATGGGGAGAACTTGATAGTCTTTACTTGCCCTTCTTTTTGTATGTTTCTATGTGCAGACTAGGGATTGTCTCTGGGTTCTGCCAAGTGTGTGGCTCAGAGAGTTCACCCAGTCAGTAGCTGAGCCCAAGGACGATCCCCAGTCTGCAATCGCCCATTGGAGAACTCATCTCTTCTCTTTTCTGTTCCTTGCTATGATCCGTGGACAAATCAGAAAGCACACGTTTATTTCCAGATGTTAAACTCACATTTGTCGTTGCATTAAGGTGACTCTTGAAACATCCGAGCGTACGGAAAATGATGGATAGGAAAAGACCCTCTGGTCCATCCAGCCTGTCCCACCCAACTGCGATGCCTTGTGCATCACAATATATAGTGCATCACCCCACCCGAGATCACGTGATCTCCTGGGAGAGACGAAAAAAGATAAAAACCCAGGCTAATTTGGTGAAAAAAACCTGGGAAATTCCTCTCCGACCTACTTAGGCGATCAAAACTAGTCCAGGCCTGATAAGGCGATTGCATTTCCACTCATACTTTGCAGACACCATCTGAACACAGGGCCTCGGAACCTGGTCTCCAATTATCTCCAGTCCAGCTCTGTACCAGCAGCCACTCCCCGAACATTCGGCGATGACTTGAAACCTGTCAGTGGGTTGTCCAGAGTTCCGACTTCTGTGTCGTACAGCTTGAACAAAAACTGTCCCAATCTTTTTCTTAAAATGCCAACTGTAAAATCCTTTAATTTACTGGGATCTGATCCCATTCCTGTAATTTCCTGGGATCTGATGCCATTCCTTTAATTCATTGGTAGCTGGTCCCATGCCTTTAATTCACTGGGATCTTATCTCATTCCTTTAGCGTGTGCTGAGCTTAATGGATTGGAATTCAGTTTGGATCTAGTGCTGAGTCTGTTCCCTTGCAAGGCCCGCCCTTCTTACCGTGCAGTTTTGGTCTCCTTACCTAAGAAAGGATATACTTGCCATAGAGGGAGTGCAGCGAAGGTTCACCAGACTGATCCCTGGGATGGCAGGACTGTCATATGAGGAGAGATTGGGTCGACTCGGCCTGTATTCACTCGAGTTTAGAAGAATAAGAGGGGATCTCATTGAAACATATAAAATTCTGACAGGGCTAGACAGACTGGATGCAGGGAGGATGTTTGCCCTGGCTGGGGGAGGAGGTCACGGTCTCAGGATACGGGGTAAGACATTTAGGACTGAGATGAGGAGAAATTTCTTCACTCAGAGGGTGGTGAACCTGTGGAATTCTCTACCACAGAAGGCTGTGAAGGCCAAGTCACTGAATATATTTAAGAAGGAGCTAGATAGATTTCTAGACACAAAAGCCATCAAGGGGTATGGGGAGAGAGCGGGAATATGGTATTGAGATAGAGGATCAGCCATGATCATATTGAATGGCGGAGCAGGCTCGAAGGGCCAAATGGCCTATTCTTGCTCCTATTTTTTATGTTTTCTATACCAGTTGGACAGTGTCCAGCAGTGTGTGGAGGATATTGGAATGAAAAATAAAGATTCCCTAAAAAAAGTAGGGTTTACTCTTCAAGTGACTCGGCTTTCTCCTCTGGGCTCATGAAGTCAGACTGGCAGCATTCAACACCGGGGCGTCTGAGAAGCACGGTTTGTGAGGTCAGTAAAGGGTTAACCAGAACCACCCGCTGCTGCAATTCTCTGTAGTATTGTGGAGATCAGGCAAACCCGAACAACAGAATTTAGAAACAAAAGAACAAAAGACTGTCCCAGTCTCCACCCTGACTGCTTGAGGTCCTCGAACAGATTGGTGATTATTTGGTGATACAAGCAAGTCGATGGATTTGGTAAGCTGCCAAGTCCTGAAGATATTCTGGACTACCTCATTGTGCATCATCTACTCATCAGGGCGGACGACAGAGCAGCTGAGTGTGCCCACTGTTGTGTTGTCCACCCCAGCCAAATATGGCAACCAGAGTGTCATCCCGTGGTTCAAGCACCAATGGGAAGCAATGTGTCATCTTAACAGAGGGATCCAGGAGTGGGTCCCACCCTGTTTGTAGTCATACCGGACTACTGTCGCATTGTCTGTCTGCAGACACACTGACTTACCCCACACCGAGTCTGAAAGTGCATAATGTCCTGTTGTACCGTTCACATCTCAAGCCTGTTGAAATGCTAAGTGAACCCATCCATTTCCACTGACCTAGAAGCCCATTCATCCTGAATGTGGCACCTCACCCATATGTCGAAGCATTAGCTGAAGAGCCTGATGGCTGTAGCACCAACCCCTGGAGGACACTGTGCTCCCAGCACCACCAGCTCTAGTTAAATTGTGACAAAGGAGACCTGCAGGAACATTACAGGCAGAGCATGGCTCAACTGGAGAAATATCCTGAACAACTGAGCCTTCTGGATGACGAAGCTGGCTGTGACCATCATTCACTCACTCTCAGTGTGGATGGTAGAAGACGCTGATCTCACCCGCCAGTATGCCCACTAGTTGATGGTCTGATGGACAAATTAAACCATGTTGTGCAAACATGGAGGCTCAAGTTGAAAATGCAGAGGATACTCACTACTTCTGGTCTCCTGGGCCTAAGCATCCAGAGTGATCCATTTCCACATGGATATGGCCCAAACATCCAGGTCTGCGGTGGGCTATCAAGGCAGGATCACTGCTTGGGGAGGTGGAGCTGGACAGTGTCTCGAAGGTTAGTTGTTGCGAGCTGCCTGCATTCCAGGTCCTAGTCTGAAATGACGGGCTAGAATGGTACAAGGACATTGCAGTTCGGCTAAAGCCTCAAAACGGCTGCTGTCCCTGAAGGATCCAGTAGATGGGGTGGGCTGAGCTACAAAGTGAGGCAGTGTCTCCTTGGGTGCCCATTCAGGAGGCCTGAAGATTCTGCTGGAGATGCCTGTAACCCTGCAGCCCCCAACATCAATCGGCTTCTGCAGTAGTTGCTGCGGCAGTTCCTGAAGGAACCCCTAGGTGCGCATCCAAGCTAAGTGGTGATGCAAAAATCCACTAGATGATAGATCCTGCTCCTACATCGAGGGCATCCCTAATTGCCCTTGAGAAGGTAGTGGTGAGCTGCCTTCTTGAACCTCTGCAGTCCGAGTGGTGAAGGTCTTTTTTTGTAGCACGTTTGTACAACTGATTGGCGTACTAGACCATTTCAGAGGGCAGTTAAGAATCAACCACATTGCTGTGGGTCTGGAGTCACATATAGGCCAGACCGGGTAAGGACGGCAGGTTTCCTTCCCTAAAGGGCATTAGTGAACGAGATGGGTTTTTACGACAATCTGGTAGCTTCATGGTCACCATTACTGGTAATAGCTTTTTATTCCAGATTTTATTTAATTAACTAAGTTTAAATTCCACAGCTGCAGTCCATGGTGGGATTTGAACTCATATCTCTAGATTATTAGTTCAGACCTCTGGATTACTAGTCCAGTAACATAACCACTATGTTACCATACCCTTACTCCCTTGACTCACCTGCGAAGCATTAGCCTGCTGATAAGAAAAGCCAGCCTAGTGGAATGGGTGGCAGGGACTACCGATGTGCACCAAACCTTGCAGGATGGTTCACCAGACCCACATGTCCCACCATTTGGATTCTTGTGGGTGGAACAGGACTAGTTTCCTTCTAATGCTTTCATGATTGAAGTTCACCAGCTGGATCAGCGAACTGAAAAGGTGTGAAGCAGGATGGAAGAGGCACTACGGGCGTTGTCTACCTTGGCCATAGCCAAAGGGTGCTTATCAAGTCTGCCCAAATTTCCCTGGAGATTGATAGGATGAATCCAGCAAAGGCCTTTACAAGACCCCAAGCAAAGACTCAACACTCCAGGTGCAGGGACTCCCAGAACAGACAGTTTCAGACTCTGGGTCACTCTTGTGCTGAATACATGAAAAAGCCTCAGCGACTGGTGGTCGTGGTCCGACTTAGGCTCCCAAATTGGCTTCCAAAGGTGGGAAGGCCCCGGGCAGCTTCCTCGGGCTAAACCGATTGGGATGGTTGATCGGGAGCCTTGTGAACAGGGATAAGGGCAGCTATATCGAATACAAGCACCAATCGAGTTAAACCCTCAAGACATGAGCCCCTGCCACATGGGGGAGATGCCACTGAGGCACAAGTAACCTCCCTGGGAATGAGAGCTCTTGGAACTTGGATGGCCCTCAGGAGCTGGAGGAAGCAGCTGAAGGAGGGGAGACACAAATCTATAAAAAGCAAATGGAGACCTGCAACTGCTATCAGCAAAGTGGAACTCACTCCCAGCATAGGTGACCCTGAGCAGGTCGAGTCCTCTGAGAGTGGTACCCCCAAATCAGCTGGCACCAACAGGAGACAAATGTCCCCGGGCTGGGTTCGTGACATCAACCTCATTCTGGCACCAGTAGGCACAGACACCTCGGAGCCAACTGGTGCAAGAGGAGGACTCTTCCTCTTTATCCCGGGAGGCCTCGTTACAGATTAGTACCGGGGCTTCACCAGATGGTGTAGACGGGGGTGGCAGGGACTGGTTGGTGAGTGGCCTTAACCAGCCTGTTCCCCACTCTACACCATCGAGGCAACAACCTTGAGACTTTCCTGTTCATTCCCAAGGTGGATCCCCAGCCAACATTGGTTAGAGATGACTGTATGGAATAGGCCATAACCAGTACCAGTATAGTTAACCCCGAACTGAGCCTGGAGTTGGAGCAGGATTGGTGCTTGATGCTGATGCGGGGACATGAGAGCTGGACATGAAGGTCCAGACCGGGGGGGGGACAAATTTTAAAATGAACAATACAAAGCCGGTATCGATGACAGACCTGATGATCTTAGTGTGCAAACTATGGCCCACAGACTCAGTGAAATCTCCTCTTGGATCCTCTGCTCCAGTTGAAATATGATGTGGAGATGCCGGTGATGGACTGGGGTTGACAATTGTAAACAATTTTACAACACCAAGTTATAGTCCAACAATTTTATTTGAAAATCACAAGCTTTCGGAGGCTTCCTCCTTCCTCAGGTGAATGTGGAAATGAAATCGAAGGATTTCATTTCCACATTCACCTGAGGAAGGAGGAAGCCTCCGAAAGCTTGTGATTTTCAAATAAAATTGTTGGACTATAACTTGGTGTTGTAAAATTGTTTACAATTTCCAGTTGAAATAGTCCTGGCACTGATGGCACTGAGATTGAGGCATGGGCCTGTAGATGAGCCACATCCAACTGAGGAAGGGGCTAAGGTTCACTCTGGGCACTTTCTTTGCTTGAAGCATCAGAATCAATGAACCAGCTCTGAACTTTTAATTTTAGTTCCTTACTCTGATATCTATTTGTATTGTTAAATCTTGCCTTATTTGATTCTGATCAGTTTTTAGAATCTATTTTAATCACTTTATCCTGGGAGGTGCACAAAGTAGACTTGATGGGTCAAGTTTTAAACTTTGCTAAAACTGGGTGCCTGGGATGGGAAAGAAATGCAGCAGCAGGGAGAGAATGCATTTAACACAATCTCCATCCATTGGCTGTGCGTTTAGATGGGTCTGTTAAGGGGGGAGGGCGGTCCTGGTTGTTGGTCGTCAATTAATAAACAAATTAAAGGATATAGAGTTGGCACTGAGAAATGGATGGGACACAGAGGAACAAATGAAGCACTTGACCCTGCTGTGCCTCAGTGTTACTGGATCTGTTCAAATGTTCACACAGTAGAATCTGCTCAATTTGCCCACTGGCTAAATGATGACTGTAGCCCGCTGACCATTCCAGCCAATTCCCCATCTACTGCTGCTCAATTACAGCACAGGAGGGGACCATTTGGATTGTCCATCTGTGCCCAGTGCGAGCTCTTCAACTGATGCCACCTAATCCTTGCCTTTTCCCATATCCTTTTACATTCTTCCTTTACAAATATCAATAACCACTTGTTCTAATAAACCTCTATGAAGAATTTCTTCAACTCCCCCTTTTGTTCTTTCAGTCTGAGCTCTCAGTGCTGGTGGACATTTTGAGTAGCTGTTTATTCAGTTGTTCTCAGTCTCCCTCTCAACCTCTCCCCTTATCTAGTCCCATTCAACACCTCTCAACACCAATCAGTGGTTTAAGTGGAGAGGCTCGCGACTGTTTAACTAGTCGGTGCGGGCTGACTCCTTCAACTGTTTAAATTATCCGTTCAAGCAGTGTGGTCCCACATACTATCCCAGGGTCCAGGACAAACTGATCAGAACAACCATCCTATACTGACCAGGAAAACCTGCACATTTTATACAGGCTGGTTTCAGTTTCCAGGATTTGAGCCTTTATATTTGCACTGTTACTACGGTGGATTTTACTGTTACTCTTGACTTCCAGAGGAAATGGTACAAGCTGGAACTACAGATATAAACAAACCTTCTACGGCTAGAATCTTCTGACTGTCATACTTCCTTCACAAAGCAAAGCTGTTCAGATCTTTTACATAACCACATTAGATAGATCAGCCAGTTAGTCACAGTCAGTGCAGCTCCATTTCCTTCACTTAAACTGGTTGTGCAGCCTCCTGCTCAAATTTACCCAGTTTGCAAACCTATTGTGACGTCTGATCTCACTGTGATGCGCAGTGTGAGGGTGAGGCTTGCCTGTGATGTCACGGTTTGACCTGTCCAGTTAAAGGGGCCTTACCTTGATGAAACAGTGTTAGGCAAACACCCTTAGGCTTCATTTAGATTACAATGACTTTATGCGCTAGAATGCAATAACTGGTTTCCAAGTAGTTACCACCAAGAGAACAGGGTACACGGGCGAGGGGCAGCGATGGGGTTGTTGGCCTTCTCCTTGCATCAAGAAGGTGGAGGATCATATCAACGCTCCAATGTCCTTCTGAAACAGCGCTTGTGTTTCTTGGGTTTGGAGCACTGTAGAGCTAGGCGCTCCAGGTTATCAGTACCACTAATCAGGACAGACTGATGCTGGGTTGGTGCCAGTGAGGCAGGACAGCTGGGTGGGGGTGGTCAGGGCCTTAGATGGAGCTGAATCCAATACCTGCTGGGCTCTACGTGGTGTTGGAACCAAGACTTTTCAACAAATCCTTGCCCGGGAGAAAGGCCAGGAGAGAAGAACCAGTTCCATTCAGCTCTATTATGTATCTGCAGGTAGCAGAGGATAAATATGTGCCTGGGACTTTAGAGTGGGGCCCAGTAAACATTTAAAGCTATTGCCCACCCTCCGGACTACCCCGAGCAATGCCATGGGAGAACAGGAAGTGAGCACCAAACTCAAGGACTGGCAGCAGCTGGTCAGTGAAGGACAACAGTGAGCAACCTGAGGGTAGGGCTAAGCAACCAGCAGTAGTAACCAGGCTCTAGGCCTCAGACCACCTATGAGTAATGCAATGAAAGATCCACTCTTGACAACAAATGTAACTATTCTACCCTACTGAGCATCAATATTACTGGGTCTGTTAAACTGTTCATATTGTTCATTATGATTTTCACAAATTATGATACAAGATAAACAGGTTAAGACAAACCTTTCAATAGCCATGACCTCCTGTCTAGTCTGTTGGTTGATGTTTACATTGTTTGTGAAAGGAGCACAAACAATGTGCCTGTGCTGGGTCTTTGAAAGAGCTATCCAATTAATCCCACTCCTCTTCTCTTCTCTTCTCTTTCCCCATAGACTTGCAATTTTTTCCCCTTCAAGTATTTATCCAATTCCCTTTTGAAAGTTACTATTGAATCTGCTTCCACCACCCTTTCAGGCAGTGCATTCCAGATAATTACAGTTCGCTGGGTTGAAAATGTTTTCCTCATGTTGCCTCTGGTTGTTTTGCCAATTACTTTATATTGGTGTCCTTTGGTTACTGATCCTTCTGCCACTGGAAATAGTTTCTCCTTATTTACTCCGTCAAAACCATTCATGATTTTGAACACCTCTATCGAATTTTCCCTTAACCTTTTCTGCTCTAAGCAGAACAACCTTAGTTTCTCTAATCTCTCCACATAACTGAAGTCTTTCATCCCTGGTACTATTTTAGTAAATCACCTCTGCACCCTCTCTAAAGGCCTTGACATCCTTCCTAAATACTCCAGTTGAGGTCTAGCCAGTGTTTTATAAAGGTTTGGCATAACTTCCTTGCTTTTGTACTCTATGCCTCTATTAATAAAGCCCAGGATCCCATATGCTTTTTTTAAACAGTCTTCTCAACATGTCCTGCCACCTTCAAAGATTTGTAAATGTGCATAGGTCTGTCTGTTCCTGCACCCCCTTTTAAATTGTACTATTTCATTTATATTGCCTCTCCTCATTCTTCCTACCAAAATGAATCACTTCATACTTCTCTGCGTTAAATTTCACCAGCCATGTCCATGTCCTTTTGAAATTATCCTCCTCACCGTTTACTTGAAATTATGTCCTGTATACCCAAGTCCAGATCATTAATGTATATCAAAAAAAGCAGGTCTCAACACCAACCTCTGGGGGACACCACTGCACACTTCCCTCCAGTCTGAAAAACAATCGTTCACCACTACTCTCTGTTTTCTGTCCCTTAGCCATTTTCGTATCCACTGCCCCCTTACTTCCAAGTGCTTCAATTTTGCTAACAAGTCTATTATGTGGTACTTTATCAAACGTTTATCCACAACATCATCTGCCCTCTCCGTTACTTCATCAAAGAATTCAATCAAGTTAGTCGAACATGATTTACCTTTAATAAATCCATGCTGACTTTCATTTATTAGCCCATATTTTTCCAAGTGCCAGTTAATTTTGTCCCGGATTATTGCCTCTAAAAATTTCCCCACCACCGATATTAAGCTGACTGGCCTGTAGTTGCCGGGTTTATCCCTCTCCCCTTTTTTGAAGAGGGGTGTAACATTTGCAATCCTCCAGTCCTCTGGCACCACCCCCATATCTAAGGAGGATTGGAAGATTGTGACTCGAGCCTCTGCAATTTCCACCCTTACTTCCCTCAGCAACCTAGGATGCATCCCACCCGGACCAGGTGACTTTTTTACTTTGAGCGTTGCTAACGTTTTAATTACCTCCTTTTTATCTACTTTTATCCAAACTCTCTACTACCTCCTCCTTTACTGTGATATTGGCAACATCCTCTTCTTTATTGAAGACAGATGCAAAGTATTCATTTAGTACCTCAGACATGCCCTCTGCCTCCACAAGAAGATTACCTTTTTGGTCCCCAATCAGCCCCACCCTACCTTTGACTACCCTTTTACTATTTTTATGTTTATAAAAGACTTTTATAAGCTTACCTAATAGAAATCTATCACTCCACTTTTAGAAATTTTCACTTGATCTAGGCTCAACAGCTTGTTGGGGGAGAGAGTTCCTGATTTCCACTACCCTTTGTGTGAAGAAGTACTTCCTGACATCACTTCTGAATAGCCTAGCTCCAATTTTAAGGTTTAGCTCCTTTTTCTGGACTCCTTCACCAGAGGAAATAGTTTCCTCTATCTACTCTATCATATCCTTTAATCATGTTAAACACCTCAATTTGTTCACCCCTTAATCCTCTATACTCGAGGGAATACAAGTCTAGTCTATGCAACATGTCCATATAATTTAACCCTCTTAGCCCTGGTATCATTCTGGCGAATCTACGCTGCACCCCCTCCAATACCAATATATCCTTCCCGAGGTGCTGTGTCCAGAACTGAACACAATACTCTAGATGAGGTCTAACCAGACTTTTATCCAACTGCAGTATAACTTCCATCCATTTGTATTCCAGTCCCCTTGAGATAAAGGCTAACATTCCATTAGCTTTTTAAGTTATTTTTTGGACCTGTCCACCAGTTCCTAGTTTCCCATCTTTTAAAAAAAAATATTCTGATCTAACTTTCTTAGGTCCAAAGTGGATGGCTTCGCATTTCCCCACATTGAACTCCATCTGCCACAGGTTTGCCCACTCATTTAATCTATCAATTTTCCTTTGCTACATTACGCTCCCATCTACACTATTATTGAGCCACCTATCTTAGTGTCATCAGCAAACTCGGATATACGGCTTTCGATTCCTTCAACTAAGTCATTGAAAAATAGTGAAAAGCTGAGGCCCCCACTACAGATCCCTGGGGAACACCACTCATCACATCCTGCCAATCAGAGAACATTCCCTTTATCTCTACTCTCTGTCTCCTATCTCCCAACTAATTACCAACCAATGTCATAAGGTTACCTCCAATTCTATGCACTCTCATTTTTGCTAATAATTTCCTGTGTGGAACTTTATCAATGTCTTCTGGAAGTCCATATAGACAACATCCATAAACACTCCCTGTCCACCATATTAGTGATCTCCTCAAAATTTGTTATTGGATTAGTCAGACATGAGCTACTCTTCACAGATCCATGTTGACTCTCTTTGACAACCCTGAGCAATGCCATGGGAGATCTACCAATGATTTTTAGTAGTTGTATACATTTATAGAACAGGGAGTGAGTACCAAACTCAAGGGCTGGCAGTAGTCGGTCAGTGAGGGACAACAGTGAGTGACCTGAGAGTGGGGCTCAGTAACCATGTTCCAGGCCCCAGACTACCTGTGAGGAACACCATGGAAAATCTATTAATGATATTAAATTGAACTATTCCACCCAAATGCACATAAATATTACAGGTTCTGTTAAACTATTCCTATTACTTGCTATGACTTTCATAAATAATGATACAAGATAGCTATGTTGAGACAAACCTTTCAATGTCAACATCCTTGTCTAATCTGCTGATTGATGATGTTTTCATTGTTTGTGCTCGCATCACGAAATAAACCTGTTCAGATCTTCTACCTGACCGCATTCACTCCTAGATAGATCAGCCAGTTAGTCACAGTCAGTGCAGCTCCATTTCCTTCACTTAAACTGGTTGTGCAGCCTCCTGCTCAAATTTACCCAGCTTACAAACCTCTTGTGACATCTTATCTCACTGTGATGCGCAGTGTGAGGGTAAGGCTTGCCCTGTGATGTCACAGTTTGACCCATCCAGTTAAAGGGGACTCACCTTGATGAAACAGTGTTAGGCAAATACCCTTGAGCTTCATTTAAGGTAACAGTGGCTTGATGAGCCAGAATGCAATAACAGATTTCCACATGGATACAACCCAAGGAACAGGGTGCATGGGCGATGGGCAGTGATGCAATTGTTTGCCTTCTACCAATGATAGTTGTACACATTTACAGCAACAGGAGGAAGCCATTCAGCCCCTCGAGCATGTTCTGCCAATTAATTAGATATTGGCTGCTTTGTACCTCAAATCCATTGATCCATATCCCTTGATAAACTTAGGAACATAGGAACAGGAATAGGCCATTCAGCCCTTCGAGCCTGTTCCACTATTCAGTTAGATCATGGCTGATATGTATCTTAACTCCATTTAGCCGCCTTGGTTCCATATCCCTTAATAACCTACCGAACATAAATCTATCACTACACTTTTGGAAATTTTCAATTGACCTGACCTCAACAGCTTGTTGGGGGACAGAGTTCCTGATTTCCACTATCCTTTTTGTAAAGAAGTGCTTCCTGACATCGCCCTGAACAGCCTAGCTCTAATTTTAAGGTTATGCTCCTTGTCCTGGACTCACTCACCAGAGGAAATAGTTTCCTCCATCTACTCTATCATATCCTTTAATCATGTTGAACACCTCAATTTGTTCACCTCTTAATCTTCTATACTCAAGGGATTATAAGCCTAGTCTATGCAACATGTCCTCATAATTTAACCCTCTAAGCCCCGGTATCATTCTGGTGAATCTACGCTGCACCCCCTCCAAGACCAATATATCCTTCCTGAGGTGTGGTGACCATAACTGAACGCAGTACTCCAGGTGCGGTCTAACCAGAGCTCCATACAACTATAGCATAATATTGAGATGAAGGCTAACATTCCATTCGCTATTTCAGTTATTTTTTGGACCTCTCCACTAGCTTTTAGTGATTTCATTAGCCATCAGTAATCAGGCTCCAGATCTCAGACTACATATAGACCACGCCATGGAAGATCTACCAATAATGTTAAGTAGTTTTCAGCAACATTTATAGCAACAGGGAGTGAGCACCAAGCTCAAGGACTGGTAGCAGCTGGTCAGTGAGGGACAATAATGAGGGACCTGAGAGTGGGGCTGAGTAAATGACGTAACCAGGCTCCAGGTCCCAGACGACCTAAGAGCAATGCCATGGAAGATCTACTAATGGCATCAAATTCAGGCAGGCCATATTGGATTTAATAATGAGTAATGAGTTAGACTTAGTTAATAATCTAACAGTAAGGGGCATTTATCTAACAGTAATATGATCAAATTCAATGTTAGGTTTGAAAAGGAGAAATGTAACACAGATACTAAGATTCTAGATTTTGGCAAGGCTAACTTTAACAGGATGAGACAGAGACTGACGACAGCCAACTAGTCAAAACTGTCGTTGGGTAAAACTACAGTTAAACAGTAGGAGGTGTTCAAAAAAGAATTTAGTTTAGTACAGGACCAGTATACACCCCTAAGGGGCAAGTGCTCTACTTACCAGATAAAACAGCCATGGTCGACAAAAGAGGTGAGAGATAACATAAAATTAAAGAAATAAGCATACAAAAGTGCAAAGAATAATGTAGATCCAGGGAACTGGGAGAGATATAAAGAGCAGCAAAGACAATAAAGATAGTAAGAGCTGCAAAAAGGAATATAAGAACATAAGAACATAAGAAATAGGAGCAGGAGTAGGCCAATCGGCTCCTCGAGCCTGCTCCGCCATTCAATAAGATCATGGCTGATCTGATCCTAACCTCAAATCTAAATTCATGTCCAATTTCCTGCTCACTGCCCGTAACCCCTAATTCCCTTTACTTCTAGGAAAAGATGTTTGTGAGGGATATCAAGATTAACACAAAAAGCTTTTACAATTATATTAGAAGAAAAAGGATAGTCAATGGTGATGTGAGGCCTTTAAAAACAGATGGGTGTAATGTTGCAAATGAAAATAAGGAAATAGCAAACTTATTGAATAATTACTTCACAGTAAAGAGGAAGAGGGTAATATACCTGATATTCCAAGGAACCTAATAATGAATCAAGGACTGGAACTCACTAAAGTTGACATAAGCAAGAAAACAGTATTAGAAAAAATAATGGCACCAAAAACTGACAAATCCCCAGGACCTGATGGTTTCCACCCTAGGGTTTTAAAGGATATAGGTGAGGAAATTGTAGATGCTTTAACCATAATCTTTCAAAGCTCTCGCGATTCAGGAATTTTCACTTTAAGTTGGAAAATTTCAAATGTAACTCTATTATTTAAGAAAGGTGAGAGAGAGAGAAACCAGGAAATTCTAAACCTGTTAGTCTAACACCTGTTGCGGGGAAGTTATTGGAATCTATAATTGAGGACAGTGTGACTGAGCACTTGGAGAAATTTGAGCTGATTAGAGAGAACCAACATGGATTTATAAACCATAGGTAATGTCTAATGAACCTGATTGAATTTTTTGAGGAAATAACTAAAGTAGTAGGCAGGGGACTGTCTATGGATGTAGTTTATAGGGACTTCCAGAAGGCATTCGATAAGGTTGCACATAAGAGACTGTTGGCTAAAATTAAAGCTCATGGAATTGAAGCCAAACCTTTGACCTGGTTAGGAGATTGGTTAAGCGGTAGAAGACAGAGTAGGGTTAATGGGTATGTATACGAATTGGAAGAAGTGACTAGTGGTGTCCCACAAGGTTCTATGCAGGGGCCTCAACTATTCATTATATTTATTAATGACTGAAATAACACAATACAGAGCCATATATCCAAGTTTGCCGATGACACAAAGATTGGTGGTATAGTAAGTAGTGTAGATGGAAGCATAAAATTACAAAGAGACATTAATAAAGTGAGTGGGCAAAACTGTGGCCGATGGATTTCAACGCAAGTAAGTTTGAGGTCATCCATTTTGGACCATAAAAGGATAGATCTGAGTATTTTTAAATGGTGAAAAGCTAGGAACAGTGGAGGTCCAAAGAGATTTAGGCATCTATGTACACACATCACTAAAATATAGTAGTCAGGTACAAAAAATAATCAAAAAGGCTAATGGAATGTTAGCCATTATAACTAGAGGGTTAGAATATAAAGGGGAGGAAGTTTTGCTAACAGCTATACAAAGCCCTAGTTAGATCACATCTGGAGTACTGTGTACAGTTCTGGGCACCGCACTTCAGAAAGGATATATTGGCCTTGGAAAGAGTGCAGCACAGATTCACTAGAATGTTACTGTGGCTCCAAATTATAAGAGATTACTTAGATTAGGGTTGTATTCCCTGGACTATAGAAGGTTAGGGGGTGATTTGATTGACATTTTTAGGATTTTGTAAAGAATTGATAGGGTAGAGAGAGAGAAACGTTTTTCATTGGTGGGGGAGTCTGGGACAAGGGGATACAACCTTAAAATCAGAGCCAGGCCATTCAGGAGAGAAGTTAGGAAACACTTCACACAAAGTGTGGAACACTCTCCCACAAAAAGCAGTAGATGCTAGCTCAATTAATAATTTTGAATCTGAGATGAATAGATTTTTGCTAGCCAAGGGTATTAAGGGATATGGAGCCAAGGTGGATGGATGGAGTTAGGATACAGATCAGCCATGATCTCACTGAATGGTGGAACAGGCTCGAGGGGCTGAATGCCCTACTCCTGTTCCTATGTTCAACTCTTCCACCCGACTGCACATCACTATTACAGGGTCTGTTAAACTGTTCATTTTGCTTGCTATGACTTTCACAAATAATGATACAAGATAACTACGTTGAGACAAACCTTTCAATGTCAACAATCTTCTGTCTGATCTGTTGCTTTTTGTTGTTTGTGTTCCCTTCAGAAAGTAAACCTGTTCAGATCTTCGACCCGACCGCAATCACTCCTGGATAGATCAGCCAGTTAGTCACATTCAGTGCAGCTCCCTTTCCTTCACTTAAAATGGTTGTGTGGTCTCCTACCCCAAATTTACCCGGCTTACAAACCGATTGTGATGTCTAATCTCACTATGACATGCAGTGTGAGGGTCAGGCTTGCTCTGTGATGTCATGGTTTGACCTGTCCAGTTAAAGGGGCCTTACCTTAATGAAACAGTATTAGGCAAATCTTAAAATTAGAGATACATTCAGTGTAGTAGAAAAGACTGTGGCTGCTGAGGGACAATTGAAGCTTCCGAGACTGAGATAGATAGATTTTTGTTGAATAAGTGTATCAAGGGATATGGAGCAAAGACAGATAAATGGAGTCGAGGTGCACATCAGCCATGATCTAATTGAATGGCGGAACATGCTCGAGGGGCTGGATGGCCTACTCCTGTTCCGAATGTTCCTATGTAATACATTATTGAAACCCCTATTGTTGGCTCTGTCCTGTCAAAGGTGGAAGTGACATGATAGCCCAAGGTGCGTATGGCTGCAGTCTGAGCATTCAGGCGAGAGGTAAAAACTGGCAACGTGGCCTCTGAGATGAGGGGCTGCACTACAGATGTCTCTTGAGCTGCCACTTACTCCAAGGCTGATTGCAGCCTTTCAGTGCCATGCATAAGAACCCCACAGGTGTGGGCATGTGGACTGTTCCACATTGCTGTCATGTGTTGAAAGCTCCTGGACAAGTCGGCCAATGACACCAACAATCTCTTGTGCTCTGGTTCTTTTAAAGACTGGGCCCCGGAGATCAGAATCCCTTTCCTCCGCTCTCCACGCATAAGCTTCCTGCTCCTCATCGAACACTTTCATTTGCTCCTGCTCACTTCTGCTCTACTAATCCCCCACTGTGCTGCCCTCAAACTGACCATCTAAATCTACCCCCAACGCCAGATAGATCTGTGCGAGTGCTGATGAGAGTGAGATTGAAAAAATTACATCTCATAAGATTAGTGGAAAGTTTATGCAATGGATTGGCATCAGATACAGAGGTTTGTTACTAATGATAATGGATCTGATTGGATCCCAGTTATGAGTGTAGTTCCTCAGGATCCATTACCAGTCATCATTTTTGTTATTGATCCAGAAGAGGACTAAACATAATATTCTAAAATTCACTATTAATATGTCGATTGGTTGCAGGCGGATTTAACTTAGTTGGTGAATGGGCTGGTGTGGGGCAGATGTTACTTTACAAAGAATTTACAATGCAGAAATGAACTATTTGACCCAATAGGTCTATGCCGGTGTTTATGCTCCACACGAGCCTCCTCTCATCTTATTTCATCTCATCCTATCAGCATAACCTTCTATTCCTTTCTCCCTCATGCAGCTTCCCCTTGAATGCATCAATGATATTCGCCTCAACTACTCCATGTGGTAGCAAGTACATATTCTCACCACTCTGAGTAGACATTTCTCCTGAATGCCTTATTGGATTTATTGGTGACTCTTATAATTATGGTCCCTAGTTTGGACTCCCCCCACAAGAGGAAATATCTTCTCTATGTCTACCCGATCAAGCCCTTTCATAATTTTAAATTACTTAATGTGGGCAAGTGCAGTGTCATATACATGGGGCTAAGAAATCGCAGGGATGTCTCTACTGTACAAATGTGTCTGCTAAATGAAACAGATCAGGAAAGAAGCCTGAGGATAGAACTTGATCAATGCTAAAGGTGCACAAGCAGTGTGAGGTTGCTAAAGGAAAGGAAATCGTGTTTTAGGTTGTACTGGTAGGACCACTGAGGGCAAATGAAGAATACTATACATAGGTTTTGGTACATCTGCACTTGGAGTATTGCGACCAGTTTGGAGAGGATGCAGAAGTGGTAACAGGATGATATAAAATCTTTGAGCTCTTAATTGTCAGGATAGACTGTGAGAATTGGGGAGTCACCCATTCACCCATCACCTCAGTGCTCGCTGACCTACATTGGCTCTCGGTCCGACAATGCTTCAATTTTAAAATTCTCATCCTTGTTTCCAAATCCTTCCATGGCCTTGCCCCTCCCTATCTCTGTAACCTCTTCCAGCCCTACAATCCTCCGAGACCTCTGTGCTCCTCCAATTCCGGTCTCTTGCATATCCCCAAATTTCATCGCTCCACCATTGGGGGCCGTGCCATCAGCTGCCTAGGCCCTGAGCTCTGGAATTCCCTCCCTAAACCTCTCCACTTCTCTACCTCTCTTTCCGCCTTCAAGACACTCCTTAAAACCTACCTCTTTGACCAAGCTTTTGGTCACCTGACCTAATGTGTCAGATTTTGTTGTAGGAGTGAATCTAACTGCATCTGCTGTTAGTTAGATTTGCCCTTGCACGTTTAGGGTTTTAAATTTTTTGCATGGCAAGTTGCTGAAAGTGTGAGCTGGTAACGTCGCAGCGAGGGAAACAGGGCACCTGGGACCTGAGTGAACAGGGCAAGCAACTGGGTATCTCCTTAACCAATCAGATTGAAGAATTGTGAAATTAACAGTGCAAGGACTGAGAAGGAAGTGTAAATTAGAGTGGGTGAATTCAATGTCAAATCAGGTACAGAGAGAGAAATAAAGAAAGCGAGAGAAAATAAAAAGATCAAAAGGCAAAGTAAAAAAGAAAATTTTTAATTTTAAATGTGACATTTAAAAAATCTCCAACAACAATTAAAACTGAAGCAATGAGACTCCACACTTGTAATAGTTAATATTCAGTGCCAAGAAGGTTGATTGGCAATAATTAACAGTTATCACATCGTTAAAAGAGTACTTAGACTGGAATGGACAAGAATGAACTTTCTGTGGCGAGTTTCGTTTCGTGTCTATCATGCAAATACAGGAATTTCACGACATTCATTGCATTTCATTGGCGAGCACACAGCAAGATGACGTTTTCACAAAGCTAATAACGGAGCAGCACAACTGGGTCGGCAGCTTTTGGATTTTTGAGTTTAACCGCACATCTGTCCCTTGCCTGAAGTTGCTGTACCATTTACACGTAAATAACGGCGAGTGCCATTAACCTCACCGTTATTTTGACAGGAAAATCTGCGCCAATATATATGATGGTGGCAACTTGCAACGATGGATCTGCTGTTATTTTGCTGAAGTTTACTGAAAACCGTCCAGTTACAGCTGATGTTGCTGGCTACAGGAGAAACAAATCTTCCCGTCAGTCTACACTTCGACCCACCACAGTAACTATATGGAATAGTCACTTCAGGATGTCTCACTGAGGCCATGGGTTAAATTTTAAACCCAAAGAACTGGTGGGTTGGGGACAGGTGGGAGGTTAAAATAACAGCTTCTTGGAGTGGGACCGCATCCCGGCTCCAACTCGCCCACTTCTGGGTTTAACTCAGGCAGATTTGTATGCGTAAGCACAGCAGACACCAGGAAGACCCGCCCCCACTTAAAGCCGGCGGGCTGATACTTATAAGGGCAATGTACCTCATTGAATTTCTTGAGGTACTTAATTCTTTGTGTATTGGAACATTAAAATGAATTTAACTTTATCTGTTTAGGTTTCCCATTGCTTCCGATTCACGTCAGGTGAAAGTAGGTGGGAAGGGCCGATCCATGAGGTGAGTGCCTTTATTGCACTGCTTGTGGGCTCGGAGGAGCATGAGTGCTTCATCTAGGCCCAACAAGCTCACTTGGCTGACAGGAACCTCGCGATCAGCCGCCCCCCCACATCCCAATGATGGACCACCACCACCTACCTCCGACTCTTCACCCAACCTCCTGCGACCTCCGATCTCCAAGTCCCGACCCATCGGATCTCCTCCCCAGCCCTCCGATCCCCTCACCAGCCCCCCCGATCTCCTTCCCGGCCCAACCAATCTCCAAGTCTCGGCCCATTCAATCTCCTCCCCAGCCCTCTGATCCCCTCCCCGGCCCATCCGATCTCCTCCCCGGCCCCCCGATCTCCAAGTCCTAGCCCATCCAATCTCCTACCTGGCCCATGATCCCTCTCCACACCCCTCCAATCCCCGGCCACGACCTACTGCCGCAGACCTTCCAGCCCAGCAGCCAGCCAGGCTGGCTGCCGGGCGCAAAGCCCGGAAGTAAAATTTACTGGCCTCATTAAGGTCGTGATCGGTGATCGCAACCTGCCAACTTAACTTCCAGGTTTCGCACCCGAAAATTTTCCCCACAGCTCCCTTCCCGACTCAAAGTCAAAATTCTGCCCCATATCAAACCTTTGCTAAAAAGCCATTGCAGTCTACCAAAGACAATTTTCTCAAAATTCAGCACAGATGAGAAGTCCTGAAGCAGCACTGCAAGGATTCAGTACGACACTCAACCAGAACCAAAATGAGATGTGTTTAGTAGTGAAACACTGGTACATTCATCATGTGAGTCCTGAAAATTGGAGATGTTTTTTAGAGATCTCATTTGTGAAACTTTCTTTTGGTAATTAATAGATTTTTCTATGCATGATTCAGAGAATGGTTGTACTATTAGTTATACTTTGTATTCAATGGTGTCACATTGAATGAAGTATCCTGGCTCTTGTTTTCTGGGATGCATAGTTTGTGAGAGTAATGAAAGACTACAGAAGGGAGAAATGAATAAAATGGCATAAATTAAACAAGTTGTCCAAGTAATCTGTTACCGTGCCTTTGGAGCAACATTCTCTACTGACAATCTTTTTAAAATGTACTTCATTCTCGGCATGTGGGTGTCGCTGACAAGGCTGGCATTCAATACCCATCTCTAGTTGCCCTAACAAGGTGATGGCGGGCCACCTTCTTGAACCGCTGCAGCCTGTAGCAGTTCGACACAACTCAGAGGCTTGTTAGGCCACTTCAGAGGGCACTTAAGAGTCAACCACGTTGCTCAATATTGATCTCTCTTTTTTCTCTCCCTGCTTCTCAGTCTTCTAAACACTCTATTTCCAGAGACTGATCCAGAGAGAGTGTCGCTCACAAGCAGGGGTGGATTAATGCACAGGCTAATGGAGCCCGTGCCCAGTGGCCCCTGTGTAAAATATGGTGCACCCAGTAAAACTCACCATAATACAGAAAAACTACATACAATTGTTGGAGCAAAATATTCTAGCATTTAAAATACTGTCAGAAGGGGGTGAGGCAGAGTCGGAAGATTCGTTACAATATAAATACTGACACTTGCCATTATGTGGGTGCAGAGGGGCCTCAAGGGCTCTTAATTCAGCTCTGCTCATAGGCTCACTGCTTCTCTGGGCTGACCAACCTGCTAGACTTGTTTTTTTCACTTTTTCTGACATTGCTGTTTTCTAGCTTGTCATTATTACTGCAGTTTTGACAGTTTTTTTTTCCTTTTCTAAAGATTTTCTTTCTGCTCCCCAAATGTACTCTTATCACTTGTCAGTTTTCAGCTAATTAAACAATCTCTGTCAGATGCTACCGACAAATGAATATCTATTTTCTTTACTTCAGAGAATGCATATTAAATAACCTAGACTCAGTTCCACAGCTGTGGCAACAACTTCTGCCTCTTTTAGACATTTTAATCTCTGATTTTCAATTTTTTTTCTATTTTGCTTGTTATGTACAATCTGTATTGTCTCAGTATTTTAATATTTTTTCCTTCTCACTTTTTATTTGCATTATCCTGACAGCCTTCTTTAAATTATTTTTCTCTACCATTTGACTTCTTAAGGAAAGTCAATATTTTCTTCACATTTAATCTCCCCGCGTGTGCTCTGCAAATTGAATCAGAAAAAATTCATGACTGGATTGCTCAATCCCTAGACTCCTCTTTTAACAAATGCTTTCTATAGTTTCTCACCTTTAAGCATTCTAATCTCTATATATTTCTCTTCCATTATATCACCCTAAGAATTGCTAGTATAGTTTAAAATCATAGTTCACTCTCTCTATCTATTTCTATACTGTCTCAAAAGAGACTTACTTTTCTTTGTCTTTATATTTTTTTCTAGAAAATTGCACTGTTAATTTACTGTTTACTTCTTTGGCTTTGAATTTATGCCAGGGAGTACTATTGTATGGATGCTTAATGCATGTGTGTGAAATTCCTCTCTATTATTTTAGTGGAGGAGTTAACCCTTTTACAATAAATACCAGAGAGAGGAATTTCAGGTGAACCTGATTTGCACATTAATATCCCATGGCCCTTACTTCAGGGCCCTTATTCCTCCATAAATGTCAGTTCGCAAGTATCTCGATTAGATCTTACAATTTGATTCCTGCAATCTTGACATGGTTCTCACACCAGGTGTCACCAGCTTACATTTCTAAAGCACTCCACATGTACAGAAAGACATCTCAACATGCTTTACGGAGTGGAAGAAGTAGTACATGCTGAGCAAGGGGAAAAAATAGAATAACAGAAAAAGAATTCAAGGTGGAGCCTTGGGGTAGGGTGAAGAGTGGACCAACATCAGAGACATAAAAGATGGTGATGGGATGTAAAGCTGGCAGTGATCACTGAAATAGGGGCTGGGGGGGGAAGAGGCCATGGAGGAATTTGAAGTGAGAATGAGGATCATAAAATCAATTCACTGGAACATGGGGATCCAATGTAGTTTGGCGAGCACAGGGGTGATGGGTGTGTTCAGTTGAGGACACAGGCCATGTGTTCTGAACGAGTTGCAATGTGTGGAGGGCGGAGACCAGATAGGAGAACGTTTGAGAAGCTGAGCCATGAGGTGGAATAAATTTTCAATGACGGTGGGGAGAAAGTAGAGGCAGGGGCAGCTGTTTTTGCATAGCTGGAAGAAAGCGGTCTTGATAAATAAACGGACGTGGGGGTGGACACTCAGGCTGTGATCAAGAAATACGTCAAACGTTCGTACCCTCGGACTTAGCTTCATGTGGCAGCTGGGGATCTTCATGCAATCAAGGATGAAAAGGATGGCTTCATTTTTGCTAACAATTAGTGGGAGGAAATTTCTCCTTATCCATGCCTTACTGTCAGATAGAAGAGTGTAGCAGCAACATTGGGAGATCAATGGAGGAGGTGGAGACATGAAGCTTGATGTCATCAGTATATATGTGGAAGGTGACCCATTGGTTCTGGTTGATATTGTCAAGGGCTGTAAGTGATGAAAAGGATGGGATCAAATATGGAGCCCTGGAGTACACCAGAGATGACCACGCGGACAAAGAACATTTTTGCAGCAAATCTTTTGCTCTTACTGAACTTGAATTTAAAAGGACCAAGATGTATGTGGGATTAAACATCCATAGTTACATCCAGATAAGATGAGAAAATGGGCTCATAGGATATAAGAAATTTAAAAGATAGCTTCCACGTCCGGTACGAAACATTACATAAAAACAAGTGCAAGGTTGAATCTAAGCTCCATTGGGGTCACCAGTCTACAAGTCACATTTCATTTACTGCATTTTCTGTCAATATTGATGTAGTCTCCTCTACCCCACGATGTGGAGTAAAGCCTGTAGGCTGCTACAAAATCTTTCAAATGACTTTGGTATTTCATCCGGCATCACCTTAATTTGACCCCTGTGTAGCAGTGGAGGATTGGACTTGCTTCTGCTGCTTTTGGAAGATTAAACAGGATAAGGAAGGCCAAAGATATTTCAATAAAAACAAAGGTAACAGTTTATGAAGCGATGGTTATCCCCATATTGTTATAGGGATCTGAGTGTTGGAACATGAGAAAAGTTGATGAACAAATGATACTAACAGCAGAGGAGAGTCGGTTGAGAGGAATACTGGGAGTATCGAGGATGCAAAGAATCAAGAATGATATAATAAGAACATGCCTTGGACAAGAAACAATGTTTATTCAGAAGGTCCAAGAAAGACAACTGCAATGGTTTGGGTTCCTTTCAAGAAAGGAAATATCTAGAATATCTTTCATGGCCCTGCTTACAGAGCTGCATGGAACAAGAAGCCAAGAAAGACCAAGGAAGCGCTGGATAGACAATGTTAAGAGTGTCTTGTCACAGAAAGGGATACAGATGACTGAAGTGACCAGGCTAGTTCAGATCCAACAACAATGGAATGAATTCATTCAGCCCCATCGGCACTGCTGAGCTGACGGACGGGAATTTAATAGTAGTAGTAGCAGCGCACTACAATCTGTGCCTTCACAAATGGGATAAAGCTACAGCACATTGTTGGTGTGCTTTAAATCACTTTAATGCCATAGACTGCTACAGTAACACTATTGAACAGCAACGCAATGGTAATGAAATATTGTTGCACATCTTTCACATTTAATAATATAGTACCGTGAGGTTCCATTCTGTCGCTTCCAATTTCATTCTAAATAACTTACAATTTTTGTGACAGCTGCACTGAAACCATCCTCACAATCTTAACCTTGGCTCTTTGATTATTTTAAGTAACATAAAACCCGGTACAGGAATCACCTGGGGCCATTGCTTATGCAATGCACAAGCTATTACTTTACCATAAAATTCCCTGGTATAAAAGCTGTTGGGTGCAATGTTTATACAATTTTTATCGTGGTTTGATTTAATTTTATTCCTCTTCAATATTTTCACAACCTTTTAAAGTCCCTTTTTCAATTTAGTTTTTTTCCCCCATCTCTGCACTATCAATGGGCTTCTCTAACATTCTATTTATATTTATTGGTCCTGCACAATCTTCTGGAATTTGCTTTGCTTCAAATGGTGTCCACCGCTGGCCCCATTTACAGTAGAGTTCACAATGGAAACTCACTCAACACGGATTATGTTTGATGAAATCATGTCATGATGTATAAAGCGTCATTATGTTTGGCCTATTTTTGCTCAGCTTTGAAAGGCGGCTGCTGTTAATATTTTTGCAATATTGGTATGAATTCAATATGAAATTGCTTTCGAGCCAAATCTTCAGGGATACATTTTGATTCCACTTTCATTCCAGTTTCTGCATTACACACCATTTATGCTGCTGATTGTACTCTGCTTTCACGATTCTTTCTTAACAGTATAAAGCTGTAAATATAGATGAGGCATCAGTTTTCTCTCTGCACAGGTTGCTACAATTTTCTGTCAACTGCTTTTCCATTTTCACACAGCCCTTCCTTAAACATCACACAAGGTAAGTCTTCAATTTCTGTTTAAGTCTGCCCAGTTATTTATCACACTCAGAAGTTCAATTAATTTTTAGGAATGTTGTTTCCCAATTAGCATTTACTAAGGACATCATGGGGCCGATTTCCACCTGCTATCTGTCCCATTTCCTGGAGAGAACAGGCTGGCAGTGGCATGAAAATCGGTGCGACTTGCATCCCGCCAAGATTATGCAAGAGGTCCGCCCAAAGCAATTTACGGGCAGACCTCAAAACAGGAATCCAGTGCTCCCATTCGAAACAGGTGGGAGCCTTATTTAAATATTTAAATCAGGGTCTTAGACCAATTGTAGCAATTTCTGAGGACCAAGGAGTGCGGTGGGGGGTGAGCAACGCCAGCCTCTTTTATTTATTTGTTTATGGATGTGGGCATCACTGGCAAGGCCAGCATTTATTGCCCATCCCTAATTGCCCTTGAGAAGGTGGGGGTGAGCCACCTTCATGAACCGCTGCAGTCCGTGTGGTGAAGGTTCTCCCACAGTGCTGCTAGGAAGGGAGTTCCAGGATTTTGACCCAGCGACGATGAAGGAACGGCGATATATTTCCAAGTCGGGATGGTGTGTGACTTGGAGGGGAACGTGCAGGTGGTGTTGTTCCCATGTGCCTGCTGCCCTTGTCCTTCTAGGTGGTAAAGGTCACGGGTTTGGGAGGTGCTGTCGAAGAAGCCTTGGTGAGTTGCTGCAGTGCTCACTGGTCTCTGGCGTGGAGTGGCCTAACCGGTGGTGCTTAAAGGGACCGCTGCAGGCTGCTCCAAAAATGGCTGACATTTTATCTTCTTCAATTTTTGTGGAGTCAAAGAGGAACAGGATTGCTCCTCCTGGCCCTACAAAAATACTTCAGACCACTTGAAGCTCACCGGCCACATGCTAATGAAGCCCGACCACCAAGATAGTTTAGGCCTCTCGGTGCTGCAATCAGGTGGATGGTACGATCGCGAAATCCGCCACCTGCCCGATTCCCGCAGCAAACTTAAAACAGCCGGTCTCAACTCAGCTAAAACACATAGGAGGGATGCAATTCTCTAGAACTAATCACTTCCTTCTGTAAGAATTCTGGGAATTCCACCTTTTCCCTGAGTATGTAAAACTTTGGTCATTGACCAAAATCCTAAGATGGGAGGATAGGTGAGAGGTCACCAGACAAATCAACAACACACACAGTGGAAGGTGGGAGAATGACTGCTTCAGACATATCTCTGTTTTAATGCAAAACCTACAGCAAGTGGTCAAAGATCAACACTAATTCGAGAGGCAGTAGGCAATTGAGAGATGCAACTGCTCCAGACATGGCGGAGCCATGCCTCGGTTCTGATGCAAAACCAATCAACACCTAGGACATGGGATGAAAAGGGAGCCTTGTGTGGCAAGTGCTCGACGATCGGAATGAATTCGAAGAACAATGGCTCATCGAGAGAAGCAATTGCAACATGATGAGACCATCAAAAGCCATCAAAGACTCTTAAGGACATTGTAAGAACTGTTTAAACAGACATGGAAGTGCCTCATTTAACAACGAAAACTATTGTAAGAGAGGGGTATATAAGTGGAAGCTCGAAACCCCTCTTTCTCTCTTGTTTTTTGCTCTTGTTTGCTGTCTCTGGTTCTTGCTCTCTTGCTTCTTAGCTCTTATCTCTTTTCCAGCTCTCTCTCTCTTCCTCTCTCTTCCTCTTAGTTCCTGCTCGTTCTTTTTATCACCCGAGCTCTCCAGGGAGGAGAGCAGTTTCCAGCGAAACCAACGAACCCTACATGAGAGAACCGGTCAGCCAGACCTGCAAGTGCAAAGGATTGGTGAGCCTCGACCATACGTGTGTGTGTGTGATAGGTGTCTCCAGAGGTTGGTGGGAACTCTCGCGAGATAAAGTACTGTAGTGGGTGTGTGTAACTCAATGTACTGTGTAGGACCGTTTTTATCATTATTTTCTTCGTGTTGACAGTATAATAAAACCAACATTCCAATTCAATTCAAACACCAAGTTTGTGTGTTCTCTGTGCTATTCGGCTACGTGATCCATCACCGGGTGCGTTAGCATAAGTCCTGTTTTCCTGAACCCCGATCCGTGAGGTATAAGTGTTCCTTGGCTAGACCGGGGACCAGATATCTGCACCGATCAACAGGGTGAGAACAACCCCAAAACACCCTACACTTCCATTGTACACAATATTGCACAGGAATTAATGAGATGTAAAATCATGTATAAAATAGTCCATCAACTACAATCCCTGTACATGTACATCAGAAGCCTATGCAAAAAAAATATATAATGCACCATATCTTACGTATTCCACATGCACTACAAAGCCACCAGATGTCCATTAAATATTAAATTCTTCTGCTTATCAATATTCATGTGATTAGCAACAGGAACTATTCTATCCACACAAATACTTATCTTTATACTTATGAGCCTTCTTTACAACATGCTCGCTCAACCTGTTTTATAAATATCATACTAGGAAAAATATGGGGATCAATTTTCCAGCCTCCCTCTTTCACAGTGCTGAAAACAGGAGCAGAGAGATCAAAGTGCACTGTCCTTGTGCAGCAGCACCTACATTTCCTGTCGCAGGTCATTAATAAGGGCTGGAAGCACCCTACTGCAGGCCACCCACCTCCAAGCTGGGCCGAGTGCTGCAAACCAGTGCAGGAAGAAGGAGCATAGTTGCGCTCCTGGCTGCCGGCCTCAAGGTCTTCTAGCAGCAGCCAAATGGATTGAAGACCAGAAAGGTAAGTTCATAAAAGTCAAATACTTACTCCTCTTCAGTCTGCTGCCAGGCTCTTTCAGACCATCCAGTCTGAGGAGGGTTCCCAGCGCAAGCCCAAGGCCAGAATTTTGACCTAACCCTGCATCAGGGTATCCCACAGCAGTAAGTCCAGGAAAAAGAGGCGGGAGGCTAGGAGCACTCGCTTCTGCTTCATTAGCATCTCTACATTGCACCTTCACCTATTGCAGGGAATTCCTGAAAATCCTGGTGTTACATAAAGGTGGCGGAGATCTGATGTAATGAGTCTTCACCCCCTTTTGTCTTGACCTTTGTGCCTGGAGAATAGGCATTCCCCGCAGCAAAAGTCTGGAAAATCGGCCCCGTGTGGGTACTTTGTCACTCAGACCCTGACTAAATTACATCTTGCAATCCTCTGACAGACATCTCCAATTGTTTACACTTTGAAGAGCTTTTAGAAATATTTTGATCGATGCTTTCTGTACTCTGGAGCAGTGTTGAGAAATGTCTAACATATATCAACTGTAATGTAGCAGCAAGTTATTTTAGATGGTGAAATGCAGAAGAATTAATCATGTACCATATATTATTTTGCTGGTAAATAAGGAAGAAATACTTATTTTACAATTCATAATCCATTTTACAGTTACTAATTGTGGGCATGTGTGTAAGTGAAGAACACTGGCTGGTATAATTCATGGTGTTGCTGACTTATTGAGGCCCCGATAATAACGGGGAGGTGGGAAGGGAGGCGGGGAGAGGTGTAGCGGCCGGGAAACCTGGAAATACGGGTTTCCTGGAAGTTCTGCAGAATTTAACGTATCATGCTTTCTGTCCTCTGAGTTCACTGCCCTCTTATCCTCCCTTAATCTCACCCTCCATATAAACGCCCCTACCCATATTCACGGCCACTCCCTCGACCTTGCCATCTCATGTGGCTTCTCTACTCCCATCGTATAAATCACGGGTAAGACCATCTCAGATCACTTCCTTGTATCCCTCTCCACCCACAACCCCTTCCCCTTCCCAACCCCACTTCCTTCTGTGTCCACCCCTGGAAAAAAATCTCCCCCAAGTCACTTACAAATTCCTAATTGTCTAGCCTTTGGATCTCCATTCACCATAACATTTCTGCAGCTACCAATCTGCTCAATCACGCTCTCACCTCCACCTTTGATGCCCTTGTCCCCATTAAAACCATTACCCTTTCTCACCCTGGCCGTTCCCCCGGTATGGCCCTCATCTCTGCTCCCTTAAGTCCAAGGGACGCAGACTTGAAAGTTTATGGCAGACAACCGGTTTTGCCATTCATCACCAGATCTGGCTGGATCACATAAAGCACTATCGGGTCCTGCTCTCCTCTGCCAAAACTGGTCACTATTCCAGGATCATCCTGGAATGCAAAGATAACCCCCGGCTTCTCTTCGCTATAAACTGTCTTCTTAAACCCCTCTCCCCTGCCTCCTCCACCCTCACCTCCAACAAGTAGCAGGAGCTCATGGACTTCTTTATCACTAAGATTGCGACCATCCAATCAGCTGCCTCTGCCACTTCTCTCCCTTCCCCTGGCCCACCAACCAAACTTCCCCTAAGGTTCTCCCCTGCCCTAGCCCTGAACTTTCATCTTTCTCTAGTTTCTCTCCTATCTCATGCCCTCATGCCCTCTCCGAGCTCACCTTGACCATGAGACTCACCTCGACCATGAGACTCACCTCCTGCTCCCTCGACCCTATTCCCACCCAAATTCCCTTCCTGGCCCCCATGTTAGCGATATTGTTAATGGTTCCCTCTCCTCAGGTACTGTCCCCCTCCCCTTTAAATCTGCCATCACCACCCCCTTCCTCAAAAAACCCACCCTTGTCACCTCTGTCCTTGCAAACTACCGCTCCATCTCCAACCTCCCTTTTCTCTCCAAAGTCCTTGAATGTGTTGTCGCCTCCCAAACCCATGCCCATCTTTCCCACAACTCCATGTTTGAATCCCTCCAATCTGGTTTCTGCCCCTGCCACAGTACTGAAACGGCCCTTATCAAAGTCACAAATGACATTCTATGTGACCGTGACCATGGTAAACTATCCCTCCTCATCCTTCTTGACCAGTCCGCAGCCTTTGACACGGTTGGCCGCACCATCCTGCCCCATCTCCTCTCCTCCATTGTCCAGCTGGGTGGGACTGCACTCGCCTGGTTCCATTCTTATCTATTCAGTCATAGCCAGAGAATCACCTGCAATGGCTTCTCTACCAGCTCCCACACCGTTACCGCTGGAGTCCTCCAAGGATCTACCTTGGCACCCTTCTATTTCTCATCTACATGCTGCCCCTCGGCTGCATCATCTGAAAATGCAATGTCAGGTTCCACATGTACGCTGACGACACCCAGCTCCACCTCACTACCACCTGCCTCAACCCCTCCATTGCCTCTGATTTGTCAGACTACTTGTCCGACATCCAGTACTGGATGAGCAAAAATTTCCTCCAACTAAATGTTGGGAGAACTGAAGCCATTGTCTTTGGTCCCCGCCGCAAACTCTGTTCCCTAATCACCAACTCCTCCCAGGTCACTGACTGAGGCTGAACCAGACCGTTTGCAACTTTGGCACCCTATTTGACCCTGAGATGAGCTTCTGATCACTTATCCACTCCATCGCCAAATTTCACTTCCGTATCATCGCCTGTCTCTGCCCCTGCCTCAGCTCATCTGTTGCTGAAACCCTCATTCATGCCTTTGTTATCTCTAGACTTGACTATTCCAGTGCTCTTCTTCTTCCACCCTCCATAAACTTGAGCTCATCCAAAATTCTGTTGCCCTGACTCGCACCAAGTCCCATTCACCCATCGCCCCTACATTGGCTCCCGGTCTGGGAACGGCTCGATTTTAAAATTTTCATCTTTGTTTTTAAATCGCTCCATGGCCTGACCCCTTCCTATCTCTGTAACCTCCTCCAGCCCTGCAACCCTCCGAGATCTCTGCGTTCCTCCAATTCTTGCCTCTTGCACATCTCCGATTTTAATCGCTCCATTGACGGCCGTGTCTTCAGCAGCCTAGGCCCTAAGCTCTGGAATTCCCTCCCTAAACCTCTCCACCCCTCTCTCCCCCTTTATGGCGCTCCTTAAAACCTACCTCTTTGACCAAGCTTTTGGTCACCTGTCCTAATATCTCCTTACATGGCTTGGTGTCAAATTTTGTTTGATAATCCCTTCTGTGAAGTGCCTTGGGATGTTTTACTATGTTAAATATGCTATATAAATGCAAGTTTTTTTGCTGAAAGTTTTAAACTTTCAAATCAGTTTCCTGCCCGCAGCCAGCCAGATTGACAGGAAGGCAGCCGGGGAGCACAGCAGAGGTAATTCCGACATGGGCCAAGGGGGTGAGTGGATCATCGCGGGGGAGTCAGACATCACGGGGGGCTCGGACATTGTGGGGGGATTGGACATCGTGGTGGGGGGGGCAGTTGGACATTGCGGGAAGGGAGTCGGACATCGTGGGGGTCCAATTGCCTGGACCTATGCTTGGTGGCCGGGGGGAAGCACTCCTGCTCCTCCTGGCCCACAAGCCATGCCGTAAAGGCACTTACTTGATGGATCCGGCCCTTCACTCCTCCCTTCAGCCCTTCAGCCCTGAGAACCCAACCCCAAGGTGTTAAAACTAAAAGTTAAATTAAAATGGAGGTATGCAGCGTCCTTAAAATATTTTAGCCTGCCCCCGACCCACCTCCATTAAAACCGGAAGTGGGCGGGTTGGAGGCGGGTTGCCCATTTTTTCAACAAAAGTGGAAATAAATGTTTATAATTTCCTACCAGAGCAAAGGATCCATATGGTTCTCTGATAGTGGAGTATTTACAGCTAATGGGGCTGATATTCTGCAGGGGTTCCATAAATCTCCTGCCATAACTCCAGCAGATGTTCAGAATCCCAGGGAAACAGCGAAAATGGCCTGTTGCACCATTTCCCTGGGGATTCCACTGGTCTCTGCTGAAGTTACAAAGGCAACGGGTGAAACTCCCATGGAATTTCAGTCCCAACTTCTGTAACGTACAGGTCAGACCATTTTTTCTAGGATGTATCAATTCTTGTAGATGTTAAAAACACAGATTAAAATGTAGAAACAACGTGGGATATATTCTTCTTTTGGTAACCTAATAACCTTTAGGTAGTGATGTAGATGAGAGATCATTGGGTGAAACACAAGGCACCTATGATGAAAGGGCAGAAGAAGTGGAACTGACAAGGGACACGCAGGTATAGAGTGAAAATGGTTGCATGCCACTTATGAATTGTATTAGGTAGGAGGTCTTGGTGGGCCTGTTTTACATCAGAGGATGTTACACAATGGGCAGCATCAAGAGGTCACTTGCCTCTGTAAAATACACAAACAGAGCAATGGAAGATGCTATTGATAAGTTACCCCAGGCAGTCATGGCCAACTTCAACTCATTTTAAAGATACTTAAACACAATAATGAGTGAGGGATTCGGAGAACTCAAAGCTGACTACAATCCTATGCTCCAGAGAGTTCAGGGGCAAATGAAGATAACCTTCAGGATTAGCATGCATTCAGATCACAGGAGCAGCGGACTCCCCCTCAAGTTAGCTGCAGCTCTGCACTACCACATATGACTGCACACATCTGAAAGCACTGAGTCCACAGCAATTCAAACACTGGGAACTCCAGCAATGATGCAGGTACATTATAGGAATTTGCAGGTACAGGTACAGGCCTTATCAACCTTGGGGTAGCGAGGGAGATGATATGATGTCATCCTGAGAAAGGGCAACCTGTGCCGCTCCCACTGTGCTACTGCCATGGGGCTGCGTCTCAGCACTCTCACTGATCTGTGGGAGAGCAGACTGTGGGATGGAATGCATGTAAAAGTCCTATCCGGACCCCAGCCTGTCAGATGTGGAAGAGAGGGTGGAGCCCAGAGTCTGCATAGCGCCAGTAGAAGCATCCCTGAGAGATGCTATTGCTGGTGCCAGAGACTCCTGGAAAGAGGGTCCCGCTGCAGTGTCCAGAGAGGTGATCACACACTGCATGGTAGACTGCAGAGTGTTGCTGCCTTATACCAGAACCCCACAAAAGTTGGAACCCAACTCCTCCAGCATGGTTCTCTGATAGTGGAGTATTTACAGCTAATGGGGCTGATATTCTGCAGGGATTCCATAAATCTCCTGCCATAACTCCAGCAGAATCCCAGGGAAACAGCGAAAATGGCCTGTTGCACCATTTTCCTTGGGGATTCCACTGGTCTCCTGCTGAAGTTATAAAGGCAACGGGTGGAACTCCCAAGGAATTTCGGCATGGTGTGGCAGCTCTGAGGCAGGCACTCCAATGCCTCGAGTAATTGCTGGTGAAAATGAAAAATCTTTCTTTTAAAGGCTGGATACCTAAAGTCTGCATCTTTGTCCCATTAAGCAGAGCTAGAACCCGAGCTTGCCCCCTGGGAAGCTGTCTCCTGGGCTGCCTATTCCATTAGCAGCTGCTCTCGCTGACTTATGCTCTGTGAATCACCCTGTGCAGACCCCTCTAACTCACTATCTATACCATCCGGAATGCCGATTCCTGTATTCCTGTGCTGGTGCTTGGAAAAGTAAGAACAAGTAACAATGTCCCTCTCTCTATGTGGTTGCAGGGTCTGAGTCATCAGATGAACCTGGCAGAGAGGGACTAGGGTCAGTAATGGGAAGGGCAAGCAGTTGCAGATGAGTGGCAGTGCAATGCAGCACCAGGTTACCACACTGTTGGTATGTGTAATTGTTTGAGGGAAGAGAGAAGGTAAGAGAAATAGCCAAACACTTCACTGCACTTGGTCTCCAACCTCACCATCTCCAATACTCCATCTGCTCCCTTTACAATTGAAATCAATGACCATGTTCTCCATTGGAGTAAGGGCTTGGATTATGGCTACAACTTCCCAGTTCTGGTCCTCTCCCTTCTGTTGCTTGCCATCTTCTCCTGCAAGAAGAGTGGGAGTGGGTTAGTGTGCAGCCTGTGAAAGAGTTGCCTCACGACCTCTCTTTCCTCCTTTAAGACGCTCCTTAAAACCTCCTTCTTTGACCGAGCTTTTGGTCTCCTGTCCTAATATCTCCTTATGCGGCTCGGTGTCAAATTTTGTTTGATAAAGCTCCTGTAAAGTGCCTTCGGATGTTTTACTATGTTAAAGGCACTGTATAAATGCAAATTGTTCTTGTTGTGATGCAGTTTCATATCGTGTGCATGCTGAGAGGGAAAAGCAGCAAGTTGTGAGCAAAAGGGTGAGGCGGTTGTTTGAAAAAAAACTGCACAGTGTGAAATTTTAAAGCATTTAGCAGAATAGTGAAATACATTCCAGTTCTAACCATATAAAAGCAGAATGTTCCAATTCTGAGGGCAATAATTGGTGATGAGTGTGTGCTGTAAACAGAAGGATGTGCAGTGCAGTGCAACATTGTGATTGGAGGAGAGTACGTGCAGCGGGAGAGGGAAGGATTGGGAGTGCTGGGAGGAAAGTGTGATGTTGAAAGGCTTCATTCAAAGAAAAAGACATAAGAAGGTAAATTTCCATCTTGGCTGTTCTAGTAAAATCATTGAACACCTCCCTACACTGCCAGGTCCTGGGTGTAATGCTGTAGGCATTGACATGCTCGAAGCCTCTCTCCATGTCTACTGACTCAGCTCCCTTTAGAAATATTGAGGATTTCATTCCTGGCCCTCACGTCCACCTTACATAGCAGTATCAGAAAAAGGGGGCAGTCAACATTCTTCCTGGGTTTAAAAAACAAGCCTACTACGTACCATCACTAAAAAGGCACTTTCCCTTTAAGGGTTACACACTCGCTTTAAATACACATCAGGGCCTCTGGATTTCCCACCCTCCCAAACTGTGAGCTGCCAGTCGGCGCTCGATTCATGCAGGCAGCTTGCCAATTTAATATAAATATGGTCTGACCATCAAAATGGTTCAGGCCTCTCGCTGACAACATCGCGCGGGAGTTGCAATCGCTATGCCCACTGCCTGCCCGATGAATGCCAGAGACCGCAATTGGAGCCATTGAGTTCTTCACAGAAAACAATTGTAAACAATTTTACAACACCAAGTTATAGTCCAACAATTTTTAATTGAAATCTACAAGCTTTCGGAGGCTTCCTCCTTCCTCAGGTAAATGAGGAAGGAGGAAGCCTCCGAAAGCTTGTAGATTTCAAATAAAAATTGTTGGACTATAACTTGGTGTTGTAAAATTGTTTACAATTGTCAACCCCAGTCCATCACCGGCATCTCCACATACAGAAAACAAAGCAGGAAGAGCAGCAAAGTTGCCCTGTCGGTAGAAAGTGTTTTTTACATTTTTTCTCGGGTTCAGTGGCATCAGTCAGCATTTTAAGTGGTCTGAACATTTTAATGTTATCGGAGTTGACTCACACTGCCCTTGCACAATAGTATAACCTGGCCATGTTACAATAGTACACCTTGGTGAGCTGGACTAGATAGCCGTATCTTTCACTTATGCACTTTTTCAATCACTCTGAAGGCAGACTGAGCAAACACTTGGTGAGATGAGACTTGCTATGAATCAGAAAGCTGCTTTATTTCACAGTAAGGCGAACATACAGAACAGTAGTTATAATTAGACTCATTTAATTCGAAGAGTACAACCTTCACATAATACAAAATGTAGACTACGCCAGGCTTTCCCACATAAATACTGTGGCTACAAGAGCAGGTCAGAGTCTGGGTATTCTGCAGCGAGTGATCCACCTCCTGACTCCCCAAAGTCTTTTCACTGTCTGCAAGTCAGGAGTGTGATGGAATACTCTCCACTTGCCTGGATGAGTGCGGCTCCAACTCAAGAAGCTCGACACCAGCCAGGACAAAGCAGCCCGCTTGATTGGCACCCCATCCACCACCCTAAACATTCACTCCCTCCACCATCGGCGCACCGTGGCTGCAGTGTTTACCATCTACAAGATACACTGCAGCAACTCACCAAGGCTTCTTCGACAGCACCTCCCAAACCCACGACCTCTACCACCAAGAAGAACAAGAGCAGCAGGCACATGGGAACAACACCACCTGCACGTTCCCCTCCAAATCACACACCATCCCAACTTGGAAATATATCGTCGTTCCTTCATAGTCACTGTGGGAGAACCTTCACCACACAGACTGCAGTGGTTCAAGAAGGCGGCTCACCACCACCTTCTCGAGGGCAATTAGGGATGGGCAATAAATGCTGGCCTTGCCAGCAACGCCCACATCCTATGAATGAATAAATAAAAGCGGAGATTTTGCTTGACTTAAAATGATTTTTAACTGTCCTTCAACATTTTTAACCTTTTCATCTCTGTGAAAGCTCTCACAGCTTTCTCTTTAAAAACCTGACTGACTGCTCCCGTTTTGGTCCATGTGTTTTTGTTTTCCTCTGTTCAAATACAGACAGTAATCAAGGACTTTCTAACACAGTGAATTGCTTGTTGTTTACAGGTGTTGGGTGAAACAACTTCCATTAGTATATTAACCATCTTTTATCTGGGTGCCTTTTTATAAACTTATGAGAATACACTTTGCTTTAAAAATCCAACATTAAAAGTAACTTTTTTTCCAAATCCTTCCTGTGGAAAAATGATCAACAAATACCAAAACATGACATTTCTCCCTCCTCAAAATTGGGCCCTACAGCTCACTCCTGAAGACTGTGCGTTCTTCACTTGGTGTGCAACATGGTTGCCAATTCTCCCAGACCCCAGGAGTCCATGATCTGTGTGGGAATCTCACTAAGAAATGTGCAACCTCTGTGCCTGGCATCTCTGACCTCTTGCGCCAATTATAGTTCCACATATTGTGCGGTGGGGTATGCCTGTTCCATCTGTCAGGCATTGAACTGCCTGACAACTTCATCTTCAGATGGCAGGAAGGTATTGCTCCTGGCTTCCACCACACGCTACCTCCACCTCTCCATCTATCACCTAGACAAGCCAACCATGCTCAGTGAACGGCTTGCCCTGTGCCCAGCCAGGCATGTACCACATGACCCTATGTCTCCCCCTTGAGCAGATAAGACACATGAAGCTATCTCATCCTGCAGAAGGGATGGTGCAGACCTGCTTCTCAAACATCACGTGTCCTACTGTAAGCAGAATTTGGTGCCTTTTTAAACTTTTACTGTGAGATTAGGGGTGAAATTTCTGTCTGCTTTTCTCTGACCCCTTGAGTGTGGTTAGCTAACTGTACCTCCCCTGGTTTGTACTATCTAGGCCTTCCTGGATTGAGAAACTCCAGCCGCCTATATGGTGTTTGGAACCCACCCAGCAAGACCTCCACCTGATATAGGCGGAGCCCTCTGACTTTCTTCAGGTGTAGGGAGCCCCAGACTTCATGCAACTTGGTCAGTAACTTCTGCAGGTGCCTGCGCTGAACCAGTAAGCCCAGCCTTGTGTTGCTTCACCCTGGTCTCTTCCCTGGCCTGCTTGTCTACATCCCTTTGAGTATCTATGTCATTCCTTATTGAAACATTAAAGGCCTTCTTTGAATAGCCGACACTTCCATGATCCGTGGGTAACCAAAGTATTCCAGCCAGATTCTGACCATGGGTAGGTACTTCTGTGGTCATCCACAGTGTCCAAATGCGGGCGATTTTGCCCTTTATGTAATGGTAGTCCTTCACCACATACCATGACTGGGTGAAGGCAAGGAATCAACCTGTCTACATTCGTGGTCACTACATAACTGACCATCTCGTAGCTTATGAGCTCACGCAGATTCCCGGCTTGCATAGCTGGATTTCTAAGAGACCAGCAGTGGTTTAGCTTGTGGCTTGTCTCACCATGTTCAAGACACTGCTTAAGTGATGCAAGTCCACTAACCCATTCGTACTTGTCCCACTTATGGTGATCAGCTAACAATTCAAATGCTCAGATAAAACTATCAATATTAACCCCATCTTTAAAATTTGGAAGAAGATTTGATTTAGTAACATGATGGGCCCTGTGGTATGCAACCCCACTTACTGGACCCTTTGACTTACTGGACTCGCTGCTGATGCATGTTTCTCCGTCACTTCAAGAGCACAGCGATGCTCTTTCACCTGCTTGTCCATTACATGCTGGTTTCGATTCTTATGTTGATGCTGTTTCTCCTTCTTACTGGCCTTGTATTCTTGGTGTTCCGTCTATTCCTGCAATTTGCATTGCTCTCCTTCCTGTCAGCATTGCTGAATGTCTAATTTAACTGTAGTCACCAGCTTGTTTTAAAATGCTGGTGTTTGGCCCCTCTAAAATGAAGGATGTTTTCAGCTGTTACTGTAACAGCTAACAGCTGGTCATACAGTCAGCAAGTGCTCGGCTCACTGGCACTGTTATAAAAATTTGAATGTGAATTAAGGCACCAATGAGCAAAGTGGAATGGAGCACTTGCCGACTATAAGAGCTTGGCCCTGAAATTCCATTTTGTATTCAGCATATTTTCAGTCTGTAATCAGGGCATGAAAATAGGGTGGTAACCATTTATGTTGGTACACCATCAGCACATGACCACTGTCAAAAGTGTAGTCCCTGTTGTAATGTAGGAAAGGCATTATAGGAATGCAAGTTGTTTCTTTTTTCTTTCTATGGAAAATAAAATTGGGTGAGGTGTAAGAAATCGCTACCTCCTGTTTTGTGCGACCACCAAAGTCGAATTTCATCTCCTCGATGTATTTATCTCAATATAATTAATTTTATTAAGAGTAGCTATTATCCTGAATCAGAAGTCTGTCAACAACAAAAGCAATCTAGACACATTTGATACAGTAATAATAGGGTTAATGTGCTGTTTATTATTATGAACATCAAAAGGTTTCCATCTTTGTACTGATAATTCTGAACTTTTAATCTGCATATTTCTGCGTTTTGTTTTTTTGTTAATTTGTAACCATTCTCCAACGTATGACCTCGTCTACCTGGGAAGATATGACAACCTGAACTGCATGGAACAAAGGAAAATAGGAAGATAAGAACAGAAGTAGGCCATTTAGCCTTTGAGCCTGTTGCGCCATTCAGTGAGATCATGGCTGATCTGTGACCTAACTCCATATACCCACCTTAGTCCCATATCCCTTAATACCTTTGGTTAACAAAAATCTATCAATTTCACATTTAAAATTAACAATTGAGCTCGCATCAACTGCTGTTTGTGGAAGAGAGTTCCAAACTTCTCCCACCCTTTGTGTGTAGAAGTATTTCCTAACTTCACTCCTAAAAGTCCTGGCTCTAATTTTTAGCCTATGTTCCTTAGTCATAGACTTCCCAACCAATGGAAATAGTTTCTATCTACCCTATCAGTTTCCCTTAATATCTTGAAAACTTTGATCAATTCACCCTTTAGTCTTCTAAATTCCAGGGAATATAACCCTAGTTTGTGTCATGTCTCCTCGTAATTTAACCCTTGGAGCCCAGGTATCATTTTAGTAAATGTACGCTGCACTCCCTCCAAGGCCAATATATCCTTCCTAAGGTGCAGTGCCCAGAACTGAACACAATACTCCAGGTGTGGTCTCACAGGGCTTTGTATAGATGTAGCATAACTTCTACCCCCTTGTATTCTAGTCCTCTAGATATAAAGGCCAGCATTCCATTAGCCTTATTGATTATTTTCTGTATCTGTCCATTACATTTTAATGATCTATGTACATGGACCCCTAAGTCTCTTGGACCTCCACTGTTTTGAGCTTTCACCATTTAGAAAGTACTCTGATCTGTCCTTTTTAGGTCCAAAGTGGATGACCTCACACATGCCTACATTGAAATCCATTTGCCACAGTTTTGCCCATTCACTTAATCTATTAATATCTCTCTGTAATTTTATGCTTCCATCTACATTGCCTACAATGCCGCCTATCTTTGTGTCTTCAGCAAACTTGGACATGTGGCTCTCTATCCCGTCGTTAATAAATACAGTGAAGAGTTGAGGCCCCAACACAAATCCCTGTGGGACACCACTTGTCACATCCTGCTAATTTGAGTACCTGCTCATTATCCCTACCCTCTGTCTAATTATTCTGACACCACTGCTATTAAATCCATTATTGTTTTGCCATGAGAACTTTACAGAAGGCACAATTCAAGCCTTGTGAGTTCAATATTAATATCCTCCACCAAAGCTAGATGGAACATTCAGCTTTGACATTGCATTCCATCTAGCAACTCAGCTAAAAACCGATCATCATCAACCAACTAAAGAAACTTTGAGTGATAGGCAGTTCTGGACCTTGAACCTAGAACTATCTTATTGGAAGGCAATTGCTTGATCACTCACAACATTAAGGCCATATGATGCCAAGAATGTTTCACTTTTGGACTTAGAATTGAACATTGGGCTAATCTTCACATCTCCAATAATTACACCTTACCAACGCACTTCAATGCATCTTGCAGATGTCCTGTACTTTTCTATGGTAATAGACATTTGGCAGCACAGGTGTAATGCAGTGGTAATGTGGTGCCACGTCCTTTTGTGATTTTAAAATGTTTCAAAGCTTCAGTAGTGTCAGAATAATTAAAATGTGCAATGCAAAAAGTAAGATGGAGAAAATAATTTTTAAAAAAAGAGTAAATTTGAATAAAAATAGGTTCTGGGCAAAGCTTTTCAGCTCAACCAGATATTTAAGGAGTTGAATGTCATTTAGGTTAATTAGTTATGGTTTTGGGTGTATTAACTAGTTCCATTTGCTAAATTTACTGTCAAAGGGCTCTTGCAAGTTTCTAATTTATACAGTGATGGGTTCAGTCAGCTAATCAGAACTTCAACACGACCGCAAGTCGACTGACAGTGATTGATAGCAGAAGTGAAGTTCTCATCACTGAGCCAACAATGCCCAAATGATGTGCAGTCAGAATGTCTTCACCACATTAAATCTTTAATGAGCTACATTCCTTATTCTAATGTTAAAATGTCAGATTGAGTGAAAGAGATTTGTAATAATGAAAGAGAGAATTCTTGACTTTAAATATTACAGTGTAGAAATCTAAAGTAAAATGTAATTGTCTTTAATGGGTATCTCAAGTAGATTTTGCCAAATGCTGGGTAGGTTTATATACTTTTTGGTGCACTTAGAAAAGGCAAAGTATCGCAGGGAAAATGTACATTTTAGAGCACCCAAAAACGAGATGAGATGATCCAGGTTAGTGTTTGGAATATGACAATGTCATCAACTAATAGAATCATTTGAACCAGGCTTCCTGGACACAGAAATATACTGCTGTTTTAGACTATTGACTAACTGATCCATTATTGATTAGGTTTGACTCGTTGACCCACTTCTGTGCAAATCCATAGTAAATTTAATTTAAGGATGCAGTTATACTATAACTGTAGTGTCGACAAATAGCTGCTTTGTTTTGCATTGATGCTGCAGTTACAGTCTAAAACAATCTATAGTTGGTGTGAAGGCCCCAAGCTCACACCAGAATAAGATGGTTCAAGACTCTCTGGGAAAAGAAATATCACTGTCCTTCACTTCAAGAAAAACTACATACAACTGCTAGATCAAAATATTCTAGCATTTAAAAATACTGGCAGAAGGGGATGTGGCAGAGTCGGCAGGTTGTTTTCTAAAATTTATCCTTGGGATGTGTGCATCGCTGGCAAGGCAGGCATTTGTTGCCTGTCCTTAGTTGCCCTTGAGAAGGTAGTGGGGGGCCTTCTACTTGAACCACTGCATTCCGTATGATGTAGCTGCTCCCACAATACAATAGGTAGGGAGTTCCAGGATTTTGACCCAGCGACAATGAAGGAGCAGCGATATATGTTCAAGTCAGCATGGCGTGTCAAGGTGACTGTTCTGATGCATCTGCTTGTCTATCTAAGTGGTGGAAGTCGTGGGTTTGCATGGTGCTGCTGAAGAAGCCCTGACAAGTTGCTGCAATGCACACTGTAGGTAATGCACACTGCAGCCATGGTATGCTGGTGGTGGAGAGGGTGGGTGTTTAGGCTAGTGGATGGCGTGCCAATCAAGCAGACCACTTTGTTCTGGATGGTGTCGAGCTTCTTGAGTGTTGTTGCAGCTGCACCCAAGGTGGGAACATTCCATCACACTCCTGACTTACATAGAATTTACAGCACAGAAACAGGCCATTCAGCCCAGCAGTTCTGTGCCGGTGTTTATGCTCCACACGAAACTCCTCCCACCTTACTTCATCACATCATATCAACATATCATTCGATTCCTTTCTCCCTCATGTATTTATCTAGCTTTCTCTTAAATGCACCTAAGTCATTCGCCTCAACCACTCCACATGGTAGCGAGTTCCACATTCTCACCACTTGCGCCTTGTAAGTGGTAGAGAAGTTTAATATAGAAACATAGAAAACAGAAGCAAGAGTAGGCCATTCGGCCCTTCGGGCCTGCTCTGCCATTCAAAATGATCATGGCTGATCGTCTAACTCAATACCCTGTTTTCGCTTTTTCCCCATATCCCTTGATCCCTTTAGCATTAAGAAATATATCTATCTCCTTCTTGAATACATCTAATGACTTGGCCTCTACTGCCTTCTGTGGTAGAGAATTCCACAGGTTCACCACCCTCAGTGAAGAAATTTCTCCTCATCTCGGTTCTAAATGGCATACCCCGTATCCTGAGACTGTGACCCCTGGTTCTGGACTCCCCAGCCATCGGGAACATCCTCCCTGCATCAAGTCTGTCTAATCCTGTTAGAATTTTATATGTTTCGATGAGATCACCTCTCATTCTTCTAAACTCTAGTGAATATAGGCCTAGTCGACCCAACCTCTCTTCATACGTCAGTCCTGCCATCCCAGGAATCAGTCTGGTAAACCTTCGTTGCACTCCCTCCATGGCAAGGACATCCTTCCTCAGGTAAGGAGACCAAAACTGCACACAATACTCCAGATGTGGTCTCACCAAGGCCCTGTATAACTGCAGTAAGACATCCCTGCTCCTGTACTCAAATCCTCTTGCAATGAAGGCCAACATACTATTTGCCTTCCTAACTGTTTGCTGCACCTGAATGCTCGCTTTCAGCGACTGGTCGACAAGGACACCCAGGTCTCGTTGCACCTCCCCTTTTCCCAATCTATCACCATTCAGATAATAATCTGCCTTTCTGTTTTTACAACCAAAGTGGACAACCTCACATTTATCCACGTTATACTTCATCTGCCATGTTCTTGCCCACTCACCCAACTTGTCTAAATCACATTGGAGCCTCTTTGCATCCTCCTCACAGCTCACATTCCACCCCAGCTTTGTGTCGTCTGCAAACTTGGAAATGTTACATTTAGTTCCCTCATCCAAATCATTGATATATATTGTGAATAGCTGGGGCCCAAGCACTGATCCCTGCGGTACCCCACTAGTCACTGCCTGCCACCCGGAAAAAGACCCGTTTATTCCTACTCTCTGTTTCTTGTCCGTCAACCAAGTCTCAATCCATGCCAGTATATTCCCCCCAATCCCATGTGCTTTAATTTTGCACACTAACCTCTTGTGTGGGACCTTATCAAAAGCCTTCTGAATATCCAAATACACCACATCCACTGGTTCTCCCCTGTCTATTCTACTAGCTACATCCTCAAAAAACTCCAGTAGATTTGTTAAGCATGATTTCCCTTTCATAAACCCGTGCTGACTTTGTCCAAACCCATTAATGCCCTCCAAGTGTTCTGTTATCACATCTTTTATAATACTCTAGCATTTTCCCCATTACTGATGTTAGGCTAACTGGTCTGTAATTCCCTATCTTTTCTCTCCCTCCTTTTTTAAATAGTGGGGTTACATTTGCCACCTTCCAATCCGTAGGAACTGTTCAAGAGTCTATAGAATTTTGGAAGATGACCACCAATGCATCCACTATTTCCAGGGCCACTTCTTTTTGTATTCTGGGATGTACATTATCAGGCCCTGAGGATTTGTCAGCCTTTAGCCCCATTAATTTCCCTAACACTATTTTCTTACTAATACTGGTTTCCTTCAGTTCCTCCCTCTCACTAGACCCTTGGTACCTTAACATTTCTGGGAGGTTATTTGTGTCCTCCTTTGTGAAGACAGATCCAAAGTATGTGTTTAATTGTTCTGCCATTCCTTTGTTCTCCATTATAATTTCCCCCATTTCTGACTGTAAGGGACCTACATTTGTCTTCACTAATCTTTTTCTCTTGACATATTTATAGAAGCTTTTACAGTCAGTTTTTATGTTTCCTGCTAGTTTGCTCTCATACTCTATTTTTCCTCTCTCAATCAATCTCTTTGTCCTCCTTTGCTGAATTCTGAACTGCTCCCAATCCCTAGGCTTGCCGCTTTTCCTGGCAATTTTATATGTCCCCTCTTTGGATCTAATACTATCCCTAATTTCTTTTGTAAGCCACGGTTGAGCCACCTTTCCTGTTTTATTTTTGCACCAGACAGGAATGAATAATTGTTGTAATTCCTGCACACGTTCTTTAAATATTAGCCATTGCCTATCCCTATCATCCCTTTTAGTAAAGTTCCCCAATCTATCATAGCCAACTTGCACCTCATACTTTCGTAATTTCCTTTATTTAGATTCAGGACCCTAGTTTCGGATTCAACTACTTCACTCTCCATCTTAATGAGGAATTCTATCATGTTATGATCGCTCTTCCCTAAGGGACCCTGCACAACAAGATTGTTAATTATTCCTTTCTCATTGCACAATACCCAGTCTAGGATCGCCTGTTCTCTAGTTGGTTCCTCAACGTATTGGTCTAGAAAACCATCGCGTACACACTCCAGGAATTCCTCCCCCATGGTATTATTGCTAATTTGGTTTGACCAATCTATATGTAGATTAAAGTCACCCATGATTATAGTTGTACCCTTCTTGCATGCATCTCTAATTTCCTGTTTAATGCCCTCCCCTACATCTCTACTACTGTTTGAGGGCCTATAGACAACCCACACCAAAGTCTTCTGCCCCTTGGTGTTTCTTAGCTCCACCCATACAGATTCCACATCGTGATTTTCCGAGCCAATATCCTTCCTCACTATTGCACTGATTTCCTTCTTTACTAACAATGCTACCCCACCTCTTTTTCCTTTTTACCTGTCCTTCCTAAATATTGAATACCTCTGGATGTTCAGTTCCCATCCTTGGTCACCCTGCAGCCATGTCTCCGTAATCGCAACTATATGATAGCCGTTAATATCTATCTGCACTGTTAATTCATCTAGCTTATTGCGAATGCTCCATGCATTAAGACACAATGCCTTTAGACTTGTCTTTTTAAGATTGCTCGTTATCTTAATTTTATTTTGCACTATGGCCCTATTTGTTTTTTGCCCTTGTTTTCTCTGCCTTCCACTATTGCTTCTTCCCTTTCTGTCTTTTGTTTCTATCCTTGTTTCCCCCTCCTCTGTCTCCCTGCTCAGGTTCCCATCCCCCTGCCATTCTAGTTTAAACCTTCCCCAACAGCAGTAGCAAACACCCCCGCGAGGACATCGGTCCCGGTCCTGCTCGGGTGTAACTCGTCCCACTTGTACAGGTCCCACCTTCCCTAGAACTGGTCCCAATGTCCCAGGAATCTAAATCCCTCCCTCCTACACCATTCCTGCAGCCATGCATTCATCTGGTCTATTCTCCTGTTCCTATACTCACTAGCACATGGCACTGGGAGTAATCCTGAGATCACTACCTTTGAGGTGCTGCTTTTTAATTTATCTCCGAACTCCTTAAATTCACCTTGCAGGACCTCATCCCTTTTTTTACCTATGTCGTTGGTACCGATATGGACCACGACTACTGGCTGTTCACCCTCCCCCTCCAGAATGCCCTGCAGCCGCTCCATGACATCCATGACCCCAGCACCAGGGAGGCAACATACCATCCTGGAGTCAGGTTTGTGGCCGCAGAAACGCCTATCTGTTCACCTTACAATTGAATCCCCTATCAATATGGACCTGCCACTCTTATTCCTCCCCTCCTGTGCAGCAGAGCCACCCGTGGTGCCACGAACTTGGCTCTTGCTGCTTTCCCATGATAATCCATCTCCCCCAACAGTATCCAAAGCGGTATATCTGTTTGAGAGGGAGATGGCCCCAGGGGACTCCTGCTCTACCTGCTTAGTCCTTTTATTCTGCCTGGCGGTCACCCATTTCCTTTCTGCCTGCGTAATCTTTACCTGCGGTGTGACCACCTCACTGAACATGCTATCCACAATAATCTCAGCATCGCGGATGCTCCACAGTGAATCCACCCGCAGCTCCAGCTCCGAAATGCGGTTAGCCAGTAGCTGCAGCTGGACACACTTCCTGCACACATGGTCGCCAGGGACACCGGTAGTGTCCATCACTTCCCACATAGTGCAGAGGAGCATATCACGGGTGCGAGCTCTGCTGCCATGACTTGCCTTAGATTAAGCTCTTTAGTTACTCCCTTAAGGAGTTTACTCCTTTAAATTACTATAAATTTATAGAATGTTAACTGCACAAGGGACCTTGATTCACTAAAAAACGTTACTTGCTATAAGACCTGCAGACCTTCCCTTTCTTTTTACTTTAGTCACTGCACTGCAGAATAGTAGAAATACTCACCTGAACCTACTTACCAATCAGAGGCCTCCCCTGTGCCGCGTCACTTTTTCACTGGTGACGTCACCTCTGGAACTCCGCTACTGGTCTCAGTTTATCCGCCTCCGATCTCACTCAGCTCAGCTCTCCCGCCCCCGGGCCCTCCTTTATCCCCCTCCGATCTCACTCAGCTCAGCTCTCCCGCTCTCGGGCCCTCCTTTATCCCCCTCCGATCTCACTTAGCTCAGCTCTCCCGCCCCCGGGCCCTCCTTTATCCCCCTCCGATCTCACTCAGCTCAGCTCTCCCGCTCTCGGGCCCTCCTTTATCCCCCTCTGATCTCACTCAGCTCAGCTCTCCCTCTCTCGGGCCCTCCTTTATCCCCCTCTGATCTCACTCAGCTCAGCTCTCCCGCTCTCGGGCCCTCCTTTATCCCCCTCTGATCTCACTCAGCTCAGCTCTCCCGCTCTCGGGCCCTCCTTTATCCCCCTCCGATCTCACTCAGCTCAGCTCTCCCACTCTCGGGCCCTCCTTTATCCCCCTCTGATCTCACTCAGCTCAGCTCTCCCTCTCTCGGGCCCTCCTTTATCCCCCTCTGATCTCACTCAGCTCAGCTCTCCCTCTCTCGGGCCCTCCTTTATCCCCCTCTGATCTCACTCAGCTCAGCTCTCCCGCCCCCGGGCCCTCCTTTATCCACCTCCGATCTCACTTAGCTCAGCTCTCCCTCTCTCGGGCCCTCCTTTATCCCCCTCCGATCTCACTCAGCTCAGCTCTCCCGCTCTCAGGCCCTCCTTTATCCCCCTCTGATCTCACTCAGCTCAGCTCTCCCGCTCTCGGGCCCTCCTTTATCCGCCTCCGATCTCACTCAGCTCAGCTCTCCCGCTCTCAGGCCCTCCTTTATCCCCCTCTGATCTCACTCAGCTCAGCTCTCCCGCCCCCGGGCCCTCCTTTATCCCCCTCCGATCTCACTCAGCTCAGCTCTCCCGCTCTCGGGCCCTCCTTTATCCCCCTCCGATCTCACTTAGCTCAGCTCTCCCGCCCCCGGGCCCTCCTTTATCCCCCTCCGATCTCACTCAGCTCAGCTCTCCCGCTCTCGGGCCCTCCTTTATCCCCCTCTGATCTCACTCAGCTCAGCTCTCCCTCTCTCGGGCCCTCCTTTATCCCCCTCTGATCTCACTCAGCTCAGCTCTCCCGCTCTCGGGCCCTCCTTTATCCCCCTCTGATCTCACTCAGCTCAGCTCTCCCGCTCTCGGGCCCTCCTTTATCCCCCTCCGATCTCACTCAGCTCAGCTCTCCCACTCTCGGGCCCTCCTTTATCCCCCTCTGATCTCACTCAGCTCAGCTCTCCCTCTCTCGGGCCCTCCTTTATCCCCCTCTGATCTCACTCAGCTCAGCTCTCCCGCTCTCGGGCCCTCCTTTATCCCCCTCTGATCTCACTCAGCTCAGCTCTCCCTCTCTCGGGCCCTCCTTTATCCCCCTCTGATCTCACTCAGCTCAGCTCTCCCGCCCCCGGGCCCTCCTTTATCCACCTCCGATCTCACTTAGCTCAGCTCTCCCTCTCTCGGGCCCTCCTTTATCCCCCTCCGATCTCACTCAGCTCAGCTCTCCCGCTCTCAGGCCCTCCTTTATCCCCCTCTGATCTCACTCAGCTCAGCTCTCCCGCTCTCGGGCCCTCCTTTATCCGCCTCCGATCTCACTCAGCTCAGCTCTCCCGCTCTCGGGCCCTCCTTTATCCGCCTCCGATCTCACTCAGCTCAGCTCTCCCGCTCTCGGGCCCTCCTTTATCCCCCTCTGATCTCACTCAGCTCAGCTCTCCCGCTCTCGGGCCCTCCTTTATCCGCCTCCGATCTCACTCAGCTCAGCTCTCCCGCTCTCGGGCCCTCCTTTATCCCCCTCCGATCTCACTTAGCTCAGCTCTCCCGCTCTCGGGCCCTCCTTTATCCCCCTTCGATCTCACTCAGCTCAGCTCTCCCGCTCTCGGGCCCTCCTTTATCCCCCTTCGATCTCACTCAGCTCAGCTCTCCCGCTCTCGGGCCCTCCTTTATCCCCCTTCGATCTCACTCAGCTCAGCTCTCCCGCTCTCGGGCCCTCCTTTATCCCCCTTCGATCTCACTCAGCTCAGCTCTCCCGCCCCCGGGCCCTCCTTTATCCGCCTCCGATCTCACTCAGCTCAGCTCTCCCACTCTCAGGCCCTCCTTTATCCCCCTTCGATCTCACTCAGCTCAGCTCTCCCGCTCTCGGGCCCTCCTTTATCCCCCTTCGATCTCACTTAGCTCAGCTCTCCCGCTCTCGGGCCCTCCTTTATCCCCCTCCGATCTCACTTAGCTCAGCTCTCCCGCTCTCGGGCCCTCCTTTATCCCCCTCCGATCTCACTTAGCTCAGCTCTCCCGCTCTCGGGCCCTCCTTTATCCCCCTCCGATCTCACTCAGCTCAGCTCTCCCGCTCTCGGGCCCTCCTTTATCCCCCTCCGATCTCACTCAGCTCAGCTCTCCCGCTCTCGGGCCCTCCTTTATCCCCCTCCGATCTCACTCAGCTCAGCTCTCCCGCTCTCGGGCCCTCCTTTATCCCCCTCCGATCTCACTCAGCTCAGCTCTCCCGCTCTCGGGCCCTCCTTTATCCCCCTTCGATCTCACTCAGCTCAGCTCTCCCGCTCTCGGGCCCTCCTTTATCCCCCTTCGATCTCACTCAGCTCAGCTCTCCCGCCCCCGGGCCCTCCTTTATCCCCCTTCGATCTCACTCAGCTCAGCTCTCCCGCTCTCGGGCCCTCCTTTATCCCCCTCTGATCTCACTCAGCTCAGCTCTCCCGCCCCCGGGCCCTCCTTTATCCGCCTCCGATCTCACTCAGCTCAGCTCTCCCGCTCTCGGGCCCTCCTTTATCCGCCTCCAATCTCACTCAGCTCAGCTCTCCCGCTCTCGGGCCCTCCTTTATCCCCCTCCGATCTCGCTTAGCTCAGCTCTCCCGCTCTCGGGCCCTCCTTTATCCGCCTCCGATCTCACTCAGCTCAGCTCTCCCGCTCTCGGGCCCTCCTTTATCCGCCTCCAATCTCACTCAGCTCAGCTCTCCCGCTCTCGGGCCCTCCTTTATCCGCTTTCCGATCTCGCTTAGCTCAGCTCTCCCACTCTCAGGCCCTCCTTTATCCGCCTCTGATCTCGCTCAGCTCAGCTCTCCCGCTCTCGGGCCCTCCTTTATCCGCCTCTGATCTCACTCAGCTCAGCTCTCCCACTCTCGGGCCCTCCTTTATCCCCCTCCGATCTCGCACAGCTCAGCTCTCCCGCTCTCGGGCCTCCTTTATCCTCCTCCGATCTCACTCAGCTCAGCTCTCCCGCTCTCGGGCCCTCCTTTATCCACTTTCCGATCTTGCTCAGCTCAGCTCTCCCGCTCTTGAGCTCTCCTTCATCCGCTTCCGATCTCGCTCAACGTTTTGGGGAATCAGGAGGTGAGCCACTCACCGCAGACTACCCAGCCTCTGACCTGCTCTAGTAGCCACAGCATTTATATAACTGTTCCAGTTCAGCTTCCGCTCAAATGGTGACCTGCAGGATGTTGATGGTGGGGGATTCAGTGAAAGTAATGTCAATGAACATCAAGGGGATTTGGTTAGCCTCTCTTTTTTTGGAGATGGTTATTGCTTGGCACTTGTGTGGCACAAATGTTACTTGCCACATATCAGCCCCGGATGTTGTCCAGGTCTTGCTGCATGCAGACACGGGCTGCTTCAGTTTCTGAAGAATTGCAAGTGGAGCTGAACATTGCAATCATCAGCGAACAGGCCCACTTCTGACCTTATAATGGAGGGAAGGTCATTGATAAATCAGCTGAAGATGGTTGGGCCAAGCATGCTGCCCTGAGGAACTCCTACAGTGATGTCCCGGCGCTGAGATGATTGGCCTCCAACAAACACAACCATCTTCCTTTATGCCAAGTTTGACTCTAGCCACTGGAAAGCTGTCCCCCTTATCTCCATTGATTTAGTAGGGGTCCTTGGTGGAACCCAATCTAAATATAAATACTGATTCTTGCCATTGTGGGGGATGCAGAGCGACCCCAAGATTTCTTAATCTGGCACTGTGCGTAGATTGACAATTATGCCTTTCTTGGGCCAGAAGTATCTAATGAGGTCGATGTACACCAGGGTTCCTCTGCAGAAGAACCCTGTCATAATTTCCATTCAGTTTCAGGGTGCACTGATGAACTCCCACCCTCCCAGTGGCAGCAACGTGCAAATGATGGAATGATATCACATGTCCTAAATTCCATTACTTCTGCCTTCCCATCTGTCCTTAAGAATATGCACCATTGCTTAAAAGGTGCAGTTCACCTGTTCATCAAGGTGGAAATACGTGGTTGAAGGGACACTGCTCAAGTGAAATTATTTGTGGCCGTATCTTGGGACTCACTTCAGGTATTGGAAACATTTTTCTCACTCTTATACTCAGGAAGCCTTCCACTACATTCCGTGTTACCCTTGGAAAGCATTCTATCAAGAAAATTACAGAGTTAGTATCTGAGGGCTGCACAATGGGCTTCCCAATGGATATTCTACTTTACATGATCAATATGCAGGAGGAAGTGAAGCAGCAAGAGGCTTTAAGGGAAGCCAGATTAATCAGGCAGCACCAGAGGAGAGCTGGACCATCCCGGCACTACCCATCCATGAGGATGTATAGACCCAAGTGCATTTTCCGAGACCTTTCTCAGGAGACTGCATTTCAGTTATGAAGCTTTGGAGGTGCTTTGTTGCTGCAATCACAGCACGCACAGCTATCACTATGGCAGAGAAAGTGACAACAGCTCTCAGCTTTATGCCACAGGCTCATTCCAGGGAGCCACAGGGGACTCTTGCCAGATCAGCCAATTTACTGTGCACTCGATGAGGCATCTTAATTTATACAATTTGTCAGTGCTCCCACATAGATGACTGAGAGAGCCATCAAATCTTTCACAGTTAATGGATTCCCCAGGGTCATTGCAACTATTGATTGCACCCGTGTGGCATTGTGTGCCCCCGCAAATGTAAACCTGCATATAATCTGCAATGGCTTCCATTCCCTAAATGTGCAGTTCAATTGTAATGATATGAACAGCTTATTGTATTTGAATTCACGACATGCGGGAGCTGTCATAATGCTTTTATATTTTGTCATTCTAGTGTCTCAGCTCCATTTCAACAGCAGGGACAAGCTGCAGGATGGCTCTTGGGTGACACTGAATACTTGCTACTCTCATGGCTCATGATGCTTCTTCAAAGGACCACCAGTGCTGCAGAGAAGTGCCACAATGAGCACACAAAGAAAAGGATAAGAATTAAGCAAGCCGTTGGGATTCTCAACGGAAGTTCCTGGTGCTTAGATAGGTCTAAGGATTGTCTCGCAGATTGTAATAGCATGTTGTGTTCTTCACAACTTTGCGATCAGAAAAGGATTGAGGGTAGATGTCCCAGAGAAGGCCACAGAATCTGATGATAACACTGTTGATGCTTAAGACCTAGCCCATGAAAAATATGAAGCAAATGCAGTGGCAACTGCTGTAGGACAGCTGAGAAACAGACTCACTTTGTTAACCTTTACAGATGAACAGAATAGAAATAGAATTAAAATAGAAGGATAGAATTTGGAAGTCTCAGCCCATCAAAGATCGGCCTCCTCTCACCAACCTCTCTATGCTCCAAGTAAAATCCTTATTCCTGACGGCTAGACTCCACATTATAATCCTGAGCCTCAACATCAGCACATCACGTCAAACAAGAGTACCAAACACCAAGCAGTGTTTATATCATAAATAAATCAGTTATTTGTTACAACTACTTACAAAAACCTTGCTTAGTTTTGCAACGTTGCCCATCTATTGTGGTCATGTGAGCTTCTCTTTACTGTATTCTAACACTTCTCCCACCTGAGGGCCTGTGGTCTGAGATGTAGCGACACATGTAAATATTTTGGGATAAGGACGGCCCTTCTCTCAGGGCCCCCAAATCCTGGGACAGGCTGTCTCTTTGTCTTAGGCTCCTTGGCAACCTGGTCCTGCAAAAAAATAAGGAATAAGGGAGCTGATGGAGTGCTCTTCTGGACTTCAGCCTTCCAGAGAAGCAGCCTATGAGACACACACACAGTAATTTCTCCACTTGTACTGGAAACAGAATGTTGGTTATCAGCGATCAGTGGCAGAACCGACCTCATGGAATCAGAAAGATCCTTAAATCTCTGAGAATTAACTGAACACCATTTAGTCCCTCCAAGCTGCTGCTCTGTACACTTTGCAATCTGATTGACATTGACGTCTCCAGACAGTCCCTCCAAACCTGCAGTCCTTCATTCAGTGACCCCACATTTTATTGACTGACTTGCCTGTATCTCTCGAGAAGCAGGTGAAGGTTTTCAGATACTCCTGTAGCTGTCTAGGCTGTCCTCCAATGAGTTAAATTCCTCTTGGATGTTGCCGTATAGCAGGGCAGTGGATTCCACTGCTAGTCCAGTCATTTGCTGCACATCTTGGGAAAGACCATGCAGAACCTCCATATGTGTTTGATGCTCTGCTAGCATCCTTTGTTTCATGGCAAGACCCCTGAGATTATCATCTGCTTACTCTGCAGCCAGGGGCTGACATGTCTTATGCCTCTGGTCAACTATATCAGGCTCCATTTTCACATCTGCATCCTTTGGCTTCCTTGTGCTCTGTGTCTCATCTACACTATCTGTACCCTCGCGAGTGGATGTCTCTGGGCTACTGATTGCAAGGGAGAGGTTGAATATTGGGGTCACCAGTGATGCCAAGGGTAGATGAGACTGCAAGATTTTACTGTTCAGCAATCTTCTCAGCTTTACCTTGGTTTGCAGCCTCTGCAGGAAAAATCAGCACTGTTAAATTTGGTCTGCTTGAGCAGCATTCTATTTTAATCAGCTACTTTGTGAATCTTTTATGAGGAGAGTGGTAGCTGGTGAAGAGTTTGAAGAATATAGATTGAAGGATAAATAAGAAACTCCCATATCTCCATCCCCATCTGCCATATCAGAGTTAAAGCCAATTATTGCCATTGCTTTCTCTTCATGTTCTGTTAAATGCTGAATGTTGCCACATCCTCCCTCAATGGCTTTGCATTCTCTCGCATTGTGTGCTGTCTTCTCCTGCAGAGGGAATGTGTAGTGTTAATTGGGTCCTGCAGTCACAATCAGGATTTGTGGAATGAATGGTAGTAATGAGAGGTGTAAAGGAGCAACAACATAGAAAGAGAGACTTCAATGTGCTATCATACATTACAGGATGTGAGACAATTGACATGAGTACTGCTAAGTGACTTTGCATCTGGAATAAGGAACATGGGTGTAACTTCGGCCAGTTTTATGTCCCCGCTGAAGTTGAAAGTTCTGCCCTTGGCCTTGATGCCATGCGATACCCAAAGGTTTGACTATTGTACTAGGGATTACTCATGTGCTTCTTATTAGTTATCTGCCCATTACTCATCGGAAAACACTCTTACCTTTGCTGACCTAGTGAGGTCATTACATTTCTTTTGCCACTGCAAGGGGGTCCTTGGGGTTAGGGAGGTTTCACTCACAGCCACAGCCATCTCCTTCCACATAGTTGTATGTGATGGCTTCTTGTTGCATCTCTCCTTTCTCTAATTTGAGCCAGCTGCACTTCCGCATCACCTTCAGAGAAATTAAACGTTTGCCTTTTCCCTTCTGCTGCACCAACTTCAATCCTTCTTCCAAGAACCTGTTCAGTCCTTTAACTGCATGCAGCCCTTTAAATAATGAGGTTGCACCCTTGCTGCACCCCTTTCTTGAATTTTCCTCCCCCTTCCCTGCTGGTGGAACCCTTGCCCTTGTCCTGGCAGATTTATTTAAATTGGCTGACCTCACGATTTCTAATGTGGTCAACCTCTTCCAATTTCGGCAGGCATATGTCCCGACCTGTCTCACTTTCACCACCACACTGATGACCCTGGAATTTCCAGGCCTCAAAGTTTAGCATTGGTGTGAATGTGAATGTCTGTAAGAACAATTAGAATGTAAGTTTATTATTATCTGCAAATCTGTTAGTCAAAATGGCGTGCAGCCTTCAGCTCCTACCAGTTGCTCTGAAAACCCTGTCATCTGAGCTGTATATTTCCACTGTAAAAGATTAGGGTTAACAGAGTGAATTTCAATAATTTGTGCTTGCTTATATTAAAAAAATATCTGGGAACAGCCTGTTCAATCCAATATGGAAATAGGGAACACAAGAAACCACAGATGACTGAGTTGTTGGGTCTATGCCCATAGAATTGTGGAAGTATACAACACAAAAGGAGGCCACTTAGTCCATCGTGTGTGCCAGCTCGTTGCTAAAACTAATCCCACTGCCATGCTCTTTCCCCATAGCCCTGTGTCTTCCTTTGCTTCAGGTGTTCCTTTAAAAGTGCAATAGTCTCTGCCTCAACTACTTTCTGCGGTAAAGCATTCCATGCTCTATCAACTCTGCATAAAGAAACTTCTTCAAACCTCTCTCCTCACTTTCTTACTGATGATTTCAAATCGATGACCCCTCACCACTGACTTTCCAACCAGAGGAAATAGTCTTCCCCTATTTCCAGTGTTTCCATAAAACATTGGTTCGGCCACAACTGGAGAATTGTGTCCAATTCTGGGCATTGCATTTTAGGAAGGATGTGAAGGCCTTAGAGAGGGTGCAGAAGAGATTTAATAGAATGGTTCCAGGGATGAGGGACTTCAGTCACGTGGATAGACTGGAGAAGCTGGGGTTGTTCTTCTTAGAGCAGAGAATATTGAGAGGAGAATTGATAGAGGTGTTCAAAATCATGAGGGGTCTAGACAGAGTAGGTAGAGAGAGGCTGTTCTCATTGGCGGAAGGGTCAAGAACCAGAGGACAATGATTTAAGATACTTGGCAAAAGAACCAAAGTCGACATAATGAAAAACTTTTTAACGCAGCGAGTGGTTATGATCTGGAATGCACTACCTGAAAGGGTGGTGGAGGCGGATTCAATCATGGCTATCAAAGGGAATTAGATAAGGACTTAAAGGAAAAAAAATTGCAGGGCTATGGGGAAAGGGCAGGGGAGTGGGACCAGCTGGATTGCTCTTGCAGAGAGCTGGCACATGCTCAACGGGTGGAATGGCCTCCTTCTGTGTTGTAACCATTCTATGATTCTATGATTCTATTTAATCTATTAAAACCCTTAATAATTGTATAAACCCCTATTAACTCTCCTCTTAGCCTTCTCTGCTTCAGTGGAAACAGCCCCAGTATCTCAACAGAGTAAGGAAGTCTTGCTGCAATTGTACAGAGCTTTGGTGAGACCACACCTGGAGTGCTGGGTCTCCTTACGTAAGGAAGGTTATACTTGCCTTAGAAGCAGTGCATCGAAGGTTCACTAGATTGATTCCTGGGATGAGAAGGTTGCCCTATGAGGAGAGATTGAGTAGAATGGGCCTATACTCTCTGGAGTTTAGAAGAATGAGAGGTGATCTCATTGAAACATGTAAGATTCTTAGAGGGCTTGACAGGGTAGATGCTGAGAGGTTGTTTCCCCTGGCTGGAGAGTCTAGAATTATGGGGCATAGTCTCTGGATAAGGGGCTGGCCATTTAGGACTGAGATGAGGAGAAATTTCTTCACTCATAGGGTTGTGAATCTTTGGAATTCTCTACCGCAGAGGGCTGTGAATGCTCAGTTGTTGAGTATATTCAAGACCGAGTTCGATAGATTTTTGGACTCAAAGGGAATCAAGGGATATGAGGATTGGGCAGGAAAGTGGAGTTGAGGTCAAAGATCAGCCATGATCTGATTGAATCGCGGAGCAGGCTCGAGGGGCCGTATGGCCTACTCCTGCTCCTATTTCTTATGTTCTTAACTCTCTCCTCATAACTAACTTCTTACCTCTGGTATCAGCCTGGTAAATCTATACTGTAAGCTCTCTATACTTTGAATGTCCTTTCTATAATGGGGCACCCAATACTGCAGACAATGGCCTAACCATTATCTAGTAAAAATGTATCATTACGCCTACCATACCCACTATAATTGTCTGCCAAAACTACTTCACTACCTCTCTCCCAGGCTTGAAAGGCTTCCTAAAAGCTTATTTCTTCGTTTGTACCCTCACATACCCAATATTCCTGACCCCAAATTCCTTCACTTCTGACTTAGTATCCATTTTGTAAAATGTTCTGAGAAGTACATGTACATGAATCTAAATTATTGTTGTTATCCAATGGTAGTAATGTGCATGATCTCACACAGTATTCCCTCCAGCTGAATTCTAGCTCTTTAACATCCTGGGATATGACTGAAAGTGAGATGGCAGAAAGCCCAAATAACCTAGCTTAACAGAAAAGTGCATCTATTAAAAGGCCACTGAACAGGTCATATTGAAATAACCTCAATTTTGACAAAGATTAAAATAAATTGCCTCAAAATATCCTGAGAATCAAATGTGTTGCTGCAATCTGGAAGATTAATAAAACATCTGGAATTCAACAACCACTGATCCTAACAGCCCTTAACAGCCATGAGCAACAACAAGCAGATAAGAAAATGGCAATTGACTTCTCTTGCCTACACAATTATCTTAAAAGGAGGGTGAGTTGCAGAAAAATAAAAATCTATTATTAGAATTACCCCATTTGTGATAATGTTACTGCCTGGTTATCACTTATCACAGCACAGTCAACAGTAACTCTACCTTTAGCTAATTACCACAAACTTGAATTTTCTGCATTGTTAAACACAATGCATAATGTCTAAAACACCCATTAAATCAATTATTACCGGGCAGACTTGATGCATTTAAACCAGCCAGCTGTTTCCACATTCAACTTATTGTAATCCGTGAGTGATACAAGCTATAGCTGATGCTAGTTTAAATACTTGACCCTCCTTTGAGTATTGATTTTTGGCAGCAGCCGCATAGCCACAAATAAGAGTACAAAGGAAAAACCATTTGAAGAATGAAGTATCATTTTCTTTGGAGAATTTACTGGCCAAGTACCAATTATTTGGCATTGATAGATCTGTAGGGCATGATTTTTACCTGGAGCCTGGAACTCAGAGGGTGGGTAGATTTTCAAATGGGAAACCCGGAAGTAAAGTGAGTGCATCGGAATCTGCGATCGCAACTCAATTGAAGGCACTTAATTTTAATTTTGGGTCTCGAAGCTGCGGAGCGGGTGTACCGCGCACTCGAATGACGTGATCTGAAATCCACTATTTAAAGAGCCACTGCAAAAATGGATTTTGGAGGAGAAAGAGGGAAGTGAAGGTATGGATTCACATAAAGCAAAGGCAGCACCCAGGTTCTCAGATGCATCGCTTGATGTACTGTAGGGTGCTGTGAGAACCAGGAGAGTGGTCATCTGCCCATGTGATGGGAGAAAGAAACTTGGTTTTGCCATCAAGGTGGCGTGGCTGGGGGTGGCAGAAGAGCTGAACAGCAGGAGGACGGTGCCCAGGTCTTGGCTGCAGTGCAGGAAGCGGTTTAATGACCTAACCAGGTCGGGAAAAGTGAGTACACTTGCTGATTCACCCACATTCTGTGTTGTACGATATCCTTTACTCTGTGTTGGCAAGCCCACTCCATCACATCGCTCCTCACACCCACTTAAGTTTCAGCAGCAACCATCCTTCACTTTCTATGCACTTGCTCACCTCCCCTTTTGTGCAACCACCCCAATCCTTATGCAATGTGATGCATCTGTCTGATAGTTACCCTCTGATGCATCTGTCTGATAGTTACCCTCTGATGCATCTGTCTGATAGTTACCCTCTGATGCATCTGTCTGATAGTTACCCTCTGATGCATCTGTTTGATAGTCAACCTCACGAATGCCTTGCATCCATCGGGTGAATACGGCATCTTCAGTCATTCACAGGTCTGTTCTTTCACCCCTTGTAGGAGAAGAGAGTGCAAAATGCAAGGGAGAAGACGAGAACTGGACGTGGACCTCCACAAATAGTCCAGCTCACAGATGTGGAGGAGGAGGCCATGGAAATAAGTGGGACAGCTTCGCCCCTGCCCATCGGAGATGGAGAGACTGAGAACCCGCAGGTGCCTGGTGACAGAACTTAAACATCTTTCACACACGTGATGACTTTATTTCATCAATGACTGAACTCTGACAGACCTCAGTGTGGTCATTGGCAAGATTGTTACTTTGCCAAAGACTAATTCATATCGCTTTCTGTTGTCTTCCAGGGCCTTCACCCGCATAAGAATGTGGCGAGATGGAAGACATTGATTCCTCAGAGCACCTTATTCCTTCTGAGGGTGCACCGTCACATGACATCCATCCATGCACCAGTGCAGATATTGGCACTTCGTTGGATCCTGTTAGCCAGATAATTGTGTTGTCACCTGGGGCAGGGGCAGCTGTGGAGAGTCCACGTTGGAGGGTGCACTCCTCTCCAAGCTCTGCTCAGCTGGTCACAGAGGCTGAACAGCCCCGGGGGGCCATCGTTGAGAAGCACAATGATTGAGGTACAGCTGCACCTTTGTGAGGTACTGGAAAACATGCCACGCACACTTTCCACAATAGCAGAGAGGTTGGAGGAGTCCAACTCCAACATAAGTGCGTTGATGTCACTGGTAATTACGAGAATGTCTGTCATGAAGAGAATGGTCGCCTCCGTGGAGCTTCAAGCACGAATCTCAAATGAGTCTACGCAGTCCGTGACCATTGCCATGCATACTTTGGGAGCCAGCATGTCAGCCGCCTTAAACAGAACAACAGATACCTTTTCCATGGCCTTACAACGTGGCACATATGTTGACCAAGCTGCTGTCCAGCAGAGTGGTGGGAGTGATGTGGCACTGGCCCAGGAAAGGGATGATGATGAAAGGGGACATGGAAGTGGGATCTCCACTCAAAGTACTCCCACGTCTCACCAGCTGCGACCCCCCCCCCGCCGACCCCCCCACCCCCACAACCACTACTGAAAATGCTACCTCCTCTCCCAATGGCTGAGTCTGCACCTGCATAGGTGAAGGTAAAGCATTCTTTGGAGGGGCCCTCACGGCCTCCGAAAACCAGAGGTCGTAGGCGGAGGGCGGGGATCCGAGCAGCCTGCCAGTACCTCTGCTGAGGCCACAGGGGATGCAACATGTGGAAGCGATAGGAAGCATAAGTTTAAGTAATTGTACTTCACCAAATGTATGCACATGGGTATTTAAAGAAATATTATGTCGTGAAGTTACCTTTTTTTATATTGGCACATAAAATTTATTAATTATCACCACTTCCACATCTTGGCCATTATTGCATCCCGAGCGTTAAGTCGCCCTTTCGTTTGTTTCATGGTGAATGCCAATACATGAACCCGGCACCCATTGGGGGATGTGCAATGGTTGTAGGCGTGGTTGAAGGACTGTTTTGTGCAAAGGAGGGGGAGGGGATTGGTGATGGTTGTGCCAGCCAGTCTGAGTATCTCATTATCTTTATTGTGACACTTTTATTATGAAAACCTGCGAGAGATGAAAGCATCCCGGGCAGCAATTTAGGCGGATGGCCTGGCGATGGATGCCCCATCTTTATCTTCCTCATCCTCTTCCTCTTCTTCAATGTTGTTGCCAACAGAGGATGATTGACGAGCGGCTTCGTCCTCCTTCACCTCTAAACCTCTCTGCTGCGCTATGTTGCAGCACACATGATTATTCTGGAGACCCTTGCTGGCGAGTACTGAAGGGCACCTCCAGACCTATCCAGGCACCTGAAGTGCATCTTTAACATGCCGATGGCTTGTTCAGTGACACACCTGGTGGTCATGTGGTTTCGGTTGCATCGTTTACATGCCACACATTGTTGGGGTTTCTCACAGGTGGCATAAGCCATGTTTGCAGGGGGTATCCCTTGTCTCCAACGAACCAGCCCTTAAGTCTGTCTCCTGTTTGGAAGAGGTCTGGAATGTTGGATTGGTGCAGCACGAACGCCTCTTGATAGCTGCCAGGGAATCTGGTCACACACCAGCTGTGCATTGGTGGAATGATAGCCCTTTCCGTTTATGAAGTCTCCTGGCTCATGTGGTGGTCCTCGGATTGCCATGTGTGTGCCATCCAGAGAGGGGAAACCCATCTGACCGCTTATTCTGGCTGATGTCGTCACGGGGGGGAAGTTAAGTTCACGCAAGCGAATGCCCTGGCAAACAACCCATCCCTCACCTGTCTTATACACTTATGTGCAAATAATTGAGACACCCTGCAGATGTCACAGGTGGCACCCTGGAAGGACCCAGAGGCAAAGAAATTGAGGTCAGTGGTTACTGCGACAGGCAATGCGTGGCCACCAGGTCCAGCAGGGAGCAGCTCTTTTTGAAGGAGGCTGCAGATGTCTGCGACCACCTGCCAACTCAATCTGAGCCTGCATTGGCACTGTTCCTCAGAGAGGTCCAGGAAGCTTAGCCTCTGCCTGTAGACCCTCTTACGTGGGTAGTGCTTCCTGCGACATCAGCAGTGGAGTTTGTCCCCTGTCTGCTATTCTCCAGGTCCTTGTTGTACACCTCTGCCTTGTGCACCTACACATCCCAACACAGCACAAAGTGGTTGCTGTGGATGGTCATTTTCCTCCTCCTCAGATGTCCTCTGGAATACACCCATTGCGCCTCCCCCATCCTGATCTTGTCATTTTGAGAGGCTCCAAAGTTTTCCTAAAGCTGTCTCAACAAAGAACTCTCAGTCTCAACAGAAGAACATTCAGCCAAATGTTTGCCTGTGAGACCAACTGCAATGCCTGAACTTTTATTGAGAATTGTCAATCACAGGTTTAAAGGGCCATATCAACTTCGGCTGCATCTCATCTCCGTTTCAGTGGCGAGATTCAGAAGCCATGGGAAACCTGTGCAGATGAAGTAAAATTCATTTCAGGTTCAGAATCAACAGAAAATTACCTACCTCAAGTATTTCAACTAGATAAATTGCCCCTTTAATGATCAGGCGGCAGTAATTGGGGGCGCGACTTCCAGGTTTCGGCTGTGCGCGTGCATTCATACGCGCGCATGTTAAGTGGGCGCATTGGAGCTGTGTTGCGGTCGTGCTTCAAAAAGTTGTTATTTTGACCTCCCACCCGCCCCCAACCCACCCGTTCTTTGGGGTTAAAATTACCCTTATAGTCTCAGCCTTGGTTTCACCTCAGCGGAGATGTGCTCATTGATGTATGCGCACAGACCTGAAATCACCCTCTTTGATTACCATTACAGCCCTGAATTACTCTGCTACAGACTTCATAAGGTAACTATTACACAATTCACAAATTCCTCCAGAAGATTGTCACATTGAAACTCATTAAGTACTGAGGTTAGTGATCAAAAGGGTATTCTCCATCCTGGACTGACCAAGAGGTGCCACCTGCTATAGCTGTCAAAAGGTGTACAAAACATAAGAACATAAGAACATAAGAAATAGGAGCAGGAGTAGGCCAATCGGCCCCTCGAGCCTGCTCCGCCATTCAATAAGATCATGGCTGATCTGATCCCAACCACAAATCTAAAGAACACAAGGACCCGGCCACATAGCCCCTGGGCCCTCTCCGCCACCCACAGGGCATTGACCGATCCGAACTCAGCTTCATGTCCAATTTCCTGCCCGCTCCCCATAACCCCTAATTCCCTAATTGTATAAAAACATTTTTTATACAATTTGATATGGTTTCAGAAAAACAATGGGGCTGGATTCGCCTCTTCATGATGGGACAGGACCCTTGCCATCACCTTCTCAAGGGCAATTAGAGATGGGCATTAAATGCTGGCCTCACCGGCAACATCCACATCCCATGAACGAATAATAAAAGAAAAATCCTATCCACATGATCCTGACCAATTTTCCTGGGTCAGGGTTGTCTATTGATGTAAGGGGGGGCTCCTGGAAGGATTACTGCCATCAAGTGTGAGCCTGCCTGTACTAGGTCCTCCACCTACATTTAAAGAATTTTAGAGTCTTACTGTTGCTACCCTGGACCCAGCACCACTCCCTGTTTGTTTTTTTGTTGAATGTGTATTCGGGGGTTCTGCAGGTGACACCTCTCTGTCTGAACACGGTGATTGCCTTGGCAACGGGCAGTTGCAGGGGCAGTCTGTAAACACCATGTATTGTTCTATATGTATAAATGCGTAGGCTTCAAGGAGATCCTGAACATTTACCTGAGGAAGGAGGAAGTCTCCGAAAGCTTGTGAATTTAAAATAAAATTGCTGGACTATAACTTGGTGTTGTAAAATTGTTTACAATTGTCAACCCCAGTCCATCACCGGCATCTCCACATCATGACTTTTCTCCAGACAGTCGTGGAGAGCAGTGGTAAGAAGGATCAGAAGGCAGCAAAGTCAGAAAGCTGGGCTCCACCTCCACCGGCATTTACATAAGGTGGGCAGGGAAGGGGTGGCCAGAAACTGTCACGGCAGGTGTGGGAAATAAAGCTGAGGGTGGAAATGCTGTGGTTGGCCTTACCACACAATGATGCCCCCTTTTCTGACACTGTGCCACCCAATTTCAGGTGGGACTGTGGAGAAAAATCCAGCCCGAAATGTTTATGTTGGTGATGAAAGATAGAGAACTACAACGGTCTGTTCCAGCAGGTGACACTCTTCATACAGGCCAACTGCCCATTTTTGACATGGACAGTCATCATTTTGGGGGCACTGTGCCTTCATAGACAAAAATAAGCCCATCCCACCTCAGTACATCTCCGGGTGCTGTTCTTGTTGCTGCTTTAAACTGAAGTGATTAAACTCAGCTGTGCATGTTTGCAGGAATTCTCACTAAATCAGGAGTTCCTGCCCAAAGTGTGCAATAATGTTCAAACGTTTCAGCTTATAGTGGCAAAAACAACAGGATTCAGGTAGAAGCCTGAGAGCGATGCTAAGTTTTTTTTTATTCGTTCATGGGATGTGGGTGTCGCTGGCAAGGCCAGCATTTTATTGCCCATCCCTAATTGCCCACATCCCCATTTCTGATCTTATGATGGAGGGAAGGTCATTGATGAAGCAGCTGAAGATGGTTGGGCCTCGGACACTGCCCTGAGGAACTCCTGCAGCAATGTCCTGGGGCTGAGATGATTGGCCTCCAACAACCACTACCATCTTCCTTTGTGTTAGGTATGACTCCAGCCACAGGAGAGTTTTCCCCCCGATTCCCACTGACTTCAATTTTACTCGGGCTCCTTGGTGCCACACTCAGTCAAATGCTGCCTTGATGTCAAGGGCAGTCACTCTCACCTCACCTCACCTCTGGAATTCAGCTCTTTTGTCCATGTTTGGACCAAGGCTGTAATGAGGTCTGGAGTCGAGTGGTCCTGGTGGAACCAAAACTGAACATCGGTGAGCAGGTTATTGGTGAGTAAATGTCGCTTGATAGCACTGTCGACGACACCTTCCATCACTTTGCTGATGATTGAGAGTAGACTGATGGGGCGGTAATTGGCCGGATTGGATTTGTCCTGCTTTTTGTGGATAGGACATACCTGGGCAATTTTTCACATTGTCAGGTAGATGCCAGTGTTGTAGCTGTACTGGAACAGTTTGGCTAGAGGCGTGGCTAGTTCTGGAGCACAAGCCTTCAGCACTACAGCCGGGATGTGGTCGGGGCCTATAGCCTTTGCTGTATCCAGTGTACTCAGCCGTTTCTTGATATTGAGGGGCATAGATAGGATGGATACTAAGGAGCTTTTTCCCTTCGTTGAGGGTTCTATAACAAGGGGGCATAGATTCAAGGTAAAAGGCGGGAGGTTTAGAGGGGATTTGAGAAAGAACTTTTTCACCCAGAGGGTGGTTGGAGTCTGGAACTCACTGCCTGAGAGGGTTGTGGAGGCAGGAACCCTCACAACATTCAAGAAGCATTTGGATGAGCACTTGAAATGCCATAGCATACAAGGCTACGGACCAAATGCTGGAATATGGGATTAGATTAGACTGGGCTTGATGGCCGGCACGGACACGATGGGCCGAAGGGCCTCTATCCGTGCTGTATAACTCTATGACTCTATGTCACGTGGAGTGAATTGAATTGGCTGAAGACTGGCTTCTGAGATGGTGGCGATATCGAGAGGGGCCGAGATGAATCATCCACTCGGCACTTCTGGCTGAAGATGGTTGCAAACAGTTCAGGCTTATCTTTTGCACTCACGTGCTGGACTCTGCCATCATTGAGGATGGTGATGTTTACAGAGCCTCCTCCTCCCCCCATTAGTTGTTTAACTGTCCACCACCATTCACGACTGGATGTGGCAGGACTGCAGAGCTTTGATCTGATCCGTTGGTTGTGGAATCGCTTAGCTCTGTCTATAGCATGTTGCTTCCGCTGTTTAGCATGCATGTAGTCCTGAGTTGTAGCTTTACCAGGTTGGCACCTCATTTTTAGGTACGCCTGGTACTGCTCCTGGCATGCTCTTCTACACTCCTCATCGAACCGGGGTTGATCCCCTGGCTTGTTGGTAATGGTAGAGTGAGGAATATGCTGGGCCATGAGGTTACAGATTGTGCTGGAATACAATTCTGCTGCTGCTGATGGCCCACAGCGCCTCATGGATGCCCAGTTTTGAGCTGCTAGATCTGTTCTGAATCTATCCCATTTAGTACGGTGATAGTGCCACACAAGAAGTTGGATGGTGTCCTCAGTGCGAAGATGGGACTTCATCTCCACGAGGACTGTGCGGTGGTCACTCCTACCAATACTGTCATGGACAGATGCATCTGCGACAGGTAAATTGGTGAGGACGAGGTCAAGTAGGTTTTTCCCTCGTGTTGGTTCGCTCGCCACCTTCCCCAGGCCCAGGATGGCAGCTATGTCCTTCAGGACTCGGCCAGCTCGCTCAGTAGTGGTGCTACCGAGCCACTCTTGGTGATGGACATTGAAGTCCCCCACCCAGAGTACATTCTGTGGCGGGAAAGAGATAGGTGAAAAAACTGGAGCAGGGCTGAGAAGGGGAGGAGAGTGCAGCTGGAACTGGGAGGGGGAGAAAAATCTGGGGGAGGAGACGAGTGCCAACATAAACTGGGGAGAGGACAAGAGTCCTGACATATCTAGGGGAGGAAAATAGAGAAGAAAATGGCACCACCATTCGAGATGAATCAAGGGATATGGGGACGGGACGGGAAAGTGGAGTTGAGGTAGACGATCAGTCATGATCTTATTGAATGACGGAGCAGGCTCAAGGGGCCGTATGGCCTATTCCTGCTCCTATTTCTTAAGTTATTTATATACTCTTTAAAAACTTGAACTAGAAGGCAAGAATTGAGTACCAGCGTGAATTGAGGGGATAAAGGAGAATACCAGGATGAGCTGGGGAGAAAGGTAGAGTGCTGGCATGAACTGGGAGGGAAGGGGGAGGAGGAATGATCAGAAGTGGGAGGAAAAGTGCCAGCATGAACTAGGAAAGTTGGAGTCAAAGAGGGTAAAACTGTGAACTGAGTGGTAGGTTGGAAGGGTAATGTGTCTTTTGGGTTTCCATTCTACGTGACTTAATGAGAAAGAAGAGGAGAATGACAAAGAAGCAATTCTGGAATCCAGGGAGGCATCATTTCAGGAAGAAGGCACCCACCTGCTCTTATCCTCTTCGGCAAATCTATTGGCCCCACTCGACTTTTCACAGCCTAAGAGAGGAGCAATGCCTTTGGGGACTTAGATTTCCCAGGGAGGTAGTGCAAGACCTCTGCAACCTGCAGTCACACTCCAGAACACACACGGCGCTACCAGTACCAAGTTCACCACCGCCTTCAATTTTTTTTGCCTTGGTCTCTATGCCTTTTACTAGGTCTATAAATAACTTAAGAAATAGGAGCAGGAGTATGCCATACGGCCCCTCGAGCCTGCTCCGTCATTCAATAAGATCACGACTGATCTTCTACCTCAACTCCACTTTTCCATCCCATCCCCATATCCCTTGATTACCTTAGTGTCCAAAAATCTATCTATCACTGCTTACATTGGCTTCTGGTCCAGCAATGCCAGAATTTTAAAATTCTAATTTTTGTTTTCAAATCCCTCCATAGCCTCGCCCCGCCCCTCTCTATGTCTGCCATTTGTTCCAGCCCTACAACCCTCCGAGATCTTTGCATTCTTTCAATTCTGGCCTCTTGCGCATCCCCAATTTTCATCATGGCCGTGCCTTCAGCTGCCTAGGCCTTAAGGTTTGGAATTCCCTCCCTAAACCTCTCTGCCTCACTACCTCTCTCTCCTCCTTTAAGACGCTCCTTAAAACCTACTTCTTTGACCAAGCTTTTGGTCACCTGTCCTAATATCTCATTATGTAGCTTGGTCTCACATTTTGTTTGATAATGCTCCTGTGAAGCACCTTGGGATGTATTACTAATTTAAAGGCACTATATAAATGCAACTTGTTGTTGTTATGTAGATGGTGGTCATGGAAGGCATTTTTGTGGGTTGTCCTGGGCATGCTTGTGCTGAAAGAAGTGACATTGGGCAAGGGAAATGGATGAAAGCACTCTGGGCAACTTCATGCAGAAAATATAACATCATTCATAGATAGCAGTAATAGACGATGCTTCTAGTTGATTCAAAGCATTGAGAATAAGCAACATTACACATGCCTACCTTGAAATTATAATGGGGAATAAGGAAATGACAGACAGGTTAAACAAATAGTTAATATCTGTCTTCACAGTAGAAGACACAAAAAATGTTGCGGAAATAATGGGGAACCAAGGGTCTAATGAGAGTGAGGAACTTAAAGTAATTAATATCAGTCAAGAAAAAGTACCGGAGAAATTAATGGGACTAAAAACCAACAAATCCCCTGGACCTGATGGCCTACATCCTCGGGTTTTAAAAGAGGCGGCTGCAGAGATAGTGGATGCATTGGTTTTGAACTTCCAGAATTCCCTAGATTCTAGAACGGTCCCTGTGGATTGGAAGGTAGCAAATGTAACCCCTCTATTCAAGAAAGGAGGGAGAGAGTAAACAAGGAACTATTGGCCAGTTAGCCTGTTATCAGTAGTAGGGGAAATGCTAGAATCTATTATTATGGACATGATAACAGGGCACTTAGAAAATCATAATATGATTAGGCAGAGTCAAACAGTTCTATGAAAAGGAAAACGTATTTGTCAAATCTATTAGAGTTTTTTGGGGTGTAACTAGCAGGGTAGATAAGGGGGAACCAGTGGATGTAGTATATTTGGATTTTCAAAAGGCATTCGATAAGGTGCCACACAAGAGGTTGTTACACAGGATTAGGGCTCATGGGATTGGGGGTAATATATTAGCATGGATTAAGGATTGGTTAATGGACAGAAAACAGAGAGTAGGAATAAACGCGTCATTTTTGGGTTGGCAGGTTGTAATTAGTGGGGTGCCGCAAGGAGTTGGAGTATTAGAGTAAGGAGGTCCTACTGCAATTTTATAGGGCTCTGGTGAGACCACATCTGAAGTACTGTGTACAGTTTTGGTCTCCTTACCTAAGGAAGGATATACTTGCCTTCGAGGGGGTGCAATGAAGGTTCACTAAATTGATTCCTGGGATGAGAGGGTTGTCCTGTGAGGAGAGATTGAGTAGAATGGGCCTATATTCTCTGGAGTTTAGAAGAATGAGAGGTGGTTTCATTGAAACATATACAATTCTTAGAGGGCTTGACAGGGTAGATGCTGAGAGGCTGTTTCCCTTGCTTGGAGTGTCTAGAACCAGGGGAATAATCTCACGATAAGGGGTCGGCCATTTAGGGCTGAGATAGGGAAAAATGTCTTCACTCAGAGTGTTGTGAATTTTTGGGAATTCTCTACCCAAAGGACTGTGGATGCTCAGTTGTCGAGTATATTCAAGACTGAGATCAATAGATTTTCAGACACTAAAGGAATCAAGGGATTTGGGGATCGAGCGGCAAAGTGGAGTTGAGGTAGATCATCAGCCATGATCATACTGAATGGCGGAGCAGGCTTGAGGGGCCGGATGGCCTACTCCTGCTCCTATTTCTTGTGCTCTTATGTTCTTATGTTACTCCAGATGAGATTTTTGAATTTTTTTTTTTGGCACTGCAATCACATCCTTTGCAACGTGTTGCTGGCATTAATTCTTCAGTCGCCTGCTGCCATATCCCTCTTGCTATGTACTTCGGCACCTTAAGGCTATGACCGGGAAATAAGACCCCTCCTTCTCTCCTCTGGTTCCTGCAGCAACATTTCGTTATCCAAGCTAATTTCAATTACTGGTGCTCAGAGACATTAAATGCTACTTAAGCAATCCAAAACATCGTAACAAAGGCAGACAGACAGCAAAAAACAAGGAACTAATGCAGACAAATAGCCAAAAAACAATCAAAGTCAACTAAACCAGAAAACTAACAAAGGCAGACAGACAACAAAACTAACAGTAAGAAAGGCAGCCAGCCCACAATTCGATCAGCCATCCAGCAAACCATTGCCCCTTAAAGCTGTTTTCCTTTCCTTTCTCCTCCACTTCCTGCAGCAACATTTCCAGGGTCTCATCATCAAAGCTACTACTGGTGCTCCCATGGAGAGTGAGTGTGTAACCATTAGAAGGATGCAATGCAATCTTGATATATACCCAATCAATGTTAAAATCAGATTGACCAGAAATACAGACCAGTTTATCGCCATCTTAGAATAGTACACTTCTGGTACGCTGTGCTTCTTTTATGCTTTTCTAGAAACACTATTGAGACAAACATTCAAGTGCTGTAAAAATCTCTTTCTTCTTCATCCACAGTCTCCCATTTCCGATTATTCATATGCTAACAATGATTAGCTTGTTAGCATTCCGCACATGTTGCTCCAAGGTACTTTACTTGCAGTTCCCCATTTGTTATTATTTTCACAGCCTTTTCTACTTTTTTTGTTCCCCTTTTAGTAAACCTGATAGATTAATCAATAGCCTTTTGCTGTTTCGATCGAAAAAGAAGCAAAGTTCTTACCTTTATGGTAATTTGTTAAAGGGAAACAGTGATAATGTGATTGATGCTGTATTATCATATCTGCCTATTAAATATAAAGGTTTCTTCCTTTCAGCCCAAATCCCTCTGTCTTCCACAATGCCTTTATTTCTATAACATCGCAGCAGCCTCGGTTTTCCAGGGGAGTGTAATGCCTGCCAGAATTGTGGCGGTTTGGAACATCTGCATCATTCGAAGTTTTGTGTGGTGACCCCACTACAGTTTGCAAGGTTGGCATGATTTGCATGTTTGAGGCAAGCTCCAAACATTCTAAACACTTCTCATTGTGAGCTCGTCAACATAGGGGTGCTGCTGTTGGACATAAAAGAAAGAAAGAGCTTTCCCATTTATATAGCTCTTTTCACGACTTCAGGATGTTCCAAAGTGCTTTACAGCCAAAGAAGTACTTTTGAAGTGTTGTCATGTAGGAATCACAGCAGCCAATTTTCATACAGCAGGATCCCACAAACAGCAATGAGATAATGACTAAATGATCTGACTTTAGTGATATTGCCTGATCCCCCACTGAAGTGGCAGTAGATCACAAGAACCCTGTAGAAATTCAGTGCTATTTTGTTCAGTGGTGATATCCTTCATGGTCAAATAGCCTGCTGACACTCACTGCTTGGGCTCGCACATGAACAATGCACATTTGGGTGATGTACAAGTGGCTAGCCAGCACCTGTGGAACATTACCACAATATGAGTCAGTGCCTTCAGATGAGGGGGTGAAGATAGATGATTGAAAAAAGAGAGGAATAAAGTATCCTGCTGTACATTACATTACAACAGTTTCCTACATTACAACAGTGATCACACTTCAAAAAGTACTTAATTGGATGTAAACTGCTTTGGGTCGTCCTTTGGTTGTGAAAAGCGTTATATAAATGCAAGCCTTTCTTTCTTTACCTGCACTTATAACTTCAAGCATGGTAGCATGTAACCTGTTTGCTAAAAATGTCAAGAGTGTGTCTTTGATAAGGAAATGATTTTACAAATACAGTATAAATGCTCTTATCAGCTTGTTCTCTTTTCAGAATCTACATTATAATAAGTTTTATATCTAGCATGTGTCTGACAAGTCCATAGGGTGTGATAAACTGTAGGGCATGCCTGTTACATCTGTAGCATGCAAATTGACCCGAATTTTCCACTCACCAAAAACCACCCTATTAAAACTACCTGCAAAAAGAAAATCACTCCATAAAAGAGAAACTGGAATCAATTTTCCTCATCCTCGTTCCTGTGGAATGCCCATTTCTCCAGGCACAAAAGTCAGGAAAAAGTGGGGGGCGGTGGAGGGGACCTGGGTCTCTACCCCTTTTATATTGTCCTTGAATTCCTGGGGTTTTCCTGTGGGGATTGAGATGCTTTATACTAATGCTAGAAAGAGCAAAGGGGTCTGTAAAGATGAGGAAACATCCCAGCCTGGAGTTTCCTCCACATTTGCATCCAGATACACACGTAAGTTGGGTGCAAACAATTTATGTGGCTGGAGATTGACGGGACCTATGCAGACACGGCTCAGGGGTTAAAATATTCTGGGCCCAACCCTGCTGAGGTTGGGATGGTTTGTCACCCACCTCAGTCCCCGTCTGCACGACAAATTCAAATTTGGGCTGATATCTCATGTAAGACATTGTCTTTCCAAAATTCTGGCTGATAATTGAAGTGTGCATAATGCTGATTCCACTGTGCTTTTTCAAAACAAATATATTTTGTGCCAGAACAAAATCACTGTTTGAAACAGAGTAATTGTTGGTTTTGCAACAGCAGAAAAATGCAAAATCAGAACCTAAGAGAATTGGTTCACCTCGAGTGTGTGTAAAGCTGTGAGATGAAGAAGCGTACATTCATGCTTTCTTCACGAATCAATTTCGAAAACTTTGCTTAATCCTGCGTAGAGAACAGCCCTGAACATGCCAGTCACTGCCAGCTGATGCTTCAATCAACAACACCCATTGAAACAAGACTCGATGAAACAACAACTCGCACTTTTAACATAATAAGATGTCCCAAATCACTAAGAACCACAAAACCAATCATTGCTATGGACTCAGAGGTGCTTGTGAAAGGACTTATAGTCATTCCTGGTTAAGAAGTAAATCGGGAACATTTTCTCTGTCCATTATTTGTAGGAAAATGATGAATGTGTTCTTCATTACTCATATTTACAATTTCACTACAAATAGCAAATGGAGGAAAACTTCCCCCAATGTCTGAATGGTTTTTACTATCTGGGCCCTGAATTTACTCGGCCATTCCAGCACACTTCTGCCATAACTCCAGTGAGAATCTGCTGGCACCAAACTCCTTGAGGACCTCGATGCTCCTAGTTAAGGCCTTACACAAGAGTTTCCAGTGGCCTTGCTTAGGGTGAAGCCTCGACTCAACCAAACAAGGCCACTGGCACATAGTGGGCGGGACAGAGGACGGGGACTCCCGACGTTGGGAGTTCCTAATTCCCTGGCCTCAAATGGACTTAGCATATGCCAACTCAGATGAGTTTTACCAGCCTCCGGTAAAGGTTAACAGGACCCCATTAGCCTGGATCCTCAAAGATCAGGGCAGAATTTTTAAAAATAACATTCTTCAAGCTAACACCCAGTCACTAGGTGTTGTGTTCTGGGGGTGGGCGGGGGGGGGGGGGGGAGGAGAGGGTAACCTGGCATCTCCCCAGATGTTTTGTCTTTGGTGGGTGCCCACCGCAGATTCTGCCCCACAACACCAACAGTCTGGTCATGCAACAACATTCCCTGACCTTGCGAACTTCAGTGGAGTGAATGACGGAGATCCCATTATAACTACTGGGATCTTACCCTCACGGATTTTCGGGCCCTGTTGTTTAAGCAGATGTATGAAACTCTGAACAAGCTCCATTTTTGAAAGCTCTCTTCATAGAATCATAGAAAGTTACAACACAGAAGGAGGCCATTCGGCCCCATCGTGTCCGTGCCGGCCAAAAAAGAGCTATCCAGCTTAATCCCACTTTCCAGTACTTGGTCCGTAGCTCTGTAGGTTACAGCACTTCAAGTGCACATTCAAGTACTTTTTAATTAGTTGAGAGTTTCTGCCTCTACCACACTTTCAGGCAGTGAGTTCCAGACCCCCACCACCCTCTGGGTGAAAAAATTTCTGCTCCGCTCCCCTCTAATCTTTCGACCAATTACTTTAAATCTATGCCCCCTGGTCACTGACCCCTCTGCTAAGGGAAATAGATCCTCCCTACCCACTCTATCTAGTCCAGTCATAATTTTATACACCTCAATTAAATCTCCCCTCAGCCTCCTTTGTTCCAAAGAAAACAACCCCAGCCTATCCAATCTTTTCTCATAGCTAAAATTCTCCAGCCCTGGCAACATCCTCGTCAATCTCCTTTGTACCCTCTCTACTGCAATCACATCTTTCCTGTAATGTGGTGACCAGAACTGTAACAAGTAGTCAAGCTATGGCCTAATCAATGTTTTATACAGTTCTAGCATAACCTCCCTGCTCTTATATTCTATGCTCAGCTAATAAAGGAAAGTATCCTGAAGCATCGTGAATAGTGGTGGACAATTAAACAACTAACGGGAGGAGGAGGCTCTGTAAACATCCCCATCCTCAATGATGGTGGAGTCCAGCACGTGAGTGCAAAAGACAAGGCTGAAGCATTTGCAACCATCTTCAGCCAGAAGTGCCAAGTGGATGATCCATCTCTGCCTCCTCTCAATATCCCCACCATCACAGAAGCTAGTCTTCAGCCAATTCGATTCACTCCACGTGATATCAAGAAACGGCTGAGTGCACTGGATACAACAAAGGCTATGGGCCCCGACAACATCCCGACTGTAGTGCTGAAGACTTGTGCTCCAGAACTAGCTGCGCCTCTAGCCAAATTGTTTCAGTACAGCTACAACACTGGCATCTACCCGACAATGTGGAAAATTGCCCAGGCACGTCCTGTCCACAAAAAGCAGGATAAATCGAATCCGGCCAATTACCGCCCCATCAGCCTACTATCAATCATCAGCAAAGTGATGGAAGGTGTCGTCGACAGTGCTAATAAGCAGCACTTACTCACCAATAACCTGCTCACTGATGCTCAGTTTGGGTTCCGCCAGGACCACTCGGCTCCAGACCTCATTACAGCCTTGGTCCAAACATGGACAGAAGAGCTGAATTCCAGAGGTGAGGTGAGAGTGACTGCCCTTGACATCAAGGCAGCATTTGACCGAGTGAGGCACCAGGGAGCCCTAGTAAAATTGAAGTCAATGAAAATCAGAGGGCAATCTCTCCAGTGGCTGGAGTAATACCTAGCACAAAGGAAGATGGTAGTGGTTGTTGGAGGCCAATCATCTCAGCCCCAGGACATTGCTGCAGGAGTTCCTCAGGGCGGTGTCCTAGGCCTAACCATCTTCAGCTGCTTCATCAATGATCTTCCCTCCATCATAAGGTCAGAAATGGGGATGTTCGCTGATGATTGCACAGTGTTCAGTTCCATTCGCAACCCCTCAGATAATGAAGTAGTCCGTGCCTGCATGCAGCACGACCTGAACAACTTCCAGGCTTGGGCTGATATGTGGCAAGTTACATTCGCTCCAGACAAGTGCCAGGCAATGACCATCTCCAACAAGAGAGAGTCGAACCACCTCCCCTTGCCATTCAATGGCATTACCATTGCCGAATCCCCCACCATCAACATCCTGGGGGGTCACCATTGACCAGAAACTTAACTGGACCAGCCATATAAATACTGTGGCTAAAAGAGCAGGTCGGAGGCTGGGTATTCTTGGCGAGTGACTCATCTCCTGACTCCCCAAAGCCTTTCCACCATCTCCAAAGCACAAGTCAGGAGTGTGACGGAATACTCTCCACTTGCCTGGATGAGTGCAGCTCCAACAACACTCAAGAAGCTCGACATCATCCAGGACAAAGCAGCCCACTTGATTGGCACCCCATCCACCACCCTAAACATTCACTCCATTCACCACCGGCGCACTGTGGCTGCAGTGTGCACCATCCACAGGATGCACTGCAGCAACTTGCCAAGGCTTCTTCGACAGCACCTCCCAAACCCACGACCTCTACCACCTAGAAGGACAATAGCAGCAGGCACATGGGAACAGCACTACCTGCACATTCCCCTCCAAGTCACACACCATCCCGACTTGGAAATATATCACCGTTCCTTCATCGTCGCTGGGTTAAAATCCTGGAACTCCCTTCCTAACAGCACTGTGGGAGAACCTTTACCACACAGGCTGCAGCGGTTCAAGAAGGCGGCTCACCACCACCTTCTCAAGGGCAATTAGGGATGGACAATAAATGCTGGCCTTGCCAGCGATGCCCACATCCCATGAACGAATTTTTTAAAAATGCATTTTTAACCACCTTATCTACCTGTCCTGCTACTTTCAGGGATCTGTGGACTCGCTCTCCAAGGTCCCTTTGTTCCTCTACCCCATTCAATATCCTCCCGTTTATTGTGTACTCCCTTGCCTTGTTTACCCTCCCCAAATGCATTACCTCACACGTCTCTGGATTGAATTCCATTTGCCACTTTTCGGACCACCTGACCAGTCCATTCATATCTTCCTGCAGTTGACAGCTTTCCTCCTCACTATCAACCACACAGGCAATTATTGTATAATCTGCAAACTTCTTGATCAAGCCCCCTACATTCAAGTCCAAATCATTAATATATACCACAAAAAGCAAGGGACCCAGTGCCGAGCCTTGCGGAACCCCACTGAAAACAGCCTTCCAGTCACAAAAACACCCATCAACCATTACCCTTTGATTCCTCCCACTGAACCAATTTTGTATCCAACTTGCCACTTTACCTTGGATCCCAGGAGCTTTTACTTTTTTGACCAATCTGCCATGTGGGACCTTGTCAAAAACCTTGCTAAAATCAATGTACACTACATTAAATGCGTTACCCTCTTCAACCCTCCTTGTTACCTCCTCAAAAAATTCAATCAAGTTAGTCAGACACAACCTTCCCTTAATTTCCCATGCTGACGGTCCTTGATTAACCCGTGCCTTTCTAAATGATGATTTAACATTCACAGGTGAGCTAGCATCTACTACCATCTGCAGAAAAGCATTCCAAAGGTCTCCCACCCTTTGCGTTTAGAAGCATTTCCTAACTTCACTAATGCACGTCCTGGCTCTAAATGTAAGGCTACGTTCCCATGTCCTAGTATTGAAGTCTAGGAGACCTCCAAAAACAGTTACAAATGTCTCCGCAGCCAGAAGCAATAATCCAGCCACTAACCTGTAAATCCTGCATGGACCCATTAAATAGCGCCAGTGGGGGGTCTTCCAGGCACTCTGAGACACGTTCAGATGGTCGGGGTTAAGACTGTGCGTTGAGTTGAGCGTTAAGTCCCAAAATGGTGTCTATCACTTTAAATCACTGTTGCACAGTGATTGAAGCCATTTTCTCCCTACTTTACATGTTTCCAGCGTTTCTTATTTGCGCCTGCGCAAACTCCTATACCAAGATGGCGTCTGGCGCACGTCACATAGGAAACGTGCATGCGCATCCAAGACGCCAACTTGGATGACGGAGAGGCCGTGTAGTGCCGAAACAACGGGCGCTACACGGCCCAATTTAGTGCCCAATTTAGTGCCCAATATGTTTACTCTGAACCCCTTGAATCTCCTCCTTGAATGCCTCCCACTACTCTGACACTGATTTACCTTCAAGTCGCTGTTTCCAGTCAACTTTTGCTAAACCACCTCTCAACTTAGTAAAATTGGCCTTTCCCCAATTTAGAACTTTTACTCTTGGTCTATATCTTTGTCCTTTTCCATAACTAAGCTAAATCTAACTGAATTATGATCACTACCACCAAAGTGCTCACCCATTGATACGCCTCCCACCTGCCCAGCTTCATTCTTATGTCTATATTTGTATTTTTAGCTGGAATTAAGCACTTTTTTTAGAAATTGTAAGTGGAAGTTCAAGATGCGAACTTAAAAGTACCAATAACCAAGCTTGACAATAAGTGTCAATACTGAAGACATAGAAAGGGAGGACTATGACAAATATAAAGCTGAAAATGTTTACTATTGTGGTGCCTCATTCCTTGTTTATATTACAGGAGCATTTCTGAGGAAAGCTGTACTCTAAAGTGTGCCAGTTCCATTGTTACATAATCTGCCTCCTTTAGTCTGCAGGATGGATTTGGCAACAAAGAAACTGTGTTATGTGCAGATGATGCTCATGCACAATTGTTCAAAAGTCACATTTGTGACCCTTTCATTCCAACGTCAGGGCCTGAAATATCTAAATCATAGTGAAGGTTTGTATGGTCTGGTGAGAGCTCACTCTACCCAGAATCAAAATGCAGACCCAATGTAAGTGGTGGGGGAAGCAGCTGTTTACCTGTGGCACACCAGCACTTTGCCCTCAGAGGCACAGAGTTAAACTCCCACCGAAGGAGAGTTTCAGAGCCCCTGATAGCACTGATACCAAGAAGTAGTTTCTCATCTTTACTACCTGGGCGTTAAGTATCACCTGGGTGGAGGGCTGAAAGGAAAATTGGTGGGGAGGTTCCAACACCCTTTACAGAACCCATTGGATTTTCTTCCATTAATTTCAATGGGAACACAATCAGGCAGGTTCTATTGACGTGTTTTCCTCCCTGTCAGATTATCCTTTCTGCACTCCGCTACACGATGCTTAACGTTCAGGTGGTACAGATGGAAATCTACCCCCAAGATTTTTACATAGCAGGATTGCTTCTTTTTTTTCTTTTATTCGTTCATGGGATGTGGGCGTTGCTGGTGAGGCCAGCATTTATCGCCCGTCCCTAATTGCTGATGATTGAGAGTAGACTGATGGGGTGGTAATTGGCCGGATGGAATTGTCCTGCTTTTTGTGGACAGGACATACTCGGGCAATTTTCCACTTGTCGGATAGATGCCAGTGTTTAGCTGTGCTAGAACAGTTTGGCTAGAGGCGCGGGCTAGTTCTGGAGCACAAGTCTTCAGCACTACATCCGGGATGTTGTCGGGGCCCATAGCCTTTGCTGCATCCAGTGCACTCAGCCGTTTCTTGATATCACGTGGAATGAATCGAATTAGCTGAAGACTGGCTTCTGTGATGGTGGGGATATCGAGAAGAGGCCGAGATGGATCATTCACTCGGCACTTCTGGCTGACGATGGTTGTAAACGCTTCAGCCTTGTCTTTTGCAAACATACAAGCTTCTGAGGGGACTCGATAGGGTAGATGCTGAGAGGATGTTACCCCTCATGGGGGAATCTAAAACTAGGGGGCACAGTCTCAGAATAAGGGGTTGCCCATTTAAGACAGAAATGAGGAGGAATTTCTTCTCCCAGAGGGTCGTGAATCTTTGGAATTCTTTACTCCAAAAAGCTGTGGAGGCTGAGTCATTGAATACATTCAAAGCTGAGTTAGACAAATTTTTGAACAGCAAGGGAGTCAAAGGATATGGGGAAAGGGCGGGAAAGTGGAGTTGAGGTAATGATCAGATCAGCCATGATCTCATTAAATGGCGGAGCAGGCTCAAGGGGCCAAATGGTCAACTCCTGCTCCTATCTCTTACGGTCTCATGGCCTTATGGTTGCACTCACATGCTGGACTCTGCCATCATTGAGGATGGAGATGTTTACAGAGCCTCCTCCTCCTCCCGTTAGTTGTTTAATTGTCCACCACCATTCACGACTGGATGTGGCAGGACTGCACAGCTTTGATCTGATCCGTTGGTTGTGGAATCGCTTAGCTCTGTCTATAGCATGTTGCTTCCGCTGTTTAGCATGCATGTAGTCCTGAGTTGTAGCTTCACTAGGTTGGCACCTCATTTTTAGGTACGCCTGGAGCTGCTTCTGGCATGCTCTTCTACACTCCTCATTGAAACAGGGTTGATCCCATGGCTTGTTGGTAATGGTAGAGTGAGGAACATGCCGGGCCATGAGGTTACAGGTTGTGCTGGAATACAATTCTGCTGTTGCTGATGGCCCACAGTGCTTCATGGATGCCCAGTTTTGAGCTGCTAGATCTGTTCTGAATCTATCTCATTTAGCACGGTGATAGTGCCACACTACACGTTGGATGGTGTCCTCAGTGCAAAGACGGGACTTCGTCTCCACAAGGACTGTGCGGTGGTCACTCTTACCAATACTGTCATGGACAGATGCATCTGCGACAGGTAGATTGGTGAGGACGAAGTCAAGTAGGTTTTTCCTTCGTGTTGGTTCGCTCACCATCTGCCACAGGCCCGGTCTGGCAGCTATGTCCTTCAGGACTCGGCCAGCTCGGTCAGTAGTGGTGCTACCAAGCCACTCTTGATGGACATTGAAGTCCCACACCCAGAGTACATTCTGTGCCCTTGCTACCCTTAGTGCTTCCTCCATGTGGTGCTCAACATGGAGGTGGACTGATTCATCAGCTGAGGGAGGAGGTAGGTGGTAATCAGCAGGAGGTTTCCTTACCCATTTTTGACCTGATGCTATGAAATTTCATGGGGTCCGAAGTCAATGTTGAGGACTCCCAGGGCCACTCCCTCCTGTCTGTATATCACTGTACCGCCACCTATGGTTGGTCTGTCCTGCCGGTAAGACAGGACATACCCAGGGGTGGTGATGGAAGAGTCTGGGACGTTGGCTGAAAGGTATGATTCTGTGAGTATGGCTATGTCAGGCTGTTGCTTGACTGGTCTGTGGGACAGCTCTCCCAATTTTGGCACAAGTCCTCAGATGTTAGTGAGGAGGACTTTGCAGGGTCAACTGGGCTTGGTGTTTTGCCGTTGTCATGTTCGGTGCCGTGTGGTCCGTCCGGTTTTATTCTTATGATGACTTTTTTAGCGAGATTGTACAACTGAGTGGCTTGCTAGGCCATTTCAGAGGGCGATTAAGAATCAACCACATTGCTGTGGGTCTGGAGTCACATATAGGCCAGACCTAGTAAGGAAGGCAGGTTTACTTCCCTAAAGAACATTAGTGAACCAGATGGGTTTTTACGACAATCCGGTAGTTTCATGGCCACCATTACTAATACTAGTTTTTTTTTAATTCCAGATTTTATTTAATTAATTGAGTTTAAATTCCCCAGCTGCCGTGGTGGGATTTGAACTCATGACTCCGGATTATTAGTCCAGATTCTGATGATGCACCTCTCACTGGAGATATCTGTTGAGTTATGTTGCTTACAGTGGTGTTACGCTGCTATAGTCACTGTTTGACCTTTCATTATTCAGCGGTGGCACAAGCATTAATTCACTGCTGAGGATTGGGATTGGCTGGGTGATAAAATTCCTCTCATGAGCAATCAGTTCCTTGGGCAATTAATACAGAAGTAATCAAGTCTTGTTAAATCATATTATATGTTCTTTCATTTGTCATCTCTGACCTGATTTCCTCTTTACCACCAGGAACAGAGAGTTTGAATTGAATGGATCATAAAATTTCTTCCCTGTATAATTAGCACTTATTTAAATTAAATCTTATTAACGTGATGTATGTGCATTCATTCTCACTCTATGGGAGCCTGGCTGCCTTCTTTGTTGACTTGGGCACCTTTTTACATACAACAGCAACAAGGTCCAACTATTGTTCTTTGTGTTCAGAGCATTTCTAACTTTAAATTTGCAAGGTAATTATTTGTTACTGAAGTACCTATGTCGGCTAGACATTTAGAATGTAACTTAAAATTTTTCACTTCAATTCAAAAATATCTAAGTGACTTATTAATTGCTTTTTGGGTGGACCACTCGTGGGCCACATTGAAAATCAAGGGTCCCGAATTTCCTTGATATCCGTTGCGTCATTGTTGTGCTGTTGTTGTGCCATTTTGTTACGCTAATCACTAGCAGAGGGAGTTGCACATAAGCTTCCTGGGTAAGTTAATTTGCATTTGAAGTGGTTTAAGTTCTGGCACAATTGCTTCCTAAAAGTGTAGTCAGCAGCTTAGGCCCCAGGAAACTTCAGTGTCGATGCAGTACAGCCTCTGTAAAGACTGCAGTCTTCATTAGAGCACTTGGGGACAGCAAGAGGAGGATGCAGAGATTCTTCCCTCCAACCTTTTGCATTTTATCCACACGGGGCATCTCCCACCCTCATGTAAAGTTCCTCTTGCCAGAACCATGAGCAATCACAGGCCAGCTGTGCCCACGGGGTGCCATGACAGGGCAGCATTTCACCAAAGGGCTGTGAATTTTTTACAGGAAGACCTGCAAGAGGTGAAAGACAGGAGGGACAAACTCCTGAGTGTGCCAGGCAGCAAACCATCCAGGAGTGCCAGACTTGCCATATGGAGGGAGGTGGCCCTGGTACCATCTTCTGCCATGCTACCTTATTCTTCTCACTTCCATGCCCTGCAATTCCTCCTTCTCCTCCATCAGGATGGTATAGAGAGGTATTCCCATGGGGAATGCCATACCTTCTCCATAGTCCTTCTGATTATGAGAGAGGGCTGGGGGTGCGGGTTAGGAGATGGGATGGGGTGAGACTGTAGCATGGTGGAGGGGGTGTCAAGTGCAAGTCATAGTGAGCAAATCGGTGAAAAAAATGTGTTGAAGCTAGAAATCAGCAAGCAAATTTTGGGGACTCTTCAAAGCTCTCAAACTCCTCATTTATGCCTGAATCAATAACTGGGGGAGCAGCTGGGCCTGTTTTATATGGGTCTAACTTTCACAGTAGTGGGGTAAAAGCAGGCAATTTTTGGGTACAGAACCACTCGGTGAGTGGCACTCCTGTGTGAGTAAGCCCTGCGTAGCTTGGGCAGATTGTCAAACTGCCAACCTGGCATGTCTAAGTACAGGTGCTTCATTGATTTGGAACTCATCAAGGATATCAGCAGAACTGTGGGATGTGATTGACACCAGAAAGCCTGAACTCTTTTAACACGTATCATTCAGCTCAGTCAATATAATGGAAGATGATTCTTTGGAAATTAAGGATATATCAGATTTTAACTGCGGACCTGTTCTGGGTGGATGAGTAGCAGTGCGAGTCAGAAACTCACCTGCTGCTCTAAAAATGAGGACCTCGGTATTTTAACTCTCTGGCCTCCTTTAAACCCTGCCAGCTGACATCCTACCTGTTCCCTGTGGGAAGCAACAGAAAATTGTACATTCCGGAGGCTATCTGCCAACAGCGGGTAGGTGGCGGGATTAGTTTCCGGGGCCATCCACAGGCGTCCGTCTCACAATTGGGAAGCAAGGTGTGAGGAAGGCTTAAGCTTTCCTCGTGGGACCCGGAGAAAAGTTCCTGAGCCCAAAGAGAAGTATAAAAAGTTAAAAACCTCACCTGTTTGATCCTCTTTTGTCACCGGATCCATTTTCCCACTATTTTCAGCTGGCGGGAAAGCCACTGCGGCTTCTTGCTCAGGCCGCCAAATTAAAATTGTAGTTGGGTCCCGATGATGTCCACCATAAGGATGAGGTCGTATAAGTTCTGGAAACATCGCTAACTACATAGACTTTAATCTATTCAATAGTCAGGCTCCCTGTTGCTGTTAACTTGTCAGCTATCAAAGGAGTCAAGTTCCAAATTAATCTCACCAATGTATATCGATCTCAGACATTGATCTCAACTGTAAATTTATCATCATCAAGCAGTTAATACTAAATTTCTGTGACATAACTGAACTGCCTTTATAACCTCAGATATTTATTTTATCAATTAACCCTACCTACTAATTCACCAATAGTGAAGATTGGTAGAGTGTAGTCCTTGCCTGGGGCTGGTTGGAAGACTACCACCATCCTTTTAAGGCTGATAGACTTGCTAAATTGCAAGCAAGCTGTTGCAAGGTGGTTCATGATTGTTTGCATATCACCCTGGGAGTGGGCCACAAGGGCACAGTCATCAGCAAAAAGGAGTTCACAAACAAGTTCTTCCAGTACCTTTGTTTCAGCTTGCTTCTTCTTGGTTGATGACTTGTCCTTTATCCACGATGAATGCAGATGGCATTTCTCATCAAGTAATCTTTTTATGTCATCATCATATTCATCAAACCAGTCCTGATGTTTACGGACAGTTTGGCTCAAGACTTCCAAAGCTGAATTGTGGACTGCGTCTCTAAAGCAGTTCAAGTCAGCTTCAGTGTCACACTTCAGGCTGTGGACAGATTCACCTAACTGGATGGCACTCTGTCTAGAGAAGTCCATATCGATACAGAAGCATCCTGCAGAATCGCCAAAGCCAGCTTAGCTTTTGGCAAACCCCTGAGCATCTCTGGAATAATAGAAACAGCAGGCTGCAGACCAAGCTCAAAGTATACAGGGCTGCAGTTCTGACCACCCTGCTTTATGCCTGTAAAGCTTGGACAACATACTCACACCACATTAAGAAACTGAACTACTTTCTCCTATGTTGCCTGAGATGACTAATGAAGATCAGATGGCAAGACAAGATCTCTGACACCGAAGTTCTTAAAAAAGCTGACATGCCAAGCATAGGTGCTCTGATCATAAAAGAAATAAAGAACTTGTATTTATATAATGCCTTTTGTGACCTCAGGATGCCCCAGCGCTTTACAGCCAATTAAGTACTTTTAAAGTGTAGTCACTGTTGTAATGTAGGAAATGCGATCGCCAATTTGCACACAGCAAGGTCCCACAAACAGGAATGAAATAAATGACCATATTATCTGATTTAGTGATGTTGGTTCAGGGATAAATTTTGGCCAGGAAACCAGGGAGAACTCCCCTGCTCTTCTTCGAATAGTGTCATATAGTGTCATGGGATCTTTTATATCCACCTGAGAGAGCTGTTAGGCCCTTGATTTAACATCTTATCTGAAAGACGGCACCTCCAACAGTGCAGCTTTCCCTCAGTACTGCATTGAAATGTCAGCCTAGATTACATTCTCAAGTCTCTGGAGTAGTACTTAAACCCACAACCATCTGGTTGAGAGGCGAGAGTGCTACTACTGAGCCAAGGCTCATGAAGGCACAGCTACGATGGTCAGATCATGCGGTGCGAATGTGATGAACGAATCCCAAAGAAAATCTTTTATGGCACATTGACAACTGGGAACCGATTTCCTGGTGATCAGCACAAGAGATATAAAGACCGCTTAAAAGCGACTCTGAAATAGTCCAAGTAGGTGCATAAGTCCATAAATGGGAACAACGTGCTCAAGTTCAGAAAGCAAGGTGAAAAAACATCCATCAAGGCTCCTCCTGCTATGAGGCCCGTCACATTGCTGACGCTGAATGTAAACGTCAGCTGAGGAAATCTCACTTGAAAAATCAAGATTCTCAACCTGGTGTATCCGGGATCCACTGTTCAATTTGCTGACACTCATTCTGAGCAAGTACAGGTCTCCTCAATCATCAAAGAACTCATTGCAAAAATAAGATGATATTCTGGCTGTCTTCTTCGATATCAAAGGATGAGCAACGACGATCTACGAATTATTTATCGACTCAAGGTTTAAGTTAAAGCTCCTCCAGCCCTACAACTCCTCCCAAAATTTTCCGTTCCCCTGACTGGCCTTTTGTGCATCCCCACCTCCCTTTGTCCCACCATTGGTGGCCATGCCTTCAGCTGCCTTGGTGCCACATTCTGGAATTTCCTCCCTAAACCCCTCCGCCTCTCCACCTCCCTCTCTTCTTTCAAAACCCTCCTTAAAACTCATTGCTTTGACCAAACTTTTGATCACTCATCTTCTGTGACTCGGCATCTATTTATTTGATTACGAGTCGGTGAAGTGCCTTGGGAAGTTATACATAAGCGCGATACATAAATGCATGGTTTTTTGTAGTAGGTATAGTAGTACTGGTAGAAGAAGAAGAAGGCAGTAAGTTTTGGGCCACAGCTCAGCAAGTTAGTTAGCAGGAAAGAAAAATTGTGTGTTGAGTCATGCGGTCAACAACAACAAAAACTTGCATTTATACAGTGCCTTTAATGTAGTTAAAACTCACCAAGGCTCTTCACAGGAGCGTTGTCAAACAAAACTTGACACCGAGCCACATAAGGAGATATTAGGACAGATGACCAAAAACTTGTTAAAGAGTAGGTTTTAAGGATCGTCTTAAAGGAAGAGAGAGGTCTAGAGAGACAGAGAGGTTTAGGGAGGGAATTTCAGAGCTTAGGGCCTAAGCAGCTGAAGGCACGGACATCAATAGTGGAGCGATTAAAAATCGGGAATGTGCAAGAGGCAAGAATTGGAGGAGCGCAGAGATCGTGGAGGGTTGTAGGGAGGTTACAGAGATAGGGAGGGTGGGGCCATGGAGGGATTTGAAAACAAGGATAAGAATTTTAAAATCGAAGCGTTCCCGGACCAGGAACCAATGTAGGTCAGCGGACACAGGGGTGAAGGGAGAACGGGACTTGGTGTGAGTTAGGATACGGCAGCAGAGTTTTGGATGAGCTCAAGTTTATGGAGAGTGGAAGAAGGGAAGCCGGTCGGGAGAGTATTGGAATAGTCGAGTCAAGAGGTAACAAAGACAATGAAGGTTTCAGCAGCAGATGAACTGAGGCAGGGGCGGAGATGGGCGATGTTGCAGAGGTGGAAGTAGGTGGTCTTGGTGATGGAGCAGATATGTGGTCGGAAGCTCATCTCAGGGACAAATAGGACACCAGAGGTCAAAGCTAGAAAGATCCGTGTCGACTCTTCTGATAATTTCCGGAGCACTTGCTCTGCGATTTCTCAGAGAATGCCTGAGGGTATTCCTATACAAATTTGACAAGCTTCTATAAATAGAGTTTATTTAAGAAGGAATAAAACATTATTTGACAGCTGTGTCAGTATGTTTCTATACAGTTAGCTCAATCATAGTATTGATTGACAACTAAAGCTCTGATTTTAACTTGGGGCGGCAGCCGTGGGGGTTGAGGCCGAAGCGGTCAGCAAACTATCCCAACCTCGGCAGCATGAAACCCGGGAGATTTTAAATCCCAGGCATCATCTGTATAGGTCCAGAAGTCACCAAGACCGGCGGGAAGCGGCAGCCGGCCAGCGGGCATGAGCGGAATGTCGGGTAGCAGGAAAGAAGCCACCGGTGACTGAAGGACCAGTCCCTGGCACTCAGGCATATCGTCCAGAAAGGATCCGGTGGGAGGAGGGGGGGCATTATGATTTGTGAGGGGAGGAAGCCTAGGGCAGAGGAGGCCTAAACATTCCTTGTGGAGCCCAAAGGAGCACTTCTGCTACCCCTGGCCCTCCAAGAAAAGTCAAAAAAAGTAAAACCACTTATATTTTCGAGCCTCTTCTGGCCCCGACTCCTTTTCCCGCCAGGTTAGTCTGGCTGGAAAGCACAACTGCTTCCCCATGCAGGCAACTGGATGAAATAGTAGTTGGGTCCTGATAACATCATCAGCGCCGACCTGCATATTTAAAGAACCACCAATCCCATTCCCGGCTATTCAAAAGAGCAGGTTAAAACTACGGGAAGAGAGCGGCTCCTCAGTGGGTAAGTCCCACTGGCGATTTCAACTACCATTTTACATCAGGCGGACGGGTTTAAATTGCCCCTTAAAAATGATACATTTAAGGTGGTGATCACACATGTAACTTCATATCCTGACATCAATCAAATAATTTCTGGTCAGAAAATAAACTGGTACAGAGGATCACAGGTCTGATGTAAGATTGGTAAATTCAATAATCACAGTTCCAGACAAAATTACCCTTCCCCTCATTCACAATTTGTAAACCTAAACTTTAGCGCATTTTTGTGCCCATTGAAATCAATGTCCAGCTTTTCTCCCCCCCCAAAAAATGATAACACATATAAGCAAGGTTCATTTCTAGCAACTTATTTCTCGCAAAAGCAGCTCATGTTAATACGAAATTTATTAAAAATGGGAGATATTGCACCTTTTAATCATGCGCACATGCACTTGAAGTGCAGATCACACTCATTTCAATAAAGTTATCACATGCTTAGTGTGCAAAGGGAAGAGGAGAGCAGAATTCAGAACCTAAGCAGTTGTCCATGACTTTGGATAAAGAATTGTACAGGTTCAGCACACAGAGAAATTGCACCTCTATAATCCTCAGAGGAAATAACAACAGGAAGTCTGAAATTTGTAAAGTTCTGGGGTTTAACTGAAAAATTTGGCATTTCAGTAACAGACTAAGGGGTAACTTTGACTTTGGGTGATAGTTTAAAACAGGCCATATCGATGCAGCCGTCCATTATACATCTCTCCCGATTTTGCATTGCATAAAGCTCTATTAAAGATCCAAATTTCACAACCCTATCCTAAATATTTACATCTTTTATCCTTTTAAGGTAAGATTGCTAAATTTGAAAACATTTTATAGACACGAAACTGCACATCTTGTCAAAAGGATGAAACTCCACTCATCACAATATATAAGTTTCTTTCTGCAAATTGTTTTTCATATTCTTCTGTTTATTGTGAATTAGAGTGTAATTATAAAATTCTGCTTGAACTATAAACTTCAATAACATTTGCACCTAAAAGGCAAAATATTGCAGCTGCTAGAAATCTCAAACAAAATCATGAAGGGTCTGGACAGAGTAGATAGAGAGAAACTGTTCCCATTGGCGGAAAGGTCAAGAACCAGAGGACATAGATTTACGGTGATTGGCAAAAGAACCAAAGGTGACCTGAGGAAAAACCTTTTTACACAGTGAGTGGTTAGGATCTGGAATGCACTGCCTGAAGGGGTGGTGGAGACAGATTCAATCATGGCTTTCAAAAGGAGACTGGATAAGTTCTTGAAAGGAAAACATTTGGAGGGCTACGGGAATAGGGCGGGGGTGTGGGACTAGCTGGATTGCTCTTGCATAGAGCCGGCATGGACTTGATGGGCCGAATGGCCTCCCTCCATGCTGTAACGTTGCTATGATTCGATGATACCATGAAAACAGAAAATGCTGGAAACACACAGCAGGGTCAGTCAGCATCTGTAGAGAGAACAGTCACCTAATCTGCGTTTACGAGATGGAGAGTACTCTACCTTACATACCACAACCTCTGAAATGTCCTCCCACTGTCTGCAAATGTAACACCAAGCTACCTGTGCCTTACTATTTAATACCCCTTCCTATAGCTGCCCTGTCCTCTCTGTCTTTGTCTTCATAGCCTGTTCCAATGAAGCTCAACACAAGTTTCAAGGACATTGGTCAGCATTCCCCTCCCAGTGGTGGTGTTTGAGCAGGGCAGGGGTTTTGGCTGTCCCCCGACACCACTGGGTTGGAAGGTGGGGTTATTTAGTGTGTAAGGCTCTTGCTGAGATCATTGCCACCAAGAGGGGTCCTCAGCAGGTAAATTCTGGGGGCAATAGAGAGGAAGATGAAACTGCTACAATGCCCTTCCACATCTATGGGGGTACCTCAGGGCCATTACCACCACTTCCAGGGGCCTACCGCCACATGGCGACCCTGGGAAGTGTCAGCAACACAGGTGGGTGGGAGGGAAATCCGTCAGGGGCCTGGGCCTCGCCGCCTCACCACCTTCCCCGCTCCCGCAGGTGGCAGGTGGGGAAGGAGAGGCCAGCAGCAGTCCCAGGAGAGAGAAGTAGGGAAGTGCAGGTTGGGCAATGAGGCGGCAGTAGGCTTCACCACCTGAATTCTCCATCGTCCTCTTCTGCTAAGATTAGGGAAGAGAATCCAACACAATATCTCACATTTCTCCTAAGCACCCAGTGACCATCTGCTCCAAACATTGACTTCAGTAACTTTGGACTTTAGATAGACCTTAATTTTCAAACCTGTTTTAATTTCATACCTGATCTCCAGGTTTTCCATCCTCCCATTTCCTCACATTTTCCCAGGCCTCCCACTTTCTTAGCTATGCACACATCCTTTGTTTTAATATCTATTCCTTGACTGAGATGATCTGTAATACCATTCCACTTATGCTCCCCCTCTCTGTGTACTGTTATATATATAATCCCCCTTTTTGCTGATGGTATTAATACACCTGTTCACCTCTACTTTTTCAGTTCTGAAGAAGGATGCACACTCGAAATGGAAATTTCTCTGTTCTCTCCACAGATATTGACTAACTTGCTGTGCGTTTCCAGCATTTTCTGTTTTTGCTGCAGTACTTCCACCTGCCACTTAACTATTTTAAATATACGTCAAAGCAGAAAAGCACTATACTTGTTATTATCTGTAAAACTGAATGAAACATCTTAGCTCCAATTATGAATTCAGTTAAACAATATTGCAATACTATTTTGAGTATTTTGTACTCAAATTACTAAGTATTTCATTCCTATCTAATTCTACATAGGGTTTATACAACTGTGAACAAGCTCACAACAAAATTGTGACACAGCCACACAGTGCAATAAATAAGGAGAACCTGCTTTAAAAAGACCCATGACAGGCATCTATTGTAAAACCAAACATCCCTATTTCAGTTTAAACAAATTCTATTCCTACTATTATGATTGTGCTTTATTTCTGTGATAGCTATTTGCTCTGGCTAGTATTGGTTTTAGACTTGCATTAATAGCTGTGGGCTAAATTAGTGCTGCTTGAATGGGCAATTTTTCAGCCTACTGAAAGATAAATTAAAACAGTTCTGATCAGCTTCTTATTATTTGTGCATTAATTCCCCCAACAGCCTAATTAGCTCTGTCACAGCTAGTGCCTTATCCACTCAAGCTTGAGGGTGTGTCCCTTCAATGATTCCAATACAATACGAGGAGTCACAGAAACAGTTTGCATCAAGTAGTTTTTGTAATAACACGATATGAATTTTTAATTTCACTTGCATTGCATCATTGCCTAAGGACATTCTGAAAAGTGCAACTATGGATATATGTAATACAGTACATTGTCTATATATACTAACTCCATTTTCCTACCTCCCTTTAAATCATAAACTAAAGGGTTTCCCAAAGGACATAAACCTCTTATTTGTTTAAATCCTAAGCAATGGGCTATCCAGTAAAGAAAACTACAAATCGTCAAAAGTCATATTTATCAGATTTGTTGATTAAACTATCCTGATCTTTGCAGGATCAGAGGTGACAGGGTGTATCTGGATTTACTAGGACTCCTGCAGTCTCAATGAATCCATAATTGTTTGTGCATTTGGCTACAATTACCTCAATTAATTGATCAGAATAAAGCAGGCTACTGTGCTCCCAGATGCTACATCAGCTTTTCATTGTAATCTCTAATAGAAACAATGGTGTTATCCCATTTCCCTATATATTTTTTGTGCAGTCTAATCAATGGTTTTAAAAGTCACACATGTTTCAGTTGTTAGTGATTTACTTATATTACTGTTTAGATCTATACTGCAGATCATGAATGTTGAACAATGAATTCACATAACCTGTCTTCTACAGGTGATTTGTACCAAAAACTCTTTGGGGTGAAATTCGTCTTCAGCAGCAGCACAAAACAGGCAATAGTGAATCGATAGCCTGATTTGCACTGATTTACACTCTGCCTGATTTTCTTTTCATTGACTTCAATTCGCTGTCGCCCGTTTTGCGCTAGCGTCCAAGACACATTTTACCCCATTGAGTTGGATCTTAATATTATTCATTAGTCATTTATAATGTGTGAATAGTTAAAAAAGATATGAGTAAACCTAAGCACCACAAGACAAGGGACTGACCTGCCGAAATTCATTAATCTTAGTGAAAAATAAAGGTGAGTAACAAATGGTGGAATGTCAGCAGAAAGCACCAATGGGATAATTCATCCATATTTAATGCTGATCTGAGCATTACCATTGCCCAAAAAAGGAGAAAATTGACCAATTGAGCTCATTAAGCTTTATTAAAGTCACTAATGATGAAGTTGTTCCATATTCTGCAACTGCAGGGTCAAATTTAAAAGTGAGTATTTTGCTGTATATCAGACCTGGCGTTAGTGGACTCATTGAAGGGGTAGATACCCAAGTATCATCACAGCACTGAATAAGACAGAAGAGTTTGCTCTCTGAGAACATGGGTATAGAAACCACTGGCGGTTATATTATATGGAGCAGAACAAGGAGGAAAGGGTGGGCCAGGAACACAGAGGGCATCATAGGCACATGACTCACATCAGGTGATATCCTAGACCGCAGTACAGTCAGCTACCTGACCTGGCAGAGCATGACCGCAGTCGGGCTCATCAAGAAGGTTGTGATGAGGTGTCTACCTGATCCAGAAGGATGGACAACCATCTGCAATGCACTACCAGAGGCAATGAAGGTAACAAGTGTCCTCAGCCTTTATGCCACAACCTTCCAGGCACTACAGGATATTTCAGAAGTGAGACACTTAATTTGTTAGGCTTTTGGATAATTGATAGTTTGTTTTCTACACAATGAAAAAAATGACAGGCAGCGTGCTATATTAAAACTGGATTCATTTTATTCAGTTGAGCAGTGCTTGTGGTGTTTAATATGTTTTATTGCTACCTTTGTCTCTTGTGTGTCATGAACCTCTCTACACTGATTGCGGATGTGCCCTCCTGCTAAGCAATTGAGGTAGCAGCATTGGCAGGGTGATGTGCTGACACTGAACTGCTGCTGACATGAATGCCAACCAGAGTTAATATTAATACAGAAAATGCTGGAAATACTCGCAAGTTAGGCAGCATCTGTGGAGAAAGAAACAGAGTTAATATTTCAGGTTGATGACCCTTCATCAGTTTTGGAAGAAATTGAAGATTAAACAGTTTTTAAGCAAGTACAGAGCCAGGGAAAGTTGGGGGTGGGGGGAGGAGGGGGGGAGGAGGAGGAGGGGGAGGAGGGGGGGGAGGAAAGAACAAAAGGGAAGGTCTTTGATGGGATGGAGGGCAGGAATGATTAAATGAAAAAAGGGATGATGGTGTAAGGCAAGGAGGGTGGTAATGGAACAAGTAAAGAAACAAAAGATGGGTCTAGAGGAGCTGTAAATGGCAACAGCAGAACCATTCCCAGCACCCGCTGTCCAAAAAAATGGGAGCAGTGGTTATGATCTGAAGTTATTGAAATCAATGTTGAGTCTGGAAGGTTGTAAAGTGCCTAATCGAAAGATGAGGTGTTGTTCCCCGAGGACAGAGAGGTCAGAGTGGGAGTGGGACTGGGAATTAAAATGGCAAGTGACCGACAGGTCACGATCATGCTTGCAGACTGAGCCGAGGTATTTAGCAAAGTGATCGCCCAATCTGCGTTTGGTTTCTCCAAAGTAGAGGAGACCGCATTGTGAGCAGCGAATACAGAATATTAAATTGAAAGAAGTACAAGTAAATCGCTGTTTCACCTGGAAGGAGTGTTTGGGGCCCTGGACGGTGGGAAGGGAGGAGGTGAAGGGAACGGTGTTGTATCTCCTGCGCTTGCACGGGAAGGTGCTGTTGGGAGGAGAGCGGGTGTTGGGGGTGATGGAAGAGTGGATCAGGGTATCGCGGAGGGAGCCGTCCCTTCGGAATGCTGAAAGGGGAAGGGAGGGGAAGATGTATTTGGTGGTGGGATCACGCTGGAGGTGGTGGAAATGGCGGAGGATAATACATTGAATGTGGAGGCTGGTGGGGTGGAAGGTGAGGAGAAGGGGGACCCTATAATGGTTCTGGGAGAGAGGGGAATGGATGAGGGCAAAAGTGTGGGAAATGGGACAGACACGGTCAAGGGCCCTGTCAACTACAGTGGAGGGGACTCCTCGTTTGAGGAAAAAGGAAGATATATCAAAGGCATTGGGGTGAAAGGTGGTATTGTCAGAAAAAATGCAACGATGACAGAGAAACTGGGAGAAGAGAATAGAGTCCTCACAGGAAGCGGGGTGGGAGGAAGTGTAATCAAGGTAGCTTCCACCTTGATTACTGCTCAGAAACCAAAATTTCCCTCTGAATATCTTGATTTTAAAGGTGCCGTACAATAGGACACTAAATTCAGACCTGTGGGATTAGCAGGCAGGCTTTGGGTTGGATAAGGAATTGGTTGCATTCTCATAGACTTTTGGTTGTTATTAATGGTAACAGTTCTGCTTGGGGACTGATTTCGAGTGGAGGAATTGATTGTTCTTCACCACCTTTATCAATAATTTGAACGGAGGCATTGGGGAACTATCTACAAGTTCCTGAATAATACAAAGATATGTGCAAGTTTAAGGACCTTAGATGAGAAAAATAGATTGCAGGTAGATCTAGATGTGATGGGGGAATGGTCCTGCATCTGGCAGATGTCTTTTAATATAGATAAGTATAGTGTTATACACGTGGGTATGAGCAATGGCAAGAACGTGTACACCATGCAGGGGCTGCGTGCTCAAGGTTTCTGAGCAGAGAAAGGACCTGGGTGTTATGCATGAATCTTCGAAGGTTCATGTCCAGTGTCATAAGCCTACTGCAAAAACAAATACATTGCTCGGATATATTGCTGGGGTGATTAAATATGAAACAAAAAGTACTACACTGTCTCTGTACAAAGCCTTGGTTACAACTCATCTAAAATTCTGTGTTCAGTTTTGGTCCCCACACATGCTGGGTGATACAGAGCAACATAGGGATAGGAGTAGTCTATTCAGCCCCTTGAACTTATTCCATCATTCAATTAAATCATGGCTGACCTGTAAAAGGTTCAGAGGATTGATATCTTTGTATTATTCAGAAACTTGCAGAGGATTGACACCTAGTTTAAAGTCCCTCCTTTACCAGAGAGCTGAGGCTTTTTACTCTAGAAAAGCATAGACTTTGAGGAGATTTGATTGAAGTTACCTAAGCATAAAACTCAGTTAGAGGTCAGGAGGTACTTCTTTTTGCAGAGTTGTTAACATCTGAAACACGTTGCATATATAACTGCATATATAAGGTCGGTGGATATTGGGGAATTTGTCTCTCAGTCACCATGAGCTCCTGGAACTTGTTTGATTGTCTTTGGGAATCGGAAAGGCATTTCCCAGAGTATTTTTCTAAATTGGCATAAAGTTTTTTCTCTGGCTTTTTGCCTCGCTGAGGAGTTTGCTTGGCTGGTGAGAGGAGGGAAGGCAAATGGGGGTCATGGTGTGCAGAAGTTATACCATGACAGTATAGGACAGATTCAATGGACCAACTGATCTTTTTCTGTCCTTCATTTTTGTGTTTCATATGTCACAGGTATTGTATAAGACTGCACATCACGACAGCCTTGCACCAACTGCAGTGTAATTACAAGTTACAAGTTTCATTTGACTAGCTTCTGACATAAGCTAAAAGATGGTCCAACATTAAGTGGGGCTTTTGATAGAGTAAATAGGGAGAAACTGTTTCCACTAGCAGGAGGGTCAGTAACCAGAGGATATTTGACAAAAAAGCCAGGGGGGGGGGAAGACGTGAAGAAATTTTTTTGCTCAGCGAGTTGTTGTGATCTGGAATGCATTGCCTGGAAGGGTGGTGGAAGCAGATTCAATAGTAACTTTCAAAAGGAAAAATTTGCAAGGCTACGGCGAAAAAGCGGGAGAGTGGGACTAATTAGATAGCTCTTTCAAAGAGCCAGCACAGGCATGATGGGCCGAATGACATCCATCAGTGCTGTATGATTTTATAACAGAGCTTTTTTTAAAACTTCAATCTTAAACGTTACAAGCTTATATCACTTGCAGTTATGCCATAATTGGTGCAAGGCTGAAGCAAAGTGACTTTTTGTACAATAGCTGTGACAGGAACTGTATTTTTTCTAAACCATCATTTTCCTTCACAGCTGGTGCATCTCTTTATATTTTCTACTTTGTTCAGGGATGGAAGATAATCTTTGCTAAGGTCTTCATTATAGCCTTTGACAAAAGCCAAACATGATTGATTACTCATCAGGAATTGTTGTCTCTGTGAGGTAAGATTGTTCTTGAAAGTTCTTCCTCTCTGAAAGGGAGTTCTCCATTGTTGTATTGTGAAGAACTTCATTTAACAGCCTAACCACGCAAAAGCTAGTCAATGAGGGCACGTGAGTTTAAATGACAGTTGCAGCTGGGAATCAAGCTCAAGGCCATCTGGTTGAGAGTCTAACACGAGTTACCAAGCTGCCCACTTCATAATGCAAATACCATATGATGCAGGCATATTGGAAAGAATGTCAGCATCATCTTAACAGCAGAAATTATTTCTTATTCACAGACAATGTTTGATGTCTAGCAGGCGTCTTCATTACATGTACCAGCTACCACTGCTAAAATAGAAAATTGCATCCAGAATTACAAAATAACAGAAAAAGCATGCTCGTCATTTTGCACTGAGGAGCTAAAAAGCAATTTCTGAATCCATAGTTACCACATTGGGAATGGTCAAATCTGTGCTTGGGTTTCTCCAAGTTGCCCAACCAGGATTTGAGATATCAGGCACAATTCTAACTCCCGCAGGAGGCTGGCGGTAGCGGGCGGCAAACCCGGGTGAGATTTCATACCCGTGCCAGGCCTCATTTGCATGCCGCCAGTTAGCTGCTCGGCCATTTTCAGCAGAAAGCAGCAGCTGGCCTTTAGGGGAGGACAAAAATCAGGGGAAGGTTGCCAGCAGCATGGCAAGTCCAAGAAAGGGGGTGTTGCGAGGGTCTCTAGGAAGGTGTTGGGGAACCTGGAGCAGCAGAGGCTCAAACATTCCTCGTGGGCCCAGAGGAGACTCCTGCTCTGCCTGGCTCGACTAAGGAATGTTTTATTGACTGACCCTCTGGGCCTCATTGGCTGCCTCCATGTTGGCACACTATATAGGGTACGGTAGCATAGTGGTTATGTTACTGAACTAGTAATCCAGAGGCCTGAACTAATAATCCGGAGTCATGAGTTCAAATCCCGCCATGGCAACTGAGGAATTTAAACTCAATTAATTAAATAAAAATCTGGAATTAAAATACTAGCATCAGTAATGGTGGCCATGAAACTACCGGATTGTCGTAAAAGCCCATCTGGTTCACTAATGCCCATTAGGGAAGGAAACCTGCTGTCCTCAACCCGGTCTGGCCTATATGTGACTCCAGACCCACAGCAATGTGGTTGATTCTTAATTGCCCTCTGAAATGGCCTAGCAAGCCATTTAGTTGTACAATCTCGCTTAGAAAAAAGTAATAATAAGAATAAAACCAGACGGACCACTAAGCACCGAACACGACAAAGCCCAAGCCCAATCGACCCTGCAAAGTCCTCCTCACGAACATCTGGGGACTTGTGCCAAAATTGGGAGAGCTGTCCCACAGACTAGCCAAGCAACAGCCTGACATAGCCATACTCACAGAATCATACCTTTCAGCCAACGTCCCAGATTCTTCCATCACCATCCTGGGTATGTCCTGTCCCACCAGCAGGACAGACCAACCAGAGGTGGGTACAGTGATATACAGTCAGGAGGGAGTGGCCCTGGGAGTCCTCAACATTGACTCTGGACCCCATGAAATCTCATGGCATCAGGCCAAACATGGGCAAGGAAACCTCAACGACAGCCCTCCCTCAGCTGATGAATCAGTCCTCCTCCATGTTGAACACCACTTGGAAGAAGCACTAAGGGTAGCAAGGGCACAGAATGTACTCTGGGTGGGGGACTTCATTGTCCATCACCAAGAGTGGCTCGGTAGCACCACTACTGGCCGAGTCCTGAAGGACATAGCTGCCAGACTGGGCCTGCGGCAGGTGGCGAGGGAAAAACTTACTTGATCTTATCCTCACCAATCGACCTGTCGCAGATGCATCTGTCCATCACAGTATCGGTAGGAGTAGCCACCGCACAGTCCTCGTGGAGATGAAGTCCCGTCTTCGCACTGAGGACACCATCCAACGTATTGTGTGGCACTATCACCGTGCTAAATGGGATAGATTCAGAACAGATCTAGCAGCTCAAAACTGGATATCCATGAGGCGCTGTGGGCCATCAGCAGCAGCAGAATTGTATTCCAGCACAATCTGTAACCTCATGGCCCGGCATTTTCCTCACTCTACCATTACCAACAAGCCAGGAGATCAACCCTGGTTCAATGAGGATTGTAGAAGAGCATGCCAGGAGCAGCACCAGGCGTACCTAAAAATGAGGTGCCAACCTGGTGAAGCAACAACTCAGGACTACATGCATGCTAAACAGCGGAAGCAACACGCTATAGACAGAGCTAAGCGATTCCACAACCAACAGATCAAATCAAAGCTCTGCAGTCCTGCCACATCCAGTCGTGAATGGTGGTGGACAATTAAACAACTAACGGGAGGAGGAGGTTCTGTAAACATCCCCATCGTCAATGATGGCGGAGTCCAGCACGTGAGTGCAAAAGACAAGGCTGAAGCGTTTGCAACCATCTTCAGCCAGAAGTGCCGAGTGGATGATCCATCTCGGCCTCCTCCCGATAGTCCCACCATCACAGAAGCCAGTCTTCAGCCAATTCGATTCACTCCGCGTGATATCAAGAAACGGCTGAGTGCACTGGATACTGCAAAGGCTATGGGCCCCGACAACATCCCGGCTGTAGTGATGAAGACTTGTGCTCCTAGCCAAGCTGTTCCAGTACAGCTACAATACTGGCATCTACCCGACAATGTGGAAAATTGCCCAGGTATGTCCTGTCCACAAAAAGCAGGACAAATCCAATCCGGCCAATTATCGCCCCATCAGCCTACTCTCAATCGTCAGCAAAGTGATGGAAGGTGTCGTCGACAGTGCTCTCAAGAGGCATTTACTCACCAATAACCTGCTCACTGATGCTCAGTTTGGGTTCCACCAGGACCACTCGGCTCCAGACCTCATTACAGCCTTGGTCCAAACATGGACAAAAGAGCTGAATTCCAGAGGTGAGGTGAGAGTGACTGCCCTTGACATCAAGGCAGCATTTGACCGAGTGTGGCACGTAGGAGCCCTAGTAAAATTGAAGTCAATGGGAATCAGAGGGAAATCTCTCCAGTGGCTGGAGTCATACCTAGCACAAAGGAAGATGGTAGTGGTTGCTGGAGGCCAATCATCTCAGCCCCAGGACATTGCTGCAGGAGCTCCTCAGGGCAGTGTCCTCGGCCCAACCATCTTCAGCTGCTTCATCAATGACCTTCCCTCCATTATAAGGTCAGAAATGGGGATGTTTGCTGATGATTGCAGTGTTCAGTTGCATTCGCAACCCCTCAGATAATGAAGCAGTCCGTGCCCGCATGCAGCAAGACCTGGACAACATCCAGGCTTGGGCTGATAACTGGCAAGTAACTTTCACGCCAGACAAGTGCCAGGCAATGACCAGCTCCAACAAGAGAGAGACTAACCACCCTCCCCTTGACATTCAATGGCATTACCATCGCTGAATCCCCCACCATCAAAATCCTGGGGGTCACCATTGACCAGAAACTTAACTGGACCAGCCATATAAATACTGTGGCTACAACAGCAGGTCAGAGGCTGGGTATTCTGCGGCGAATGACTCACCTCCTGACTCCCCAAAGCCTTTCCACCATCTACAAGGCACAAGTCAGGAGTGTGATGGAATAATCTCCACTCGCCTGGATGAGTGCAACTCCAACAATACCGAGAAGTAAAGGGAATTAGGGGTTACAGGGAGCGGGCAGGAAATTGGACATGAATTTAGATTTGAGGTTAGGATCAGATCAGCCATGATCTTATTGAATGGCGGAGCAGGCTCGAGGGGCCGATTGGCCTACTCCTGCTCCTATTTCTTCTGTTCTTATGTTCTTAATACTCAAGAAGCTCGACACCATCCAGGATAAAGCAGCCCGCTTGATTGGCACCCCATCCACCACCCTAAATATTCACTCTCTTCACCACCAGCACACTGTGGCTGCAGTGTGTACCATCCACAGGATGCACTGCAGCAACTCGCCAAGGCTTCTTCGACAGCACCGCCCAAACCCGCAATCTCTACCACCTAGAAGGACAAGAGCAGCAGGTACATGGGAACAACACCACCTGCACATTCCCCTCCAAGTCACACACCATCCCGACTTGGAAATATATCACCGTTCCTTCATCATCGCTGGGTCAAAATCCTGGAACTCCCTAACAGCACTGTGGGAGAACCGTCACCACACGGACTGCAGCGGTTCAAGAAGGCGGCTCACCACCACCTTCTCAAGGGCAATTAGGGATGGGCAATAAATGCTGGCCTCACCAGCGACGCCCACATCCCATGAAAGAATAACAAAATAACACCAATCTTGCAGCAGGGATTTCAAGCATTTGCGAATAAGGGGCCTAAAGCCTGCTTCAGGCATGGGCAAAGGACGCCTCTTGTTTGTCCGTACCCAATATGGCAGGCAGCGCACTTCCAGTTACTTCCTGCCCACTGCCTTGGGGACATCAGGAGGCCACATAGTGCCTGAGAAATGGCAGCTACATGGCCCAATTTCTAGGCCAATCTTTTTTAAATTAAAAGAAATATGGTGTAATTTTAATGGGAATCTTGGAACAGTATTGTCCAAGAACCCCAATCCTGATCATTTTAGGTAATTTCTAACTACATCCAATCCTAATTCATCTAATCATTATTGTTAAGTACTTCTGTTGCATTAGCTAACTGTGTCACAGTGATGCACTGGATATCCACTTGCCTCCCCATTTGAGAAATGGTGTTAGTAAGGAGTTGCACTGTGATTTGAGCCTTTGGAGAAGAGCTCTCAGGTGAGGGCTTCTCTCGACCTCTGCTCTCATCTCCTTCATCAGAATCCGATGTTGATGGACTCCTCAGGAGCAGGTTCTCTGCCCCTAGTTCAAATGTTATGTAATCCTTCCAAATCAAGTACATTAATAAGGTGTTGCTCACCTTTCAAATCTGCTGCATTCTTGCATGTTTCTATCTGTATCTAACATCTCCTGATGTCTGTATTTTTAATGCTGATATGATTTTGTATATTACCCTAGGATGGTATGTCTTCTTCCATGTGTTTAAATCAATTTGTCTCATCAAAAAGAAAAGAAAAATGTGGGCGGGTGCTTTGGTTTAAAGAAATGATTGAAGCACAGATACAGCGTTGGTTATTTTACATAGGTACTATTAAACTTGCACTATATATATTAATTAAAAATCTGAAATTTAACTTATTTCAATGTTATTTGCTTCAGACATTATCTCGATTATTAATTAGTATTGATATGATCCTGATCACTTTTCTCCAACACAGCACACTTCTTTAAAATAAAACAGCAGATGAATAATTTAGATCAGTCATATTCCTGCTACTATTGAATAATAGTTATATTGTTACACCTGAATACCTTTGTTGCAGTCCAATAAATCAGTGTTACACTGCAATAAAAGGCATCAAATATTAAAATCAGTAGGCAACTGTGGTCCAAAAAAACGTGAAATTACTTTTTAGATTGATGCTTAGAAGCCACTGTACCATATTGTACAATAACGTTATGAAAGCTTTGCTGCATTTGTACCTTTTATCCAAAATTCTGACCACTTTTGCTGCCATGTCACGGTGCAGTACATTTAATCCCACCATCAATGAAGCGCTGTCTGTTTCATGCTCCAATTACTTTCAATTGGGAAGAAACAGATGGTTTTATTATAATGGTGGCGGCCTGAAATTGGTAGGTGAAGGGCCACAACGGGACTGTCCCAGACAATTTAAACAAAACTGGCATTAACAAGAGCCGTGTAAACATGAGAGAAATAAACTACCAGTAAATGGCTTAGAATGCTAATGTTACAAATGTGTCACTGCATTTAATCAGACTCAATGGAAATGAATCGGCTTTGAAAAATGAGTCACAGTGTTAGTTTTATAATCTATGTGACTGAAAAATGATTCCTGGTCAGCTAAACAATGCAAAGGATCGGATGTTAATTTAAAAAAAGGGTCAATATATGTAACCTCACTGAATGAAGGGTCTTTTGATAAAATCAGAAACCTTTTATGTGATCAAGGACATGTTTGGCAATAAACTTCCCAAATGAATGCTTACAGTGAAAAAAGAAACTTTCAGATTCACTAGCATTTTACTGACATCAAAATGTCCTTTTAACTTATTAATTGAAAATTCTTCCACTAATCTCTAGCTTATTACTCAGACTTCTTCATGGGACATTGACCAAAGCATCAAGTGCTATGAAGTTTACTCAGGGAATCCGAAAGGTAAATTAGCCACCCAATGTTTACTATCTGTTTAGTATCCTGGAAGTACTCCACTTTAAGAATATGAACAATGGAGGGCAAATCCCAGTATTCCGTTAACAGCAGTGGTGACCACTGTTACTAATCTTTGCTGAGGAACCTTTGGGTTTTTCCAGTTGTCGCAGACTACGTATCGGATGCTTTGGAAGCCCACAGAAAAATCAGAAAGGAACAAGCTGGATATACTATTGTAACAAACGTGCAGAACATGTTGTGGCATTATATGAGATAGTAGTGTGATCAAAGGCTTAGGGGAACCCCACTTACATTGCTTTCATCAATTTTCATGAGGCCATTGACCTACTCTTTATTGATGCTTCCACAAAGAAGGTGGAAGCTATGGGAGTACCTTGCCAAATACTGGATTTTATTTGGGATGCATACTCCAGCTCCGTGTTATGTAAGAATGAATGAGAAACTTATTGAAACCATTCCTCTCAAAAAAGGAATGAGGCAACACTGTGCTCAGTCACCATCATAAAAGATGTGTTGGATGACATTGTCAGGGACTGCCTTGGAGTGTCTGTTCCAAGCATTTCTGTAAATATTCTGGTGCTCATTTTCACAGATGATATTGTTTTGCTGACAGACTCGACTGGGATTTACTGCACTCTACTCATCATTTTGAACAAGGAGCTAACTATTGTAACTGGTAAGATATGGTAGTAGTGTAAGTTTCTTGGACTTGACACTAATTTGGTGGCAAATGATCTGTATTGAGTTTGACCTAGTCTTGACACACTAAATGTCTTAAGCAATAGTCATACAGAGAAATAAATGGTATTACCCACTTTCACTCTGGATAGAGAACATAACTTTTGTTGATTTTTTCATTCTTGTCTCTCTCCACAAATTGTGAAGGAAAGCTTAACATCTTTACAGGGTTCTAGTCATGCTTAGCCATCCCTTAAAAGGAGTTGTTTTTTAGTTTCCTAACTGATCTATTGATCATTGTCTTGTTTGATGTCAAAGGAAGGTTGTGACCAATTAGGGACAAAAAAGGAGATCTTCTTGTGGAGGCAGAGGGCATGGCTGAGGCATTAAATGAATACTCTGCATCCGTCTTCAGTAAAGAAGAGGATGCTGCCATTGTAGCAGTAAAGGAGGAAGTCGTAGTGATATTGGATAGGATGAAAATAGATAAAGAGAAGGTACTTAAAAGATTGGCAACACTCAAAGTAGAAAAGCCACCCGGTCCAGATGGGATGCATCCTAGGAAACTGAGGGAAGTAAGGGTGGAAATTGCAGAGGCTCTGGCCACAATCTTCCAATCCTCCTCAGATATGGGGACGGTACCAGAGGACTGGAGGATTGCAAATGTCACACCTCTGTTCAAAAAATAGAGAGGGATAAACCCGACAATTGCAGGCCAGCCAGGCTAACGTTGGTGGTGGGGAAACTTTTATAGACAATAATCCAGGACAAAATTAATTGGCACTTGGAAAAGTATGGGCTAATAAATGAAAATCAGCACGGATTTGTTAAAGGAAAATCGTGTTTTACTAACTTGATTGAGCTCATTGATGAAGTGATGGAGAGGCTTGATGAGGATAGTGCGATTGAACTTTCAAAAGGCATTTGATAAAGTACCACATAATAGACTTGTTAGCAAAATTAAAGCCCATTAAAATTAAAGGATTAAAGGGACAGTGGCAGCGTGGATACAAAATTGGCTAAGGGACAGGTAGCAGAGAGTAGTGGTGAATGTGGTGTTCCCCAGGGGTCAGTCTTAGGACCACTGCTGTTCATGATATATATTAGTGACCTGGACTTGGGTATAGAGGGTATAATTTCAAAGTTTGCAGATGACACAAAACTCGGAAATGTAGTAAACAATGTGGAGGATAATAACAGACTTCAGGAGGGCATAGGTGAAATAGGCAGACACATGGCAGATGAAATTTAACACAGAGAAAGTTAAATGGCTGAGGCACTAAATGAATACTTTGCATCCGTCTTCACTAGAGAAGAGGATGCTGCCATTGTAGGTAGTAGTGATATTGGAAAGGATAAAAATAGATACAGGGGAGGTACTTAAAGGATTGGCAGTACTCAAAGTAGAAAAGTTACCTGGTCCAGATGGGACGCATCCTAGGATAGTGAGCAAATGTAAGGAGTCGCACAACACCAGGTTATAGTCCAACAGCTTTATTTGAAATCACAAGCTTTTGGAGCTTTGCTCCTTCGTCAGGTGAAGTCCGACGAAGGAGCAAAGCTCCGAAAGCTTGTGATTTCAAATAAAGCTGTTGGACTATAACCTGGTGTTGTGCGACTCCTTACATTTGTCCACCCCAGTCCATCACCGGCATCTCCACATCATAGAATAGTGAGGAAAGTAAGGGTGGAAGTTGCAGAGCTCTGGCCACAGTTTTCCAATTCTCCTTAGATATGGGAATGGTGCCGGAGGACTGGAGGATTGCAAATGTTACACCCCTCTTCAAAAAAGGGGAGAGGGATAAACCTGGCAATCACAGGCCAGTCAGCCTAACTTCGGTGGTGGGGGAGCTTTTAGAGACAATAATCCGGGACAACATTAATTGGCACTTGGAAAAGTATGGGCTAATAAATGAAAGTCAGCACGGACTTGTTAAAGGAAAATCGTTTTGTCTAACTTGTTTGAGTTCTTTGATGAAGTAATGGAAAGGCTTGATGAGGGTAATGCGGTTGATGTTTATACGGACTTTCAAAAGGCATTTGATAAAGTACCACATAATAGATTTGTTAGCAAAATTAAAGCTCATGGGATTAAAGGGACAGTGACAGTGAGGGTTAAAAATTAGCTAGGGGACATAAAGCATAGAGTAGAGGTGAACGGTTATTTTTCAGACTGGAGGGAAATATACAGTGGTGTTGCCCAGGGGTCAGAATTAGGACCACTGCTCTTTTTGATATACATCAATGACCTGGACTTAACTATAGAGGGCATAATTTCAAAGTTTGCAGATGACGTGAAACTTGGAAATGTAGTAAACAATGTGGAGGATAGTAACAGACTTCAGGAGGAATTGACAGGCTGGTGAAATGGGCAGACACATGGCAGATGAAATTTAATGCAGAGAAGTGTGAAGTGATGCATTTTGGTAGGAAGATTGAGGAAAGGCAAATAAACTAAATGGTACAATTTTAAAGGGGGTGCTGGAACAGAGAGACCTGGAGGTACACACACACAAATCTTTGCAGGTGGCAAGACAAGTTGAGAAGGCTGTTAAAAAAACATATGGGATCATGGGCTTTATTAATAGAGGCATAGAGTACAAAAGCAAGGAAGTTATGCTAAACCTTTATAAAACACTGGTTAGGCCTCAGCTGGAGTATTGTGATCAATTCTAGGCACCACATTTTAGGAAGGAGGTCAAGGCCTTAGAGAGGGTGTAGAAGAGATTTAGTAGAATGGGACCAAGAATGAGGGACTTCAGTTATTTGGAGAAGCTGGGATTGTTCTCCTTAGAACAGAGAAGGTTAAGGGAAGATTTGATAGAGGTGTTCAAAATCATGAACAGTTTGGACAGAGTAAAAAAGGAGAAACTGTTTCCAGTGGCAGAAGGGTCGCTAACCAGATTGAAGGTGATCAGCAAAAGAACCAGAGGCAACATGAAGAAACATTTTTTTACACAGAGAGTTTCAATGATCTGCAATGCACTGCCTGAAAGGGTGGTGGAAGCTGATTCAATAGTAACTTTCAAAAAGGAATTGGAGAAATACATGAAGGGAAAAAATTTACAGGGCTATGGGGAAAGAGCGGGGTCGTGGGACTAATTGGATAGCTCTTTCAAAGAGCCGGCACAGGCACAATGGGCCGAATGACCTCCTCCTGCACTGCACCTACTATGATACTATTATACCATGAAATGTGAAGTGATACATTTTGGTAGGAAGAATGAGGAGAGGCAATATAAATGAAATGGTACAATATTAAAGGGGGTGCAGGGACAGAGAGACCTGGGGTTGCACACACACAAATCTTACCTACTATGATACTATGATATAGGCTACCCTCTGATCTGGGAGACCACTGACCACTTATTCAGCATTCCTTGCTAACAAAAGACCTCTCCTTGCTGACAAAGCTTTTTCTTGCTAAATGTCATCCATAACGTGAAGAATCCTGGGAATGTGCAAATTAACCATTTTATTATTTCTATCTATAGTACAAGTCTACAAGCTATTTAGAAGTGAAAAGAAAGCAAAAACTATAATCATATGAGATTAAACCAAATTCGAATCCTACGTATATATGTATATAGAAATAGGATATCTTACAGTAGGTGTCCTCACATGAAATATTGTGGCTTTGCGTAGCTCAAGAGGGGATATTGAAGGCTATAATGAGTATTTGTCTCAATTGTTGATTCCTTTCAGTAATGAAAGAAGAAAGAACTTGCATTTATATAGTACCTTTCAGGACATCCCAAAGCGATTCACATCCAATGAAGTAGTTTTGCTGTCTAGTCGTTATTGTAAGCTGGTCTTTTCCTGCCCGTCAACTTCGTAATGTAGGCAAACATGGCAGCCAGAAAGGTCCTGCTAACAGCAATGAGATATATGACCAGAAAATCGGTTTTAGTAATGTTGGATGAAGGATAGATATTGGCCAGGGCACTGGGGGAAATCCCCTGCTCTTCTTCAAATAGTGCCATGGGATCTTTTACATCCACCTGAAATACTGGTGGATGTTGACTTCAGTTTAGACACTTTTTTCAGGCCTTGCTGAGATGGAAAGAACATACTTCCACGCATATTCAGAGATTCTGCCGTACCTCCGGCCAGTGGTGGGAGCGGCTCCAAGGAATTTCCCGGCCATAGCCTAGAAGTGCTGCTGTTTTGGGGGGCAGAAATCTGCTGTAGTGAGGCAGGAAACTGGGGTGAAATCCATTTCTTCCGCCCAACACCCCATCTGTCCTGATGCCACTTTTGGCGGTGTAACTGATGGGATCCCGACCTCCCCCAGAAATCCTGCCAGTTAGGGCTTCCTGTGCGGACAGCATGAAGCAGGCGTACATGTCGTGCAGAGTGATATGTCAGTCCCGCAAAGCTGCATTTATACAGCAATCAGTCCAAGGGAGAACAATTGCTATTTGGATCCATCTGTGAGGAAGCATCACGGAAAATGAATTTCAAAATATATTTTGAAATATTATGTAGTTTACATTACATTTATGATAGCTATTGATTCACCATTTTGGACATTCTTCACATGAGATCATAGCATGCTATAGAATCCAAACCAGTATATACTTGAATATTAAAATTTGACTGTGGTGAGGCATACAATAAAATCAATCATTCCTATTCCTGTCAAGTATCCTTTCAAGAGAGGAGGGAGGCACATTTGTACACTCATGAAATGCTAAATGATCTTTTATGAATTATACATGGAGAATAATATATTAGTAGTAGAGCCCAATTTTTACTTCAAGAATAAACCAGCAGCATGATTTTCTGCTTTTCTATCATTACCACTAATCCTGATACAAAGTCAAAGATATAACTCCTGAAACTGTTGGTTATTCATTGTGTTGCAGGCTTGCTATTTTACCTCCTGGCACATATTACACCTGTGGTACTCTGCGCAAGCAAATCAGAAATATACCAATGAATGAAGATACATAGGAATCAAAGGCAAATAATGCTGAGGATGGTTAAAAATAAGACAGATGTCGGCATTGAAGGATAACTATTAAAAGGACCTCAAAGGATGACAGCTGTCATGATATCATGATATAGTGAGAAAGGATCTTGGCTCGGAAGATCAGGAAGTAGAATCAGTATGGGTGGAGATAAGAGATAAAAAGGGGCAGAAAACACTGGTGGGAGTAGTTTATAGACCCCCGAACAGTAGATATACCATTGGGCAGAGTATTAATCAAGAAATAATGGAGGCTTGTAACAAAGGTAATGCAATAATTGCGGGGGACTTTAGTCTTCATATAGACTGGACAAATCAAATTGGCAAAGGTAGTCTAGAGGACAAGTTCATGGAATGCATTCGGGACAGTTTCCTAGAACAATACATCGTGGAACCAACCAGGGAACAGGCTATTTTAGATCTTGTCTTGTATACAGGGTTAATTAGTATCTCATAGTAAAGAATCTTCTGGGGAAGAGCGATCATATGATAGAATTTTGCATTGAGTTTGAGAGTGACATATTTAAGTCTGAAACTAGAGTCTTAAACTTAAATAAAGCTAATTACAGAGATATGAGGGGCAAGTTGGCTAAGATAGATTAGGAAATTAGATTAAAAGGTATGAAGGATAAGCAATGGCAAACATTTAAAGAAATATTTCAAAATTCTCAACAAATATACATTTCATTGAGAAATAAAAACTCCATGGGAAAAGTGATCCATCTGTGACTAACTAAAGAAGTTAAGGATAGTATTAGATTTAAAAAAGAGGCTTATAATGTTGCGAAGAAGAGTAGTAAGCCTAAGGATTGGGAGAGTTTTAGAAACCCGCAAAGGATGACCAAAAAATTGATAAAAAGGGAGAAAATAGAATATGAGAGTAAACTAGCAAGAAATATTAAAACAGATTGTAAGAGCTTCTACATGTATGTAAAAAGGAAGAGATTCGTGAAAGTAAACGTGGGTCCCTTAGAGGCAGAGACAGGAGAAATTATAATGGGGAATAAAGGAAATGGCATAGACGTTAAACAAATATTTTGTTTCTGTCTTCACAGCAGAAGTCACAAAAAGCATACCAGAAATAGTGGGGAACCAAGGGGCTAATGAGAGTGAGGAACTTAAAGTAATTAATATCAGTAAAGAAAAAGTACTAGAGAAACTAATGGAACTAAAAGCCGACAAATCCCCTGGACCTGATGGCCTACATCCTGGGGTTCTAAAAGAGGTGGCTGCAGAGATAGTGGATGCATCGGTTATGACCTTCCAAAATTCCCTAGATTCTAGAACGGTCCCAGTGGATTGGAAGGTAGTAAATGTAACCCTGCTATTCAAGAAAAGAGGGAGAGAGAAAACAGGGAACTACAGGCCATTTAAGCTGAAATCAGTTGTTGGGAAAATATTGGAATCCATTATTAAAAAAGTGGTAACAGGGTACTTAGAAAATCTTAGCATGACCAGGCAGAGTCAGCATGGTTTGAGTTTTTTTGAGGATATAACTAGCAGGGTGAATAAAGGGGAAGCAGAGGATGGATTTTCAAAAGGCATTCGATAGTGCCACACAAAAGGGTGTTATGCAAGATAAGGGCTCATGGGGTTGGGGGTAATATATTTGCATGGATAGAGGATTGGTTAACGGACAGAAAACAGAGAGTGGGGATAAACAGGTAATTGTCAGGTTGGCAGGCTGTAACTAGTGAGGTGCTGCAAGGACCAGTGCTTGGGCCTCAGCTTTTTTTTAATTCGTTCATGGGATGTGGGCGTCGATGGCGAGGCCAGCATTTATTGCCCATCCCTAATTGCCCTTGAGAAGGTGGTGGTGAGCCGCCTTCTTGAACCGCTGCAGTCCATGTGGTGAAGGTTCTCCCACAGTGCTGTTGGGTAGGGAGTTCCAGGATTTTGACCCAGCGAAGATGAAGGAACAGTGATATATTTCCAAGTCGGGATGGTGTGTGACCTGGAGGGGAACGTGCAGGTGGTGTTGTTCCCATGTGCCTGCTGCCCTTGTCCTTCTAGGTGGTAGAGGTCGCAGGTTTGGGCGGTGCTGTCGAAGAAGTCTTGGCGAGTTGCTGCAGTGCACCCTGTGGATGGTACACACTGCAGCCATGGTGCACCGGTGGTGAAGGGATTGAATGTTTAAGGTGGTGGATGGGGTGCCAATCAAACGGGCTGCTTTATCCTGGATGGTGTTGAGCTTCTTGAGTGTTGTTGGAGCTGCACTCATCCAGGTAAGTGGAGAGTATTCCATCAGACTCCTGACTTGTGCCTTGTAGATGGTGGAAAGGCTCTGGGAGTCAGGAAGTGAGTCACTCGCCGCAGAATACCCAGCCTCTGTCCTGCTCTTGTAACCACAGTATTTATGTGGCTGGTTCAGTTAAGTTTCTGGTCAATGGTGACCCCCAGGATGTTGATGATGTGGGATTCGGCGATGGTAATGCAATCTATATTAATGAGTTAGACCAAGGGACCGAATGTAACGTATCCAATTGCGCTGATGATACAAAGATAGGTGGGAAATTAAGCTGTGAGGGGAACACAAAAGGCTCAGTTTTAAACTTAAATTGCGGATGTGTTGGGGGCGGGGGGCCTACAAAAATTGCAGAAATGCAGAGGGGGTTCAGAAGCCGGCTCCAACCTGTCAACTTCCAAGTTTTCCACAGACGCACCTGTGTGCGCACGGGCATCCCGAGTCTGGAAGTCCCACCGGCAACTAAAGCCGGCGGGATGATATTAAAGAACCAAATGTACCTCATTGAGGTACTTAAGGCACTTGTGACATATTAGGTAGTTAGAACCATTTTTAACTTACCTGGGCAGCTTTCCCACGTCTTCTGATTCATGCCTGAATCAACCTACTTTCTCATGATCCTAAAGTAGTCTCTGTACAGCATAAGATCATAAGAAATAGAAGGAGGAGTAGGCCATACAGCCCCTCGAGCCTTCTCCGCCATTCGATAAGATCATGGCTGATCTTCAACCTGAACTCCACTTTTCTGCCTGATCAAAAAATCAATGTACCTTTCCATCCTGCACTGATATCCAATGTCTCCCTCTCCGATCTTCCCCTCTTCACCCACCTGATGTCCCCCGATCGCCCCCTCTTCACCCCACCCCGATATCCCCCCGATCTTCCCCTCTCCCCCTCTCCCCCTCTCCTCCCCTCCCTCCCCCGTCTTCCACTCTCCCCTCCTCTCCCCCCCCCCCCCCCCCCCGTCTTCCACTCTCCCCTCCCCCCCCAATCTTCTGTTCCAGCACCGGATGACGTCTCACTCTCTCTCTTTCTCTCCCCCTCCACCTCGGCGTTGCAACTCCTGTCGGCAGCCAGCCTGTCAATCAGGCTGGCTGCTGGGTGCGAGACACGGAAAAAAACTTCAATCATCATCAATTACATTGTGATCGCGTCGGAAACGGTAAGTTTTTTCAATTCGGGTTTGCCACACGCATCTTCACAACCCCCCCCCCCAACAACCTGCTGCCAACCCGCCACCATTTCAAAGTTGAGCCCAAAGAGTCTCCAAAGGAATATAGACAGGTTAAGTGAGTGGGTAAGAAGGTGGCAGATGGAGTATAATGTGGGGAAATGTGAGGTTATTCACTTTGGTAGGAAGAATAGAAAAACAGAATATCTTTTAAATGGTGAGAAACTATTAAATGTTGGTGTTCAGAGAGATTTGGGTGTCCTCGTACAAGAAGCACAGAAAGTTAGCATGCAGGTACAGCAAGCAATTAGGAAGGCAAATAGCAAGTTGGTCTTTATTGCAAGGGGGTTGGAGTACAAGAATAAGGAAGTCTTACTACAATTGTACAGGGCTTTGGTGAGACCACACCTGGAGTACTGTGTACAGTTTTTGTCTCCTTTTCTAAGGAAGGATATACTTGCCTTGGAGGTGGTGCAACAAAGGTTCACTAGATTGATCCCTGGGATGAGAGGGTTGTCCTACGAGGAGAAATTGAGTAGAATGGGCCTATATTCTCTGGAGTTTAGAAGAATGAGAGGTGATCTCATTGAAACATTTAAGATTCTGAGGGGGCTTGACAGGGTAGATGCTGAGAGGTCGTTTCCCCTGGCTGGAGATTCTAGAACTAAGGAGCATTAGGGGATAAGGGGTTGGCTGTTTAAGACTGAGATGAGTAGGAATTTCTTCACTCAGAGGGTTGTGAATCTTTGGAATTCTCTACCCCAGAGGGCTGTGGATGCTGAGTTGTTGAGTATATTCAAGGCTGAGATCGATAGAGTTTTGGACTCGAAGGGAATGAAGGGATACGGGGATCGGGCAGAAAAGTGGAGTTCAGGTCGAATATCAGCCATAATCTTATTGAATGGTGGAGCAGGCTCGAGGGGCCATATGGCCTACTCCTGTTTCTATTTCTTATGTTCTTATACTGTACAGAGACCATTTTAGGATCATGAGAAAGAAGTCCTCAAACACAAGAAAGCCTACATCTCAAGGACAAATAGAATATTTAAGTGACATTCACAGACAAGACCAATGCAATCTCACCGATTAATTGGGAGGGAATGATTGCATGAAACCAGGACTTCCTACATTGTCGATACAAACATTGTGGGACAATCATTAAAAATCATAAAAGCCTCTAGTTAAATAATATAAGACTCTAAGATTGCAAATAATATTGATTTTTATATGTTTTTTACATATTTTTAGGGCAGTATCAATTTCTCTCAGAATGTTGACATTTTTTTTATTCGTTCATGGGATGTGGGCGTCGCTGGCGAGGCCGGCATTTATTGCCCATCCCTAATTGCCCTTGAGACAATTTGTGTTACTGCAAGACTACCTTTTTAAATATACACTTCTTTTTATCACTATTATTTCTTTAATTGTGCTTAAGGATAATGTACTGAGTGGCTAGTGGTTAGAGAGGCACAGAAGGGGGAAAAACAGCTCAGAGAATGCTTGTCAAGTTTATCTCCTTTGTGTCTGACTTCCCTTCAAGTGTCCTTATCACTCCAAATGAACAAGAACGTAATTTCTGGAAAGCTTCTTCCCATTTCTCCTCTTAAAATGAGACCAACGTCAGATACGTTTGGGGTTTAAGATTGAACAGTACACTGGAAGGTGATATGTGAATTGACCAGACCAGATAACCATTCAGAGAAGAATCAAGGCTTTCAAGTCCATTTGATGGAGTTGTCTATTGCACAGTCCCCATCCGAATCCTGAAAATAAGCCTACAGACTTCTAAAAGATGAATTCATATGTTTATCAATGGCTGATCCACATTTAGGGGGTAAATTTCCTCATCGTTTCTGGCGCATTAGAGGTGCTGGTACAGTGTTGGCAACATTTTTTTTGCGAGGTGGGTCAGGTGAAGGCCGTTTACACCCAACCTCCATATTTAGATGGATTCCCCCGAGTTTTCTTGTGCTTCTGCAGCTCTTCCACGATCCACCTATCGAGTTGCTGCTGGTATCATTTGAACACGTCATTGTGAGAGACAATGGTGAAAGGCCTCTGCGCCCGGGGTAATTTGGACACAGTTCAGTAACGTGCAGCAGCTTGTCAGGATTGATTGTTCAAGGTGAAAGTGAGAAGTTTCTGAAAGAGAAGAGACTGAAGATCTTTAAATACAGATTTCTGCAGGCAGGAAGCAATTTATTAAGAAGTTTGTTTGCCATTCTGTTTAACGGTTACCTGCACTTGCTTCTGATTGCTTCTTACCGGGTCGGACCATCAGCAGATTTTTGAACCCCCAAACCCTCCACCACTTACCAACCGTTCGAGCTTCTCAAGAACAGGTATGGCATTGTGCTCCTTCTAAGTGCCACCTGAGGGCAAGGATCGCAGGATATAGTTGGCTCCTTATGCTGTACAGAAGGGTCATTGGATTGAGGTCGCACTCGACACTGGCTCCTGGAATGGAGCGACTGTTAGTTGCATCTCTGAAGGGTACTCCCATTATGCAATCTTGGCTTGGTGCTCTGCCCTGATGCTCTCTGGTCACTTGAGTATTCATAATTCTGTCCAAGTGTAACAAAAATAATGGTAAGACATGTAGTGAAATAATTTGAGAGAGAAAGGGAAGAATATAGCACTGTTTCTGTCTAATTTGCTTGTCTAGTGTGCTGCTGAGGAATGTGGACCATTTAAAAGGATCAGCAGAAGTTTCCTGCTGGTTCAGCTGCATGCACCAGTTTTACACTTGTTTTACACCAATGGGTATGCAAATGAGCAGACCCAGGAAACTTGCATGCATCTCCCATTAGAGGCCACTGCCATAGCACTGTTTTTTTTAAGGGTGTAACAGTGGTGTAAGTCATTTTGACAAAATTCTTGGCCATAGTTGCTAGGGGAAAAAAAATAAAGGGGATTTAACAAAGTGTATATTGATTTGATAGACTGACAGAAAGTTGTTTAGTCTGGAATAGATATGATATATGGATATCAGCCAATGTTAGAATGCATCTTCTGCAAAATTCCACCCAAAGGAGAACTTTGAACTTTCAGAGCTAAGTCAAGATTGGATCCTGAGTCATTCAGGCAAGCACTAAACAACTGACAGGACACAATCCACACCAAATTCATGGGATTTAACAGTTTCATGCGCAGATTGACTGGAAACATCATTGTACTCATTAGCATTGTGACTCCAAGCCACATTCTGGGAACTTCTAATTGCACAGGTGTAATGTGAAATAATGAAGCAGGAAGGTTGCTTTAGGGAAGGGGGAGAGGAGTCCACGATCGGAGAGATGTGACCAAACTGTTAGCCTTCTGGAAGATCCTGTCCAGACCAACAATCATGAATTGCCAATGTTTAAACTGATTTAACTTCATTATTTTATCTGGAACATAATAGCAGCTGCAGTTATACTCAACATATTGATTCAGATCACTGCAGCATTAGCTCAGAGGAAATTCAGACCCCATGGCTCCAAAGCTCCATGTCATTTTGGTGCATCGTCAGTGTATAATCGGAGCAAACAATTTTTTTTGGCAGCAAAATGAGGCAAAAGCTGTGTCCACATGTTTTCCTCCTCAAAATGCATCCCCCTGAATCCCTTTGCGTTTTCTGGCCTGTCCCACAATGCCACCTGCTGAGTCCCGAGTGAGTTCATTTACAAATATTATGATGAGGGCCTGTGGCATTGCAGCTCTGAATTTCCTGCTTTTACATTCACAAAGTACTCACGGTAACACAGACTAAGAATTATAAGGTTCCCCTGTTGCCAGGATCAGCTCAGACAGGTGGAAGTGAGGAGTTTCTGAACCTGAAGAATGTGGAGAATTTCAATTGAGATTTCTGTAGCTAGGAATGACTTTTTATGGTGAGTTTCTTGCCATTCTGCCGATATAGACCTGGGCTTCCTACAGTGTAAGACCACCAGGAGATCTGCACCTCCTTCTAACCATTCACCCACAGTGTGGGTTTCTCAGGACCAAGTAGGTCATTCCCTATGGACACACCCTTGTACACCATTATCATGGAGGAGGAGGAGCATAAGATGGAGCAGAGGTGAGTCAGGCAGCTTTAAAGTAGGATGGACCCACCATATATTAACCCCTTCCCATAGAATATACGGGCAATATAGACCAAAGGAGGACCTTTGAGAGGAGATGTGTATAAGGAGAGTGCGACTCACCGTAAGAGGTAGCAGAAGAGCTCTGCCAGGTACTGTATCAGGATCTGCAACCACAGTCATCTGTGGAGATAAAGGTCACGACTGCAATCAATTTATGGCAAGGATCATTTCAGTCAGCCACAGGGGATCTCTGTAATATCAGTCACGCTGCATTGCAGGCAAGCATTCATCTGGTGTGACTGATGCACTTTACAGGAGAGCTGGGCGATTCATCACCTTTGGCATCACAGCAAAGCAGCAGTGAGACAAAGCCATCCAGTTTTATGGGGTTGCTGGCTTTCCCAAAGTCCAGGGTGCAATCAGTGGCTCCCACATTGCATTGCAAGCTTCTACATTTAACCCCTCCACTCCCTCAAGAAGAAAGGCATCTTCCATGGGTGGAATCTTGTGGCTGTGTGGTTCTTCTCAGAGATGCCACGGCAACAGTGTAGGTGCTCAGTCACTAACCTGGCACTGCCCCTATATCCTCCACTTCACTATCTCCCATGTCCAGTGCCTCCCCATAATCTCCATGGCCTGCTTCTCATATGATCTGAGGTGTTTCAAGTTGGGGATACCTTTCCGGTGCCCTTCTTCTTGCCGGTATTGTGCGCCATTTTCTCCTGCAACAAGATTGAGTAAATTACATAAAGGCTGGCAATTGAAGAGTGGATGCCAAATGGCTTGAGAGAGCTGAAGTAAGAGATGTGGTGGTATCACCGTTAAAGTGGAGGAAGGGGTTTTAGAGCTGTGTATGGTAGTAATTGCTGTTAGGGAACATAGGTAGCCACACTGTGAGATCCTAAGTTAATGCCATCCTTCACCAGAGTGCATTGTGAAGGGTTAGTTGTACAGCCAAGAGTGTTCAAGGGAGAATGGCCTGCTCTGCTTTGGGCACTGTGTTCAGATTTGGGCATTGGACCTCAGGAAAGATATATTGGCCTTGGAAGGGGTACAGCACAGAATGATACTGGGGCTTAAGGTGCTAAATTATGCGGATAAGTTGCATGAACTTAAATTGTATTCCTTTGAGTTTAGAAGGCTGAGAGGTGATCTAATCGAGTTGTTTAAAATTATAAAGGAATTCGATAGGATAGATACAAAGAAACTATTTCCTCTGATGGGGGAATCCAAAATAAGAGGGCATAATCTTAAAATTAGAGCTAGGCCAATCAGAAGTGAAATCAGGAAGCATTTTCCATGCAAAGGGTAGTGGAAATCTGGAACTCACTCCCCATTAGGCTGGAGATGTTGGGTCAGTTGAATTTTCCAGACTGAGATCGACAGATTTCTGTTGGGTAATAGCATCAAGGAATATGGCAGGTAAATGGAGTTGAGGTACAGATCAGCCATGATCTAACTGAAAGGTGGAAAAGGCTCAAGGGGCTGAATGGCCTCCTCCTGTTGCTATGTTCCTGTCCCATCAGACATGCGCTCTAATCACAGTGGGCTGGAAAGTCTTGGCCCTCATCTGTATATGGATTGTAAGATTGCTGACCCAGAAGTATTTGTTCTGACACTAGCAAACAAAAAAAATAGTTCAGTCCTAGCACCAAAATCACTTACTTTGATGAGTTCAGTCGCCAAAACAATGAAAAAGTAATTATAGCAACACTTCACTCATGTGTAATGCATCTGAAAATTATTATTATTAGGACCACAACAATATTGCAATGAGTTGAGATATGGGTATTTACTGTAGTTTGCAAAAATATTAAGAGCTGTTCTGCAGAAATTTGTTTAGTTATTTCCTTCAATTACAAAATGATCCACTTAAATATAGCCTGGATAATTTAGGTAAAGATAAAGGGAACTTGAGTGTAACTATTTGTACCTGGGTGTAAGTGTACAATGTGCTATTAGTCATGTTTTGAAAGCCCTAGATTCTACATGGTGAAATATTCATGAAACCTTAAGGCATTTTTACAATAAAAGAACTGCTTTTACAGCAGGTGTGCAGAACCTACACTACCAACGCCACTCTCTAATATAAAGCAGGGAGCTGCTGTAGTCCCAACAGCATCCGAGACCTACATTTTCATGAATTCTAAGAGCTGCTGTCAGGTCTCCACTTACCTCAAAATGCGTGCAGCCAGATTCCACTCCCTGGGAATCATCAATCTTAACTCTCCAGTCTCCCACTGGCCTGATTTGGAGCACAAGCATAAAGAACGGTAAGTAGGGTAGAGTGGTGCACAGTGGTCATGGGTCTGCATTTGAGCATCATTCTCTGAGGACCTCAATTTAAATATATCAATGCCTTTAGTCTCTGTCCTGAAGAGGTAAAGAAAGAACTTGCATTTATATAGCGCCTTTCACAATCTCAAGACATCCAAAAGCTTCACAGCCAATGAAGCACTCTTGAAGTGCAGCCACTGTTGTAATGTAGAAAACATAGCAGCCAATTTGTGCACAGCAAGGTCCCACAAACAGTAATGAAATAAATGACCAGATAATCTGTTTTAGTGATGTTACATCGAATGAAATCAAAACTACAGCACAGAAACAGGCCATTGGGCCCAACTGGTCTATGTCGGCGTTTATGCTCCACACGAGCCTCCTCCCTCGCTACTTCATCTAACTCTATCAGGATACCCTTCTATTCCTTTCTCTCTCATGTGCTTATCTAGCTTCTCCGTAAATGCATCCACGCTATATGCCTCAACTACTCCTTGTGGTAGTGCATTCCACATTCTTACCATTCTTTGGATAAAGAAGTTTCTCCTGAATTCCCTATTGAATTTATTAGTGACTATTTTATATTTATGACCTCTAGTTTTGGACTCCCCCACAAGTGGAAACATTTTCTCTACATCTACCCTATCAAACCCTCTCATCACCTTAAAGACCTCTATCAGGTCACCCCTCAGCCTCCTCTTTCCTAGAGAAAAGAGCCCCAGCCTGTTCAACCTTTCCTGGAAAGGCTATCCTTTCAGTTCTGGTATCATCCTTGTTAGTTGAGAGATTAATATTGGCCAGGACACCGGAAGAACTCCCCTGCTTTTCTTTGAATAGGGCTGTGGGACCTTTTGCATCTACCTAAGAGAGGACAGACATGGCCTTGCTTTAACGTCTCATCTGAAAGACGGCACCTCCGAGAGTGCAGCACTCCCTCAGTACTGCCCAGTACTAAAGTATCAGACTTGTGCTCAAGTCTCTGGAGAGGGGCTTAAATCCATGGCCTTCTAACTCAAAGTCGAGAGTGCTACCACTGAGCCAAGGCTGACACCTTAATGTTACAGATGCCACAGATTCTGTAATAGAACAAAGTTGTATAGTACATAAGAATGTAGAGGTGAGAAAAGGTCACTGACCCGAATTATTAGTTTCCCCTTCAAAGCCTGAATATAAACATTTTTAACCATCACCCATACACCATGGGGCAGATTTTCGGGTGACGGAGCAGGTGCGTTCGGGCGAGGGAGCTCCGAAAATCGCTGAAATGCAGAGCGGGTTCAGAGCCCGGCTCCAACCCGCTGACTTCCGGGTTCCCCAGTGATGCGTCCGGATGCCTGTGCGCCTCCCGAATGCGGAAGTCCCACCGGCAATTAAAGCCGGGGGGATGATAATTTGAAGTTTGTCCGATTGTTGAGGTACTTGAACTACTTGATTGACTTGACATTTTGGCAGGGGTGCAATTTTGAAGGATCCTCAGCGTGTTTCCCGTGCTGTGGGAAACACTCCCTGTTGGAGCAGACGTGTTTCAGCCAGCAGCCAGTGGGAGATGCAAAGGATTATTTGACAGTTGGGAAGAATACTTCATTTATTGCAGCAGGACACTCTGTCACTTCAGACAAAGTTTTGGCTGCAAGACCTTTGTGTTTCCACTCAAAATTCTCACTTTGCACCCAAAACTCTGCTGTGCAAACATATTTAACTATTTTGCGGATACCCTCAAACTCACACCGTCAGGATGGGGGGTGCGCCATGGCTGCATTCACCACTACATCCGAGGACGAGCAACATCACCAGCCTCGCCAGGCACGGCGTCCACTTCCGCCACGTGGAGCTCCACAACATCGTACTGTGCCACAGGCACCTGCACAACAGCACGGAGGGCAACAACAGAGAGAGCGACATCGCAGGAGGCACTACCCTCGCAATAGGGTCGACAGACAGAAGGTCAGCTTCCTGGACCTCTCTGAGGAGCAGTGCATACGGAGGCTCAGAGTCAGTCGCCAGGTAGTCGCGGACATCTGCAGTCTCCTTCATGCTGACCTGCTCCCGGCTGGGCTGTGCAGCATCTCCTTACCTGTCACTGTCAAAGTCACCACTGCTCCCAACTTCTTCGCCTCCGGGTCATTCCAGGGTGCCACCTGGGACATCACCGGGGTCTCTCAGTCGTCTGCACACAAGTGCATAAAGCAGGTCACCGACGGCTTGTTTCGCAAGGCCTCGCACTACGTCAACTTCCCCATGGACGACCTCAGCCAGACGGAGAGGGTAGTGGAATTCCACGCTGTGGCTGGCTTCCCACAGGGCAGGGTTTAATCGATTGCACCCATATAGCATTACAAGCACCTCCACACGAGCCAGGGCTGTTCATCAACAGGAAGGGCTCACACTCCATCAACACTCAGCTCATCTGTGACCTTCCATCTGCAAGAGGTTCCTTCACGTGTGCGCCAGATACCCTGGCAGCTGCCACGATTCCTTCATCCTCCGGGAGTCCAGCACCCCGCCCCTCTTCCACGCACCAAACACCTGGCTCCTCGGGGACAAGGGATACCCCCTGCACACGTGGCTCATGACACCTCTGAGTATAGTGGTAACAATAATAATATTTAATGTGAGTTTAACAAAAAACAAATAAAAATGACCAACCATCAAACACCCTTGTGCATCCCCTTCATGCTCACAAAACCTTCGCCTTTCGCTTCCGACTACTCCCACATGGTGCTTCCCCTGGGGCTGCAGCAGAGGTAGTGCCAGGTTGCTCTTGTCCATGCCCTGACCGATTAGATACTTTGGGCCTACATCCTCTGGGTTTCGGTGCCCATGAGGTCCCTCCAAAGACTAATCCACCTGTACCTGTGCAGGGGCAGACTCGTCCACCTGGAGAGAAGGCAGCATTGCGGGTACTGGTTGAGAGGGGGGCAACGGGTGAGACGTGGGAGTGCTTTGAGTGGCGTCCCCACTTCCATGTACCCTTTCACCATCTTCCTTCCCCTGGGTCAGGCCCACACCACTCCTACCGCTCATCTGGATGACAGTTTGGAGGTCATGTGTGAAGCCTCGTAAGGCCAGTGCTAGTGTATCTGCCTGCCTGTTTAAGGCGGCAGAATGTTGTTCACCCTGAATCCAAAGGGCCGTTGTCAGGGCCTCAGTGGACTCATTGGTGAGCCGTGCTTGAAGCTCGATGGAGGCTAGCCTTCCCTCCATCGCAGACATTCCCACACTTACCCGCGACACTATCTCAGAGATGCTCTCACGTTCGCTGTGACAATATCTCAGAGATTCCCTCACGTACCTGTGCCACCATTCCACTCATGCAGGAGTTGGACTCCTCCAATCTCTTTGTGACTGTGGAGAGTGCGCGTGGCACCTGTTCCAGCACCTCGCAAATATGCTGCTGCCCCTCGATCATTCTCCTTTTAAAGGATCGTCCCCAGGGTTCAGCATCTGTGTCCAGCTGAGCGGAGCCTGGAGAGGAGAGCTCCACAGCTCTCCACAGCTGCCCCTGCCACCAGTGTCTGCTCATGCTGACATGTGTGTGGTGACTCACCATGTGCGACCCCAACTAACTGCGGACTGGGACCCACCGAGGTTTGTGTATCTGCGCTGGTGGATGGCTCACTCAGATTTGACGGTGCCCCCTCAGAGGCCGGCAGGTCTTCTGAGGAATCGCCCTCTGCCGTCACAGCGGTTGCTGAAGGCCCTTTAAGGGAACAGAAGGCAATATTAAGCATGATGACAGATGTGTCCATTTGCGATGAGTATACTGAAGTGCTGAACATGGCAAGGCATGTTAACATCAATTCATATTGTAAGTGCTGAATGTTAAAATTCTGTCACCAGACGTTTGTCGGGTGCCAGTCTGAGCATCCCCGAAGGACAGGCAGGCTCAGCTCCAGTGCCTGCTGCTGCACGTCTGTGAGGACGACTATCTGTTGTGGCCCCCCTCCGATCCTCGCCCTCTCCCGTGTATTCTGAGCTCTCTTCTCCTATAAGGAGAGAAAGTACAGACGTGTGAGTGAGTGATGGTGACGTGGCCAACCAATGAATGCATTGGTTTGGGTGAGGCTGACCGTGAAAGAGATGCATCAGAGGGTGAGTATGAGACAGAGCCATGACATTGTATGAGGATTGGGTTGAGTGGTAGTGGTGGGATGAGTACTGGGGAGATGAGGAAGTGCTGAGGAAGTGCAGGTAAGTTGAAGATGAGCTTTGAGTGGATGTGAGGAGTGACGTGATAGAGTAGTGTTGGCAGTGCAGAATGAGCTGGGGGGTGGGGACGGTGATGTGGGAGACGGAATGTAGTGGAATGAGTAAATGTACTCACTTTGGTTGACCTAGTTAGGTCACTAAAGCGCTTCCTGCACTGGACCCAAATGCAGGAGATGTTGCTCCTGCTGGTGACCTCCTCTGCCACCTCGAGCCAGGCCTTCTTGGTGGCAGAAGAAGGCCACTTCCTCCTGTCTGCCGAGTAGAAGACATCCCTCCTCCTCCTCACCCCATCCTGTAGCACCTGGAGTGAGGCATCACTAAATCTTGGAGCAGCCTTTCCCCTGTGCTGTTCCATTGTGTTGTGTGGGTGTTTGCTCCTGGAGCAGCCATTGGAGGACTGCCCCTTTAAATAGAGCTCCTCCAGCTGACAGCCTGTGATGTGGGTGCTCACTCTGCCCACTGCGCAGCTTTCGGACGGCAAACCCGGAAGCCACGTTAGGTGGCTCCAATTGACCCGCAATCGTGTGGGAAATGGACAGATTTTATTGGGCGGGTTACCCACGCGCCCAATCGCTGCCAACCCCCCTCCCCGCTAATATCGGGGCCCATATTTTTGATCTCTGTTAGGAACATAGGAACAGGAGGTCATTCATCCCCTCGAGCTTGTTCCACCATTCAATTCGATCATGGCTGATTTGTGGTATCCTAACTCTATTTACCCGCCTTGGCTCCATATCCCTTAATACCCTTGGCTAGCAAAAATTTATCGATCTCAGATTTAAAATGATTAATTGAGCTAGCATCTCCTGCTCTTTGTGGGAGAGAGTTCCACACTTCTACCACTCTGTGAGATGAAGTGTTTCCTAACTTCTCTCCTGAATGGCTTGTCTCTGATTTTAAATTTATGTCCCCTTGTCCTTGATTCCCCCACCAGCAGAAAAAGTTTCTCTCTATCTCCCCTATCGATTCCCTTCAAAATCCCCGAAACCTCAATCAAATCACCCCTTAACCTTCAGGGAATACAAGCTTGGTTTATGTAATCTCGCGTCATAATTTAACCCTTGGAGCCCTGATAACATTCTGATGAATCTGTGCTGCACTGCTTCCAAGGCCAAAATATCCTTTCTAAGGTGTGGTGCCCAGAACTGTAAACAGTACTCCGGATTTGGTCTAACTAGGGCTTTGTATAGGAACATAGGAACAGGAGTAGGCCATTCAGCCCCTCGTGTCTGCTCCGCCATTTGATAAGATCATGGCTGATCTGTGATCTAACTCCATATACCTGCCTTTGGCTCATATCCCTGAATACCTTTGGTTGCCAAAAAGCTATCTATCTCACATTTAAATTTAGCAATTGAGCTAGTATAGCTGTAGCAAACTTCCTCCCCTTTATATTCTAGTCCTCTAGATATAAAGGCTAATATTCCATTAGCCTTTTTGATTACTTTTTGTATCTGACCACTATATTTTACTGATCTGTGTACATGGACCCCTAAATCTCTTTGCACCTCCACTCTTACTAGCTTTTCACCATTTAAAAATACTCAGATCTATCCTTTTTTGATCCAAAATAGATGACCTCACACGTACCTGCGTTGAAATCCATCTGCCACAGTTTTGCCCACTTACTTAATCTTTCAATGTCTCTTTGTAATTTTAAGCTCCCGTCTACCTACTTATGATACCACTTATCTATGTGTCATTGGCAAACTTGGATATATGACTCTCTATTGAGTTATCTAAGTTATTAATAGATATGCTGAATAGTTGAGGCCCCAGCACAGATCCTTGTGAGACACCACTAGTCACTTCCTTCCAATTCGAGTACATACCCATCATCCCTCCTCTCTGTCGTCTACTGCCTAACCAATCTCCAACCCAGTTCAATAATTTGCCTTCAATTCCATGAGCTTTAATTTTAGCTAACAGTCTCTTATGTGGAACCTTATCGAATGCCTTCTGGAAATCCATACAAACTACATCCATAGACAGTCCCCTGTCTATTACTTTAGTTACTTTCTCAAAAAATTCAATTAGGTTCATTAGACATAACCCACCCTTTACAAATCCGTGTTGGCTCGCTCTAATCAGCTCACATTTCTCTAAGTGCTCAATCACTCTGTCCTTAATCATAGATTCCAATAACTTCCCCACAACAGATGTTAGTCTAACAGGTCTATAATTTCCTGGTCTCTCTCCCTCACCATTCTTAAATATTGGAGTTATATTCGCAATTTTACAATCTAAAAGGTCAATTCCTGAATCAAAAGAGCTTTGGAAGATTATGGCTAAAGCATCTGCAATTCTCTCATCTACTTCCTTTAAAACTCTGAGATGGAAACCATCAGGTTCTGGGGATTTGTCAGTCTTTAGTGCCATTATTTTTTCTAATACTGTTTTCTTGCTTACATTAACTTTAGTGAGTTCCAGCCCTTGATTCATGAATAGTTTCCCTGGAATATCAGGTATTTTATCCTTTTCCTCTACTGTGAAGACTGACACAAAGTATTCACTAAGTCTGCCATTTCCTTATTTTCATTTGCAATATTACCTGTACCTGTTCTTTTAAAGGGCCCACATTACCCTTGACTACCTTTTTTCTTCTAATATAATTGTAAAAACTTCTTATGTTAATCTTTATATTCCTCCCAAGTTTCTTTTTGTATTCCTTTTTGCAGCTTTTACTATCTTTTTTGTCTTCCTTTGCTGTTCTTTGCATCCCTCCAGTCCCCTGGATCTACACTAATCTTTGCACTTTTGTATGCTCTTTCCTTTAGTTTTATGTTATCTCTCACCTCTTGTTTTATTTGGTAAGTAGAGCTCTTGCTCTTTAGGGATATATACTGGTCCTGTATTAAGCTGAATTCTTTTTTGAACACCCACTGTTCATCAGTAGTTTTACCCAATAACAGTTTTGACCGGATTGTTGTCGTCAGTTTCTGTCTCATCCTATTAAAGTTAACCCCCCTGCAAAAAAAATCTAGAATCTTGTAACTGTGTTACGTTTTTCCATTGAATTCAATCATATTGTGATCACTGTTAGATAAATGGTCCCTTACTGTCAGATTATTAACTAAATCTAGTATGTGTTTCTGTTTTGATTGCATCAAATAAGCCAGCATTCCCAGTGCCAGTTGATAGTCCTATTTTTTAAAATTTAACTCTGAGAAAGTTTTGTTTTTAATGAAAGGAAGCAATGGGAAAATATTGAGGCTTTAAATTCGAGCATATCTTTCTTCTCTTGTCTTTTGCAAGGAGAATCCAATATTGTAAAATTAGAACTACCTGCTTTGTTTCGTTTCCAACTGATTCGATCTTTTAATAAACACTTTGATCAAGACTGGATAATGAACTCATTTCTCACCAATGCTTTACGAAACAGGTCTGAGTGCATTTGAAACCTGTGTTTCCACTGCATTTGAAGCAATGAAGAAATATCCTGGGAAAGTGTAATCTTTCAGGATGTTACATATAAGAGTTGTACCTTAAACTATATGCAGAAACATGGTGAAAATTTTGTTTCCTTTCTTTATGAAATTCCTCAAAAAAGGCTTATCATAATCCAGTCAAATGTGTATGTTTAAGTGTAATTTGTGATCGAACATTTAAATTACAGCAATGTTTAACTCTAATAATTATTCTGGCAGCTAAGCCTGAATAATATGAATTAAAAGACAGTGGGGTGATAGAGGATAAGGCCAATAATCGGGCGCGGGTAGTGCGATCCACTACTAACCCGCACCTGGTGGTCACTGTGCAGGCAGCACACGAACTGCGTGCGACCTGCTATTTATCACGATAGCTCCATGCAGCCAATGTTACCAGCGCTGCTGAGAGGCTGCACGGAGAATCAGGAAGCCCGAAATAGGGCTTGGCCAGCGCACGTCATTGGTAGCCTGCACCTCTTAAAAGGTGTGGGTGCACATTTTAAATGGCATATGTACTGTCCACAGAGAAGGGAAAGATGGCGGGAAGGATGATGGGACAGGTGCGAGAGTGGGCCCCACGCTTCTCCGACAATGCACTAGAGGCCCTGGTGGAGGGGGTGGATGAAAGGAGGGCCAACATGTACCCACAGGGTGGCAGGACACCCACTGGACTCTAGCTCCGCAGGCATTGGGAGGCTGTGGCCCAGGAAGTGAACGCCAGGTGCATGGCACCACCACGTGGGTGCAGTGCCGAAAGAAGTTCAACGATTTGACACGAGTGGTCAAGGTGAGTGAATGCAAGTGTGAAGTGGCACAGCCTACCAACTGCACCACTGCTCCACGCATCACACCCCCTGTCACCCGCTCACCAACAAACACCGCCCATCCATACGCAATGCTGCACTTCGCATGCTGCATCTCACCTGTACATAGTACCACACTTGCAGGCCACATAACCACCACTCACAGGTCACACATACTGGCAGTTATTCTACCATGACAGGCATATCACCCAGACACTTTGCAGGATATTCACTGACACACTGCCCTCTGTCTTGCGGGAGAAGGTGGCACATAACTGCCGGCAAACAGAAGAGAACTGAGGGATGACAGGCACATTTACATATCCTCACCCCCTTGGAGGAGACTGTGCTTTGGATCATTGGGCAGGCAGGCACTGTACCCATGACCACATGCCCCGCTAGAGGTCCCAACGAAGGGAGTCTCTGCATATCTAATGCTCCTTCTCCTTTCCCACATCTCCCTCCTCCATAATCTTTTCTGACTCACGTGCTGCAGATGCTGTCAGCACGCGTGTCTTACTTACTCCTCTCCCCGCTCCACAACTCAACCCGTTTCCCTTTGTCATTGCAGATACCCAAGAACATGTGGTGGCACAGTCCGAGGAGGTGGAGGAGGAGGGGGGTGGAAGACGAGGAGGAGGAGGACACTGAAGCTAAGTCAGTGTCCTTCAGCTAAGAGACTGACACTGCGCGTCCTTTAGAGGTTAGGTTAGAGGAGGGATCTGCATGTGGTGAGAAACCCAGCACAAGTGCGCAGGAGCCAGGGCGGGGGGAACGGATACCACAGGTGTCAGCTCGCTGGAGGGTGAGGTCACTCACTAGTTCTGCTGCAGAGGAGTCAGATGAGGACTTCAATAGACCAGGCTATAGAAGATGGCTGATGGGCATACACCAGCAAATGCTTGGTGCACTGGAAAACCTGCCAGAAAGCTGGCGCACAATGTCAAGGGGCATGGAGGAGTCCAGCTCGAACTTGGCACAGGGCTTTGCGCAGAGCTTGGAGCCCATTCTTTCCAACAAGGAACGGGTGGTCACCTCAATCCGCACACTTGTAGAACCCACCATGACGCAGCACCTGATGGCCGATGTCGCGGCTTCCAATGAAGCACTAACCGATGTCATCGAAGGTCTGCAAGCTCCGGTTGAAGCTCAGACTGCTGCTATCGTGGGTCTGGGGACCACTGTGGAACGGGGCTCCCAGGGCGTCGCTCCACTCCAGCAATCCATTCTCCAGCTGATCATCAGGGGTCCTGAGGGGCCTTCCCGGGAGAGTGACATTGGCGCCATGGCAGTCGGACCTGCTGACCTCGCTCAGGACGATAGCATTCCTGCTCCCACCCCTGCCACTCCGCCTGTGCCCTTGTTGCTTGTCAGCCAGCCAGGACAGACTGCTGCAGCCCAGGCTGAGATGGTGCAGTCTGAAGCCGGGCCTTCCCGGCCTAGAGCTGCTCGAGGTCGTCCTTGAAGGTCATCCACACGCTGCTCCATTAAAGGTCAGCAGTCTTCCACCATCCATACTCCAGCCACTGGGGCTGCACCTCGTAGGAGCACTAGGAAAGGGAAAGGTACATGAACGGGCACTGTGGGATGCAGAAGGTTGAATAGTCCTGTTCTGTTTGCATAATTTAATTTGTTAATTGATAAATGTAACTTTGAATTTGCATTTGGTGGTGGTTTTTATTTGTGTGATGAGCTGAGGGGGAAACCAACATGTAATCAGATGGAGTGCGATTTGATGGTCATGTGGGAGTGGACTGGTGGGGAGTGTAGGACTGTTGGTGAGTTGAGGGATGTAATTCACATATTAGTGATGGCGGGCACAGATCAGGCAAGCACGCAGAGCCCTTGCAAATAAGGCGTGTGTCCCTGTTGCACCCTTGTGTCTTCCTCCACTTCCTCCTCCGACTCCTCCTCCTCAGCCTCTTCCTCCTCCTCCTCCATCTTTGGCTCAGGGTCTTCTCCAATCATTGGTGGCAAAGTCTGGTCCTCTTATAAGGGCGAGATTGTGCAGCATGCAGCATAGCACCACGAATCTTTCCACCCTCTCAGCAGAGTACTGGAGGGCTCCCCCAGAATGGTCCAGGCAGCGGAAGCATTGTTTCAGAATGCCTATGGTGTGCTCCACGATGTTGCGTGTGGCAGCATGTCTCTCACTGTAAGCCTGCTCTGCACGTGTGCGTGGGTTCCTGACCGGGGTCATGAGCCACCTCATGAGGGGATAGCCCTGGTCACCCAGCCTTTGACCAGTTGAGCCCGGGTGAAAGATAGAAGGAACTTTGGACTGCCGCATGACAAAGGCGTCGCGACTGCTCCCAGGGTAGCGGGCATCGACCTCCGTGACTCGATGCGTGTGTTCGCACACCAGCTGCATGTTCAGGGAGTGGAAGCCCTTTAGGTTCACGAAGACAGCCGAGTTGATATGTGGAGCACGCAAGGCAATGCGCATGCAGTCAACGGCACTCTGCATCATGGGGAAGACTGCAATGCGAGCGATCCCCCGTGCTCGCTTGTTCTGCTTGACTCTGATCAAGAGGGAACGTGATGAACCTGTAGTTATAGCCGCAGCAGTTGACAGATCTCAGTCACTTCCTCCTTGGTGAACCTCAGCCATCGGATGCAATGCTCCTCGCTCATGTTGAGGTCAGAAAATTGGTCCCGGAAGACCCTCATTGAATACAGCCTCCTGCTCAGTGCCCTGTGCCTCCTCCCTCTCCTCGCAGCTTGACCTGCTATGCGTGGCCTCTCTGCATGCTCCCAGTCGTGTTCAATGCCTAGCGGCAGCCCTAGCAGACGACCCATGGTTGCCAGGAATCTTGTTCAACTACAGTTGTAACTTTCCCAAACATATGGCAGTACCTGCCAAACCACTCTCAAATGTGCTCTAGGAACTCTCAGTAAGTATAGGGAGCGTCAAAAAACACTTCCTATTCCACGAGCAGCCAGAAGTAATAATCCAGCAACTAACCTATAACTCCTGCATGATCCCTTTAAAAGCACTGGTGGGGGGTCCTCCGAGCACTCTAAGACACGTTCAGGTGTGTGTGGTTAAGACTATGCATTGAGTTGAGCTTTAAGTTCCAAAATGGTGTCGATCACTTTAAATCAGCGTTGCACACCGTACACATTTTCTCCCCACTTAACATGCTGCAGGCGTTCGCTCTCTGAGCATGTGCTAACATCTATACCAAGATGGCGTCCAGCGCACATCATGCTGGAAATGTGCATGCGCAGCCAAGACGTCATCTTGGCACTTTGAGAGGCCGCATACCGTCAAAACAACGACCGCTACATGCCTAATTTCTAGCCCAAAGGCTCTGATATTAATGCAAAGGCAGGATCGGAGCAGGGGTGAGGACGGGGAAATGCATGCACGAAACCCATAAGAAAATGTAGCCAGTTGGATTCAGCGATTTCAAGCTGGTTGAGAAATTAAATGTTTCCTTACGGGTTTTGTGTCTTCAAGCTGTGCAGCAGGTGTGATGCGCACCCACATGATGCGATCTCATGTCCACTATTTAAAGGGCCAATGTAAAAATGGAATTTGGAGAAGCCAGGAGGTATTTAACATGGATTCAGGAAGAGCTAGGCCAGCTCTTAGATTCAATAATGCTTCCCTTGAATTACTGCAGTCATTTTCCCCAGCAATGGGAGGAAGAAACCTCCCATTACCATTACCAAGAAGGCATGGCTTGAGGTGACTGAGGAGGTGAGCAGCAGAAACATTGTGCCCTGGTCTTGGATGCAGGAAACGGTTTAATGACCTAACCAGGTCAAGAAAAGTGGATACATTTGCTGATTCACCTACATCCTGTGGTGTACAACCTACCCCCACCCCCCCCCCCCCCATCACTCTGTCTTGCCAAACCTACTCCATCACATCACTCCTCACACCCACTTAAATTTCAGCAGCAACCATCCTTCACTTTCTATGCATTTCCTCATCAGACATGTGATGCATCTGTCTGATTGTCAGCCTCATCCAATGCACTGCATCCATCGGGTGAATACGTGACCTTCAGTCACTCACAGGTCTGTTCTTTCGTCCCTTGTAGCAGAAGAGAGCGCAAAACACAAGGGAGAGGGAGAGGACTAAAGGTGGACAAATTGTGCAGCTCACAGATGCAGAGGAGGAGCCCATGGAGATTAGTGGCACATCTTCATCCCTGTCAATTGGAGATGGAGAGTCTGGGAACTCGCAGATGCCTGGTGACAGAATTTTAAAAATCTCTGACACACATGCTGACTTTATTTCATCAATGACAGAACTATGAGAAGCCTGAGTATGGTGATTGTCAAGATTGTTACTTTGCCAGGACTAATTCATATCCCTTTCTTTTGTCTTCCAGGGCTTTCATGCGTAGAGCAACAGTCTGCGGAGATGCATGATGACGATTTCCCAGAGGACCTCATTCCTCAGCCATGCACCAGCACAAATACAGTTAGTTGGATTTTCGCCTGGTGATTCACAACTCACAAATGAGCATGATCAGACACTGGTGGCAGGGACAGCTGTGGACAAGGGTGTTTGAAGAAATGTAATGTTGTGAAGTTTCCTTATTTTATATCACACATAAAATTTATTGATTAGCACCACTTCCACATCTTGCCCATTATTGTGTCCCGAGTGCCAGCTCGCCCTTTCATTTGCTTCATGATGAATGTCAATACATGACGAGACCCATTGGGCAGGTGTGCAATGGGTGTATGCATGGTAGAAGGACTGTTTTCTGCAAAGGGAGGGGGGTGGTAGCAGGCCAGAGGATTTCAATTTTTATTTTTCCCAGTCTGACTAATTAACTGGATCTTCGAGCTATGAGGGCATCCCGGGCAGCAATGTACACAGTTGGCCTGGCAATGGGTGCCCTATCTTAATATTGCTCATCGTCCTCCTCCTCCTCCTCGTCTTCTTCAATGTTCTCGTCATCAGAAGATGATTGACGAGCGCCTTTGTCGTCCTCCACCTCTGATCCTCTCTGCTGCGCTATGTTGTGCAGGACACGGCACACCACGATGATTCTGGACACCCTCGCTGGCGAGTACTGAAGGGCTTCTCCAGACCTATCCTGGCACCTGAAGTGCATCTTCAACATGCCAATGGCTTGTTCAATGACACACCTGGTGGTCATGTGGCGCTGGTTGTAGCACTCTTGCACCTGTTTGGTGGGGTTCCTCACAGGTGTCATGAGCCAAGTTTGAAGGGGGTATCCCTTGTCTCCATCGAGCCAGCCCTCAAGTCTGTCTCCCGGTAGGAAGAGGTTTGGAATGTTGGACTGCTACAGTATAAACGCATCATGACAGCTCCCAGGGAATCTGGCGCACACCTGCATGAACCTCTTGTGGTTGCAACCAGTTGAACATTGATAGAATGCAGTTGATGGCGTTGCAGTTGATAAAACTCCTGCTTCATTTGGTGGTCCTCGGATTGCCATGTTTGTGCAATTGATTGCACCCTGCACCTGTGGGAAGCCAGCCAGATATGCAAATCCGACGACCCGCTCATTCTGGCTATTGTTGTCACAGGGGAAGTTGACATAAGTCGCGCCCTGGTAAACAGCCCATCTGTTACCTTCCTTATACATTTATGTGCAGCCGACTGAGAGATCATTGAGATGTCTTTGGCGGCCCACTGGAAGTAGCCAGAGGCAAAGAAATAAAGGGCAGTGGTGATTTTGACAGCAACTGGCAACACCAGGTCCAGCAGGGAGCAGCTCTTCTTGAAGGAGGCTGCAGATGTCTGCGACCACCTGCCGGGTCAATCTGAGCCTGTGGAAGCATTGTTCTTCAGATAGGTCAAGGAAGCCGAGCCTCTGTCTGTGGACCGTCTCACGTTGGTAGTGCCTCCTGCGATCTCAGCCCCTCTGTGCTCTCCTCTCTACTGTTCTCCACTCTGCTCTCCTCTCCTCTGTTCTCCACTCTGCTCTCCTCTTCTCTCTACTGTTCTCCTCTCTACTGTTCCCCACTCTGCTCTCCTCTCTACTGTTCCCCACTCTGCTCTCCTCTCTACTGTTCCCCACTGTTCCCCAGAGCTATGATGTCCAGATCTGTGTTGTTCATCTCTCTCTTGTGCACCTGCAAATCCCAACACATCACAACGTTGCTGCCGTGGATGGTGATTGTCTTCCTCCTCCGATGTCCTATCGGAAACATCTATGGCCCCTCCATCCTGATGTCCATTTGAAAGCCTCCAATTCTGAAAAACCTCTATGATTCCAAGAACTCTCTCAAAACGTTTTCCAGAGGGAATTAACAAAGCAGCTGTAAGCACTGAGGCTTTAATGATGCCGGACAATCTGGACTTTAAATACCGACATGAAGTGCAGTTCAATCTCGCCTCTGTTTCACTGGCGAGTTTTCCGAGCATCAGGAAACCCCTACTGGAGGCATTAAACTCAAATCCCTGTTGAAATCATTTGAAAATCGCCTCATTATCATGTGCTAATGATCTAAACACTCGTGCTAATGACCGACCCGCCTGTACTAATGATCGACCCGCCTCCGGCGAGCAGGTTACTCACACGCAGCCAAACACGCCTCCATTAAACCCAGAAGTGGGTGTGTTGAAGGTGGGTTGCGGTCGTGTTTGAAAATTTCACTATTTTTACTTCCCACCCGTCCTTGAGGGGTAAAATTCCCCCCAAAGACTGCAAATGGTGGAATTCTGAAACAAAGCAGAAAATGTTAGAAATACACAGCATCTCTCAAGGGAAAAGACTTCTGGGTTTAACTCTTCATCAGAAAAATGAACCTGTCTTTTCTCTTTCGATACTGACTCACCTGCTGTGCAGTTCCAGCATGTTTATGTTTATGTCTCATATTATTGAATAGATATGCTCTATTCTCCTCGGGTTTGAGGTGTACTGTGCGGGGAACTACAATTTGATCATTGACATCCAGATTCAGGCCTACACAGCTCGAAACATAGCAACATGGGAATTCAAAAGTGATTTTTTTTTCTGAGATAAATTATTTTTATTTTAATCAAAATATAATCCCAATCTTACACATTTTTTAAAAATAAATAATTATAATATTGAACAGAAACAAGGTCGCCAATCATTTTATGAGGTAAATATTAAATGAAAATTAGGTAATTCTAACTCTTTTCCCTGAGTTACAGTGAGATACAGTTGGCCTTTACTTCAATAATATTGCAAAGTGTCATTAAAAAGTAGAAACTGAGTGTTATTTCAAGTTACTCCATTCCACTTTTGCCATCCATTAATTGATGAGTGGAAACATTCTCAAATAAATGAGAAACAGAAATATGGGAGTAAATTTTAACATATCGACGGGAACTCGGGGGTGGGGGGGGGGGGGGATGGGGTCAATATGCGCATGGAAAACCCGGAAAAATTTTGCATGCGTTGTCTTGAGCGATCACGGCTCAATTGAAGGCCCTTAATGTGACTTCCGGGTTTCGCAAGCTGATGTGTTGGGAACGGAGTATTTAAAGGGCCATTGCGACTATGGATTTTGAGGGAGAAAGGAGGAATTTAATGAGATGGAGAAGGAAAGGACCCTGGTTCAGTGACTCTTCTCTTGAGTTACTACTGGCCGGTATGAGGAGCAGGAGGGACACACTGTACTCAGCTGATAGGTGGAAGCACCCTGCCTCTGCCATCAAGAAGGTTCGAGGTCTAACCAGATCAGGAAAAGTGAGTACAGTTACTGATTCACCTACATCCTTTGGTGCACATTACCCCACCTCTCACTCTGCTCTGCCAAGCCTACTCCATCACATCACGCCTCACACCTACTTAAGGCTCATTATCAACTTACCTTCACTTTCTGTGCACTTCTTCACCTCTCCATTTGTGAACCCACCACTCCCACTTACCCCAGTCCTGATGCAATATCATGAATCTGTCTGATACTCACCCTCTGATGCATCTTTCATTGGCAACCTCACCCAGAGCAATGCATCCATCAGATGACCCCGTCACCCTCACTCACTCACACATATGTTCTTTCTCCCCTTGTAGGAGAAGAGAGTAGGACTGGAGGGGGCCCACCACAAATACTAGCCCTGACAGAGACAGAGGAGGAGGCCTTGGAGCTGAGCTGCATGGTCGAATGCCTGGCTGTCGGAGATGCCAAGACTGGCAACCTGCAAACATCTGTTGACAGAACTTTAACATCCTTCACACGCATCATGAATTGATGTGATCAATAATTGACCTGTTGCACACCTCAGTATGTTCATCACAAAATAACTTCTGCGATGATTCTTAATATTGCTTTATGTTCTCTTCCAGGGCCTTCAAGGTTTGCTGAAGTGGCACACAATGTGGACAAGGGTGATTCCTCAGACGTGCTCTATTTCTCTGAGGGCGCACCGTCACATCATATCCAGCCGTGTACCAGTGCTGATACGAGCACTTCGGTGGGTCCTGTTAGACAGATAGTTGGGTTGTCACTGAGTGATTCACCACTTACAAGTGAGCACAAGCAGACACTGGTGGCAAGGGCATCTGTGGAGAGTCCGCATCGGGGGACGCACTCCTCTCCAAGCTCTGCCCAGCTGGATGCAGATGCTGAATGTCGGGGGGTATCGTTGAGAAGGAGAATGATAGGGGAACAGCTGCACACCTTTGCGAGGTACTTAAAGACTTGCCACGCAGACTCCCCACAATAGTGGAGAGGATGGAGGAATCCACCTACAGCATTAGTAGAATGGTGACGCAAGTAAGTGCGGGAATGTATGCGATGAAGAGAATGGCAGCCTCCATTGAGCTTCAAGCATAGCTCACAAATGAGGCCATGACAATGGCCGTGCGGACTCAGGATGCCAGCTTTTCTGCCGCCTTAAACAGGCAGACAGATATTTAGCAGTAGCCTTACAACACGTCACCGATGTCCTCCAAGCTGTTGTCCAACAGGGAGGTAGGAGTTATGTGGCCATCTCCCAGGAGAGGGATGGTGGTGAAAGGGGACATGGAAGTGGGGACTCCACTCAAAGCGCTCCCATGTTGCACCCGTTGCCCCCCCCAACCAATGCCTGCTACGCTGCCTCCTCTCCCAATGGCCGAGTCTGCCCCTGCAGAGGTGCAGGTCTAGCAGTTTTTGGAGGGGCCCTCACGGGCTCCAAAACGCAGAGGGCGTAGACCAAGAGCATCTCTGCAGTCAGGGCAAGGAGCTGAGCAACCTGCCACTACCTCTGCTGCAGCCACAGGGCATGTACCATGTAAAAGCTGTAGGAAGGGGAAGGCGAAGGTTTTGTAATCACCAATGGTATGCACAAGGGGGTCTGACTAAATGATGTTTTTCATTTCTATTTGTTTTTCTTCACATTAAATGTTATAATTGTCACCACCACTGCCACGTCTTGTCCATTTTGTGAAAGTGCCTTTGCATGTGCTTCATCATAAATGCCAAGACTTTATGCCACCCGTTAGGCGCATTTACAATGGGCGTATGTCTGATTGAAGGACTGCTTTGTGCAGGTGGAGTGGTGGGGGGGCTTGTGTTGGTGTTGGTGGATGTTCCAGGCGGTCTGAGTACTTCATTACTTTCAGTTTGCTGATCTCCTTATGAGAATCTATCACATATGAGTGACTCCCTGGCATCACAAGCAGCCATGTGTGCCACTGCCCTGCCAATGGGTTGCCCATCGGTGTCCTTCTCCTCCTCACCTTCTTCAATGTTGCCGGCAGATGAGGATGCTTCACAACCACATTCGAGCTCCACCACCAGTAACCCTCTCTGCTGCGCGATGTCGTGCGGGATGCAATACACAACTATTATTCTACACACCCTCGCTGATGAGTACTGATCGATCCAGGCACCTGAAGCGCATCTTCAGCATTCCTATGGCTTATTCAATGACAGACCTGGTGGTGATGTGACTGTCTTTGTACCGCTGCTGTGCCTCGTTGGTGGGGTTTCTCACAGGTGTCATAAGCCACGTCTGCAGGGAGTATCCTTTGTCTCCAATGAGCCAGCCCTGAAGCCCGTCTTGTAGAAGAGGGCCGGGATGTTGGACTTGCACAAAATGAAGGAATCACGCCACCTGCCAGGGAATTTGGCACACACCTGAAGAAACCTCTTCCGGTGATCGCAAACCAGCTGTGCATTGATGGAATGATATCCTTTTCAGTTGTTGAACAGTCCTGGCTCATGTGGAGGTGCTCGGATTATGACGTGTGTGCAATCAATTGCGCCCTGTACCTGTGGGAAACCAGCCAGAGAGTGGAATCGACTGCCCTCCCAGTCTGGCTGATGTCATCGCAGTGGGGGTTGACGTAGTCGGATGCCCTGGAAAACAAGCCATCTGTCACCGGTTGTATACACTTAGTGCAGACGACTGAGACACCCTGGAGATATCACCGGTGGCGCCCTGGGAAGACCCAGAAATGAAGAAATTGAGGACAATGGTGACTAACTGTGACAGGCAATGCGTGGCCACCAGGCCCAACCAGGAGCAGCTCTGCATGAAGGAGTGTGGAGATGTCTGCGACCACCTGGCGACTCAATCTGAGCCTTCGTAGGTACTGGTCCGCAGAGAGGACCAGGAAGCTCAGCCTCTGCCTGTAGACCCTCTCACGTGGGTAGTACCTCCTGCGACGTCAGCGGCTCCATTGGTCCGCTCTCTGCTCTTCTGCAGGTTCTTGTGGCGCACCTCTGTCTTGTGTATCTGCAACTCCCAGAATTGCATGCCATACCTACTCTTCCATCTATTGCATTCTCCATTCAGTCCTCTTCTGTAGCAATTGTATTCTTTTCAAAACATGCAAGCATATGTACTAACTTAATTGTGTTTTTAAAGGTATCCAAGTATAATTATTCTGCTCAGTGCTATAAATAGAACAGCTACACAGACACTAACATTTTAGTGTTGGCCTGGGCCTCAACATTAATGGACTAAAAGATACCAGTAAGAAATAAATAGTAACTCGAGGTTCTCCAATCCACAACTTTGTCTTAGAACTGCTGTCCTGATGTAATGATATTGGTATTACCAGAATCAGGCATCCATGGAACATTATGTACTGATGCAGCTGCTCGATCAGTAGCTAAGTAGCTGGAAAGAAAAATAAATTGGCCATATGCTTTGTTAATTACCTGACCAATTCACACTAGTTTTACAGTCACACAGAGGACGAGTCTAACTCTCTCCACTCAGTGGGAACGGAGCGGGGGGAGCAGTTAAAATGGAGGGGCTCTGTTTCCCACACCTTTCCCGGTTCGCGATTTTAACGTTGCAGGTTTTGGCGGCGGATAAGGTGCCCGCCAGGCTCCAGCAGGAACCTCATCAGTAAATGAAAATCAAGGTCTCATGATATACACGGGATGCCAATTGGCATTTTAACCAGCTCCATGGATGATACTTCTTCTGGGTAAAAGGATTTCTTTTGAGCTTTGTACTCATACTTTGATCATGGAATTGGGTGCCACCAAGTGAATGGGTGAGATGTTGCCCCTCAGTGACATCATCCACAGCCACAGAGCCAGCTTCCACATGTATGTTAATAACGTACACTTCTACCTCTCCATCATCTCCTTTGCCCCCTTAGGAACATGGGTTTATAGGATCAGGCCATTTAGCCCCTCAAACCTGTTCCACCAGTATTCCTCCAATTCTGGCCTCTTGTGCAGCCCCGATTTCCTTCACCCATCATTGGCAGCCATGCTTTCAGCTCTCTAGGCCCTAAAATTCTTGTATTCCCTCTGTGACCTAACTCCATATACTCGCCTTAACAATTGAGCTAACATCAACTGCCATTTGCGGAAGAGAGTTCCAAACTTCTACCACCCTTTGCGTGTAGAAGTATTTCCTAACTTCACTCCTGAAAGTCCTGGTTCTAATTTCTAGGCTATGTCCCCTAGTCCTAGACTCCCCAACCAGCGGAAATAGTTTCCCTCTATCTACTCTATCAGTTCCCCTTAATATATTGCAAACTTCGATCAAATCACCCCTTAGTCTTCTAAATTCCAGGAAACACAACCATAGTTTGTGTCATGTCTCCTCATAATTTAACCCTTGGAGCCCAGGTATCATTCTAGTAAATCTAAGCTGCACTCCCTCCAAGGCCAATAGATCCTTCCTAAGGTGCAGTGCCCAGAACTGAACACTATACTCCAGGTATGGTCCAACCAGGGCTTTGTATAGATGTAGCATATATTCTACCCCCTTGTATTCTAGTCCTCTAAATATAAAGGCCAACATTCCATTAGCCTTTTTGATTATTTTCTGTACCTGACATAACATTTTAATGATCTATGTACATGGACATGGTCTCTTTGGATCACCAATGTTTTGAGCTTTTCACCATTTAGAAAGTACTCTGATCTGTCCCTTTTAGGTCCAAAGTGGATGACCTCATACTTGCCTACAATGAAATCCATTTGCCACAGTTTTGTCCATTCATTTAATCTATTAATATCTCTCTGTAGTTTTATGCTTCCACCTACATTGCTTACAATGCTGCCTACTTTGTGTCTTCAGCAAACTTGGATCAGTGGCTCTCCATCCAGTCATCTAAGTCGTTGTTAAATATAGTGAATGGTTAAGGCCCCAACGCAGATTCCTGACTGCTTCAGCGTCGTCAGACTATTTGTCTGACATGCAGTCTTGGATGAGTCACAACTTCCTTCAGCACAGCACTGGTAAGACCAAAGCCATCGTCTTTGAGCCCCGACACAAACTCCATTCCTTTCCATCTAATTCCATTACCCTCCCAGCTGTAAAGCGTTTTGGGACAATGGGACATCCTGGGGATGTGAAACATGCTACATAAATGCAAATTCATTCTTTCTTTCTCATTTTCTCACTTTCTTTCTCTCTTTCCTTCTTTCTTTTTCACAGATCCAAAAGATCAGCCCATCTCTCCCATACCACATCAACTATTTCTGACAGGCTGCCTGTAAAACTGACTTTTCCGTTACAGTGCTGTGCTGAAGTTTCTCCATAATTCCACTCTGCACAGTTCTGTTTACCTCAACAGCTGCTGTTTTAATTAGTTATATTGACTGTTAAGCCTCACAAAGCCTACATCATCTCAGGTAACTCACGACCTGCCAGATTTTCAATGTTACGTTTAAGTCAAATCTGGCTAAGTTTTGTTCCCAGTGGAAACTACGGGAGATTTTCTGTGGAATAATCAAGTTCACTGGTCTTTTCTCTTTACAGATGTTGATTGATCAGTTGTGTGTTTCCCACATTTGACTCTTTTATTTCAGATTTCTATCATGTGCAGATTTGTATTGTTTTTATTTGTACTGTGTGATGTATTGGTGCTTTCCTTTTTCAGGAATGCCGGTCTTGAAGAGATTTTGGTCCTTTCTTCATTATCATTTTCATTTGTTTATTTTACCCTGTTCTTGTTTATGACTGCAGAATTTTGGAATTTACACCGATGTTGACTGACTCAGTGTGTATTTCCAGCATTTTCTGCTTTTAGTTAATTAACAATGGAAAAAACATAGCTACATATCCATGTACTTAGTGATCACTGGGCTACCATGATGTAGTATACTGCTCTTAAATATGACGATAAATTGGCCCCCTGCAAAGCGAGAAGTTGTAATTTACTAACTCTGTGGAATACCTTTCCAGGGTTATTTTGTGTCCCCCTTCCCGTTGTTTTCTGATTCCAGCTACTTCGCCAGAGCTTTAAATTCTCCCTTAGTGCCATGAGACACTCTCTGCACACTCCATTGTGAATAAATGGAGGCAATTATGATGAGAAGTCATGTGGGACTAACCAGGCAAGAAGTACAAGATTGGAACTCCGTCAACCACCCCTTCCCCTTGAGCAGGTATCTGGAAGCAGTGCAGTACATTTACATAAGATCTCAAACTAAGAAAGTAGGTAGACTGATCATATGATTTGGTTTGAAGATTCTGGAGGTAAGTTTAACCCCCCAGGATGGATGGGGGAGGTGGTTAAAATTTCAAAAATGGGAATCCCGACCCCAACCCAACTTCCGGTTATACCTTTGTTTCAGATTTAGCGCCTGCGGGCTGGGTTCCCCAGGCTTCGGGAAACTGAGCAGCTGAAGGGAGGCGAGAATGGCTGGATCCAATAGGTAAATGCCTTTCCAGCACTGTTTGTGGGTCAGGAGGAGCAGAAGTGCTTCCTCCCTGGCCCCCAAGCTATCCTGCTTACCCTCCCAAGATGGGACCCCCGCAACCGGGCAATTCCCCCACTCACAATAGGTCCCCGCAATCCATCCCCCCCCGCCCCCCGATGTCCCCACCGACCGTTCTATCTGCGCCCCCCCTCATCATGTCGCCCCTGACTGATCTCTCCACCCCCCCACCCCCCCCGATATCACCCCTGACCGATCTCTCCGGGCTCCCCCCGATGTCCCCCACCCAACCCACGATCTCTCCCTCCCTCCTCTCCGCAGATCTTCTCACCTGACAGCCAGCCATCCTCTCAATCTAGCTGGCTACAGCTGGGAAACGGAATCCAAAAATTTAAATCATGTCCTGCTGTTAAATTCGACAGGACCACCGGGAAACCCGTATTTCCAGGTTTCCCGGTGCTACACTTCCCCCCGCAAACCCGCTCCCTCCTAACCTCCCCTTAAATATTGGAGCTAATGAAGCTCATGCTAAATGCATTTAAAAACAAAACAGTGTATCTAAGGGCATACTGTATACCTAAGAACAGCGGAGCTAGAGTGGTGCATGTTAGGATCATAACCAGACCCAGCTCATGGGCAAAATATTCTATTGGTTTTAAATAGAATCAAAGTAGCAATTTATTACAGATCTAACCAAAAATTAGGCATACAGCTAGACGCAGGACCGAAAGATCATGGACTCAGCTCAGCAAAGGCCAGAACTGATAACTCCACCATGCAGTTTATAGATAAAGACCTTAAAAATGAATGAAAACTATGAATTAGAAGCATAGCATTGTAATGGAGAGCTATAAACTTCATTGCTGCATGTTGTACTCTATCCAAGCTAGGAATTTGATAGATTTATGCTTGGCATCAAGCATTATGTCAAGAGTATGCCCAATACATATAAGGATGCTGATGTACTTAAGCAAATTAGTTGTACTATGCCTCATTTGCACAAGATGAGTTAAATCAAATTAAATCAGAACTAGCCACCAATCCCAATTAAACCTTAGATTTAAACTGCATCTTGTAGTTTGTATAGAAGACTCAATTGTATTAAAAATAACTATTCCATCCCTTTCCCCATCACATTCATGTTCTTTATTTACTCTGAAATAGTTTTTAAGATTTATTCTAAAACATCCTGCCTATAACATCCACCGCGAAACTGCTACGAAACTTACTGAGATTAAACAAGCATAATGTTAAATCATGGGGATCCGACTGCAGTTTGTACTAGATGGCCTTAGCTGAATGTGGCAATGAGTTTCCTGCCAGGCCAACCCAGCGAGGAAGCAGATCAGAGCCAAAAAAGGCCCAAAAAGGAAAGTTTTACATTTTTTTTACATTTCCTTGAAGAGTTGAAGTACTCCTCAAGGCCCCACAAGGAAAGTATAGGCCTCCACTGCCATGATCTCATTGCCCCCTCCCGATTGCGGGATCTCCAAGGGTCGGGCCAGCAGCCGAACTCGCCAGCTACCTGCTGTCAACGGGTTAGGGTTAGGATTTTCTGCTACTTCCCGCTGGCTTCCCACCTTGAACAGGTGGAAAGGCGGCTGCTGAGGTTTAAATGAGACCCAGCCTTTAAAATCAGCCTGGTTTCATTCTACTTTGGGCGAGAAATTAACTCGCCAGCAACATTCCCCATCAGAAACCCACTGGCAGTTAAAATCCAGACCACTGGCACTGTTATGAGAACCACAGCCACACAAATTCTGGGGAAGGAAAAGAAGTTGCATTAGTATATTCACTCCAAGTGGAACCATAGAGGTTTACAACACAGAAGGAGGCCATTCAGTGCAGAATGCCTCTGCAGGCTGTTTCCTAGAGCAATTCAAATCCAATCTTACTGTTCTGCTGTCTCCCCATAACCCGTGCAGTGTAAACTTGGCTTAGTGGTAGCACTCTTTACCTGAGTCTGAAGGTTACGGCTTCAAGCCCAACTCCAGGAGCTGAGCACTTAATCTGGACTGACACTTCAGTGTAGAATAAGGGAGCACCATGTAGTTGGAACTACCATCTTTTAGATGAGATTTATGGCAAGGCCTCCTGCAGGCTGAGGGAAGTTCCAAAGTATCTGGTAAGTCACACACTGTGAAACTAATTAAAATTTTATTAATGCAATACTGAAACTTAAATACAAAAAGTCAACACATAGGCCAGGAATTTCCTCAAAGCTGATCCTGCTCCACTGCTGTAATTTTGCTGGGAGTATGGAAGAAACCACTTTTATCATGTAAATGGGATTTCTGCTGCACTTCCGGCAAAGTTACGGCAGTGGAGCAGGAGCAACTCCGAGGAAATCCCCAGCTATAAAAAAATATTCAAGTACATATGATATGAATAAATTTGTCCACACATGCTAAGGATTAAAATGACCAATCTATTTTCTACTAGTTGAAAGGAGTTCTTTCATTCATTGGAAAACATGCAGTACAGCATGATGAAAACCAGCTCTCAGTGCATGTGTTTCAGCAGGTGCACATGCAGCTCTGCCACCAGTATACAGTGAGATAGACTCCTGGTTAAAGACTGGTTGGGATTGGGATTTATAAGCATAACTATTGATAGAAATAATCAAATGCAATAATCGGATTGTGATAGTTCTGGAGTTGTTGGAGCCATAGGAACATAGGAACAGGAGTAGGCCATTCAGCCCCTCGTGCCTGCTCCGCCATTTGATAAGATCATGGCTGATCTGTGATCTAGCTCCATATACCTGCCTTTGGCCCATATCCCTTAATACCTTTGGTTGCCAAAAAGCTATCTGTCTCAGATTTAAATTTAGCAATTGAGCTAGTATCAATTACCGTTTGCGGAAGAGAGTTCCAAACTTCTACCACCCTTTGTGTGTAGAAATGTTTTCTAATCTCGCTCCTGAAAGGTCTGGCTCTAATTTTTAGACTGTGCCCCCTACTCCTAGAATCCCCAACCTGCGGAAATAGTTTCTCTCTATCCACCCTATCCGTTCCCCTTAATATCTTATAAACTTTGATCAGATCTCTCCTTAACCTTCTAAACCCTAGAGAATACAACCCCAATTTGTGTAATCTCGCCTCGTAATTTAACCCTTGAAGTCCGGGTATCATTCTAGTAAACCTATGCTGCACTCCCTCCAAGACCAATATGTCCTTCCGAAGGTGCGGTGCCCAGAACTACTCACAGTACTCCAGGTGCGGTCTAACCAGGGTTTTGTATAGCTGCAGCATAACTTCTGCCCCCTCGAGATATAAAGGCCAGCATTCCATTAGCCTTATTGATTATTTTCTGCACCTGTTCATGACACTTCAATGATCTATGTACCTGAACCCTTAAGTCCCTTTGGACATCCACAGTTTTTAACTTTTTACCATTTAAAAAGTATCCTGTTCTATCCTTCTTTGATCCAAAGTGGATGACCTCATATTTGTCTACATTGAATTCTATTTGCCACAGTTTTGCCCATTCACCTAATCTATCAATATCCCTTTGTAATTTTATGTTTTCATCAACACTGTTTACAATGCCACCAATCTTTGTGTCATCGGTAAACTTAGATACGAGACTTTCTATGCCTTCATCTAAGTCGTTAATAAATATTGTGAATAATTGAGGCCCCAAGACAGATCCCTGCGGGACTCCACTGGACACATCCTGCCAATGTGAACACTTACCCATTATCCCTACTCTCTGTCGCCTTTCGCTCAGCCAATTTCCTAACCAAGTCCGTACTTTTCCCTCGATTCCATGGGCTTCTATCTTAGCTAACAGTCTCTTATGTGGGCCCTTATCAAATGCCTTCTGGAAGTCCATATAAATAACATCCATTGACATTCCCCTGTCCACTACTTTAGTCACCTCTTCAAAAAATTCAATCAGGTTTGTCAGGCACGACCTACCTTTCACAAATCCATGCTGGCTCTCTCTGATTAATTGAAAATTCGAGGTGTTCAGTCACCCTATCCTTAATTATAGACTCCAGCAATTTCCCCACAACAGATGTTAGGCTAACTGGTCTATAATTCCCTGGTTTCCCTCTCTCTCCTTTCTTAAAAAGCGGAGTGACATGTGCAATTTTCCAATCTAGAGGGACAGTTCCTGAATCTAGAGAATTTTGAAAGATTATAGTTAGGGCATCCGCAATGTGCTCACCTACTTCCTTTAAAACCCTGGGATGGAAACCATCTGGTCCTGTCACTCTTTAGTGCTATTATTTTCTTCATTACTGTTGCTTTACTTATGTTAATTTTATCGAGTCCCTGTCCCCAATTCAATATTAGTACCATACCAAAGATGGCTGCTGATACAGGATGTACACAATAAGAAAAAAAAAAGACTTGCATTTATACAGCACCTTTCATGATCTCAGGACATCCAAAAGCACTTTACTGCTAATGAAGTACTTTTGAAGTGTAGTTACTGTTGTAATGAAGGAAACACGTCAGCCAATTTGCACACAGCAAGGTCCCACAAATAGCAATGTGATAATGACCAGTTACTTTGTTTTTAGGCATTGGTTGAGGGATATATATTGGCCAGCACATCAGGAATAACTCCCCTGCTCTTCTTCAAAATAGTTTTATTGGATATTTAACATCCACCTGAGAGGGCAGAAGGCATTCTTGAGTTTTACCATCAGGAGCACAGCAGACTGTTAGCAACTCAGTGCAAAATAGCCGAAGTCAGTTGAAACATAAACATTATTAGTTATTGTTTTGTCTCTAATAAACATATAAATGACTTATATAAATATGACTACAATTTCACTTCTTCTGCAGGAACAATGCTTAGCACAGTTTATTTTATGCATCATTCCTAAACTGGTTTCAGTTTCTACATAATGGATAGATTCTAATATGCAATATTTTAATATCTTCAATTTGTATTATTACAGAAATTGAAAACCTTAAGTAAATGTCTATCTTTCCACATGTGGTCACTTCACCTGCTATTTAAAAGTTTAATCATGTTCACGGTTGTGTCTTCCGCCCTGAATGAAGGTGCTTTTGGCTACATGCTCGTCAGCTCAACTATTAATCTTTTACAGCACAAGATCAATTCATGCCTCATCAGCCAAAGGTAACGTGTTGTCTAGGAAATGCAGTCTTAAGATCATATAACATTTCTGACACAAGAGCAAACCTCACATTACTTCTGTTCCTGTGATTAGATATCTAACAAATCAATCATGGAAACTGTGTGTGAACTACACTGGGACTGTTATCCAGCTAAGATTTTTGTGCTGTACTTGCATTACTGTATAATTCATTTTTATTCGTTCATGGGATGTGGACGTCGCTGGCGAGGCCGGCATTTATTGTCCATCCCTAATTGCCCTTGAGAAGGTGGTGGTGAGCCGCCTTCTTGAACCGCTGCAGTCCGTGTGGTGAAGGTTCTCCCACAGTGTTGTTAGGAAGGGAGTTCCAGGATTTTGACTCAGCGACGATGAAGGAACGGTGATATATTTCCAAGTCGAGATGGTGTGTGACTTGGAGGGGAACGTGCAGGTGGTGTTGTTCCCATGTACCTGCTGCTCTTGTCCTTCTAGGTGGTAGAGGATGAGGGTTTGGGAGGTGCTGTCGAAGAAGCCTTGGCGAGTTGCTGCAGTGCATCCTGTGGATGGTACACACTGCAGCCACTGTGCGCCAGTGGTGAAGGGAGTGAATATTTAGGGTGGTGGATGGGGTGCCAATCAAGCGGGCTGCTTTGTCCTGGATGGTGTCGAGCTTCTTGAGTGTTGTTGGAGCTGCACTCATCCAGGCAAGTGGAGAGTATTCCATCATACTCCTGACTTGCGCCTTGTAGATGGTGGAAAGGCTTTGGGGAGTCAGGAGGTGAGTCACTCGCCACAGAATACCCAGCCTCTGACCTGCTCTTGTAGCCACAGTATTTACATGGCTGGTCCAGTTAAGTTTCTGGTCAATGGTGACCCCCAGGATGTTGATGGTGGGGGATTCGGCGATGGTAATGCCGTTGAATGTCAAGGGGAGGTGGCTAGACTCTCCCTTGTTGGAGATGGTCATTGCCTGGCACTTGTGTGGCGCGAATGTTACTTGCCACTTATGACCCCAAGCCTGGATGTTGTCCAGATCTTGCTGCATGCGGGCTCGGACTGCTTCATTATCTGAGGGGTTGCGAATGGAACTGAACACTGTGCAATCATCTGCGAATATCCCCATTTCTGACCTTATGCTAGAGGGAAGGTCATTGATGAAGCAGCTGAAGATGGTTGAGCCTAGGACACTGCCTTGAGGAACTCCTGCAGAAGAAACTGATGCCTCTTGCTGTCATTTCATTGTTGGCTGAAAGTGGGAGGTGTCTGGATTTCCATCTCAGTTTAGTAACTTTTTTTTACTGTGGAAAACAGATGCTGGTTCCACACAGAGCAGCCATTTTCCACTGTAAACAATTCAATTTGCCCCAACAAAACTACAACTTGCATTTATATAGTGCCTTTATCGTAGTAGAATGTCGCAAGGTCCTTCACAGGAGCATTACCAAAAAAAATTAGACACCGAGTCACAAAAGGAGATATTCGAGCAGGTGACCATAAGCTTGGTCAAAGAGGTAGGTTTTAAGGAGCATCTTAAAGGAGGAGAGAGAGGTAGAGAGGCGGAGAGGTTTGGTGGGGGGGGAAATCCCAGAGCTTAGGGCCCAGAGAGGTGAAGACACGACCACCAATGGTGGGGCGATAAAAATCAGGGATGCGCAACAAGCCAGAGTTGGAGGAGCGCAGAGATCTTGGTGGATTGTAGGGCTGGAAGAGGTTACAGAGATAGGGAGGGATTTGAAAACAAGGATAAGAATTTTAAAATCGAGGCTTTGCCGGACCAGGAGCCAATGTAATCATCGAGCACAGGGGTACTGCCCAAAACACGTACAAAAAGTGCAAAACTCTGCTGCACAAGACATTTACCGTGTTTCATCTTCCAATGAGAGTGGAATTTCTAGCTTATCCCTTTTGACATATGTTAATTTAAATGTTTCCGGCACAGGCACAATGGGTTGAACGGCCTCCTCCTGTGCTGTACCTACTATGATACTATGATTTGTCTTACTAATACACATATTACTAACACAGAAATCATTTCCTTAAATGGAATCTTAATTACTGGTATTAATTTTTAATTGAGAAATTCAGTGACCCATTACAAACATTTTCTGCTGCACCATTTGGTTTGATTCATCATAAATGATACCATTTATCTGATATTACTCAAGACTCATTGCACCTTTTCCTACTCTAGCTCATTCATTCCCAGGATCTCAAAACTGTGCAACTCCTTACTTCCTCCAGTCTCCTTACAAACTACAGGCTTTAAAATTCCAAGCTTGCTAACACCTGAACACTGGTGCCTGGAATTTCTGCGAGGGTTTTTCTGATCCCCCGCCCTAACGTTGGCAGGAGATCGGAGTCATGGCGGGAGATCGGGCAACTCCTGCGGAAATTGTAACATAGTTTTTTTTTTGAAGAAACATTTAGTTTTCTCCTGTTCTCCTGAAAGCATCCTGGGTATTGTTCCATGGGTTCTGTGTGCCCTGCAGTATCTCACCCAAGTGACCATTCTTCACGAGTGAGCCTAGACGGTGAATCTTGGTCGGCAGTCCCACCATGTGGGGCTTCATCCTGACTGATTGTATCCTCACCCAATGGGCACTAATGCACTCTTTCCAGCGGGGGTCATTGGATAATGACAAGGAGCAGGAACACTGGGTGATTTTCTTCTCCCTCTGCCAGGATTGTTACAATCAACTGTGGCATCTGTACTGTCACCTTACCTCAGATCAGTTAACTCAGAACAGACAGGAAATTGAATCAGGCCTAAGAGCATAAGAACATATGAAATAGGAGCAGGAGTAGATCACATGGCCCCTTGAGCCTGCTCTGCCATTCAATAAGATCATGGTTGATCTTCGACCTCAACTTCACTTACCTGCCTATCCCCATATCCCTTGATTCCCCTGGAGTCCAGAAATCTGTCTATCTCAGCCTTGAATATATTCAACGACTCAGCATCCACAGCCCCGTGGTAGAGAATTCCAAAGATTCACAACCCTCAGTGAAGAAATTCCTCCTCATCTCAGTCTTAAATGGCCGGCCACGTATCCTGCAACTATGTCCCCTAGTTCTAGACTCTCCATGGGAAACAACCTGTCAGCATCTACCCTGTCAAGCCCCCTCATAATCTTATATATTTCAATGAGATCACCTCGCATTCTTTTAAACTCCAGAGAGTATTGGCCCATTCTACTCAACCTCGCCTCATAGGACAACCCTCTCATCCCAGGAATTAATCTAGTGAACCTTCACTGCACCGCCTCTAAGGCAAGTATGTCCTTCCTTAGATAAGGAGACCAAAACTGTACACAGTGTTCCATTGTAAACAATTTTACAACACCAAGTTATAGTCCAGCAATTTTATTTTAAATTCACAAGCTTTCGGAGGCTTCCTCCTTCGTCAGGTGAACGATGTGAAAATGTGTTCCAGGTGAGGTCTCATCAATGCCCTGTACAATTGTAGTAAGACTTCCTTACTTTTGTACTCCAACCCCCTTACAATAAAGGCCAACATTCCATTTGCTTTCCTAATTGCTTGCTGTACATGTGATTAGTGAAACTTTGTATTTGAAATTTTGCACTGCTTGTTTATTTTGCTCTAATTGTTTGACTCATTGAATTTCTTTAATTTATGTGTCTGAGAGAAAGAGAGAGCATAAAAACAAGACCAGCAGACAGAGGATTAAATCAAAGGAGGGAAATTCCTTAGGCATGGTACATAAACAGAAACACTTTAATACCAATAAGTCCTGCTACAGAAATGCTCGTTTGTTTAATTTTAGTATTTTCAATATAAAAACTTACCCTCTAACCTGATGAATCAATTTGTTTATTTGATTTTTGTAACATGATCAGCTAGATAAAATCATGTTGGCAGCAAATAAAAGTTGTTTTTTACCACCCTCACAATGGAGAAAGGGAGAGAGGATGGAGAAAAAAATGTAACGAGTGTTGAAGCATTACGCAGAATAAATATTAGAACTGGCCAGACTCGTACTGGAAAGTCCAAGTGCCTAATCTCCCCGTGACACTTGCGAACTTAATCAGTGGTGCCCTAATCACTAGCTGTTGACTTATCCAGTTTTATATAGTTATGTTTTCATAGTTCTTAGTCCTTCATCTCGGTTTTCAAAACAAAAGTCATTGCATCCTGCCATACAGGCAAGCCTTTCCCATGTAACTTCTCCCTGAATTACACATAGGGGGTCATTTTCCAAACACACTGGTGATGGGGAACCGCACTCAACACGTATTACTCCGAAACAGTGTTGTGGCTAATGTTAAATTTGACCATCAATTAATAGCTCCTGCACCAAGGAGACATAGGAAACAACTGAAGATGCACTGCAGGAGCAGATTAATGCATGCACCTACAGGGCCTGTGCCCAGAGGCTCCAGACAAATATGGGGCCCTACAAAGAGGTTAGTTTCATTTCGGTGTAGCATATTGTGATATATTTCTTCATGTCTTTTATTACACAATTGTGCTTTAATGGATCAGGAGGGCGGTTTGTGCAAGGGGTGCAGAGGGGACCTGTACATTTTTGATGCCCAGAGTCCCAAGAATTTTAAATCTGGCTCTGATGCACCGCCCTAAAACCACAAACCAAAAATATTAATATGATCACTGTAAGATGTACAGGCCCTTTCAATATCTCAGTATCAATTTTTGTACATATAATCTGCAAAGTGAGTAAGTTTTGTGTCAGCAGTTACAGGAACTAATATTTGACAGCAATACAAACAGTGGGAGTTTCTGATGAAACAGTTATGATCCATCTTTAACATGACCTTTAATAGGTCTATAAGTGGTGCAAATCTCAGGTATAAATGGTGCACATCTTTTGACAAATGACGCATTAGCATGCTATATACATGTAACACATACTAGTGCTATCTTCTCACCCTTTGTGTACTGTAATGGAGTTTTTATAAGAAATGTGCAGTTGTTCAAATAAAATATATGTTAGTTGCATAATAAGAATAAATCAGTGCAGTGAGTTCACAGATGAAAACATTAAGAGAGCTCAAGTATTCATATATTCTGATTGTGTTCATGCACATGGCAGCTGGACAGTCATTCCCCTTCCCATAATGATCTTGTCCTTGAATCTAAAGAGTCTGGATTCCTGTAACTGTGAATGTGGATGTTATTTTCTGTAATGAAATGGTGATGAACAATGCACTGCAATTACATTTCACACTATTTCTAATTAGTTAAACTTTCTGTTCTGCTTATTTAGATACGATTAATTAGTGCACAGAAGCAAAAGGTCATCCAGCAGGAGCTAGTGAAATAAGCTAGCTCATTCCTGCGACTTCTGGTGAGCATTAAACAATATGGGGGTTAAATTCGACACCCCCGAATCTGGGTGCGGGGATCGCCATGCGCAATTAACCCACGCCCGGCCGTTGCAATGCAGGCAGCACGAGAGATTTGTGCTATCTGGTCATTTACCTGATTCCTGCGTGCAGCCACCAATACCTGCGCTGCTGAGCGGCTGCACGCACCAGCAGGGGGCCAGATATGGGGCGTGGCCAGCACTACTTAAAGGCAGCCTGCATCTCTTAAAGGGGAGGTGTACTGTCAATGCAATCGGTGGAGGAAGACAAGTGGAATGGCAGGACCTGCAAGAGAGGGTGCCCAGAAGTTCTCCGATGATGCACTAGAGGCCTTGGTGAAGGAGGTGGACACTCGGAGGTCCCAGAGTGACAGGAGACCCTCCAGACACAAGCTGCGAAGCTGTGGGGGGAAGTGGTCCTGGAGGTGAATGCCAGGAGCATTGCACCACGCACGTGGATGCAGTGCAGGATAAAGTTCAATGATTTGACACGAGTGGTTCAGGTGAGTGAATGCAAGTGTCAAGTGGCACATCCTACCATCTGCAACACTGCTCCACGCACGACACCACCCACCAGCAAACGCTGTCCATCCTTGCGCAACGCTGCACTTTGGATGCTGCATCTCACCCTCACATAGTACCACACTCACTGCTCACAGGTTATACACACTGGCAGCTATTCGACCATGACAGGCATATCATCCAAACATCTTGCAGGACATTCACTGACACACTTCCCTCTGTCCCATAGGAGAAGGTGGCGCATAACAGCAGGCAGGAGGAAAGAACAGATGGATGACAGGCATTCCTACATGTCCTCACTCCCATGGAGGAGGCCATCGCTGCAGCCATGGCCATTGATGGCGCTGGAGGCCCTGGCGATGAAAGTCTCTGCATACCTAATCCTCCTTCTCGTTTCCCACATCTCTCTCATCCCACAATCTTTTCTGACTCACGTGCAGCAGATGGTGTCAGCACCCATGTCTTACTTGCTCCTCTCCCCGCTCCACAACTCAACCCGTTTCCCTTTATCATTGCAGATACCCAAGAACTGGAACCGGCACCGTCCGAGATGGAGGACGAGGAAGACACAGACAATGAAACGACACTCTAGTTTGATCTGACACTCGCATCCACCACCCCAGATACTGACACTACACATCCTTTAGAGGCTAGGTTATAGGAGGGATCTGCACGTGTGCAGGAGCTGGGGCGGGGGGGAACAGATACCGCAAATGCCAACTCACTGGAGGGCGAGGTCGCACACTGGTTCTGCTGCTGAGGAGTCAGATGATGACGTTGATGAGCCAGGCAACAGAAGAAGGCTGATGGGCATACGCCACCAAATGCTTGGTGCACTGGAAAGCCTGCCAGAAAGCCTGCGTGCAATGTCAAGGAGCATGGAGGAGTCCTCCTCGAACTTGGCACAGGGCTTTGCGCAGAGCTTGGAGCCCATCCTTTCCCACATGGAACGGGTGGTCACCTCCATCAGTACACCTGTGGAACCCACCATGATGCAGTGTCTGATGACCGATGTCTCAGCTTCCATTGCAGCACAAACATCTGCCATCCATAGTCTGCATGCTGCATTAAGAGCTCAGACTGCTGCTTTGGAGCTCAGACTGCTGCTATCATGGCTCTGGGTATCACTGTGCAATGAGGCTTCCAGGGTGTCAGAGCACTCCAGCAATCCGTTCTCCAGCTGATCAGGAGTACCGAGGCATCGCCCCGTGCGAGTGGAAGTGGCACCATGGCAGTCGAACCTGCTGACCTCTCTCAGGATGACAACATTCCTGCTCCCACTCCTGCCACTCCGCCAGTGCTCTTGCTGTAGCCTGTCAGCCAGCCAGGCCAGGCTGCTGCAGCCCAGGCCGAGATGGTGCAGTCTGAAGCCGGGCCCTCCCAGCCCAGAGCTGCTCGAGGTCGTTCTCCAATGCCATCTGCACGCTCCTCCTTTGAAGGTCAGCAGCCTTCCACCACCCAAGCTCCAGCCATTGGGGATGCACCTCGTAGGAGCACTAGATTAGGTAAAGGCACATAAACGATAAGCACTAAGGGAATGCACAAGGGTAAATAGTGTAATGTTGTATACATGATTTCATGTGTAAGTTTATAAATTTGTATTTGAAGTCGCAGTTAGTGGTGGTTTTTATTTATGCATTGAGCTGCAGGAGGAAGCAATGTGCAATCATAAGGAGGAGGACTTGACGGTCTCATGGGAGAGGAAAGGTGAGGAGTGTAGGACTATTGGTGACTTAGGAGATGTCGTCGAGGTTACTGATATCGCTCATGAATAAGGTGAGCAGGCAGAGCCCTGGCAGACAGGGCCTGTGCACCTTGTTGCTTCCTTGCTTCTTCCTCCACTTCCACCTCCTCCGCTGCCTCTTCCTCCTCCTCCTTCACCTCATCGTTCTCTTCCTCTGCCTGTGGCTCAGGGTCTTGCCAGATAGGCGGTGGCAAGGTCTGTCCTCTCAATGGTGAGATTGTGCAGAATGCAGCATACCACACCGAATCTTGACACCCACTCAGCAGAGTACTGCAGGATCCTCCAGAATGGTCCAGGCAGTGGAAGTGTTGCTTTAGGGTGCCTACAGTGTGCTTGATGACGTTTTGTGTGGCCGCATGGCTCTCGTTGTATGCCGGTGTGCATGTGCGTGTGTTCCTGACTGGAGTCATGAGACACCGCATGTGGGGATAGCCCTCATCACTCAGCAGCCAGCCTTTGACTTGCCAAGCCGGATTAAAGATAATCGGGACGTTGGACTGCCGCATAATGAAGGCGTCACGGCTGCTGCCAGGATAGCGGGCACTGACCTGCATGATTCAATGCGTGTGGTCATACACCAGCTGCACATTGAGGGAGTGGAACCCATTTCTGTTCATGAAGATGGCCGAGTTGAGATGTGGAGCACGCATGACAATATGTGTGCAGTCAATGACACCCTGCACCATGGGACAGCCTGCAATGCGAGCAAACCGTCATGCTCGCTCATTCTGCTTCTCTCTGTCAAGCTGGAATGTTATGAATCTGTTGCACATCTGGTACAGTGTCTCAGTGACCTCCCTTATACAGCAGTGCACTGCAAACTGCGAGATGTTGCACATATCGCCAGCAGAGGCCTGAAAGGATCCAGAGCTGTAAAAATTCAGCACTACGGTTATCTTCACAGCCAGAGGCAAAGCTGTCCTTTCCCTGCTCTGAGGCTGCAGTTGTGGCTGCAGCAGTTGACATATCTCCATCTCGACCTCTTTCCTGAACTGCAGCCGTCGGATGCACTGATCTTCACTCATGTTGAGGTAAGAGAATTGGTCCCTGAAAGCCTTAATTGGATATGGCCTCCTGCTCAGTGCTCTGCTCCTCCTCCTCCTCGCAGCTTTGTGTGGCCTCTCTACATGCTCACAGTCATGTCCAATGCCCAGCAGGAGCCCTAGCAGGCAACCCATGGTTGCCAGAAACCTTGTTCAGCACACTGTTCTAAATGCCACCAACAATAATGCAGGGCCTGTCGGAGCGCTTTCTATATCCTAATCCAACTTTCTCCAAGTATAGGAAGCTTCAACAAACACATCCAATTGTACCAGCAGCCAGAAGCAATAATCCAGCAACTAACCTGAAACAACTACATGGTCCCTTTAAATAGTGCCGGTGGGGGGTCCTCCAGGCCGTCTATCACCTGTTCAGCTCTGCGTGGTTAAGACAGTGCATTGGCTGGAGCGTTGAGCTCCAAAATCGTATCTGTCCCTTTAAACCAGCATTGCACACTGATCTAATACATATTCTCCCCACTTTACATGCTGCCGGCGTTCGTTATCTGAGCGTGCGCAAACGATTTTACCGAGATGGCGTCCGGCGCACGTCATGCTAGAAGCGTGCGCGCACATTTCGGACTCAACTTTGGGTCCTTAGGAGGCCGCGAAGCGCCTACAAAACGGGCGCTATAAGGCCCAAATTAAAGCCCTATATCTCTCATATTCTTCCACAGTTTTGCATTATAGTATGACATCGCACAAATATTCATTTTGGTTTTTTCCATTACCCTGTTTTCTCTGTGATTGGCAACTTTTACAGTGTGGAGCAAATCTTCCATAAAAAAATGTCTGATAATCACATGTTTGGTAATATGCCATGGTATCACCAAATCAAAAAATATGCTACATCAGAACAGTTGCCCACTTATCACTGTTACCTTTTCAAGAATATGTTCTATAGACAATAGGATATGTTCTACAGCACTTCTACTTGGTGTGAAAGTTAATCCAATCACAAACTCAGTTGCATTACTACCAAGTACCACCACTGCACCAAGTTCTTACTTTTTTTTCTGATTGTGTGCACCCTAACTTTGTAATACAGTTAAAGCATCTAACACATACTGTAGGATGAGCCCATCCCTATACAGCAGCATCAAAGTGCTAGCGTGCATATTGGGCTGATTTTTAAAAAATAACAATGTTTGATTGCTAGACTACAAAGGAGTACACTGATTGAATGGTCCAATCAGGAGATTGTCTGCTTCCGAGTAACATGGATCAGAGCAGACTGTAGGTTGTTCCTGAGTGCTCTAAGAGCTGCTTCATCACCGAAGCTTCCCAATGATAATGTCTGCAAAATCTTGAAATCTTCATGCTTTAGAATAATTTAAAATGTTCCAAGAAGTGTAATTTGTAACTATTGCAATTATTAAGGTTAGCTTTGTGACAAAATCTTTCCATGATGGTGTAATGCACCAGCCACAGGTGTATGGTTTCAATCAACCCCTGCCCCACCTTGTCCCCATCTAAATTAGGCCCTCAGTTGTTCAACCACAGGGACATAGTGAAAGCAGGCTGGACACTTCCTTACAGGAATGGAGAATCACTTCAGGACACTCTCAGGCATCTCCTAGTGCATAGAGACACCAGAGAAGATCAGGCAGCCACGAATAGTGCAGACAACGATGACAACAACAACAACTTGCATTTATGTAGCTCCTTTAAGGTAGGAAAATGTCCCCAGACTCTTCACAGAAGTTTAATCAGAGAAAAATTGACACCAAGCCAAAGACACCAGTAGAAATATAAAAATATCTCAAAGAGACAGAGACCTCGAAATTCCGATTCTTATAATCTGCTCCATACATACGATGGAGCAAGACTTCTGTCTGCCCAATTGCCCCGATGCTGATCCTGTCAGAAATGGCAGTGTTGTCTACTTTCAGTGCTGCTCAGCAGGACAAATGCGCATTTTCTGCTGGAAGTGAGAGGAGGGGCAGAGCATGCAGCTATTTTAAACCATGGATCAAATAAAAGTATCGGGGGAAGAGCCTGAAACTTCTCAGAGAGTGACGTAAATATGATTCTGACTGATAGAAATAGGTCTGCTGTTTGAAATACACTTTTAGGATAGAAATAGGTCTGCTGTTTGAAATGTCCAAAATATATTCCTGGGGAGGAGGATGGATTAGTGGGAGTGGGTGACAAGAATCCTGCCAATACAGCAGCTGGGACCACGTGGAAGGAGGTGGCAGATGTTCTGAGTGGCAGTTCACTAACCCAGGACCCCTCCCCAATGCAGGATGAGGTTTAATGACCCACAAGGTCAGCAAAGGTAAGTGCTATGGCTGCAAGTTGCTGTTAATATATATTTTGGACATTTCAAACAGCAGACCTATTTCTATCCTAAAAGTGTATTTACAAACTTGAGGGAATCACCCTATCCATTAAATGATCCGTCGTGTCACCTCCACAGAGAAGACTTCAATTAAATAGATACAGCATCCTGCAATACTGGCATGCCTGTGGAAGGCTCACTATTTCTGTGGAAATTCCATGAGAAGTGATGAGAATTCTCAAATTAGAATTAAGCAGTCTGTGACTGACAATAACAAGTATTCTTTTGTCATGCAGGAAACGACTGTACATAATTCCCAAGAAAGAAAAGTTACAACAGGAGGAGGCAAAGCAAACCTCAGGAACTCACTCAGCTAATGCCTTAGGTGATGGCGACATGGGAGGGGCTGAACCCACAGATGGTTTGTCTTTGGCTAAGTGCCAGTGATCAATGATCAGAAATAGTTTCTCCTTTTTGAGGCACATATTTTTGAGAACACCCTTACTTAAGCCTATCAAGAAGTAGACAGCAGGAAACTCATTACATTTCTCATTCTTCTTCTCTCCGCTGAAGCCAGAAGCAGGAATGATGCTGCAGAGAGAGAGGGAGAGAGAGAGAGAGAAAACTAATGCCACAACCTTTAACAACAGGTACTGCCAGCAGAAATAGTCCCACTCTGCCATGAACCCTATCACTTTCACTCACCAGCCCAGTTAACACAAGTAGAGTCTTAGGAGATGTCAGGTCCTGGTTGTTAAACATTCAGACAATAATCTCTGGATCCTGCTGTGAAAAGACAAATGTTTGCAGAGCATCAAAATTATATGAAGGTACTGCAAAGACTCTGTCAAGCTGTGATGAAACCCTCATCCACGCCTGTGTTAACTCTATGCTTGACTATTCCAATGCTCTCCTGGCTGGCCTCCCATCTTCCACCCTTCATAAACTCATCCAAAACTCTGCTGCCCGTATCCTAACTCGCACCAAGTCCCATCACCCCTGTGCTCACCGTCCTACATTGGCTCCCAGTCCGGCAACACCTCGATTTTAAAATTCTCATCCTTGTTTTCAAATCCCTCCATGGCCTTGTCCCTCTCTATTTCTGTAACCACCTCCAGCTTCCAAGATCTCTGCGCTCCTCCAATTCTGGCCTCTTGTGCATCCCCAATTTTAATCGCTCCACCATTGGCAGCCGTGCCTTCAGCTGCCTCGGCGCTAAGCTCTGGAATTCCCTCCATAAACCTCTCCACTCTCCACCTCTCCTCCTTTAAGACGCTCCTTAAAACCTACATCTTCAATCAAGCTTTTGGTCACCTATTCTATTATTGCCTCCTGTGGCTTGGTGTCAGATTTTGTTTGTTAACGCACCTGTGAAGCGCTTTGGGACGTTTAAAGGCGCTATATAAATGCAAGTTGTTGATGTGTCAGATGGCAGATGGTGGCAGAATCCAATGCCATACTTTGGGCATTATCAGAAAGGGCTTCTCTATAAGGCAGAGGACCCCTATAATGAATGGCAGCTCTAGGAACTTCTACACATGTCCCACAGAATACAGATGTCTCCTGACACATGGGTATACTGAGGAATCTTCAAGGGCAATACACCCTGGTGACTGGGTAACTGTAGGAGGATCTATATCTCCTACGGTGCTGTCTTGTGACCCTTGCTTCTTTGTTGCCTATTGTTCCTCTTTCACTTCGTCCTCCAACACATAACTCATAAAGACAGGAATCCTCACGGGGATAAAACATTTTGCAGCCTTCCCTTTTATTTTGGAGAAATTCATCAAACAAGAAAGAGTCTCAAGGGAGACTTCCAAATGAAGATGGGAGCCTCCATAGTAAAGAGCAAAAAAAACTTTGACAAAAGACCAATCCAAAGTAAAGTTATGACCCTCTATCTGACAGCCCAGTGAAGCACAGCAATTCATCTGTAAGATCCCAGTCTCACCCTTCTTCAGCTACTGGTGTAAGCTATCCCAGGTTTATAATGGCATAAGATAGATTGGTAGATTTTAGGGCATACATGTCGGAATTTTGGATTCATGAGGACATCCTGGTCTAAACTCATCATTTGTCTGGCTGCATCTTAGTTAATGCAGGCTTACCGCACTCTTCCTCATTTCCAGCAATTAGAAGTAGAAATTAAATGCCCTGTAAAACCGATTAATCAAAAGTTCCAAATTACAACCACCCACCACCCACCATCCCCGCCCCCAGGCCTTGATAGATCTGCCTGATTTATGCACTACCAAACTATAAGAATTTCTGTGCTAGTCTCGTTGACAAAAAAATAACCAAGGTTGCTTTGTGACATTGATGTTTCATTTAGCTTACACTCTCCATCATGCTCTTAAAAAAAAGTCATTTTTGACATTTGCATGCTTTCATTTATGCATGTAACTAATCTATGGATACCTTAGGGTTTGTCTCCTGTCTAATGCCCTGCACTTGAACTATATCATCCCCTGTGATTTATCTAGCATATGTGCCAAGTGGACCTGCAGGAAATAGTGCAAAAAGGTCTCATGAGTAAAAGCATTTCACCAAAAACAATTACAACCTGCAGGTCTTAACACATTTAAATCAACAAACACATATTAAACCAGCACTGTGAGCTTTAATTAATTTCAAATAACCTCAGTTCAAGTGCATCGAAAAATGAATGGTATAATATTTATTAATCATAAAAATAGCAGTACTTCATGTGAAATTTCTGCCATAAATCTTAGCTGCTTTTTTTCTGCTGATCTGTTAATTTAGTCTCTAAGCCCCCAGGTGATGTGAAAATGTCATGAACAAGAAAAAAACTCAGATCTCTCTGAGGATGGCGATAAGAAAAATGAAGAGTTGTGTTCTCTCCAGTCGAAGAATTGAACTCCATGACCTTGAAGAATTTGAACTACCTGTTTGGTATATACAGAGCGATCTCTGAGGGATTGCAGTATCTCCAAAGGCACGACTGCTATACTATTGTTGAATTACATAACCCAACAATCTGAAATAACTCTCTAGAGAAGTGAATGATACATCAATGATACAACAAAGGTGACGAAATAATGCAATGACGTTCTGTTTTAAAAGTTAGTTGATGGTATGGTGAAAGTGGAAAGAAAACAGAACAAGGATACAAAACATGAAGGGAAACACGAAAGAAAATGAAGAACAAAGTGACAAGAAGAAGATAGAGTGAAACAAATGGATGAGGGAATGCCTCCCTGGTGCCAGGGTAAATGACATCATGGAATGGGTGCAGAACATTTTGAGGGGGGAAGGAGAACAGCCAGAAGTTGTGTCCCATGTTGGAACCAATGACATAGGTAGCAAAAGGGTTGAGGTCCTATAGACAGAGTTTCAGGAGCTAGGGAGGAAGTTAAAGAGCAGGACCACAAAGGTAGAAATCTCTGGATTACTCCCAATGCCACACGCTAGTGAGTAAAGGAGCAGCAAGGTAAGACAGGTTAATGAGTGGCTGGAGAAATGGTGCAGGAGGGAGGGCTTCTGATTCCTGGAGCATTGGGACCAGTTCTGAGACAGGAGGAACCTGTACAAGATGGACAAGTTGCACCTCAACAGGGCTGGGACCAATGTCCTCGCAGGGAGGTTAACTAGTGCTGTAGGGGAGGGTTTAGTCTAATTTGGCAGGGGGAGGGAGACCAGGATGAAGCATTAGAGAGGAGATACAAGATGCACAGAGGACTGGGAGAGACAAACAGTGTTAGAATAGTTCAGAAATAAGAGGGATCAGATAGGGGGGAAATTCAAGGCAGACTAAGATGTGTTTGGGGTGCATGTGCGTAAATGCACGGAGCGTACTAAATCAGGTTAGTGAGCTGCAGGCACAAGTAGCCACATGGGACTATGATACAGTGGCAATAATCGATACCTGGCTCAAACAAGGGGAGGATTGGGTACGTAATATTCCTGGCTACAAGGTATTCAGGAAAAATAGGGAAGGAACAAAAGAGGGTGAGGGGGGGGGAGCAGTATTGATCAAAGATACTGTTACTGCACTGGAAAGGGATGATGTACTTGAGGGATCAAAGACAGAATCTTTTTGGTTAGAATTAAGGAACAATAGAGGAGCTGTTATGCTGCTAACTATATACAATAGGCCATCAAATAGTGGGAAAGAGAGGGAGGAGAAAAATTGTAGGCATATTGCAGAAAGAAGCAAGAACTTAAGAGTTGTGATAATGGGGATCTTCAATTATCCTAATGTAGACTGGGAAAATAACAGTGTAAAGGGCAAAGAAGAGGAGGAAATCCTGAAATGTGTACAAGAAAACTTTATCGATAAGAATGTTTCCAGCCCAACGAGGAAGGAAAGTGGAGCATGTTTAAGTGGCAGAGCATTTGGGGAACAGTGATCGCAATATCATTAGTTTTAGACTAGTTATGGAAAAGGACAAGGAAAAATCAAATGTGAAATTATTCAACTGGAGGAGGGCTTATTTCAATGAGTTGAAAAGAGATCTGGCCCAGGTGGATTGGAATCAAAGATTGGCAGTAAAATAATAAATGAGCAATGGGAGACCTTCAAAGAGGAGGTAGTCCAGGTATAGACTAGACACATTCCCATGAGGGAGAATGGAAGGGCGTCCAAAGCTAGAGGTCCCTGGATGACTAAAGATAATGGGCTAGAAATTGGGCCATGTAGTGCCCGTTGTTACGGCGCTACGCGGCCTCCGGAAGTGCCAAGTTGACGTCTTGGCTGCACACGCATGTTTCTAGCATGACGTATGCCAGTCAGCATCTTGGTATAGGTATTAGTGCATGCGCAAATACCGAATGCTGGCAACATGTAAAGTAGGGAGAAAATGCATATAATCAGTGTGCATTGTTGATTCAAAGTGATAGACTCCGTTTTGGACCTTAATGCTCAATTCAATGCATAGTTTTAACCACGCACACCTGAACATGTCTTAGAGTGCCTGGAGGATCCCCCACCAGCCCTATTTAAAGGGATCCTGCAGGTGTTGCAGGTTAGTTGCTGGATTATTGCTTCTGGCTGCTGGTGGAAAAGGAAATGTTTCTTGAAGCTCCCTATACTTACTGAGAATTCCTAGAGTACATTTGAGAGTAGTATGCCAGGTACTGCCTTACGGTACAGAAAATAACAACCATGGTTGAACAACATTCCTGGCAACCATGGGCGGTCTGCTAGGGCTCCCGCTGGGCATTGAGCACAACTGGGAGCATGCAGAGAGGCCACGCATAGCAGGTCAAGCTACGAGGAGACGGAAGACGAGGAGGCGCAGGGCACTGAGCAGGAGGCCCATTCAATGAGGGCCTTCCGGGACTAATTTTCTTACCTCAACATCAGCGTGCAGTCTAGGCACATTCCCATGAGGCAGAAAGGTAGGGCAACTAAAGCCAGAGCTTCCTGGATAAGTAGTATGATAGCGAGTAGGGTTGTAAACCTTTGGAATTTTTTGCCCCAAAGAGCGGTGGAGGCTGAGTCACTGAATATATTCAAGGCTGAGTTAGACAAATTTTTGATCAGCAAGGAGGTCAAAGGATATGGGGAATAGGCGGGAAAGTGGAGTTGAGACCAGAATCAGATCAGCCATGATTTCATTGAATGGTGGAGCAGGCTCGAAGGGCCAAATGGGCTACTCCTGCTCCTATCTCTTATGTTATTATGAGTGAGATGAAGCGGGAAAAAGGGGCATATGACAGATGTCAGGTTGATAACACAAGTGAGAACCAGGCAGCACACTGAAAGTTCAGCGGGGAAGTGAAAAAGGAAATAAGAGGGGCAAAGAGAGAGTATGAGAATAGATTGGCAGTCAAAATAAAAGGGAATCCAAAAGTCTTCTACAGGCATGTAAACAGTAAACGGGTAGTAAGAAGAGGGGTGGGGCTGATTAGGGACCATACAGGAAATCTACTCATGGAGGCAGATGGGATGGCCGAAGTACTAAATGAGTACTTTGTATCCTTCTTTACCAAAGAAGAAGATGCTGCCAGAGTCTCAGTAAAGGAAGATATAGTTGAGATACTGAATGGGCTAAAAATTGATAAAGAAGAGATACTTGAAAGGCTGGCTGTACCTAAAGTAGATATGTCACCCGGTCCGGGTGGGATTTTTTATTCATTCATGGGATGTGGGCATCGCTGGTGAGGCCAGCATTTATTGCCCATCCATAATTGCCCTTGAGAAGGTGGTGGTGAGCCGCCTTCTTGAACCGCTACAGACCGTGTGGTGAAGGTTCTCCCACAGTGCTGTTCGGAAGGGAGTTCCAGGATTATGACCCAGCGACGATGAAGGAACGGCGATATATTTCCAAGTCAGGATGATGTGTGACTTGGAGGGGAACGTGCAGGTGGTGTTGTTCCCATGTACCTGCTGCTCTTGTCCTTCTAGGTGGAAGAGGTCGCGGGTTTGGGAGGTGCTGTCGAAGAAGCCTTGTCGAGTTGCTGCAGTGCATCCTGTGGATGGTACACACTGCAGCCACTGTGCACCGGTGGTGAAGGGAGTGAATGTTTAGTGTGGTGGATGGGGTTCCAATCAAGCGGGCTGCTTTGTCCTGGATGGTGTCGAGCTTCTTGAGTGTTGTTGGAGCTGCACTCATCCAAGCAAGGGGAGAGTATTCCATCACACTCCTGACTTGTGCCTTGTAGATGGTGGAAAGGCTTTGGGGAATCAGGAGGTGAGTCACTCGCCACAGAATACCCAGCCTCTGACCTGCTCTTGTAGCCACAGTATTTATGTGGCTGGTCCAGTTAAGTTTCTGGTCAATGGTAACCCCCAGGATGTTGATGGTGGAGGATTCGGCGATGGTAATGCCGTTGAATGCCAAGGGGAGGTGGTTAGACTCTCTCTTGTTGGAGATGGTCATTGCCTGGCACTTGTCTGGCGCGAATGTTACTTGCCACTTATCAGCCCAAACCTGGATGTTGTCCAGGTCTTGCTGCATGTGGGCTCGGACTGCTTCATTATGTGAGGGGTTGCGAATGGAACTGAACACCGTGCAATCATCAGCGAACATCCCCATTTCTGACCTTACGATGGAGGGAAGGTCATTGATGAAGCAGCTGAAGATGGTTGAGCCTAAGACACTGCCCTGAGGAGCTCCTGCACCAATGTCCTGGGCCTGAGATGATTGGCCTCCAACAACCACTGCCATCTTCCTTTGTGCTAGGTATGACTCCAGCCACTGGAGAGTTTTCCCCCTGATTCCCATTGACTTCAATTTTATTAGGGCTCCTTGGTGCCACACTCGGCCAAATGCTGCCTTGACGTCAAGGGCAGTCACTCTCACCTCACCTCTGGAATTCAGCTCTTTTGTCCATGTTTGGACCAAGGCTGTAATGAGGTCTGGAGCCGAGTGGTCCTGGCGGAACCCAAACTGAGCATCGGTGAGTAGGTTATTGGTGAGTAAGTGCCGCTTGATAGCACTGTCGACGACACCTTCCATCACTTTCCTGATGATTCAGAGTAGACTGATGGGGTAGTAATTGGCCGGATTGGATTTGTCCTGCTTTTTGTGGACAGGATATACCTGGGCAATTTTCCACATCCACTGGAACAATTTGGCTAGAGGCGCAGCTAGTTCTGGAGCACAAGTCTTCAGCAGTACAGCTGGGATGTTGTCGGGGCCCATAGCCTTTGCTGTATCCAGTGCACTATCCTCCTCATTGTTTACTACATTTCTAAGTTTCATGCCACCTGTAAACTTTGAAATTATGCCCTACATACTGAATTCCAGGTCATTAATATATATCAAAAAGAGCAGTCATCCCAACACCACCTTGGGGAACACCCCTGCACACTTCCCTCCAGTCTGAAACACAACCATTCACCACTACTCTCTGCTTTCTGCCCCTTAGCCAATTTTGTATCCACGCAGCAACTGCCCCTTTAATCCCATGCGCTTCAATTTTGCTAACAAATCTATTATGTGGTACTTTATCAAATGCCTTTGAAAGTCCTTATATATGACATCAACCGTACTACCCTCATCAACCCTTTCCGTGACTTCATTAATGAAGGTAGTCAAACACAATTTGCCTTTTACAAATCTGTGCTGGCTTTCATTTACTTCTCCAAGTGCCAATTGATTTTGTCCTTGATTAATGTCTCTAAAAGTTTCCCCACCACCGATGTTGGGCTGACTGGCCTGTTATTGACAGGTTTATCCCTCTCCCCTTTTTTGAACAGGGTGTAACATTTGCATTCCTCCAGTCCTCTGGCACCACTTCCATATCTAAGGAGGATTGGAAGATTGTGGCCAAAGCTCCACAATTTCTACCCTGACTTCTTACTTCCATCAGCAACTTAGAATGCGTCCCATCTGGACCGGGTGACCTTTCTACATTGTCAACTTTTTTAGTACCTCCCCTTTATTTTTATCTGATCCAATTTCTCTACCATCTCCCCCTTTACTGTGACATTGGCAGCATCTCTTCTTTAGCGAAGACAGATGCAAAGTGTTCATTTAGTAACTCAGTCTTAATCTCTGCCTTCTCAAGAAGATTTCCTTTTTGGTCCCTAATCAGCCCCAGTCTTCCTTTGACTACCTTTTTACTATTTATATGTTTGTAAAAGACTTTTGGGTTCCCTTTTATGTTACCCGCTAATCTATTCTCATACACTCCCTTTGGCCCTCATTTCCTTTTTCAGTTCTCCCCAGTACTTTTTGTATTCAGCTTGGTTTTTTACTGAATTATGAACCTGACATTTGTCATAAGTTTCCTTTTTCTGTTTCATTTTAAACTCTATGGGGGAAAAATTGGATAAGGCCTATTATCGGGCATGGGGAGCGTGATCCGTTATTAACCCACGCCCGATGGCCCCTACGCAGGCAGTACATGAATTTCATGTTGTCTGCTAATTAGCATGATAGCTCCGTGCAGCCGGCTCTACCCGTGCTGTAGAGAGGCTGCATGGAGAATGAGGAAGCCCGAAATGGGGCGTGCTCAACGCATGTCATCGGCAGCCTACACCTTTTAAAGTTGCAGGTGCACATTTTAAATAGGACATACACAGTACACTGGGAGGAGGGAAAGATGGCTGGAAGGATGGCAGAACTGGCGTGAGAACGGGCCCCATGCTTCTCTGATGATGCACTGGAGACCCTAATGGAGAGGGTGGACGAAAGGAGGGCAAACGTGTACGCATAGGGTGGCAGGAGATTCTCCAGACTCCGGCTCCGCAGGCATTGGGAGGCTGTGGCGCAAGAAGTAAACGCCAGGTGCATTGCACCATGCACTTGGGTGCAGTGCCGAAGGAAGTTCAACAATTTGGCACGAGTGGTCAAGGTGAGTGAATGCAAGTGTCAAGTGGCACATCCTATCGACTGCATCATACCCCCCGTCACCCACCCACTTGCCCATCCATACGCAATGCTGCACTTGGCATGCTGCATCTCACCCTCACATAGTACCACACTTGCAGGCCACACAACCACCACTCACAGGTCACACACACTGGAAGCTATTAGACCATGACAGACACATTACCCAGACACCTTGCAGGATACTCAATGACACACTGTCCTCTAGTCTTGCAGGAGAAGGTGGCGCATAACAGCCGGCAGCAGGCGAGACCTGAGGGTGGACGGGACGCCTACATGTCCTCACCCCCTTGCAGCTGTGACCATATGCTGCGCTGGAGGTCTCGATGAAGTTGGTCTCTGCATATCTAATGCTCCTTCTCCTTTCCCACATCTCCCTCCACCCATAATCTTTTCTGACTCACGTGCTGCAGATGCTGTTGGCACGCACGTCTTACTTGCTCCTCTCTCTGCTCCACAACTCAACCTGTTTCCCTTTGTCTTTGCAGATACCCAAGAGCACGTGGTGGCACCATCCGAGGAGGTGGTGGAGGAGGAGGAGGAGGCGGACACTGAAGGTACACCGTCACTCGATCTGACACTCACATCCACCAGCTCAGATACTGACACTGCGCGTCCTTTAGAGGCTAGGATAGAGGAGGGATCTGCACATGGTGAGACACCGGGCACAGGTGTGCATGAACCAGGGCGGGGTGAAAGGATACCACAGGTGCCAGCTCGCCGGTGGGTGAGGTCGCTCACTAATTCTGCTGTAGAGGAGTCAGATGAGGACTTCGATGGGCCAGGCTGAGGAACTCCTGCAGCAATGTCCTGAGCCTGAGATGATTGGCCTCCAACAACCACTACCATCTTCCTTTGTGCTAGGTATGACTCCAGCCACTGGAGAGTTTTCCCCCTGATTCTCATTGACTTCAATTTTACTAGGGCTCCTTGGTGCCAGACTCGGTCAAATGCTGCCTTGATGTCAAGGGCAGTCGCTCTCACCTCACCTCTGGAATTCAGCTCTTTTGTCCATGTTTGGACCAAGGCTGTAATGAGGTCTGGAGCCGAGTGGTCCTGGCGGAACCCAAACTGAGCATCAGTGAGCAGGTTATTGGTGAGTAAGTGCCGCTTGTTAGCACTGTCGACGATGCCTTCCATCACTTTGCTGATGATTGAGAGTAGACTGATGGGGTGGTAATTGGCCAGAATGGATTTGTCCTGCTTTCTGTGGATAGGACATAACTGGGCAATTTTCCACATTGTCGGGTAGATGCCAGTGTTGTAGCTGTACTGGAACAGCTTGGCTAGAGGCGCAGCTAGTTCTGGATTACATGTCTTCAGCACTACAGCTGGGATATTGTTGGGGTCCATAGGCCATCTTAATGACTGTCTTGCCAAAAATTATGTTGTAGAAGTGAACTCATCATCGCTCAGGAATTCTATTGTGAAATGATAGTTGATTAAAGTTAGCCGTAAGGTAAATGATGCAACATTGCTTCTGGAGGAAGCTAGCCTATCTGAAGAAATAATGTGCCCAGGACCTGCTAAAGGAAGTAGTACAATAACAGCAACATAAATGGGCTGCCTCCTATTGCTTTTATCCTGTTTTCCCATTGTTAGCTTGAACAGATCTCCCCTGGCCTATGGAGAAAGTCCCAGCAGCCAGAAATGAAAGTCACTATTCATAACAAGCTCATGTGGTGCCACGCACTGTTTGGCTGCTGTTGTCGGTGCTGTGGAATCCAGCAATGTTACTGGGACAGATTTTACAGCGCCAGCAAACCAGATTATTATATGAATGCTGGAAAATACTCAGCAGGTCAGGCAGCATCTATGGAGAGAGAAAGAGTTAACATTTCATGTCGATGAGCTTTCATCAGAACTGGAAGAAGTTAGAGATTAACTCTCTTTAAGCAAGTACAGAGCCAGAGAAAGGGTGATGGGAGGGAGTGGATGGTGGAGGAAAGAACAATGGGGAATGTCTGTGATGGGGTGAAGGGCAGGAGTGATTAAATAACAAAAGGGATGATGGTGCAGGGCAAAAGGGGGTGGTGGTGGGACAAGTATAGAAACAAAAGATGGGTCTCGATGTGGTTTAAATGATTACAGCAGAATAGCAGAAGGGGAGAGATACATGGAAAATCTGGCAAAGAGGAGACGGCTCCAGTGGCCCTGGAATGTGGTGGAGAAAGGTAGCTAGGCCCCAGGGGTGCAGACCACCCCACTGGCCGTGTATCGATAAGGGATCCCCACCCCAAGCATCAGCCATACCTCCTCCACTCCCAATGACTCTGGTGCACTGAGAAAACAAATTATTGTAAACAATTTTACAACACCAAGTTATAGTCTAGCAATTTTATTTTAACTTGGACTATAACTTGGTGTTGTAAAATTGTTTACAATTGTCAACCCCAGTCCATCACCGGCATCTCCACATCAAAACAAATTATGGCAGTGATTGAAATATTCAGAATGCCTATAGTCTGCTGTATGACACTGTGGTTGCATGGGCCTCACTGTAACTTTACTCCCATGCAGTCATGAACTAATTAACCACCCTGATACATGACAATGAATCACAAGGGCTGGTATGGTCGATTATCACACGATGAGTCATGGCAGCTCCCCGGGTATCTGGCATTGACATGTTGGATCAGGCAATTAACATCTCATGCTAGCTGCACAGTGATGGAATAGAAGCCCTTTCCACTCATTTAAAACAGAGAATTTTCACAGGGGGCTGTGAATGTCATATGAGTGCTGTCAATTGTACCCTGTACCTGTGGGAAGCCAGCCAGCCTTTAGAACTGGATAGCTCTCTCTTTGTCTCTGTAGTTCCATTGGGAAGGAAATAAATTATACAGTCCACTTGAAGAGAGTATCAAAGATCTTCTTGATTCAGCCGGAGCAGCTGACTAGCTAATATGGCACAGGTTACCTGCTGTTGCCTGAAATGATCCAGATACAAAGAAGTTTTCGGCAGTGGTGACCTGGAAAGGTACAGACAATGTTGTTCTCTGGTGGAAATGGGCTGCAGGTCTTCAGCCAACAATTGACATACTTCAATAAATAGCCTCTGATGGAAGCACAACCTTCTCTCTGTCTTTCCAGGGGTCACAGTCTCAGGATGCAGGGTATGCCATTTAGAACTGAGATGAGGAGAAATTTCTTCACTCAGAGGGTGGTGAACCTGTGAAATTCTCTACCACAGAAGGCAGTGGAGGCCAAGTCATTAGATGTATTCAAGAAGGAGATAGATATATTTCTTATCGCTAAAGGGATCAAGGGATATGAGGAAAAAGCGGGAACAGGCTACTGAGTTAGACGATCAGCCATGATCATTTTGAATGGCGGAGCAGGCACGAAGGGCCAAATGGCCTACTCTTGCTCCTATTTTCTATGTTTCTATGTTTCAGATGATATGTTAAACCAAGGCCCCATCTGCCCTCTCAGATGGATGTAAAAGATCCCATGGCACTATTGGAAGAAGAGCAGGAGAGTTGTCCCCGGTATCCTGGCTAATATTTATCACTCAACCAACAACACTAAAAAACAGATTATCTGGTCATTATCATATTGCTGTTTGTGGGACCTTACTATGCGCAAATTGGCTGCCATGTTCCTTACATTACAACAGTGACGACACTTCAAATGTATTTCATTGGCTGTGAAGTGCTTTGGGATGTCCTGAGGTTGTGAAAGGCGCTATAGAAATGCAAGTCTTTCTTTCTCTGAGGCACAGGCATTCAGAGAAGTCTATACACGACCATCTTGACAGTAGGCCCTCATGACTGAGTGTTCACTTGTAGGGAAGAGACACCTTCTATTATGCTTGAACTTAAGACCCTCTAATCTGGTCTCTAGCATATCCTCATTGTCCTCTTCATAAGACAAAAATAAAGATATTTCTATAAGGAAATCCATGTCTAGAGTACTAAGCTGTACTTTGAGCAAAACTGAGTAAAAATAGCAGCAATACAGGCAAAGAAATACCAACCTTCAGTATGTGCACACATAATGTCCTTGTCCAAGCTGTATCTGCCTTAGAGATACTTACTTCAGCCCCTACCACCACACTTATAATGGCATTAATTATTTGGGGCAGAAATAGATGGGAATGGATCAAAGGGGCTGGTCATGACCCCATGTACACGGGGTGTTAGGTACTTCTAGTGGGTCTTAAATGGCATTGGCAGTTTTTTGGGAGGAGAATGCAGGTGCAGTTTTTCAGGGGCCGATTTATGGCTCATGGCGGTAGTTTTAAAGAACCCATTTTGCTCTTTTTACAGCCAAATCTGCCCCATAATGGTTAGTAACTCAGGAGAGTTCCTCCCCGGACTTTAACGGAAAGTAAAATCGGGCAGGGTATAAAACGAGCGGCTAATTTGATCCCTTCGGTTTCCTGCCGGGCAGGTGAGGTTAAAATTACCCCCCTTAATTCTTATCATCGTGGTACTAATGTAAAAAATACCCTGTTTTATCAATGATATAAAGATTGCCGCAATCAGTTACTTCTGCCTCAGCTCCTTTATCCTAATCACGTACTTACTTCTCACATTTATTTCCTATCATCCTTCATCGGAGCTTCTTCTCTCTGACAAACTCTGGTTGAATAACAATTTTTTCACATCTAGCCCAAATTAAACATTTCTTGAGACCATTCATATGTGTGGTTTCAAGGGAGAACCTAGTTATAAAAATACTACCTCTCCTCCCACACAATTTTCTTTGATCTCCTCCACTTTACCGATTTCAGGTGGCATAGTGGAAGAAAATCCAGCACATCAGTTTATCAGATAAGGATAATCTGATATTAACAGAAGGAGGTGTATTAAAACAGACCAGGTACTGGAGTCTGCTATGATGCTTGCTGGTTGCAACTGAAGAACCAATACAAGTATTAGGGAATTTTCTGGGAAGGTGTCACATGTAATCTTGTCAATCGGATCTGCATGTTCTTTACTTATTTGATCTGTAAAGATTTGCATTTTTGTTACCCAAAACTAATAAGGAATGGTGAGATCAGTTGTATTTTAGATCTTAAAAAAAGGTTCTATATTCTTGATTCCATTCATGAGATGTTAGTGGCCACTTTAATTTGGTTGCTCCATGGACAGAACGGATCCATCAGCTGGCTAAGCCTTTCTGCTCAATTTGTTTTCTCCATATTAGAGACGATATACATCACTGTCTGATAGGTAAAATGTTGCTTCAAAGTCAAATGAATCACCACTGTCCAGTAGATGACTTAAAGAAAGTTATTTTGGCAAGTACATGTTGGTGACACAATCAATTAATCCTGTTTACCTGGCCACAGGAGTCAAAACTAATCAATTGTCTCCCAGGAAAGAGGGTGGCACTGCAGGTATTGCTATCACGGCTTGCCTTCGTCCTGGAAACAGATGAAGCTTGAGACAGGTCTGTGAGGGAGAAAGTCCACTCTGTTGAATAGCTCTATAGCCAGGAGCTATCTATTCTGGGTATAAGTGATGCAGTCTTCTCCCATTTCATCTATTCCTATTTCAATGCATTGCAACCTGTGTAGAAGTGTCCACGTTAAGACCGTAAGCTTGGACTAAACCTCACTAAAGTTTATGTTACACTGGTCTAGGTCCAATATTATTAGGAGAGATAGCAAAGTGCTTTATATTTTATTGTCTTTGTATCCAAGGGGATGCAAGTTAAAAGTCTGTAATCAAGTGAAATCTGCTTTTCGATATTCATATATTTAATTATCACTTTCAATGAACCTGATTCACGGTTTATTGCCGAAGTCATATGATCTGATGACTGTTTATTCTTCTGCTATTTAAAGGCGATGAGAACACAAGAGGTCCCCAATGAGCTAATTAAAGTAATGAGGATTTCTGATACTAGATATTGTACCTTTAAGTTCACCCTTCAGTTCATAGGGAATGAGTACTTGTACAGGAGTGGTGTTTGGTGCTGTGCATGAGAGAAATATCTAGTAAAGCCATAAAACTATAACAATTAAGAAGCGCTGTACAATGCAACTAGCTAAGTGTCTGATGCCCAAAATGAGAAGGGATTTTAAGTGGAGTGTACTTGAACATAGCTGCGTCACTTAGGTAGTTGTCCATTGCATACTCTTGCGGGGAAGTGCAAGCCTAACATTGTCTGGCTTTCTGACTGTTTGAATCACATTTTCTGGTAGTCGACTGTGGAACAGCATTAACATTAGTTAGGTGCAAAAGTCTGCAGCCCACACTGTCCACATCTCCCAGTTGTTGAAGAATGTATGACAGTAAACAGCTTGAACCAAAAGAGAAAAAGAAAACAAGATTCTATTAGAATCTTAAACATTAGGTGAGTGAGTGTTCATTTGGTGACAGTTTGGATGGGGCTGTTTGATTTTCTGTTCCATCTCCAGGAACAGTTAACTGTAAATTTACTCAGAAGCAGAAATGTTTACTATGATGATGAAAAAGTTTAATTTTGTTTGTGAGCAGATTGTGCTTCCCTACTTATTAGTTGATAAGTCTGATTAATCCCATTGATTGATTTAGTGAATAGAGATAATTGTTTTTTTCAGTCTAGCTATAATTTTATAAGAAATGGCACATTTTCATGCATTGGGGAGCTTGTAAAGGATGCCTTTTTTTTAATAAGCCAATAGAAAATCCTAGAAAACTGGTTCCTAAATGTCAAACCACAAGTTTGGTTAAGCAGGTATAAGAGGAGATGGTTATCTCATCTCATCCCAGTGCTGTGTGCATCTAGCTCTACTCTGAGGTATCAGAGAAGCAGGGTGGGGGCTACTATATCCAGAACACATATAAAAAGATCAAAAGATACTTTTGGATGAGGAAGGCCCTTCGGCCCATCTTAATTCATCCAAAATACACTGGCACTCCCCCATTGTGTATCTAATTGTTTCTTAAATGAATCTAGGATTTTTATGTTCACCACTCTGCCTGGGCATCCGTTCTATGGGCGTCATTTTAGCACCCGCTATCGGGTGCGTTTCTGGCGGGGGGGCTCCGAAAATCGGAGAATCCCGGAGCTGGACCGGAGCCCGCCCCGAACCCACGCACTTCCGGGTTCCCCGCTGACGGGCCGGCATACGCGCACAGCCCCCGCTGGTGGGAACCCCGCAGGCAATTAAAGCCAGCGGGATGCCACTTGAAAGTATTTATTTAGGTATTTCAGGTCACTAAATGACCTGATTAAGGGATTATGTGAGGAGGGGTGGGATTTTAGAACAAACTGGGACTGTTTCCCACACTGGGGGAAACACTCCCAGCTCAAATGGACGTGTTGCAGCTGTCAGCCTGTGGCAGCTGCAAAGGTCCATTTGACAGGTGGGGTGGGGGAGACCCTCACCCATTGCAGGAGGCCACTCTGTCACTTGGGACAAAGTCTGGCCTCCACCACCCTCCTCCTGACAGTCAAAGTCACCAACCTGCACACTTACCCCGGGGTCCGGAGACATGTACCTACCTTGCGGACCCCCTCAGATGTACATCTTGCGGATGGGGGCCGCCGTATCTGCAGTCATGACCTCCTCGGAGGGCGAACAGCATCACCAGCCTCGCCATCCAGACCATCCACCTCTGACACGTGGAGCTCCACAACAGAGTGCTGTGACACATCCACCTGCAAAGCAGGAGGGAGGGCTACCGCAGAGAGAGATGCGTCGCAGAGGGCACTACCCTCGTCACAGGGTCCACAGACCGAGGCTCAGCTTCCTGGACCTCTCTGAGCAGCAGTGCACACGGAGGCTCAGAGTCACTCGACATGTAGTCGTGGACATCTGCAGCCTCTTTCATGCCGAGCTGCTCCCGGCTGGCCCGAGCACCATCTTCTTACCTGTCGCTGTCAAAGTCACCACTGCCCTCAACAACTTCTCATCCGCATCCTTCCAGGGTACAACCGGGGACATCGCCGATGTCTCTCAGTCATCTGCGCAAAAGAGCCCGGCAAATACACCTACACCCACTCTGCAGTGACACAATGGGTGGCATCAGTTGTGGGTCTTCATTGTGATCCTCAGGAAAGGGCATTATTGCACAAACCAGACAGGATTCGCGAAGACATGGCAGTAGTGGTGCCAATATAATATGTAATGTGAGTTGGTCAGAAATTCAATATAAGTAACACCCATGACAAACCCTCAAACACCCTTGTGCATCCCCTTCATGCTCACGACACGTTTGCCTTACGCTGCCTACTGCACATATGTGATGCATGCCCTGTGGCTGCAGCACAGGTGGTGGCAGGTTGAGTGAGGCTGACTGTGAAAGAGATGCACGAGAGGGTGAGTATGAGACAGAGCCATGAGATTGTATGAGGATTGGGTTGAGTGGTAGTGGCGGGATGAGTACTGGCGAGGTGAGTAAGTGCAGGTAAGATGAGGATGAGGTTTGAGTGGGTATGAGGGATGATGTGACAGTAGTGTTGGCAGTGCTGAAGGAGATGTGGGGTGGGGGCAGTGATGTGGCAGACGGAGTGTAGGGGAAAGACTACGTGTACTCACTTTGGCTGACCTACTGAGGTCATTGGAGCGCCTCCTGCACTGTATGCAGGTGGGCGATATGTTGGTTGCGCTGGTGACCTCCTCTGCCACCTCGAGCCAGGCCTTCCTGGTGGCAGAGGCAGGCCGCTTCCTCCCGCACGCCGGGAGGAAGATCTCTGTCCTCCCCCTCCTCTTCACCCCATGTATTGATACCTGGAGTGAGGCATCATTAAACTGGGAGCAGCCTTCCCCCTGGGCTGCTCCATGCTGTAATTTTTTCTATTTGTTGCAGCATCTGTCAGTGGAGGACTGCACCTTTAAATAGAGCTCCACCAGCTGACAGACCTTACTGCGCATGCGCAGCCTGCCCAATGCGCAGATCAACAGTGGGGAACCCGGAGGAGCAGGTAAGTGGATCCGTTTAGTGGATTGTTTGCTACAATCGCGCGGGAAGCTGACTAATTTCACCGGGCGCGTTACCCACGCGCCCGATAACCCCCCCGCCGAGAACCCGCAGCCCTGCTAACATCGGGCCCTATGTGTTTATCACTCTGTGCGTGAAGGATGTCATGATATTTATCCCAAAGTTACCTTTTACTTTATCTTTGATAAATGCCATCTCACCCTGGGAATTTAATTGTTTTGAACAGCATGGCTTTACGAAGGGGAAGTCATGTCTGACAAATTTGCTTGAGTCCTTTGAGGACATAACGTACAGGGTGGATAAAGGGGAACCAGTGGACGTAGTGTATTTAGACTTTCAGAAGGCATTCGACAAGGTGCCACATAAAAGATTATTGCTCAAGATAAAGAATCACTGGATTGGGGGTAATATTCTGGCATGGGTGGAGGATTGGTTATTCAACAGGAAGCAGAGAGTTGGGATAAATGGTTCATTCTCGGACTGGCAACCAGTAGCCAGTGGTGTTCCGCAGGGGTCAGTGCTGGGTCCCCAACTCTTTACAATCTATATTAACGATTTGGAGGAGGGGACCGAGTGTAACATATCAAAGTTTGCAGATGATACAAAGATGGGAGGGAAAGTAGAGAGTGAGGAGGACATATAAAACCTACAAGGGGATATAGACAGGCTGGGTAAGTGGGCGGAGATTTGGCAGATGCAATACAATATTGGAAAATGTGAGGTTATGCACTTTGGCAGAAAAAATCAGAGAGCAAGTTATTATCTTAATGGCAAGAAACTGGAAAGTACTGCAGTACAAAGGGATCTGGGGGTCCGAGTGCAAGAAAATCAAAAAGTTAGTATGCAGGTGCAGCAGGTGATCAAGAAGGCCAATGGAATGTTGGCTTTTATTGCTAGGGGGATAGAATATAAAAACAGGGAGGTATTGCTGCAGTTATATAAGGTATTGGTGAGACCGCACCTGGAATACTGCATACAGTTTTGGTCTCCATACTTAAGAAAAGACATACTTGCTCTCGAGGCAGTACAAAGAAGGTTCACTCGGTTAATCCCGGGGATGAGGGGGCGGACATATGAGGAGAGGTTGAGTAGATTGGGACTCTACTCATTGGAGTTCAGAAGAATGAGAGGCGATCTTATTGAAACATATAAGATTGTGAAGGGGCTTGATCGGGTGGATGCGTTCAGGATGTTCCCAAGGATGGGTGAAACTAGAACGAGGGGGCATAATCTTAGAATAAGGGGCTGCTCTTTCAAAACTGAGATGAGGAGAAACTTCTTCACTTAGAGGGTAGTAGGTCTGTGGAATTTGCTGCCCCTGGAAGCTGTGGAAGCTACATCATTAAATAAATTTAAAACAGAAATAGACAGTTTCCTAGAAGTAAAGGGAATTAGGGGTTACTGGGAGCAGGCAGGAAATTGGACATGAATTTAGATTTGAGGTTAGGATCAGATCAGCCATGATCTTATTGAATGGCGGAGCAGGCTCGAGGGGCCGATTGGCCTACTCCTGCTCCTATTTCTTATGTTCTTATGTTCTTAAACCATTTCAGCTTGTCTTGTAGATCCATCTCGTTTATATCAAAATCTTGAATTATTCCTTGGTCCATTTTTTTGGGGAAGGGTATGATATTCATGTCTTCCCTTTGAAGAAGTAATTATTCAGAATATTTATTAACCTGTGCTCACCTTGGTTTCAAGCGCATTTGTGTTTTTTAAATGTTCTCACCTCTCTCTAACAGTACCCTTCCTATTGTGGAACTGGAAGAATTTTTTACTGTTATTTTTGGCCTCTGCAGCTATGCTCTTTTTTAGGTCTCTCAGCTCATCCTTTTGACTTGTTTTTGCATGATACAATATTCATCTCAGTGAGCCACTTCTCCATTCTCCCCAAAGGATTTATAGAAGTCATTTTTCGCTTTATTTCACTTGCGGTCATTTAGGGTCACATTTGTTTCGTCTGAGCTTGCTGATCTTAGGTAAATACTTGTCCTGCATGTCCAGCATTCTTCTTTTGAATGCGATCCACTTGTCCTTCACTGAAATGCTCATAAACATCCTCCTCCACTCCATTTGTTTTAATTCTTCTCTCATCTCTTTGAATTCAGCCTTTTTAAAGTTATAAACCTGGATCTAGGTCTTTGGTAAAATCAGATCCCTGATCATGGTAAACTTGATCATTTTGTGGTCACTGCCCTCCAGAGGCATTACAATTTCCATTTCCTGTAAGCTACCTGGGTCATTTATCGATACCAGGTCAAGATGAGTACTGCCTCTCATCGCTTCCCTAATGCACTGAGTCATGAAGCAGTTATGCATTACATTGGGTTTTTCCAATTTACATTTGCTTGATTGAAATCTCTCATTCAAAGAATTTTCCTGTTCTCACGCACTCTTCTTATCTCTTCATAGAGCAAACTGTCCTCCATTTTGATTAAAACTGCACAGAAGTAGGAAGTTTTAAGGGGCCGAACAGCCTGCATGTCCTTAATTGATAAGTTTGTATGTTAACATTCCACTGAATTCTTCTTTCCAGTTAATTGTTGCATAATTATGTCCAGTGCAAACTGCTGCATACAATATGCAAAAGAAAATTTGGACTTAGTCGATCACAAACTAATTAATAAATCAGAACTACATTTATCCTTGTTAAAGTTGTTCAAAACAAACTAATGACCAAAGTAACAGTTGTTATACATTGGCTAACATTCACATGTATAAAGGAGGAATGGAAAACCAAGAAGCAAGTATGCTTGAGACCTTTATGTGTTGAACCTCTCAGGTATTTTCTAGATATCTGATATATGCTGGCATCTGCCCATTGATTGAAGTATCACTCAGAGTTACATTGGCAGGAATACCACACATAGCACCATTTTCTTCTGGACCAGGTTAAAATTAGAGTCTTGAATGGGTCATGGGTCTCAGTGGAAAGGGATGGGTTAGGAAGCCAGTATAGGGGTAACCGCTAAAATTCACAGAAATTGTCGGTGGCCTCATGTTTGACTGTCTTGGAGCAATTAACAAATACCTGAATTTGATCAAAATTACGAGTTCATTGGTTCATTTGCAGCCCTCCTTTTGAAATAGTAGTTTTATATACACAGAGACAAAATATCCCTCTTGCCTAAAACATCATTTTGTGCACCAGAAGAAGTTTTCCATCATTGTGGCAGATTTTTTTAATGGCTGGAATAACATCACAAGTGTTTTTTTTAATATAAGAATTTGTCCCTGTTTGGTGTGGTAGGGTGTGATTTAATGGGAGAGCATCCTCTCATTGATGGCCTGTGTGCCTTTTCTGCCCTTTAATTTGTGATTTTAAAATGTGTATTACCAGATGCAATGGCATCAAAGCTATCGTTATTTTGGTATGACATTCTTACAGTAACATCTAACTGTTCTAGCAGCAGTACATCAACATTCTGGAAATTCATGTAAATTTAAATATTCAAATCAAGTGACAGTGATGACTAATATGCTGCATTGTCAAATAAAAGTCCTGTGCTTATCCAGAATTAATAATTATTAATGTCACATGGCACTGAAGTTACAAGCAAAAATACAATTCAGTTCCAAATTATATGGAAGTGCAGATTGGACAGAGGTAACATGAATATCACCAAATATTCCATGGAACACATGTTACTCTGGTACTGTGTCCATGGAAATATAAATTGCAGAAATCAACATCAATTATGTTGAACCTTTATAAAACATTGGTTCGGCCACAATTGGAGTATTGTGTCCAATTCTGGGCACTGCACTTTAGGAAGGATGTGAAGGCCTTAGAAAGGGTGCAGAAAAGATTTCCTAGAATGGTTCCAGGGATAAGGGACCTCAGTTACGTGGATAGACTGGAAAAAGCTAAGATTGTTCTCCTGAGAGCAGAGAAGGTTGAGAGGAGATTTGATAGAGGTATTCAAAATCATGAATGGTCCAGACAAAGTAAATAAAGAAAAACTGTTCCTACTACTGGAAGGGTCGCGAACCAGAGGACACAGGTTTGAGGTGATTGGCAAAAGAACCAAAGGCGACATGAGGAAAAGCTTTTTTACGCGAAGAGTGATTAGGATCTGGAATGCACTGCCTGAAAGATTGGTGGAAGCAGGGTCAGTTGTGGCTTTCAAAAAGGAATTAGATAAGTACCTGAAGGAGAAAAATTTGCAGGGCTATGGGGAAAGAACGGGGGAGTGGGACTAACTGGATTGCTCTTGCAGAGAGACGGTCCAGGCTCGATGGGCCGAATGGCCTCCTTTGGAGGCCGTAACCATTCTATGATTTTATTGTTATATCTGTAACTGTGCTAACTTGTTGCAAATCAGGAAAGACCAAGTTAATGTGTACATCCAACCCTTCAGGTTTTTTTGGGGGGGATTAGCAAAATCATTCAAAAAAAGAACTTGCATTTCTATAGCAGCTTTCATCATGTCCCAAAGTACTTCACAGCCAATAATGTACTATTTAACTGTAGTCACTGTTGTGAGATGGCCTCACCCCTCCCTATCTCTGTAACCTCCTCCAGCTCTACAACCCTCCGAGATCTCTGCGCCCCTCCAATTCTGGCCTTTTGCACATCCCCGATTTTCATTGCTCCACCATTGGCGGCCATGCCTTCAGCTACTTAGGCCCTAAACCTCTGGAATTGCCTCCCTAAACCTCTCCTTGAAGAGCCTTGGGATGATTTACTATGTTAAAGGCGCTATATAAATGCAAGTTATTGTTGTTGTTATGTCAGGGAAACTGCGGCAGCCAATTTGCATACAGCAAGTCTCACAAATAGCAAAGAGTAAATAACCAAATAATCTTTTTGCTTAGTGATGTTGCTTGAGGGATAAATGTTGACCAGGAAGCTGGGGAGAACTCCCACGCTCCCCTTTGGATATGTCCACCTGAGAGGGCAGATGGGGCTTCGGTTTAATATCTCATCTAAAAGACGGCACCTCTGACAGTGTAGCACCCACTCAGTACTAACTACACTGAAGTATCAGCCTAGATTATATGCTCAAATCATTGAATGGGGCTTAAACCCAGAACCTTCTGACTCAAGAGTAAGAGTGCTATCACTGAGCTAAGGCTGACACCTATAGTTTAATAATTTAATTTTCTGCTGCATTAAAATTATTTTGTTTTTGCTGTATAAAAGGTCTTTAACCTTCATTAGAGCTATTCTAAATCTCTATGATGTGTGTAATATTGTAAACGTATTACAGATTTGAGTAGTGCCATGCTAGACTGAAGCTTAATGTATTGAGCAGTATGGGTCAAGATTGACAGTCCGTAGATTAGATCATGAAGCTGGTCAGACTTATGAAGATGTGGGTTGAAGTTAGAGTTATGAAAATAAGTCAAATAAATTCAAACTTCCAATAGAACATTATAAACAAAAGGAAAATATTGCAGTTGCTGGAAATCTGAAATAAAAAAGAAAATGCTTTAACAGTCAGCGGCTCAGGCTGCATCTGACCCAATTCTGATTAAAGATCATCGACCTGAAACGGGAACTCTGTTTCTCTCTTCACAAACATTTCTGTTCTGTAATACAAAGTCTTACTGTTGAGTTAAGGATTTTTGTGGGAGGATGACAGTATATTATTTGTGCTTACATTACATCATGATTATAGTACAGTTCTTGTGCTCCATAGATGCACAAAAACATATTTTTATGGAATCTTGAATTTAAAAATGTAGAACTGCTTTGCTTATGATCTGAAGTTTCCTGGAACATTTTGTATTGCGTAGCACAAGTTGGCTGTAATGACATCATACCTCCCAGAATGCAACATATGAAAAAGAAACAGTGGAATCCCCGTGGTGATGATCAAATTCATTGTTCCAAGCTGCAATTCTGCACATCACAGCAGTGCAATATTCGTTCAAAACATCTGTCAGAGAAATGTGTAGGTAAATAATTTAAAATACCAAAAAGGTAAGTGAGAGAGATGCTTCATTTTTAATTTTGTTTTTGTCGGGAAGAAAATATTTTTGCAATCCTCAAGAGTTCTTTCCCATCTCAGCTATTAATTTTAAATGAAATGAGCATACCATTGTGCAGTGGTTTGGAGGCCGAATTTTGTAATTTGAAAACTGGGTCAGAGTGAGCAGTGGGACTAGCAGTTACTCCAACATCTTTATTTGCATTGAATAACTCGAAGGCAAATCATTTATATACTGATTATACATTTTAAAAATTAACTTATTGTTTGACAGTGAGACTTCGGTGACTTGTAAGGTAAAAAAACAAGCTGTGGAGTCCCAGTAAACCTTTCTGCATATGTTCAGTCAATTTTCCTTAAGGCAAATATCAGGTCCCTGAAGCTTACAATTCTTCTGCCACCCTGAGTTAGTATAAAATCCACCAGCGCTTTCAATACAAAATGAATCTTTTTTCCATCCTCACAAGTAGGCAACTCCTGCGCCACACTAGAAGCAGACATTTTGTGCTCAATAACCTTGTGATTATGTTAATGATATTGAACAAGATTGAACAGTAAATCAAAAGCAAAATACTGCGGATGCTGGAAATCTGAAATAAAAACAGAAAATGCTGGAGAAGCTCAGCAAATCAGGCAGCATCTGTGGAGAAAGAAACAGAGTTAACGTTTCAGGTCGATGACCTTTCGCCAGAACTGACGAGAGGTCTTCGACCTGAAACGCACCCGCTATCGGGTGTGTTCCTGGCGGGGGGGCTCCGAAAATTGGAGAATCCCGGCGCGGTACCGGAGCCCGCCCCGAACCCGCGCACTTCCGGGTTCCCCGCTGACGCGCCGGCGTGCGCGCGCAACCCCCGCTGGTGGGAATCCCGCAGGCAATTAAAGCCAGCGGGATGCCACTTGACAGTATTTATTTAGGTATTTCAGGTCATTAACTGACCTGATTAAGGGACTATGTGGGATTTTAGAACAAAGTGGGACTGTTTCCCACACTGGGGGAAACACTCCCAGTTCAAATGGACGTGTTGCAGCTGTCAGCCTGTGGCAGCTGCAAAGGTCCATTTGACAGGTGGGGGGGTGGGTGGGGGAGACCCTCACTCATTGCAGGAGGCCACTCTGTCACTTGGGACAAAGTTTGGCCTCCACCACCCTCCTCCTGACAGTCAAAGTCACCAACCTGCACACTTACCCCGGGGTCCGGAGACATGTACCTACCTTGCGGACCCCCTCAGATGTACATCTTGCGGATGGGTGCCGCCGTAGCTGCAGTCATGACCTCCTCGGAGGGCGAACAGCATCACCAGCCTCACCATCCACGCCGTCCACCTCTGACACGTGGAGCTCCACAACACAGTGCTGTGACACATCCACCTGCACAGCAGGAGGGAGGGCTACCGCAGAGAGAGATGCGTCGCAGAGGGCACTACCCTCGCCACAGGGTCCACAGACCGAGGCTCAGCCTCCTGGACCTCTCTGAGCAGCAGTGCACACGGAGGCTCAGAGTCACTCGACATGTAGTCGTGGACATCTGCAGCCTCTTTCATGCCGAGCTGCTCCTGGCTGGCCCGAGCACCATCTTCTTACCTGTCGCTGTCAAAGTCACCACTGCCCTCAACAACTTCTCCTCCACATCCTTCCAGGGTGCCACCGGGGACATGGCCGATGTCTCTCAGTCGTCTGCACAAAAGAGCCCTGCAAATACACCTACACCCACTCTGCAGTGACACAATGGGTGGCATCAGTTGTGGGTCCTCATAGTGATCCTCAGGAGCGGGCATTATTGCACAAACCAGACAGGATTCGCGAAGACATGGCAGTAGTGGTGCCAATATAATATGTAATGTGAGTTGGTCAGAAATTCAATATAAGTAACACCCATGACAAACCCTCAAACACCCTTGTGCATCCCCTTCATGCTCACGACACGTTTGCCTTACGCTTCCTACTGCACATATGTGATGCATGCCCTGTGGCTGCATCACAGGTAGTAGCAGGTTGAGTGAGGCTGGCTGTGAAAGAGATGCACGAGAGGGTGAGTATGAGATAGAGCCATGAGATTGTATGAGGATTGGGTTGAGTGGTAGTGGCGGGATGAGTACTGGCGAGGTGAGTAGGTGCAGGTAAGGTGAGGATGAGGTTTGAGTGGGTATGAGGGGTGATGTGACAGTAGTGTTGGCAGTGCTGAAGGAGATGTGGGGTGGGGGCAGTGATGTGGCAGACGGAGTGTAGGGGAAAGACTACGTGTACTCACTTTGGCTGACCTACTGAGGTCATTGGAGCGCCTCCTGCACTGTATGCAGGTGGGCGATATGTTGGTTGCGCTGGTGACCTCCTCTGCCACCTCGAGCCAGGCCTTCCTGGGGCAGAGGCAGGCCGCTTCCTCCCGCACGCCGGGAGGATGATCTCTGTCCTCCCCCATCTCCTCACCCCATGTATTGATACCTGGAGTGAGGCATCATTAAACTGGGAGCAGCCTTCCCCCTGGGCTGCTCCATGCTGTAATTTTTGCTCTTTGTTGCAGCATCGGTCAGTGGAGGACTGCCCCTTTAAATAGAGCGCCTCCAGCTGACAGATCTTACTGCGCATGCGCAGCCCGCCCGACGCGCAGATCAGCAGTGGGGAACCCGGAGGACCAGGCAAGTGGATCCAATTAGTGGATTGGATCCTACAATCGCGCGGGAAACTGACTAATTTCACCGGGCGCGTTACCCACGCGCCCGATAGCCCCCCCCGCCGAGAACCCGCAGCCCTGCTAACATCGGGCCGGTTAACTCTGTTTCTGTCTCCACAGATGCTGCCTGACTTGCTGAGCTTCTCCAGCATTTTCTGTTTTCATTTCAGATTGAACAGTAGTACACTACACTGTTAGAATATTAATACTGTGTGCATCAGAACAGGTAGGGATATTGATTTTGCAACTGCTTGCTTAGTTTATGAGTCAAGCTGTATTGACCTGCAAGGCACTAAACAGGAGCTTCAATGCCACCCCACCAGGAAAAGGGGAAGGGAAATTTGAAGGGAAGAATTAGGCCTGGGGGAGGTTGCCTAATGCCTCCTACAGACTAACCAGTGGGAACTATTATTCAAGTACCAACTTCATTCAATTGGTACCACTTTTGCCTCTGGCTCATGAAAGTCATGAGTTCAAGCCGAACTGTAGAACTTAAGCATACAATCAGTGCAGTGATGAGGTCATGCTGCATTATTGGAAGTGCTGGGATAGAACTTCCCTGATCTCCTGTCGGAAGATCGGCAGAAACCCTGTAGAATTACTGTTTACGCTGTTTCTCTTGGGTTTTTGCTTAAGTTACGGCACGAGATCGGGAGGCTCTCCATGGAAGTTCTACCCCGTTGTATTTTGGATGAGACATTACATCAAGGGTCTGTCTGTTTGTTTTGGTGCATGTCCTGATCAGCGTTCCACCTCAACCAACACCACTGAAAAACAGGTTCATTGATCATCCATCTCATTTGCTGTTTGTGGAACCTTGATATATGCACAATTGAGAGGAAATGGTGGCGACTCTGACTATGATTTTTGTTGAGGAAAATTGTACTAAATAGCAAATGTGACACTCCTTCAAAAAAAAAGGAGACTGCGCTAAGTCAATATTAGTTTTACTGGTTATTGATAAACTATTACATCTGGAATATCCACGGAGGTTCTTTCGATCATCCACTGTATTTTGGCAGATGTTCGGCGGAAATTCCAGAGAAACAGCATGAATGGTCACTTACATCATTTTTCTGGAGTTTCTACAGATCTTCAGCCGATGTTATAGCAAGAGGTTGGGGAACCCCCTCCCCCCAGTAGTAGAAATTCTACCCCTTTAGAGTCTATAATGTGAAATAAAATTATTAAACATTTAGTGAAACTTTAGTTAATCAGGCTGGTCAGGACTAATTTCTAAAGGGTGGGCCATGCTTCATAATAATAGAGAAAGATCCGTGTGCCTCAGTGGATCGGCCCGAGGCGCACCTATTATTGGACCTAATGGGCGTCCCCAAGCAGCTCGCCGGAGAAGAGGCCTCGAAAGTCGGGCTGCTGCGTCACCGGCTGTGAGGTCAGTCTTTAAAGGGGACCGGGAGAGGGGGCGACTGGGAGAGGGATGTGCGACTGGGATGAGGCAATCAGGAGGGAGAGTAATGGTGGCCGGGATCAGGGAGGATGGCGGCGATCGATGGGGATTGAGGTTACGATCGGAGGGGGCTCGTGTGGTGTCCGGCAACGGCCCACCATTTTAATGCTGGGTCGGAAGGAGCAATCCTGCTCCTCCTGGCACCAATTCAAGTAAGCATTTTTAACAAACTTACCTTTTTGGTGGAGGCCTGCAGCGGGCCCTTTAAGGACCTTCTGTTAGTTTGCATGTAGATCTGGTTTTCCTCAATGCAGCCGACGCCGACACTGGCTGCCTCAGGGCAAACCAATATTGCAGAGTGGGCCTCAAACAGGGGTTGGGCCCCTTATTTGCATATGCAAAGAACCTAACACCTGTTTCAGGTGTGGGCCCTGGACGCCTATTTTTTTACCTCTACCAATATGGTGGGTGCCGCACCTCCGGTTCATATTGAGCGTGCGTTTCCTGCCCGCCATATTGGAGGCTTAAAATGGGTGTGACACCATTGAATTTCTAGGCCATAGCACTTTGGATGAGATGTTAAACCAAGGCCCCATTTGACTCTGCAGCAGCTGTATAAGATTTCATGGCAGTGTTTGAAGAAACGCAGAGAGTTTTCCTGGCAGTTTCTGGAGTTTTCCAGCCTGCACCTCACAATCAACGCCGCGAAAACAGATTAACTGGCCATTTATCTCAATTTGTATCTCTGTCATTTTGCCAGATGCAAATTGGCCGCATTGTTTGCCTACAAAACAATCGTAAACAATTTTACAACACCAAGTTATAGTCCAGCAATTTTATTTTAAATTCACAAGCTTTCGGAGGCTTCCTCCTTCGTCAGGTAAATTACCTGACGAAGGAGGAAGCCTCCGAAAGCTTGTGAATTTAAAATAAAATTGCTGGACTATAACTTGGTGTTGTAAAATTGTTTACAATTGTCAACCCCAGTCCATCACCGGCATCTCCACATCATTACAAAACAATCGTGACTGCACATCGAAAGTAATTTATTTGTGTGAAGCACTTTGGAATGTCCTGAGGATGTAGAAAGTGCTAAATAAATGTAAGTTCTTTTTTTCTTGGATACATGAAATGTAGTAGACATGGTTTATACAGTACTGATTTTCAAAAATATTTAATTCGGCACCACGAGAGAGATATATGGCAAAAATATTGGCACATGGAATTAAGGGGGATGTGGCCACAGGCTTAGTAAGATGGTTGGAGGAGAGAAACCAAAAAATAGAAGTAAAGAGAAATTTCTCTGACTGCAAAGAAATGGCGAATGGCATTTCCCAAAAGTCTATGATGGTTTGCTGTTCTGTACTATATACATAAATATTTAGGAATTGATGGAACAATATTAAAGTTGATAACAAATTGGAGGGCATTCCCTTGAGGAATAAAAACTCCACGGGAAAAGTGATCCAACCATGGCTAATTAGAGAAGTTAAAGATAATATTAGATTAAAAAAAGATGCTTACATTGTTGCCAAAAAGAATAATAAGCCTGAGGATTGGGAGGGTTTTCAAAATCAGCAAAGGATGACCAAGAAATTGATAAAGAGGAAGAAAATAGAATATGGGAGTAAACTAGCAAGAAATATAAAAACAGATTGTAAGAGCTTCTACAAGTAAGTAAAAAGGAAGAGAGTAGTGAAGTAAATGTGGGTTCCTTAGAGGCAGAGACAGGAGAAATTATAATGGGGAGTAAGGAAATGGCAGTGATGTTAAACAAATAGTTTGTATCTGTCATCACAGAAGACACAAAAAGCATACCAGAAATAATGGGGAACCAAGGGTCTAATGGGAGTGAGGAACTTAAAGTAATTAATATCAGTAGGGAAAAGGTACTGGAGAAATTAATGGGACTAAAAGCCGACAAATCCCCTGGACCTGATGGCCTACATCTTAGATTTTAAAAGAGGTGGCTGCAGAGATAGTGGATGCATTGGTTGTGATCTTCCAGAATTCCCTAGATTCTAGAATGGTCCCCATGGATTGAAAGGTAGCAAATGTAACCCCGCTATTCAAGAAAGGAGGGTGAGAGAAAACAGGGAACTATAGGTCAGTTAGCCTGACATCAGTTGTAGGGAAATTGCTAGAATCTATTAGCAAGGACGTAGTAACAGGGAACTTAGAAAATCATAATGGGCTGGAAATTGCTCACATCGGCGTGGCAACGTCCATGGCAGCTCTTACGAATAAAAGGTACAAATTTACTTACCGCGGATCTGAAGCGTACGCGTGTGTGAATTTGAAGGTTGCAAATAAATCACGACGTCAGCCCAGCCTCTGAACAGTGTGCGTTGATGCGCGTGGGAAATGTCTGTGAGAATGGAAGCCCTGCCCACAAGCAGGCAAGTAGAAATCATTCATTTAAAGTGAACTTCTCTATGTTACTGTAAATAAAACTTTAACAGATTTTATTATAAAAAGCCAAGCAAATGATTTAATTTAATAAAACTTCCAGAAGTTAAAAGTAAAAAATTTTTAAATTTTTAACATTTTTTGGAAATGATCAAAAAATATTAAAATAAGAATAATTTGACATTCCACATCTTTAAAATTTAACTTTTTGTTGTTTCGCAGTGATTAACAGTCATCGCGCTTTTAGAAAATAGTGTAGGGCTGGTATTTTCCAGGTGGCATAAGTATCTTCGTTCCAGCTGGGCAGATGGATAAATTTACGAATGTTCAATAATTTCTATGATTTTAGCGTACCATGTCCCTTTAATTCAGAACTGCCAAACTACCGGTGAACCAATGGAAATAAGTTCGCGATTCGCGGGTTTTAGTGTGCATGTGCGCATTCGCGAACTTACTCCATTGATTCGCCAACGGTCGGAGAGGACGCCATTATGGAAAGGCGTCCCGAGGTGAATAATTTCTGGGCCAATATGATTAGACAGAGTCAGTACGGCTTTATGAAAGGGAAATCATGTTTGCCAAATCTATTAGAGTTTTTTGAGGGTGTAGCACGCAGGCTAGATATGGGGCACCCAGTGGATGTATATATTTGGATTTTCAAAAGGCATTCAATAAGGTGCCACACAAGAGGTTGTTACACAAAATGAGGGCTCATGGGGTTGGAGGTAATATATTAGCATGGATTGAGGATTGGTTCACTGACAGAAAACAGAGAGTAGGAATAAACGGGTCATTTTCGGGTTGGCAGGTTGTAACTAGTGGGGTGCTGTGAGGGTAAGTGTTTGGGCCTCAGCTATTTACAACCTATATCAATGACTTAGATGAGGGGACCAAGTGTAATGTATCCAAGTTTGCTGATGATACAAAGCTAGGTGGGAAAGTAGGCTGTGAGGAGGATGCAAGGAGGCTGCAAAGGTATATAGACAGGTTAAGTGAGTGGGCGAGAAGGTGGCAGATGGAGTATAATGTGGGGAAATGTTAAATTATCCACTTTGGTAGGAAGAACAGAACAGCAGAATATTTTGTAAAAGGTGAGAGACTAAGAAATTTTGGTATTCAGAGCGATTTGAGTGTCCTTGTACACAAATCATAGAAAGTTAACATGCAGATACAGCAAGCAATTTGGAAGGCAAATTGCAAGGGGGTTGGAGTATAAGAGTAAGGAGGCCTTGCTGTAATTATATCAGGCTCTGGTGAGACCTCACCTGGAGTACCGTGTACAGTTTGGGTCTCCTTACCTAAGGAAAGATATACTTGCCTTGGAGGGGGTGCAACAAAGGTTCACTAGATTGACTCCTGGGATGAGAGGGATGTCCTATGAGGAGAGATTGAGTAAAATGGGCCTATATCCTCTGGAGTTTAGAAGAATGAGAGGTGATTTCATTGAAATGTATAAAATTATTAGAGGGCTTGACAGGGTAGATGCTGTTTCCCCTGGCTGGAGAGTCTAGAACTAGGGGTCATGGTCTCAAGATAAGAGGTTGGCCATTTAGGACCGAGCTGATGAGAAATTTCTTCACTCAGAGGGTTGTGAATCTTTCTCTACCCCAGAGGGCTCTGGATACTCACAGAGTATATTCAAGATTGAGATTGATAGATTTTTGGCCACTAAGGGAATCAAGGGATATGGGGATAAGACAGTAAAGTGGAGTTGAGGTAGAAGATCAGCCATGATCTGATTGAATGACTGAGCAGGCTCGAGGGGCCGTATGGCCTACTCCTGCTCCTATTTCTTAAGTTCTTATGTATTACAACATGTGACCCAGACTGTGAAAAACTGCAGGAGGACACAGATGAGCAGATAGAAGGCAGATGCATTTCATTGCAGAAAAATGTGAATTAAGCATTTTGGAAGTATGAATAGGGGAAAAAAATATACTTTAAATGGTAGAATCCTAAATGGAGTAGAGAGACCTTGGTGTGAAGATACAGAGATCACTAAAGGTAGCAAGGTTTTTTTTTTATTCGTTTACGGGATGTGGGCGTCGCTGGCAAGGCCGGCATTTATTGCCCATCCCTAATTGCCCTCGAGAAGGTGGTGGTGAGCCACCATCTTGAACCGCTGCAGTCCATGTGGTGACGGTTCTCCCACAGTGCTGTTAGGAAGGGAGTTCCAGGATTTTGACCCAGCGACAATGAAGGAACGGCGATATATTTCCAAGTCGGGATGGTGTGTGACTTGGAGGGGAACGTGCAGGTGGTGTTGTTCCCATGTACCTGCTGCTCTTGTCCTTCTAGGTGGAAGAGGTCGCGGGTTTGGGAGGTGCTGTCGAAGAAGCCTTGGCGAGTTGTTGCAGTGCATCCTGTGGATGGTGCACACTGCAGCCACAGTGTGCCGGTGGTGAAGGGAGTGAATGTTTAGGGTGGTGGATGGGGTGCCAATCAAGCGGGCTGCTTTATCTTGGATGGTGTCGAGCTTCTTGAGTGTTGTTGGAGCTGCACTCATCCAGGCAAGTGGAGAGTATTCCATCACACTCCTGACTTGTGCCTTGTAGATGGTGGAAAGGCTTTGGGGAGTCAGGAGGTAAGTAGATAAATTCAACAGGTTTCTTGCTCTTGTATCTAGAGACATAGAAAATAAACATAAGGAGGTTATTTTGTAGGAAGACCTTAGTTAGGCTGCAATTGGGGTAGTTTTAAGTACCCCATTAAAGGAAGGAAAAAAAAGCAATGCAAATGTTATTTAAATTCTTTCTACATTGCTTCCACGTCTTTGCAATGTTCCTGGCATTGAGCCCTTGAGCCACCTGTTCCCATTCTCTGCAAACAGCTTGCCTGGAGGGCCTTCTGCATCCCCCACCCCCAGTGAGAACACCCTCCTCTTGCCTTCCTCCTCAACCAGCGCCTAAATGCCACATCTGAAAATCTGGGGTCCCTTGCTTCTGCAGCTCCTCCAGCCATTTTTGAGCTTTCAAAACCTTTCCTGCTGCCTGCAGCCACAGTGCACCACCCCTTTAAGAGATGTAGGCTGCCTTTAAATAACACCAGGGATGCCTGATTCTCCCCCCCACCCCGCCTGCCCAATCCAAACGGGTATGCAGCCAATAAGCAGCGCGGGTGGCACTGGCTGTGTGCATGTTTGTGTATAATGAGAGAGGTGCGCCAATATTGGGTAGTCGCTGTGATCACGTGAACAGGCGCTTGCAGTTTGCACACAACCCACCGTGTGCCTCTATTCGGACATGATTGAGTTCCTGGGCCGATGGCTCATATGGAGAACAACACTGATTCAAATTTGATGGGCCAATGCTAGGTTTTTTTGCTGCACCATTCTATGATTCTATAACAACAGTGACTGCACTGCAAAAGTAAAAGATTGTGAAGCAATTTGAGGACATGATAAGATGCTAAATAAATGCAAGTTCTTTCCTTCTAATACCTAGCAGAAACAAGTTAAATTGATTCCGCTTGGTGTAATGAAGGATATTTAGGCTGATTTTGAGTCAAATCTTTTAAGTATTACTGTCAAGTCTACTTATATGCACGTCTTTTTATGTGAAAATCTGTGGTGTAATTTTTACCTTTTCCCTAATTGCAATAATATACAGTCTGCTCTTTTAGATGCAGGTCTAGTTAAATGTAGTTTCTTTTTATCTGAGTTGGCCTATAACAGTGGCATCCAAACTGTGACCAGTTGGCCACTCCACAAAGCCCAGGCAACTCAGTTCTGTTTGCACTTGCATTTCTTAATTGTTGGTTTGCCATGTTTGAATTTTGTGGGCTTGGAGGTTTGGAAATGGCTCTTCGTAGCACTGTTATCTCATTTGTGGATTACTCCTACATCAGAACATCTAGAACTGTTAGCATCTGCCACTTGAAACACATGGAAACAATGGTAATAGTCTTTCAAACTTGATAGGAACAATTTCAGTGTACTGGCTTAATTTATTCAACACTGAAAGGTTAAGAACTGGTGCAAATCACACCAGAGTGATAATGTGCTAAAAACATACAATTTTCTGGGTTCAGCTCATTTACATAATTATTCACCACTCCCAACTGCAGATTTGGACAGGCACAGGGAGCATTGGAAGTAGGGGGTTAAATTCGATAACCCCCGAATCCGGGCGTGGAGGTTGAAGTATGCGATTAACCCACGCCTGGACCTTGCGGTGCAGTCAGCATGTGAAATTCGTGCTGTCTGGTCATTTACCTGATTCCGGCGAGAAACCAGGCCTAGCTGTCCTGATAAATGGCTTCTCACCAGCAGAGGGCCCCGATATCGCGTGAGTGCGGGTGCAGAAAATAATCAATAAGGCTAATGGAATGCTGGCCTTTATATCTAGAGGATTAGAGTACAAGGGGGCAGAAGTTATGCTGCAGCTATACAAAACCCTGGTTAGACCGCACCTGGAGTACTGTGAGCAGTTCTGGGCACCGCACCTTCGGAAGGACGTATTGGCCTTGGAGGGAGTGCAGCGTAGGTTTACTAGAATGATATCCGGACTTCAAGGGTTAAGTTACGAGGAGAGATTACACAAATTGGGGTTGTATTCTCCAGAGTTTCAAAGGTTAAGGGGTGATCTGATCGAAGTTTATAAGATATTAAGGGGAACAGATAGGGTGGATAGAGAGAAACTATTTCCGCTGGTTGGGGATTCTAGGAGTAGGGGGCAGAGTCTAAAAATTAGAGCCAGACCTTTCTGGAGTGAGATTAGAAAACATTTCTACACAGAAAGGGAGGTCGAAGTTTGGAACTCTCTTCCGCAAACGGCAATTGATACTAGATCAATTGCTAAATTTAAATGTGAGATAGATAGCTTTTTGGCAACCAAAGGTATTAAGGGATATGGGCCAAAGGCAGGTATATGGAGTTAGATCACAGATCAGCCATGATCTTATTGAATGGCGGAGCAGGCACGAGGGGCTGAATGGCCTACTCCTGTTCCTATGTTCCTTTGAGTTGCTCGCACCCCTTAAAGGCAGTCTGCACCTCTTAAAGGCAACCTGCACCTCTTATGTGCAAAATATAAGATAGGTTTCCGCACGGAGTATGAACAGAGATCAGACATCGCACACGTAAAACACTGATGCAGGTCCCATCCCTATGTTTACAAACTGTTGGGCTATGTTGAAACATTGAATAAAGGTTGCGCACTCCTAATCCCACATCTGCACGCCCGACCTCACCAATCTGCCGATATGAGTTTGTACCAGGCCTGCGAGAGAGAGCATGCACCAAGGTTCTCTGCTGATGCACTAGAGGCCTTGGTGCAAGAGATGGACAGAAGGAAGGTCATCCTATATCCTCAGGGGGGCAAGAGGCCCTCCAGACACAAGAGGCAGTGGGAGGCAGTAGGGGATGAAGTCAATGCCAGGCACATAGCACCACGAACAGGGATGCAGTGCAGGAAGAAGTTCATTGCTTTGACACAAGTGGTCAAGGTGAGTCTCACTACACGATTAGTAATCAGAACCCAGTCAGCATCTTACAAAGTTCAAACTTTTAAATGAAGGTCTATGAAAGCATCAGTTCTTGATTTTCTCACAAGATTTCTGAATTTGACCTGTTTTTCATTGACTGGTAGATCACACAGAATCAGAAAGACTTTTACAGTCTAGGTCAAGGCTGATTCTTCAGATTTACCATGAAATTATTAAGATAAAACTTTTAATCAGGTTTCAGGTCCCAGCCGAATCGACTCTTCTTGTTCCCACTGAGCTTGGAGTTGTGTTTGAGATAAGGTCTGGTTTAAGAATAATGGCTGGATTAAGAATTAGGACAAGATTTAGGGTGAATTTATTTATTTTAGGGGAGTGTTTATTCCATGGTGGGAGACGTTGTACCAGCTGGATTTGCAAGGAGGCATGAAAGTAGGGACAGATGTTAAACGGGCCAATAAATGTTGTAATATATGTCAATGGGAAACTTTTTTACTTTTTTGGAAAAGTATTTTTGAAAAAATTGCATTGCCACATCTGATCAAACATATTTTCTGAAAAATTAATACATTTCAATTTGGCTTTATTTTGTGACGATGACCAAGCCTTTATCAAATCCTAAATGGTGGGGCTGGGATCAAATGTTATATGGAGGAGAGGGAGGAGTGAGCACCTCTTCTTAACACATTCCATTTTAACTATTGGTCCACAGAGATCTACAAAGCACGCAATAACTATCAAGTTACCAATCTGCAACCATCATACCAATGATCATTCTATATCCAGGTCCAGATTCAAATTTCTGGAAGACAGAGTTTAGAACTGAATTAAATTTCAATCAGGATTTAGCAGAATACAGTTCTCCTTATTGAGCAATATTTTCCTATTTTCAGAAAAAAAATTGGCAAATTTTAACAACTGCCAATCAAAATGATCAATGAGGCAGTTTTGCTGTTGGCAATTAGGGGAAACATGATTTAATTCGTAGGAATGACAGAAAACCACAACACACCTGTAATAATGCTCCTTTGACACTACTCAAGCAGATAATAAGCTACTTAGCTGATATAAATTATGACAATATTACTCATCTAGCTATAGAGTGTGCAAAACTTTTCAGTAATGGCTCTGCATCAAATTTGAAAAGCCATTTTATTGATTACACCATCCTTGAGGATTGTATCATTGTGTAACAGGATGAACTTTTTCATCAGGCAAGATGGCAAGGCAGCCTACAAGCGTGTTGTGGAGACATAAGAGAATGTGAGGTCAAGCACAGCTATTGTGGGAGCAGAAAGGAACATAGGAACAGGAGTAGGCCATTCAGCGCCTCGAGCCTGTTCCGCCATACAACTAGATCATGGCTGATCTGTATCTTAATTCCATCTACCCGCCTCGGCGTTGAATAGTGTTGAAATAGCTAAGGATGAAGATGATAGAAACCCTGGAGACCCAGCAGACCTGACACTCAATATATCCATAACTTGAGAAAGGGCATAAGGTATTTGTCAAAAGAACCAGAAGGGAGATGAGGAGAATTTTTTTTTAATGCAGTGAGTTGTTATGATCTGGAAAGTACTGCCTGAAAGGATGGTGGAAGCAGATTCAATAATACCTTTTAAAAGGGATTTGGATATATACTTGAAACAGAGAAATTTTGCTGGGCTATGGGGAAGCAGCAGGGGAGTGAGTCTAATTGGATAGCTCTTTGAGAGCCAGCACAGGTGCGGTGGGCCAAATGGCCTTCTTCTTTGCTGTATGATTCTATGATATGGCAAAAATATTACTGTGCAGCAGTAGAAAAGGGAATTGAAATGTTATGGTAGTTGTTTAATAGATAATTTAAAACAAAATTGTACACACATGGAAAAGTTAATTTCCATGTGCAAATCACCCAGTCTTAATCCACGCTGTTCTTAAAATCATGGAATAGAATAGTAGAATGATACGGCACAGAAGGAGGCCATTTGGACCATCCTGCCTGTGCCGGCTCTTTGAAAGAACTATCCAATTAGTCCCATTCCCCTGCTCTTTCCCCATAGCCCTGCAAATTTTTCCACTTCGAATATTTATCCAATTCCCTTTTGAATGTTATTATTGAATTTGCTTCCACCACCCTTTCAGGCAGTGCATTCCAGATCACAACAAATCGCTGCGAAAACATTTTTTCCGCATGTAGCCTCTGGTTATTTTGTCAATTACCTTAAATCTGTGTCCTCTGGTTACCGACCCTTCTGCCACTGGAAACAGTTTCTCCTTATTTACTCTATCAAAACCCTTCATGATTTTGAACACCTCTATCAAATGTCCACTTAACCTTTTCTGCTCGAAAGAGAACAACCGCAGTTTCTCTAGTCTGTCCAAGTAACTGAGGTCTTCCATTCCTGATACCATTTTAGTAAATCCCCTCTGCATCCTCTCCAAGGCCTTGACATCTTTTCTAAAGTGTGGTGCCCAGAATTGGCCACAATACTCTAGCTGGGACCTAACCAGTGTTTTATAAAGATTTAACATAACTTCCTTGCTTTTGTACTCGATGCCTTTATTTATAAAGCCAAGGATCCCGAATGCCTTTTTAACAGCCTTCTCAACTTGTCCTGCCACCTTCAAGGACTTGTGTACTCAAACCCCCAGGTCTCTCTGTTCCTGCACCCCCTTTAAAATTGTACCATTTAGTTTATATTGCCTCTCCTCATTCTTCCTACTAAAACGAATCACTTCACACTTCTGTGCATTAAATTTCATCTGTCATGTGTCTGCCCATTTCACCAGAATGTCTATGTCCTCCTGAAGTCTTACACTATCCTCCTCACTGCTTACTACATTTCTGAGTTTTGTGTCATCTGCAAACTTTGAAATTATACCCTGTATACCCAAGACCAAATCATTAATATACATCAAAAACAACAATGGTCCTAATCATTAATATACATCAAAAACAACAATGGTCCTAATACCAATCCCAGTCTGAAAAACAACCGTTCACCACTACTCTCTGCTTTCTGTCCCTTAGCCAATTTTATATCCACGTAGCCACTGCCCCTTTAATTCCATGGGCTTTAATTTTGCTAACAAGTCTATTATGTGATTTTTTATCAAATGCCTTTTGAAAGTCCATATACACATCAACCCCACTACCCTCATCAACCCTTTCCCTTACTTCATCAAAGAACTCAATCAGGTTAGTCAAACACAATCCATGCTGACTTTCATTTATTAACCCATTTTTTTCCAAGTGCCAATTAATTTTGTCCCAGATTAATGTCTCTAAAGGTTTCCCCACCACCATTGTTAGGCTGAGTGGCCTGTAGTTGCTGGGTTTATCCCTCTCCCCTTTTTTGAACAGGGGTGTAACATTTGCAATCCTCCAGTCTTTAATTTATGTATTGCAGGATGGCAAGGAACAGAACTACTTGTAGCGGTTCCTACAAGAAACGATTAGCTTCATGAGAACTGTACAAATAGGGAGCGAGGCTCTTGAAGGTGTTGGGTTTGAATCAGCCTGGATGGCTGTACAGATATGGTATGCACCATATTAATCACATGGAGTACTTTATTACTTGCACCATATGTTACATCATAATGATTGTACACAGGTACTTAAGAGTAATGACAATATAAATCCCCAATAGATAAATGTGCTTCTTCTAGAAGTAAGCACCAGAACAGATACTGATACCTCACAAGTATGAGGTGGCTACCATTACTCACTATCTGGATATTGAGGGAATAAAATCCCTTCCCATTCATGAAGTTGATAGGGCTTTCAGACGGGGCCTTTACGCACACATGGATGCCATTGTTGGCCAGAGGCTGCAGAAGACTGCTGAGCTGAATTCGAAGTGCTAACAAAGACACTGACCTTTTGAACTGAGGTGACCTGGAGTTCAGTCACTGGTCTGAACTGGCCAGAACCGGTTTGAATTCGTTCCGCTTCTTACAGAGACAAAGGAACGGTGATGCTACCTAGGCCCTTGGAACAGAGCCAATCAGGGGATGACATCGGTCACTCCAGCAACTTTGAGCCAACCGGAGAAGACAGCATCGTTCGAAAAGACAGACTTGGGGAATAAAAACTGAGGAATTGCTGGTTTGGTCCCAGTGTGTGTCTTTGTTTGTTTGTGAGCAAGAGAGAGTGTGTGTGTGTGTGTGTGTGTGTGTGTGTGTGTTTGTTGGTGTGTCTTTGTTTGTGAAGGAGACTCTGGGAGACTCTGGAAACTAACCCTCGTGGAAGTAAATACCTTACGTCAGGGACGTAAAGACTGCGTCGGGGACGTGGAGACGACGTCGGGAGTAAGAGGGAGAATTGCCTGGCCAGCAGCGTCTCTCCTTTCCGGGTAATATAATATCCTTTCTATTCTGGGACCACTCTGGGAGTGTTGTCAGGAAAACCTAGTGAGTGTGCGTTTAAATCCTAGTTTGAGTATAAACCTGTATAAACTGCTGTAAACTACATGCCTATATCTAACCAGACGTATAAGCGGTATGTACATGATCTAATAACGTTAATAAAGCGAATTGAGAATTAAGAGAGAATTGACTCTTCCTCTGTGTACTAAGCTAAAACCGTTAACCGGTGACTTCTGGTCAACACCATCAATGACAACTGCCCGTGTGATGATCCAGCCACTTGGAAAAAGTTGATGGCTCTCTCTCTCTCTCTCTGGTTTGCTCGGTCCATGTGGAACTGAATGAACTCAGAGTTCTGCCTGAACAGAGCATCCATGATCCGTCTAATGCAGCGATGAACTTCTATCTGACTGATGTGATAAATGTCACCTGAGGCTGCCTAACAGCTTCCAGATGCATAAATGTTAAGTGTTGTTGTCACCTTCACAACTTGCATTTATATGTTGCCTTCAACATAGGAAAACATCCCGAAGCACTTCACAGAAACATAAAATGGACAGCAAGACAAAGGAAGAGATACTAGGAGGAAAAGCTTACTCAAAGATTTTAAGGAGGGTCTTAAATGTGAAGAGGGAGGTGGAGAGATGGAAGGGTTTAGGGAGGGAATTGCAGAACATGGGGACTAGGCACAGCCACCAATGGTGGGGCATAGGAGGTGGGTTGGAGAATACATAAAAGGCCAGAGCCAGAGAAATAGAGAGTTTGGAGGGATGTTGTAGGGCTGGAGGAAGTTAGAGATACGGAGGGAAAAGGCCATGAGGGGGTTTTAAACACGTGGATGAAGATTTTAAATTTGAAGTGTTGAGGGAGTGGGAGCCAATATAGATCAGTAAGGACAAGAATCATGGGTGAGTGGGACTTAGTGTGGATAGGATACGGGCAACAGAGTTTTGGATGAGCTGAAGTTTGCTTTACAGAGTGGAGAATGGGAAGCCAGCCAGAAGGTCATTGGAATACCTAAGTCTGACGGCGTTAAAGGATGTGGGTTTCAGCGGCAGATAGGCTGCGATAGGGGAGGAGGCGGGCGATGTTATGGAGGTAGAGGTAGGCGCTCTTTGTGATGGAGAGGATATGTGGTTGGAAGCTTAGCTCAAGGTCAAATAGGTAGCCAAAATTGAGAACAGCCTAGTTTAGCTTAAGACAATGGTGAGGGAGGGGGATGTAATCGAAGGCAGGGGTACGGAGGTTGTGGTGGTGGCCAAAGACAAGGTCATAGAGAAGGCAGTGCCCCTATTGGAAAGAGGCTGCAAGTCAGGTTCTAACAGCTGGCATATCTCTGTCACAGTGACAGTAGGAAACCACTGCGTAATCAGACATCTATGGAAAAATCTAGATTGGTCCTCTGTGGTCTGTGGAGCAGATACCTGTGGGTCGGGGGCTTCTGTTACATGATGTTGCACTCTCCTGGGTTCCATACAGATCCTTAACATTCGTCTCCTCAAAGCACAGAATCAATTATTTCTTTACAGGTAGATCCATTATTTCACTATGCAAAGCAACCCTTTAAATTCTCAGCCAATTTCACAAAATGCCTTTAATGCACAGAAACTGCAGCTTCACAGTAATGGAAAGAACTCCCAGCCAAGACAGTGATGCAGAATTGCAATCCTGTGTGACTTTTCACCTTCCCAATCTCTTCCAGCTTGCCGAGCACCTTTTAAATGCTCAGCACCATCTCCTTTATAAAGATCGACAAGAGTGAAATATGTAGAAATACAGGGAAATCTCAGGGGACACTTGGTCACACCCTCGCACTTCATTTAAAAGTGGCAGGCTACATCTCTGACCGCCGGTTCAGGGTCAAAGTGGGGTCATGGGAGGGAAATGATGGCAGCCATTTTTATGGCAGAATTATAATGGAGGGCCTCTCTGTCTCATTTTGCTAACCAGACCACCTCTATGCCAATCAAAAATAAATGTTTTTTGAGAAAAAAGAACTTGCATTTATATAGCTCCTTTCATGACTTCAGGATGTCCCAAAATGCTTCATTATCACTAACATGAGAAGCAGCAACATCTGTGCCCAATCCTTGCAGCCCACTAGTGCTGGGCATGGGTTCAGTTGGGCTAATGGTCTTTTTCAGAGCTGGTCTATTCATCCCAATTAAGTCCTGAAAGCCCTGAGCTCTTCAGACCAATCGATGGAAGGAGTCATTGTTGCCACTCCAGATGTGATAACTGCCCTCAGAACCTCTGTCTGACGTTTTGATGTTGTATTGATTTCCTGGACTGCCACAGTCACCAGGGTGTTCCCCACATCATGCCAAGCCTCCTGCATGGTGTTGCAGATGTGGGTTGTGGACTCCTACAACTTTTCCACTATCCGCACCACATGAGATGAGGCTGTCTCCATTGTCTGCACATAAGATCGATGCTCCTGAATCATAGATCTTTTAATGAATGGGCCCTTGAGATCCTGCTCCTTAGGTTCCTTAGCCAGGGGCAGTCGTTTATTCCCCCTCCAAGGAGAGACAACCGTTTTCTTATCATTCCCTCCCTTTCACTTCTCACTCAAATATTGCAGGAAATGCGATCTGGGACATTGAAATGTTAGGAGAGGCGATATACCCATGAGAAGGATGCTGTGGATCTTTTGTGCCGACTAAGGTCTCATTCATTTCTTCTTTTACATGGTGATTCTGTATGGTGTTAAGGTGAGTCATGCTCCCAACACTATCTTAGCCTCTGCATGGACATTCATGTCTTCACTTACCATAGCCAACCTGGTGAGGGAATAAAAATGTTTCTGCCACTGTGGTAGAGTTGGTAATGACCACCAAAACCATCTCTCTCTAGACTGCCTGCATATTCTTTTTCTGAGGCATAAGTGCTTGGATGCCAAGGAGCCTTTTGTCTTCTTGCTCATATCCCTGTCAGCATTATCTCCACCACAGATTCTGAGAATTCTAGGGCATTGGTCTTTACAAACCCTCCAGATAGTGCTCTTACTTCTTCCATTGCTCTTCAACCTTCAGTTCAGCTCCAGCTCTTTCTCTGTCTCTGTCAGTCTCTCTTTCTCTCTCTCCCCCTCCCTTCTGAGTCACTTGCCATGCTTCTGTCAATTTCAGCTGCTGCAGCCTTTTACCTGCTGCAGCTCGTCCCAATTTCCCTCCCTTCCAGTGGCAGATGCCCTGTCAGGAATGGGATTCATGCTCAAATCCCACCCTGCATAATAAATCACGTCCCCCTAGGGAAATGTGCTCAAGTTCCGGCAGGTTCACATGAACAGGCGGAGGTCCCACCCCACCATTTCTCCAATGATCTCAGGAAAATCCAGTTTCAGAAATTATTTACACAGCTCTCTTGCATGATGTGGAATAATTAGATGTTATTCCACGCCATGCAGGAGAGGGTCCCAAGGGTCCTTCCTATGTATCCCCAATCTGAAAGTGACACTGCAGGCAAAGTGTATGGAAAATATTTTGAAAATTGTACCGTGGCTAGAACTTATTCCTCGTTCTACTTTTTGTGATAGATGAAGCCTATTTTAAATGTTTTATTCATTATTAATAAAATGGGCCCTGAAAAATAATTTCAAAAGACACTATGCAAATAACAGGTCATTCAGTGAAGACTAGAGCTTATATACAGCACTTTGAGACTTGTATTTCATGTGGATGCAGCTTGGCTGTGAGATAATGGACTTTCTTCTGTTTCCAACAAAATAGTTTGTGCATAAACTATATCTACTTCCCAACAACCAACCGTAATGCTGATTCCACAGTTTTGTGTTAGATTTTATAAATTTGAAGTAATAAACATAACATTTTTAATAGAAGACATGATCAAACAGAGGAAACACTTGCATTTGCATAGTATCACTCAAACATCTCACATACAATGAATCTGCATAGTGTCAAACAGTAGCCATATGAGCAACAAGTTAATCTGTCTTGGTGATTTTGGCTGAGAGAGAAATGTAGACCAGGACACCAGGAGAACTGCTGCTTTTCTTCAAATAATGAAGGTTGGGGGGATGGGGGTGGGGTTAACTGCTGGTGAGTTTCCGGCAGGAAACTGTAGAAATGCGTGAACAGTTACTTGACCATATTAAAGAAGAAATGCATGATGGATATTTGACCAATGTTAACTCCTTGGCTCCCATAATGGGGTAGCTACAGCACACACACAGAAAGACAATTGTGTAATTACGTCTAAGCCTTGGTATGTTGATAATTAAGTTGGCTGTGCAGGTGCTTAGTACCGTCTGGCCCCCCCGAGCAGATAAGGGTATTGCTGACTATAAAATATAATGGGAATACAGTTTCTTGAGAGGCCATGTGGCCTTGAGACTGACTTCAGCCCTACTGATAACCAGCTTTAGAATGTAGGGAGGATAATGTGCTCAGGCCTACGAGGCCTACGTGCCAAAACAGGAATGAGCTATGGACGTCCAGAGGGGGCAGGCTCACTACTTGATTGACCAACTACCTGAACCAATAAAGAATGTACATGTACGCCCATATTCTATGACAGGTAGACATTACTAATTAAACTGTATAAATGTGAACTGTTTCCTTTGTTCAGTGAAGAGGTTATTCTGACCATTGTTCAGAGTACAGCTTCCCTTGTATACAAGTCAATTAAAGTAAAACTTTTCCCTTTGTGATACTGGTCTGAGTGTGTTTGTGCATTGGTATAGTGTTAAGTTTCGACATAACCGCTGGTTTTAATTAGTTTCCCAACCGCCCGCCCAGAGCAGTATGAGGCCATGCCGATTTTAACTGCTGGACCTCTTTAACATGCCCCTGGTCCACATCCCATCTGTTCCGGGCAGGAAGTTGTTGGGAAGCAGCTGCTGGCTATCGGAAAACCAACATTCAGACAAGTGTATGGCAGGGGGGAGTCTGGAGCAGAGGAGGTCTAAACCCTTCCTGTGAGGCCCAGGGTAGCACTACTACTCCTCCTGGCCATACAAAGGAAAGTAATATTTACCCTGAGGGCTTCTTCAGCTTTCTGATTCTCTGCACTGGCCTGCACCTGACAGGAAAGCCGCGCCTGCTTTCCCATTCAGGACAAAGTTAAAATTGGTGTTGGGGCCCAATGACATCATCAGAACCTGATTAGCTGAGGTGCCTGTCCAGAAACGTCCATTAAATTCAGAAACGGGATCCAGGTGGCTCTCCGGCTGGTAAGTAACCTGGTTTCCACCTGCCGAGTAGGGTAAAAGCTCCCCCCCTCTCTACTTCCAGATCTTTAAAATCTACCTGAACAAACTGATAGACCTCAGTATAACATCTCATCTGAAGGATGGCATCTCCAACAGAGCCCGTTGAGGTAAAATCTGAAGCTGGGTTTGAACCCACAACCTTTCTCTTCTGGGGTAAAAGTCTATCACTGAACCAAGCTGACAAGTTGATCTTTAAGGTAGTGGTTCTGATGAATAGCAGTTCAGCACAATTTGAATCATAAAAAGGTTTTGTATATTTTTACTGATTCTCCAGTCACTTTAATTTTAGTCACAGAGAATACACATTGCAGTCTGGTGTACAAAATATCACTTCAATGGTATTATTCCTATGCAAATTGTTTTGATTGAATAGCAAGTAGAAAACTACCTATCACATAGTTTTCAGGACAAAGTCAGCACTATCAAATTAAGATAAAATGTTTGTCATCTGTGCAAATAGGCGGTTATTTCATGTTACAACAGTGACTACACTTGAAAAGTACCTCATTAGCTGTAAAGCTTGTTTGGCACCCCATCCACCACCCTAAACATTCACTCCCTTCACCACCGGCTCACCGTGGCTGCAGTGTGTACCATCCACAGGATGCACTGCAGCAACTCGCCAAGGCTTCTTCAACAGCACCTCCCAAACCCGCGATCTCTGCCACCTAGAAGGACAAGAGCAGCAGGCACAAGGGAACAACACCACCTGCACGTTCCCCTCCAAGTCACACACCATCCCGACTTGGAAATATATCGCCTTCATCATCACTGGGTCAAAATCCTGGAACTCCCTTCCTAACAGCACTGTGGGAGAACCTTCACCACATGGACTGCAGCGGTTCAAGAAGGCGGCTCACCATCACCTTCTCAAGGCAATTAGGGATGGGCAATAAATGCTGGCCTTGCCAGCAACGCCCACATCCCATGAACGAATAAAAAAAAAAGCGCTTTGGGACGCCCTGAAGTCATGAAAGGCGCTAAATAAATGCAAGTCTTTCTTTTCTGTTATCTGTTCAGGAAACCCTCAATAAGTTAATACATGCGTTTCCAATATAGAAAACAGCTTTCTTTTCCTTTAATCCAGTTTATAATTTCAAAGGAGACAAGAACCTCAGCCAGCAAGCATGCTCTGTGTTTTAAATCCTATAGATGTTTGACAGCCTGATGTAATTGTGAATGACACATTTTTGATTTCCTTTGTTCTTGTTTGAACTTCAAATGGAATGTAAGATAGGGGATAGAAATTCTTGTGAGTCATTCTTGGTACATGCTGGAAGTGCAAGTGGCAAAACTGTATACACCAGATAACTATTTTCCATACATTAATTTTAATGGATGCAAAATCGTAGGTTGGGATTGCACAATTTAGCAGAATGTGCCCACACCATACACCAGGAACAATGACAGAATTGTTGCCTCCCTATCTTGGACAATCTTGCCCTGGTTCTTCTGGGGCCATTGAGATTGGGGCTCGAGACTCTATGGATTTGGATTATAATTTATGTTATGGATGCTGAGTAAATTAGCATCGGGAATATCATTTGTTATGTTTTGTATCGAGGAAGAGGAGGTAAAGCTCTGTATGCAGTTGTGCTGATTGGTACATTACATATTTTTCCTCAGGATATGATCCCTTTATTTTCTCCCCAGTCCTTCAGTCTCCCGAGGTCACACACTACCTACTCCAACAGGGCTGGCCATAGCCTGTTTTGATACTTGTAAAAATGCAGCACTGGGTTAGCTGCTAGGAGGTGCAAGACCACAGCAGAGAGATAAGGTTCCCTCCAGTATTCTCTCTGCCCTTTCAAGTAGGTGTTTGGCTGCCATTCAATACCTCCACACAACAGCACAGCTGAAGTCATCAACAGTAAAGGATAAAACCTGCCAATGGGGTCATGCATTATTTCTTCTTTGTACATGGAATTACGCAGAATCTACAACACAGAAACAGGCCATTCGGCCCAACTGGTCTATGCTGGCGTTTATGCTCCACACGAGCCTTCTCCCATCCCTCTTCATTTAACCCTATCAGCATATCCTTCTATTTTATATTCTCCCTCATGTGCTTATCTAGCTTCCCCTCAAATGCATCTACAGTGCATGTCTTTTATTTTAAATGTTGTGCATTTTGTTTGAATATAATTATGAAATACATTCAGCTGTACTGCCTCTAGAATATTCTGAATGCTGCCATATAACTTCCCTTATGTGCTGGCTTGATATGTTCCTTTGGGGAAATATATGAAATGTCAATCGTAAAAACATTTGTGCTCATCTCCTGAATGTTCTCAGCACATTACATAAAAAGTTGCTCTCATGGCAGGGATGTAGCACCTAGTTCTTTGTAAGAGTATAGTTCAGATAATTTTTTTTCCCTCACAGTTAAATACATTTTTCTCCCTGAATCTTATGAAAATTACCCCTTGGCAAAACATCATTAGTGTGGGTGAGAGCAGAGTATCACATGTAACCCAAAACGCCTTCTATTCCCGCAGACGATTATGGTACAGGGGCTCCTCCTACAAGTCCAATTTCACCATCCCAAATCATAAATAAGTGTTTTGAGTGGATGCTTATCAAATCCCTCTTTGAAAAAATAAACAACTTTAGCAGCTGAACACATTCTCCAATTTTCCAATTTTATTGCACCACATTTAAGCAACAACCACCTCAAAGCATGTCAGAATTATTTTTAAGAGGCATTACTGATTGCCCAAACTCAATCCTCAAATGCATCATGCTCACCTTCTGCTAGATTTTCTTTTATTTAGAGCCTCACCAGGAGTACAAAATATTACTGCAGTCAAAGTTTTCAATTCCCTTCATGGAAAAAAATACAATAATGTTTCTAAATGACTAATGTTTCTGTGTTCCGTGTCTGCAGGAGTCAGTGAAGGAGAATGTCTGGAGAATACTCAAAAAATTGAGTTTACTGTGAATTTATCAATGAGTATCTGCTTTCTCTTATATGCATGCAACAGTAAATTGTTACTTAAATAAAAATTAGTTCAAATTTGGGTCTTAGCTCCATGTGACACTCTTACATCAAAACTACACAAGATTAAAATATCATTCAAAATACTCCAGCCGTGACTTCCATTGGTGAACTGATCCAGAGAATAAGGCTCGAGAATGATGTTTGACACACAAGCAGGTTTAATCAACGACAAGCAGCACGAGAAGCAATGTTCAAGCAACTATTTAACACAGAAAAAAATAGTAACAAAAATTCAAGAGTAAAATGTAATAAAATGTATTACATGAAAACAAATGCAATGGCAAATGTTGCCAAAGCAAGTCTCAGTAAAGGAGAATGATTGGGGAGAGATGCATCTTTTGGTCTCTGTTTTTTTAAAAAAGGCTGAAAAATGATGCCTGACAGCAAGCCTGAACTTAGGTTGATTGTGATCTATATTTTAAACTTGTGGCTCCCAGTAAATATTGTTTCTGTATAATTTGTTATGCTGTATGCCTGTGTTGAAGGAAAGAAGGCATGAAGGAAAGACATATTTATACGAGTGCTTTATCAGATCTCTTAGAAACATCTCAAGGATGCTCGCATAGAAAGAATTACTTTAAAGTGCACTGAACATTATGTAAGCAGTAGAATACGTTTAGAAAAACACTGATTCACACACATGTTATATTTATCTATCATCAGTACAAACTGCTATTTGTGTACGTGTTCTACCAATTGAGAATGAATGAACCTAGCTGCAGTAAGAGACATCGGGGCGAAATTGAGCAGTTTAGCGCCCATTTTGAAGGCGCTACGTGGACACCTAAGTCCCAAAAATGGCATCCGAGATGCACGCGCACACTTCTGACGTGAAGTGCGCAGGATGTCATCTTGGTAAAGGTGTTTGCGCACGCACACCTAACGACCGCTGGCAGCATGTGGAGTAGGGAGATGGTGACACGAATCAGTGTGTAATGCTGATTTGAAGCAGCCGGTGAAATTTTGGGACTCCCCGCTTCAGCCAACGCCCTGTCTTAACCTTGCACAGCTGAACAGGACTTAAAGGGCATGAAGGAATCCCAACAGCACCATTTAAAGGAATCATGAAGTACTTACAGGTTTGTTGCTGGATTATCTATTCTGGCTGCTGGTGCAATTGTACGTGTTTTCCTATACTTGGATAAAGTTACAATATTCTATGGCGTGGTCTGGCTGGTCTTGCAGTACTTTTAGTGGCGTTTAAAATATTGTGCTGAAAATGTGGCTTCCAGGCATGGGTGGCCTGCTAGGGCTTCCTCTGGGAATTGAACATGACTGGAAAATGAAGAGAGGCCATGCAGAGCAAGACAAGCTGCTAGAAGATGGAGGGGGAAGGAAAAGGAGCAGGGCACTCAGCAGAGGGCCATATCCAAGGATGGTCTTCAGGGACCAATTCTCTTACCTCAACTTCAGTGATGACCACTGCATCAGACGTCTGCGGTTCACTAAAGAAGTCGTGACTGAAATTTGTCAACTGCTGCAGCCACAACTGCAGCCTCAGAGCAGGGCAAGGACAGCATTGCCTGTGGTTGTCAAGGTAACCGTGGCGCTTCATTTTTAAGGCTCTAACTCCTTTCAGGCTGCTGCTGGAGATATAAGCAACATCTCGCAGTTTGCAGTGCACTGCTGTATAAGGGAGGTCACTGAGGCTCTGTATGCACTGAGAAATAGATTTGTCTCATTCCCTCTTGCTGGAGACAAGCAGCAGGAGTGAGCACGAGGGGTTGCTCACATTGCCGGCTTCCCCATGATGCAGGGAGCCATTGACTGTGCATATTGCCATGCGTGCTCCATATCTGAACTCAGCCATATTCACGAACAGAAAGGAACAGAAAGGGATTCCACTCCCTCACTGTGCAGCTGGTGTGCGACCAAACACAGTGCATCATGGAAGTCAATGCCCGCTAGCCTGGCAGCAGTCATCTTGCAGCAGTGCTCTGTCCCACCTATATTTCATCCAGCACAACAAGTCAAAGGCTGGCTACTGAGTGCCTCATGAAATGGCTCATGGCTCCGGTCAGGAACGCACACACACATGCACAGCAGACCTACAACAAGAGCTATGCTGCCACATAGAACACCATAGACATCCTCAAGCAATGCTTCCGCTGCCTGGACCGCTCTGGAGGAGCCCTGCAGTGCTCAACTGAACGGGTATCAAGATTTGTTATTGCATGCTGCATGCTGCACAACCTCGCCATTATAAGGGGACAGGCCTTGCCACCGCCTATCAGGCGAGAACCTGAGCAAGAGGAAGAGGCAGAGGAGGAGGAGGAAAAGATGGAGGAGGAAGTGGAGAATGAGGAGGAAGAGAAAGTGCAGCAGGAAGTGGAGGAAGAGCAGGGAGGCTACAAGGTAGACAGGCCCTGTCTGTCAGGGCTCTGCATGATCAGATGATTAATGAGCGACACCAGTAACGTCAACGACACCTCCCCATTCACCATCAGTCCCACACTCCTTACCTTTCCTCTCTCACATGACCATCAAATCATCCTCCTTATGATTGCACATTGCTTCCTCCCTCAGCTCATAACAGAAATAAAACCCACCAACAAATGAAAATTCAAATCCACATTTATGAATTAACACATGAAATGATGCAAACAGAATGAGACTATTCACCCTTGTGCATTCCCTTAGTGCCTGTCGCTCGTGTGCCTTTACCTTTCCTAGTGCTCCTACGAGGTGCATCCCCAGTGGCTGGAGCGTGAGTGGTGGAAGACTGCTGACCTTCAATTGAGGAGACTACAGATGGCCTTGGAGGATGACCTTGAGCAGCTCTAGGCCGAGAGGGCCCGGATTCAGGCTGCACCATCTCGGCCTGGGCTGCAGCAGTCTGGCCTGGCTGGCTGACAGGCAATGGCAAGGGCATTGATGGAGTGGCAGGGGTGGGAGCAGGAATTCTGTCATCCTGAGAGAGGACAGCAGGTTCGTCTTCCATGGGGCCACTGCCACTCTCCCGGGGCGGCCCCTCAGCAATCCTGGTGATCTATTGGAGAACAGATTGCTGGACTGCTGTGATGCCCTGGAAGCCCCTTTCAACAGTGATACCCAGAGCCATGATAGCAGCAGTCTGAGCTTCCAAGGCAGCAGTCAGACCGTTGATGACAGATGTTTGTGCTGCAATGAAAGCTGTGACATCGATTATCAGACACTGCATCATGGTGGGTTCCACAGGTGAGCTGATGGAGGTGACCACCCGTTCATGTGGGAAAGGATGGGCTCCAAGCTCTGCGCAAAGCCCTGTGCCAAGTTGGAGCTGGACTCCTCCATGCTCCTTGACATTGTGCGCAGACTTTCTGGCAGGCTTTCCAGTGCACCAAGCATTTGGTTGTGTACGCCCATCAGCCACCTTCTGTAGGCTGGCCCATCGAAGTCATCATCTGACTCCCCTGCAGCAAAACTAGTGAGCGACCTCGCCCTCCGGCAAGCTGGCACCTGCGATTTCCTTTCCCCCCCACCGCAGCTCCTGCGCGCTTGTGCCCGGTGACTCACCACATACAGATCCCTCCTCTATCCTAGCCTCTAAACTACATGCAGTGTCAGTCGCTGAGCTGGTGGCTGCGAGTGTAAGATTGAGTGATGGTGTCTCTTCATCATCACTGCCATCTTCCTCAGCCTCCTCCGACTGGGCAGGTTCCAGTTCTTGGGTATCTGAAATGACAAAGGGACACGGGTTGAGTTGTGATGAGGTGAGAGCAGAAAGTAAGACGTGCGTGCTTACACCATCTGCAGCACGTGAGTCAGAAAAGATTGTGGGATGAGGGAGAAGTGGGAAGTGAGAAGAAGGATTCGGTATGCAGAGACCCTCATCATCGATCCCTCCAGCACTGCCAGTGGTCACGGTCTCAGCGATGGCCCTTCCAATGATGGCCAGCACTGTCTCCTCCATGGGAGTTCGGACATGTAGGTGGGCCTGTCCTGCTCCAGTTCTTTCTTGCTGCCTACTCTTATGCGCCACCTTCTCCTGCAAGAAAGAGGGAAATGTGCCAGTGAGTGCCCTGCAAGATGTTTGGGTGATGTGGCTGTTATGGTTGAATAGCTGCCAGTGTGTGTGTGTGTGTGACCTGTGAGTTGTGGGTGTGCAGCTTACAACAGCGGTAATGTGGGAGGGTGAGATGAACTATCTGATTTGAAGGATTGAGTACTGATTGAAAGATATTGTTGGTAGGTGGGTGACAGGGAGTGTAGTGCGTGGAGCAGTGGATGAGGCTAGTGGTGCAGTTGGTAGAATATGCCACTTGAAACTTGAACTCACTCACCTTGACTACTCGTGTCAAATGATTGAACTTCTTCCTACACTGCATCCATGTTCTTGGCGCTATGCTCCTGGCATTGACCTCATCCGCTACTTCCTCCCACTGCCTCTTGAGCATATGTCTGGAGGGCCTCTTGCCCCCTTGTGGATATAGGATGCCCCACCTCTTGCACCAAGGCCTCTAGTGCAACATCAGAGAATTCCGGTGCACTTTCTCTCACAGGCGCAGTCATTCTTCAAAGTTTCACAGCCCAGGAAACCACTTCTCACACGACTCCCACCACTTCCTGCAGCCACAGCGCACCTACCCTTTAAGAGGTGCAGGCTGCCTTTAAGTAGCATTTGCCACTCTTGCTATCAGGGTCCCCTGCTGATGCACGCAGCCAATCAACAGCGCAGGTGGCGCTGGCTGCACACAGCTATCATCCAAATCATCAGTGAACACTGCATCGCAACCAACAGGCACGAGTTAATTGTGGACCGTGATCCCAGCTCCCGTTTTCAGGGGTTAACCAATTTAGCCCTCATTATGAATTACAATCTTCTCCATGTGGGGCTATGGGTCATGATTAAAGGCAGTATCGTAGGAAATTTTTTTCACATCAAATATACCAGTATTTTAATGGAATGTTTTTAATCTCTGTTCACGACACAGTTGGATGCTCCTGTGTTTCCACAGGAATATCACTGGCTGCAAGCTTTTAAGAATGCCCAAGGGTACGAGCCTCTTGGTTCAATTGGCAAAGCTCATTAAACTCTTTGAAGATTATAGGATTATGGGACCAATTTTGCAGAAATATCAATTTTATTCATTGAAAGTACATTGTAAATGAACTGAACTGTGATTCCATGCCTCTCTGTACTACATGCAGTGAGGATCTGGCAAGAGTTCAGTATCTTTTTAATTCAGAATTTTACATTTACCAAGCCCACGCGTTAAGCATGAGGCTCATACATTGCAAGTTCATATCACGTTCTCACATCAGACCACTGGAGATGATTTCAAAAAAGCAAATGAACTGTTGTTGGTCTAGATATGGACATTATATTCCATTCTTGAACCTATCCCCTTCCATCCTTGAGATCAGAAACCTCACTCCACTTTTCCTTTCCCCTCCCACCTCATACATTTCAAGGGAATTTAGGAATATCTGGTGAATGATTTATACTGAGAGATAATGAATTTTGAAATGTATGTGGTTTAGAAATGAATTCTGTCCCCGAAACTTTAAAAACATTCATATTGATTCTATATGAAAAAGATACTAGGGGCGCTAAATGTGGGCCGTGTAGCGCCCGTTGTTTCGGCGCTACACGGCCTCTCCAACATCCAAGATGGCGTCTTGGATGCGCACGTACGTTTCCTGCGTGACATGCGCCAGACGCCATCTTGGTATAGAAGTTAGCGCATGCGCTAATACTGGACGCTGGAAACAGGTAAAGTAGGGAGAAAATGGCTGCAATCAGTGTGCAACGCTGATTTAAAGTGATACACACCATTTTCGACCTTAACGCTCAACTCAACGCACAGTCTTATCCCTGACCATCGAAACGTTTCAGTGCCTGAAGGACCCACCCACAAGCGCTATTTAAAGGGACCATGCAGGTGTTGCAGGTTAGCTGCTGGATTATTGGTTCTGGCTGCTGGAGGAGTAGAAAGTGCTTTTTGAAGCTCCCTAATCTTACTGAGAGTTCCTACGCTACTTTTGAGACTGCTTTGGCAGGTATTGCCTTACGGGTCGGAAAGTTACAACCCTGATGGAACAACATTCCTGCCAACCATGGGCGGTCTGCTAGGGCTCCCGCTGGGCATTGAGCACAACTGGGAGCATGCAGAGAGGCCACATGTAGCAGGTCAAGCTGCGAGGAGATGGAGGACGAGGAGGCGCAGGGCACTGAGCAGGAGGCCCTACCCAATGAGGGCCTTCCAGGATCAATTCTCTTACCTCAACTTGACCGAGGAGGATTGCATCCAACGCCTGAGGTTCACCAAGGAAGCCGTCACTGAGATCTATCAATTGGTGTGGCCACAACTGTAGCCTCAGAGCAGGGCGAGGACAGCATTGCCTGTGGCTGTGAAGGTCACCTTGGCACTGAATTTCTATGGCTCAGGAGCATTTCAGGCCTCTGCTGGCGACATGTGCATCATCTCGCAGTACGCTGTGCACTGCTGCATAAGGGAGGCCACAGATGCACTGCACCAGATGAGGAACAGATTCATCACCTCCCCTTTCAACAGAGAGAGACAGAGACAGAGACAATCAGAACGAGCGAGCACGGGGGTTCGCCCACATTGCTGGCTTCCCCATGGTGCAGAATGCCATGGACCACACACATTGCCCTGCGTGCCCCGCACATCAACTCAGCTGTCTTCGTCAACCGAAAGGGTTTCCACTCCCTCAGCGATGCCCGCTACCCTGGGAGTAGTCACGATGCCTTCATCATGTGACAGTCCAACGTGCCAGCTATCGTTCATTCAACTCGGCAAGTCAAAGGCTGGCTATGGGCGACAAGGGCTATTCCCTCACAACGTGGCTCATGACACCGGTCAGGAATCCACGCACACATGCACAGCAGGGCTATAATGAGAGCCATGCTGCCACACACAACACTGTGGAGCACACCATAGGCCTCCTCAAACCACGCTTCTGCTGCCTGGACCGGTCTGGAGGAGCCCTGCAGTACTCCCGAGTGGGTGGGCAGATTCGTGGTGGTCTGCTGCATGCTGCACAACCTCGCCATCATGAGGGGCCAACCTTTGCTACTAATGACTGCAGAAGATCCTGAGCCAGAGATGGAGGAGGAGGCTGAGGAAGTAGAGGCGGAGGAGCAGGAGGAGGAAAAGGCTGAGGAGCAAGAGGAGGGGGTGAAGCCGGAAGAGGAGGTGGAGAAAGACGCAAGGGTGCAGCAGGAACCACACGACTTGTCTGCAAGGGCTGTGTGTGCTTGCCTGATCCGTGCCTGCCATCAATAATTGGAACTACATTCCCCCACCTCACCAACAGTCCTACATTCCCCACCTTTCCCCTCCCATAAGACAATCAAATCGCCCTCCATCTGATTACACATTGGTGTTCCTCTTATCTCATTGCATGAATAAAAACCACCACAAATGCAAAATCAAAATCTCATTTATGGATTAATAAATGAAATTATGCAAACATAACAGAACTATTCACCCTTGTGCATTCCCTTGGTGCCTGTTGTTCATGTGCCTTTATCTATCCTAGTGCTCCTACGAGGTGCTTCCCCAGTGGCTGGAGCATGGGTGGTGGAAGGCTGCTGGCCTTCAATGAAGGAACGTCCAGATGGCCTTAGAGGACGACCTCGAGCAACTCTGGGTCTGGAGGGCCCGGCTTCAGATTGCACCATCTCAGCATGGGCTGCAGCAGTCTGGCCCATGCTGAGATGAGCTGGCCGAGAGGCAACAACAGGGGCACTGGCGGAGTGACAGGGGTGGGACCAGGAATGCTGAGGTCCTGAGAGAGGACAGCAGGTCTGACTGCCATGGCGCCACTGCCACTCTCACGGGGCGGCGCCTCAGCAATCCTTGTGATCGGCTGGAGAACGGATTGCTGGAGTGCTGCGATACCCTGGAAGCCCCGTTCCACAGTGGTCCCCAGACCCACGATAGCAGCAACCTGAGCTTCCAAGGCAGCAGTCTGAGCTGCAAATGCAGCAGTCAGACCTTGGATGGCAGATGTTTGTGCTGTGACATCAGTCATCAGACGCTGCATCATGATGGGTTCCACAGGTGCGCTGATGGAGGTGACCACCCGTTCCATGTGGGAAAGGATGGGCTCCAAGCTCTGCATAAAGTTGAAGCTGGATTCCACCATGCCCCTTCTCATTGTGCGCAGGGTTTCTGGCAGGCTTTCCAGTGCCCCAAGCATTTGGTGGTGTACGCCCATCAGCTATCTTCTGTAGCCTGGCCCATTAAAGTCCTCATCTGACTCCTATGCAGCAGTACTAGAGAGTGACCTCGCCCTCCAGCAAGCTGGCACCTGTGGTATCTGTTCCCTCCGCCACGGCTCATGCACACTTGTGCTGGGTTTCTCACCATGTGCAGATCCCTCCTCTAACCTAACCTCTAAAGGACGCGCAGTGTCAGTCTCTGAGCTGGTGGAAGCAAGTGTCAGAGTGAGTGACGGTGTGGCTTCAGTGTCCTCCTCCTCCACCAACTCCTCCTCAGGTGCTGTCACGTGTCCTTGGGTATCTTCCATGACAAAGGGAAACAGGTTGAGTTGTGGAGTGGGGAGAGGAGCAAGTAAGAGGTGTGTGCTGACAGCATGTGCAGCACGTGAGTCAGAAAAGATTATGGGAGGATGGAGACGTGGAAAAGGAGAAGGAGCATTAGATATGCAGAGACCCCCTTGTCCGGGATCTCCAGGACGGCACGTTGTGACAGCTGCAGCGACAGCCCGCCTAATGATCTGCAGCACCGTCTCCTCTAGGGGGGGTGAGGACGTGTAGACGTGCCCATCCAGCCTCAGGACTCTCCTGCTGCCGGGTGTTATACGCCACCTTCTCCTGCAAGACAGAGGACAGTGTGTCGATGAGTGTCCTGCAAGGTGTGTGGGTGATGTGCCTGTCATGGTCGAATAGCTGCCAGTTTGTGTGACTTGTGAGTGGTGGTTGTGTGGCCTGCAAGTGTGGTACTATGTGCGGGTGAAATGCAGCATTGCGTATGGATGGGCAGTGTTTGTTGGTGGGTGGGTGGGTGACCGGGTGACCGGAGGTGTCGTGCATGGAGTATTGGTGCAGTTGGTAGGATGTGCCACTTGACACTTGCATTCACTCACCTTGACCACTCGTGTCAAATCATTAAACTTCTTCCAGCACTGCACCCACGTGCGTGGTGCAATACTCCTAGCATTCATCTCCTGCGCCACAGCCTGCCAATGCCTGCGCAGTTGTAGTCTGGAGGGTCTCCGGCCACCCTGCAGGTACATGCTTGCCCTCCTTTGGTCCACGCCTTCCACCAGGGCCTCCAGAGCATTGTCCGAGAATCGTGGAGCCCTCTCTCTTGCCGATGCAGCTACTCGCAATGCCAGTCTCCCTTCTCCTACTTGGCTGTGTATCTGCCATTGGAAATGTGCCTGCACCTTTAAGTGGTGCAGGCTGCTGATGACGTGCGCTGTGCACGCCCCATTTCCAACTCCCTCATTCTCCGTGCAGCCTCTCAGCAGCGAGGGCTGCGCTTGCTGCATGGAGATTTCATGGTAAGTAGCAGGCAGCACAAAGTTCACGTGCTGCCTGTGTAGCGCATCGCCCAGAATGGACCATTATCCAACTTTTCCCCCTGTATTTCTAATTATAACGTTGGTATTCCTGAAGCATTTGAAAAGCATAGAACACATTTTTGTTTACTTTTCAGTGCAAAATATAGTTTACTTTCTGAAAATAATGGGAAAACATTCAGCACATAAGTGACAATATCAAAAATTAGCTTTAGAAAATAGAATCAAATTTTAAAATAAAAATACATGACCACTGATATCATTATAGATGTTACAGTGCGACTCACAGGTTATAACAACCAAATATGAAATTACCTTTCAATATATGTTTTCAATACAGATTTGGCAACTGCAACTTGCAACAATGCAGATATATTACACCTGTGTTGCCTTCTTATTAATTTTAATTATTAATGGAAACCAGATTTCCAGTGCACTATATACCACATATAACATAACTAGAAGCTAATTGTTAACCCCATGTCATGCTATCCTACTCATGGCACATTCATTTGGTACATAGGGGATTCTTACCATTTTTGCCATGAGTGCTAAAGCACCATTTTGGTAGAAATCCTGACGATAACAGCAACATCCTCCCCCCGCCATCCCCCCAACCAACACCTGACTTCAATTCAGGCTCCTTCCAGTGATTTATAATCACAGCAGCCCAACAGATAGAAACACGAAGAGCTCATTTAAAATCAGTAGCAGGGGCAAGACCTGAAGGCAGAAGGAAGATGTGCCATTCAAATATCACAATACTAAAGAAGTTTATAAGAATTGGTTGAAATGAGAAAGATCAGAAAGAAAATGGATTCATGGATACCAGCCAACAAGGTTGTGAGAAGTTTGGTGGATAGAAGTTTTATAATGTTGAATTTTTGTGAGGAGATTTGGGGAGAGGTCGTGTTATCCATAAGTTGGCTGATACACAAGAGTGTTAGCAGACTCAACACTGACAGGGGCCAATTTATGCTAAAAAACTGTGACAGGAAAACAATTTTTTGTTTAAAAGAGTCCCAACCACCGATTACCCAAGGCCCGCTCGAGTCTTGTTCAAATATTCTAATGGGCGTATGACCCCCAACACGATTTTCATGGACCAATGGGTGGGACATCGCCACACATGCCCCGCGCATTGGTCCCTGGCGTGGAGTGGCCTAACCAACGGTCCTTGAAGGAAACACTGCATGCATTCTCTGCTTCTCCTGGCCCCACAAAAATACTCCGGCCTGTTGCTGGACCCTGCGTGGTTCCCCCTCACCAGGATCGCCACCATCACCATCCCCCCGCTCCCCTCTCGAGGTCTGTACTGTGACCGGCTCAGCATAGGATGCTAATCCGTCCCAACCACAAAGATGCTTTGGACCACAAGCTGCTGCGATCGGGCAGGTGGAGCGATCGCAACGCCAGCCGGTGGCCAGTTACCACAACCTACCAAAATCGATGCCAATGGGCTCGATATTAGGAGGGCGGCGGATTCTCAGCGGGGCTCGACTGGGCGCGTGGGTAACGTGCCCGGTGAAATCAGTGTGCTCCGCACAGAATCGCAGGCTAATTGGATCCACTTACCTGGTCTTCCAGGTTCCCCGCTGCTAAGCTGCGCGGCAGGCGGACTGCGCATGCGCAGCAAGGTCTGTCAGCTGGAGGAGCTCTATTTAAAGGGGCAGTCCTCCACTGACTGATGCTGCAGAAAATAGGAAAAATTACAGCATGGAGCAGCCCAGGGGGAAGGCTGCTCTCAGGTTTAATGTTGCCTCACTCCAGGTATCATTGGATGGGGTGAGGGGGAGGAGGAGGGGGAGGACAGAGATCTTCCCCCTGGCGGGTGGGAGGAAGCGGCCTGCCTCTGCCACCAAGAAGGCCTGCCTCGAGGTGGCAGAGGAGGTCACCAGCACCAACAACATATCGCGCACCTGCATACAGTGCAGGAGGCGCTTCAATGACCTAAGTAGGTCAGCCGAAGTGAGTACACTTACTCATTCCCCTACACTCCGTCTGCCACATCACCGCCCCCACCCCACATCTCCTTCTGCACTGCCAACACTACTCTGTCACATCACCCCTCACACCCACTCAAAGCTCATCCTCATCTTAACTGCACTTACTCACCTTGCCAGTACTCATCCCGCCACTACCACTCAATCCAATCCTCAAACAATCTCATGGCTTTGTCTCATACTCACCCTCTCATGCATCTCTTTCACGGTCAACCTCACTCAACCTGCCATTACCTGTGCTGCAGCCACAGGACATGCATCACATATGTGCAGTAGGAAGCGTAAGGCAAACGTATCGTGAGCATGAAGGGTGTTTGAGGGTTTGTCATGGTGTTTATCGATATTTAATTTCTGACCAACTCACTTTACATATTATATTGTCACCACCACTGCCACGTCTTTGCGAATCTTGTCTGGTTTGTGCAATAATGCCCTTTCCTGAGGATCACAATGAAGACCCACAACTGATGCCACCCATTGTGTCACTGCAGAGTGGGTGTAGGTGTATTTGCAGGGCTTTTTTGTGCAGATGACTAAGAGACGTCAGCGATGTCCCCGGTGGCACCCTGGAAGGATGTGGAGGAGAAGTTGTTGAGGGCAGTGGTGACTTTGACAGTGACAGGTAAGAAGATGGTGCTCGGGCCAGCCCGGAGCAGCTCGGCATGAAGGAGGCTGCAGATATCCACGACTACGTCGAGTGATTCTGAGCCTCCATGTGCACTGCTGCTCAGAGAGGTCCAGGAAGCTGAACCTCGGTCTGTAGACCCTGTGGCGAGGGTAGTGCCCTCTGCGACGCATCTCTCTCTGCGGTTGCCCTCCCTCCTGCTGTGCAGGTGGATGTGTCACAGCACTGTGTTGTGGAGCTCCACGTGTCAGAGGTGGACGGCGTGGCCGGCGAGGCTGGTGATGCTGTTCGCCCTCCGAGGAGGTCATGACTGCAGCTACGGCAGCCCCCATCCAGAAGATGTACATCTGAGGGGGTCCGCAAGGTAGGTACATGTGTCTGGACACCGGGGTAAGTGTGCGAGTTGGTGAATTTTATTGTCAGGAGGAGGGTGGTGGAGGTCAAACTTTGTCCAAAGTGACAGAGTGGCCTCCTGCAATGAGTGAGGGTCTCCCCCCCCCCACCTGTCAAATGGACCTTTGCAGCTTCCACAGGCTGATGGCTGCAACACGTCCATTTGAACTGGAAGTGTTTCCCCCAGTACGGGAAACAGTCTCAGTTCATTTCAAAATCCCACCCCTCCTAAAATATCAGGTCTGTAAACAACCTGAAGTACCTGTTTAAGTACTTCAAGTGGCACCCCGCTGGCTTTAATTGCCGGCGGTTGTTCCACATGCGTGGGCTGCGCGCGCATGTCAGCGCGTCACTGGGGAACCCGGAAGTGGGCGGGTTGGAGCCGGGCTCCAGACCCGTTCTGGGAATCCCGGATTTTCGCAGGCCCCCCGCCACGAACGCACCCGATCACGGGTGCAAAAATCGAGCCCAATGTGTCCAACCGATGCAAAGCGACAATCAACAAAGCCAATGGGATGCTGAACTATATAGCCAAAACAATAGACTATAAGTCAGATGAGGTCACGATTAAACTGTATCGCGCTCTAGTCACATCATGGAGTCCTGATCACTGAAACACAAGAAAGACATTCAAGTGCAGGGAAGAGCCACAAGGCTAGTGTCAGAGGTTTGAAATATTAAGAAAAACTGAAGAAAATTGGGCTGTACAGCCTTGTAAGGAGGTGTTTAAGAGGTAACTCTAAAGAATTATATAAGGTGATAAATGGTAGCATCGTGACTGGAGCCAGTGCAGAGAAGAGCCATGAGTCTGATCCCTACTGTCAGGGGCCTGAGCTATGAGGAAGACTGGAGAAACTTGATCTTTTCAGCCTGGAAAGAGGTATCTGAGAGGTGATCTTATAGAGGTGTATAAGATAGTAAATAGCGTGGAAAAGGTTAATCCAGAATACATCTTTAAGTTAAACCGTGGGAGTAGGACAAGGGGACACAGGTTCAAACTAGTAAAACATAACTTTAGGACTGATATCAGAATTTTTTTTCTTCACACAAAAAGTGATCAGTGCTTTGATCAACTCTGGGCAGAATGGTGGAGGTGAAAACCCTGGAATCATTTCAGAAACAACTAGATACAGCAATAGGGGGAGGGTGGGACTGCCCTAGATGGATGAATTAAGATGGGCCGAATGAGCCTCCTCATTGTTGAATATCTTGTGCTCCTGTGATAACTGTGTCTTTCATACAAGGCAGTTCTAAACTTTGAAGAGAACGTGAATGTTTTTTGTCCAAAACAACCGGAAAAAAAAAATCACTGTTTTGGGGGAAGGTATTTAAAAACATACTTACAGTTTTGTCGTTGCTGCTGGAGCAAAGGAATCACAACTGATCAATCCTGGAAAAAAATTCTATTCTTCAGCGATTACAATCTAAGGGAATAGCGTTAGCCATCTGAATGTTAATTTCCTCCTTTGTAGATTCAGCGATTTACTAAAGATACGAGTAGGCTTAAAGGTTAGAAAAAAAGCAATCGTTATTTTGTGTTTCATACCACTGTTGTCTGTCAGCTACACCAATAATCTGCACCTGACACTTATATGCTAAATAATTCCTCAGAGATTGAACAAATTCATGAAAACATTGGCTAAAAAAACCCTCGAGTTCGTACCTGAAAATGGGAAAACCACAGTTCATTAATGCAGGAACAGCACTATATGATGCTTGTGTATACTTATCAACAAATGCAAGTGCACAATGAGGGCACATTATACACTGACGGAAAAAGACCTCTGATGTGACAAAAATAATGAAAAAAATGTGTGATGGATGTGACAGCCAGAGCAATGTGTTGCTAGGAGTCTATGATGTCCTGTAGAAACTGATAAATCACACTGCAAATTTATTGTGAATTTCACCAAGGTTCCTGGAACTAAATTTCAAACAGAAAATAGGTGAATGGCAAATTTTGAAAGCTGCGCAGGAAATTCCATACTGAAAACAATTTAGACACAAATGTTTATTATCTTCTGTTTTTGTTTATTTTATAGTACTGTTTCTCCCAACATGGTTGCACTGCAGTTCATAGGAACATCGGAAAATGACAGACGGGAAAAGATCAGCTGCTCCGTCATGCCTGCCCGATAGTCACGATGCCTGGAGCATCATGAGTAGACACCTCGTACCCCCCAGAAGACATGTAATCTCCTGGGAGAGGCAAAAAAAAACAGAAAAATAATCCCAGGGTCAAAAAGAGAAGACAAATCTGAAAAATCGAAACCAGTCCAGGAGACCACATTGATCATGCTTATGTTAACTGTTAAATCTCATAAGATGCAATGTCTGCCCCAGCCAAGAACCGGTCCAGCTCCCTTTTGAAGGCATGCAGAGAGTCAGCGTGCAGAAGGATAGTTTTTGTAGCTTGTTAGAGCTCTTCAGTTCTTCTCAGGCCATTGAGATTGAGGCTGGAAGCTCCATGTTGGTTTGCAAAACCTCGTATGTTCTGGACACTTGTGCAGGTTTTGTAATACTGAGAGTTAGCAAAGTGCTCTTTCTTTTATTATTTTTGTTTATGCTATGAGGTGTGATTTAAATATTCTGTAATCCAAAATCTATCCTATTTATATGCTGCTACTATCTACTAATTCACATGGTCTGAACTTGTGTTTATTTATCAGTCATCTGAAGGCTGTGAGAATCAGACGGTTTGCGTTAATTCAGTAAACTAGTTGCAGTACCAAATGTTTCTGTTTGGCCTTTGGGCAATGCTGCAATCCAGCTCATAGGGAGTGAGGACTTGTTTATGGGAGTGACCTTTGGCATTGAGCACAAGGGAAATATCTGGTGAAGCCCTAAAAACATTGGGGTAGAATTTCCACAGACGTTCTCTCAATTGCCCACCATAATTTTGGTGGAAGATCGACGGAAACCCCGAAGAAATTATGTAAACGCTATTCATGCTGTTTCTTTGGTGCTTCCACAAATCTTCCACCAAAGTTATGGCGGACGATCCAGAAAATCCCCGCGGAAATTAATAGTAATTAGGTTTCGTTCATGAACTATCTATGAACAGCCTGTTGTGAAGCTTCCACTACTTATTTATATTATTTCTCATGCAGTGATAAAGCAGAAAGCAAGGGGAACCTATCTTCAGATAGGAGTTTCAAACCCTTTGTTTCACAGTACAAAGATATCGGCGGTGAGATTGGACAAAGCGAGTAGTGCAAAACAGGCTGATTGCGAATTGGCAGCCCATCTTATCCTGCGTCTGATTTTCTTTTCCAAATCAATGGAACAGAAAGTCAGGTGCGGTATAAAACGGGCTGCCGATTCACTATCAGCCCATTTAGCGCTACTGGCAATGACCAATTCCACCCCCATTGATTTTTCACTACATTAAAGTAAACATTTTCCATTGTCATGTTGTGAATTTCCCTATTTAACATTTCTTTCCGCAAATAAAATATGTTCCAGGCATATTTTTCCTCTATGATAGAGTCTTTTGTGAGAAGCTACTTTGTGCTATCTCTCTCATGAAATGTAATAGGCAGTATCAAAAACTGCTATTTATTATTACAAAGAACTTTATTTATTAACCTCTGCCAAGTGAAAAGGTATAGTCGTATTTTATTAGTTGATTAATTGTGTGCTAGCAGAAAGCGGTTTGCTTTTCACCGGCTATTCTACGGTCCTGTGCTCATAACAATTGAAAAACCATATAGTAATAAATACCATATAGTAATCCAGAAAGCAAATAAATGAACAAGCTGGCTTTTGCTGCTGCAAATGTGGCTCAGCAAGCATCTCTTCTAGATCCTCATCTTCACCTTGCTCTGCACTTAGCTGCGGGTGGGTATCGTCCTTCTCTTACACCTGCTCCGTTTTGGATGCCTTTTTGCCTTATGCCTTTTTGGATAGCAAAGCTGTGGGGCATGCAATAGACCATGATGATTTTGGAGACTCAGGTTGGGTAGTATTGCAAGAAGCCCTTAATCTGTCCAGGCATCTGAAGTGTTGCTTCTGGGTACCAATAATGATCTTGGTGGCTGCATAGGCATAGGTCTTGTTGTATCTGTGCTATATTCCTATTTTGTGGTTGTATCAGAGGTGTCAGGAGCCAGAGCTGAGGAATGTAGACTAGAATTTCTGGCAGCTTTCCTTGTACTCTTTTTCTATATAAAAAAAATGTGATACAGAAGATTAACATTATATCTGCTGCCTGAGAAGCAGGCATTTACTTGCGTGATCCCCATACCGATCCTGTTTAGATGGTCACTACATCACAATGGAATGGAAGCCCTGGCAGTTCATAAAAGCCATGGGATCATGTGAGGGGTGGAGGAGGGTGGGGGACATAAGGCCCGATGAATTCTATCAATATGATCTGGACTTTGCAGAATCCTGCCATCTGAAAAAATTGCACAGCCCTTAATCCTACTGTTGGCTGCCCATATGGAGAGGGATGAAATTGTTTGCCCTGGTAAACAACACAGCAATCACCTGCTCAATACACCTGTGAACTTCAGATTAACATTGCTGATGTCTCCTGGGCAACTTGGAATTAAACAAAGGCATAAATGTTCAAGAGCTGTAATAATTTTGAGAGTCACTGGCACTGCCATCCTTGTAATGGAAGTTGGCTGGAGGTTAGATTCTAGGTGACATCACAACTCTGTTACTGTTGTAAGGATTTAGAAATTGACATCTTTACTGCTTACTGTACCATCATGCTTTGCGTATTCGAATTGGCCCTGTTTAAACCCAAAATAAACTGCTGTTGCTTCAGTTTAAAAAAAAGATCGTTGGAACTTGCATGCTAGTCAAAAATTAATCATGTCAGGATGTCATTGTCAGATAAGGAGGTACTAGTGTCTGTGATTAGCTGGAACAATGGATAAAATAAAGCAGAACTGGTAAACAGATGGCACCTGATCACATTAACTGTCTGGGCTGTGAGTGAGACAGAGATGCAGAGAAGGAAACAAAAGTTAATTTGATTAGCAGCCAGGTCAGAAAGCAGATAGTATACACACCTCTCCAGCGCGATGCCAATACCAAACACGTCTTCCCCTCCACTCCACTTTCAGCATTCCGAAGAGACACATAAGAACATACGAACATAAGAAAGAGGAGCAGGAGTAGGTCATATGGCCCCTCGAGCCTGCTCCGCCATTTAATAAGATCATGGCTGATCTTCAACCTCAACTCCACTTTCCAGCCCAATCCCCATATCCCTTGATTACCTAAGAGTCCAAAAATCTATCGATTTCAACCTTGAATATACTCAATGACTCAACATCCTCAGCCCTCTGCGGTAGAGAATTCCAAAGATTCAAAACCCTCAAAGTCAAGAAATTTCTCCTCATCTCAGTGCTAAATGGCCGACCCCTTATCCTGAGACTACGCCCCCTAGGTCTAGACTCTCAAGCCAGGGGAAACAACCTCTCAGCATATACCCTGTCAAGCCTTCTAAGAATTTTATATGTTTCAATGGGATCACCTCATTCTTCGAAACTCCAGAGAGAAAAGGCCCATTTTATTCAATCTCTCCTGATAGGACAACCCTCTCATCCCAGGAATCAATCTAGTGAACCTTCGTTGTACCGCCTCTAAGGCAAGTATATCCTTCCTTAGGTAAGACCAAAACTGTACACAGTACTCCAGGTGTGGTCTCACCAAAGCCCTCTACAATTGCAGCAAGACTTCCTTGAGTTTGTACTCCAAAACCCTTGCAATAAAGGCCAACATACCATTTGCTTTCCTAAATGCCTGCTGTACATGCATGTTAACTTTCTGTGCTTCATGTACAAGGACACCAAAATCTCTCTGAACACTAACATTTGATAGTTTCTCACCATTTAAAAAATATTCTGTTTTTCTATTCTTCCTACCAATATGAATAACCTCACATTTCCCCACATTATACTCCATTTGCCACCTTCTTGCCCACTCACTCAACCTGTCTATATCCCTTTGCAGACTCTTTACGTCCTCCTCACAGCTTACTTTCCCGCCTAGCTTTGTATTATCAGCAAACTTGAGTACATTACATCCGGTCCCTTCATCTAAGTCATTAATATAGATTGTAAATAGCTGAGGCACCCCACTAGTTACAGCCCTGCCGATCTGAAAATGACCCATTAATTCCTACTCTCTGTTTTCTGTTCATTAACCAATCCTCTATCCATGTTAATATATTACCCCCAAGCCCTTATCTTGTGCTTTTGTGTGGCACCTTGTTGAATGCCTTTTGAAAATCCAAATATATTACACCCATTGGTTCCCCTTTATCTATCTACCCTGCTAGTTACATCCTCAAAAAACTCTAATAGATTTGTCAAACACGATTTCCCTTTCATAAAACCATGTTGACTCTGCCGAATCATATTATGATTTTCCAAGTGCCCTGTTACCACTTTCTTAATAATGGATTCCAGCATTTTCCCGCCGATTAATGTCAGGCTAACTGGCCTTTAGTTCCCTGTTTTCGCTCTCCCTCCCTTCTTGTATAGCGGTGTTACATTTGCTACCTTCCAATCCCTTGGGACCATTCCAGAATCTAGGGAATTTTGGAAGATCACAACCCTGATCCACTCTTCCATCATTCCTAGTATCCATTCTCCTTCCCACGGCACCTTCCCATACAAGCACAGGAAATGCAACACCTGCCCTTTCACCTCCTCTCTTCCATCATCCAGGGCCCCAAACACACCTTCCAGGTGAAACAGCGATGTACTTGTACTTCTTTCAATTTAGTATACTGTATTCGCTGCTCACAAGGCGGTCTCCTCTACATTGGGGAGAACAAACGCAGATTGGGTGATCGCTTTGCTGAACACCTCTACTCAGTCCACAAGCATGACCCTGACCTTCCGGTCACTTGTCATTTTAATTCTCTGTCCCACTCCCACTCTGTCCTCGGCCTCTGATACTGTTCCAATGAAGCTTAACTGGAGCTGAAGTATCAGCACCTCATCTTTCGATTAGGCACTTTACAACCTTCTGGACTTAACATTGATTTCAATAACATCAAATCATAATCACTGATCCCATTTTTTCGGACAGCAAGTGCTGGTAATGGTTCTGCTGTTGCCGTTTACAGCTCCTCTAGACCCATCTTTTGTTTCTTTACTTGTCCCCTTGCTCCATCATCCCTTTCGTCATTTAATCACTCCTCCCCTCCATCCTATCAGAGACCTTCCCCTTGTTCTTTCCTCCACCCGACCCCCTTTCCCTGACTCTGTACTTGCTTAAAAACTGATAAGTCTTCAACTTCTTCCAGTTCTGACAAAAGATCATCGACCTTGAACATTAACTCTGTTTCTTACTCCACACATGCTGCCTGACTTGCTGAGTATTTCTAGCATTTTCTGTTTTTATTTCAGATTTCCAGCATCCGCAGTATTTTGCTTTTGATTTAGTATACATAATGCTTGGTAAGTGAAGATGAAACTGGGAAGGTGCTAACTGTGACAGTTTTGATGGTTTGGGGTTCGCCTGACTGAAAGGGATATAAAAATACACATGAATAAGCATCTAGTGCAGAGACACCAGCGAAGGACATCGAGCTGAGGAAAGCAACGTTACGTCCTCTGCCCAGGGACCTTGTATGTCTTTGCTTGGACATTAAGTGTGCCAAATGTTTGGATTAGTAATCAATAAAAATCACTGGTGTCAAGACCAAATCTATCTTACACTGTCTGCCTAGTAAAGAACAGCATGTTATGGCAGTTTTCCTCCAATATTTCAAGATAAGCTTGTCTCTGGGGTAAGGGTGAGCACTAGCAATCATCTCTAATGCAACCTGACATGACTCTCATGCCTTCTTATATCATTTTTATCCTTCAAATTACACAAAAAAAAAGAATCCCTATTTGGATTCCGTCAAAGTAAAGACATTTACAGCATAGAAGAAAACCATTTGGCTTATCATGCCTGTGCTGGGTCTTTGCTAGAGCAATCCAAAACTATCCCAATAGCCTTATATCTTGCTCTGCTTCAAATCTAGTCAGCCAGGTTCGGATGCTATCCAAGTCCTGCATGGGCTGCTTTATTATCAGAAGAGTTGTGAATGGAGTTCACTCTGGAATCATCAGCAATCATAACCCCTCACCGTATGATAAAATAGCTAAAGAAGGTTGTGCCAAGGACACTTCCCTGAGGAACTCCTGCAGTGAACATAAGAACATAAGAAACAGGAGCAAGAGTAGGCCAATCGGCCCCTCGAGCCTGCTCCGCCATTCAATAAGATCATGGCTGATCTGATCCTAACCTCAAACCTAAATTCATGTCCAATTTCCTACCCGCTCCCCGTAACCCCTAATTCCCTTTACTTCGAGGAAACTGTCTATTTCTGTTTTAAATTTATTTAATGATGTAGCTTCCACAGCTTCCTGGGGCAGCAAATTCCACAGACCTACTACCCGCTGAGTGAAGAAGTTTCTCCTCATCTCAGTTTTCAAAGAGCAGCCCCTTATTCTAAGATTATGCCCCCTAGTTCTAGTTTCACCCATCCTTGGGAATATCCTTACCGCATCCACCCGATCAAGCCCCTTCACAATCTTATATGTTTCAATAAGATCGCCTCTCATTCTTCTGAACTCCAATGAGTAGAGTCCCAATCTACTCAACCTCTCCTCATATGTCCGCCCCCTCATCCCCGGGGTGAGGGGGTGGACATATGTCCTAGAGCTGTGATGACTGGTCTTCGACAACCACAATCAACTTCTTTTCTGTTGATTGTGGTTGTCAAAGATTGAATCCAACCACTGGAGGGTTATCTCTTTGACTTCAGTTTTCCTATCATAGAATAGAATCATAGAAAATTTACAGCACAGAACAAGGCCATTCGGCTCATCGTATCCGCACTGGCCGAAAATGAGCCACCCAGCCTAATCCCACTTTCCAGCACTTGCTCCATAGCCTTGTAGGTCATGGTACTTCAGGTGCACATCCAGGTACTTTTTAAATAAGTTGAGGGTTTCTGCCTCTACCACCCTTTCAGGCAGTGAGTTCTGGACCCCTACCACCCTCTGGGTGAAAAAAATTTTCCTCTGCTCGCATCTAATGCTTCTACCAATTACTTTAAATCTATATCCTTTGGTTATTTCTGCTAAAGGAAATAGGTCCTTCCTATCCAGTATACCTAGGCCCCTCATAATTTTGTACACCTCAATTAAATCACCCCTCAGCCTCCTCTGTTCCAAAGAAAACAACTCCAGCCTATCCAATCTTTCCTCATAGCTAAAATTCTCCAGTCCTGGCAACATCCTCGTAAATCTCCTCTGTACCCTTTCTAGTGCAATTACATCTTTACTGTAATGTGGTGACCAGAACTGTACACAGTACTCAAGCAGTGGCCTAACCAGTGTTTTATACAGTTCCAGCATAACCTCCCTGCTCTTATATTCTATGCCTCGGCTAATAAAGGAAAATATTCCATATGCCTTCTTAACCACCTTATCTACCTGTCCTGCTACCTTCAGGGATCTGTGGACATGCACTCCAAGGTCCCTCACTTCCTCTACACCTCTCAGTATCCTCCCATTTATTGTGTACTCCCTTGCCTTGTTTGCCCTCCCCAAATACATTACCTCGCACTTCTCTGGACTGAATTACATTTGCCACTTTTCTGCCCACCTGACCAGTCCATTGATATCTTCCTGCAGTCTACAGCTTTCCTGCTCACTATCAACCACACGGCCAATTTTTGTATCATCGGCAAACTCCTTAATCATGCTCCCTACATTTAAGTCCAAATCATTAATATATATCACAAAAAGCAAGGGACCTAGTACTGAGCCCTGCAGAACTCCACTGGAAACAGCCTTCCTGTCACAAAAACACCCATCGACCATTACCCTTTGCTTCCCGCCACTGAGCCAATTTTGGATCCAACTTGCCACTCTCCCTTGGATCCCATGGGCTTTTACATTTCTGAGCAGTTTGCCATGTGAGACCTTATCAAAAGTCTTGCTAAAATCCTACATCAAATGCACTACCCTCATCGACCCTCCTTGTTACTTCCTCAAAAAAGAGTTCCTTGTTGTCAAATTCTATTGAAAACCACCTCTATGTTGGGGCAGCTACTCTCCTTAATAGGACAAAACATTCTGGCTTCGTTGAGAAGTGGCCTTTAAGATATATTGGACAAAGTGATCAAATTAGGTCTGCAAATTCTTCAGGAGATCAAGCAACTCTCCCAGACAGTGTCAGGTTATCACGTGGTTGACTGAAAGAAGCAAATGTGAAGTGAAAGTTAAAAGGTGGGAGGGCTAAAAAAAAACTGCTGAAAACAGTACTGCCACAGTACATCCTATCAGCCAACAATAAATGGTAATATTGGTAATACGGTTAAATCCATGGTTTAAAAAGGGAGAAAGGGATAGACCAAGTAATTACAGACCAGTCAGCCTAACCTCAATAGTGGGCAAACTATTGGAAACAATGCTGAGGGACAGTAATAATCATCATTTAGAAAGGCACGAATTAATCAAGGACAATCAGCATGGATTTGTTAAGGAAAGGTCATGTCTGACTAAACTGATTGAATTTTTTGAGGAAGTAACAAGGAGGGCCGATGATGGTAATGCATTTGAGGTAGTCTACATGGATTTTAGCACGGCTTTTGGTGAGGTCCTACATGGCAGACTGGTCAGGAAGGTAAAAGCCCTTGGGATCTAAGGGGAAGTGGCAAGCTGGATCCAAAATTGGCTCAGCGACAGGAAGCAAAGGATAATGGTTGATGGGTGTTTTTGTGACTAGAAGGTTGTTTCCAGTGGGGTTCCGCAGGGCTCAGTACTAGGTCCCTTGCTTTTTGTGGTATATATCAATGCTTTAGACTTAAATGTAGGGGGCATGATTAAGAAGTTTGCAGATGATACAAAAATTGGCTGTGTGGTTGATAGTGAGGAGGAAAGTGGTAGACTGCAGGAAGATATCAACGGACTGGTCAGGTGGGCAGAGAAGTGGCAAATGGAATTCAATCCAGAGAAGTGTGAGGTAATGCATTTGGGGAGGGCAAACAAGGCAAGGGAGTACACAATAAATGGGAGGATACTGAGAGGTGTAGAGGAACAAAGGGACCTTGGAGTGCATGTCCATAGATCCCTGAAGGTAGCAAGACAGGTAGATAAGGTGGTTAAGAAGGCATACAGGATACTTTCCTTTATTAGTCGAGGCACAGAATATAAGAGCAGGGAGGTTATGCTAGAACGGCATAAAACACAGGTTAGCCCACAGCTAGAGTTCTGCGTACAGTTCTGGTCACCACATTACAGGAAAGATGTGATTGCACTGGAGAGGGTACAGAGGAGATTTACAAGGTTGTTGCCAGGACTGGAGAATGTTAGCTATGAGGAAAGATTTGATAGGCTGGAGATGTTTTCTTTGAAACAGAGGAGGTTGAGGGGAGATTTAATTGAGGTGTATAAAATCATGAGGGGCCTAGATAGAGTGGACAGGAAGGGCCTATTTCCTATTTCCCTTAGCAGAGATGTCAATAACCAGGGGGCATAGATTTAAAGTAATTGATAAAAGGATTAGAGGGGAGCTGAGGAGAAATTTTTTCACACGGAGTGTGTTGGGCTGGAACTCACTGCCTGAAAGGGTGGTAGAGGCAGAAACCCTCATCACATTTAAAAAGTACTTGGATATGCACTTGAAGTGCTGCAACCTACAAGGCCATGGACTAAGAGCTGGAAAGTGGGATTAAGCTGGGTATCTCTTTTTTGTCCGACACAGACATGATGGGCCGAATGGCCTCCTTCAGTGCCATAAATTTCTATTCCACTCTATTAATAGAATGGAGACCTCCTGGCCAGTTAGGTGTATTTGCGCCAGGGCGTCAAAAACAGAAAAAACATGCAAGATAATAAATGCAGGGTGCGCAAGAAACAACATAAACCATTAGTAAGAAAAACAGCAAAGTTTTTGGGTACTGAAGCCTACTGCATGCACCTCTTTGATCTGATAATGGAAGATTGTGTTGTGCAGTGGTCACAGTTTGTGTTTCCTTGTAAATACAGATAATGAAATTTTTCAGCTTATGCTGTTTTGTGGTGTTTATTATTCATTTTCTGTGTGTGACCAACAGGGAAAAATTCCAAATGTTGCCAGGAGCAGGAAACTGGTTCCTTCGAGCCACAGGCACAGATTACTTTGATCTTTTCTTTAGAGAAACTTTGACATGCAAGAACAGTTCATATAAAAACAAGTTCTTATGCTGTGCAATACACACTTCTGCTAACTTTGGAAACTGCCATGTTTCTTGTTGAAATGACCTTTTAAAGGACTTATCTCACTGTCGGGGAACAATGTTATGACACACAGATTGAATCTGCCAGAAGGCAGGCTAACTGAGCTTCTGTACCTTAGATGACACAGAATTTGACCTTCAGGGCTTAATGCATATTGTTGAGCAGGTGTTTGCACCGCAGAATTATTTATTCCATGTTGTGTTTTACATAACGCTTTGTTATTTTTTTCTCCATCAAATGTTTGCATTTAATTACTTAATTTATAAAATGGAGTTCTTTCTTTGTGGAACAGATAGGACCTCCTACCTGCCAGACACAACACATGAAACTAGACGCTTATTTTAAAGTTTAATTGGTAATGCAACAGACATGCGATACACTGGCATCATATCCTATCAAAAAGTCTATTTGGACTGCTTCAATCAGGCATAAACTGGTTCAGTAGAACGTATCATTTTCCAGTAATTGCAGTGACTGATATTTCAATTTTCTACGAAATAGTCTATTCACCCTGAAAATAGAATTAAAGTTATTTTAGTCTAAAATGACATTGTTTGGAAGAGAATCATACGTCTGATCTCATTAAATTCCAAGGCCCACAAAAACTAAAAAAGTAATATTATGTCATGAATGTGGCAGTAAAGCACATAGCAGGGTCGCTTTTAACACTTTGCAACCTGAAGCATAAGAACAGGCCTGCGACCAAATGGAATTATGGGAGCAGTGTGCTCATTTCCTGCAATATTTAAAGGGATCCTTTGCCGCTCTCAGGTAAACTCTGAATTTTTGGGAGACATTTTGCTTGTACAACATGGCGTTATTTCGCTACTTAGATGATTTTGAAGTGCTTCTAAAGGCTGTAGAATATTCTGAACTTTTAAAGGGCTTTTAGCGACACCTTTTTTTCCTTCATGGGGGCCTTTCTGGCAAATCACCTCTCTGGCAAGAGGAGAAGTAGGAAGAGGAGTAAAAGGAGGAGCACCCGCAGCAGAAGGAACGAGTACACGGAGCTGCTGCTGCAGGGAGATCAAATAGAAGGAAGCGTGCTTGCAGGAATCCTTACCCTCCCAACAGAGTTTATAGGCCCAGGACAACATACTTGCAGTTTTCTGAGGAGCACTGCATAAAGAGGCTGCACTTCTCCAGGGAGGCAGTCTCAGTTGTGTCACCTCCTTCAACAAGACCAGCCACCTACTGACACAGCAAGCACAGTATTGCCTGTTGCAGTCAAGTTCACTTCAGCGCAGAGCTTCTTTGCCTCTAGTTCCTTCCAGGCTCCCACAGGGGATATCTGTGACATTAGTCAATCTGCAGTTCGTGCTTGCGTTAAGCAGGTGACTGACTAATATAGTTGCTAGAGCAAACACCTTCCTCATGTTCCCCATGGATAACTGGAAACAGCAGGATAGTGCTATGGGGGTTTGCACAGATTGCAGAATTCCCACAAGTTCAGGACATCAGTGACTGTACCAATCTGCTCTTTCACACAATCTCACCATCTTCCTGAATTGCAAGGGCTTCCATTCCATTAATGTGCAACTGGTGTGTGATCACCAGCAGTGCATCATTCAGTTCTGTGCCTGTTTTCCTGGAAGATACCATGCCAATTTTATATTGTGACAGTCCTCGATCCCCCATTTCTTTGCCCCTGCACAGCAAGTGAGAGGCTGGCTGCTTGGGGACAAGGACTATCCCCAGCATACTTGGCTCATGATCGCTCTCAGGATCCCACACATGGCAGCTGAATGGTGCTACAGTCAGATCCATGGCTTAACTAGAGGCATCATCGAGGAGTCCATTGGAATCCTAGCAATGATTTTGGTATTTAGACAAGTCTGGAGGCTATCTGCAATATTACCCACAAAGAGTATCCCGTATGATAGTGGTTTGCTGTATGTTGCGTAACTTTGCTTTGCAACAGGGACAAGACATGGAATTGTTATTGGATAACAGCGTGCAGCCTGATGAGGGAGAGGTCACTGGTGACAGAGGATGGCAAGAGCAATGTCTCCAGCTGCTTCCTGTTGTGTTACCTATCACGCAGACACAAACAAGTCATTTACAAATTCACATTTTTTTTCTTTCATCTATTTTTTGCATTTTTTTTGTAACAATGCAAACTAAATGTGTCCTGAATGTGCTTTGAGTTAATAAAATACAAGCCCAGAAGTCAAGTATCTTTTCAATTTGGAGAGCGGGCTCCCAGTAATCTTCCTGATACCTAGCCCTGCCAAGCTGTCAATCAAATTGTCAGGTCAGATCACTGAAGTGAAAGAGTAAATCACCCAAAATAAAATACTGCGAAGACAAATAGAACGTGGTGGAGTTAATGCAGAGGTTTGCAAAGTCTGACTACTCAGGTGCAGCAGTGGTCTATTTCTCAATCCCAGAAAAAGGTCAAATTGTAAATTGCATGTTTGTGATTGTATAACATGCAGATGCTTTAATTTAATTATTAACCTATTCAGAATGTTTTCCCAATGAACTGGTGTAATAATGTTTAACACCAATACATAGATAAAAACAAAAACAGAAGCCCCGATTTTAATCCAGAGCAGGAATCGTGCGGGCAGTGGCGAGCGCCCACACCCCCTTGAGCTCGACAGCATGAGGCCCGGGAGATTTTAACTCCCAGGCCTCATCTTCATGTCACCGGTCAATTTCCCGCCCAAAACCGATGGGAAACGGCGGCTTGCCAGCGGGCGGGAGCGTGCCTTCGGATGGCAAGAGGCCACCGGGTGGGACCAAAGGAATGGTCCCAGGCACTAAAGGAAGTGTTGGTGAGGAGGTAATGGGAGGGTCTCACGATTGAGAAGTCGGGGGGGGGGGGGGGAGGAGCCTGGAGCATGGAAGGCCTAAACTTTCCTTGTGAGGCCCAGAGGAGCCTCCTGGTCACACAAGGAAAGTTTAAAAAAAAGAGGAGGGTCAACAAGCGATTTAAAAAAATTAATTACAATTAGTCTCACGACTAAAAATTTTAATCTCAGTTAGTCTTGGTTTTAATCGCATTGATACAATTATTGCATCCATCTCTTTCAAGTTTGTTTTATTACTGATGCTATTATTATTATGCAAAAAACAACCCGGCCGAATAAGCTCTGTTTTCCTATTTCTGGATTCAAACAAACCTGCACTTTTAACAAGGCCAAGTGTATTGCATTATGTTCTGAGTTCCCCATATAAGTTCACAAGTCAGAGCCGCCTGATCACGTGGCTGCGGTGGCACTGAAGATGGGCATATGGACAGAAGAGCTCTGCTCTGCAGCGTTCTGGGGGGAAGCTCGGGACAGGACAGTGCAGGAAGTTTAAATCCTGCCTGATTTTTGTCAGCAAACACTGACAAGCAGACACCAGGTGAAGAATGTTAACTGTCAGCATGAAACACCGATGGTCACTAAGTGTCAATTGATACCTCCATCTGACAGCACAGTAGAGCCTGAGAATTCACCACTCGGTGTCAGAGGCATGTAATCCACATCCTGCCACACCCCAAAACTTAAGATGCCCAGACCGCTTCTGAGAGTGATTAGCTGCAGTGTCCGAGAAAATATCTAAAGCACAATCCCGAATTTGTAACAGTGACCAATAAAGGCGATCAACTCAATCATACAGATCATCTTTTAAAGCATCATGCAAATCGATAGATACTTGTCAGGAATTATATTCGATTTCAATTAGTTCAATAGTTGTTTCCCTGCCTTTTGGATGGCCACACTTCAATCATAAGAAAGGTGATAGTTCAGGGGATAGTTAGGCCATCTACTCAACAAAGAGGGCACATTAATTACTCAGGAGGTCTGCTTCATTGTCAAATCCTCTTCACAGGTTACATCAGAGTTTGAATTGAAATCACAGTTGTACCGATGGATCCAGTGGAAAAGAAAATCAGTGTTGGTGTAAAACGGGCTGTTAATTCATTATCGCCGGTTTTACGCTCCCGCCCAAGGCCAATTTCACCTCCCTTTGTCTGTACTGAAGATTAGAATGCAAAGGATTAACTCTTTCCTGCACTGTATCCAGGACTGCTAGTTTTACATATCACATGTGCCATTTAATTGCTTACTGCAAAAACTGTCTACAAAACATAAGAAAACAAACAATATTGGTCAGTCATCATGCTGATACCCCAGATTTTTTAAACACTATGTACAGCCTTAACTGGAAGATGAAGCCAGTCATTCATTGCATCCTACAATGGGAGGTAGTAGATATTTGGGCTACTCCCAATGAGATTGTTCGATGTTAATGTGAATGCTGTTTACCATTATCCAAATTCTTCTCCCTGATTAAGTCACATCCCAAATGTTAACCCATCTCTGACTATTTTCAGCATTTTATGATTTTATTTATTCACCTATTTAAATGTGTCAACAATTTAACAAGAATTGTCATCATATGCCAACTTTATGGAATTCTGTATTGTAAGTGCTTATGTGAAATTGGACTTGAAATTCCTGTTTTAGTTAAAAAGTAAATTTATTGCTAAAATTAGCTGGTGGGGGGGTGGTTAATTTTAACCTAATCCCTGGCGGGAAACTGACAGAATTGGATCAGCTGCCCCTTTTACACAAATAAAATCTAAAAAATATTTTTGCCATCACATTTGCAAATTTCTTTGTGAGTCTTGCACCTAATTGACTCAAATGCTATATTCATAAAACAGCAACAAATCACAACTTCAATATACAGGGGTAATAAGCAAATCAGTAAGCAAGAATGAAAATCCCGATGTTCAAAAATGATTGGATCTGATAGAAACTGGATCGTGCCCGACACATGTCTAAAGACCACAGGAAATTGGTCCACAGGCCTCATTTATATATTACCAGCAAGCTGCAGGCATCAGTCGTGACCCTAGAGGCAGCTCGCCGGTCACGTCAGGGTGGGGAGCAAGATCGTTTGTCTGTGATACCAGCCGAATAATGCAGGTAAGTCCCCCAGGAGATGTGAAGCAATTGGTCTTTTGCATCTGAGAAAACTGGCCTTAGCATGAACGATGCATGCTGTGTTCAGTTGTGATCCAGTTTGGTAAAGGAGCCTGAAACAGGCTTAAGGCGCCCCAATTTGCATTGGCATTCCGCCTAACATCTGTTTCAGGCAGACACCTCGAACGACTGTAGAGCGGCCTAACCAATGTGACGTATGGCGCATCTCCGGCGCTGACTGAGCGCACATATGCCTCATACCATATTGGATCCTTCAGCGCCCATGTCACACCCGAAAAACAGCACTACGCAATTCAATTTCTAGGCCTATGTATCAAAAGGAAACAGTAAGCAACAGCTACCAATAAAAAAAAGTTAACAAATGACTCAGATGGTTCCAATTACATTTTGAAAATCCTTTCGGCTGCCACCTTGGGTTCTCCACTAAGCTGAGGACTTAATACTAGAACTAAGGTTTATAACACAACAAAGGTATAAAAATGCTAAAATTTACAATTAAGTGATTAAAATGAATCATAGGACTTACAGCGTTTGAAACATTTGTAACAGTGTTTTCCATTGGTGACCTACGCTGATGGGAGAAGCCTCAGTTTGGAGTTCATGGAGGTTCCCAGAGCCTTCATTCTCAGCTGGAGTGTGTCACCAAATTACTGGCTATTACTCCTGGTATGTATTTATGCTTACAACTTACAGAATTTAAAAAAAATAATTGACAGCAAGACTAGTCCTTCAAAAAGCATATGAGGATTTGCTATTGCTAAACTCCATCCCCTCTTGCACTTCTGCAGTAATTTCTCATTGATGCATAGAACAGAACTCCCAGGGAATCCATTAGAAGAAGCAGTTACGGTAATATGATTTTTTCTTTTTTTTTGTATAAGCCATCAAAATCAAGGTGAAACATGAACATTTCAACATTTTCAGAGGTAATCTTGAAAGCAAAAACAATGCATACTATATTCCATCTGTTCTCCCACAAATGCAGTCAGCAACTACAGTAAGAAACCAAAAGATACAACCGAGGAAAAAAACATCAAGTGGAAAAGGACTCAGACAATCTTTTTATTTTGCAATGTATTCTAAGTGGTTGCAGACAGCTAACTTTCTTTTCTTGATATTTATACTCTGAACCCAAAAATAACTATTGTTCATATGAAGAACTCCAACAAGGACTGGTGTCATGATTCACATTCGGAGGGAGGTTCTGAATAAAAGTCCTGAGTGAAACATATATTTCAGTAGAATGTTTTGGTAACACTAAGAATTTTTACAGTGATATTTGGTAAAGGTAATATGCAAATAAGTTTAATCTTTTCTTAAGTTTTACATATTTCTTAGCATTCTCTTTTACACCCACAGCCTAAATAGATGGATAATAAAAGGAAAGAACTGTTTTCTGCATACTACATGCAGAGATTTATTTATGAAACAATTATATTTATTTATTTATACATCACTAATAAATAAGGACAGCATTATTTCTGTATTTCTTTATTTTCTAAGAACCAATCAAAAAAAGTTACTGTCTCCGAGGGCAGCTCCTCGACTCTTTCCTCATTCTTTCACTGAACTCCCATCCCTTGCATTAGTGTAACCATTAACTCACTATGAGAGATCTGCTAGTATATCAAATCTTTGAAGGTGGCAGGACAAGTTGATAGGGCTGTTAAAACAGCATGCAGGATCCTTGCCCCTATAAATAGAGGCATATAGTACGAAAGCAAAGAAGTTATGCTAAACCTTTATAAATCACTGGTTAGGCCCCTGCTGGAATATTGTGTCCAACTCTGAGCACCACACTTTAAAAGAATGTCAAGGCCTTGGAGAGGTACAGAGGAGATTTACTGAAATGGTACCAAGGATGAGGAACTTCAATTATGTGGAGACACTAGAGAAGTTGGGATTGTTCCCCTTAGAACAGAGAAGATTATGGGGAGATTTAATACAGGGGTTCAAAGTTATGAAGAGTTTTGATACAGTAAATCGACTGGCAGGAGGGTCGGTAACCAAAGGACACACATTTAAAATAATTGGCAAAGGAAACCAAGGGGAGATGGGGAGAATTTATTTTATGCAACGAGTTGATAAGATCTGGAATGCACTACCTGAAAGGGTGATGGAAGCAGATTCATTAGTAAAAGGGAATTGGATATGTACTTGCAAAGGAAAAAATGGCAGGGCTATGGGGAAAGAGTAGGAGAGTGGGATTAAGTGGATAGCTCTTTTTAAGAGCTGGTACAGGCACGATGGGCTGAATGACCTTCTTCTGTGTTGTATGATTCTATGATTCTTTGAAAACATTAGAAATGTTCAAATATTAGCAAATTGTTCACCCCAGAACTATTAAACATCAGTTTCAACATTTATTGAAAGTATTGTAGTATATTCTTCAAGAGAAGAAACATCAATTGTGCCAGTGTCATGTAAATATTCTGACTGCAGTGAAATTGTTTACAACAGTCTGTTTAAGTCATCCTCAAGTTGGCAGATGGAAGTAGATCAAAGCTCACAATTGCACTGAGGGAATATTAGGGTAGATATTCTGATTCCTTGTCTACGGCAAAGTACCTGTCCCACTGTGTGCATGGATCATAAACTTATGGGTGACTACCCATGATTTTCCATCCATTTCAGCAGGTCAGGTACATCACTGGGGTGAGGAGGTGGAAAATCTGCCGTCACTGAATTTAGAGTGTATCAAATGGTTTCCATTTATATGCAGTCACCAGTGTGAAATTACCCTTCATGTTTGTTATGTAAGTCTCACCAGGAAACATCAACATGCAGAGAGGGTTTAGTGTTCTGTTAATCCTGTAAAGAGTCAACAATGTGTAAAATATATTAGCATAGGAATATAAGAATACGAAGGAGCAGAAAAATCCAATTTGGTCATCAAACCTATCTTTTTTTTGATTGATCTCAATCTCACCCACTCACCATCTCACCATGACAATAAATCCATTCCTTCTCCTGAAGCACTTTAAGTTGCTTCTTCAACTCAATTATCAATGCTTGCAAGGATCATTGCTTGGGCCTCAGCTGTTTACAATCTAAATCAATGATTTAGATGAGGGGACTGAGTGTAATGTATCCAAGTTCACTAACGATACAAAGCTAGGTGGAAAAGTAAACTGTGAGGAGGACGCAAAGACAGGTTAAGAGAATGGGCAAGAAGGTGGCAGATGGAGTATAATGTGGGGAAATGTTAAATTATCCACTTTGGTAGAAAGAATAGAAAAGCAGAATATTTTTTAAAAGGTGAGAGACTAATAAATGTTGGTAGTCAGAGTGATTTGGGTGTCCTTGTACTCGAAATACAGAAAGTTAACATGCAGGTACAGCAAGCAATTAGGAAGGCAAATGGTATGTTAGCCTTTATTGCAAGGAGGTTGGAGTATAAGAGCAAGGAGGTCTAGCTGCAATTAAATAGGGGTCTGTTGAGACCACACCTGGAGTACTGTGTACAGTTTTGGTCTCCTTACCTAAGGAAGGATATACTTGCCTTAGAGGCGGTACAACGAAAATTCACTAGCTTGATTCCTGGGATGAGAGGGTTGTCCTATGAGGAAAGATTGAATGGAATGGGCCTATATTCTCGAGTTTAGAAGAATGAGAGGTGATCTCATTGAAACATATAAAATTCTTAGAGGGCTTGACAGGGTAGATGCTGAGAGGCGGTTTCCTGTGAATGGAGAGTCTAGAACTAGAGATCATAGTCTCAAGCTAAGGGGTCGGCCATTTACGACCGAGATAAGGAAATATTTCTTCACTAAGAGGGTTGTGAATCTTTGTAATTCTCTACCCCAGAGAGCTGTGGATGCTCAGTCGTTGAGTATATTCAAAACCGAGATGGATGGATATTTGGACACGAGGGGAATCAATGGATATGGGGATAGGGCTGAAAAGTGGCGTTGAGGTAGAAGATCAGCCACAATCTTATTTAATGGCGGAGCAGGCTCGAGGGGCATAATGGCCTACTCCTGCTCCTACTTCTTATGTTCTTATATTCTTATTGCACTGTTCACTTAGTGGCCTTCCCTGATAACTGATTCTACAAACCTCTTTCCCTTGGAGTTAAAAAAAAACAAGTTCTGCCTGACCTTCCTGATTACTCCTAGCTTTCAATTTTTAAACTTGTGTCTGCTGGTGTTTGAACTTTTAGCCACAGTAAACAATTTGCCTTGATCAACTTGTAATGTGCCGAATGCGCAGTGAGATGAGTCTGTAGTGAGTAATTAGTAACTTTTTACACCATAGATACAAGCATTAGGTTGATAAGAGTTATTTCCTGCATATAAAAAGAGTACCATAAATATCACGATCTATATATTTTGCCATGATCGGCAATTATGTCACCTGCTCCTGTACGCACAAAGCTATTTACCAGATATAACACTCATCTGTTACCCATATGTAACACTCATCTATTACCGTGCGTAACACTCATCTATTACCGTGCGTAACACTCATCTATTACCGTGCGTAACACTCATCTGTTACCGTGCGTAACACTCATCTGTTAACGTGCGTAACACTCATCTGTTACCGTGCATAACACTCATCTATTACCGTGCGTAACACTCATCTATTACCGTGCGTAACACTCATCTATTACCGTGCGTAACACTCATCTATTACCGTGCGTAACACTCATCTATTACCGTGCGTAACACTCATCTATTACCGTGCGTAACACTCATCTATTACCGTGCGTAACACTCATCTATTACCACTCATCTATTACCGTGCGTAACACTCATCTATTACCGTGCGTAACACTCATCTGTTACCGTGCGTAACACTCATCTGTTACCGTGCGTAACACTCATCTGTTACCGTGCGTAACACTCATCTGTTACCGTGCGTAACACTCATCTATTACCGTGCATAACACTCATCTATTACCGTGCGTAACACTCATCTATTACCGTGCGTAACACTCATCTATTACCGTGCATAACACTCATCTGTTACCGTGCGTAACACTCATCTATTACCGTGCATAACACTCATCTGTTACCGTGCGTAACACTCATCTATTACCGTGCGTAGCACTCATCTATTACCGTGCGTAACACTCATCTATTACCACTCATCTATTACCGTGCGTAACACTCATCTATTACCGTGCGTAACACTCATCTATTACCGTGCGTAACACTCATCTGTTACCGTGCGTAACACTCATCTGTTACCGTGCGTAACACTCATCTATTACCGTGCGTAACACTCATCTATTACCGTGCATAACACTCATCTATTACCGTGCGTAACACTCATCTATTACCGTGCGTAACACTCATCTATTACCGTGCATAACACTCATCTGTTACCGTGCGTAACACTCATCTATTACCGTGCATAACACTCATCTGTTACCGTGCGTAACACTCATCTATTACCGTGCGTAACACTCATCTATTACCGTGCGTAACACTCATCTATTACCGTGCGTAACACTCATCTATTACCGTGCATAACACTCATCTGTTACCGTGCGTAACACTCATCTATTACAGTGCGCAACACTCATCTGTTACCGTGCGTAACACTCATCTATTACCGTGCGTAACACTCATCTGTTACCGTGCGTAACACTCATCTGTTACCGTGCATAACACTCATCTGTTACCGTGCATAACACTCATCTATTACCGTGCGTAACACTCATCTGTTACCGTGCATAACACTCATCTATTACCGTGCGTAACACTCATCTGTTACCGTGCGTAACACTCATCTGTTACCGTGCGTAACACTCATCTATTACCGTGCATAACACTCATCTATTACCGTGCGTAACACTCATCTGTTACCGTGCGTAACACTCATCTATTACCGTGCATAACACTCATCTATTACCGTGCGTAACACTCATCTATTACCGTGCGTAACACTCATCTGTTACCGTGCGTAACACTCATCTGTTACCGTGCGTAACACTCATCTATTACCGTGCATAACACTCATCTATTACCGTGCATAACACTCATCTATTACCGTGCGTAACACTCATCTATTACCGTGCGTAACACTCATCTATTACCGTGCGTAACACTCATCTATTACCACTCATCTATTACCGTGCGTAACACTCATCTATTACCGTGCGTAACACTCATCTATTACCGTGCGTAACACTCATCTATTACCACTCATCTATTACCGTGCGTAACACTCATCTATTACCGTGCGTAACACTCATCTATTACCGTGCGTAACACTCATCTATTACCACTCATCTATTACCGTGCGTAACACTCATCTATTACCGTGCGTAACACTCATCTGTTACCGTGCGTAACACTCATCTGTTACCGTGCGTAACACTCATCTGTTACCGTGCGTAACACTCATCTGTTACCGTGCGTAACACTCATCTGTTACCGTGCGTAACACTCATCTGTTACCGTGCGTAACACTCATCTGTTACCGTGCGTAACACTCATCTGTTACCGTGCGTAACACTCATCTGTTACCGTGCGTAACACTCATCTGTTACCGTGCGTAACACTCATCTGTTACCGTGCGTAACACTCATCTGTTACCGTGCGTAACACTCATCTGTTACCGTGCGTAACACTCATCTGTTACCGTGCGTAACACTCATCTGTTACCGTGCGTAACACTCATCTGTTACCGTGCGTAACACTCATCTGTTACCGTGCGTAACACTCATCTGTTACCGTGCGTAACACTCATCTGTTACCGTGCGTAACACTCATCTGTTACCGTGCGTAACACTCATCTGTTACCACTCATCTATTACCGTGCGTAACACTCATCTATTACCGTGCGTAACACTCATCTATTACCGTGCGTAACACTCATCTATTACCGTGCGTAACACTCATCTATTACCACTCATCTATTACCGTGCGTAACACTCATCTATTACCGTGCGTAACACTCATCTATTACCGTGCGTAACACTCATCTATTACCACTCATCTATTACCGTGCGTAACACTCATCTATTACCGTGCATAACACTCATCTATTACCGTGCGTAACACTCATCTATTACCGTGCGTAACACTCATCTGTTACCGTGCGTAACACTCATCTGTTACCGTGCATAACACTCATCTGTTACCGTGCATAACACTCATCTATTACCGTGCGTAACACTCATCTGTTACCGTGCGTAACACTCATCTATTACCGTGCGTAACACTCATCTATTACCGTGCGTAACACTCATCTATTACCGTGCGTAACACTCATCTATTACCGTGCGTAACACTCATCTATTACCGTGCGTAACACTCATCTGTTACCGTGCGTAACACTCATCTATTACCGTGCATAACACTCATCTATTACCGTGCGTAACACTCATCTATTACCGTGCGTAACACTCATCTATTACCGTGCGTAACACTCATCTGTTACCGTGCGTAACACTCATCTATTACCGTGCATAACACTCATCTATTACCGTGCGTAACACTCATCTATTACCGTGCGTAACACTCATCTATTACCGTGCGTAACACTCATCTATTACCGTGCGTAACACTCATCTGTTACCGTGCGTAACACTCATCTATTACCGTGCGTAACACTCATCTATTACCGTGCGTAACACTCATCCATTACCGTGCGTAACACTCATCCATTACCGTGCGTAACACTCATCTATTACCGTGCGTAACACTCATCTATTACCGTGCGTAACACTCATCTATTACCACTCATCTATTACCGTGCGTAACACTCATCTATTACCGTGCATAACACTCATCTATTACCACTCATCTATTACCGTGCGTAACACTCATCTATTACCGTGCGTAACACTCATCTATTACCACTCATCTATTACCGTGCGTAACACTCATCTATTACCGTGCATAACACTCATCTATTACCGTGCGTAACACTCATCTATTACCGTGCGTAACACTCATCTATTACCGTGCGTAACACTCATCTGTTACCGTGCGTAACACTCATCTGTTACCGTGCGTAACACTCATCTGTTACCGTGCGTAACACTCATCTATTACCGTGCGTAACACTCATCTGTTACCGTGCGTAACACTCATCTGTTACCGTGCGTAACACTCATCTGTTACCGTGCGTAACACTCATCTGTTACCGTGCGTAACACTCATCTGTTACCGTGCGTAACACTCATCTGTTACCGTGCGTAACACTCATCTGTTACCGTGCGTAACACTCATCTGTTACCGTGCGTAACACTCATCTGTTACCGTGCGTAACACTCATCTGTTACCACTCATCTATTACCGTGCGTAACACTCATCTATTACCGTGCGTAACACTCATCTATTACCGTGCGTAACACTCATCTATTACCACTCATCTATTACCGTGCGTAACACTCATCTATTACCGTGCGTAACACTCATCTATTACCGTGCGTAACACTCATCTATTACCACTCATCTATTACCGTGCGTAACACTCATCTATTACCACTCATCTATTACCGTGCGTAACACTCATCTATTACCGTGCATAACACTCATCTATTACCGTGCGTAACACTCATCTATTACCGTGCATAACACTCATCTGTTACCGTGCGTAACACTCATCTGTTACCGTGCGTAACACTCATCTGTTACCGTGCGTAACACTCATCTGTTACCGTGCATAACACTCATCTATTACCGTGCGTAACACTCATCTGTTACCGTGCGTAACACTCATCTATTACCGTGCGTAACACTCATCTATTACCGTGCGTAACACTCATCTATTACCGTGCGTAACACTCATCTATTACCGTGCGTAACACTCATCTGTTACCGTGCGTAACACTCATCTGTTACCGTGCGTAACACTCATCTATTACCGTGCGTAACACTCATCTATTACCGTGCGTAACACTCATCTATTACCGTGCGTAACACTCATCTATTACCGTGCGTAACACTCATCTATTACCGTGCGTAACACTCATCTATTACCGTGCATAACACTCATCTATTACCGTGCGTAACACTCATCTATTACCCATATGTAACACTCATCTATTACCCATATGTAACACTCATCTATTACCGTGCGTAACACTCATCTATTACCGTGCGTAACACTCATCTATTACCGTGCGTAACACTCATCTATTACCGTGCGTAACACTCATCTATTACCGTGCGTAACACTCATCTGTTACCGTGCGTAACACTCATCTGTTACCGTGCGTAACACTCATCTATTACCGTGCGTAACACTCATCTATTACCGTGCGTAACACTCATCTATTACCGTGCGTAACACTCATCTATTACCGTGCGTAACACTCATCTGTTACCGTGCGTAACACTCATCTATTACCGTGCGTAACACTCATCTATTACCGTGCGTAACACTCATCTATTACCGTGCGTAACACTCATCTATTACCGTGCGTAACACTCATCTATTACCGTGCGTAACACTCATCTGTTACCGTGCGTAACACTCATCTGTTACCGTGCGTAACACTCATCTATTACCGTGCGTAACACTCATCTATTACCGTGCGTAACACTCATCTGTTACCGTGCGTAACACTCATCTGTTACCGTGCGTAACACTCATCTGTTACCGTGCGTAACACTCATCCCTTACCGTGCGTAACACTCATCCATTACCGTGCGTAACACTCATCCGTTACCGTGCATAACACTCATCTATTACCGTGCGTAACACTCATCTGTTACCGTGCGTAACACTCATCTATTACCGTGCGTAACACTCATCTATTACCGTGCGTAACACTCATCTATTACCGTGCGTAACACTCATCTATTACCGTGCGTAACACTCATCTGTTACCGTGCGTAACATTCATCTATTACCGTGCGTAACACTCATCTATTACCGTGCGTAACACTCATCTATTACCGTGCATAACACTCATCCGTTACCGTGCGTAACACTCATCCGTTACCGTGCGTAACACTCATCTATTACCGTGCGTAACACTCATCTATTACCGTGCGTAACACTCATCTATTACCGTGCGTAACACTCATCTGTTACCGTGCGTAACATTCATCTATTACCGTGCGTAACACTCATCTATTACCGTGCGTAACACTCATCTATTACCGTGCATAACACTCATCCGTTACCGTGCGTAACACTCATCCGTTACCGTGCGTAACACTCATCTATTACCGTGCGTAACACTCATCTATTACCGTGCGTAACACTCATCTATTACCGTGCATAACACTCATCTATTACCGTGCATAACACTCATCTATTACCGTGCATAACACTCATCTGTTACCGTGCGTAACACTCATCTATTACCGTGCATAACACTCATCTATTACCGTGCATAACACTCATCTGTTACCGTGCGTAACACTCATCTATTACCGTGCGTAACACTCATCTATTACCGTGCATAACATTCATCTATTACCGTGCATAACACTCATCTATTACCGTGCGTAACACTCATCTATTACCGTGCATAACACTCATCTATTACCGTGCGTAACACTCATCTATTACCGTGCATAACACTCATCTATTACCGTGCGTAACACTCATCTGTTACCGTGCGTAACACTCATCTATTACCGTGCGTAACACTCATCTATTACCGTGCGTAACACTCATCTATTACCGTGCGTAACACTCATCTATTACCGTGCATAACACTCATCTATTACCGTGCGTAACACTCATCTATTACCGTGCGTAACACTCATCTATTACCGTGCGTAACACTCATCTATTACCGTGCATAACACTCATCTATTACCGTGCATAACACTCATCTATTACCGTGCGTAACACTCATCTATTACCGTGCGTAACACTCATCTATTACCGTGCGTAACACTCATCTATTACCGTGCGTAACACTCATCTATTACCGTGCATAACACTCATCTATTACCGTGCGTAACACTCATCTATTACCGTGCATAACACTCATCTATTACCGTGCATAACACTCATCTGTTACCGTGCGTAACACTCATCTATTACCGTGCATAACACTCATCTATTACCGTGCGTAACACTCATCTATTACCGTGCATAACACTCATCTATTACCGTGCATAACACTCATCTATTACCGTGCATAACACTCATCTATTACCGTGCATAACACTCATCTATTACCGTGCGTAACACTCATCTATTACCGTGCGTAACACTCATCTATTACCGTGCATAACACTCATCTATTACCGTGCGTAACACTCATCTATTACCGTGCATAACACTCATCTGTTACCGTGCATAACACTCATCTATTACCGTGCATAACACTCATCTGTTACCGTGCGTAACACTCATCTATTACCGTGCATAACACTCATCTATTACCGTGCATAACACTCATCTATTACCGTGCATAACACTCATCTGTTACCGTGCGTAACACTCATCTATTACCGTGCGTAACACTCATCTATTACCGTGCATAACACTCATCTATTACCGTGCGTAACACTCATCTATTACCGTGCATAACACTCATCTATTACCGTGCATAACACTCATCTATTACCGTGCGTAACACTCATCTATTACCGTGCGTAACACTCATCTATCACCATGTATAACACTCATCTATTACCATATACAATACTCATCTATCACCATGTAAAGCACTCATCTATTACCGTGTATAACATTCATCCAATGCCATATCTCATCGATCACCCTTGAGTATTTTCTATGTATTTTTTTCTGATTTGATAATGTAGTACTTTAACTTTATTTTTGAGTGATTTATTAAAGTAATTGTTGTGGAAGGTACTATGTCAACACTAATAGCTTCTACAGCTGTCACTTCAGCCTCTGTATTTTGCAACCCCACCATCCTGGCATGGGCAGCTGTGGCAAACCTCCTGTGAACCTTCAGGGTGCAACCATAATAAAATGTCGGTTTAGTGCAGATTGGTAGTGACAAGATTTTAGATCGGAGTGGAAATAACAGAGCTAAAAAGGCCACAGGCTCACAAGCAATGAATTGCAGTGACCTTTACAGCGGAATGAAAAAGAAAGAGCTGAACTATTACTGCAGCTGCAGCACTTCTTTAACAAAACATGTGGAATCAACATTTGTCATCTGTTAAATGAGAAATACTGGGGTAGAGTTTCCACTTTGGGCACAATCGGTAATTGGGTGCAAATTGTGCCCGAAAATTGCGCTGGTTGGGTTACAATTCGAGTTTCCACTAAAATGTATTTGCATAATCACAAAGGTAAAGGGCCCGATATTAGGATGGAGACGGGTTGGCAGCAGTGGGGCGGGGGGGGGGGGGGGGTCGACTGGGCACGTGGGTAACGCGCCCAGTGAAATCGGGGTGCTCCGCACGCGATCTTTTTCTTTATTCGTTCATGGGATGTGGGCGTTGCTGGCGAGGCCAGCATTTATTGCCCATCCTAATCGCAGCCTAATTCATAGAATCATAGAATCATAGAAGTTACAACATGGAAACAGGCCCTTCGGCCCAACATGTCCATGTCGCCCAGTTTATACCACTAAGCTAGTCCCAATTGCCTGCACTTGGCCCATATCCCTCGATACCCATCTTCCCCATGTAACTGTCCAAATGCTTTTTAAAAGACAAAATTGTACCCGCCTCTACTACTGCCTCTGGCAGCTCGTTCTAGACACTCACCACCCTTTGAGTGAAAAAATTGCCCCTCTGGATCCTTTTGTATCTCTCCCCTCTCACCTTAAATCTGTGCCCCCTCGTTATAGACTCCCCTACCTTTGGGAAAAGATTTTGACTATCGACCTTATCTATGCCCCTCATTATTTTATAGACTTCTATAAGATCACCCCTTAACCTCCTACTCTCCAGGGAATAAAGTCCCAGTCTGTCTAACCTCTCCCTGTAAGTCAAACCATCAAGTCCCGGTAGCATCCTAGTAAATCTTTTCTGCACTCTTTCTAGTTTAATAATATCCTTTCTATAATAGGGTGACCAGAACTGTACACAGTACTCCAAGTGTGGCCTCACCAATGCCCTGTACAAATTCAACAAGACATCCCAACTCCTGCATTCAATGTTCTGACCAATGAAACCAAGCATGCTGAATGCCTTCTTCACCACCCTATCCACCTGTGACTCCACTTTCAAGGAGCTATGAATCTGTACTCCTAGATCTCTTTGTTCTATAACTCTCCCCAACGCCCTACCATTAACGGAGTAGGTCCTGGCCCGATTCGATCTACCAAAATGCATCACCTCACATTTATCTAAATTAAACTCCATCTGCCATTCATCGGCCCACTGGCCCAATTTATCAAGATCCCGTTGCAATCCCAGATAACCTTCTTCACTGTCCACAATGCCACCAATCTTGGTGTCATCTGCAAACTTACTAACCATGCCTCCTAAATTCTCATCCAAATCATTAATATAAATAACAAATAACAGCGGACCCAGCACCGATCCCTGAGGCACACCGCTGGACACAGGCATCCAGTTTGAAAAACAACCCTCGACAACCACCCTCTGTCTTCTGTCGTCAAGCCAATTTTGTATCCAATTGGCTACCTCACCTTGGATCCCATGAGATTTAACCTTATGTAACAACCTACCATGCGGTACCTTGTCAAATGCTTTGCTGAAGTCCATGTAGACCACGTCTACTGCACAGCCCTCATCTATCTTCTTGGTTACCCCTTCAAAAAACTCAATCAAATTCGTGAGACATGATTTTCCTCTCACAAAACCATGCTGACTGTTCCTAATTAGTCCCTGCCTCTCCAAATGCCTGTAGATTCTGTCCCTCAGAATACCCTCTAACAACTTACCCACTACAGATGTCAGGCTCACTGGTCTATAGTTCACAGGCTTTTCCCTGCCGCCCTTCTTAAACAAAGGCACAACATTTGCTACCCTCCAATCTTCAGGCACCTCACCTGTAGCGGTGGATGATTCAAATATCTCTGCTAGGGGACCCGCAATTTCCTCCCTAACCTCCCATAACGTCCTGGGATACATTTCATCAGGTCCCGGAGATTTATCTACCTTGATGCGCGTTAAGACTTCCAGCACCTCCCTCTCTGTAATATGTACACTCCTCAAGACATCACTATTTATTTCCCCAAGTTCCCTAACATCCATGCCTTTCTCAACCGTAAATACCGATGTGAAATATTCATTCAGGATCTCACCCATCTCTTGTGGTTCCGCACATAGATGACCTTGTTGATCCTTAAGAGGCCCTACTCTCTCCCTAGTTACCCTTTTGCCCTTTATGTATTTGTAGAAGCTCTTTGGATTCACCTTTGCCTGATCTGCCAAAGCAATCTCATATCCCCTTTTTGCCCTCCTGATTTCTCTCTTAACTCTACTCCGGCAATCTCTATACTCTTCAAGGGATCCACTTGATCCCAGCTGCCTATGCATGTCATATGCCTCCTTCTTATTTTTGACTAGTGCCTCAATCTCCCGAGTCATCCAAGGTTCCCTACTTCTACCAGCCTTGCCCTTCACTTTATAAGGAATGTGCTTACCCTGAACCCTGGTTAACACACTTTTGAAAGCCTCCCACTTACCAGACGTCCCTTTGCCTGCCAACAGACTCTCCCAATCAACTTCTGAAAGTTCCTGTCTAATACCATCAAAATTGGCCTTTCCCCAATTTAGAATTTTAATTTTTGGGCCAGACCTATCCTTCTCCATAGCTATCTTAAAACTAATGGAATTATGATCACTGGTCCCAAAGTGATCCCTCACTAACACTTCTGTCACCTGCCCTTCCTTATTTCCCAAGAGGAGGTCAAGTTTTGCCCCCTCTCTAGTCGGGCCATCCACATACTGAATGAGAAATTCCTCCTGAATACACAACAAATTTCTCTCCATCCAAGCCCCTAATGCTATGGCTGTCCCAGTCAATGTTGGGAAAGTTAAAGTCCCCTACTATTACCACCCTATTTTTCTTGCAGCTGTCTGTAATCTCCTTACATATTTGCTCCTCAATTTCCCGTTGACTATTTGGGGGTCTGTAGTACAATCCTATCAAAGTGATCTCTCCCTTCTTATTTTTCAGTTCTACCCATATGGACTCAGTGGGCGAACCCTCGGATATATCCCCTCTCACTACTGCCGTGATGTTCTCCCTAATCAAGAACGCAACTCCCCCTCCTCTCTTACCTCCTGCTCTATCTTTCCTATAGCATCTGTACCCTGGAACATTGAGCTGCCAGTCCTGCCCCTCCCTTAGCCATGTTTCAGTAATAGCTATAACATCCCAGTCCCATGTACCCATCCATGCCCTGAGTTCATCTGCCTTGCCCATCAGACTTCTTGCATTGAAATAAATGCAGTTTAATCTAGACTTCCCTTGGTCTTTGCCCTGCTTTCTCAGACCATCTGTCCGGTCATGTTCTGTACACTCTCCCTTACTGCCTTTTGTTTCTGTCACCACTTTATTTCCCACTGACTTCCTGCATCGGTTCCCATCCCCCTGCCACATTAGTTTAAACCCTCCCCAACAGCACTGGCAAACACTCCCCCTAGGACATTGGTTCCAGTCCTGCCCAGATGCAGACCGTCCAATTTGTACTGGTCCCACCTCCCCCAGAACCGGTTCCAATGGCCCAGGAATTTGAATCCCTCCAGCTTGCACCATCTCTCAAGCCACGTATTCATCTTAGCTATCCTGTCATTCCTACTCTGACTAACCCGTGGCACTGGTAGCAATCCTGAGATTACTACCTTTGAGGTCCTACTCTTTAGTTTAACTCCTAACTCCCTAAATTCAGCTTGTAGGACCTCATCCTGTTTTTTACCTATATCGTTGGTGCCTATATGCACCACGACAACTGGCTGTTCACCCTCCCCCTCCAGAATGTCCTGCAGCCGCTCCGAGACATCCTTGACCCTTGCACCAGGGAGGCAACATACCATCCTGGAGTCTCGGTTGCGTCCGCAGAAACGCCTGTCTATTCCCCTTACAATCGAGTCCCCTATCACTATAGCTCTGCCACTCTTTTTCCTGCCCTCCTGTGCAGCAGAGCCAGCCACGGTGCCATGAACCTGGCCACTGCCACCTTCCCCTGGTGAGCCATCTCCGCCAACAGTATCCAAAACGGTATACCTGTTTTGGAGGGAGATGACCGCAGGGGACCCCTGCACTGCCTTCCTACTCTTCCTCTGTCTGTTGGTCACCCATTCACTATCTCCCTCAGTAATTTTTATCTGCGGTGTGACCAACTCACTGAACGTGCTATCCACGACTTTCTCAGCATCGCGGATGCTCCAAAGTGAGTCCATCCGCAGCTCCAGAGCCGTCAAGCGGTCAAACAATAGCTGCAGCTGGACACACTTCCCGCAGGTGAAGGAATCAGGGATACAGGAAGGAGCCCTGAATTCCCACATCCCACAAGAGGAACATGACACGGCGCTGGGATCTCCTGCCATGACTTAACCCTTAAATTAGCTTAAGAACAACTACAATGTCAAGAGAAAAAAAAAAGGAAAGAAAAACTACTTACCACTCCCTTTAAGGAGTTTACTCCTTTAAATTGTTCTCAATTTAGAGAATGTTAACTGCACTAGGGACCTTGATTCACTAAAAAATAAACGCTACTTCCTATAAGACCTGCAGACCTTCCCTTTCCTTTTACTTCAGTTACTGTAGATAAGGAGAAATACTCACCTGAACCTACTCACCAATCAGGTGCCTCCCCTGTGTCGCGTCCCGATCTGATTCCTGACGTCACTTCGAACTCGGTCGCAGCTCCGCTCGGCTGTTCTCAGCGCTCTGAAATCCCGCCTTTTATCGGACGCTCCCTCCGCTCGGCTCGGCTCCTCTCAGCTGTTCTCAGCGCTCTGAAATCCCGCCTTTTATCGGACGCTCCCTCCGCTCGGCTCGGCTCCTCTCAGCGCTCTGAAATCCCGCCTTTTATCGGACGCTCCCTCCGCTCGGCTCGGCTCCTCTCAGCTGTTCTCAGCGCTCTGAAATCCCGCCTTTTATCGGACGCTCCCTCCGCTCGGCTCGGCTCCTCTCAGCGCTCTGAAATCCCGCCTTTTATCGGACGCTCCCTCCGCTCGGCTCGGCTGTTCTCAGCGCTCTGAAATCCCGCCTTTTATCGGACGCTCCCTCCGCTCGGCTCGGCTCCTCTCAGCGCTCTGAAATCCCGCCTTTTATCGGACGCTCCCTCCGCTCGGCTCGGCTCCTCTCAGCGCTCTGAAATCCCGCCTTTTATCGGACGCTCCCTCCGCTCGGCTCGGCTCCTCTCAGCTGTTCTCAGCGCTCTGAAATCCCGCCTTTTATCGGACGCTCCCTCCGCTCGGCTCGGCTCCTCTCAGCGCTCTGAAATCCCGCCTTTTATCGGACGCTCCCTCCGCTCGGCTCGGCTCCTCTCAGCTGTTCTCAGCGCTCTGAAATCCCGCCTTTTATCGGACGCTCCCTCCGCTCGGCTCGGCTCCTCTCAGCGCTCTGAAATCCCGCCTTTTATCGGACGCTCCCTCCGCTCCGCTCGGCTCCTCTCAGCGTACTTCTGGGTTTCCCGTTCCAGACCTGCGCAGCGGGCACACTGCGCACCCGCATCACAGGCTGTTAGCAGGAGGAGCCCTATTTAAAGGGGCAGTCCTCCAATGCTCCTCCTGCAGAAAACAACCAAATTGGCAGCATGAAGCAGCCCAGAGGCAAGGCTGCTCCAAGGTTCTCAGACTCCTCACTCCAGGTGCTGCTCCATGGGGTCAGGAGGAGGGAAACATTTTTCCCAGCAGACGGGAGGAAGTGGCCTGCCTCTGCCACCAAGAAGGTCTGGCTCGAGGTGGCAGAGGAGGTCACCAGCAGCAGTAACATCTCCCAAACCTGGGTCCAGTGCAGGAAGCGCTTTAATGACCTAACCAGGTCAGCCAAAATGAGTATAATTACGCATTCTCCCACACTCCGTCTTCCACATCACCTCCACCACCACACAACTCCTTCTGCACTGCCACCACAACGCTCTCGCATCACTCCTCACATCCACTCAACCATCATCCTCACCTTGCCTGCACTTACTCACTGCCCCAGTTCCCATTCGAATACTACCAGGCAACCCAATCCTCATACAATCTCATGGCTATGTCTCACACGCACCCTCCCATGCATCTCCCTCACGGTCACCCCCACCCAATCCATGCATGCAGCAGGTCACTATGCAACCATCAGTCAATCACACCTCTCTGTTTTGCCTTGATAGGAGAAGAGATGCCAGAAGGCCCAGGAGAGGGATGATGGCAAAAGGGGACATGGAAGTGGGGACGCCTCTCAAAGCGCTCCCACGTCTCACCCGTTGCCACCCTCTCAACCAGTATCCGCAACGCTGCCTCCTCTCCAGGTGCTCGAGTCTGCCCCTGCACAGGTGCAGGTGGAGCAGTCTTTGGAGGGGCCCTCACGGGCACCAAAACCAAGAGGGCGTCCATGCAAAGCATCTCATCGGTCAGGGCATGGACAAGAGCAACCTGCCTTTGCTGAAGCCACAGAGGAAGCACCATGTAGGGGTTCCCGTAAACGTGAGGCTAAGGTTTTGTGAGCACAAAGGGGATGCACAAGGGTGTATGACACAATGTCATGTTTTTCATTTAGTTTTGTTTTGCCAAGCACCACTACTGCCACGTCTTTGCAAATCTTGTCTGGTATGTGCAATAATTCCCTTTCCCGAGGATCGCCATGAAGACCCACACCTAGTGCCACTCTGTGTCACGATGTGGAGATGCCGGTGATGGACTGGGGTTGACAATTGTAAACAATTTTACAACAAGTTATAGTCCAGCAATTTTATTTTAAATTCACAAGCTTTCGGAGGCTTCCTCCTTCGTCAGGTGAACGATGTGAAAATGAAAACCTCGAAATGAAATCGCATTTATAATTCACAGAACAATGCTTGGTGAGTACAGACAGTTTTTTCAACTGCCCGTTGCCAAGGCAATCAGTGTGCAGACAGACAGGTGTTACCTGCCAGGTCTCACAGAATATACAAATCACCAAAAAAAAAACAACAAACAAAAAAAAAGAGATAGAGAGGTAGAAACATAGAAAAGACAGCAACTGACCCGTTATATTAAAAACAGATAACATTTGCTCGCTGGTGGGGTAACGTGTAGCGTGACATGAACCCAAGATCCCGGTTGAGGCCGTCCTCATGGGTGCGGAACTTGGCTATCAATTTCTGCTCGACGATTTTGCGTTGTCGTGTGTCTCGAAGGCCGCCTTGGAGTACGCTTACCCGAAGGTCGGTGGATGAATGTCCATGACTGCTGAAGTGTTCCCCGACTGGGAGGGAACCCTCCTGTTTGGCGATTGTTGCGCGGTGTCCGTTCATCCGTTGTCGCAGCGTCTGCATGGTCTCGCCAATGTACCATGCTCTGGGGCATCCTTTCCTGCAACGTGTCACTGCAGAGTGGGTGTAGGTGTATTTGCAGGGCTCTTTTGTGCAGACGATTGAGAGACGTCGGCGATGTCCCCAGTTGCACCCTGGAAGGATGCGGAGGAGAAGTTGTTGAGGGCAGTGGTGACTTTGACAGCGACAGGTAAGAAGATGGTGCTCGGGCCAGCCGGGAGCAGCTCGGCATCAAGGAGGTTGCAGATGTCCACGACGACATGTCGAGTGACTCTGAGCCTCCGTGTGCACTGGTGCTCAGAGAGGTCCAGGAAGCTGAGCCTCGATCTGTAGACCCTGTGGCGAGGGTAGTGCCTTCAGCGACACATCTCTCTCTGCCATTGCCCTCCCTCCTGCTGTGCAGGTGGATGTGTCACAGCACTGTGTTGTGGAGCTCCACGTGTCAGAGGTGGACGGCGTGGCCGGCAAGGCTGGTGATGCCGTTCGTCCTCCAATGAAGACATGACTGCAGCTATGGCGGCCCCCATCCGGAAGATGTATGTTTAAGGGGGTCTGCAAGGTAGGTACATGTGTCTGCACACCGGAGTTGAGGTTCCAAGTTTGTGAATTTGTGTGTCAGGAGGAGGGTGGTGGAGGCCAAACTTTGTCCAAAGTGACAGAGTGGCCTCCTGCAATGAGTGAGGGTCTCCCCCCCCCCCCAACCCACCTGTCGAATGGGCCTTTGCAGCTGCCACAGGCTGGTGGCTGCAACACGTCTGTTACAACTGGGAGTGTTTCCCCCAGTACGGGAAACACTCTGGGCTCGATTTTCGCACCCGCAATCGGGTGCGTTTGTGGCGGGGGGGCTGCGAAAATCGGGGATTCCCGGAGCGGGTTGGGAGCCCGGCTCCAACCTGCCCACTTCCGGGTTTGGCGCCAACATGCGCGCGCAGCCCCTGCATGTGGGACTCCCGCCGGCTTGGTGCCACTTAAAGTACTTGAACAGGTACTTCAGGTTGTTTACAGACCTGATTGACCTGTTAGCAGGGATGGGATTTTGCAACTGATTGGGACTGTTTCCCGTACTGGGGGAAACACTCCCAGTTCAAATGAACGTGTGGCAGCTGCAAAGGTCCATTTGACAGGTGGGGTGGGGGGAGACCCTCACTCATTGCAGGAGGCCACTCTGTCACTTTGGACAAAGTTTGGCCTCCACCACCCTCCTCCTAACAACAAAATTCACCAACTTGCACACTTACCCCGGTGTCCAGACACATGTACCTACCTTGCGGACCCCCTCAGATGTACATCTTCCGGATGGGGGCCGCCGTAGCTGCAGTCATGACCTCCTCGGAGGGCGAACAGCATCACCAGCCTCGCCGGCCACGCCGTCCACCTCTGACACGTGGCGCTCCACAACATAGTGCTGTGACACATCCACCTGCACAGCGGGAGGGAGGGCAACCGCAGAGAGAGATGTGTCGCAGAGGGCACTACCCTCGCCACAGGGTCCACAGACCGAGGCTCAGCTTCCTGGGCCTCTCTGAGCAGCAGTGCACACGGAGGCTCAGAGTCACTCGACATGTAGTCGTGGACATCTGCAGCCTCCTTAATGCCGAGCTGCTCCCGGCTGGCCCGAGCACCATCTTCTTACCTGTCGCTGTCAAAGTCACCACTGCCCTCAACAACTTCTCCTCCGCATCCTTCCAGGGTGCCACCGGGCACATCGCCGACGTCTCTCAGTCGTCTGCACAAAAGAGTCCTGCAAATACACCTGCACCCACTTTGCAGTGACACAATGGGTGGCATCAGTTGTGGGTCTTCATTGTGATCCACAGGAAAGGGCATTATTGCACAAACCAGACAAGATTCACAAAGACGTGGCAGTAGTGGTGACAATATAATATGTTATGTGAGTTGATCAGAAATTAAATATAGATAAACACCATGATAAACCCTCAAACACCCTTCAAGCTCACGATACGTTTGCCTTATGCTTCCTACTGCACATATGTGATGCATGCCCTGTGACTGCAGCACAGGTAGTGGCAGGTTGAGTGAGGCTGACTGCGAAAGAGATGCATGAGAGGGTGAGTATGAGATAGAGCCATGAGATTGTATGAGGATTGGGTTGAGTGGTAGTGGCGGGATGAGTACTGGCGATATGAGTAAGTGCAGGTAAGATGAGGATGAGCTTTGAGTGGGTGTGAGGAGTGATGTGACAGAGTAGTGTTGGCTGTGCAGAAGGAGATGTGGAGTGGGGATGGTGATGTGGCAGACGGAGTGTAGGGGAATGAGTAAGTGTACTCACTTCGGCTGACCTACTTAGGTCATTGAAGCGCCTCCTGCACTGTATGCAGGTGGGCGATATGTTGGTGGTGCAGGTGACCTCCTCTGCTACCTCGAGGCAGGCCTTCTTGGTGGCAGAGGCAGGCCGCTTCCTCCCGCACGCCGGGAGGAAGATCTCTGTCCTCCCCCTCCTCCTCACCCCATCCAATAAGAGCTGGAGTGAGGCATCATTAAACCTGGGAGCAGCCTTCCCCCTGGGCTGCTCCATGCTGTAATTTTTCCTATTTCTTGCAGCATCAGTCAGTGGAGGACTGCCCCTTTAAATAGAGCTCCTCCAGCTGTCAGACCTTACTGCACATGCGCAGCCCACCCGCCGCGCAGCTTAGCAGCGGGGAACCCAGAAGAACAGGTAAGTGGATCCAATCAGCCTGCGATTGCGTGTGGGGCAGACTGATTTCACCGGGCGCGTTACCCACGTACCCAATCTACCCCCCCGCCGCGAACCCGCGCCATGGTAATATCGGGCCCTCTCAGTTTAGATGAAAATCCCACCCCTCCTAAAATATTCTCCCAATCAGGTCTGCAAATGACCTGAACTATCTAATTAATTGATTTAAGTGGGATCCCGCTGGCTTTAATTGCCGGTGGGAGTCCTGCATGCGGGGGCTGCGCGCACATCTAAGCCCGTCATCGGGGAACCCGGAAGTGGGCGGGTTGGAGCCGGGCTCCAGTCCCACTCCGGGAATCCTGAATTTTCGGAACCCCCCGCCACGAACACACCCACTCGGTCATCTTAAAATCGACCCCTAAATCTTCCATGAACCAGTACAATCTGGCAGCTTAATAGAACGTAATCGTTTTTTTTCCTTTGCAATAAAAAATATCTATTGATGTATTTAAGAGTGGTAATCTGGTGCAGTTTTATTAATACGGCTGAAAGCGGGTTTATCACCAAAAATAAGCATTTTTATTAAGAGTGTCTAGTCCTCCACCTGTGAGTAACCTGATTTAAAATCACTGAAAATGACTTAAAAAAAACTGTACTGAACCATTTACTGCTTTTATTGGTGTACACTACTCAGTTTCTTAGTAAATTAAATAGTTTTTAATATGTAAAAATGTTTAAAACATGCCGACTAGTGCCTGTGCGCCTAAGAAAATTAACTTCATTTGAAGACCCTCCCTGAATGGCCGCAAATGGGTGCAATCGGCAGAAACTCGCCAGCCTCGTTATTTCGATTGGGGCGCAGTTTTGTGGGCGGGGCCAGCTTCAATGCAATGATTTTTGAACCAGTGCAAAAGATCATGGAAACTCGAATTACGCTGGACGTTATTTATGCGCACTTCAAATAGAAACTCCTCGACTTTTTGTGCTGGTTCGGCCAGATTGCGTTGATAAAACCAATGCAATCTAGCGGAATCTCTGCCCCACAATGTATAATTTCATATCGTTTCATTCAATCCATTTCTCGAGCAACCATGCTGTTTCACATTGCTACAGTGTAATATTTTCTAATGTCTAGTGTTTACTATATTTAGACATTCTTTTTACATCTTTTCATTCGTGGGAGAGGGGTTGGAAGGATTAATTGTGTTATAACAGTGCTTGTGTCATTCATCAAGTATATCCCAATTATCACTGCTTGTCAAATCATGTGATTTGATCGGAAGCGCCAATATCCCACTGCCAAAAATGGAAAATAGTATATTGGTAAGAGATTGTTACGTTTGACCATTTTACAAGGAGTAACACACTCTGGAATGTGTTCCAAGAACGTGACACATCTCAGAGTTAAGATGATGTTGATAAACTCTTATTTGTGACATCATCCCAATCAATCAATATGCTGTTTCCTTGTAACATGTCAACTATTTATTAATACACCAAAAATACAGCAGGTGGATACTATTTAATAACATGTTGGTGGGATGAATAATGCCTCCTGGTTCATCATAGTTAACATTTCATCTAATCTTCAAAATTACATTAATAAGATTTTCTCTGTTTTAAATTTGAAATTTTACTGATCTATGCCCATTAAAGAAACCAGAGAAGCCTTTTCCTTCTTTGCATCATTACTGCAGCTTATCATGTAAACCATCAATGCCCTGTAACATTGCTGCGTTCTTCTCAAACAGGCTTGCACTTTAAATGCATTATGCAGTCAGTTACCATACTCATCAATATTTGAGAAATACCGATTACCAAATCTAAAAGAACATATGTTTGCAATTAAAAGTATGTGCATCAATAGGGCAAACAGACAATGGTAATGCAGTTTGGCACAAGTACTGAAATGTAAAATTACTTTAATAAAGTGCCTTATTCAAATTGGGAAAAATTTGCCAGACTCCTTTCAATCATGGCAAACATAAGGGAGTATTTGCAAGCAACACATTAAGTAATCCGCAGTATTTGATCTAACACTGTTATATATACTACATTTGTATAATATACATATCAGATAGAAGCAGGACATTTGAGCATGAAATATACACCATTTAAATACCTGTTGTTCCATCTGAGGTCCCAGGCAAATAAGTACCAGCTTTGCCGTCCCCAACACGATTTGTCCTCCTCTCGGATGTCTGATGATCTGCTAATATAGACATACAGCTTATCCAGTTGACAATATCATGTGGAAGAGTCTTTGTAAGAGTCATACAATACTAGATGTGAGTGAATAGTTATCTTTCACCTTGCATGAGGATAACTATGATTTTTAGTTATCACCCAAACAAATGTATTTGTTTTCATTTTTAAACTTATTTTGTCCCCTGTAATGACTAAAAGGACACTGTGCATTCTTCTGTCAAAACAATTGCTCATTAGATCATCTTCAGCCATGTGCTCCAACCTTAGATCCAACTCTGATGAGCTGGGGGTGTCGATGCACTGATACGTTCAACCACTCGATCACGTTCTTTTTCCTTTGAACAATTTTAGTCTTACTGGATAACTTGGGAAACGTCATGCTATATTAAACTTATTGATCTTCTATTGATTTGAAACAATACAATATTTCCTTCCAAGTGATAACACAATTGTCCCTTAAATTAAAGAAGCCTGGAACACTATCACCAGTTGAAGAACTAATTTTCATATTACATGATCAAGCGTTGTGACAGGATGGGACCATTGCAATCCAGGCCCGCTATTCAGTTTTCTGTCTATCGTTTCCTTTCATTTCTGCCTTCTTTCTTCTGCTGGAACTAAAGACAGATTGTATGTTTATGTGAGACTCGTGCAGAGTTCAAAGTTCATCATTTTAACTTCCCAACACCTCTAGCCCAAATTTCCCTTTCATAGTTACAAGTAAATGTTCGGGGCATAATCGTGCAGAATTTCCATCTTGGGTTTGTACACTGCATGTACTAATTATGAGCCTATTACATTATCTGTGCACCATCTGGCTGCAATTTCAGCCACTGCCTGAATATAAAAGCAAAACTAAGGACATGCTGGACGGGTAAGAAAGTATTCTTGAATTGTACACTTGTAAATTGTTTTTTACATCTGCTGAAAGAAATCTTATCTGTGTCAGTGAGTGATCATCTCTTAAACCAATGAATAAGAGCCTATTTGTAAATATATGTTTGAAGTCTCCAGTGCAAACATTTTAGTCAAACTCTTACAAGCCTAAACTGAATGCACACAATATGCGCAGTCCCCTGTCTGCATATACCACTCTTCCAAAAGTCGAAAGCGGACTGAATCTGTGTGTAGAGGCCAATCATGGCAACTTCATACCAAGTGCACACTAATACACTGTGGATTAGCCTGTGCATATTTCTGCATTCTGCGGGTAATCTAACTCATTCTGGTTATTATAACATGGAATATACAAAGGGAGCCTGAGTGTACATGCAAAACTAATCCCCACAAAGATATTACCAACATATTATTGACCAAAATATATGTTAGCCTCATCTCCATCAGCATTCAAGAAATAGAAAAGTCATAGAATTATTAATTTCCTTCATAGTCACTTCACATAAAAGTGCTGAAAAATATCAGATAGAATATTTGCTAACCATAACAGGAATCAGATCGCAGCTAGTCCACATGATGTACAACATTTCACATTTTGTTGCAGAAGTAAACTTTGGACAGCCTGACTTCATTTCAGCCCTCGATTACCAGGATGGAAAACTCAAGTGAAAGTGGGAAAATCCATTTAGGAAGATCAGTTCTGCCTAAAGAAGCCAAGTGAAAAATTCTGAGTAGTGTCTTACAATCAGACTTCTCCAATCAATCTTTATTCATACTTACAGGAACAAGGCAGTTTCCAAAGGCAGGCCTGTCCCTCCGATGAACTCAAATTTACATATATGGCATATTGAGTAAATGGGTCAGCACGTCACAGGATTACCAATTATTCTTTCCGGAATTACAGATTCTACCATACTCTCTCAATCGCTTCTATGGATAGAAGAAAAAATATGCTGACAGAACATATATTTTGGGCAAATCTGTAATCTCTATCATAAAATGTAAATTCATACAGAAGCAAAAAGAATAGCAGGTAAAGAACAATACTATACTTAACTTTCAATCATACTTTAATCACCAGTACTTTAAATAAACAATTTTTTGATACCAAAATAACAAAACATTTTGAAATTCTTAGACTCCTTTAACTCAGACTTGGATTACCGTAACATGGACGCTTAGCTTCATGGAATATCACCACTGTGATATGGAGCTAAGTAGTTGAAACAGGTGAACTAAAAAGTATATCCATAGCCCTGCTATGTTTATCCCAACCCTAAGGCCCTCTGGATACAGAACTATCCATCAAGAACGTTCAAAGACACAATAGGATAGATCTTGACTTTGAGCAATAGTGTAAATTGGGTGCAGCCCGTTTTACATCTCTCCCGGTTTTTATTTCCACTGAACAGGCATTTGACCCCTCATTAGGATATGCAAAGGTCCCAACGCCTGTTTAAGGCAACTGTCAGGGATGCCGGAATATCGCCAGAGTCAATATCTAATTAATATTATTTAGATCACTCTTTTGAATAACAACTCCTGCTATACAATAAAGTAACAGCTTTGTTACAACTGTGAAGAAGTCATGGCCCAGCACACACTGTCATTATAGCTCGATGAAGATGACAACAAATCCAAACTGAAAAGCTGAAGTACCCAAATGTAAGACCTAAAGTTGAAACACTCCAACATACACTTGCCTATGGGGATTCCTATATTGACCTCCACCCTCTCCCCTCAATGTTCATATAGGCAAGAGCATTACAAATCTACTATTCTATAAGATTCTGTGCTGTTGCTTTTATTGCACAATTTTCATAAAATTTTTCTCTCCAAGCTTATCTCAAAGCCCACTTCCTACACTTTCCCTGATCTCTACAACGCTACAACCCTCCAGGGAATGCTCTTCCTACAATCAATGCTATTTTTCCTTTCCTGGCTTGAACAGTTATTGAAGCAAAGCTCTCCCTTCCTATGGTGAATCTGAATTATGATCTCCAGTGGTTACAGAGCAATTTCACTCCCATAGTACAGGATTACATAGAATTACATAGAATGTACAGTGCAGAAACAGGCCATTCGGCCCAACAGGTCCATGCCGGTACTTATGCTCCACACAAGCCTCCTCCCTCCCTACTTCATCTAACCCCATCAGCATATCCTTCTATTCCTTTCTCTCTCATGTGTTTATCTAGGTTCTCCTTAAATGCATCAATGCTAGTCACCCCAACTACTCCTTGCGGTAGCGAGTTCGACGTTCAGTTTCTCCTGAATTCCCTATTGGACTTATTAGGGACTTTCTTATATTTATGGCCCCTAGTTCTGGTCTTTTTTTTTTATTCATTCATGGGATGTGGGCATCGCTGGCAAGGCCAGCATTTATTGCCCATCCCTAATTGCTTGAGAAGGTGGTGGTGAGCCGCCTTCTTGAACCGCTGCAGTCCGTGTGGTGAAGGTTCTCCCACAGTGCTGTTAGGTAGGGAGTTCCAGGATTTTGATCCAGCGATGATGAAGGAACGGCGATATATTTCCAAGTCGGGCTGGTGTGTGACTTGGAGGGGAACGTGCAGATGGCATTGTTCCCATGTGCCTGCTGCCCTTATCCTTCTAGGTGGTAGGTCGCATGTTTGGGAGGTGCTGTCGAAGAAGCCTTGGTGAGTTGCTGCAGTGCATCCTGTGGATGGTACACACTGCAACCACGGGTGCGCCAGTGGTGAATGGAGTAAATGTTTAGGGTGGTGGATGGGGAGCCAATCAAGCAGGCTGCTTTGTCCTGGATGGTGTCGAACTTCTTGAGTATTGTTGGAGCTGCAGGCAAGTGGAGAGTATTCCATCACACTCCTGACTTGTGCCTTATAGATGGTGGAAAGGCTTTGGGAAGTCAGGTGGTGAGTCATTTGCCGCAGAATACCCAGCCTCTGATCTGCTCTTGTAGCCATAGTATTTATGTGGCTGGTCCAGTTAAGTTTCTGGTCAATGGTGACCCCCAGGATGTTAATGGTGGGGCATTCGGCGATGGTAATGCCATTGAATGTCAAGGGGAGGTGGTTAGACTCTCTCTTGTTGGAGATGGTCATTGCCTGACACTTGTCTTGCGTGAATGTTACTTGCCACTTATCAGCCCAAGCCTGGATGTTGTCCAGGTCTTGCTGCTGTCCAGGTCTTGCTGCATGCGAGCATGGACTGCTTCATTATCTGAGGGGTTGCAAATGGAACTGAACACTGTGCAATCATCTGTGAACATCCCCATGTCTGACCTTATGATGGAGGGAAGATCATTGATGAAGCAGCTGAATATGGTTGGGCCTAGGACACTGGCCTGAGGAACTCCTGCAGCAATGTCCTGGGGCTGAAATGATTGGCCACCAACAACCACTACCATCTTCCTTTGTGCTAGGTATGACTCCAGAGTTTTCCCCCTGATTCCCATTGACTTCAATTTTAATAGGGCTCCTTGGTGCCACACTCGGTCAAATGCTGCCTTGATGTCAAGGGCAGTCACTCTCACCTCACCTCTGGAAGTCAGCTCCTTTGTCCATGTTTGGACCAAGGCTATAATGAGGTCTGGAGCCGAGTGGTCCTGGCGGAACCCAAACTGAGCATCGGTGAGGAGATTATTGGTCTCCCTCACAAGTGGAAACATCTTCTCTATGTCTACCCTATGAAACCTTTTCATAATCTAGAAGACCTCTCTCAGGTCACCCCTCAGTCTTCTCTTTTCTAGAGAAAAGAGCCCCAACCTGCTCAATCTTTCCTGATAAGTATAGCATCTCAGTTCTGGTAGGATGCTAGGTCTCTAGGATGCTAAAGACAACCTCCCGAAAGCATTAACCCAATTTTTCCTTCTAAAAGGAAAGGTAACACCGTATAAATCAGTGGGATCCTGAAAGGATTGGTGTTTTTTAAGTAGCTTGGGGCAGAGTTGGAATCAGGGATGGAGAAACAGGTTCCAATTCCATTTCAGCTTCAGAGCTGTTTTGTTTTATTACCATCATTTTCTGAGATATGATATACCAACAAAAAAACAAACTTTCAATGTCAATAGTTCACTGTTTCTCCTTAAAGTTTTGGCATTTCTACATTGCTTAGCTTCAGATGCCAAGCTCTTAGAAATAAACACAGATAAGGAAAACAGAACAGACAGAATGGAGGCAAACAGCATATTGCTGTTCAGTATTGACATTGTGCTCTAATTTACTCTTGTTTACAAACCATTTCAGACATCCCCTTTGGCATACAGATTTTCTATTCAGTTAGCTAAATTTAGCTGACAACGGAAAGATCTCATGTGAAATAGGTTGGTTAGTACCTTTGGCCATAGCCCAGAAGGATACGATTTCCAACACAAGACCTCTGCATCTACATTGCACTTCTTAGGGCCTCCAGAGGATTTGTTCCGGGATGATTTCTCAGTGCGATATCAAAGCTTATTAATTGTTCATTTAGAAATAGCATTAAGCATGTCTTGTATAGCTAATGGCCACCTTGTCTGATCTGATCAATATGTGTCAGGGTGCTCTTAGGCACGTTATGAGCAACTTGTACCCCAAGAATATATAATTTAAAAAGCAATCAATGTTCCTTACCTGAAAAATAAAGGAAATAAGAACTGTTCTACAATCGTAGGAGTGAACCTTTTGCTTAGTGGTAGCATTCCTGCCTCTGAGTTAGAAGGTGAAGGGTTTGAGCCCCACTCCAGACATCTGGGAGTAAATTTTAACCCCACAAACGGGTGGGTTGGGGGCAGGTGGGAAGGTAAAAATTATAAAAAAGTAAAACCCGACCCCAACCCGCCCACTTCCAGTTTTACGGAGGAGGGCCGAGGGGCAGGCAACCAACCCGCTCTCAGGAAGCGGGTCGGTCAGTGAAATCTTCCGACCCCCCCTCCATCTCTGAGCCCCTGAAATCCAACTCCCCCTTCCCCCAATGACCGACTCTCTGCCTCCCAATCTAAGACTTACCTGCTGGCATCCGCTCCCTGGCTGCTGTCCCGTCCGACTGACAGCCCGCCTGTTAACCTGGAAGGCTATCAGGCCGGAAACCTACAGGAAAAAATTGAAAGTCGTCCTTACGTCAAAATAGTAAGGACGTCTGGGAAACCCATACTTTCGGGTTTCCAGTCAGGAAATCCCCGCCCTCTTCCCAGCTCCCCGTTAAAATTTACCCCCTGGAGTTTGAATACGGTCTTTAAATATTGGGTTGACATCCAGCAGGTTACTCGTGTCCGGATGGACTGACCACTGGCTCAGTGGTAACATTCCAGCCTCTGAGTCAGAAGGATTGGGTTTGGGCCCCATTCCAGACAGCCCTGGTGAGCAGAGACAACAACAATAACCGGCATTTAAATAGCGTCTTTAATGTAGTAGACCGAAATGCTGGATCTGAATACTGGATGACGTCCAGTGGAGGTTCTTGTGCCCAATAAGTGCAGGTGCCTCTGTCCATTGTAAAGGATAGATGGGGCTCTTTGGAGTATCTTTGGAGTACCTTCTCCTAGGTGGGCTGCAACAAAGGCCAAAGTTTCCTTACATTTGTCCACCCCAGTCCATCACCGGCATCTCCACATCCTCAAGAAACAGCAGTGGCTTCCTAATATTGGCACTAGTCTGGGGAATTAAGGGCAAGAAGGGGAAAAGGACCTGAAACAGAGTGCAAGCTCTACTTTTAACAGAAAAAAGTCACAAAACAACTGATGGCAATATGACTTCTCCTCGCCACCAACTCACTGGCCCTGAGTTTCTGTTAGATTGCGCTGGCTTTGTCAGTGAAAACTTTGCGGAATTTCGATTTAAGCTGGGTGTAATTTACGGCCAACGTAATTTGAGTTTCGGCCGACTACGCTCGCCTGCGGCCATTCAAGGAGGGTCTTCAAATTTAGTTAATTTTCTTAGGCCCACGGTCACAATTAGGCACATTATAAACATTTTCAAAGATGAAAAAATATTTAATTTACTAAGAAACTAACTAGTGTACACCAATAAAAGTAGTAAATGGTTCAGTATAGTTGTTTTAAGTCATTTTCAGTGAGTTAAAATCACGTTACACCACCTTTGGTGGACTAGACACTTATTAAAAATGTTTATTTATTGTGATAAACCCATTTTCAGCTATATTATTAAAACTGCACCAGGTTACCACTCTTAAATTCATGAATATTTTTATTGCAAAAAAAACCAAACAATTACACTCTGTTAAGCTGCAGCATTGTGTTCATTCATGGAAGATTTTACGTTTGGTGATTATGTTAATGCATTTTAGCGGAAACGCAATAAAACCCAGGCAGCGCAATTTTCGGGCAAAATTTGCGCCCAATTACCGATTGCGCAGAAATTCAGGGCTACTATCTTCAGTTAAAATAGTAATGCTAACAAAATAGCTAATAAAAGATTAACAAAAGAAGGAAACAATTTTTCTTCAGAATCTTTTCACTGAACTGACCCTCCCTTGTTACACTGTGCATATCACACAATTAAGTTTGGTTAAAAATAATAAATGTCATTTTATATATTGGACATAAATATTGCTGAGAGTATAATATTTGCTTTTAACCAATTGGAATGCAAATAGATCCTATCTGCCTTTGAGTTCATTTGGTTATATTTTCAAGTCTTTGTTACATTCTTAGTGAATCTTCTGGCTCATCTAAAGATTACATACAGTTCACGTTCTTCAAAACGTCCATTAACTGCTTTATCTCCAGAGTCAAGTACGACTTAGTTTCCTGTTCATTTAACGACTTTTCATCTGCCTTTGAAAGGTGCTACAGCTACGGTAAAGTAGTGAACTGCGACTCGTATTCAGTTTGGTTGGAGTCAATGAGGAAAGTGAAGAATTTGTTTCAGAAGCTCTTGTGTGAAAGTTCAATTTGATCTAACCTGTTTCAAGTTGGGAAGCACCTGCAAAAGTTTGAAAGTGCTCGTCTAAGCAATATTGCATTTTGGAAGTTGGACTGTAATGTGTAACAAAGACATAATGCTGATCTGGCAAATTCTCATGGGATTTCAACTAAAAGGGCAATTAGACAACTACTTCTTCTGAGCTGTGAGATTGTTGGTAAACAAAAGCCTTGGGTCTGTCAACTTTCTATCTATTTGGCCAATAGCTTGTAATTGATAAGAAACAGCGGGCGCTAAATTGGGCCATGTAGCGCCCGCTGTTTCGGTGCTACCCAGCCTCTCCAACATCCAAGATGGTGTCTTGGTTGCGCATGCACGTTTCCAGCGTGGCATGCGCCAGATGCCATCTTGGTATAGGAGTTAGCGCATGTACAAATATCGAACACCGGAAGCATATAAAGTAAGAAGAAAATGGATACAATCAGTGTACAACGCTGATTTAAAGTGATCGACACCATTTTGGCACTTAACACTCAACTCAACGCACAATCATAACCCAGACCATCTGAACGCGTCTCAGAGTGCCTGGAGGACCCCCACCAGCGCTATTTAAAGGGACCATGTAGGATTTACAGGTTAGTGCCTGGATTATTGCTTCTGGCAGCTGAGACATTTGTAACTGTTTTTGGAGGTCTCCTAGACTTGAATACTAGGACGCAGGGTCATAGCCTAACATTTAGAGCCAGGACGTGCAGGAGTGAAGTTAGGAAATGCTTCTACACGCAAAGGGTGGGAGAAGTTCGGAACACTCTTCTGCAAATGGCAGTTGATACTCGCTCAATTGTGAATTCTAAACCTGAGATTGATAGATTTCTGTGAACCAAGGGTATTAAGGGATATGGGGCTAAAGCGAGTATATGGAGTTAGGTCACAGGTCCACCATGATCTCATTGAAAGGCAGAAAAGGCTCGAGGAGCTAAATGCCACTGCCACTTGCTGCCTCCTGATATGTGCCACCTTCTCCTGCAAGAAAGCAGGACGTGTGTCTGGATGATGTGCCTGTCATGGTTGAATAGCTGCCAGTCTTTGTGGCCTGTGAGTTGTGGGTGGGTGGTTTGCAACAGTGGTAATGTATAAGGGTGAGTGGAAGCATCTGATGGAAAATATTTGCTGGTATGTGGGTGATAGGGGGGTGTAGTGTGTGGAGCAGTGGATGCGGCTAGTGGTGCAGTTGGTAGGAGATGCCACTTGACAGCTGACCTCATTCACCTTGACCACTCATGTCAAAGCATTGAACGTCTTCTTGCACTGCATCCATGTTCATGATGCTGTGCGCCTGGCATTGATTTTGTCCCCCGCTGCCTTTTGGGTATATGCTTGGAGGGCCTCTTGCACCCCACCCCCCCCCCCATGCAGATATCAGATGCCCCTCCTTTTGTTCACCTCTTGCTCCAAGGCCTCTAGTGCAACAGCGGAGAACCTTAGTGCACGCACTCTCGCAGGCCTGGTACAAACTCAGATCAGCAGATTGGTGAGGTCTGGCATGCAGATTGGAGGATGTGGGATTTAGTAGTGCGCAACCTTTAATCAATGTTTTAACATAACTCATCAGTTTGTAAACATAGGAATGGGATCTGCATCTGTGTTTTGCAAGTACGATGTCTGATCTCCGATCAGACTCTGTGCAGCCAGCAGACTGTTATTTTCAGCAAATAACAGGTACCAGCTACCTTTAAGAGATTTTTAAGAGACAGCCTGCCTTTAAGAGATTGGGGCTCCCACACTGCTGGTGGAAAGTATGGACCTTGGTCTGATTACATTTCAATAAATTATATTTATCATGGCTTCTAAACTCAAACCAGTCACACAACTATACCATGAAACAGATATTATAAGGGAATCACTAAATATGGCAATGTGGTAAAGAATTGGAGAGAGTGCCAATGTATGGAAAGGGCCCAAAGGATAATCTAGGGAACTATGGACCTGTCAGTTTGATGTTGATAGTTGGGAAAATAATAGAAAGCATCCTGCAAAGTGTGAATTGCATTGAATCCTCGTGTCAACGCTGATTCGGAACGTTACTTGAAGGTAAGTCCTCAGGCCTCACAAAAGTTTCCTACGCAGGGGCCACTAGGTGTGGTGTAATAGCGGATTGTGCTACCCGCGCCCAATGATAGGCCCTATCCAATTTTTTTTGTTTTCCCCACATGTGGTCTCTGTTAAGAGAAAGCTCTAAATCCAGCAGCAATCTATTTCATTTCGACAAGAATTCTCCTTTTATGAGCTAATTTAAAAAGTTCCTCCATTCTTGTTTCAACTTATAACTGTTCAATAAAATTAATTAATAAGCCAAACAGAATTGTCAAAGTTACAATTTTGCGTCTCAGTAAACGAAGAAAGCTTTTGCTTGCATTTATATTGAGCATACATTCAACTAAAATGTGAGGTCTAAATATTTTACCTAATAAGAAGATATTATGCAGTGGATATTATGTATGAATATCATTAGTTTTATTTAATTGAAGGGATACCTGAGTCATTATTGCTGACTGCAGTGGTATTTTAGCAAATATAAATCATTTTAAGGAAGTAAATTCAGGCTTATAAACCCAAATAAATTATTCCCTGATTTCCTTACTGTTAGTTAAAAAATAATGATACTAAATAAAAATGACATCACCAGTAGTACTCCATCACTCCTGAGCTCACAGCTGGTAATGGTTATGGTAATGCAGTAGTAATAAAACAACAATAATGTAAATAACCATATAGTGACAGTCAGTGGAGTCCATGGTCATAGTCTTTTCCAGTTTTCGCACAATGTTGGGAATTTATGAGTTTATGAGTTAAATTATATTTATCGTGGCTTCTAAACTCAAACCAGTCACACAACTATACCATGAAACAGATATTATATGAGAATCACTAAATATGGCTTTGTGCTAAAGAATTGGAGAGAGAAAATGTCGTGCCAATATATGGAAAGGGCCCAGAGGATATTCCAGGGAACTATGGACCTGTCAGTTTGATGTTGATAGTTGGGAAAATAATAGAAAGCATCCTGAAAGACAGAATCGTGAAGCATTGGAGAAAAAAAATGAAAAAATAGTCAAAATAGCTTTACAGTGGTAAATCTTGCTTGGAAATCGATTGGAGTTCTCTGAGGATATAACTGAGTTTATTGACGAGGGACAATCAATAGATTTAAGGAACAATTCTGCAATCATACACTCCCAACGGGAGCCATGCTCATAGAATCATAGAAAGTTACGACACAGAAGGAGACCATTCGGCCCATCGTGTCCGTGCTGGCCGAAAAAAAGCTATCCAGCTTAGTCCCACTTTCCAGCACTTGGTTCATAGCCCTGTAGGTTACGTCACTTCAGGTGCACATCCAAGAACTTTTTAAATGCGATGAGGGTTTCTGCCTCTACCAACCTTTCAGGCAGTGAGTTCCAGACCTCCACCACTCTCTGGGTGAAAAAAATTCTCCTCAGCTCCCCTCTAATCCTTCTACCCATTACTTTAAATCTATGTCCCCTGCTCACTGACCCCTCTGCTAAGATATATACCTCAATTAAACCTCCCTTCAGCCTCCTTTGTTCAAAAGAAAACAACACCAGCCGATCCAATCTTTTCTCATAGCTAAAATTTTCCAGCCCTGGCAACATTCTTGTAAATCTCCTCTGTACCCTCTCTAGTGCTATCACATCTTTCCTGTAATGTGGTGACTAGAACTGTACGCAGTACTCAAGCTGTGGCCTAACCAATGTTTTATACAGTTCCAGCATAACCTCCCTGTTCTTATACTCTATGCTTCGGCTAATAAAGGAAAGTATCCCATATGCCTTTTTAACCACCTTATCTACCTGTCCTGCTACCTTCAGGGATCTATGGACATGCACTCCAAGGTGCCTCTGTTCCTCTACACCACTCAGTATCCTCCCATTTATTGTGTTCTCTCTTGCCTTGTTTGTCCTCCCCAAATGCACACTTCTCTGGATTGAATTCCATTTGCCACTTTTCTGCCCACCTGACCAGTCAATTGATATCTTCCTGCAGTCTACAGCTTTCCTCCTCATTATCAATCACACTGGCAATTTTTGTATCATCTGCAAACTTCTTGATCAAGCCCCCTACATTCAAGTCCAAATCATTAACATATACCACAAAAAGCAAGGGACCAAGTACCGAGCCTTTTGGAACCCCATTGGAAACAGCCTTCCAGTCGCAAAAACACCCGTCAACCATTACTCTTTGCTTCCTGCCACTGAGCCAATTTTGGATCCAACTTGCCGCTTTCTCTTGGATCCCATGGGCTTTTACTTTTTTGACCAGTCTGCCATGTGGGACCTCGTCAAAAGCCTTGCTAAAATCCATGTAGACTACATCAAATGGGTTACCTTCATCGACTCTCCTTGTTACCTCAAAAAATTCAATCAAATTAGTCAGACACAATCTTCCCTTAACAAATCCATGCTGACTGTCCTCGGGAGTGCATTGCAGGAAATGGCAGGTGCACTGCCTATGGTTTTCCACCCATTAAAATTAATGGATCAAAAATCATGGGCAGTGCACCCGTGATTTCCCACAGTGTGCTCCCTACAAGCACAGGATGATAGAATTTACCTGGACTTTAGCTTTTGTTGAAGTCTCACAGGAAATTGCTTTACAAAGTAGAAAGGCACAGAATAGGAGGGAAACTTTTAAAGTGGGTAAATAACCGGGGGTAAATTTTAACCCCACGAACAGGTGTGTTGGGGGCGGGTGCGAAGGTAAAAATTGTAAAAACTAAAACCAGCCCCCAACCTGCCCACTTCCAGTTTAAATGGAGTCGATTCGAGGGACGGGCGACCAATCCGCTCTCAGGAAGCGGATCGGTCAATGAAAACTTTTAAGGAGGCTGCGGGCCTCCATTTTCACAGCTTTTTTATTTTTACCTCCTGGGGGCCGGGATTCCTGGCCCTTCTCGTTCATGCCATGATGAGGTGAGAAGGCCCGAATCAGCAGGTATGTGCCTTTATTGTACTGCTTGTGGGCCAGGAGGAGCAGGAGTGTTTCCTCCAGGCCTCCAAGCCTACCTACCCCGCAAACACGATCGACTGACCCCCACCCCCACTATCTCTGACCCCCCACGATGTCCGAATCCCCAATAACCCCCGATGCCGATGATTCCACCTATCTACGACTTACCTGCTGGTATCCATTCCCGGCTGATCTCCCGTCTGTCGGGGGTGGGGGAAGAGAATCCTACAAAAAAAAATGAAAGATGTCCTTATGTCAAAATCGCAAGGACATCCAGGAAAACCGGACTTCTGGAATTCCCATCAGGAAATTCCCCCCGCCCTCTTCCCAGCTCCCGGTTATAATTTACCACCTGGTTTCAGCAAAAGATGGTTCTTAAGGGAGCAGCATCAACATGGAAAGAGGTGGCTAACAGGGTATTAGAGGGATTGTTTCAGAGACTGGATGACTTCTGAGGAACGGATAATGTTTGCTATAATTCATATACAACCATTTAGTTTGGAGTTGTGCTAGAGGATCTCCAACACTTAGCTTTTCTTTTGTATCCTACTTTCCTCTGCAAAGCTGAACATACAACGTGCAATATTTTTATGTTTAATCAAGATAATCCCCCCTCCAGCCAAAAACAGAATAGTGCTTTTCATTTTCAATGCTCTCTCCTCCGCTCCTGATAGCACTGACTCAGACTGGGGTACAGTTCCACCGGTTCAATCAATGCTTTTGTACCTGGTCTAGATGTCATCATTCATGTAAGCCTGCCTATTTGACCATCAGATGTGGCCAATCCTGTACTCAGCAGGTATACACAGCTAACAACAATTATTGGAAAATCCAGCCCATCTATTCTTAATCTAATTTCCCTGTCCTTTCCCATATCATTTGATTAATCTGCTTTTCAAATGCTTATCCTGCTCCTTTTTAAATGATGTTATAGTGTCTGCCACAATAACCGCTTAGATTAAGGCCTATACAGTCTGGTTCAACCTGAGACAATGGCCGGGGAGGGGGTGGAATCAGTAGCGAGGGTACAGAGTTTGTGGCAGGGGCACATAATTAATGGCTACACTTTCTTCACTACGAAAACTGGGGGTTAAATTGGTTAACCTTTGAAACCGGGCGTGGGGGTTGCTATGTGAGATTAATCCGCGCCCGGTCATTCCGATGCAGGCAGCCACATGAGATGCGTGCTGCCTACTCATTTACCTGACTCCAGCAAGAGCATCCAGTCCGAATTGTGTTGTTCAGTGACATCTCACCAGCAGGGGGGCCAGATATCGATGAGTGACTCGCAACTCTTAAAGGCAGCCTCCGCTTCTTTTGTGCAAAATACAAGATACAGGTCCATCTGGAGTCTGAACGAAGCTCAGACATTGCACATGTAAAATGCAGATGCAGGTCCCGTCCCTGTGTTTACAAACCAATGAGTTATGTTAAAACATTGAATAAAGTTGTGCACTACTAAATCCCACATGCTCCAATCTGCACACCAGACCTCACCAATCTGCCGATCTGACTTTGTACCTGGCTTGTGAGAGACCATGCACCAAGGTTCTCTGCTGTTGCACTAGAGGCCTTGGTGCAAGAGGTGGACAGAAGGAGGGACATCCTATATCCGCAGGGGGCAAGATGCTCTCCAGACATATGCTGCCAAGGCAATGGGAGGAAGTAGGGGATAAAATCAATGCCAGGCACAAAGCACCACAAACATGGATGCAATGCAGTTCAATGCTTTGACACAAATGGTCAAGGTGAGTGAGGTCAACTATCAAGTGGCATCTCCTACCAACTGCACCACTAGCCACATCCACTGCTCCACGCACTACACCCTCCATCACCCACCAACCTGAAAACTCTTTCAATCAGTACTCAACTCTTCCAATCAGATGCTTCCTCTCACCCTCGCACTTTACCACTGTTGCAAGCCGCACACCCATAACTCACAGGTCACACACACTGGCAGCTATTCAACCATGACAGGCACATCACTCAAACATCCTGCAGGACATTCACTGACACACGTTCCACTTTCTTGCAGGAGAAGGTGGCGCATAACAGGAGGCAGCAAGTGGCATTGGCATATAGCCCCTCAAGCCTGTTCTGCCATTCATTGAGATCATGGTGGATCTGTGACCTAACTCCATATACCCACCTTAGTCCCATTTCCCTTAATACCTTTGGTTAACAAAAATCTATCAATCTCAGATTTAAAATTAACAATTGAGCTAGCACCAACTGCCATTTGCGGAACAGCGTTCCAAATTTCTACCACCTTCATGTAGAAGAGTTTCCTAACTTCGCTCCTGCAAGTCCTGGCTCTAAATTTTGGGCTATGTCCCCTAGTCCTAGTATTCAAGTACAGGAGGCCTCCAAATACAGGTACGAATGCATCAGGGCCAGAAGCAACAACCCAGCAACTAACCTGTAAATCCTGCTTGGTCCCTTTAAATAGTGCTGATGGGGGGGGGTTCCTCCAGGCCATCTGAGACATGTTCAGCTGTTTGTGGTTAAGACAACGCGTTGGCTGGAGTGTTGAGTGCCAAAATGGTATCTATCCCTATAAATCAGCATTGCACACTGATCTAGCACATATTCTCCTTACTTTACAAGCTGCACGTGCACGAATCCCTTTACCAAGATGGTGTCTGGCGCACGTCACTCTAGAAGCGTGCGCACACATTCTTGACACCATTTTGGGACCTTAGAAGGCCGCGTAGCACTTGATAAATGGCCCAATTTCTAGCCCACTGACTTTCACTGGAAATAACTGAACTGACAAATCTAATTTCTTAACAGTGTCCCCAAAATAAGTTGCAAATTAAATATTTTGAGTTTTATATTTCTGCTATGCCATTACATAATTTTTATGGCACTTTTAGGCCTTTTAAAGTTGGTGCATCCATTGGTATAACAACCACCAAAGTGCGTGTATACAAATATGCAAATATGAGTCAAATTAGATAATCTTAAATTTAAAAAAATAGCCTATCAATTTTGAAAGAGCACAGCTCATATAAACTGATAACTATAAAGAACAGTTGAAATAGAAAATTAACAGCCAACAGCAACAACTGTGGTGAAACATCAAAGGTTCAAATTTTAGTTTCATTCAGCCTTCCACAGAACTCTATACGTTACAGCAGTGGGGCTATATGTTACCGCAACTGGTCTATGAAATTTTGTGTCACACAGTTAAAATCTATTGGCTGTGGGATATGGTCCACTGACAATGAAATGAGACAAGCCTTAAACTTTGAATCGGGGACATACGTGTTTAAGTTTGTGACTTATTTTCATAGAAACATAGAATCATAGAATGATACAGCACAGAAGGAGGCCATTCGGCCCACCGTGCCTGTACCGGCTCTTTGAAAGAGCTATCCAATTAGTCCCATTCCCTTGCTCTTTCCCCATAGCCCGGTAATTTTTTTTTCTCCAAGTATTTATCCAATTCCCTTTTGAAAGTTACTATTGAATATACTTCTACCACCCTTTCAAGCAGTGCATTCCAGATCATAACAACTCGCTGCATAAAAAAAAAATCCTCTTGTCGCCTCTGGTTCTTTAGCCAATCACTTTAAACCTGTATCCTTTGGTTACCGACCCTTCTGCCACTGAAACATTTTCTCCTTATTTACTCTATCAAAACCGTTCACGATTTTGAACACCTCTATCAAATCTCCCCTTAACCTTCTCTGTTCTAAGGAGAACAACCCCAGCTTCTCCAGTCTCTCCACATAACTGAAGTTCCTCATCCCTGGCACCATTCTAGTAAATCTCTTCTGCACCCTCTCCAAAGCCTGGACATCCTTCCTAAAATGTGATGCCCAGAATTGAACACAATACTCCAGCTGAGGCTTTTATAAAGGTTTAGCATAATTTCCTTGTTTTTGTACTTTATGCCTCTATTAATAAAGCCAAGGCCTCAGCTTGGGACCTGTCCTCAGTGATCTGACTAACGTTGGCAGCGTAGTGTAGTGGGGAATTGAGTCTATCTCTCACCACTCTGACACAGCATGTTGACGTGTGCCTCAGCAGAATTGTTTTAATAACTGTTTCATTTTCATATACATTAGATTAAGCAGATGTTCTGATTGAACGTGACATTTATTAATAAATTTGTGATGCATTTAGCAGAATTATCATGGATAGGTGAACTTTCAGAACCATGAAGCACCTTTGTGGAACTAAGATAGCCGAAATCACTAATTGGTTACACATTAGGACAAGGAGAAGCTTGGTTGATGAAACGGTTTAACTTAGGTCCTTCCTAAAAATTAAGCCAAAAATTATATTCCTTCTGTACTTTTAGATTAGCAGCACATGATAAACAAGGTTCCTCACCTTTGTGGTGTATGGATGTGTAGGATGCAATTTGCTCTGAGAGAAATTGGTTTGCCTATTCTGATCTGGTAAACCCTGTTTTAGAAAATCTAATTACAAACTATTTCTGACATTTCAAAGAAATATGAAAAGCATTATCATAATGTCATGACTTGTATGTATGATTAGTAAAATCTGTCTGCATCTGGAAAAACTGGATTAAAGGCTTTTGTTAGTCGATGTTTTATCTCAGAAATACAGCTATGCCCTATGTTCAGATCACCTAATTAATCGAAACTCAAACTTATTCTGCATTATTTATCCTGTGATATAATGTGTGTAAGGTGAACAAAGTATTGGAACTAATATTCACAGATTTTTTTAAAAGTTTTATTAAATTCACAGTTTTTAAGAATGATGTGACCATAAAGGAAATAACTGTGTACATGACAGCAGAGTTTTTGAATTTAGCTGATATGAACCAAGAAATGGGATACAGTATTTTTTAAAGTTTCCTCAATGTTTTCTCCTTATGTCAAGGGTTTAAAATCAGGTTAGTAATAAACTACAATGTAATTTTCATATTTACAAAGACTGGGACTGAAAAAGCTGGGATGTATATTTGGATAAAATCAGATAAGGCAACCTAATGTATATATGAAAATGAAACAATGTTATTAAAACAATCCTGCTGAGGCACACATTAATGTGCTGTATCACAGAATACTGGAATGTAGGTTCAATCCCCCACTCCACTACACTGCCAGTGTCAATCAGATCACTGGAGATAGGTCCCAAGCTGAGATCTGCTGCTTCCTATCCAGGAGGGGAGATAACGGCCAGGAAATTGCACTGAGCGGCGAACGAAGTTATAACTCGCCCACAAACTTTATGCGGGCTTCTGGGCGCCAACTTGCTTCGGTGGTGAGCTGCAAGAAGTGCAGCGGGCTCTCCCGGGCTTCTGTCAGCTGTGAGATCAGGGAACGGAGCGCTCTCTCCCCTCAACCGATCAGCTTGATGCATCGTTGACAAGCCGTGCAGTCAGAACCTGGAAGTAAAGGCTACAACAATGAATTCAATGTCAAATCAGTCAGAGAAAGAGAAATAAAAAGATGGTAAGATTAAAAGACAGAGATAAAAACGACAGAAAGAAAAAGTAAAAATAAAAATTTCAAATTTAAAAATTCTTTTTTAAAATGTCCAACAACAATTAATAACGGGAGGAATGAGTCTCCACATTTTTGAAAGTTAATTTTCAGTGCCAGAGAGGTTGTTTGGCAGTCATTAATTCTTACCACGCTGTTAAAAGTTAGTTTAGATCTGATATAACTCAGCATGCCATTTTTATGGAGCGGTTAGTTCGTTTCCAACTGGGCAGTGCAGCAAGTTTGCGCTGGTCCATTCATTCAGCTGGCGAGCTGTTCTTCCCATACAGCTTTCGAACGAGAGGGCAAACGGTAGAGCAATTCCTGGTTTTCCGCTTTTGACTGCACATGCGTGGTCGCCGCAACTTGCTTTTCCTATTGCCCTGAAATGACAGTGAGCCCCGTTAGCCTCACCGTTATTTCATGAGCAATTTATGGGCCAATATATTTGCCACTTGGCCACTGTCACAAACTCTTAGCAGCCAATACAGAGCAGAACAGCCATCTCCCTACATGTTCGGCTGCAGGAGGTTAAGACAATATGGGAAAAAAATTAGGGAAATAATTATAGGTGAATATGCACTCATTACAAATATTGTGAGGAAGAAGAATTGAATTTAAAATGCTGTTAAAAAGTGTATGGGTCACTCAAGTACTGCGTCCCACTCCTTCCTGTCCTCAAAGCAGAGGAACAAATTCCCAGAGAGTGAATTGCGTTAATTGTTTATAATGTCATCCTGACTTTAGGTTCTTTGAAAAAGCAGCAACTATCTTTAAATCCTGAAAGCTCAGTATTGTGGTGTAATAGAAGTTGCTCCTAGTCTTCAAACTCCTGCAGGGACTCTGATTGCACTGGCCTTTGACTTTCCCCATCCTTTCTCACCTCTGGGCCACCACTGGTCCTGGCCCCAACACCACCCTATTAGTGCAGGTGATGCTTTCTGAGGGCAGGAACTTCATGCAAATATAAGAAAGTAGCAGGGACCATTTAGCCACACCCCTCTTCCTTTATCTGCATGTGGCACAGTGGGGGCAAATCGGATTAATGGCAGGATCAGCAGAGGAAAATTGGAGTGGTCAATGTCCACAACCCACTTCCCTTGCTAGATGACCTCTATACTGCCCGCAATTGGACAGATTTCACCAGGAAAACCAAGGCCTAAAAATCTATTGATTGTGAAGTATAGAAGTGCTAAAAATTAACGAGAATGTATTGTATTTATTGCAAAAATTCACCACTAATTTCATGCTTTCAACTTTTAGATTTTCTTTGCAAGCTTTCATGTAATTTTTTTTTCAAATCCAAGTGAAGGAATGTTGTGTATACTCACAGCTTAAGTTACAAAGCTTGCGTAACTACTTGTCTTCACATGCCAACTCTTTGGGGCCTCTGTCACCTTTTTTGAAGTCATTGTTCAGCTTTCGCTAGTTTTCCAGATTGCCAAGTGTGGATATGGGGGCAAAACTGGGCCGTGTAGCGCCCGTTTGGTAGGCGCGACACCGACTCCCAAGCCCCGAAAATGGGTACGAGTTGTGCACGCACAATTCCACCGTGAAGTGCGCAGGACGCCACCTTGATGAAGGTGGTTACCTAATGAACGACAGCAGGACGTGGAGTAGGGAGATTATGATGTAAATCAGTATGCAACGCTAATTTGAAGCAGCCAGCGGCATTTTGGAACGCCCGCTCCAGCCAACTCCTGGTCTTAAACTCGCACAGCTGAACAGAACTAAAACAGCATGAAGGACCCCTCATTAGCGCTATTTAAAGGGATCATGCAGGTTAGTTGCTGGATTCGTTATTAGACCATAAGAGATAGGAGCAGGAGTAGGCCATTCAACCCCGCGAGCCTGGTCCGTCATTTTTTTTTTTATTCGTTCATGGGATGTGGGCGTCGCTGGCAAGGCCAGCATTTATTGCCCATCCCTAATTGCCCTTGAGAAGGTGGTGGTGAGCTGCCTTCTTGAACCGCTGCAGTCCGTGTGGTGACGCTTCTCCCACAGTGCTGTTAGGAAGGGAGTTCCAGGATTTTGACACAGCGACAATGAAGGAACGGCGATATATTTCCAAGTCGGCACGGTGTGTGACTTGGAGGGGAACGTGCAGGTGGTGTTGTTCCCATGTGCCTGCTGCTCTTGTCCTTCTGGGTGGTAGAGGTCGTGGGTTTGGGAGATGCTGTCGAAGAAGCCTTGGCGAGTTGCTGCAGTGCATCCTGTGGATGGTACACACTGCAGCCACAGTGCGCCAGTGGTGAAGGGAGTGAATATTTAGGGTGATGGATGGGGTGCCAATCAAGCGGGCTGCTTTGTCCTGGATGGTGTCGAGCTTCTTGAGTGTTGTTGGAGCTGCACTCATCCAGGCAAATGGAGAGTATTCCATCACACTCCTGACTTGTGCCTTGTAGATGGTGGAAAGGCTTTGGGGAGTCAGGAGGTGAGTCACTCGCCGCAGAATACCCAGCCTCTGACCTGCTCTTGTAGCCACAGTATTTATGTGGCTGGTCCAGTTAAGTTTCTGGTCAATGGTGACCCCCAGGACGTTGATGGTGGGGGATTCGGCGATGGTAATGCCGTTGAATGTCCAGGGGAGGTGGTTAGACTCTCTCTTGTTGGAGATGGTCATTGCTTGGCACTTGTCTGGCGCGAATGTTACTTGCCACTTATGAGCCCAAGTCTGGATGTTGTCCAGTTCGTGCTACATGCGGGCTCGGACTGCTTCATTATCTGAGGGGTTGTGAATGGAACTGAACACTGTGCAATCATCAGCGAACATCCCCATTTCTGATCTTATGATGGAGGGAAGGTCATTGATGAAGCAGCTGAAGATGGTTGGGCCTAGGACACTGCCCTGAGGAAATCCTGCAGCAATGTCCTGGGGCTGAGATGATTGGCCTCCAACAACTACTACCATATTCCTTTGCGCTAGGTATGACTCCAGCCACTGGAGTTTTCTCCCCTGATGCCCATTGACTTCAATTTTACTTGGGCTCCTTGGTGCCACACTCAGTCAAATGCTGCCTTGATATCAAGGGCTGTCACTCTCACCTCACCTCTGGAATTCAACTCTTTTGTCCATGTTTGGACCAAGGCTGTAATGAGGTCTGGAGCGGAGTGGTCCTGGCGGAACCCAAACTGAGCGTCGGTGAGCAGGTTATTGGTGAGTAAATGCTGCTTGATAGAACTGTCAACAACACCTTCCATCACTTTGCTGATGATTGAGAGTAGACTGATGGGGCGGTAATTGACCGGATTGGATTTGTCCTGCTTTTTGTGGACTGGACATACCTGGGCAATTTTCCACATTGTCGGGTAGATGCCAGTGTTGTAGCTGTACTGGATCAGCTTGGCTAGAGGCGCAGCTAGTTCTGGAGCACAAGTCTTCATCACTACAGCCGGGATGTTGTCGGGGCCCATCGTCTTTGCTGTATCCAGTGCACTCAGCCATTTCTTGATATCACGTGGAGTGAATCTAATTGGCTGAAGACTGGCTTCTGTGATGGTGGGGATATCGGGAGGAGGCCGAGATGGATCATCCACTCGGCACTTCTGACTGAAGATGGTTGCAAACGCTTCAGTCTTGTCTTTTGCACTCATGTGCTGGGCTTTGCCATCATTGAGGATGGGGACGTTTACAGACCCTCCTCCTCCCGTTAGTTGTTTAATTGTCCACCACCATTCACGACTGGATGTGGCAGGACTGCAGAGCTTTGATCTGATCCTTTGGTTGTGGAATCACTTAGCTCTGTCTATAGCATGTTGCTTCCGCTGTTTAGCATGCATGTAGTCCTGAGTCGTAGCTTCACCAGGTTGGCACCTCATTTTTAGGTACGCCTGGTGCTGCTCCTGGCATGCTCTTCTACACTCCTCATTGAACCAGGGTTGATCCCCTGACTTGTTGGTAATGGTAGAGTGAGGAATATGCCGGGCCATGAGGTTACGTTTAATGAGATCATGGCTGATCTGATTTTTACCTCAACTCCACTTTCCCGCCCTTTCCCCATATCCTTTGACTCCCTTGCTGATCAAAAAAATTTGTTCTAACTCAGCTTTGAATGTATTCAATGACTCAGCCTCCACAGCTTTTTGGGGTAAAGAATGCCAAAGATTCACGACCCTGTGGGAGAAGAAATTCCTCTTCATTTCCGTCTTAAATGGGCGACCCCTTATTCTGAGACTATGCCCCCTAGTTTTCGATTCCCCCATAAGGGGTAACATCCTCTTAGCATCTACCCTATCGAGTCCCCTCAGAATCTTGTATGTTTCAATAAGTTCTCCTCTCATTCTTCTAAACTCCAATGAGTATAGACCCAACCTGTTCAATCTTTCCTCATAAGACAACCCTTCCATACCCGGAATCAACCTAGTGAACCTTCTCTGAACTGCCTCCAATGCAAGTATGTCCTTCCTTAAATAAGGGCACCAAAACTGTATGCAGTACTCCAGATGTGGTCTCACCAGCACCCTGTAAAGTTGTAACATGACTTCCCTGCTTTTATACTCCATCCCCAGAGAAATAAAGGCCAATATTCCGTTTGCCTTCCGGATTACCTGCTGCACTTGTATGTTGACTTTTTGTGTTTCATGTACGAGGACACCCAGATCTCTCTGTACCACAGCATTTTGTAGTATTTCTCCATTCAAATAATATTTTGCTTTTTTATTTTTCCTCCCAAAGTGGATGACTTCACATTTTCCCACATTATATTCCATCTGCCAAATTTTTGCCTATTCGCTTAACCTGTCAATATCCCTTTGCAGACACTTTGTGTCCTCATCGCAACTTGCTTTTCCACCTGTCTTTGTATCATCAGCAAATTTGGCCCCAAAATACTCTGTTCCTTCATCCAAGTTATTGATATATATTGTAAATAGTTGAGGTCCCAACACTGAGCCCTGCAGCACCCCACTAGTTGCAGATTGCCATTTTGAAAATGACCCTTTTATCCCGACTCTTTGTTTTCTGTTTGTTAGCCAATCCTCTATCCATGCCAGTATATTACCCCCAACACCATAAGCTCTTGTCTTGTGCAGTAATTTTTTATGTGGCACCTTATCGAATGCCTTTGGAAATCCAAATATACTGCATCCATTGGTTCCCCTTTATCCACCCTGCCCGTTACTTCCTCAAAGAACTCTAATACATTTGTCAGACATGATTTCCCCTTCATAAAACCATGTTGACTCTTCTTGATTGTGTTATGAGTCTACTACTTCTAGCTGTTGGTACAATTGCATGTGTTCTTGGAAATTTCCTATCTTGGAGAAAGTGGCATTATTGTATAGAGAGTGGTCTGGCTGGTTTTACAGTACTGTTAGTGGCATTTAAAATAATGTACTGACCAAAGCTGCTTCCAGACATGTGTGGCCTGCTAGGGCTTCCTCTGGGAATTGAGCATGACTGGGCGTATGCAGAGAGACCACACAGAACAGGACAAGCTGCCAGAAGAGGGAGGAGGAGGAGGAGGAGGAAGAAATGGAGGAGGAAGTGGAGGAGGAGTAGGGGGAAGTGGAGGAAGAGGCAGGGAGGCAACAAGGTAGACAGGTCCTATCTGCCAGGGCTCTGCATGATCAGATGATTAATGAACAATACCAGTAACCTCAACGACACCTCCCCATTCATCAACAGTCCCACACTCCTTACCTTTCCTCTCACACATGGCCATCAAATCATCCTCCTTATGATTACACATTGCTTCCTCCCTCAGCTCAACACAGAAATAAAAACCAACACCAAATATAAATTCATAACCACATTTATAGATTTACACATGAAATGATTCAAACAAACTATTCACCCTTGTGTGTTCCCTTAGTGCCTGTCGGTTGTGTGCCTTTACCTTTCCTAGTGCTTCTACAAGGTGCATCCCCAATGGCTGGAGCATGGGTGGTGGAAGGCTGCTGACCTTCAATTGAAGAGAGTGCAGATGGCCTTGGAGGACAACCTCGAGCAGTTCTGGGCCGAGGGGGCCTGGCCTCATACTCAACCATCTCAGCCTGGGCTGCAGGAGTCTGGCCTGGCTGGCTGACAGGCAACAGCAAGGGCACTGGCGGAGTGGCAGGGGTGGGAGTAGGAAAGCTGTCATCCTGAGAGAGGACAGCAGGTTTGTCTTCCATGGGGCCACTGCCACTTTCCCAAGCAGCGCCTCAGCAATCCTGGTGATCTGATGGAGAACAGATTGCTGGACTACTCTGATGCCCTGGAAGTCACGTTCCACAGTGATACCCAGAGCCATGATAGCAGCAGTCTGAGCTTCCAAAGCAGCAGTCAGACCTTGGATGGAAGCTGTGACATCGGTCATCAGATGCTGCATCATGGTGGGTTCCACAGGTGTGCTGATGGAGGTGACTGCCCATTCCATGTGGGCTCCTAGCTCTGCACAAAGCCCTGTGCCAAGTTGGAGCTGGACTCCTCCATGCCCCTTGACATGGTGCTCTGGCTTTCTGGCAGGCTTTCCAGTGCACCAAGTATTTGGCTGTGTACGACTATAAGCCATCTTCTGTAGCCTGGCCCATCGAAGTCATCGTCTGACTCCTCTGCAGCAGAACCAGTGTGTGACCTCACCCTCCGGCGAGTTGGCACCTATGGTATGTGTTCCCCCCGCCTCGGCTCCTGCACACTTGTATCCCGGTGTCTCACCACGTGCATATCCCTCCTCTAAACTACCCTCTAAATTATGCGCAATGTCAGTATCTGAGCTGGCAGCTGCGCGTGACGTGGTGCAGGGAAAGGAGAAAGTAAGACGTGTGTGCTTGCACCATCTGCGACGTGAGTCAGAAAAGCTGAGGGAGAAGTGGGAAGCGAGAAGGAGGATTAGGTATGCAGAGACCCTCATCATCGATACCTCCAGCACCACCAGTGGCCACAGCCGCACCAATGGACCGCCCAATAATGGACAGCACTGTCTCCTCCATGGGGGTGAAGACGCGTAGGCTTGCCTGTCCTCCCCCAGTTCCTTCCTGCTGCCTAATGTTGTGCGCCTCCTTCTCCTGCAAGAATGAGGGAAGTGCGTCAGTGAGTGTCCTGCAAGGTATTTGGGTGATATGGCTGTCATGGTTGACTAGGTGCCAATGTGTGTGTGACCTGTGAGTTGTGAGTGTGCGGCTTGCAATAGTGGTAATGTGTGAGGGTGAGATGCAGCAACTGATTCGCAGGGTTGCGTACTGATTGAAAGAGTTAGATGTTAAGTCGTTGGTGGGGGCCGGGGGGGGGGGGGGGTGGGGGGGAAGTGCGTGGACCAGTGGATGAGGCTAGTGGTGCAGTTTGTCGGATTTGCCATGTGATAGTTGAACGCACTCACCTTGACCAATCGTGTCAAATCATTGAACTTCTTCCTGCACTGCATCCATGGTGCGATGCTCCTAACATTTACCTCGTCCGCCACAGCCTCCCACTGCCTCTTTAGCATATGTCTGCGGATATAGAATGCCCTTCCGTCTGTCCACCTCTTCCACCAAGGCCTCCAGTCCACCATCCGAGAACCTTGGTGCACGCTCTCTCCCAGGCGCAGCCATTCTTCAATATCTTCGAGCACTTCCCAAAGGATCTCCTACACCCACAGTACACCTCCCCTTTAAGAGGTGCAGGCTGCCTTTAAGTAGAGCTAGACACTCCCGATATCTGGACCCCCCTGCTGATGTATGCAGCCAATCAACAACACAGGTAGCACTGGCTGCACACAGCAATCATTGAAATCATCAGGCAGCATGAATGTTACGTGCCGCCTGCATCAGCAGGCGGGGGTTAATCGCGCACCGTGATCCCAGTGCCCGTTTTCGGGGGCTATCAAATATAACCCCCATCCTTTGTGGCATCCTATGTGAAAATGTTTAATGGACAGTCTGGAGGAAACATTTTTATTTTTATTTTGGGTAACGATTTTGGTTGTGATTTCCTTCTTAAACAGTGTTTATTAATCAATGCTCTAAGAATTCTATATTTGCTCTATGAATATAGTGGTACCAACCACTTAATGACTTTGTCAACTCTCAGAACCTTACATTTAATTCTTATCTCAAATTCGAATCATTGTGTGTAGCTACATCATAAACAAATGCAGCAAGACCTTCTCTGGCCAGTGTTTCTAGTGAAATAATAAATAATTTGTTTCCAATTTTACTGGAAATGCCAGGCAGAAGGAATCTTCCCACATCTGTTAACAATGTCACTGTGCATAGTGACCAGAGGAAATCACCCTTAATTAGACTGTAAAATGGAATTCAGTAATAGAATTGGGAGCGGGGTGGGGGGAAAGAGTTGCAGGGCTCCAAAAATTCAGATACTGTGTGAACCCCAAGTATAATAGTAATAATCCAAGCCAGCACATAACTGGTCTTTCACTTTTATGGAGGAGAGGATCAGCAGAAACATCAAAAATGGGTTATGAACAACCTTTTGCAGAATGATTTGGAAAGGGGAAGCTGTTAAATAACTGACATTGCCTATCTCCTCCCCGATTCAATCCATCTGCTGCTGCAATCCATGCTTTTGTTACCTCCTGACTCGACTATTCCAATGCTCTCCTGGCCGGCCTTCCATCTTCAACCCTCCGTAAACTTCAGCTCATCCAAAGCTCTGCTGCCCGTATCCTGACTCACACCAAGTCTTGTTCACTCATCACCCATCACCCTTATGTTCGCTGACCTATATTGGCTACCAGTCCAGCAACACCTCAAATTCAAAATTCTCATCCTTGTGTTCAAAGCCCTCGTCCCTCCCTATCGCTGTAACCTCCTCCAGCCCTACAGCCCTCTGCGAACTCTGCTTTCCTTCAATTCGGGCCTATTGTGCACCCCTGATTTCTTTCACCCCTCCATTGGTGGCCGTGCCTCCAGTTGATTAGCCCCTAAGCTTTGGAATTCCCTCCTTAAACCTCTCTGCCTCTCTAACTCTCCTCCTTTAAGACTCTCCTTAAAACCTACCTCTTTGACCAAGCTTATGGTCATCTGTCCTAATATTTCCTTATGTGGTTTGGTGTCAAATCTTGTCTGATAATGCTCCTGTGAAGCACTTGGGATCGTTTTACTCCATTAAAGATGCTACAAGTTGTTGTTGAAAAATTAAGACTGTTGCAAAAAACAAGAGGTGAATAGATTACAAATTAACAAAAAACCTTTAAACCATTGTTTAGGCAATCCTACTTACAGGCAGCCAGAGATCAAATTGACAAAAAAAACTTTTGCCTAGGTAACTCCAATTACAGGCAACCACTGTACAAGTCCATCTTCATCTCCATTTTTCTTGTGCTGTAACTATTTTGATATCTCTCTTTTGATGTTAGTCCTGACTGAGAAACCCTTATATAAATATATCCGCAACTAGGCTGCTAAGATCAGATACTTGACTATCTACCAAGCACCTCTGTACATTCCACCGTATTCAATGCTCCCACCCCATCCAGACTGTCAATTGCCTGGGAATTTCCCCAGAGCTGCTCCCACTCCCCAGCGGAGCAGGAGAAGATCCAAGGAAATTCCCAGCTGATTGCCAGGCAGCAATACTACAAAGAGGAGACAAAGGCCAACATTACTAGGTGCTCACATGCCCAGGAATTAATTTTCAAGCATGTTTAAGACAAGGAGTATTTGGCTGATTGTACAATGGGGACAATAATATTTCCCCAAAGTATGGAACTTAAAATAATAGATGACGACCTTTCTACCTTTACAAAGTTCCCCTTCCCCTCCTCACCTCCATGGCTTTTCAGTATACTTCTGAATCCTCCTTGCAGTTTTTTAATGTGACTCTGAACTCCCCGCTCCCAATCTAGCCCTAATATAACTTAAAGTCAGTTCTCATGACATGTTTTCTTGTGCATTGTTGGCTCATGTTTTCACAAAGGAGGAGTCAGTTAGCAGGGCTATCCCAAGATCTTCCATCCTGTAATGGGGTTCTCAAAGGGTCTACACCCAAAATATTAACCTTCCTTTTCTTTTTGTACATGGTGATTGAAACATATGGCAGGTCTATCATTTGTTGTCTTGATTTCTTCTACCATCTGAATCTGATCGTTTTTCACTGTAAGGGATGGACTAATTTCAGAGTATGGGTTAATGGGAACTTGGAAAAAATGGCAAGGGGGAGTATTTAGAAATATACTGACTGGTTGGGAAGGGAAGGTCTTGGAAATAATTCAGAATGATAAGTGCGAAGAGGCAAGTTAAACAAGAAAGGAGCACAGAAAATATAACATTATTATGACCCCATATAATGACAACTGACAGGTAACCTTTTATTGTGCTATGTAGATAATGGAGCTGCACATATGCAGTGATAGCAAAACATAAAAATTGGCATTTTTATGATGTTATTTGTACTCAAAACGGCAAAACTAAACTGCAGCACAAGATGGAAATCTGTTCAGCAAAACTTGACAGCAGGAGCAGAAGATAGAAACTGCAAAGTCAGCCAACTGTTAAAGTTCAAAATCAGTGTCTTTTACATATCATGTTATTTAACATTCGGCTGGGAGTATGTTCAGGCTAAAACACAATCTCAGACTTCTCATGACTACATAACTCAATCAATCCTCACTCAGTTTATGAATCATCAAAAACCCTCCACTGTGTTTCAATCTTGTGACTTACTCCACGCCGACTGCTAGCTCCTGTGAAGATATGCAGACTAGAATCAAGCCTCTGGCAAGCAAGTCTGTATGTTGGACATGAAAGAGTCAATGATGCTGGTGTCCAAGTACACGCTAAATGACATTAGAGTCCCAGATGAGAGGCCAGGGATCAATCAGGGCCTCCACCTCCATGGGAAGCACAGACTGCAGCTCTGGATGCAACTGGGGACAAATTTGAGCACAGCATGGATCGCGGCTTCCAGACCTCAGCTGTGCCGTGTCTCAGGGCTGGACATATCTGACAGCTGTCATTAGACCAGCCATCCAACAGATCAGTGGGGCTGCTGATCCAGGGTCCACTGGAATGGCGGTGGCTGGAGTCCTTGTGCCTGATACTGACGTCTCTCAGGAGGGCAGCACGTGCCAGGACTCTGACAATCCCCCTCAGAGCAAAATATCTGCGGATGGTGGTGGGAGAGACCGGGCTGCCCTGGAGCACCCTCCAGAGACACAGTCAGCAGCGGATCAGTGTCATGGGTCAAGGGCCACCTCAGTCCCATGACCCTTATGTACTTAATTTCTCCTGCGAGCCTGGCCCTGAGGTGGCACTTAGAAGCAGCAACTGAGGGATAGGAAATGACGCATAGTCAGCAAGGGGAAATCAGGGTGTAATTACAAGTACTTTGTTAGTTTCAGATGGTAAACGTGTTCTTTTATTACTGTTCATTTTGCACTGATCTTGCACTTTATTGTTCATGGACATTAAAGTAATTCTTGAAAGCGAGCATTCTGCTGGTGTGGACATTCATACTCAAGTGATGAATATTGGCACAGTCCTGTTGGGGCATCGAGGGGTGCTTAGTAGTCATGTGCTAAGGTTGGTTTCAACGAAGATCACTTTTCGGCAGCTGGCACAGGAGAACTTCCAAAAATCCTTTGAGGGGCCCGAGCGAGTTGATTGTTCTCATGCTTCGTCTCGTGTTCGAAAAACATACGCCGCTGTAGCCGATTAGTGATCGAATGTCTCCTATACAATCTGATTTCCGATGGCCCTTGCAGCAGCCAGGGAAGATCCCTCCGAATGTTTATCCTCCTGAATTGCTGGAGCCCACAGCTCCCTTTCCTTGGGCAGCACTGGCTCCTCATTATCGAAATAGAATTGATGGCCTTCCTTCGGTGCAAAATTATGCAGCGGACAGAATGCTTTGCTGACTCTCTCGACCCTTTGGGGAGTGTACTGCAGTTCTCCAGTAGACTCATCCAGGCACCGAAATCTGCTCTTCATCAGTCCTATAGTCCTCTCCATCACAAGTCTTGTTGCTGCATGGGCCTGGCTGTATGCGTCCTCTGCCTGTGTTATCAGTTGCTTCAGTGGCATCGTGAGCCATGGCTTTCGGGGGTATGCCTTGTCTCCTAGGAGCTATCCCTGTACACATGGTTGCCCTCACAGAAGAGGTCAGCAAGAATAGAGTGATTCAGAGTGAATGCATCTATGCAGCTGCCGACGAGCCGGAGATTTACGTGCAGGATCCGCTGGTTGGTATCGAGACAATCACAACATACAGTGAATGGAACGGCTTCCTATTCAATAATGTCAGTGAATCTTCATTTGGCGCCTTCAGTGCCCCATTTGTGCCATCTATGGCACCCCACACCGAGGAATCCAGCAATCCAGAACTCCCAAGCTCTCTCCCTCGGCTGCTTGGGTGTGATGCCAAAGTGGATGAACTTTGCAGCTCTGCTGAAGACCGTGTCCGTGAGCTGTTGAATGGCTGTCATGGTTGCTCCCTGGCTCATGTTGCACAGATCCCCTGTGGCACCGTGAAAACATCCAGTGCCAAAATAATTCAGAGCATTTGTCACCATCATTTAGATAGACAGAGCAGTTCTGGCAGTGGAACAAGGCTGAAGTTCTTTGCGAAGAATGTCGCAGAAATGTGCAATGGCAGCCTTAGGCAATCGCAACCGTCGAGTACAGACCTCCTCCTAGGAGGTTCTCAAAGAACCTGGACTTCCCATAGACATATGGAAGAGGGTGGTATCTGGTGGCTGGTATCTTCTGGTAGGAAAGATAATGGACTCCTTACTCAAAGATGTAATAGAAAAACTTCTAGAAACCAAAACTATAATAAGGAATAGTCAGCACTGATTTCAAAAGGGAAAGACATGCTTGACCAATCTTACTGAATTCTTTGAAGAAGTAACAAACAGTAGACAAGGGTAATGTATTAGATATAATATATTTGAATTTTCAAAAGGCCTTCAATAAGGTACCGCATAGTAGACTCATGACTAAGGTCAGAGCATGTGGAGTCAGGGGACAAGCAGCAGAATGGATAGAAGCTGGCTACAAAACAGAAAACAGAGAGTAGGGGTTAAAGGTAGTTAGTTACTCAGACTGGCAAAAGGTGGGAAGTGATGTTCCACAAGGATCAGTGCTGGGACCACTGTTATTCAACATTTACATAAACGATCTGGATTCGGGAATCATAAGTACAATTAAAAAATTTGCGGACGACACCAAGTTGGAGGGTGTAATTAATATCAAGGAGGATTGCGACAAAATACCACACAACATTAATAAACTTGCAGAATGGACATGTAATTGGCAAATGAATTTCAATGTGAGGATAGGAACAATAAAGGGGCCACATACTGCTTGGATAATAAGAGTCCAATGGGATAGAGGAGCAAAGGGATCTGGGGAAACATGTACACAAATCACTAAAAGTAGCGACACAGGTCAATAAGGCCATTAAAAAAACGCAAACCAAGCACTGGGGTTCCTTTCTAGAGGGATGTAATTGAAAAGCAGAGAAGTTATGTTAAACTTGTATAGAACCTTTGTTAGGCATTTGCAATACTGTGAACAGTTCTGGTCTCCATATTATAAAAAGGATATAGAGGCCCTAGAGAAGGTGCAAAAAAAGATATACTACGATGATAACAGAATTGAGAAGTTATACCTATCAGGAAAGATTGAACAGGCTGCAGCTCTTTTCTCTAGAAAAGAGAAGACTGAGGGGTGACCTGATAGAGGTCTTTAAGATTATGATAAGTTTTGATGGGTAGATGTGGAGAAGATGTTTCCACTTGCAGGGGAGACCAGAACTAGGGGCCAATATTATGCAACTATGACTCTCTTGGGATTCTTTATATTGTTTGGTCTCCCAAGAGAGTCATAGTTTTGTAGCTGCAACCCTCTTGGAGACTGTCGGTCACAACGAGCCGTGCCTCCTCGTGGTCCCGCCGGTAACAGCATACAAACATTGGCTAAATGGGCTGTCCAGAGAACCTGTATGGGGTGACCTCCTAGGGTCACTACGGGGGTACTATGACCATCTTGACTCAGGTCGAGAACTCAGTTCTCTGAGGCATTGCCAATATGTTCGGGTATCAACTTGCCCATTCGCAGTTGTTTGTTTTAGGCCATACAGATCCTGTAAGGCCTCAGTTAGGAACTCTGTTTAGAAGTGTGTGCTCCACCATAGAGGTAATAGGGAGCTGTGCCAACTTCTACATAAAGACCGGTGGCCACGATCATCTGCCGAGACAGCTATGCCCATGGTGTGAAGGTGACGACAACAAACAAACAAACAAACAAACAAACAAACAAACCAAACCAACCAAAACAAACATGCACTTATAGCACCTTTAACATGGCAAAATGTCCCAAGGCACTTCACAGGAGCGTTATCAAACAAATTTGACACCGAGCCACATGAGATATTAGGACAGGTGACCAAAAGCTTGGTCAAAGAGGTAGGTTTTAAGGAGTGTCTTAAAGGAGGAGAGAGAGGCAGAGAGGTTTAGGGAGGGAATTCCAGAGCTTAGAGCCTAGGCAGCTGAAGGCACATCAGCCAATGGTGGAGCGATTAAAATCGGGGATGTGCAAGAGGCCAGAATTGGAGGAGCGCAGAGATCTCTCAGGTTGTAGGGCTGGAGAAGGTTAAGGAGATAGGGAGGGGCGAGGCCATGGAGGGATTTGAAAACAAGGATGTCAATTTTAAAATTGATGCATTCCCGGAGCCAATATAAGTCAGCGAGCACCGGGTTGATGGGTGAACGGGACTTGCTGCACGTTAGGAAACGGGCAGCAGAGTTTTGGATGAGCTCAAGTTTATGGAGGGTGGAAGATGGGAGGCCAGCCAGGAGAGTAATGGAATAGTCCAGTCTGGAGGTAACAAAGGCGTGGATGAGGGTTTCAGCTGCACATAAGCTGAGGCGGGGGCAGAGACAAACGCATGTAACTTTGATGACATGTAGCTAAGGTACGTGCTGCCTTCACAGCGCCGAGCCTGGGTTCTGACTAAATTCTTCAGATAATGGGGTAGAAACTAGTCAATGGAATGTGTGTGGTTGTTGACATTTTTAGAATCATCTTAGCTGAAATTTATATTTCCAGTCACGTTGTAAGACACATATGAGACCAATGAAATATGCACTTGCTGCATATATAAAACCTTATCACTGAATGCAAGATTATTAATGATTTACGATTTATACTAAGGTGTGCCTGTGGGCCTTACTTTAAACAGTTGTTATTATAACAACAGTAGCAGTGGAAGTGGAAAATTTTAGACAATGTATGAAGTAAAAATAACAAATGACCTACTATGCTTGACAGAGATTAAGTCATGTATCACAGCATGTGACTGTTCAAATGTCTAAACTATCAAAAAATGAATAGTTACAGACACGGCAAATAGGTGAGCTGCATTTTAAAGCAACATACAAAATAAAACTAGATTCTTTTCATTGGAATTATTGAATAGGATTCAGTAAGAATGCAGCAAATGAAATATTTCCTGAAAATTAAAATCAAATGATGAGTTATCTAATGGACAAAGTTATAGTCATAAAAGTAATGTAACATCTAGTAATTTATCACAGGAAACTCTGATATTAATAATCCAAATACAAAGATCATCCTTTGAATCTCACATTTACAGGATTGCGATTCACTGAAAAGTTGAATATTTAAAAAAGGAATGAGTGCAAGAAACACAGTGAAGAATGGTTTGAGTAAAATATTCTCTGAATATTGAGTTTTTAAAAATTATGCATGATAATACAACTACAAGAAAAAAAACAGGAAGCACAATCCCTTTGCATATTTTTAGTTTATATTCATCCATAAGCAATGCTGTTAAGAAATTACATTTTTAATAACAGCTAAAAATCAGAGGAAAAGTGATTGTTTGATTCTTAAAGCAATCTGTCTTTTGTTGAAAGCTCTATGTAATGCAGAATAGTGCTGCATATCCATCAGAACGCAGTTCCTAAACACAGCGTGAGCTTTCAACTCCTGACTCCTGTTAGCGCTCAGTGTTCTCAGCAATAGGCAGTTTCCATAACCAGATGGTTCTCCTACGAACTGAAACCTGCATTATTATGCATGCTGTGATCAGAATAGCATGCCACAAGACTAATAAGTACCCGTCAATAACAGATTTTCATCCAGGAGAGCATGTGGGATGCCCACCACAGCCTCCTGGCTACCCCAAAAGATGGTAAACACCCCACATCATACCATTACATTCTAGCTAAAACGAATACATTTATTTACAAAATTAATTTTACAGAAGCAGAAAAATACAGTAAGATACCAAGGTACAAATAATTAGAAAACAATAATGATAGAATCTGTCCACGAGGGAATAAAGAATTTTCTTCAGAGCATATTTCTTACACAATCCAATAACCTGTGAGACCTTTGAAGGAAACAGCCTGATTAAAATAATCAGGCAACACGAATATTGTGTTAATAGTAACAGGCGTGTGCAGTGGGGCCCTCACCTCCTGGGGCCCTCACATTTTCTATCATGATATGCGAGATTCTGGCAAAAGCTGCATTTATTACCCATCTCTAGTTACCCTGAGAAGGAGATAGTGAGCCTTATCCTTGAATCGCTGTAGTTCTTGTGCTGATAATGCTCCCACAACGGTGTTAGGCTGGGAATTCCAAGATATTGACCCAGAGATTATGAAGGAGTGGCAATATATGTCTAGATGAGGATGGCGTGTGACTTAGAGAGGAACTTGTGGTGATGGTGTTTCCAAGATCTTGCTGTTCTTGTTGGTAGACGTCGTAGCTCTGGGAGAAGCTGTCACAACAAGCTTGGCAAGTTGTTGCAGTGCGTAACGTAGATCATACTTTATGCAGCCACAGTGGTGGCAAGGCTGGATATTGAGTCCAGTATTAGGGGGCACAGAGCAAGTGGATTGCTTTATCCTGGGTGGTGGTGAGCTTTATGTGTTGTTGTGCTGCATCCATCCAACCCAGTATTTATTTGATCACACCCCTGGCTTGAGCCTTGTAAATGGTGGAAGGGCATTGATAGGTCAGGAGATGAGCCACTCATCTCAGAGTACCTCACTCCTTCCCCTGCTCTTGTAGTCACCTTGTTGATATGGCTGATCTAGTTAAACTCCTGGTCAATGGTGACCCCCAGGACATTGATAGGGAACTCAATGATGGTGGTGCCACTGAAGGTAAGAGGAGGTAGTTGTGCCTTATTTTGTTGGAAATGGTCATAGGCTGGCATTTACTGAATGTTATCTACCACTTGTGAGCCCAAACCTGGATGTGGTCCATGTCCTATTGTAGGACACGATTGGCTGCTTCATTATCACATGAATTGTAAATAGAGCTGAATATTTTAGAATCATCACTGAACAACTCCACTCCTGACATTATAATGGAGAGGAAGTAATTGATGAAGGAGCTAAAGATGGTTGGACCATGGGCACTCTCCAAAGGAACTCCTGCAGTGATTTCCTGGTGATTGCAACGTTTGACCTGCAACAGCCACAAGCATTTTCCTTTATGTAAGTGTCATGTTTCAGGACTTTTTGGGGGTGATTTTAAATCCCAAGAACGGGTGGGTTGGGAGTTGAAAATAGTTGTTTCTTTGGGTCGCGACCGCAAAGTCTTTGGACTTTGCATTCCCAGTGGGAAGCCTGTACTTTTCCGCGCTGACGTTAAACCCGGAAATAAAAGCGGTCACGACCCAAAAAAACAACTATTTTCAACTCCCACCCCCCCCCCCAACCCACCCGTTCTTGGGGTTTAAAAAATCACCCCCTTTATCATTTCCACAGAAAAAGTCTTGGATAAAAAAATTGGGGGGGGGGGGGGGGGGTAAATTGATTAACCCCCGAAATCGGGTATGGGTATCGGAATCTGCAATTAACCTGCGCCCGGTGCTTCAGTCACAGGCAGGACGAGGTATTCGTCCAACCTGAACACCCACCTAAATGCAGCCTTCCACACGAGGATTGAATGAGATTCGCACGTTTCACCAGCAGGGGAAGCCCAAATCTCTTAAAGGCAGGCTGTCTCAAGATCTTTTAAAGGTAGCCAGTACCAGTTATTTGCTGAAAATAGCAGTCTGCTGTCTGCATGGAGTCTGAACGAGATCATACATCGCACACGTAAAACACAGAGGCCGGTCCCATCCCTATGTTTACACACTGATGAATTATGTTAAAACATTGAATAAAGGTTGCGCACTACTAAATCCCATATCCTCCAATCTGCATGCCAGACCTCACCAATCTGCCGACCTGAGTTTGTACCAGGCCTGCGAGAGTGTGTGCACCAAGGTTCTCCGCTGATGCACTAGAGGCATTGGTGCAAGAGGTGGACCGAAGGAGGGGCATCTGATATCTGCAGTGGGGGGGGGGGGGGGGGGGGGAGGGAGGTGGGAGAAGGAAGGGTGCAAGAGGCCCTCCAGACATATGCACAAAAGGCAGAGGGAGGCAGCGGGGGAATGGATTGCTAAGTGCCTGGCATTGACTATGAACATGGATGCAATGCAGGAAGAAGTTCAATGCTTTGACACAAATGCTCAAGGTGAGTGAGGTCAATAGTCAAGTGGCATTATCTACCAACTGCACCACTAGCCGCATCCACTGCTCCATGCACTACGCCCCCATCACCCACATACTAAAACTCTTTCCATCCGTACTCAACTCTGCAATCAGATGCTTCCTCTCACCCTTATACAATTATCACTGTTGCAAGCTGCCCACCCACAACTCGCAGGCCACACACACTGGCAGCTATTCAACCATGACAGGAACATCACCCAGACACACATCCTGCTTTCTTGCAGGAGAAAGTGGTGCATATCAGGAGGCAGCAAGTGGCAGTGGCATTCAGCCCCCCCAAGCATGTTCCACCATTCAATTAAATCATGGTTGACCCGTGACCAAACTCCAGATACCCGCCTTAGCCCCATCCCTCTTAATACCCTTGGTTCACAGAAATCTATCAATCTCACATTTAAAATTTACAATTGAGCTAGCATTAACTGCTGTTTGTGGAAGAGCGTTCCAAACTTCTCCAACCCTTTGCACGTAGAAGCGTTTCCTAACTTCATTCCTGCAAGTCCTGGCTCTAAAAGTTAGACTATGTCCCCGCGTCCTAGTATTCAAGTATAGGAGACCTCCAAAAACAGGTATAAATGCATCAGCAGCCTGAAGCAACAATCCAGTAACTAACTTGTAAATCCTGCATGGTCCCTTTAAATAGCACTGGTGGGGGTCCTCCAGACACTTTAAGACATGTTCAGATGGTCGTGGTTAAGACAGTGCGTTGAGTGAGAGCGTTAGACACCATTTTGGTACTTATCACTTTAAATCAGCGCTGCACACTGGTTGTAGCCATTTTCTCCTTACTTTAAATGCTGCCGGTGTTCGTTATTTCTGCATGCACTACTATCCCTACCAAGATGGTGTCCAGTGCACATCGCGCTAGAGACGTGCGTGTGTAGCCAAGCTGCCATCTTGGCACTCTGGGAGGCCATGTAGCGCTGAAACAATGGGCGCTAGATGGCCCAATTTCTAGCTCTAGGCTTTTTTTTTTTAACACATACGTTTGGAAGAAAAGGTGCTGAGATAAAAAGGTAGTTAAAATGTTAATTTTCCACAAACACTGTATGCAGTAAGTTGCCGAATCTCTGGATCCAAGCATTCAGCAGGGGGTTGTTTGGAGGATCTTCGCTTCTGGTTGTGAACACAAGGTAGAAATAGAGCCAGGGACACAAATAGTCAACAAATTTTGAAACAGAAAGTTGCAAGAGAAAGTTTTGGCCAGGCTCAGAAGCCAAGCAAGGTGACCCAATGATATACCTGTGCAATCTTCCACATAGTGGCCTGTCGTAGCTACACTGGAATAGCTTGGCCAGGGGAGCAGCTAGTTCTGATGCGCAGGTCTTCAGCAGTACAGCCAGGATACTGTCCGGGCCCATAGCCTTCACTGTGTCCAACCGCTTCTTAATGTGACATGGACTGAACCAAGTTAGCTGGACATAGGTACCTATGATGGAGATCCCAGGAGGAGGCCAAGTGAGATCACCCACTTAGCATTTGTGGCTGAAGACACTTGGAAACTTTTCAGCTTCGTGTCTTGCACTCGCACTGTGGCTTAGGATAAGAATGCTCATGCAGCCTCCTCCTCCTGTTAGTTGGATGATTGTCCATCACCATTCTTGACTGGATGAGACAGGACCACAGAGCTTTGTTCTGATCCATAAGTTCTGGGACTGCTTAGCACTATGATACCTCTTGTGATCTGAATTGGATATTCATGTCTTTCACACATGCACCCACATGCCTCTGGAATCTTTGCAAAGATGGACTGAGAGAGCACCTAGCAAGCCAAAGTCAGATGCAAAGCATTAAGCTGTTTTATTTCACAGCAAGTGAACATACACTGAAACCAATTAGTACATTTTCATAATAATACAAAATAATGAAAACAATATGCTTCCCCACTCTAGTTCACTAATCCATCACCAAACTTCTGGTTGCTCTTGCCCAGTTACTTTTCCAAGCAACAAGAGGTGATGCAATATGCCTGTCCATTTGTTTCTTCCCATACCACTGACCCAAGTTCCAAATACACTTTTTGTGCAGAAGAGAGAATTATATTTGCTTCTTCCAATCTTGTATGCTGTATTCCCTGCTCACATCTTCTATACTGGGGAGACCAAAGATTAGGGGACCATTTTGCTGAACATCTTCACTCTGCATATATGATCTGACCTCCCTATATGAGCTCCTTCTCCCATTCTCAACCAATCTTTCCATTTTTAGACTTCATTACTCCAACCAAACTCAATGCAAACTTCAGGAACAGTGTGGGTGACATTTGTCAGGTGGTAGTGCAAAAGGGGCACCAGTGCATTGGCAGCCCATTTTACACGCAGCCCAAAGTCAAAGTCAATGGAAAAGAAAATTGGGTGGATACTTCTCTCCTCCTCCTCCTGAAGGGGGCCATTCCCTGCCAGGGTAAGGTTTAATCCTCCTCCTTGTCTAAATTTGGGGGGGGAGGACACTCCTTGCTAGGATATGGTTCAATTGCCAATGCACTATCACTAGTTTTACGCTACCATCAAAGGAAAATTTCACCCCCCCCGTATCTCACCTAAGCACTCTGCAGCCTTCTGGTCTGAACATTGATTTCAGCAACCAAAGACTTTAGTTGTCTCCCTTATTTACTAACCAGGGTCTTCCCTTTATATTTTGCTTTGTTTCTTTCCATTTTGGAACTGATTTGTCACTTTCTGTCTTTCTAATACCTTGTCACATGCTGGCTGAGATGATACCTATATCATTCAGCTCTCACTCATCTCTACAATTCTTGAAACAAAATTTACTCAGATGGCACAAACCCTCTGTACTAACTGTTAGTATATTTGACTCAAAAACAACTTATGTATAATTGAAGGGTAACATCGCAGAGAATTTTACAAGATGGACAAAGATGGTGAGGAAGAAGCCGAAGAGTAGGGTTTTGAAGGCAGGGAAGGAGGTGACAGTGAAGTGGTGTCAGGAGAGAATTCCAGAGGGCAGAGTTGCAGTGAGGGAAAGATTGTTGATTGCCAATGATTAAAAGAAATGAATGGAAGTCAGCAGTGATCAGGTTTCAAAAGAGCAAAGGTCCCTACAGGGATGCACGGCTGGAGCGGATTGCTCAGAAAGGGTGGGATAAGGCTGTGGAGAGTTTGAGGATGAAGATCTTAAAGTCAATTTTTGGGGGACCAGTGGAGCTTGGCAAGCATGGAGATGGCAAAAGACTTGCAACCTTTACCTATTTTTCATCCCACCTTCTGTTGTTTTGCCCGGTCCTATAAAAGGGGTTCTCCTGACTTCATCAAAACTGATTAAGTCTTCACCTGATATTTTAACCTATTGTTTTCTCTTCAGACGCTGATGGATTTGCTGTAGATTTCCAGTATTTTCTGTTTTTATTTCAATGTTTATTCACTCATTATTTTGCATATATTGATTGCAGATTTTAAACATTACAAGAGCAAATTTTTCAGCTGCTTCACTGAATAAGTTCCATTGTGTTTTAATACTCATCAGTCCAGTCATATTTAGAATGACTGAACAATAGCTATTGGCTGGTGAATGTAGACACAAGTACCTTCCATCACAGGTCTTCCTTTTTATATAACTGATTACACAGATGATTCAATTTTATACTGTTGCAAAGCACAGACTTCTAAATGGTCATGAGAATGTGAAACATTGCTTGTTCAATTGATGGTGGAAGTGACAAACATAGCTTTGTACCTAGAATTTTCTATCTAACACCACTGTGGGATCACCATCACCACAAGGACTGCAGTGATTCAAGAAGGCCAACAACACCTTATCAGGTTAACGAGAGATGGGCAATAAATACAGCTTTGCCAGCCTCAGCTACAGCCTGAAAACAAATTTTAAAAAACCAAACACAGCTTTGGCTTCTAAATGTGCTGTGATAGTATTACTTCAAAAATTCGGAAAATCAAGAATCACTGGTCAAGCTTACTTCATGACTGAGGAATTTACTGTTAACAGCTAAGATTGTAAGTGTTGATCTGATTTCTGGTGTGATGTTATTGACAAATATACAATTTACTAGTAGATGTGTCTTGTTCGAAAAGTCAATTATACTTCTATTATAGCCTGTTGAAATCACTATTAGGAGTGAGATGGCTACAATTTTAAAAGCTAGAAAATTATTCTCCAAAGTTCTATTTTTTTTTTTTAAGAACTCAATGCCAGGTACTGGGAGGAACAATGATATATCCTAGTCACAGAAGAATGCTTGCAGTTGTAAACTGATCAAAATATTACTGCTACAGCAAACTTTGGAGAAAAAGGCAAAATGCACACAAGTAATGTGATAGATCTCTTCCCCACCACAGCCACACTTTGAAACATGGAAAAGTCCTTCCTGCACTGTAGAAAGAAATGTAGCTTAAAGTGAAAGAACACTTTTATTATGAAAAGCATGCATAAGATAGAGATGAGAATTGAACTGCATTATAAATCCAAGGTGACTTTAATTTTATAGTTCAAACTAATTTGCCAAATATCTTAACTTGGCTGCAAATAGCATTGGTATCACCAATATTTTGAACAAACAAAATTGTTCACTGACATGGCAGAAGTCAAATTGAACTGTATCTATGCTGGAACCACAGTGATCAAGGTGATGGGGAAACATAGTCCAATGGATAATAGCAAAGGTGTGTAGTGTGCTTTCATTTGTCTAGAGAAAAGGGGTTTAGGCAGCCTTATGGTGTAACCCAACCCTCCAATTATAGTCGTCTAAAAGAGAGAAAAGTCTATGCATCTGTCCAATCTTTAGTAATCTAGTGAGAAAGGAGAATGAGACCACATGGTACTGATGAATTTACCTGATTCTTAGCATTCTAATTGAGAGGTGACTGCCTGATCCGAGTAACTTTATGAGGATGGTGGGGGCAAATAATATGTTGATGATAATGCATTCAGTTGGACATTCTTGTTGAGAAAAAGAGGTGGCCTTGTGGTGATGGATCTACTGATTTATGATACTCAAGTCACACTAGGAGCAGTTCTAACAGATGCTCCTTAGCTTAGATGAACTGTTGCACATGTGATAAGGAGTATAAGTAATTATTACTGTGATTTTGATTTGCACACTGTAACTTTCAAATTGAGACTATTTTCAGATCACCAATTTGGATCCTGCTGTCCAAAGACAAATCATAACCCAAAGTCTAAATTAGTATGATCAGCTCTCAAACATTTTTACAATTGACTAACTGTATTTGACAGCAATAATCTTTAAATATGTTTCTCAATCCAAAAGAAATCAGTTCAGATCTATTCTGATTCTCTAAATTTATCCATTTCAATTCATTTCTACTTCAAACAACACTTCAGGCTGCTTTGGGTAAGTACAGTGTACAAAAGATATCATTTTTGGCTGTGTGTAAAACTAATTGTGCCATTAAGAAATCCAAAAGCTAAACTTCAGATTGGAACAGTTAAAAATTGAATGTGAAATAATAATGTAATAAAGTCTCTCTATTCCAAGGGAACACTCTCAGTTGATAAGATAATTGTGAAATTATAATTATGGGACAGTGGCCAGTCTTTTTTTTTTGCTAAAAGATCTGATTCTTTGTAAAATGATCTATTTTAATATGCACAAATTAAATAGAAAGTTACTTTTTAAACTTAAAACAAAAGTAAAATACTGCTGATGCTGGAAATCTGAAACAAAACCAGAAAATGCTGGAAATACTCAGCAAGTCAGGCAGCATCTGTGGAGAAAGAAACAGAGTTAATGTTTCAGGTCGATGACCTTTCATCAGAACTGGAAGAAGTTGCAGATTAAACAGTTTTTAAGCAAGTACAGAGTCAGGAGTTGGGGGGGGGAAGGAGAGCTTACTTTTTAAACTTATATATTTCATAATTAGTTTTCATAAAGAAAATCTTTCAAATTAGGAATTACCAAAAACTAGATATTAGGGGGGACTTTTGACTTTGGACTGAATCAATAACTCCTGTTTTACACTGTCACCCAAGGTCAAAATTACCCCCATATTGCTTAGTCAATCCCTTTTTATGTTATTAGGACATAACAAACTAGATTAGCAAACTGACCAAATATTTTAAATATATTAAATAGAAAATAAATTCAAATCTCTCTCTTCCTTGTGAGTAAATCCATTCTGTGAGGAATTCATCGTTATATTCTCTGATGAATATTTTCTGAAGGTTGCCAAGAGCATTATTCAGCTCTGGAAATAAAACCCTGCTTTTAAGATTTGCATCTGAACTAGAGATGCAATTAGCTGAATATCTTCATATTATGTGCAGCAAAATGAGGCATTCGTTACAGGCTTCCACTCCATTGTTGATGCAAATCCTTAAATAGTAATGAAAATAATTTATTCATACTAACTCCTGCACTAGTAATTGCATTAGAAATCAATTGATTGGTTAGTTTAAAGACAGCTCGCCTATTTGACACAGCTCCGTAACAATCTAATTTCTCAGTGAAAATACCTAGCTGCACTGTATTTCAGTACAATGTGTGTTCAAACTGAAATCAAATAATAATGTGATAATACTCGACAGTGGTCAGCAACACAGCTGGACTCATCAGAAATTATCTGCTGTATTTTATTTGAATTATGTTAGACAAATTCCAGTCAACACCAGTCCAGTACTGAAGAGTAGAACTGCATCACCCAGTGAGAGAGTGTGGCTGTGAATACATTTCAAACTCCAGTCCTAGTCCCAGACCGGAATAGAGAATCTAGCCCAACATTTCAGCACAGTACTGAGCAAATATTGCATTGCCAGAGATTCCATCCTTCTGATGAGATATTAACAGTTAGCATTTCCAATCTGACCTCACTTTCAGTCAGGACCACTGACCCTATCCCACTGTCAGATATGACCCCCGACCCCACATTGTCAGCTACAACCCCTGATCCTACCCCGTGCCTCAGCCAACGGAGGGCCCCGTTTCTAATCTCCTGCCATTCCAGACTGATATTACCCCACTGTCAGCCATGATCCCGAACCCTACCCCACTGTCAGCCATGACCCCTAACCCTACCTCATTCATTTGAGTCTTAGTTTTTTGGAGGTAGGAATGGGAAAAACAAAGAGTCATTATTTCATCTTCCTTATGTGGCCATCAGATAACTGGATTTGACCAAGGATCCACACTCAAAACATTAACTCATCTATTCTCATCACAGGTGCTGCCTGACCTGCTCAGTGTTTCCAGCTTTTTCTGCTTTAGTTTCAAATTTGCAGCATCTGCAGATGTTTTGCTTTTTATTGATAACATCTCAGTTTAGCAGTCAATTTTGAGAACCACACTATGGTCACATGATCAAAGCTGAATCCTCCTCTGCAGCAAATAATTTCCATCTGAGTGACGTGCTGCTTCAGTATCTCTCGCTGTGACTAACAAAAGGTATTGAACTTATGCCTTATGCGAATCCTACACAATCGTCCTTTGTTCTGAGTTACTCGGGTGCTTTCTCCGTTTTTTTTTAAACTGTTACGCTATGCAGTGTACTCATTATTCAAAGTTATTCTTTGTGCTTAAAAACATTGAATCATCCAATTTGAATTAAGCAACAAAAATACAGCAAAGTGAGAATTTAATGCTCACATATTTGAATCATCAGATAATTTGAATTACTGTGTTTCTTTTACTTTGAAAGATTTTGTTACTAAGCTAACTTGTCATGATAACTGCTAACCTCACTCACCTGAGATAGAATTCTTTTAACTCCTCAAAACAAACTGCAATCTGCTCTTCTGGCAGTGTCTGACAAAACCTAAACCTCCCTCAAACTTAAGGTAAAACAGACTTTCTTAAATCCCCCAAAAAACTAAAGGTAATTTGATGTTTCAAATAATTTCTTCCTTAAAATTGGAACAATTCCGTTCACGTTCTACAGACTGGAGAACACGAACATATTGTATTCAATTCTCAGTCTCAAAGCAGTCCCATGTGAAGTGGAGTGAGTCAGAATAACATTGACGATTGAGTATTTGACTCAAATGTTAAGAGTAACGACAAGTTGAACACCAGCAATCCTCGACGAAAACAAAAGGGAAAATCGTTGGTGTGTGAAAGAGGCAGAACAACTGCCTTGTGTGGAGCACAAGCATGGACCAGAGAACTTAATAATTAATTTAGCAGCTGCACATGTCTGCGGCAAATAAATTGCACGGAGATTTTTTTGTGGTAGTAAAACGTTATGTTGCAATAATAAAATAAGTAAGACAAATGAAAATTGTTTCCATAACAACCAGCGTAATAGTAAGCTGTGTTACAATGTTTCACTAGTCATTCTGAAATTGTAGTGCCATCCAGTTTCTGACACGTAAGTCGCTTTCGATTGCTGTTTTGGAGGAGCCAAAAAAAACAAGGAAGTAAAGGGTTAGAAAGGTGAGCTCTACATAGTCTGAATTAGGAGGGTGACCAGAAAAATTGTGCATTATATCAGAAGTTGGAAAAAGAACAATCAGAGCCTTAAAGAAACATGATTCATTTTTGTCGTTACCGTTTCAGTTAGAATTTTCGGAGTCACAGAATGTGCATGCCCCCAAAAGTAGTGTGTAAATCAGGTGTACCATACAGTATTCTAAAGCTGCAGTGGAAGTGGTAATTGTTAAGTGGAGTTTACTTATTTCGGCCAATCAACATTTTTTTTTTGCTTTTGGTGGGCAATTGGAAAGTAAATAGAGGAACTAATAACAGCAAATTACTTTTTCATTATGTCTACTGCTCTTTGTGGTGAACTTGTGATTGAACTGCACGATCAGCAAGATCTATGTCAATGCAATGAGCCGTGACAGGTTGCAGGTTATCTTTTGGGCACTCGAAACCAGTCCTTCTGCAAAGGAAGTAATTACCCATAAGTTTATTTAATGCAAGATGTGTCAAAAGTTAATGAACTTTCTGATTAAGAAGGAGAATGTGTGTCTCATGTTTTAGTTCACTCCCACCACAGGACTATCTTGACGGTATCCGTTTCTGTAAAGTTGACTGGAGAATCAATAATGAGGGTCAATGTTCTGTCAGATATGTGTTTTCCCATACCAACCAGCACACTTAAACCCAACAGAGTTTTTGCGGTTGTATAGCTGCAGCCATGCTACCGGCCCTCTGATTATGTTTTTGTACCGTTAGCACAATCACATTGAGACTATTTTTAGCTCATTTTATTTTCTCTAATCTGCTTCCAAGATGCACACAGCAGAACCAGTCTTTGCAAAATAAAATACTTATTAATCTATCTGGTGTCACCTAGCGTTTGCAGCAAATTTATTTCAATCAGGTGTTGTTCTACCATAAACACTAATACAAACAATATAGTGTAATACACCTTCATTTTTTCTTCCATTTTTCCCCCTCACCTTCCGAATAGAGTTCCAGGTTTCACCCAGCCCTCCAAATGACAATGATACCTCATGCGCAAACCTTCACATTGACTATCAAAACTAATCCTGACCTCACTCAGTGTCAATCCACCTTCATTTTCCAGCACAGATTGTCAAGAGTGGGAACCCTGGCTGTTTTTCCCAACTGCCAGGGTGCTGGGCTCAATTCTAGAGACTCCACTATTACCACACCTGAGAACAGCCGATTTAGCATGGAGTGGGCTTCAAAGTTGGGACCTTTTAGTTTGTATGCCAAAGTACCGGTACTTTGGCATACAAACTAGGCGGTCGCCGCAGGATAGCTGGGGGAAGACGGTCGCCGCAGGATATCTGGGCAGCTGGCACGTTTTCCTCCAAAGTACAAATCTGCCTGTAAATTTAAGAATTAAGCAGCTGCTTTCCCCCCACCCCCACCCCAATCTGGTTTATTAATGGGCCTGTCATAAAGCAGATTACAAAAGCAATGTTTAAGAGAAAAGTGACAAATAAGTATTTGAATTTAAATTTTGAAATAATGTACAACATTCAATGTGCATCAATGGAAGGAATGGGAACATTGCAGGTTGTATTAGATTAATTGTAAAGAGGTTTAAACCTTGCACCCTGTCCTAAATGATTGTATTGAAGTGACAGAATCTGTTTTAAACATTGTGATAAAGCAACAAAATCTTCTTGCACTGGAGTTTGAGGACTTAAGCTGTGTATATGGAAAGATTTTTTCAAGGCCACTCAAACGTATGCAGCCAATACTATCTTTGTATGGAAAGAAAGATTTGCATTGTAAAGCATATTCACATCTCAAAGCACTTTACCTCATGAATTATTTTGAAGTGCACTCACTTATGTAGGAAAATACAGCAGCCATTTTGCACACAGGAAAATCCCTCAAATGGCAGTGAGGTGAATGATCAATTAATCTGCATTTGATGGTATTAACAGAGGGATGAATATTAGCCAAGGGAGGATTTTAAAATCACTCCACCATTGGTTGGTGGCCATGCCTTCAGCTGCTTAGGCCAAAAGCTCTGGCAGTCCCTCCCTAAACCTCTCTACTTTTCTCTCCTCCTTTAAACCCTTCTCTTTGAAGAAACTTTTGGTCACCTATCCTAATATCTCCTTGTGGCTCGGTGTCAAATTTTGTTTGACAAATCGCTCCTGTAAAGTGCCTTGGGACGGTTTACTACATTAAAGGCGCTATATAAATGCAAGTTGTTGTTGCTGGCCAGACACTGGGAGAACACCCTCCTTTTCTTTGAATAGTATTCACCTGACATGGTTTAATGTCTCATCCAAAGGATGGCACTTCCAACAATACAATTAGTACCACACTACAGTTTTAGCTTTTACCCTGTAGTTTGTTAAAATCCCAATTTTCTTATTAGCAATCAACGCAATCTTTGGTTAAGTATATCAATTATTAATTAAGTGCAACACGACTTCAACAAAAATACTGTTAAATCCATAGCAGTGAATTTCCTAAATTCTATTTATATTTTATTCCTTCATGCAGCTATCACATGATGAATTGTTACTTCTAGGATTGTTTTGAATGGCCATAAGTAATAAATTAGATAATGAAGAAAAAGTATGCCTTTCTCAGCAGTTAAATCATTTTCACATGAGACAAAACTGTTTATTTTTGACCACAAGATAGTTTGCATAACTTACAGGAAAAATTAAATTATTTGAATGTGCTTCTTACTACTTTGTGATCCTCCTGACTTCAAATTAACAGCTATAACATGGAGCAGTTAAAAGTTTAGGTGCTGAGTGAAATGGATATCAAAGCAATATGAAGTAGAGGCCACAATGATACCAGTATGAAAGCAGCATAAAAGTTCTCGGTCTGTGCCAATCTGCCATCATTGCACTAGGTCCCTGGTATGAATGTCAGGCAGCGCTAACTATTATAAGTATCCACCAGTCTTTACACATCCTGAAAACTCGCCAACATTGAACATGTGTGAACATATAAATCCCAAAATATTATAATTTTGTGCTTGTGCATAGTCTTGATTGTAAGAAAGTCACCCTACTTTGAATGTACCACAAAAGCACAAACTCTATTTTAGCTGTAATCAGCCAGTGCTGCTACTCAATATATTCTTCAATCCCATCTGCAATGAATTTTTACACAGCAGAAAGACTCTTCACAATCATATGCTCAATAGTATACCAACAGAATTTGCACTATATAATTGCACCAGACTGTCATGAATCATATTGGACAATCTTGTCAGAGTAATGTAAGTCATATGACCAATTCCTTGTTTGAACATGGTGCTGGTGTTTTGTCATATTTTCTGACATGATGCTGTTCTCCATTCTGTCTTGGAGCCAGGTCTTCTGGAATTTTCAGGGACATTTATGGCCAAATGCATCAATCCTCTTTTGTCCCGCTCCAGTTATATTTCTGGTCTTTCATCCTTACAGCAGTATTATGTGGATCAAAGAGTTATACAACCATACTTTAGTGATGATTGATGAGTCATTACTTTTAAAACTAATAGAACTTAACTTTTTGACCCTGGAGTCTAATTCTTTCTTCACAGCAACATCTAAGGCTAACATGCTATTCAACCAATAGGTATAATATAATTCAGGACATAAAATATATGCAAAGTGGCAAAACTTGTGTTCTTTATTTCCCTTAATTATTTTCAAGTTCTCTCTTAAGAATCACTACCATGCTTAAACCATTTGCAAGTGATGGTATCCTAGGGTATAGATGTGACTAATGCATGTATGCAAAACAAATTAGTTTATGCCACTCATACAATATGACCTAAAGATTTGAATCCAACTCAGTCTGATTCTGTTTACTTTGAGACAGCCCCAGTATTCATATGCTGGCCAATTTTACTGAACAAATAGACAGGACAAAAAAGTGGCATAGCTTTAGGACAATGCACCAATGAACAATTTGTCCATGTTTAATGCTGCTTGGGGGCAACAGTTCAGCAGTCAGTCACTTTGTTTAGCTTTTGAACAATTGAATTTATTTTCTACACAAAAAGACAGACTGTAAGATACATTAAAAGTGCATATGTGTTGTGGATGTGCCATAAATATTCCTTCAGTTGAGGGAGTTACACTGATGATTGGCTGCTCTCAACTCTGACTTCAGTAAAGGCACTGATGGAGGTCTTGGTGGTATTATTTCTGGGAGGTAGTGCCTTCTCTCATGTGTAGCAGGCTTGTGATGCTGTTGGCTCGAGTGCCAACTAGTTGTTCCTGTGCTACTCTAAACCTGCCACTAAAGGGCATTTCCTCACGATTCCCACTAATCGCCATCGTCATTGGCTGAGACTGTTTTCCAAGCAAGTTCAAGCCGGTCATAATTGCATCTTGACGTTGACACCCCAAAGCCTTATACATCTCCCACTGTCAGTATTTGAGGGGCCGGGTCTACAAGCCAGTGTTTGCTGACAAAAATCGGCATGGATCAGGTCCCTCTTCTGTGAGCTCCTACCTGCATCCTGCAGCTAAATGATTCTCACCATTGCACACTATAAGATAGAAATTCTCACCAAAACAGGAGTTCATGCCTATGATATGCAACAGCTGTAACCACTTCATAGCAGGACTCAGATTAGGAGCTGACTTGGAGTGATGGGAATGGATAGTAGTGAAGGAGATAGGGGAAGTGGAAAATTGGTGTGGGAGAGTGGATGTTGAGGTAACCTTTGGGGAATTGATGGTCTTGTTGAAAATCCAAATGTCATTTCATTTTTCCTTTTTTTAAAAAAAGATTAAGATCTAAACTGCAAAGTGTAAAAGTGCCTGAAGTTAGTCAGAATGCATCATTTGAATGCAAACAGTGTTACCAGGACATCCCCACCCACGGCTGCTATTGGAAAAACTCTCAAATGTAGAGTTTTGTTGGTTTAAGATTGGCTCTATGTCTGCTGACCCAGGTCACCAATCCTCACCTTTTGAAAATTTGCACATCACTTCTAGTAACATTACATTTTTGATTAAATCTGAAATCCTATGACTTCAGTGTAGTGCTGAGTGAATGCTGAACTGTCAGAGGTGCTGTCTTTTGGATGAGACATTAAACCGAGGCCCTGTCTGCCCTCTCAGGTGGATGTAAAAGACCCCATGGCAATATTTCGTAGAAGACTAGAGGAGTTCTCCCCAGTGTCCTGGTCAATATTTATCCTTCAACCAACATCACTAAAACAGATGATTTGGTCATTATCACCTTGCTGTTTGTGGGACCTTGCTGTGTGCAAATTAACTGCTACATTTCCGATATCACAACAGTGACAAGATTTCTAAAAGTACTTCATTGGCTATTAACCGCTTTGGGAGGTCCGGAGGTCATGAAAGGCTTTATATGAAAGCAAGTTCTTTCTTTTTGTATGGTGTAAGAATATGGTTTAAAACTACTAGTCAAGGATCCCATCTCGCATAGAGCTCCCAAGCACCTTAGCTAGAGGGCAGATGTTGGAGTTGGGGGTGGGGGGGGGGAGGGGGTGGTAAGTTGTGTCTCGGTGCATGAACAAAGACTGTTTGTAAAAGACAGAATGCTGAAACTTCAGAAATATAACACCCAAAAAGGTCAAGAGATGGCCCGTATCTAGACGGGAGATGTTGTTGCTAAGAAACAGACATTGGTGGGGCCATGCAAGGCCAAATAGGGGGGCTGCACTCATAAGGGTCACGCATTCCTCAGAGGAACCTAACAGCTTGTAAACAGAAATGAAGGTTAAGGTTATTAGCTACATTATGTAAAACAGCTTATCTTGAGTTGCTAACGTGGCATCAGCTCAGTGGGATGACTTATGACTAGGAGATAGCCCAGAGACGCTTACATACAGAACAACGCAGCTGAATAGTATAAAGATAGGGCATGCTCCCTCCCAAAAGTTAGAGGTCTGAGACGTCCCCTCAAAGGAAAAGGGTGGCACTGCTAAATTTAGAGCCCCCTGGTTGTCTAGAAGTATACGGGGCAAGAAAAAGAAAGCTGATGACTGTCACAGAAAACTAAATACTGCAGAAAGCCTAGAGGAATATAGAAAGTACAGGGGTGACGTAAAAAAGGAAATAAGGAAAGCAAAGAGAGGGCATGAAAAAATATTAGCAAGTAAGATTAAAGAAAACCCAAAGATGTTTTATCAGTACATTAAGAACAAGAGGATAGCTAAGGAAAAGGTGGGACCTATCAGGGACGATAAGGGTAACTTGTGTATAGAAGCAGAGGATGTGGGTAGGGATTTAAATGAATATTTTGTCTCCGTATTCACAAAGGAAAGGGATGATCCAGATGTAGTAGTTAAAGAGGAGGGGTGTGAAATATTGGATAAGGTAGACATTATGAGAGGGGAAGTACTAGAGGGACTGGAATCCTTGAAAGTTGATAGTCACCAGGGCTGGATGGATTGTTTCCTAGGCTATTGAAGGAAGCCAGGGAGGAAATAGCGGATGCTCTAAGGATCATTTTCCAATCCTCACTAGATACAGGGGAGGTACCAGAGGACTGCAAATGTAGTACCATTGTTTAAAAAGGGTACGAGGGAAAGGCCGAACAATTATAGGCCGGTCAGTCTCACCTCGGTGGTGGGCAAACTATTAGAATCAATACTGAGAGATAGGATAAACTGTCACTTGGAAAGGCATGGTTTAATCAGGGATAGTCAGCATGGATTTGTTCAGGGAAAGTCATGCCTTACAAATCTGTTTGAATTCTTTGAGGAAGTGACAAGGAGGATTGATGAGGGTAGTGCAGTGGATGTTGTTGACATGGATTTTAGTAAGGCATTTGACAAGATCCCACATGGCAGACTGGTCAGAAAAGTAAAAGCCCATGGGATACAGGGAAATGTGGCAAATTGGATCCAAAATTGGCTCAGTAACAGGAAACAAAGGTTAAAGTCGATGGATGTCTTTGCGAATGGAAATCCGTTTCCAATAATGTGCCACAGGGCTCAGTGTTGGGTCCCTTGCTGTTTGTGGTATATATTAATGATTTGGACTTGAATGTAGGGGGCATGACTGGCAAGTTTGCAGATGACAAAAATTGGCCGTGTAGTTGATAGTGAAGAGAATAGCTGTAGACTCCAAGATGATATCAATGGGTTGGTGGAGTGGGTGGAAAAGTGGCAAATGGAGTTCAACCTGGAGAAGTGTCAGGTAATGCACTTAGGGAGGGCCAACAGTAAAAAGGGAATATGCAGTAAACAGGAATATATAGAGGGGTAGAGGAAGTGAGACCTTGGAGTGCATGTGCACAGGTCCCTGAAGGTGGCAGTACAGGTAGATAAGGTTATGAAGAAGGCATATGGAATGCTCTCCGTTATTAGCCAAGGTATAGAATACAAAAGCAGGGATGTAATGATGGAACTGTATAAAACGCTGGTGAGGCCACAGCTGGAGTATTGTGCGCAGCTCTGGACATTACAGGAAGGATGTGATTGCTCTGGAGAGAGTGCAGAGAAGATTTACAAGAATGTTGCCAGGGCTTGAAAATTGCAGCTATGAGGAGAGATTGGATAGGCTGGGGTTGTTTTCCTTGGAGCAGAGGAGGCTGAGGGGTGGCTTGATTGAGGTGTACAAAATTATGAAAGGCCCAGATAGAGTAGACAGGAAGTATCTGTTTCCCCTAGCAGAGAGTTCAAGAACTAGAGGACATAGATTGAAGCTGAGTGGCAGAAGGAAAAACTTTTTTACCCAGAGAGTGGTGGGTGTATGAAATTCACTGCCTGAATTGGTGGTAGAGGCAGGGACCCTCAACTCTTAAAGTACCTGGACCTGCATCTAAAGTGCTGTAAGCTGCAGGGCTACAGACCGGGTGCTGGAAGGTGGGATTAGAATGGGCACCTGGTTGTTCTTAGAGCTGGCACGGACACGATGGGCCGAATGGCCCCTTCTGTGCTGTATCTTTTCTATGGTTCTATGGACAGTTGGAAGTCCAGCCCAAGACAGCCTAAGAGGTCAGACCTGATCAGTTTGAGTCTGGGAAAACCAAGTTGTATTAATTGCTTGTCATGTAATGTAATCTGAAGACAGTTGTATTGTAATTATTACACTGTTGTGATTCAATCTATTATAGCTTGTTGTTTAATAACCACTCAGGCTGGGATTATATGCTGAAGTTATTGTTGAAGGATTTTTGTTGCAAGACAGTAATGGGAAAAATCCACTAACATATGGGGCTCGATTTTAGGGTCGGGTTACCTGCGGGTTTCGAGCGGGGGGACCCCGAAAATCCCGATCTCCGGTCACGTGACCGGATCGCGACGAAATCCCGGCCACTTCCGGGTACCGCGCTGACGTGTGGGGCTGCGCGCGCAAGCCCCGCTGGTGGGAATCCCGCAGGCAATTAAAGCCAGCGGGGTTCCACTTGAGAGTACTTAACTTGCTCATTGTGGTCAGTTAATGAGCTGAAGCAGCTGTCAAAAGAGGAAGTGTGGGATTTTAGCTTCAAGGCAGTGAGTTTCCCACACTGGGGGAAACAGTCTCCATCCAACCAGGCGTGTTGCAGCCAGCAGCCTGTGGCAGGTGCCAAGGTGCGCTCCACGGGAGAGAGCCCTCACCCACGCAGGAGGCCACCGCGTCACATAGGGCAACCCCTGCCCTCCACCACCCCCCGCCAAGCCAGAGGACAGACCGACACGAGACCGCAGCCCCAGTCCGAGGAACCACACACCTACCCTGCACAACCCCTCAGACCAACACCTGCCAGTTGGGTGGTGTGTGGACACCCTCGGAGGACGAAGAGCATGACCAGCACCAGCAGCCTCGCAGTCCACGCCGTCCGCCGCAGAGACGTGGATCCCCCCAACACGGTGTTGTTGCACGCCCACCTGCACAGCAGGAGGGAGGGCTACCACAGAGAGAGACGCGTCGCAGAGGGCACTACCCTCGCCACAGGGTCCACAGACCGAGGCGCAGCTCCCCGGACCTCTCCGAGCAGCAGTGCACAGGGAGGCGCAGATTCGCTCGACATGTAGTCGTGGAGATCTGCAGCCTCTTTCATGCCGAGCTGCTCCTGGCTGGCCCCAGCACCAACTGCTTACCTGTCGCTGGCAAAGTCACCACTGCCCTCCACACCTTCTCCTCCGCATCCTTCCAGGGTGCAGCCGGCTACACCGCCGATGTCTCTCAGTCGTCTGCGCGGACGAGCCCTGCAAATACACCTGCACCTACTCTGCAGTAACACGATGGGTGGCATCAGTGGTGGGTCCTCATAGTGATACCCAGGAGCGGGCATTATTGGACACAACGGACAGGATTCGCGGAGACATGGCAGTGGTGGTGTCAATATAATGTGTGCTGTTTGTGGCTCTGAAATTCAATATGGGTAACACCCATGACAAACCCTCAGACACCCTTGTGCACCCCCTTCATGCTGACGAGACGTTTGCCTTACCCTGCCTACTGCACATATGTGATGCATGCCCTGTGGCTGCAGCACAGGTGGTGGCAGGTTGAGTGAGGCTGGCCGTGAGGGAGATGCACGAGAGGGTGAGTATGGGATGGAGCCATGAGATTGTATGAGGAGTGGGTTGCGTTTTAGTGGCAGGGTGAGTACTGGCGAGGTGAGTTGGTGGAGGTAAGATGAGGACGGGGTGTGAGTGGGTATGAAGGGTGATGTGACAGAATAGTGTTGGCGGTGCCGAAGGAGATTTGGGGTGGGGGCAGTGTTGTGGCAGACGGAGTGTAGGGGAAAGACTTCGTGTTCTCACTGTGGCGGACCTACTGCGGTCATTGCAGCGCCTCCTGCACTGTATGCAGGTGGGCCATATGTTGGTGGCGCAGGTGACCCCCTCTGCCACCTCGAGCCAGGCCTTCTTGGTGGCAGAGGCAGGCCGCTTCCTCCCGCCCGCCAGGGGGAAGATCTGTGTCCTCCCTGTCCTCCTCACCCCATCTGATGATAGCTGGGGTGAGGCATCATTAAACTGGGAGCAGCCTTCCCCCTGGGCTGCTCCATGCTGCAATTTGTCCCATTGGTTGCAGCATCTGTCAGTGGAGGACTGCCCCTTTAACTAGAGAGCCTCCAGCTGACAGATCGTACTGCGCATGCGCAGCCCGACCGACGCGCAGGCCAGCGCCGTGGACCCCGGAGGAGCAGGTAATTGATTCCGATTAGTGTGTTGCCTGCTACGATCGCGTGGGCAACCCACTAATTTCGCCGTCCGCGTTTTCGACGCTCCCGGAGGACCACCCGCTGGGAACCCGCAGGCCTGCTAAATTCGAGCCCATGGTCTTTATCAGCCACTGAACAATACACAAAAGGTCGTGATTCTACATGGTGCGGTAAAGGATTTATTGAGTTAGTGTTATATATTTCTCCCAGTCTGAAGGAAAGTAGTACTTTCTGGGGCTTATTATCCAGAAAAGGGAAGCAATCTGTAAAATGTACTTATTTGTTAGAAACAAACCGTGGCATATGAAAAGCATTTCATGGCTTTTGTAAATGGAACTGTAATGGATTTTTTGGACAATAGCAAAATTCCATTTAGCTTGTGTTTTACTGATGTGTACCATAAGTTGTATTCTAACAGTTCAAGATGGATTTTATAATGTAATTTTCTTTGTAAAATCTGTGGGGAAATTCATAGCTTTGTTTAAAAAAAGTGTGTAGAATTGCATCAAATCGCAAACATTTAAATAATACGGTTATACATTCTAGTCATATGTTAAGGGAATAACATTTTTAAAAAGTGACAACAACTACAGAATATAAACTATAATTTAATGAACAAAAATCATTGCAAAATTCAGAACTGAAGACAATAAATAACACTGGAAGCTGTAAAATAAAAATTAAGTAATTCATGATATACTAAAGGGGTATACATTGCATCTCATTGCACCCATTATATGGGCATAAAATGGGCAAAATTTGGGGGCCAATGTCCTGCGCCCCAAGGATGCCTGAAAGATGTCCGACCTGATTTTGGGACTGGCCCATTGTCAGGCATCTGGGGCAGCCACCTAAAATAGGTGTTAGGCCCCTTAATGGGCCTTTTGCCTGTTTTAGGACTCTTCTCGGAAATTGAGCTGCTAAGCGGAGCAGGCGTAGATGCAGCCTAACAGCCGCAAGCAAAAAGGCAAGTATGATGTGGAGCTAGAAGGAACAGGAGACCTGCAATTGGCCACGTTCCCATTGTCCTCTCCCCAGGTTATAAATGGGCAGCCAGACAGTGAACAACTGAAAACATTTAGTTACTTATAAACTTTATTTGCTGGGATTCACATTACATCAAATGCATCCCTCACACCAAAAACCCACAACCTCTCCCTTATATATGGGAGCCAGAGCGTTCCCAATTGCTCGTGCACCCGAGCTTAATCATTCATCAATTGATTTATATACAATTAACAGATTCTTTTTAAAAAATCAAAAAAGGACAATGTATAAACACAAGCAAATAAAAATAAATCATATTCAACAAAACATTACATTGTGATCTGACCCTTCTCCAGGATAAGCCTCTTTGTACATGTACCTCTTTTGGTAAAACAATTAGATAGTTGGTGACTTGAATCTACCCATTTAATTTTGGAGATTTCCTTTCTCTCCAGCATTTGTTTTAAACTAGCAAGATCAATCCGTAGATGTTTTCCACTTACATTTTTAGTAGAGTGTACATTATCCCCTAAGGACCGATTGTCCACATAACATTCTATGGGTATACTAGCATCAGTCCTCCCATTATACAGGATGTTACCCAAAATATTTGCCAAATATATCCCCATATCTACTGCATCTGTGACAGCCAGTGTCTCAGCAACTAGAGTACTTTAACCACCCTTTTTATTTTCTTAGCTCCCCAAGCCAAAAGGGCAACACATCCCGTTTTCACCCACAAGAAAAATTATGAAACCTGCTGCACTAGAATATCCATCAGGAAGATTAGCATGTGATGCATTACTAAAGATAACGAACTTCATTTTCTTTGGGTCACCTAAGGATGGGAACTTAAGCACACATGTATGGAAATTTAATTTCCATAATGTTTTATTCGCCCTTAAAACATTCCCTGCTATGGGGTGTTTCATTGAAGCACTTAACGCCAACACATCAAAACTAGCATTAGGTCTAGCCTGAGTGCTCAAAGTTCATAATCTCTCTCTCTCTCTCTCTAAAGAGACAGAACATTACCTTTTTGTGATGACCTAGTACAGTTAGCCGTGATGGGATTAACACTCTCTAAATGGGACTGCTGATTTAAAGTTATACAAGACCCACTTTGCTTGATATCAAAACCAATATATTTAAAAGCCCCACAGGCCCGACTCCCAATTTTAACAGTGATGAATTTCTCAAATTCTGCAGTACCTCCCCATAAGAAATTAACATGCATCATAAAGATGCCTGAAAGTTTGCCTTTATGGTATCAATAAAATATGGCGGAATCTGCTTTTAGCTGAACACAACCTATTTTTAGCAAAACAGATCTCACCGAAAAATACTGTGCCCTAGAAGCATCAATCAGGCCATACATGCATTTGTTTAGCTTCCATAATTTTCCTTCTGTATCTGCTGCCTCTAAGCGGTTTCAGAAAAACTTCTCGCTGAAAAGTATTGCCCAGCAAAAATGCAGCTTAAGTCAATCTACACGCCCAAGAATATGTGGCCAAAAGAGCCAAAAAGATTAAAATTACCTTTCCAGCAGTGGGAGAATCCACTAACATCTATATCACCCAATTTCTCCTCAAAACCCCTAGTTACCAACCTCACTTATAAGTCTCATCTGCAAGGACTTTCAGTGCAAACCCATCTATGTGACAAAGCTGGTTGACCCTTATCTGGCACCTCAGAATAAATGGCAAATTCTTTCCGACTCCCTCTGTTTCGCCTCCCTTATTCTTCTATCCTCAAGTCTATTAGCAGCCACCAAAACTTCAGTTAGGAGGACTTCTGCTTCTCGTTTTATGACGTGATGGTTCAGTGGTCATCATTTCACTGTCTGATCTATTCAAGCTCCGGCTTCTACACCCATAGGGACTACGACTGCAAGATCTCCTTCTTGCTGTATCTGAGACTCTTAGTACATGATCGTTTGCTGACGTGATGTTCACTGTCAGATTCCTTTCACAAAGACCACTGCTAAAAGGGCTCTCAGCCACTGTAGTCATGACAAGTATGTTTATATTTTCACACTTCTCTGAAGTTTATGAGCAAATTTCCCTCCATTATCAGTCAAAAATTTGGCTGGTATCCCAAGCCCAGTCCCTATCCATTTTCCATAATCTGATCAAGAATAACCTCCTTATTATGTATTAGGGAAGAAATACTAAACATTGTAGGTAGGTCAATAAAATGTGGGATGAATATATTTCTGGCTTTGTTCTATACCTTTAAATCCATGGCCACAACCTTGTTAAATTCCTATGCCAAAGGGACACTTACAATAGGACACAGAAGCATCCATCTATACTTTACAAATTTCTTCTATCAGCCAAGAACACTTATCCACTACACCCACATCTTTCAGCAGAATTGTTAAACATTGGCCAGCAGGGTGGGCAAATTGTTTATGTAATTTCAGGACAATTTGTCTTTTTCCTCACCTATTGTGAACACCCAATGCCATTAATACCTGTCTGACATGCTGATGAGAAACATTAGGTTTCATTAAAGGTGACACAAGAATGCACTGATTTGGAAAATCAGTTGACTGACAGTTTACATAATCACCTTATCATGTTCCATGGAAGGTTTTCCCAAAAGCACAGGTATCTCACTCAAGACTACATCTGTGCTTATAAAATGGCTTTCGCTAGCAATTTTACATGGTATGACTACTTGCTTGAGTGACCTCAAGGTGTTGTCATCACCAAATCAAAAAGCAGGTCAAACTTTTGTATTCTTTAGCCTTGCATCAATCTTCACTGCTGAGTGAGTCAAGGTAACATGTTAACCAATCCACCCCACAAACAGTCAAAGTACACACAATATCTAGTACCATACAATTGAAAGAATCCACAACTAACACTTTCATCACCAGATTAAAACTCCTTATGACCAGAATAATTTATTTAGATGTATTAATTTCATCCTCTGCCTCAGAGCTACAGTCCACATGAGTGGTCTCAAATACCTTGCATCCACACTCTGGGAAATTCATCACAATGATAGAGAGCTACAACATAAGCACCTCCTGATTTGTCCTTAGCCATTCCTGGAATTCAGTCAGGCATAATTCCTGTACCCAATTTGCTACCTGTCTATATAGCCAGATCCACTTTGCTAGCACTCATCCCTAGTCTGCCCGTCCCTAATCCATTCATCACATTGACATCTCCATCCAGTCTCGTGAGAATTCCAAAATCAAGCTTGGCACCTGCTTTCAGTGTCTGCATCATCTCTAAACCTGGTCACCATGGAATCCTCCATTCTGTGTGTTACAGCAGAAGGCCCCATGTGATCCATGAGGGCCAAAGGGAATGAATATTTCCCTAGGAATTTTTTTAAAGCTTCAGACATCTGATCTAACAGAGTCTCTGTCAGAGAATTGAACACCAGTTAAGACAAGCTTCCTGTCCATATGGGATACTTTAGCACAGTCCAATAATTTAAACATAATGAATTCTTCCGTGGAACGACCATCCATTTTTCAAACTCGTCGTCATCATCAATATATTTTGTCTCATCATCATCAATATATTTTGTCTCATCATCATCATCATCAATATATTTTGTCTCATCATCATCATTTATCCCATCAATATATTTTGTCTCATCATCATCATTTATCCCATCAATGTATTTTGTCTCAACATCATCATCTTTTGTCTCATCATCATTTATCCCATCAATATATTTTGTCCCATCATCATATTTTGTCTCCATCAATATATTTTGTCCAAGAATCAACATCAATATATTTTGTCCAAGAATCAACATCAATATATTTTGTCCCATCATCATCATCATCAATATATTTTGTCCAAGAATCATCAGCATCATCAATATATTTTGTCCAAGAATCATCAGCATCATCAATATATTTTGTCCAAGAATCATCATCATCAATATATTTTGTCCAAGAAGCAACATGATCATCAATATATTTTGTCCAAGAATCAACATCATCTTATTTTGTCCCATCAATATATTTTGTCCCATCATCATCAATATATTTTGTCCAAGAATCATCATCATCAATATATTTTGTCCAAGAATCATCATCATCAATATATTTTGTCCAAGAATCAACATCATCATCAATATATTTTGTCCCATCATCATCAATATATTTTGTCCAAGAATCAACATCATCATCAATATATTTTGTCCCATCAACATAAATCATCAATATATTTTGTCCCATCAACATAATCATCAATATATTTTGTCCCATCAACATAATCATCAATATATTTTGTCCCATCACCATCAATATATTTTGTCCCATCACCATCAATATATTTTGTCCCATCATCAACATCATCATCATCAATAATATATTTTGTCCCATCAACATCAATAATATATTTTGTCCCATCATCAACATCAAGAATATATATTTTGTCCCATCATCATCATCAATAATATATTTTGTCCCATCATCATCAATATATATTTTGTCCCATCAACATCAATATATTTTGTCCCATCATCAACATTATATTTTGTCCCATCAACATCATCATCAATATATTTTGTCCAAGAATCATCATCAATATATTTTGTCCAAGAATCATCATCATCAATATATTTTGTCCCATCATCAATATATTTTGTCCCATCATCAATATATTTTGTCCCATCATCAATATATTTTGTCCCATCAACATCATCATCAATATATTTTGTCCCAACATCATCATCAATATATTTTGTCCCAACATCATCAATATATTTTGTCCCATCATCATCATCAATATATTTTGTCCCATCAACATCAATATATTTTGTCCCATCAACATCATCATCAATATATTTTGTCCCATCAACATCATCATCAATATATTTTGTCCCATCAACATCAATATATTTTGTCCCATCAACATCAATATATTTTGTCCCATCAACATCATCAATATATTTTGTCCCAACATCATCATCAATATATTTTGTCCCATCATCATCATCATCAATATATTTTGTCCCATCAACATCAATATATTTTGTCCCATCAACATCAATATATTTTGTCCCATCAACATCATCAATATATTTTGTCCCATCATCATCATCAATATATTTTGTCCCATCAACATCATCATCAATATATTTTGTCCCATCAACATCATCAATATATTTTGTCCAATCATCAACATCATCATCAATAATATATTTTGTCCCATCAATATATTTTGTCCCATCATCAACATCATCATCAATAATATATTTTGTCCCATCAACATAATCATCAATATATTTTGTCCCATCAATATATTTTGTCCCATCATCAACATCATCATCAATAATATATTTTGTCCCATCAACATCATCATCAATATATTTTGTCCCATCAACATCATCATCAATATATTTTGTCCCATCAACATCAATATATTTTGTCCCATCAACATCAATATATTTTGTCCCATCAACATCATCAATATATTTTGTCCCAACATCATCATCAATATATTTTGTCCCATCATCATCATCATCAATATATTTTGTCCCATCAACATCAATATATTTTGTCCCATCAACATCAATATATTTTGTCCCATCAACATCATCAATATATTTTGTCCCATCATCATCATCAATATATTTTGTCCCATCAACATCATCATCAATATATTTTGTCCCATCAACATCATCATCAATATATTTTGTCCCATCAACATCATCAATATATTTTGTCCAATCATCAACATCATCATCAATAATATATTTTGTCCCATCAATATATTTTGTCCCATCATCAACATCATCATCAATAATATATTTTGTCCCATCAACATAATCATCAATATATTTTGTCCCATCAATATATTTTGTCCCATCATCAACATCATCATCAATAATATATTTTGTCCCATCAACATAATCATCAATATATTTTGTCCCATCAACATTATCAATATATTTTGTCCCATCAACATCAATATATTTTGTCCCATCAACATCAATATATTTTGTCCCATCACCATCAATATATTTTGTCCCATCAATATATTTTGTCCCATCAACATCAATAATATATTTTGTCCAATCATCATCATCATCAATAATATATTTTGTCCCATCATCAATAATATATTTTGTCCAATCATCATCAATAATATATTTTGTCCCATCATCATCAATAATATATTTTGTCCCATCATCATCAATAATATATTTTGTCCCATCATCATCAATATATTTTGTCCAATCATCAACATCATCATTAATATATTTTGTCCCATCAATATATTTTGTCCCATCATCATCATTAATATATTTTGTCCCATCATCATCACTAATATATTTTGTCTCATCATCATCACTAATATATTTTGTCTCATCATCATCATTAATATATTTTGTCCCATCATCAACAATATATTTTGTCCCATCATCATAAATAATATATTTTGTCCCATCATCATAATCATCAATAATATATTTTGTCCCATCATCAACATCATCATCATCAATAATATATTTTGTCCCATCATCAACATCATCATCAATATATTTTGTCCCATCAATAATATATTTTGTCTCATCATCATCATTAATATATTTTGTCCCATCATCAATATATTTTGTCCCATCAACATCATCATCAATAATATATTTTGTCCCATCATCATCATCAATAATATATTTTGTCCCATCAACATCATCATCATCAATAATATATTTTGTCCCATCATCAACATCATCAATAATATATTTTGTCCCATCATCAACATAATCATCATCAATAAAATATTTTGTCTCATCATCATCATTAATATATTTTGTCCCATCATCAATAATATATTTTGTCCCATCAATATATTTTGTCCCATCATCAACATCATCATCAATAATATATTTTGTCCCATCATCAACATCATCATCATCAATAATATATTTTGTCCGATCATCAACATCATCATCAATAATATATTTAGTCCCATCAACATCATCATCAATAATATATTTTGTCCCATCAACATCAATAATATATTTTGTCCCATCATCAACATCATCATCATCAATAATATATTTTGTCCCATCATCATCAATAATATATTTTGTCCCATCAACATCAATAATATATTTTGTCCCATCATCATCAATAATATATTTTGTCCCATCATCAACATCAATAATATATTTTGTCCCATCATCAACATCATCATCAATATATTTAGTCCAAGAATCATCATCATCATCAATATATTTTGTCCCATCATCATCATCAATAATATATTTTGTTCCATCATCATCAATAATATATTTTGACTCATCATCATCATCATCAATAATATATTTTGTCCCATCATCAATATATTTTGTCCCATCATCAACATCAATAATATATTTTGTCTCATCATCATCAATAATATATTTTGTCCCATCAATATATTGGGCTCGATTTTGGGATCGTGTTTCCGGCCGGTTCCCAGCGGGGCGGCCGAGAAAATCCCGATATCCGGTCACGTGACCGGATCGCGACGAAATCCCGGCCACTTCCGGGTACCGCGCTGACCTGCGGGGCTGCGCGCGCAAGCCCCGCTGGTGGGAATCCCGCAGGCAATTAAAGCCAGCGGGGTTCCACTTGAGAGTACTTAACTTGCTCGTTGTGGTCAGTTAATGAGCTGAAGCAGCTGTCAAAAGAGGAAGTGTGGGATTTTACGTTCAAGGCAGTGAGTTTCACACACTGGGGGAAACAGTCCCTCTCCAACCAAGCGTGTTGCAGCCAGCAGCCTGTGGCAGGTGCCAAGGTGCGCTCCACGGGGGAGAGCCCTCACCCACGCAGGAGGCCACTGCGTCACATAGGGCAACCCCTGCCCTCCACCCCCCCCCGCCAAGCCAGAGGACAGACCGACACGAAACCGCAGCCCCAGTCCGAGGACCCACCCACCTACCCTGCACAACCCCTCAGACCAACACCTGCCAGATGGGTGGTGCGTTGACATCGTCGGAGGACGAACAGGATGACCAGCCCCAGCAGCCTCGCAGTCCACGCCGTCCACCTCGGAGACGTGGGGCCCCCCCAACACGGTGCTGCGGCACACCCACCTGCACAGCAGGAGGGAGGGCAACCGCACAGAGAGATGCGTCGCAGGAGGCACTACCCTCCGCACAGGGTGTACAGAGTGAGGCTCAGCTTCATGGACCTCTCCGAGGAGCAGTGCATACGGAGGCTCAGAGTCAATCGCCAGGTAGTCACCGACATCTGCAGCCTCCTTAACGACGAGCTGCTCTCTGATGGACCAAGCAGCATCTTCCTACCTGTCGCCGTCAAAGTCACCACTGCCCTCAACTTCTTCGCATCCGGTTCCTTCCAGGGTGCCACCGGGGACATCACCGGGGTCTGTCAGTCCTCTGCACACAAGTGCATAAGGCAGGTGACCGATGGGTTGTTCCGCAGGGCCTCGCACTACATCAACTTCGCCATGGACGAGCGCAGCCAGATGGAGAGGGCGGTTGGATTCCATGCCATGGCCGGCTTCCCACGGGTGCAGGGTGTAATCGACTGCACCCACATCGCAATACGGGCACCTCCGCATGAGCCAGGGCTGTTCATCAACAGGAAGGGGTATCACTCCACGAACGCCCAGCTCATCTGTGACCACCGCCAGAGATTCCTACACGTGTGCGCCAGATACCCCGGCAGCTGCCACGATGCCTTCGTCCTCAGGGAGTCCGCCGTCCCGCCCATCCTGCAGGCACCCAACGCCGGCAACGGCTGGCTCCTCGGCGACAAGGGATATCCCCTACACACGTGGCTCATGACACCTCTGAGGAACCCCATCACCGAGCCGGAGCGTAGGTACAATGACAGCCACACTGCTACCAGGTCTACAATTGAGCAGACCATAGGGCTTCTCAAGATGCGCTTCAGGTGCCTTGATCGTTCTGGGGGAGCGCTCCAATACACACCATTCAGAGTGGGACGAATCATAGTTGTCTGCTGTGCCCTGCACAACATGGCCCAACAGAGAGGGGTGCCGCTGGAGGAGGCCCCATCCACACCCGCCACCCACATTGAGGAAGGCGAGGGCGAGGAGGAGGAGGAGGAGGAAGAGGCGGAGGCGGAGGCGGAGGACGCGCCAGAGGATAGTGGACGACCCATGCGCCGAATCGCGACTCACCGGGATGGTCGCCGGGCCAGGGAGGCACTCATACGTCAACGGTTCTCCTAGAGTCAGACACTGCGAGGTGCTCGCATCTCCTCACCTGCACATGCGAGCGGCCATACCAGCCCCCTCCACTGAAGAGTGCTGCCAGTAATCCTGCACCCACAGCAGTGTGCCCAATGGGTGGCAGCAGGTGTTAGACGTCATGATGGCCTCCACGGAACGCACCTATTGCACAAGCCGCGGAAGAATGGACGAGAGGTGGCAGGAGTGGTGAGAATAGAATATTTAATATCTCCAATGTGACATTATATAAAAAAAAATACAAATTAATAAACACCCTGGTGTATTCCCTTTGTGATTATAAGGCCTTTGCAATTCTTTTCCGGGAACCCCTACGTGGTGCTACCCCTGTGGCTCCAGCAGAGGTAGTGGCAGGTTGCTCGTGTTCTTGCTTTGACCGGGTAGATGCTTTTGGCGGACGGCCCCTGGGTTTCGGTGCCCGTGACGGCACCTCCACAGACTGCTCCTCTTGCACCGGGGCAGAGGCAGACTCGGCCACCTGGAGAGGAGGCACCATTGCGGATACTGGTTGAGAGGTGGGCGACGGGTGGGACGTGGGGGCGCCTTGAGAAGCGTCCCCGCTTCCACGTCCCCGGTCACCATCATCCCTCTCTTGGCCTCGGCCCACATCACCCCTTCCACCCTGCTGGACGGCAGTTTGGATGGCATGTGTGAGGCCTTGCAAGGCCACCCCTAGTGTATCCCTCAGCCTGTTGATGGCGTCGGAATGTTGCTCACCCTGAATCCGTACAGACGTTGTCAGGGCCTGAATGGACTCGATCTGGAGCTGTGCGTGACGCTCGAGGGAGGCCAGCCTGTCCTCCACCGCAGACAGTCCCGCACCTACCCGCGACACTGTGTCGCCGGTACCCTCCTGTGCCTGCACCACCAATGCCCACATGCAGGAGTTGGACTCCTCCATCGCCTGCGCAATTGTGGACAATGCGCGCGGCACCTCTCCCAGTACCTCAGCAATTAGCTGGTGCCCCTCGACGACTCTCCTTTTCACTGGTGGCCCCCTGGGTTCAGCATCTGGGTCCGGCTGAGCAGAGCCTGGAGATGAGTGCTCCCTCCGTCGCGGACCCTCCGCGGCTGCCCCTGCCACCAGGGTCTGCTCATGCTCACTCGTGCGCGGTGAGTCACCAAGTGCTACCCCAACTAGTTGGCGAGGGGGACCCACCGAGGTGCGTGTCTCTGCGCTGGTGGATGGTTGGCTCTGATGTGACGATGCACCCTCAGAGACCGCCATGTCCTCTGAGGAATCGCCCTCCACGCTCGCTTGACCCAAAGACGGACCTGCAAGAGAACAGAGGGCACTTTGAGGCATGTGGACCAACTTGACAGTGCGCCTGATGGCAGGTGATGATACGGTAACTCTCGATCATGGGTGTTCAGTGTCAGCTTTCCCTTACCGGCCGTTTCGGCAGCGACACACTCGCCATCGGCCACCGACAGGCAATGTCGCGTGCGGGCGAGGTCGAGCGCCTCCACCTCTGCGTCGGTGAGCTCCACCATTTGCGGCGGCCCACCTCCGGTGCGTGCCCTTTCCCTATTGTTCTTGCTTCTCTTCTCCTGTGAAGGCAAAACACAGATGTGTGAGTGGGTGCGTCTTGCATCGTGAGACGCATCGAGCATCGGTGTGGTTGGGTTGAGCGTGGCGCGGATGGATGGGAGGATGCGTGGGCCACGTGCCCATCCCATTGCATGGGGATTGGGGTGTGTGGTAGTGTTCGGGTGGGGTCAGGGACGGTGGGTACTTGCGTGCACGGCGAGGATGGTGAATGAGTGGCTGTGAGGATTGCTGATGGAGCGCAGTGGTGGCTGTGCAGGAGGGGTTGTGATCTGTTTGGCGTGATGGTGGGGACGGGATGTGGGAGGGTGCGTTGGTGTACTCACCTTGCCAGACCTAGTCAGGTCATTGAAGCGCTTGCGGCACTGCTCCCAAGTCCTTGGGGTGTTGCCCCTGCTGCTCACCTCCGCCGCCACCTCTGCCCATGCCTTCCTGGTGGCGGCGGCAGGGAACTTGCGTCCATCTTCTGGGAAGAGCGTTTCCCTCCTCCTCCTCACGCCCTCCAGCATCAGCTGCAGTGCCAGGTCTGAAAAACATAAGAACATAAGAAATTGGAGCAGGAGTAGGCCAATCGGCCCCTCGAGCCTGCTCCGCCATTCAATAAGATCATGGCTGATCTGATCCCAACCACAAATCTAAAGAACACAAGAAGTCGGAGCAGGACCCGGCCACATAGCCCCTGGGCCCTCTCCGCCACCCACAGGGCATTGACCGATCCGAACTCAGCTTCATGTCCAATTTCCTGCCCGCTCCCCATAACCCCTAATTCCCTTTACTTCTAGGAAACTGTCTATTTCTGTTTTAAATTTATCTAATGATGTAGCTTCCACAGCTTCCTGGGGCAGCAAATTCCACAGACCCACCACCCTCTGAGTGAAGAAGTTTCTCCTCATCTCAGTTTTGAAAGAGCAGCCCCTTATTCTAAGATTATACCCCCTAGTTCTAGTTTCACCCATCTTTGGGAACATCCTTACTGCATCCACCCGATCAAGACCCTTCACAATCTTATATGTTTCAATAAGATCGCCTCTCATTCTTCTGAACTCCAATGAGTAGAGTCCCAATCTACTCAACCTCTCCTCATATGTCCGCCCCCTCATCCCCGGGATTAACCGAGTGAACCTTCTTTGTACTGACTCGAGAGCAAGTATGTCTTTTCTTAAGTATGGAGACCAAAACTGTATGCAGTATTCCAGGTGCGGTCTCACCAGTACCTTATATAACTGCAGCAATACCTCCTTGTTTTTATATTCTATCCCCCTAGCAATAAAAGCCAACATTCCGTTGGCTTTCTTGATCACCTGCTGCACCTGCATACCAACTTTTTGATTTTCTTGCACTCGGACCCCCAGATCCCTTTGTACTGCAGTACTTTCCAGTCTCTCGCCATTAAGAAAATAACTTGCTCTCTGATTTTTCCTGCCAAAGTGCATAACCTCACATTTTCCAATATTATATTGCATCTGCCAAATCTCCGCCCACTCACCCAGCCTGTCTATATCCCCTTGCAGGTTTTTTATGTCCTCCTCCCTCTCTACTTTCCCTCCCATCTTTGTATCATCTGCAAATTTTGATATGTTGCACTCAGTCCCCTCCTCCAAATCGTTAATATAGATTGTAAAGTGTTGGGGACCCAGCACCGACCCCTGTGGAACACCACTGGTTACTGGTTGCCAGTCCGAAAATGAACCATTTATCCCAACTCTCTGCTTCCTGTTTGATAACCAATCCTCCACCCATGCCAGAATATTACCCCCAATCCCGTGATTTTTTATCTTAAGTAATAATCTTTTATGTGGCACCTTGTCGAATGCCTTCTGGAAGTCTAAATACACTACGTCCACTGGTTCCCCTTTATCCACCCTATACGTTATATCCTCGAAGAACTCAAGCAAATTTGTCAGACATGACTTCCCCTTCATAAAGCCATGCTGACTTTGTCCTATTAAATTATGCTTATCTAAATGTTCCGTTACTGTCTCCTTAATAATAGACTCCAAAATTTTACCCACCACAGATGTTAAGCTAACTGGCCTATAATTTCCAGCCTTCTGCCTACTACCCTTTTTAAATAACGGTGTTACATTAGCAGTTTTCCAATCTGCCGGGACCTCTCCTGAGTCCAGGGAATTTTGGAAAACTATCACCAAAGCATCCACAATCCCTACTGCCACTTCCCTCAAGACCCTAGGATGGAAGCCATCAGGTCCAGGGGATTTATCCGCCTTGAGTCCCATTATTTTACTGAGTACCATCTCGAGTGATTTTAATCGTATTTAGCTCCTCCCCCCCGAGAGTCCCCTGTTTGTCCAGTGTTGGGATATTCTTAGTGTCCTCTACTGTAAAGACTGAAACAAAATATTTGTTCAGCATTTTTGCCATCTCCATGTTTCCCACCATTAATTTCCTGGTCTCATCCTCTAAGGGACCTATGTTTGCCTTAGCCACCCTTTTTCTTTTTATATAACTATAGAAACTCTTGCTATCTGTTTTTATATTTTTTGCTAATTTCTTTTCATAATCTAACTTCCCTTTCTTAATCAATCCTTTAGTTACTTTTTGCTGTCTTTTGAAGAATGCCCAATCTTCTATCCTCCCACTAAGTTTGGCTACCTTATATGTCCTTGTTTTTAGTCGGATACTATCCTTGATTTCTTTACTTAGCCACGGATGGCTGTCATTTCTTTTACACCCTTTTTTCCTCAGTGGAATATATTTATTTTGAAAGTTGTAAAATAACTCCCTAAATGAACACCACTGCTCATGTACCGTCTTACCCTTTAATCTATTTTCCCAGTCCACTTTAATCAATTCCGCTCTCATACCATCATAGTCTCCTTTATTCAAGCTCAGTACGCTTGTTTGAGAATCAACCTTCTCACCCTCTAATTGGATATGGAATTCAACCATGTTGTGGTCGCTCGTTCCAAGGGGATCCTTAACTAGGACATTATTAATTAATCCTGACTCATTACACAGGACCAAGTCCAAGGTTGCCTGCCCCCTTGTAGGATCAGTTACATACTGCTCAAGAAATCCATCCCTGATGCACTCAATGAACTCGTCCTCAAGGCTGCTCTGCCCAATTTGATTTGTCCAGTTAATATGATAATTAAAATCCCCCATAATTATGGCTGTTCCCTTATTACATGCCCTGACTATCTCCTGATTAATACTTCTTCCAGCAGAGTTGCAACTATTAGGAGGCCTATATACTACGCCCACTAATGTTTTTTTTCCCTTATTATTCCTTATCTCCACCCAAACTGTTTCATTATCTTGATGCTTTGTCCCAATATCATTTCTCTGTATTACAGTGATTCCTTCCTTTATTAACATAGCCACCCCACCTCCCCTTCCTTCCTGCCTGTCCTTCCTGATTGTTAAATACCCTGGCATATTTAATTCCCAGTCGTTGTCACCCTGCAGCCATGTTTCTGTAATGGCCACAAGATCATACCCATACGTAGTTATTTGTGCCGTTAACTCGTCCATTTTATTACGAATGCTACGTGCATTCAGATAAAGAACTTTCAAATCTGTTTTGTGACGCTTAGTTCCTGCTTTTTCCTTTTTTAACACTTTACCTATTACTCCATACGTTCTGTCCCTTCCTGTTACGCTTTCCTCTCTCTCCCTGCTCAGGTTCCCAACCCCCTGCCACTTTAGTTTAAACCCTCCCCAACAGCACTAGCAAACACTCCTCCTAGGACAGCGGTCCCGGCCCTGCCCAGGTGCAGACCGTCCGGTTTGTACTGGTCCCACCTCCCCCAGAACCGTTTCCAGTGTCCCAGGAATTTGAATCCCTCCCCCTTGCACCATTCCTCTAGCCACGTATTCATTTGAAATATCCTCCTATTTCTACTCTGACTAGCACGTGGCACTGGCAGCAATCCTGAGATTACTACCTTTGAGGTCCTATTTTTTAATTTACCTCCTAACTCCCTATATTCTGCTTTTAGGACCTCATCCCCTTTTTTACCTATATCGTTGGTGCCTATGTGCACCACGACAGCTGGCTGTTCGCCCTCCCCCTCCAAAATGTTCTGTAGCCGCTCCGAGACATCCTTGATCCTTGCACCAGGGAGGCAACACACCATCCTGGAGTCTCGGTTGCGGCCGCAGAAACGCCTGTCTATTCCCCTTACAATTGAGTCCCCTATCACTATAGCTCTGCCACTCTTTTTCCTCCCAGCCTGTGCAGCAGAGCTACCCGTGGTGCCAGGAAGTTGGCTGCTGCTGCCTTCCCCTGATAAGTCATCCCCCCCAACAGCATCCAAAGTGGCATATCTGTTTGAGAGGGGGATGGACACAGGGGACCCCTGCACTACCTGCCTGCATCTCTTACTCTTCCTGGTGGTCACCCATTCACTTCCTGCCTGTATACCCTTTACCTGCGGTGTGACCAACTCGCTAAACGTGCTATCCACGAGTTTCTCTGCATCGCGGATGCTCCACAGTGAGTCCACCCGCAGCTCCAGCTCCGAGATACGATCGGTCAGTAGCTGCAGGTGGACACACTTCCCGCACACATGGTCGGCAGGGACACTGGTAGTGTCCATGACTTCCCACATCTTGCAGGAGGAGCATATCACGGGTGCGAGGTCTGCTGCCATGACTTGCCTTAGCTGAGTTACCCCTTTTAAATTACGTTGAAATTAGAAAATGTTAACTATACTAGGGACCTAGGTTCACTAAAAAAAAAACACTATCTGCTATAAAACCTGCAGATCTTCCCTTTCTTATTACTTTACTTACAGTAAAATGGTAGAAATACTCACCTGAACCTACTCACCAATCAGCTGCCTCCCCTGTGCCGAGTCACTTTCTGACTGGTGACGTCACCCCGAACTGCCGCTGGTCTCAGAGTCTCGCTCTCAGAGTAAGCTCTGGTCTCGCTCTCTCCGCGCTGTTTATACCTCCGCTCTGGTCTCGCTCTCTCCCGCCGCTCACCGACTGGACTCTCGCTCTCTCCGCGCTGTTTATATCTCCGCTCTGGTCTCGCTCTCTCCCGCCGCTCACCGACTGAACTCTCGCTCTCTCCGCGCTGTTTTTATCCCCGCTCTGGTCTCGCTCTCTCCCGCCGCTCACCGCTCTCAGGTCCACTACCGCTCTGCAGGAAAAGCAAGGCAAAGCAGCACCTCCTTCGCCCACTTTACCAAACTCCCACACGTACCGAACTCTCAGCACACTGTGTTGTCCTCACACCGTGCTGTCCGCACTGACAGGCCCCTGTATTTCTACAGTTGAGACTCAGATGAGTCAGGCCTGCCCCACCTTCAGGGACCAATTGAATCTAGCTAACCAATTAACTTGCTACAGCAGCTCTCTGCTGAAGCCTGACAGAAACTTAGAAATTTAAACTTTTAAATTGACCTTAAACAGTTGAAGCAATATGCACTAGATTTAAAGAGATTAACCCTTCAACTCCCACACGTACCGAACTCTCAGCACACTGTGTTGTCCTCACAACCGTGCTGTCCGCACGGGGCGCAGCCTTTCCCCTTTGCTGAGCCATTGTCTCAAACCTCTTGCTTGCAGCAGGAGGGGCTTTGGGAGACTGCCCCTTTAACTGGAGCTCCTACATCGCGTCGACGGTACTGCGCATGCGCAGCCGGCCGGCACGCAGCTGGGGAGCGGAGAACCCGGAAGCAGGGCTTAATCAGGTCAATTATCCCGCGATCGCGTGGGGGACGCACACGATTAGCCGTCCGCGTTTTCCACGCTCCCGGAGGACCACCCGCTGGGAACCCGTAGGCCTGCTAAATTCGAGCCCATTGTGTCCCATCATCATCAATATATTTTGTCTCATCATCAATATATTTTGTCTCATCATCATCAATATATTTTGTCCCATCATCATCATCAATATATTTTGTCCCATCATCATCATCATCATCAATATATTTTGTATCATCATCATCAATATATTTTGTCTCATCATCATCAATATATTTTGTCCCATCATCATCATCAATATATTTTGTCCCATCATCATCATCATCATCAATATATTTTGTATCATCATCATCAATATATTTTGTATCATCATCATCAATATATTTTGTATCATCATCATCAATATATTTTGTATCATCATCATCAATATATTTTGTATCATCATCATCAATATATTTTGTATCATCATCATCAATATATTTTGTCCCATCATCATCAATATATTTTGTCCCATCATCATCATCATCATCAATATATTTTGTCCCATCATCATCATCATCATCAATATATTTTGTCCCATCATCATCATCATCATCAATATATTTTGTCTCATCATCATCATCATCATCAATATATTTTGTCTCATCATCATCATCATCATCAATATATTTTGTCCCATCATCATCACCATCAATATATTTTGTCTCATCATCATCATCATCAATATATTTTGTCTCATCATCATCATCATCATCAATATATTTTGTATCATCATCATCAATATATTTTGTATCATCATCATCAATATATTTTGTATCATCATCATCAATATATTTTGTATCATCATCATCAATATATTTTGTATCATCATCATCAATATATTTTGTATCATCATCATCAATATATTTTGTCTCATCATCATCATCATCATCATATTTTGTCTCATCATCATCATCATCATATTTTGTCTCATCATCATCATCATCATATTTTGTCTCATCATCATCATCAATATATTTTGTCTCATCATCAATATATTTTGTCTCATCATCAATATATTTTGTCTCATCATCATCATCATCAATATATTTTGTCCCATCATCAATATATTTTGTCTCATCATCAATATATTTTGTCCCATCATCATCATCATCAATATATTTTGTCTCATCATCATCATCATCATCAATATATTTTGTCTCATCATCATCATCATCATCAATATATTTTGTCTCATCATCATCATCATCATCATCAATATATTTTGTCTCATCATCATCATCATCATCAATATATTTTGTCTCATCATCATCATCATCATCAATATATTTTGTCTCATCATCATCATCATCATCAATATATTTTGTCCCATCATCATCACCATCATCAATATATTTTGTCCCATCATCATCACCATCAATATATTTTGTCCCATCATCATCACCATCAATATATTTTGTCTCATCATCATCATCATCAATATATTTTGTCTCATCATCATCATCATCATCAATATATTTTGTCTCATCATCATCATCATCATCATCAATATATTTTGTCCCATCATCATCATCAATATATTTTGTCTCATCATCATCAATATATTTTGTCCCATCATCATCCCCATCATCATCAATATATTTTGTCCCATCATCATCATCAATATATTTTGTCCCATCATCATCCCCATCATATTTTGTCCCATCATCATCCCCATCATATTTTGTCCCATCATCATCCCCATCATATTTTGTATCATCATCATCAATATATTTTGTCCCATCATCATCATCATCATCAATATATTTTGTCCCATCATCATCATCATCATCAATATATTTTGTCCCATCATCATCATCATCAATATATTTTGTCCCATCATCATCATCATCATCAATATATTTTGTCCCATCATCATCATCATCATCAATATATTTTGTCCCATCATCATCATCAATATGTTTTGTCCCATCATCATCAATATGTTTTGTCCCATCAACATCATCATCAATATATTTTGTATCATCATCATCATCATCAATATATTTTGTATCATCATCAATATATTTTGAATCATCATCAATATATTTTGTCCCATCATCATAATCATCATCAATATATTTTGTCCCATCATCATCATCATCAATATATTTTGTCCCATCATCATCATCATCAATATATTTTGTATCATCATCATCAATATATTTTGTATCATCAATATATTTTGTATCATCATCATCAATATATTTTGTCTCATCATCATCAATATATTTTGTCCCATCATCATCAATATATTTTGTCCCATCATCATCATCATCATCAATATATTTTGTCCCATCATCATCATCATCATCAATATATTTTGTCCCATCATCATCATCATCATCAATATATTTTGTCCCATCATCATCATCATCATCATCAATATATTTTGTATCATCATCATCAATATATTTTGTATCATCATCATCAATATATTTTGTCTCATCATCATCAATATATTTTGTCCCATCATCATCAATAATGTATTTTGTCCCATCATCATCATCAATATATTTTGTCTCATCATCATCATCAATATATTTTGTCTCATCATCATCATCAATATATTTTGTCTCATCATCAATAATGTATTTTGTCCCATCATCAATAATATATTTTGTCCCATCAACATCAATAATATATTTTGTCCCATCAACATCATATTTTGTCCCATCATCATATTTTGTCCCATCAACATCATCATATTTTGTCCCCTCATCATCATCATCATCATATTTTGTCTCATCAATATATTTTGTCCAAGAATCAACATCATCATCAATATATTTTGTCCAAGAATCATCATCATCATCATCAATATATTTTGTCCAAGAATCATCATCATCATCATCAATATATTTTGTCCAAGAATCATCATCATCATCATCATCATCAATATATTTTGTCCAAGAATCATCATCATCATCAATAATATATTTTGTCCAAGAATCATCATCATATTTTGTCCAAGAATCATCATCATATTTTGTCCCATCATCATCATCATCAATATATTTTGTCCCATCATCATCAATATATTTTGTCCCATCATCATCAATATATTTTGTCCCATCATCATCATCAATATATTTTGTCCCATCATCATCATCAATATATTTTGTCCCATAATCATCATCAATAATATATTTTGTCCCATAATCATCATCAATAATATATTTTGTCCCATCATCAATAATATATTTTGTCCCACCATCAACATCATCATCAATAATATATTTTGTCCCATCATCAACATCATCATCAATAATATATTTTGTCCCATCATCATCATCAATAATATATTTTGTCCCATCATCATCATCAATAATATATTTTGTCCCATCATCATCATCAATAATATATTTTGTCTCATCATCATCAATAATATATTTTGTCTCATCATCATCATCAATAATATATTTTGTCTCATCATCAATAATATATTTTGTCCCATCAATATATTTTGTCTCATCATCATCATCAATAATATATTTTGTCCAAGAATCAACATCATCATCAATATATTTTGTCCAAGAATCATCATCATCATCATATTTTGTCCAAGAATCATCATCATCAATATATTTTGTCCAAGAATCAACATCATCATCAATATATTTTGTCCAAGAATCATCATCATATTTTGTCCAAGAATCATCATCATATTTTGTCCAAGAATCATCATCATATTTTGTCCCATCATCATCATCATATTTTGTCCCATCATCATCATCAATATATTTTGTCCCATCATAATCATCATCATCAATATATTTTGTCCCATCATCATCATCAATATATTTTGTCCCATCATCATCATCAATATATTTTGTCCCATCATCATCATCATCAATATATTTTGTCCCATCATCATCATCATCAATAAATTTTGTCCCATCATCATCATCATCAATATATTTTGTCCCATAATCATCATCAATAATATATTTTGTCCCATCATCAATAATATATTTTGTCCCACCATCAACATCATCATCAATAATATATTTTGTCCCACCATCAACATCATCATCAATAATATATTTTGTCCCATCATCATCATCAATAATATATTTTGTCCCATCATCATCATCAATAATATATTTTGTCCCATCATCATCATCAATAATATATTTTGTCTCATCATCAATAATATATTTTGTCCCATCAATATATTTTGTCTCATCATCATCATCATCAATAATATATTTTGTCCAAGAATCATCATCATATTTTGTCCAAGAATCATCATCATATTTTGTCCAAGAATCATCATCATCAATATATTTTGTCCCATCATCATCATCATCAATATATTTTGTCCCACCATCAATAATATATTTTGTCCCATCATCAATAATATATTTTGTCCCATCATCATCATCAATAATATATTTTGTCCCATCATCATCAATAATATATTTTGTCCCATCATCATCATCAATAATATATTTTGTCCCATCATCATCATCAATAATATATTTTGTCCCATCATCATCATCAATAATATATTTTGTCCCATCATCATCATCATTATATTTTGTCCCATCATCATCATCATTATATTTTGTCCCATCATCATCATCATTATATTTTGTCCCATCATCATCAATATATTTTGTCCAAGAATCATCATCATCATCAATATATTTGTCCAAGAATCATCAATATATTTTGTCCAAGAATCATCATCATATTTTGTCCAAGAATCATCATCATCAATATATTTTGTCCCATCATCATCATCAATATATTTTGTCCCACCATCAATAATATATTTTGTCCCATCAATATATTTTGTCTCATCATCATCATCAATAATATATTTTGTCCCAGAATCAACATCATCAATATATTTTGTCCCAGAATCAACATCATCAATATATTTTGTCCAAGAATCAACATCATCATCAATATATTTTGTCCAAGAATCATCATCATCATCATATTTTGTCCAAGAATCATCATCATCAATATATTTGTCCAAGAATCATCAATATATTTGTCCAAGAATCATCAATATATTTTGTCCAAGAATCAACATCATCATCAATATATTTTGTCCAAGAATCATCATCATCAATATATTTTGTCCCATCATCATCATCAATATATTTTGTCCCACCATCAATAATATATTTTGTCCCATCATCAATAATATATTTTGTCCCATCATCATCATCAATAATATATTTTGTCCCATCATCATCATCAATAATATATTTTGTCCCATCATCATCATCAATAATATATTTTGTCCCATCATCATCATCAATAATATATTTTGTCCCATCATCATCATTATATTTTGTCCCATCATCATCATCATCAATATATTTTGTCCAAGAATCATCATCATCATCATATTTTGTCCAAGAATCATCATCATCAATATATTTGTCCAAGAATCATCATCATCATCAATATATTTTGTCCAAGAATCATCATCATCATCAATATATTTTGTCCAAGAATCAACATCATCATCAATATATTTTGTCCAAGAATCATCATCATCATATTTTGTCCCATCATCATCATTATATTTTGTCCCATCATCATCATTATATTTTGTCCCATCATCATCATTATATTTTGTCCCATCATCATCATCATCATCATCATCATCATCATCATTATATTTTGTCCCATCATCATCATCATCATCATCATTATATTTTGTCCCATCATCATCATCATCATCATTATATTTTGTCCCATCATCATCATCATCATCATTATATTTTGTCCCATCATCATCATCATCATCATTATATTTTGTCCCATCATCATCATCATCATCATTATATTTTGTCCCATCATCATCATCATCATCATTATATTTTGTCCCATCATCATCATTATATTTTGTCCCATCATCATCATCATCATCATCATCATCATCATTATATTTTGTCCCATCATCATCATCATCATCATCATCATTATATTTTGTCCCATCATCATCATCATCATCATCATCATCATCATTATATTTTGTCCCATCATCATCATCATCATCATCATCATTATATTTTGTCCCATCATCATCATCATCATCATTATATTTTGTCCCATCATCATCATCATCATCATTATATTTTGTCCCATCATCATCATCATCATCATTATATTTTGTCCCATCATCATCATCATCATCATTATATTTTGTCCCATCATCATCATCATCATCATTATATTTTGTCCCATCATCATCATCATTATATTTTGTCCCATCATCATCATCATCATCATCATTATATTTTGTCCCATCATCATCATCATCATCATTATATTTTGTCCCATCATCATCATTATATTTTGTCCCATCATCATCATCATTATATTTTGTCCCATCATCATCATCATCATTATATTTTTGTCCCATCATCATCATCATCATCATCATCATTATATTTTGTCCCATCATCATCATCATCATCATTATATTTTGTCCCATCATCATCATCATCATCATTATATTTTGTCCCATCATCATCATCATCATCATCATCATCATTATATTTTGTCCCATCATCATCATCATCATCATCATTATATTTTGTCCCATCATCATCATCATCATCATTATATTTTGTCCCATCATCATCATCATCATCATTATATTTTGTCCCATCATCATCATCATCATCATTATATTTTGTCCCATCATCATCATCATCATCATTATATTTTGTCCCATCATCATCATCATTATATTTTGTCCCATCATCATCATTATATTTTGTCCCATCATCATCATCATCATCATTATATTTTGTCCCATCATCATCATCATCATCATCATCATCATTATATTTTGTCCCATCATCATCATCATCATCATCATCATTATATTTTGTCCCATCATCATCATCATCATCATCATCATCATTATATTTTGTCCCATCATCATCATCATCATCATCATCATCATTATATTTTGTCCCATCATCATCATCATCATCATCATCATCATTATATTTTGTCCCATCATCATCATCATCATCATTATATTTTGTCCCATCATCATCATCATCATCATTATATTTTGTCCCATCATCATCATCATCATCATTATATTTTGTCCCATCATCATCATCATCATCATTATATTTTGTCCCATCATCATCATCATCATTATATTTTGTCCCATCATCATCATCATCATCATTATATTTTGTCCCATCATCATCATCATCATCATTATATTTTGTCCCATCATCATCATCATCATCATTATATTTTGTCCCATCATCATCATCATCATCATTATATTTTGTCCCATCATCATCATCATCATCATTATATTTTGTCCCATCATCATCATCATCATCATTATATTTTGTCCCATCATCATCATTATATTTTGTCCCATCATCATCAATATATTTTGTCCCATCATCATCAATATATTCTGTCCCATCAATATATTCTGTCCCATCATCATCATCATCAATAATATATTTTGTCTCATCATCATCTTATTTTGTCCCATCTTATTTTGTCCCATCTTATTTTGTCCCATCTTATTTTGTCCCATCTTATTTTGTCCCATCTTATTTTGTCCCATCTTATTTTGTCCCATCTTATTTTGTCCCATCTTATTTTGTCCCATCTTATTTTGTCCCATTTTATTTTGTCCCATCTTATTTTGTCCCATCTTATTTTGTCCCATCTTATTTTGTCCCATCTTATTTTGTCCCATCATCAACATCATCATATTTTGTCCCATCATCAACATCATCATATTTTGTCCCATCATCAACATCATCATATTTTGTCCCATCATCAACATCATCATATTTTGTCCCATCATCAACATCATCATATTTTGTCCCATCATCAACATCATCATATTTTGTCCCATCATCAACATCATATTTTGTCCCATCATCAACATCATATTTTGTCCCATCATCAACATCATATTTTGTCCCATCATCAACATCATATTTTGTCCCATCATCAACATCATATTTTGTCCCATCATCAACATCATATTTTGTCCCATCATCAACATCATCATATTTTGTCCCATCATCAACATCATATTTTGTCCCATCATCAACATCATCATATTTTGTCCCATCATCAACATCATCATATTTTGTCCCATCATCAACATCATCATATTTTGTCCCATCATCAACATCATCATATTTTGTCCCATCATCAACATCATCATATTTTGTCCCATCATCAACATCATCATATTTTGTCCCATCATCAACATCATCATATTTGTCCCATCATCAACATCATCATATTTTGTCCCAATCAACATCATCATATTTTGTCCCATCAACATCATCATATTTGTCCATCATCAACATCATCATATTTTGTCCCATCATCAACATCATCATCAATATATTTTGTCCAAGAATCAACATCATCATCATCAATATATTTTGTCCAAGAATCAACATCATCATCAATATATTTTGTCCAAGAATCAACATCATCATCAATATATTTTGTCCAAGAATCAACATCATCATCAATATATTTTGTCCAAGAATCAACATCATCATCAATATATTTTGTCCAAGAATCAACATCATCATCAATATATTTTGTCCAAGAATCAACATCATCATCAATATATTTTGTCCAAGAATCAACATCATCATCAATATATTTTTGTCCAAAGAATCAACATCATCATCAATATATTTTGTCCAAGAATCATCATCATCATCAATATATTTTGTCCAAGAATCATCATCATCATCAATATATTTTGTCCAAGAATCATCATCATCATCAATATATTTTGTCCAAGAATCATCATCATCATCAATATATTTTGTCCAAGAATCATCATCATCATCATATTTTGTCCAAGAATCATCATCATCACCATATTTTGTCCAAGAATCATCATCATCATCATATTTTGTCCAAGAATCATCATCATCCTCCTCCTCCTCCTCCTCCTCCTCCAAACAAACAACTCCTAGCTCCAAAAACACTTTACTCCTAATCTTACTGCATTCAGGAAGCAATAATGCCAAGGCCAACCCTTGCTGTCTTTTCAGCAGAGCAGCAACCCACATCCACAAATCAACTTTTTTTCCCCCCCATTGGTCAAATGGTTCAAATTCCAGAAACATCAGAGGGAAATCATACCTCATCAACTTACTCTTGTTTTTTCACTATTCTTCACAACAGCACTTGGCTTTCACATTCTATATCCAAAATTTTTTTTTTTCCCCTCAGTTTCCAGTCTCCATTTTTAGGCAAGCATCCTCTACTACAGGGTTATAAATGAACAGCCAGATAGTGGGGTGGGGGGGTGGGGGTGGAGGGGGTGGGAGGGGGGTGGGAGGAGGGGGGGGGGGGAGGAGGGGGGGGGGGGGGAGGGGAGGGGGGGGGGGGGGGGAGGGGGGGGGGGAGGGGGGGGGGAGGACTAAAACCATTGTCACTTTATTTGCTAAAACTCACAATACATCCCTCACACATCTCCCCAAGCCTACTCCCTTATATATGGAAGGCAGAGCATTCCCAATTGCTCATGCACTTCAGCTTAATCATTCATCAATTGATGTAATTGATTTATATACAATTATCACCCACCCCACCCCAATTCGCCTTCAACCTGCCCATTTTCAGTTTTAACAGAGGCAGGTCGAGGGTGGGCGACCAACCCCATGTCAGGAGGCGGGTCAGTCACTGAAATCTCTTAAAGAGGCTGCGGGCCTCCATTTTAATAGCTTTTTTATTTTTAACTCCCGGGGGCCGGGATTCCCAGGCCTCCTGCTTCACACCATGTAAGAGAAGGTGAGAAGGCCTGGATCAACAAGTAAGTGCCTTTATTGTGGGCCAGGAGGAGTAGGAGTGTTTCCTCCAGGCCCAACAAGCTTATCTGCCGCGATCCCACATACCTGATAGGCCAACTCCCACCCCCCCCACCGATGTCTGCGTCCCCCCCCTCCAGGTCTGACCCCATCACCACCCCCCCCCCCCCCCATAGATGTCTCCGACCTCCCCTGATGACTAACAACCCCCCACAATGACCACTGGTTTCCCCCCCCCCCCCCACCGATGATCACCGGTCTCCAATATCCGACCCCCCCCCCCCCCCATGTCTCCAACCCCCCCTCCCCCGATGACCAGAGACCTCCCCGATGACCATCGACCCCTGATATCCGACCCCCACTGGTGTCTCCGACCTTCCCTGATGATTGACCCCTCCCCCATTGTCCAACAGCACCCCCCCCCCACTTTCTCCAACCCCCCACTAACCAATGCCCCCGATGACCATCCCCCACAATGTCTCTGACTCCCCCCCCCCCCCCCCCCCCAAGGATGAACGTGAATAACCTGAGACTGTCAGTTATGGGTATCAAGGTACTCGGCAGTTATCAGACATGTCTCCTTCAGTGACTTCGCAAACTATATGGCTAGCTCAAATTTATCCAATAACCTGCTAGGATTGCAACATAAGGGGGAGTAATGAAGGATGCTAAGTGATACAGTATGCCAAAAACAAACTGGAAACATCAAAAGATGCCGGTGAGAAAGAATGACAACTGCATCATGTTATCCACATATACAACTGCCAAGGCAGATGTATTCTCTGCAGCTATTAGGTCACCTGTGAAAGTACTTTTCATTAACTAAAACTATACATAAGACCATTTACAGTGTGCTGCAGCCTAAACTGATCACTGTATCACTATACCTTGTTTTAACAGTCTTTAACAGAAAACCTTGCTAAGAAAACAATGGGGGCATGCAGCATCAAAAAACCCCTGTGTACTTTGAGGAGGCTAGAATGAAGATCATAGGGTGGTGGTCTGTCACGACTGCCTGGGTGATGCCCTCATTGGAGGAGATGACCTTGCTTTGTACAATGACACTCTCATATCTTAACTGTGTAATGATGATGAGTATTTAGTGTTTGGTCCTGAAGAAGTTTCATATACAAGTGAGCTGCTAAAATGCAGCTTTAAGAAAAATATTTTGCTCAAGGGAACTTTCTGTGGCTTGTTTGGTTGTTGTCTTATGTGAAGGTTTATTTTCTTCAAAACTGATTGCAACAGCTTCTCTGAGTAAATGCATTAATTGGCTTTGCATGAGCATTCATGTACTTATGGAAATAGAAAGCAGGGGGGAGTGGTGATAGACTTTTACTTGATTTTAAAAATTAGACTAAAATTCTCATATTTAGGATTATACCACAGTGTATTACCATAATGTGTGGGAATGATTTTTTAAAATATATTTGTTCTTGGAACGTGGACTATGTTGGCAAGGCTGCATTTATTACCCATCCCGAGTCATTCTCAAAAGGTGGTGGTGGGCCATCTCTTTGAACTGCTGCCGTCCTAATGGTAATGGTGTTCCCACAATTGTGTTAGGCAGGGAATATCTGGATTTCAACTGAGCATCGATGAAGGAATGGTGATGTATGTCTGAGTCAGAATGGTATGTGTCTTGTAGGTGATGTGTTCCCATGATCTTGCTGCTTTTGTCCTCCTTGTTAGTCGAAATTATGGAGCTGGGAGATGTTGTCTATTGTAGCATCCAATTATGTTTTGTAATTTTGAAAGTTATTTTTGTTTTTTATATGAATTCGCAAAATGGGCAGTTAAATGTCAAATAATAGTTAATGCAGAGGAATGTGAGGTGATACATTTTGGAAGGAAGAATACAGAGAGGATATAGTCACTAAACGGCAAAACTTTAAAAGGAGTAGAGGAGCAGAGGGACACACGGGTACAGATCTTTAAAAGTAGGAAGACAACTTAATAAAGCTGTAAAAAAAAGGCGTATTGGATCCTAGGTTTTATAAATAGGGGCATGGAATCCAAAAGCAAAGCGGCAATGCCAAACCTATCCAAATCACAGGTTAGGCTGCAGTTAGAATACCTGGTCAGTTTTGGGTGCTTTTCTTTAGGATGTTCAGGCCAAAGAGATAATGCAGACAAGATCTGCAGCCCACCACTATCTGCTCAGGGGAAACTAGGGGTGGGCAACAAATGTAGCATTGCCCGCATCCTAAGAGCAAATAAAAAAAGATCTGTGTCTCTTCCAGGAGGTGTGCATTTGGTTTGAACTGCATTGTGACATTAGGCTCCAAAGTGCCAGAAAATGTCCCAAATAAAGTGTGTCAATCAAAATTTCCTGTCGGACATATCCTGACATCCAGTCTCCCAGAAAATAAAACTCAGCGAGGGTAATTTTGACTTTGGGTGAGAGCGTAAACCAGGGATCAGCCGCCCATTATAATCTCTCCTGATTTTCACTTCCATTGAAGTCAGTGATTGTTAAGTTCACTGATATTGCAAGCTGCACTTTTAAAACCACTGGGTATCCACCCTCCGCCCCCCCCCCCCCCACCATGATAAAAATGATGGAATGCTGGATGTACTTGTAGCCTAAATTCTGACAAGCCCATACCCCGCTGCATTTTCCATCTAACTCCTTGTCTTCTTGAATCATAAGGCTATTCAGGGATATTTTTGAGCTGTGGACACAGTTCAGGGTGCTGTGTTAACTGTGTTTAGTTTTCTCGGTTGCATGTATGCATTCATGAGTTTTATTTTCATCCAGGGAATAGCTTGGATTCAATTTAATATTCCAAAGTCCTGTGCATTTGTCTAGCTATAGTTTTTAATATTTAACACAAGTGACAAATGCAGCAATACGCCCAAAAGTTGATCCCAAATGCTTTTGTGCTTTTTAACTAGGTTTGGTCTAAACTAACCTGAACTTGAACTGAAAATCTAAATCATTCCAAAATTCTTTGGGAAGAGATTGGGCACACAGTCAATCTTTGTTTCTCACAGTTTGACTCAGATTTTTCTAAACACAAAATATTCAGAAACTGCAAGTACAACTGGAACCTTGCAAAGAAGTCCAAAATGAATGCTAGCATGAATCCAAAAAATTTCACTGGCATCTTTACACCTTTTTCATTTTAAAAAATCCTAATAAAGTTTTAAGAGCAACAACAACGACAACAACTTGTATATGTATAGCACCTTTAACATAGTAAAACATCTCAAGGCACTTCACAGGAGCGTTATTAAACAAAATTTGACACCAAGCCACATAAGGAGATATTTGGACAGATGATCAAAAACTCAGAGGTAGGTTTTAAGGAGCGTCTTAAAGGAGGAGAGAGGTCGAGAGATGGAAAGGTTTAGAGAGGGAATTCCAGAGCTTAGGGCCTAGGCAGCTGAAAGCACGGCTGCCAATGGTGGAGCGATTAAAATCGGGAATGTGCAAGAGGCCAGAATTGGAGGAGCACAGATATCTTAGAGGATTGTAGGGCTGGAGGAGGTTACAGAGATAGGGAGGAGCGAGGCCATGGAGGGATTTGAAAACAAGGATCAGAATTTTAAAATCAAGGCAAGTTATTCTTTAGCATTGAGAAACACTTTTTAAAAGCGGAAGTGGTAGTTCTGTTTGAGTACAACTGAGTGGGATGGAGGAGGGGCAGGAAGAGTCAATGTCAAACTGACTCGGTCTTTCCCAAATGGGATGCATTGATTCATGTTGTGCTGGGGTAACCAGAGTTGCTTCATGTTGATCTTGGATTTCTTGTAAAAAAAAATAGATTTCTCTGTTCCACAAGTAATTTGGACCCATACTTAGAAAGAACTTGCATTTATATTGCATCTAGAGCAATTTTGAAGTACTTTTGGATTGTAGTCATTGTTGTAATGTAGGGAAACACAGCAGCCAATTTGTGCACAGCACGTCCTGCAAGCAGCAATAAGATAATGACCAGATAATCTGTTTTCGTGGTGTTGGTTGAGGATAAATGTTGGTCAGGACACCAGAGAACACCCCTGTTCTTTTTTGAAAAGTGCCATGGGATCTTTTACTCCCACCTGAGAAGGCATATGAGGGCCTCGGTTTAATGTCTCATCTGAAAGACAGCAACATATTCCCTCATCACTGCACTGAAGTGTCATCCTAGATTACGTGCTCAAGAACCCACAACCTTCTAACTCAGAGGCAAGTGGCTAACACCTAATTTGACAAAGAATCTAGAGCCAAACCAAGTTTTTATTTGTGCTATTGGTTTTGACAGTCTGAGGACCTGTAGTTCAGATGTATCTTCAAGTTTGATAGTTACTTTGTTGACTTCCACTATTCAAGGTACAGGGGAAGAAACGATCATTATGTATGATAGCAAATATATAAGCTGGAAATACAAACATACCTTGCACTATTTGTATATGAATCACATGTTTGTATTAACATTTTTACATTGTGTAATCTCCTGCAGGGGACCTCTAATATATATTCTCATATATCGGAGAGCATATTGTAATAGCATGAAAATGTCACAAAACACATTATCGGGCATACTTTCCATTAGTTTCAACACAGCAGTTTGGCACAAGAGCCTGTTCATCCCTGGCATCCTGTGTTACTCTGCCCAGCAGTGGGAATATTTAAATTATAAAGAGCCAAAAAGCTCTTGCAACTGATCTCCAGAGCGCCTTTTTTTGAAAATTAAATTCAAATTCTGCCACAACGATTCTCCACTCCTCCCCCACACAGATTTCCCAGCGGAGGACAGAGCTTCTGCTAAATTTATTCAAATTACCCTGATCCCAGAACATTCGGTCGGGGGCTGAGGCCCATCCTGGCAGTACCCCACTGCGCATCCATTAAAATGATCGATGCTGATAACTCACTGTGAATGGATTTTATCAATCTCAAAATATGGCACTGTACATTCTTGGAGAGGCTATAAATAACTTTTCTTAAGAATTCCGTTTCTTCAAATCGAGAATTTGTTTTTCATGCTTATGGTGAATGGCATCTCGGTGAGGTCTTAAGATAAGGTTCCAGTGGGAAATGAAGGTGATGAACTATCAACAGTGTGGCATTGATTGTTATGATGTCTAGATCTGTCTTGTACTTCAGTGCTGGCTTGCATAGTTATTCAATTTGTGTGTTGAATATTTATGCTCGGTCCTGGGGGTCGTTTTTAACTGGAATATATATAGGTTTTGCATCTAAAATTGTTATCGTATATTCTTAAGGACAAAAAGAGAAAATTATTGTTGACTGCTACTGTATATATTGAGAGGTAAATAGAGTTATACTATTGTTTTAAACATTCTTATAGTAGCATTATGTATGTGAGTTTTTATTGGTCATTCTCATGCTATTTTGGTAGCCGTTAATCAGGTGTAAAATGGGTGCAAGAGAGTCCAATTTCGGAGATTGACATCCTGCGCTCCAAGCATGCCTGAGAAACATCCGACCCGAAATTCGATCGGGCCATTTTTCAGGCATTCCTAGCAGCCACCTAAAGTAGGCATTAGGTCCCTTACATTTGTAAATCAGGGCCTAATGCCTGTTTTAGGTTGCCGCTCAGAAATTGACCAGCGATGAGCGGGACAGGTGTTGGGCCTGCCCCGCTCAGGATTCTTCAGGGGCTGCTGCAGTCTAAGCAGCGACCCCCCCCCCAACGAAAGGCTTGTTTTTTTTATGCCCGGCTTCAGGTGGCCTGGTAAGGAGTTATCAGGCCCTGGGTCTCGGGGCAGCCAACCTTTTCCTGATTGATGGCATATTTCTGGTTCCTCACAGCTATACTCCAAGTCCCCCATTTTAATTTCTTAGCAGAGGGGACAAAAGGAGCAGGTCAAGAGAAAGGCCAAGCAATCCATGCAAAAATTCGGTGAGGGGGCACTCAAAAGGAAGTTGGTTATAGAGTAAATACTCTGCTCTCCCTGGAGCCTCTGTGTTAGTGGCAAGAGATGGGAGGTCATCTCCAAACTCTGTTACCCTAGCACAATTGCAGACCTGCTTTAGAATGATTGTTGCGCCACAGGACCCAGTCAGATTAATGTTTGACTGGAGGCTGGCATTGCAAAACAATCTCAACTTTACATCCCCTCCTATAACAGAGCAGGCTGGGGTGCAGTTGTTTGAAACCATTGATTTTCTCTTCAATCTTTGGCAAGTCAAGCAAACTGGAGTGAGGTGTAGCAGCCCTTCATTGCAATACTAGTATGCAAAAAACTCATCATCGAACGAAATGGAGATAATAAACAGAAATAGAATGACACTCCATTGCTGTTAAATTACCATCTTGGTACACACTTATCATGAAACCTTCAACAATAATCCTCAATTTCTTTCCTTATAAAAGGAGCAGCTGAATGGGTTTCAAAGATCAGTGGAAAACTTCTGGTCATGAGGTGCTTAATCTCTGGCTCCACACTGACAGATTCACTTGTCATTACAGTTGCACTACTGGAAACAGTCAGTCTCAGGGTTGCAATCTCGTTTCCAAAGTACACAGTCTATTTCAGGTCAAGCTCACAACAGACAATGCAGAATGTCAATGATGTAGTATTTGCAAGTAGTGCTGGTAGTTTGCAGTGACTGAACTTGCTGCTTTTACCATTTCATTTTTAATAAATGACTGTCAAATAAAGTTGTCTGTAATCAGAGCCTCCGATACAACGGGGCCGATTTTCCGATGGCCGAGCGGGTGCGTTGGGGGCAGGGGGGCTCGTAAAATGGGGGTATCCCAGAGCGGGTCCGGAGCCCGGCTCCAACCTGCTGACTTCTGGGTTCCCCAATGACGTGTTCGGGTGTGCGCGCAGCTCCCGCATGCAATTAAAGCCGGCGGGATGACAATTCACATAATTATTTAGATACTTGAGGTACTTGACAGACCTCATTGACTGGAGATTTTGGCAGGGGTGCAATTTTGAAGGATCCTCAGCGTGTTTCCCGTGCTGTGGGAAACACTCCCTGTTGGAGCAGATGTGTTTCAGTCAGCAGCCAGTGGGAGATGCAAAGGATTATTTGACAGTTGGGGGGGGAAACCTAATTTATTGCAGCAGGGCACTCTGTCACTTCACGCAAAGTTTTACCTCCAACAACTTTGTCTTTCCACTCAAAATTATTAATTTATACCCTAAACTCTGCTGTGCAAACACATTTCCCTACTTTGCGGACCCCTCAAACTCACACCATCAGGATGGGGGGCGCCATGGCTGAATTCATCACTTCATCCAAGGACGAGCAACATCACCAGCCTCGCCAGGCACGCCGTCCACCTCCGCCACGTGGAGCTCCACAACACAGTCCTGCGCCACAGGCACCTGCACAACAGCACGGAGGGCAACAACAGAGAGAGCAACATCGCAGGAGGCACTACCCTCGCAACAGGGTCTACAGACCGAGGCTCAGCTTCCTGGACCTCTCTGAGCAGCAGTGCATACAGAGGCTCAGAGTCAGTCGCCAGGTAGTCGCGGACATCTGCAGCCTCCTTCATGTTGAGCTGCTCCCGGCTGGCCCGAGCAGCATCTTCTTACCTGTCGCTGTCAAAGTCACCACTGCCCTCAACTTCTTTGCCTCTAGATCCTTCCAGGGTGCCACCTGGGACATCACCGGCGTCTCTCAGTCGTCTGCACACAAGTGCATAAGGCAGGTCACCAATGGCTTGTTTTGCAGGGCCTCGCACTATATCAACTTCCCCATGGTTGACCTCAGCCAGACGGAGAGGGCAGTCAGATTCCATGCTGTGGCTGGCTTCCCATGGGTGCAGGGTGTAATCGATTGCACCCACATAGCAATACGAGCACCTCCACACAAGCCAGGACTGTTCATCAACAGGAAGGGCTATCACTCCATCAACACTCAGCTCATCTGTGACCATCGCAAGAGATTCCTTCACGTGTGCGCCAGATACCCTGGCAGCTGCCACGATTCCTTCATCCTCAGGGAGTCCAACATCCTGCCCCTCTTCCACGCACCCAACACCCACAAGGGCTGGCTCCTCGGGGACAAGGGATACCCCCTGCACATGACACCTCTGAGGAACCCCACCACCGAGCAACAGCGTCGATATAACAACAGCCACATCGCTACCAGGTCTACAATTGAGCGTGCTATAGGGCTGCTCAAGATGCACTTCAGGTGCTATGATCGTTCTGGGGGAGCGCTTCAATACACACCAGACAGAGTGGGACGCATTATAGTCATGTGTTGTGTCCTGCACAACAAGGCACAACTGGAGGAGGCCCCATCCACATCTGCCACCCATATTGAGGAGGAGGAGGAGACCGAGGAGGAGCAACCCATGGGCAAAACAGCGGCTCATCTGGCTGCTCTGAGGCCAGGGAGTCACTGATATGTGAACGGTTCTCTTAAAATCACAGTGTGAGGAGTCCAGTCCTCACCTCCTGGACAGAGTAACGGCCACATCAGCCCCCTCCCCCGCCCCCTGCACAAAATAGTTGTGCAACTACACATACACTCACTGTAGAGTGACCCAATGGGTGGCATCAAGTGCGGGTGTTCATGGTGAACCTCATTAAAGGGATTTATTGCACAAGCCAGTCAAGAATGGGCAAGACATGGCAGTAGTGGTGATAATAAAGATTTATTGTGAGTGGAAAAAAAAGCAAATGTAAATAAAAAACATGACCAAGCGTCAAACACCCTGGTGCATCCCCTTTGTGCTCACAAAACCTTTGCCTTACGCTTACCAGTACTCCTACGTGGTGCTTCCCCTGTGGATGCGGCAGAGGTAGTGGCAGGTTGCTCTTGGTCATGCCCTGACCGATTAGATGCTTTGGGCCTACGCCCTCTGGGTTTCAGTGCCCGTGAGGGCCCTCCAAAGACTGCTCCACCTGCACCTTTGCAGGGGCAGACTCGTCCACCTGGAGAGGAGGCAACAATGTGGGTACTGGTTGAGAGAGGGGGGTAACAGGTGAGACCTGGAAGCGCTTTGAGTGGCGTCCCCACTTCCATGTCCCCTTTCGCCATCATCCCTCTCCTGGGCCAGGCCCACATCACTCCTACCACTCTGCTGGACAACAGTTTGGAGGACATGTGTGAAGCCTTGCAAGGCCAGTACTAGTGTATCTGCCTGCCTTTTTAAGGCGGCAGAAAGTTGCTCACCCTGAGTCTGAGCAGCCATTGTCAGGGCCTCAATGGACTCATTGTTGAGCCGTGCTTGAAGCTCAATGGAGGCTAGCCTTCCCTCCATCGCAGACTTTCCCGCATTTACCCGCGACACTATCCAGAGATGCCCTCACATCCCTGTGACAGTATTCCACTCATGCAGGAGTTGGACTCCTCCATCCTCTGCGTGATTGTGGAGAGTGCACATGGCAACTGTTCCAGCACGTTGCAAATGTGCTGCTGCCCCTCGATCCTTTTCATGGATGGCCCCCAGGGTTCAGGATCTGTGTCCAGCTGAGCAGAGACTGGAGGAGAGTGCTCCCACTGAGGCGGACTCTCCACAGCTGCCCCTGCCACCAGTGTCTGCTCGTGATCACATGTGTGGTGACTCACCATGTGCGACCCCAACTAAGTGACGATGGGGACCCACTTAGGTGTGTGCATCTGCGCTGGTGGATGGCTCGTTCAGATGTGATGGTGCCCCCTCAGAGGCCGGTAGGTCCTCTGAGGAATCGCCCTCCGCCGTCACGACAGTCGCTGAAGGCCCTGTAAGAGAACAGAAGGCAATATTAAGCATGATGACAGATGTTGAGGTGCTAAAGATGGCAAGGCATGTTAACATCATTTGCTATTGTGAGTGCTGAATGTTAAAGTTCTGTCACCAGCCGTTTGTCGGATGGCAGTCTCGGCGTCCCCGATGGACAGGCACTCGAGGGTGTGGCTCATTTCAAGAGCCTCCTGCTCCGCGTCCGTGAGGACGACCTGATGTTGTGGCCCCCCTCCGGTCTTCGCCCTCTCCCGTGCATTCTGGGCTCTCTTCTCCTATAAGGGGAGAAAGTAGAGAGGCGTGAGTGAGCGATGGCGATGTGGCCAACCACTGAATGCATTGGTTTGGGTGAGGCTGACCGCGAAAGAGTTGCATCAGAGAGTGAGCATCAGACAGAGCCATGACATTGTATGAGGATTGGGTTGAGTGGTAGTGGTGGGATGAGTACTGGGGAGGTGAGTAAGTGCAGGTAAGTTGAGGATGAGGTTTGAGTGGGTGTGAGGAGTGATGCGATAGAATAGTGTCGGCAGTGCAGAATGAGTTGGGGGGTGGGGGCGGTGATTTGGAAGATGGAGTGTAGGAGAATGAGTAAGTGTACTCACTTTGGCTGACCTAGTTAGGTCATTGAAGTGCTTCCTGCACTGTATCCAGCTGCGGGAGACGTTGCTGCTGCTGGTGACCTCCTCTGCCACCTCGAGCCAGGCCTTCTTGGTGGCTGAGGCAGGCCACTCCCTCCCGTCCGCCGGATTGAATATCTCTCTCCTCCTCCTCACCCCATCCAGTAACACCTGGAGTGAGGCATCATTAAATCTGGGAGCAGCTTTTCCCCTGGGCTGCTCCATGCTGCTCTTTTGGTTGTTTGCTGCAGGAGCAGCATTGGAGGACTGCCCCTTTAAATAGGGCTCCTCCCGCTGACAGCCTGTGATGCGGGTGCGCAGTCCGCCCGCTGCGGAGGTTTCCAACGGGAAACCCGGAAGCCAAAGTAAGTGACTTCAATTTACCCGCAATCGTGTGGGAAACGCACCAATTTCACCCACACACCCACTCGACCCCCCCGCTGCCAACCCGCCTCCCTGGTAATATCAGGGCCAACATATGTTAGCTGTGACTCTTTTCATAACAGAGAAACCACACAAAAACCCTCTCTATAATACATTGTTTTATGGCTGTCAAAGACAACATTCCACAATACTGTAGTAAAACACAAAAGATTACAAATGACCACTATATATTTTATTTAAAATATTGTACTACACTACACTACCTCATGATTCCACATAAAACAATAGAGTAGAACTTGGTGTTGCAGTGGATAAGACACTGCCCTTTCACCTCTGGGATTTAGGTTCAAATCCATCGCAGATTAATGTAATGATAGTATCAGGAAGACCAAGGTCATTGTCTTTGGTCCCCGCCGCAAACTCCATTCCCTAGCCACTGACTCCATCCCTCTCCCTGGTCACTGTCTGAGGCTGAACCAGACTTTTCGCAAACTTGGCATCCTATTTGACCCCAAGATGAGCTTCTGACCCCATATCTGTTCCGTCTCCAAGACCGCCTACTTCCACCTCCATAACATCGCCCGTCTCCGCCCCTGCCTCAGTTCATCTGCTGCTGAAACCCTCATCCATGCCGAAACCCTCATCCATGACTTTGTTACGTCCAGACTGGACTATTCCAATACTCTCCTGGCCGACCTCCCATCTTCCACCCTCCATAAACTTGAGCTCATCCAAAACTCTGCTGCCCGAATCCAAACTCGCACCAAGTCCCGCTCTCCCATCATCCCTGTGCTCGCTGACCTATATCAGCTCCCAGTCCGGGAACACTTAGATTTTAAAATTCTCATCCTTGTTTTCAAATCCCTCCATGGCCTTGCTCCTCCCTATCTCTGTAACCTCCTCCAGCCCTACAACCCTCCGCGACCTCTGCGCTCCTCCAATTCTTGCCTCTTGTGCATCCCCGATTTTAATCGCACCCCCATTGGCAGCCGTGGCCTTAAGCTCTGGAATTCCCTCCCTAAACCTCTCCGCCTCTCTACCACTCTCTCCTCCTTTAAGACGCTCCTTAAAATCTACCTCTTTGACCAAGCTTTTGGTCATCTGTCCTAATATCTCTATGTGGTTCGGTGTGAAATTTTGTTTGACAACGCACCTGTGAAGTGTCTTGGGATGTTTTACTACGTTAAAGGTGCTATAAGTGCAAGTTGTTGTTGTCGTCGTTGTCGTCGTCTCCTCTGTGTCATCGTTGTTGTCGTCTCCTCTGCCTGTTACCTGCAAAGGTCCTATGTGAAATGAGTTTGGGCTGTTTTAAATTCAGTTCCTGATGGGCATGAGCCTACATTACAAAACTGGCACTAATTGATTACTCTAAGTGAGATCACCAAAGGTGGCGGGTGTAGGAGACGGGAAATGGAAACTGTGCCACCCTGGTGCAGTAGGGAATGCTCTTCTGAGCTTGGGGCTCAGACGCATTGGGCTCTAAATTGGGCCGCATAGCACCTATTGTGTAAGCATTACGCGGATTCCTAAGGACCCAAAATGGCATCCGGAATGCACGCGCACACTTCTAGCGTGACGTGCGCCGGATACCATATTTGTACACGCAGATAACGAACAACGGCACCATGTAAAGTAGTGAGAATATGCGGTGGATCAGTGTGCAACACTGATTTAAAAAGACAGATGCAATTTTTGGAACGTAACGCTCCAGCCAACACACTCTTAACCTTGCACAGCTGAACAGGTTTTAAACAGCATGGAGGACCCCTGCCCCCCCCCTCACCAGTGCTATTTAAAGGGATCAAGTCGGAGTTACAGGGCTGGATGCTGGATTATTGCTTCTGGCTGCCGATGCATTTGTACCTGTTTTTGGAGTTCTCCTGTACTTGCATACGAGGACGAGAGGAATAGTCTAAAAATTAGAGCCAGGACTTAAGTTAGGAATCACTTTCACACACAAAGGGTGGAAGAAGTTTGGAACGCTCTTCCGCAAATGGCAGCTCAATTGTTAATTTTAAATCTGAAATTGATAGATTTTTGTTCGCCCCATTGCCTTTAATACCTTTGGTTAAGGCAGGTATATGGAGTTAGGTCACAGATCAATCATGATTGCCTTGAATGGAGGAACAGGCTCGAAGGACAAAATGGCCTACTCCTGTTCCTACAATAAAGTTTCAATACTCTACAGGGCTAGCCGACAGGCAACAGCAAGGGCATTGGCAGAGTGGCAGGGATGGGACAAGAATGCTGTCATCCTTCGAGGACAACAGGTTCATGTTCCATGGAGCCATTGCCACTTGCTGCCTCTTGTTATGCACCACCTTCGCCTGCAAGAAAGCAGGACATATGTCAGTGAGTGTCCTGCAAGATGTTTGGGTGATGTGGCTGTCATGGTTGAATAGTTGCCAGTGTGTGTTACTTGTGAGTTGTGGGTGTGCGGCTTGCAACAGTGGTGATGTGTGAGGGTGAGATGAAGCATTTGATTGGAAAAGTTGAGTACTGATTGAAAGAGTTTGTTGGTATGTGGGTGAGGGGGGGTGTAGTGTGTGGAGCAGTGGATGCGGCTTGTGGTGCAGTTGGTAGGAGACGCCACTTGACAGTTGACCTCACTCACCTTCACCACTTGTGTCAAAGCATTGAACTTCTTCCTGCACTGCATCCATGTTCGTGGTGCGAGGCGCCTGGCATTGACTTTGTCCCCTACTGCCTCCCACTGCCTTGACAGCACATGCCTGGAGGGCCTCTCGTCACCGCCCCCTCCCCCCCCCACCCCTCCTGCGGACAATGGATGCCCCTCCATCTGTCCACCTCTTGCACCAAGGCCTCTAGTGCATCAGCAGAGAACCTTGGTGCACACACTCTCGCAGGCCCGGTACAAACTCAGATCAGCAGATTGGTGAGGTCTGGTGTGCAAATTGCAGGATGTGGGATTTAGTAGTGTACAACCTTTATTCAATGTTTTAAAATAACTCAAGAGTTTGTAAACATGCGGACGGGTTCTGCATCTATGTTTTACGTTTGTGATGTCTGAACTCTGTTCAGACTCCGAGTGGACCCATTCTTATATCTTGCAAATTTCAGAGTCCCGCAAACATTGAGCAGCCCAGTTGTTGCTCATTAAAAATTTCAGAGGTCCCATCATCACCGTGCTGCACTATATTGCAGCACAGATTCACTTCCCAATTGACTTGCACCACTTCCTGCAGCTACACTGCACCTCCCCTTTAAGAGGTGCAAGCCACCTTTAAGTGGTGCTAGCCACTCGCGATATTGGGGCCCGCTGCTGGTGAGCAGCCACTCAACAGCGCAGGTAGCACTCGCTGGATGCAGCAATCATAGAAATCTCCAGGCAGCACGAATGCCTGCATCCCAACGACCGGGCACAGTTTAATCGTGCACCACGACCCCCGCACCTAGTTTCAGGGGTTATCCAATATAACCCCCATTGTCGGGGCAGAGTAAAGGAACTTTTACTTTGCATCTGATATGGGAGTGCTCAAAATGTGATGTGTTCCATTTAAAAGGACCAACAATCCCCACCATGATGAGGACAAAAAATAAAAGATAAAATAGGTTATTAATGCCACTTAGTAATTTTTAACATACTTTTTCTGACCCAGGTTTTGCAATACAAATAGCTTACTACTTCATCTCAGGGTTATGTTCAGTTTAGAGCAAGAGGAAACTCATGAAAGTAGCAAGTAAGCTCAAAGCGGTAATTTTAACCCCCTCTCCCCCACCCCCACCCCCACGACAGGTGGGAGAGGTGGCAAATTTGTAAAAAAAATGGGAAACCCGATCCCAACCCACCTACTTCCGGTTTAACTGGGGCAGGTTTGAGGTTAAACGAATAACCCATTCTGCAGAGGCGGATCGGTAATTATAATATTTAAATGAGGCTGCGTGCCTCAGATCTCGTCATCAATTTGAATTTAACGGCTGCGGGCCGGGTTTCCCAGGAGACCCGGCAGCTAAAGGGAGGTGGGAGCTGCCGGCTGCAGCAGGTAAGTGCTTTTCCTGCACTTTTTGAGGGCCAGGAGGAGCAGGAGTGCTTTCCCCCGACACCCCAAGCAAACCGGCCGTGATCTCTCCCTTCCGCACGATCGGCCGACCACCCCCTCGCGATCTCTCTTCCCCCCCCCCCCCCCAAACCCGGCGATCTCCCAATCCCCGCGATCTCGGTCTCCCTCCCTCCTCCTCACCGTGCTCCGAGCCCCCTTCCCCCCTCACTGCACCAACCCTGGTCTGCATACAGAATGCTGATAAAAATGATCAAACAAAAGCAACTATTGCTGGGAAGTCCAGGAAAGTTACAGGAGCCTTTTTTGTGGTGTTTAATGGAGCTCTCAAAACCAATTTGGGGTTTATCGCTAAATTCAGTTTAGTGGAAGGTGGACGTATGGTGCAAATTACCCCAGAAACCATGGACAGCTGAAAATGAGCTCTAAGGGAAAAGAGAGACTTTCAAATCGTTCAATGGCAAATATCTGTCACGTTAACACAACCAAGTTCCAGTTGAAAGTTGTAAATAGGCAATTACCGCCCCATCAGTCTACTCTCAATCATCAGCAAAGTGATGGAAGGTGTCGTCGACAGTGCTATCAAGTGGCACTTACTCACCAATAACCTGCTCACCGATGCTCAGTTTGGGTTCCGCCAGGACCACTCGGCTCCAGACCTCATTACAGCCTTGGTCCAAACATGGACAAAAGAGCTGAATTCCAGAGGTGAGTTGAGAGTGACAGCCCTTGACATCAAGGCAACATTTGACCGAGTGTGGCACCAAGGAGCCCTAGTAAAATTGAAGTCAATGGGAATCAGGGGGAAAACTCTCCAGTTGCTGGAGTCATACCTAGCATAAAGGAAGATGGTAGTAGTTGGAGGCCAATCATCTCAGCCCCAGGACATTGCTGCAGGAGTTCCTCAGGGCAGTGTCCTAGGCCCAACCATCTTCAGCTGCTTCATCAATGACCTTCCCTCCATCATAAGTTCAGAAATGGGGATGTTCGCTGATGACTGCACAGTGTTCAGTTCCATTCGCAACCCCTCAAATAATGAAGCAGTTCATGCCTGCATGCAGCAAGACCTGAACAATATCCAGGCTTGGGCTGATAAATTTAATCATTTTTTAAACTAACAAGAAGTTGTGCTGTAACTGAGGAAGGTAGCACATAACTAGTTGAAAACAACTCAGCCACAAATGGAATTTGAGTCATTGCGCACTTCTTCTATAATTAGTCTTCAACCCTTCCTAAATGCTGTGTAGCTAAAGACGGATGAATCAGAAACAAGCCAGACATTTCAAAGACTTGCACAACAGTTTATTTTGTAAATTGAAATTTGTGAATAAAAATTGTGTAACACAGTCAGAATTTTGAAGCTATTTCAAGGAGAGTTGGTGATTGAAAGATGTTTCAGGACTGCTGAGCATATTAAATCAGGAAGAAAAGTGAGGAACACTAGCACATGCACATTTATTAAAAATATCCTACGGTGGTTGGGAATGTTGCAGAGTTTAAAAAGCTCTTCAGGCGGTGCACTTCATGTGTATGAATGGCTAAGTTCTGCTTTAGATGGCACTCATGGAGAGAATAAAGCTGTGCATGAGGGCAAACTATCAATTGTCATTTGCCATTTGGAAAATGTTGGCAATTACTTACAGTTATGGACTCCTTCAGCCCAGTAAAGCACAAAATAATGGAGACAACGCTGGCAACAGTTTTGGTAAAACAAACGGAACCTGCCAACCAGTATTACTTTTGCTTAGTCAGACATCCTACTTGAGGTTTGATCCATTCAGTAAGCCATAACAGGAATGATGAGCCAAATCATATTCTGCTTTGGCATATTTCATGCATCTGATATTCCTATCTGAGGATCTGAACCTGTAAAAAAAAAATTAATTATGTTCCTTAATGGCCCCTGATCTTCTCGATTGCCGGGGACCGTCTCCAGCGGTTGCCGGCTCCTACCTGCAGCACAGGCTTTCCCGCCCGACAGCCAGCTGGCATTTGATCTGGCCGGCTGCCGGGCGGGGAACGGAGTAAAAAAATTCTAATGAGGTCCTGCTGTTAAATTTGGCAGGACCTCCACGTTCCCTGCATTTCCGGTTTTCCAGGCTGCTGACAGACACCCCCACTCCCTTCCTGCATCCCCATAAATATCGGGCCCAAAGGCTTCAAAAGAAGTGCTTTTTCCTTCGATCTAAGGGTTAAGTTTGTTAAAACATTTTAAGAGATAGGCCCCGATTTTAACTCCGGGTCAGTTTTCACGAGTAAGTTTACATTTCGGTTTAAAGGGTGAGTACAGCTCTTAATTTATCCCTCTCTCTCTGGAACACATCTGACCCCAGATGAGCGCCCAATTAAAATAACATTTAGCTCCAAGTGACACCATGGGACTCTGATTTGAATATCCTCATCAGGCACCTGCTGGGTTCCAGTGGGTACGCTTTCGACTTCAGTCAGTAGCACAGTTAAAATCGTAATCTGGGAGTTTCCGGCAGGAACAGGGCGGTAATTCAATTCCTGCTATATTAACCGCTCACCCACCCCGTTCCTGCTGGGCAGGTAGGGATAAAATTGGGGCCTAAAATTCATGTAAGAAAAAAGAGTGCTTTTTCAATGCTGCAGTTACTATTTTCTTTGCTACAATGGAGAATACTGGAAGCAGCAAACAGTAATGCCGCATTGGAAATAAGCTAATAAGGCTTCTAAAAGGAAAAAATTATTTAAAAAAAAATTTTGTCTGCCATGCACGTTCGCCACTGAGAATAGGGCTCCAGGCCATCACACAGTAATCATGGCATTATCAGGGCAGAAAAATAAATAAATAATTTTAACAGGAGCAGTGACGATAAGGTCAGTTTCTGGCTGGCCTCATCCCTGCTAGCAATAACTGTAAAAAAGACACAGGAAAATTGGGCAGAAGTAGTCAATGCACCCGCTTGTTAAATGGCTCACTCCCTTGTCAGCCAGCCCATCCCCTTCACTGATCCTTGGCGATAGGTCTCTACCATCAGTGCAAGAGAAAAATTAGAAAGCTGCTGTAATCTTTCTCATTTCTGCCTGGTAGAAAATTAAGTCACCACCAGTGATAGTTGGTAATGTTATGTGTACAGTTTATTTCTTACAAAAAATACTGATTACAATAGTGATGATGGGTCTAGTTTTCCTATGACTCAATAGTTGAATTAATTTGTGTATAAAATTCAGTGATTCTAGGAACATGTCACATCTATTCTTTCACATTTTGCCTCCAATGAACAATTAGATTGAATAATTCATTATTAAGCTCAGATTTATTTCAATAACACTTTAAATGGACATGAGATACAACTTGAAGATCATATACATTTATTTAATGAGATGTAAAATTATACTTCTGGAACATTCTAAAATCACCATGGCAACACTCACTTATACAGTATTGTGTTTTGGTATAATGTACCTTCTGCTTTTTAAATTTTCCAGGAGCAGGTTCCTACTGTTTTGCATGCAACTATTTATTTTCCTTTAGAATATTTTCCATTACTCAAATGAAAACTTTTGTTTGCAATGCAAGTTACAACTCTGGTGGGTTGTTGCCTGTACAGCATTACACTCCCTGACTACAGTAACTGGGTCATTGAGGGTTCATTACAAGTCTGAACATATTAGGTAAGGTATGAATGTTTCTACTGAATGTCTTCAGTGGGTGCGCCAGAATTAATTTCTTTACCCAATTCCTCAACTAAGCTCAGAATAATTCTGCTTTATTTTAGATCGAAAGACTTCTCTAGAGTGTAGTGATGAAAGCCTCATAATTTAGTTGATTAAGAGAATCGCAGTCACCTGAGAAGCACAGGAAATATCTTGTAAATGTGTTGCCAGAAAGAGTGTCTTTATTTCTTTATCCCATATGTTTTAGCTGGACACTCAACTTGGGTTTTCATGGGTGATTGACTTATATTCAACTTTAATGACTAGTACTAGTAACTGTCTAAAGCCTTTCAGTTGTACTGTTGATGCTTTTTTATGATTTGTTCTTGAGATGTGGACAATACTGACAAGGCCACACTTACTGACCATCCCTTGTCACCCTGTCAAGGTGGTGAGGCCTTTGAACTGCTGTAGCCCCTGTGGTGATGGTGCTCCTACAATGGTGTTAGGTAGGGAATTGTATGATATCGACTCAGTGACAATGAAGAAATGGCAATATATGTCCAAGTCAGAATAGTGTTTTTATTATTCATTCATGGGATGTGGGCGTTGCTGGCGAGGACGGCATTTATTGCCCATCCCTAATTGCCCTTGAGAAGGTGGTGGTGAGCCACCTTCTTGAACCGCTGCAGTCCGTGTGGTGATGGTTCTCCCACAGTGCTGTTAGGAAGGGGGTTCCAGGATTTTGACTCAGCGACGATGAAGGAACGGCGATATATTTCCAAGTCAGGTGTGTGACTTGGAGGGGAATGTGCAGGTGGTGTTGTTCCCATGTACCTACTGCCCTTGTCCTTCTAGGTGGTAGAGGCCGTGGGTTTGGGAGGTGCTGTCGAAGAAGCCTTGGCGAGTTGCTGCAGTGCATCCTGTGGATGTGGAGATGCCGGTGATGGACTGGGGTTGACAATTGTAAACAATTCTACAACACCAAGTTATAGTCCAACGATTTTATTTGAAATTTACAAGCTTTGGGAGGCTTCCTCCTTCCTCAGGTAAATGTCAGTAAGTCCTCGAAGCCTACGCATTTATAAATCACAGAACAATACATGGTGATTACAGATAGTCTTTGCAACTGCCCGTTGCCAAGGCAATCACAGTGTTCAGACAGAGAGGTGTTACCAACAGAGCCCCCGAATATACAGTCAACAAAAAAAAAACAAACGGAGAAAAAAAGAGAGAGAGTGTACCATCCTGTGGATGGTACACACTGCAGCCACTGTGCGCCAGTGGTGAAGGGAGTGAGTGTTTACGGTGGTGGATGGGGTGCCAATCAAGCGGGCTCTTTGTCCTGGATGGTGTCGAGCTTCTTGAGTGTTGTTGGAGCTGCACTCATCCAGGCAAGTGGAGATTATTCCATCACACTCCTGACTTGTGCCTTGCAGATTGTGGAAAGGCTTTGGGGAGTCAGGAGGTAAGTCACTCGCCGCAGAATACCCAGCCTCGGACCTGCTCTTGTAGCCACAGTATTTATATGGCTGGTCCAGTTAAGTTTCTGGTCAACGGTGAACCCCAGGATGTTGATGGTGGGGGATTCGGCGATGGTAATGCCATTGAATGTCAAGGGGAGGTGGTTAGACTCTCTCTTGTTGGAGATGGTCATTGCCTGGCACTTGTCTGGCACGAATGTTACTTGCCACTTATGATCCCAAGCCTGGATGTTGTCCAGGTCTTGCTGCATGCGGGCTCGGACTGCTTCATTATCTGAGGGGTTGCGAATGGAACTGAACACTGTGCAATCATCAGCGAGCATCCCCATTTCTGACCTTATGATGGAGGGAAGATCATTGATGAAGCAGCTGAAGATGGTTGGGCCTAGGACACTGCCTTGAGGAACTCCTGCAGCAATGTCCTAGGGCTGAGACGATTGGCCTCCAACAACCACTACCATCTTCCTTTATGCTAGGTATGACTCCAGCCACTGGAGAGTTTTCCCCCTGATTCCCATTGACTTCAATTTTACTAGGGCTCCTTGGTGCCACACTCGGTCAAATGCTGCCTTGATGTCAAGGGCAGTCACTCTCACCTCACCTCTGGAATTCAGCTCTTTTGTCCATCTTTGGACTAAGGCTGTAATGAGGTCTGGAGCCGAGTGGTCCTGGCGGAACCCAAACTGAGCATCGGTGAGCAGGTTATTGGTGAGTAAGTGCCGCTTGATAGCACTGTCGACGACACCGGCCATCACTTTGGTGATGATTGAGAGTTGACTGATGGGGCAGTAATTGGCCGGATTGGATTTGTCCTGCTTTTTGTGGACAGGACATACCTGGGCAATTTTCCACATTGTCAGGTAGGTGCCAGTGTTGTAGCTGTACTGGAACAGCTTGGCTAGAGGTGCAGCTAGTTCTGGAGCACAAGTCTTCAGCACTACAGCCGGGATGTTGTCAGGGCCCATAGCCTTTGCTGTATCCAGTGCATTCAGCCGTTTCTTGATATCAGGTGGAGTGAATCGAATTGGCTCAAGACTGGCTTCTATGATGGTGGGGATATCGGGAGGAGGCCAAGATGGATCATCCACTCGGCACTTCTGGCTGAAGATGGTTGCAAACGCTTCAGCCTTGTCTTTTGCACTCACATGCTGGACTCCGCCAGCATTGAGGATGGGGATGATTGCAGAGCCTCCTCCTCCCGTTAGTTGTTTAATTGTCCACCACCATTCACGACTGGATGTGGCAGACTGCAGAGCTTTAATCTGATCCGTTGGTTGTGGAATCGCTTAGCTCTGTCTATAGCATGTTGCTTCCGCTGTTTAGCATGCATGTAGTCCTGAGCTGTAGCTTCACCAGGTTGGTACTTCATTTTTAAGTACGCCTGGTGCTGCTCCTGGCATGCTCTTCTACACTCCTCATTGAACCAGGGTTGATCTCCTGGCTTGTTGGTAATGGTAGAGTGAGGAAAATGCTGGGCCATGAGGTTACAGATTGTGCAGGAATACAATTCTGCTGCAGCTGATGGCCCACAGTGCCTCATGGATGCCCAGTTTTGAGCTGCTAGATCTGTTCTGAATCTATCCCATTTAGCACTGGTGGTAGTGCCACACAACACGTTGGATGGTGTCCTCAGTGCGAAGTCGGGACTTCGTCTCCACGAGGACTGTGCAGTGTCATGGACAGATGCATTTGCAACAGGTAGATTTGTGAGGATGAGGTCAAGTAAGTTTTTCCCTCGTGTTGGTTCACTCACCACCTGCCACAGGCCCAGTCTAGCAGCTATGTCCTTTAGGACTACGGCCAGCTCGGTCAGTCATGGTGCTACCGAGCCACTCTTGGTGATGGACATTGAAGTCCCCCACCCAGAGTACATTCTGTGCCCTTGTTACCCTCAGTGCTTCCTCCAAGTCGTGTTCAACATGGAGGAGGACTGATTCATCAGCCGAGGGAGGGCAGTTGGTTGGGAATCAGCAGGAGGTTTCCTTGCCCATGTTTAACCTGATGCCATGAGATTTCATGGGGTCCAAAGTTTTTTTTTCTCTTTCATGGGGTCCAAAGTCAATGTTGAGGACTCCCATGGCCACTCCCTCCTGACTGTATATCACTGTACCGCCACCTCTGGTAGGTCTGTCCTGCCGGTGGGACAGGACATACCCAGGGATGGTGATGGAAGAGTCTGAAAGGTATGATTCTGTGAGTATGGCTATGTCAGGCTGTTGCTTGACTTGTCTGTGGGACAGCTCTTCCAATTTTGGCACAAGTCCCCAGATGTTGGTGAGGAGGACTTTGCAGGGTCGACTGGGCTTGGTTTGCCTTTGTCGTGTCCGGTGCCTAGTGGTCCGACGGTTTTATTCTTATTGTGGCTTTTTTTAAGCAAGATTTTACAACTGAGTCGCTTGCTGGGCCATTTCAGAGGGCAATTAAGAATCAACCACGTTGCTGTGGGTCTGGAGTCACATATAGGCCAGACTGGGTAAGGACGGCAGGTTTCCTCCCCTAAAGGGCATTAGTGAACCAGATGGGTTTTTACGACAATCCGGTAATTTCATGGCCACCATTACTGATACTAGTATTTTAATTCTAGATATTATTTAATTAATTGAATTTAAATTCCCCAGCTGCCGTGGTAGGATTTGAACTCATGACTCTGGATTATTGGTCCAGGCTTTCTGGATTACTAGTCCAGTAACATAACCATTATGCTACCGTAACCTGTGTGACATGGAAGTCATTGTGTTCCCCACATATATATATTAGGTAATCCTTGATATACCTGATCTTATCCAATTTTCAATATTTTTTCCCCTCTGGAAAGATCACTTTACAACATAGCTTAAGCTCCTCATACTACTGCTTGACCACTGCCGAATTAATTGATTTTCCTGTTTCAATTCCTCAAATTTCCTTCCTATTCCCATTTTCTTCTGCAGGCAATTCATTTCCATTTGCGCTTCAACCAATAATTTTGCATATAGCTCAGCCATTTTTGTTTGGAGGTTCCCCATTTCTGTACACAAATCAAATATTTTTACCATTTGTATGTGGAGATCACATACATACCTTCAACATTTTTAAATATGCCTGTAAATGGACCTAATTTTGCACTTCTATCAGTCCATTATATTAGCTCGCCAGTTTCTACCTGCCCTAATCTACTGATTCACAATCTGGGTTTGTTGGACTGTCTCTAGAGTCTTAGGCCAGGTTTTTTGAATCATTATCAAGTTTCATCCTGAGCTTGATGTATTTTGCTGTTGAGTCCTAGATGTCAATGGAAATAAAAATCGGGAGAGATTTAAAACGGGGTGCCGATTCACCATCACCCGTTTCACACTATCGCACAAAGTCAAGAGTTTTCCAGCGACTTCCCAGATCTCCAGCAGGAAACACAGATTGGGTTCAACTATGTTAGAGTTTTGAGCTCATGTCCATCTTGGAGTGAATCAGTAATAGTTACTTTTCTCACTAAATTACGGTTACAGTCTGAAGAAAACCTCCATTATGTATACAGAAGTCTTATACTGAATAAACTACAATATGCAGTCTTGTACCATATAAATAATCACAATTCTTACTTAAAAGTTATAGTACTGCTTTGACATTCCTAGATGTACATTGTATGCCCCATTTTCCTTTCAAAAACCTCAATCTCCAGCTATCCTTTTATAATCACATTTCTCAGCTTCGTTGTATCAGATCAGGTTGCTTTCTTTTAACAACTTCCCACCTAGTTATGCACTTACAAACCTCAATTCTCATCCAAAAATCTCATTCCCTAGTTTATGCTGACTGGCAGATCTGATTTTTCACTTTCAAAAACCTCACTCCTAGCTATTGGCTGGCCTTATCCACTCGCACTGCACATTTGCTTCTTCAAGACTTCAACCTGCCAGTTATATACTGATTGATAGATCAGGTTCCTCTAAACTTTACTTTGCAGTTATCCCACCACTACTGGGGCAAATTTCCTGTGTGCCAGATGACATGGAATCAGAAATGCATTTGATAAAGAACATTTTTACAATTTTACTACATCGAGCAATCTTAGGAAATCTTCCCTTATACTTCCTTTTCTAAACCCTCATTTTGAAACCAATGCAATTGCTTTTTTGTCCATCCACTGCTTTTTCCCAGGAGGCAAACACTTAAGCATATCTTACTATCTCTCTATTAAAAATATTCTTATTAGTCGGTCTTTCAAGACGGGTCGGTGATAATGATAACCAGAGTCACAGTGCAATATTAATGAATCTTTTAGTTATAATAATGGTAAGTTTCCTAACACTTACATTTTTTCATCTCATTTATATTTGTAACTTGCTACAGATTGTTGGATATTGAAGTAACAGAACTTTGAGATTGTCGTATAGAAGATTTGCTTCTGCACATAATATTCAATCAGTCCAATAAAATATTCAGTTAGTTAGATAGCAGAATAGGTGTTAACAAGAAATGGTGGTAGTTCCCTGATGTTAGCATCATCTCTGATAATTTGGTGCTAGTGTGAAGGAATGTAGATAGCCTAGTTACAATAGAATTTACAGCACAAAAGCAGGCCAATTGGCCCAACCGGTCTATGCCGGTGCATATGCTCCATGCGAGCCTCCTTCCACCCTACTTCATCTAACCCTATCAGCATAATCTTCTAATCCTTTCTCCCTTATGTACTTATCTAGCTTCCCCTTAAATGCACCATATTTGTCCAATCACTTTAGATGATAAATGGTTTCCGAGACAATATCAGTTTGAAGCATGCAACCCAAAATACTGATAGATTTTAATCATGCTTATTAGCTTTGTAACATTGTATAATGGATAGTTTTGGCTACACAAGGATTAAGGTTCAGAACCAGTCACTGTTTTGAGTGGTATGCTGCAGTTTAAAATTTGAATTTCAAAAGCAATAGAATTACATTGATGTTAATGGGGGTTGTTGAGTGCAGGCCAGCAGTTTCCACACAGCGGGCAAGAAAGACTGACAAGTGAATTAACTCACATTGCTTTCGCTCTCCTCCTAAGAGTACAACCCTAAAATTCCAGGATCCTGAGGGAACAAAGATGTTGTTATCTGGACAGGCGGGGATGGAATTTGGGGCGGGACCTGGTTATACCAAGCCTCCATCCTTTTTAAAAATTGGCCATCAAAATTTGACCAATTTGGGGGTGGTCACGTCGTACACCCACCTGCATATTGGCAGGCTTGTGCAAGGGACGTGCAAGGGCCGCTTGTACATCCCTAGTGTCCAGCGTTGCTAAGGGCCCTGGGGGGATTTGAGATTTAAAAGGCCTCTTTTGGCTAGGCAACCAATTGATTTCATGACTGAAATCAGAGGCACACATTTCAAATTTTATTTTTAAACTGGAGTTCTCAATCCCCTGCAAACCGACTTATGCTGCAGCAAGGTGCCACAGCAAAATCCCACCCCTCCCCCCAACCTGCCCCATGAATGCAATTCTGATCCCATCCTGGGGCTATGGGATGGGGTCAGAGGTCAATTCGAGGAGCAGGTAGAAGTTCTGGCCAACCTCAGATCCGCCCCCAAAAGGCCTCCTGAGAAATTGCTAGGCCCAGTCATTTAGTGTGACATATGACTGATCTCACACTCTTCCTAGCAGCCAGTTACAGTGTGACATAGCCAGAGGCCTGGGAACAGATTACCAGCCTGCCCTCTTTGGAGTGGGAAAAGGACCCAGGAAAAGTGCTTGGCACAGCAAAACACTAGTGGGAAAACAGATACAAATTAAACCACTTACAAAGCAAAACAAGTTAGTTTTCAATTTCAATTACTGCTTTTCATGTTTTCAACACAAAAAATAAAATGGCACTACTGGCAGAATACTTACATATCCAATTCATATTGCAGAAAAATAGGTTGAACTAAACCAATTTAATAAAAATCTGAAAAATTACATTTCATTTAAAAGTTGTTACATTGCTTAAAGTGTTGAACTTTGTCTATATCATTCAGTAGGGAACAACCTCATTTTGTACTTGCAACCTTGCCCAAGTTTCAAACTCCTAAGCAAGACAGTAACCTGCTCTTCCGATTCAGACCTGTGTCAGATTGACAAGAGTATTACAGTGCAACCTACTTGATATGCATTGTTTGATACAGAAGCATATCTTAAGTAGAAAGGATCTAGTGACAGCACTAGCGTCAGTCAGTGCACTTCAAGCACTGAACCTTGTTTGCCCTTGGTCCTGGAACAGGCTGCACATTGCAGACCTCTCACCACAAGAACTGATTAGATCCACAAGAGATTTGTGATGGTGATGAAATGTCAGAATTGAAAGACACAGGTGAAAAATATTCAATCTTATTTCTTAATGGGCCAGTGACCCTATAACCAACAATGTACAAGACATTATCATGCAAAAGCTGTCAACCAGTGATTTAAATGATGGGATATTCCTGGAAAAGGCCACATTATTGATGCTTCTAACGATGGATGACTATCAGATTGATTGTAAGGAATAAAAAATAATGAAGTTAATATATTATATTAAGTCAATCTATATATGGATAAGGTTCCTGTTAAAATGCATCCTTTCCAAGAATCTGCTTTTTATTGTAGTATCAACATCTAAAATGCTTAGATCTTCATTTTAATCTTTCATGTGCAGACTGACTTTGTATCATGCAAACCTCACATAGTTATCGAATTGTTTATGTAATAAATGTAGCCTCTGCCTCAATAACTAATAAATGAAGTAAAATCTAAAGTTATTTCCGGCATCTGATAAATAATCAGTGTCTTCATTTACTTCTATCAACCATTATATTATCCATATGTTTATTTATCTTGTCAATGTACTAAAGATTTTTAAATATGCTTCTTTATCTATTACCTCACCTGAATCAATTACTAAGACAGTCAGTGTCCCCCAAGTGCAGATGTAAAACCATTATGACTAATTTCCCAATCTGTTTAACACTGATGAAATAAAGCTACGTTCGCCTGAAAATAAAGTGTTTGATGTCACCAATGTCTTTACTATTCTTGTAAATGAATGCCGATATATTGATCATTACACCATTCACAAACATTTACATTAGTTATTAATTTCACAGTGGATGAAAAATAAAATGCTGGAGCCACTCATCCAGCCAGGCAGCATCTGTGGAGAGAACAGATGAGTTAACATTTCAGGCATGGACCCTTCATCAGTTCTGACAAAGGGGCCACACCCAGAACATTAACTCATCTGTTTTCTCCACAGATGCTGCCTGACCTGCTGAGTGGTTTCAGCATCTGCAGTTTTTTTGTTTAGGTTGAAAATGATACATGGATGGTAATATTCATACAGGAGCTACTGCTGCACAACTGGTAGCTACAATATTGATACCAGCCAGGCAGTTCCTCATTGATACCGTCTATCCTTCATAGGAACCCTCCTAACCTTGAGAGGGGCTTGTGCATGTGTTTACAAACACGCTCAGAGTTTCCTTCCCACCATTAAGCTTTAGGGCCCCGAGATTCCGCATTGCACCACCTGAAGTGCAGTGGGGTGGGACTTCCACTCACCCGACTTCCCCGACACTGACCTCATCAGAAATTGTGGGGTCGGCTGGTTAACATATTGCTGGACGGAACAAAGGCACGTATCCTGCCGTCAATTGGACAGCGATGCGGGAGGCCCAGAAAAGTTATGGAGGGGACAAAAATGGAAGCAGCGCTTGCAAAGGCGGTGGCGCTACATTTAAAGCTGGACACCTTTTGAAGCAGTACCAGCATGCAGCATTCTGAAAGTATGGCTCTAATAGAAGCTTGCAAAAAAAAAATCACCTAACTTCTAAGTGACGTCAACATTCTACTAGCTGAATTTAGGCACAGGAGGGATGAAACAATGGAAGTGGATGGCAAGACAGCTGCCAATTGAGCAGCCATAACCATGTGGAAAGAGGTGGCACAGCCAGTGAGTGGTAATGCCTTGTCCTCAGGACCCTCATCTGGTGCAGGAAGATGTTTAATGACTTCACAAGGTCAGCAAAGGAAAGTGTGGTGACATAAAGCTGCCATTCATTTACATTTTAAGCTTTACAGAATACAAACCAAATTAACCCTAAAAGTACAGTTACAAACTTAACGGTATAACTTTATGAATTGTGAAGACTCCTTCATATGGAACAATTACACAATATCACTGGAGAATTTTACAATGCATGTATGCCCTTTGATGAATCATTTTCTCTGTGGGAATTCTAAAACAAGTCATGAATTCTCCAAAAACAGAGGAAAAGGGAAAAAAGAACAGAAAAAAACAGAAGAAAAGAAAGAAAGGAAAAAGAAGAAAGGAAGAAAAAGGACAAGTTACAAAAAAAAGAGCATACCAACATTGGAAGAACAGAGGGTGAGGAGGGCTGAGATGTCGGGCTGGAAAAGTGGGGCAAAGCTAGGGATTTGCAAATGAAGAAAAGGAAAATGAATACATTCACAGACAGGGAACCAATGGAGTTCAACGAGGACAGGATAATAGTTAAGTGGGATTTAGTACAAGTTAGGATGCAGGCAGTCATAATTTTAAATGAGTTGGAGTATCATTACGGTGGAGCTTGGGAGGGCGACAAAGAGAGCATAGGAAAAATTGAGCCTAAGATGATGAAGGTATTCATGAAGGTCTCACTGGGGACAGGGTATATAGGGACTGAAATAGAAATAGATGGTCTTGGTGATGGGGTTTGAAGTTCAGCTTAAGGTCGAACAGGACACCAAGAATGTGCAATGTTGGCTTCAGCTTGAGTGAGCATCCAGGGAAGGAGATGGAATTGGGAGCTAGTGGTCAGAGTTACATAGAAAACATAGAAAATAGGAGCAGGAGTAGGCCATTCAGCCCTTCAAGCCTGCTCCGTCATTTAATATGATCATGGCTGATCCTCTATCTCAATACCATATTCCCAAACTGCACACAATACTCCAGGTGTGGTCTCACCAAGGCCCTGTATAACTGCAGTAAGACATCCTTGCTCCTGTACTCAAATCTTTTAGCAATGAAGGCCAACATACCATTTGCCTTCCTAACTGCTTGCTACACCTGCATGTTTGCTTTCAGTGACTGGTGTACAAGGACACCCAGGTCCCTTTGTACATCAACATTTCCCAATCTATCACCATTTAAATAATACTCTGCATTTCTGTTTTTCCTTCCGAAGTGGATAACTTCATATTTATCCACATTATACTGCATCTGCCATGTATTTGCCCACTCACTCAACTTGTCTAAATCGCCTTGAAGCCTCTTTGCATCCTCCTCACAACTCACGATCCCACCTAGTTTTGTGTTGTCAGCAAACTTGGAAATATTACATTTGGTTCCCTCATCCAAATCATTGATATATATTGTGAATAGCTGGGGCCCAAGCACTGATCCCTGCGTTACCCCACTAGAGACGGCCTGCCACCCCGAAAAAGAACCATTTATTCCTACTCTCTGTTTCAGATTGGACTACTTCACTTTCCATCTTAATGAAGAATTCTATCATGTTATGGTCACTCTTCCCTAAAGGACCCCGCACAACAAGATTATTAATTAACCCCTTCTCAATGCACAATACCCAATCTAGGATAGTCTGTTCCCTGGTTGGCTCCTCAACATCCTGGTCTAAAAAACCATCTCATACACACTCCAGGAATTCATCCTCCACAGTATTATTGCTAATTTGGTTTGGCCAGTCTATATTTAGATTAAAGTCACCCATGATTACTGTAGTACCCTTGTTACATGCATCTCTAATTTCCTGTTGATGCCATCCCCTACATTACCACTACTGTTTGGAGGCCTATGGACAACTTCCACCAGAATTTCTGCCCCGTGCTGCTTCTTAACTCCACCCAGACTGATTCTGCATCTTGATTTTCTCAGCCAATATCCTTTCTCACTATTGCTCTGATTTCATCCTTTACTAACAATGTCACCCCACCTCCTTTTCCTTTTTGCCTGTCCTTCCTAAATATCGAATACCCTTGGATATTCAGCTCCCAGCCTTGGACACCTTGCAGCCATGTCTCTGTAATTGCAATTATATCATATCCGTTTACATCTATTTGCGCAGTTAATTCGTCTACCTTATTACGAATGTTTTGTGCATCCAGATACAGTGCCTTTAGATTTGTCTTTTTAACATTTTTAGACATCTTAACATTTTTTTGTACTATGGCCCTATTTGTCTTATTACCATTATTTCTTACCTGGACCCTATTTGTCAGTGCACTCTTTTGTTTGTCCCTTCCCGCTCTGTCCCTTCCTGACACAATCTGGTTATCCTTACCCCAGTCACTTTTCTGCACTGCTTCTTTGTCTTTTCTCTTTAGCATTCTAGATTTCTCTCCACCAGGACTCTTTCCCCCCCCCTCCCCCGCCATTTAGTTTAAAGCCCTATCTACCTCCCTAGTTATTCGATTCACTAGAACTCTGGTCCCAGCATGGTTCGGGTGTAGGTCGTCCTAAAGAAACAACTCTCTCTTTCCCCAGTACTGGTGCCAGTGCTCCACGAATCGAAACCCGCTTCTCCCACACCAATCTTTGAGCCACGCATTCATCTCTCTGATCTGATTTACCCTGTGCCAATTTGCTCGTGGCTCAGGTAATAATCCAGAGATTATTAACTTTGTGGTTCTGCTTTTTAATTTAGTCCCTAGCTGCTCAAACTCTCTCAGCAGAATCTTTTTCTTAGTCCTACCTATGTCGTTGGTACCTACGTGGATCACGACAACTGGATCCTCCCCCTCCCACTCCAAGTTCTTCTCCAGCCTAGAGGAGATGTCCTCAACCCTGGCACCGGGTAGGCAACATAGTCTTCGGATGAGTCCCGAAGACTATGTTGCCTACCCTGCTCCTGGCTGCAGAGAACAATGTCTATCCCCCTAACTATTTCAGGTGGGAACTGAAAAGGATGGCTTCAGTTTTTGCCAGTCTTAACCTGAATAAAGTTCTGGTTCATGCACAGCTTGATATCCAATAAACTGATGGACAGCACAGTGAAAGTCATGGAGTCAAGTGTGGTGGCAGAGAGGTAGAGCTGGGTGCCTTCAGTATACATATGGATGTTGACCCTGTGCTTATAGTTATAGTGTCTCTAACGAGTAATATCTAGATAAGGAACAGGAGCGAATCTTGGATGAAGCCTTGGGACGCATTCTGGAATTAACTTTGTGGAATAACAGGAGGAAGGAGGAGCAACTGCTCAAGAGCACAAGTTGAGCTCAATATGCCTGACGGGGGCAAGAATTCTGGTCGGACTTAAACGCCAGGTCTCGTTTCGATTCTCGCTAGCTGTGTGGAATTTCTGTCCACCCCAATCGTGGCCCTCTGATGTCAGAGAGGACAGGGTTGAGAAAAAGGAATACCCCTGCCAGAAATTTCCTCAGTCCTAGCCTCTATACGCCGAGTCTTAGTCAGTGGTGCTCCCTGCCAAACGAGCAGCTTTCTAGCGCTGCTGCTTTTCTCTCATGCCCCCCTCTTCTGGGAGGGGGTTGCACAAGATGCGTTCAACGTAATGTAACAGTGTGATCCCTCTCTGACCTCCAGATGCTCCAGCATGGTCAGGGGTGGAGGTCACTAGCGTCCACACTGCCATGCTTCCACTGGCAGAACAGAGTCAAGGATTTTTGGCCCTGGTTTTTGAAGGAAGGGAGAAAGGTAGCAAAGCAGAGGGATTTTGAAATGTGACAGGGGCGTGGGGTCAAGATAGCTGAAGGCTCTACCACTTATGGTGGAGTGAGGGGAGAGGAATAAATAGGAGGCCAGAGTCAGAGGAACAGGGCAAGCACCGGCACATAGACCCGAAGGAAGTTGCAGAGGCAGAGTGGGGTGGATGCCATGGAGTGATTTGTGATTGAGGACAAAGATTTTGAATTCAATGCACTGAGGAACGGGGAGCCAGTGGAAGCTGATGCGGATAGGTGAGATAAAGGAGTGGGACTTGGTATAGGATAGAATGCAGGGAGCAGGGTTTTGATGAGTTGGAGTTTTTGTATGATGGAACTCATGAGGCCAGAAGGAAGATCACTGGAAAAGTTGAGTCTGGATGTGATGAAGTTGTAGGTCAGTATTTTAGCAACAGTGAGGTAAAGGTGGAGGCAGGTGATGTTGCAAAGATAGAAATAGGTGGTCTTGTTGATGCAAAGGCTATGAGGTTTGAAGCACAGCTCAGTGTCAAACACAACACAGAAATTGTACCCATCAGGTTCAGCCTGAGCAAATAGCTGCCGAGAGGGGTGAAAACAGAGACGACAGTGCAGAGTTTTTGGCAGGATGGCTTTGCTCTTGCCAGTGTTAGATTGAAGAAAGTTCTTGCTTAATCGCAACTTGAGAATGAACAAAAAGGATAGCACAGTGGTGATGATGGTTGTGGCGAGGTCGAGATAGAGCTGAGTATCAACAACATACTTATGGAAGCTGATCCCATGCCCATAAATCGAGGTTCTGAGTATGGTGAATATTTTCATCACTGTAATTTAAAACAAGTTTATATCAAGGTCTCACCAGGCATATCTGTGCTGACCATACACCAGGTCTTTTTGAGGGTTGAGGTCATGAGAATTCCCAACCCGCCCCAAGCTGCCACCCTATGACAATGGCCTTCTAAAGGTAGAAACACTGGCCCGGCAAGGCCATCCCAGAAAATACAGCGCAAGGCAGGGACCAGGCATATCCGAGCAAGGACCAGGCGTATCTAGCCTATCTTCTGGCCTTTCGAGCATACTCTCACCAAAATTATGGTAGGAGCATGCTAGAACAGCCTTAGATTTCTGTCTTCCAACCAGTTTTTGATCCAATTTGCTACACTGCTCTTAATTTCTGTACTCCTCCGTCTTTTCTAATCGTCTCTATATGGTACCTTGTTAAAGGCTTTCTGAAAGTCCCTGTATATCTTACCCGTTGCATTTCCCTCATCCACCAAACCTGACATCTCCTCAAAGAACTCTATTAGGTTTGCCAAGCAAGTTCTTCCTTTCTGAAATCTGTGTTGGCTATTCTTGGAGCTTAAACCCACAGTCTTCTGATTCGGAGACCAGTGTGCTACCACTAAGCCAAATTGACACTACTCCTATTTCTTGTGATTTCTTAAAGAGAGCAGCAAATAAGTAACAAATTTCACTAGCTATATCTTTAAGAACCACTATATGATGTCTGTCCAGGGCTGGTGGACTTTTTTGGACTTCCTTACCCCATCAGTGACTGGTTTATCTGAAATTTGCATTCCTTTTAGTTTTTCCTCCATTCCGTGCCCCCCTCCCAACAGAAATTCAAATTCCTTGCTATGGAGGCTACCCATGGTCTTTTCTATGAACACAAAAAATAATTCTGTTAGTATATTCCAGTAAACAATGTAGTCCAATTGGGTTAATTGTTAGACCCAAGTGTAATATCTGCAAGGGCAGACAATGCGAAAAGTACAGTTGTACATTTATGAAGGACAAGGTCCACTCATGGGAAGTGCTGTGAAACCATAGGAACATAAAAGAATACTTCAAAAAAAAACCTTGAAGCTTAACAGTTTCAAATCGATGCAAGTATAAAAAAGATCTATTTCAAGGGTTGGTTTCCTGCTGGTGCTAAGAGAGCCTGTTAAGACACATGACAGTATAATCTGCTGCAGATTTGGGACTAAGACCACAATTCTGCTAAGAGGTAGAGAATTCCCCACATTTCATTGCAGTACATTGTGCCTTAGCCACCAAGCCTGCCTAATATCTGTTGGTACTATTTCTTAGATTTGAAGGAAAATAAAGTAAATAACAATAAATTTTCTGTATGCAGGCACCACGCACACACTTTTGTCTCCACAATAGAGAAAAATTATTTTGTCTGCATTGATTGGAAACTGTTAAGCTTCAAGGTTTTGTTTTGAAGTACTCTTTTATGTTCCTATGGTTTTGAACCCACAGTCCTTGTGGATTCAAATTACTTAGGCAAGGTATGACCCCAGCCTTCTGGACAATCTCACCAGGACAGCAGTCTTTATTTTTGCTGGTTCATTTGGGTCATGTAACATGAAAGAAAAACAAAACATTGCATTTATATAGCACTTTATATAACCCTCAAGATGGCCCAAAGCGTTTACAGCAAATGAAGTATCTTTTTTTTTGAAGTATAGTCACTGCTATAATGTACAAAACACGGCAATTTGCACACAGCAAGCTACCACACAAGCAATGAAATAAATGACCTGTTAATCTGTTTTAATGATGTTGGTTGAGGGATAAATGTTGGCCAGGACTCCAGGAGAACTCCACTGCTCTTCTTCAAATAATGCTGTGGGATCTTTTAAGTCCACCCGAGAGGGCAGTTGGGCCTCAGTTTAACATCTTATCCACAAGGCGGTACCTCCGACAGCGGAGCACTCCCTCAGTATTAGCCTGTACTACAGGCTCAAGAGCTGGAGTGGGGCTTGAACCTATCACCTTCTGAATCAGAGGCGAGAGGGCTATCACTCAGCCAAGGCTGACACCTCAACTTAGTCCTCAACTTCAGTGTAGCTAAATTAAAGGTATTCTCCTTTCAAGTCTTCTGTACAATAATAACTACAGATTTGAAAAAAAAGTTCACAAGATACTGTAAATGAGATCTACAAGCCTAATTATAGTCTGGGCTATAACAAGCATCCATGTGGCATTGAAAATGTTGCCATTTGACTCAGGGAATTGTAACAATTTATGGTGAATTTGTAGTATTTCCATTGTTGCACAATGTTCTCATACAATGAAAATGGTGCTAAAAGCAACTTATAACCCTGTATAAAAAACAAAATCAGTTTTTCAGTAGATTCCTGTTTCTACAACAGTGGGCGAGTTCCCAGTGACACTGGTGTGCGTGATGTAGTTTGGAGTCTGGCTGTTGCTTTGGAACAATTACAAACTTTCCATCATATTTAAAGTGACTCGAAGCCCTTTTAATGGCTTATGCTACCAAAATGACTGCATGTGGTCACTCATAAGCGTAACAATTGTACTGCTACCACTCTCTTATAATAGAAAGCTAGTCACAATAACCTAAGATTTTTCTTGTATATTTTTAGCTTTGAGACAAACTGTTAAAGGTCAAGGATAAAATATGAGTTCCGGCAATTTCATTCAAATCCCTAGTGGCTGTGAATATTCAGCCGATAGAATAAAACTTGCCCTTAATTTAGCAATCTTACCTTTAGGGAAAATTGTTTTAAAATTATTTTCTTTAAAGAAAAAAAAATAGGAATATTGCCTTGGGAATTGGAGAGTATCCTTGTGATGTTGTAGCCCAGTTATATCAAGTGCTACTAACGTATTAACAAGTTCATAACCAATTAGTTATTTGAACTAATCGGTATAGATCGTAATATACATGATGTGTTGCAGCAGGAAACTGCAAAAAGAATATATTAAATTTTTTATAAAAACTATCCCACACAATCTCATACAGTGTCAGAACATTTATTGATGGAGTTTCCTCTTTTTGAAATATACCCTAAAATTTATTACATGCTGTTGAATTACAATGGAGTTGAGAAACTAAGGCCTCTTTAGTAAGTATGTTATACAATTTTAATAGTGCAATTCTTCATTTAAAAGTGAACTCTATTCCTCCTGAGCCCAGCAATTAAAAATTACTGGCAGCCTTATTTTCAAAGATTTATAAAAACTCATTCCTTTTTGACTGCACAGAGAGTAAGGCTGCATTTCTAGATTGCCAAGCAACAGAACAACACCAATTATATTAAGGCTGCATGTAATCTTTATGCTGAGTTTTGGTTTGAAACAAATTTCAGCAATTTGAGACCTATTCTGACATCAGATGCTTATGGCTGATGAGAAGCACTGCGATGATTCAGAGTGACAATTAAAGGCAAGCAGTTTCTCAGTAGCAGATAATTACAGTAACCTTTCAAATGCTCGGCACAGTCTAAAAATGCATTTGAAACAATGCATTAGAATAATGATAAAACTACTGGGATTGATGAGCGGGCTACCTAGCCTGAAAGAGAAGGTACACACCAATGTGATGAAAGTCCCTATTCCACTATATGCACAAGCTGTTACTAAGTTTTTTTACATTTTCCAATCATAAGCTTTTGAACTAAATATTAACCTCCAGCCTGACTCTCTTCTAGGTCAAGCTCTCCTTTTTGTTCCATAAAACAAAGTAGTTTATTTAGGCACACAAAAAACTGGTCCAGTCCAATCCACGTCAGTTAGACAAGTTAAACTAGACGCACTTTTAGCGACGATTAGGAATAAGGCAGTAGAAATTGGTATGCGTTGTGGCCGTTTATCGGCCATAAAAGGAGCGTAACGATGATTTTGCAGTGGAACGGCCTGTGCCCAATCTGCACGTGCGTACCGGCCACTGCTAAATTAATCTGGGCCATTTTTCAGCTGTCCCTGGCATCCACCTAAAACATGCATTTGGCCCCTTATATATGTAAACGAGGGGCCCAAGGTATGTTTTATGTCTTCTAATTGGCTGGTGATAAACGGAGCAGGAGCTAGGCCAACGAAAGGCAAGTTTATTTTTTGAGAGAAAAAAAATCAGAAATCATTGCTGTGATGCGGGGGTTCAAGGGCCAACAGGAAAGGGGAGATGGTGATCGTGAGGACTCTGGAGTGGGGAGCAGGAGCTTTTCCCCACTCCAGAGTCCTCACGATCACCATCCCCCCTTTCCTGTTGGCCCTTGAACTCCCGCCCCCCCACACCTCAGGACTTACCTTTGGGCCACTGCCAGCGAGGCAAGCAGCCAATTATTACTCTTAGTAAAATGCACAAGCTGCCTGTGGATTGCAAGGCCCGAGGACCAATTTCGGGCTGGTATGGGCCTCCCAGTTGGGGTGCACGCTGTCAATGCGCCGCTGGTTATGGATCCGAAGACACGCCATAACCAATTTCTACCCCAAGGCTTGTTTCAGCAGGTTCCATTTTGGACAGATATTCAAACTACAACTGTCGGATCAGCGCAAAGTGGTTTGCTTCACACCAGTGCTGTAATTCTAGTGTACCTGCAGCCGAGTCTGGAATCAGGGCCTCGCCCGACACAACACAACAGCTCATTTCAGAGTCAGTTCAAGCCTAAACACCCAATATACACTACACAAGACAAAGCCACTTAGCGCTGATGCTAAATGTGTAATGTAAATGCACCTTAAGACAATTTATAACAACGACTATGTTGGAGTAGATGTCCAAGATAACACTCACCCATTTTCCTATTGGCCCAGAGCTGGGAAGCCAGGTATAAAGACTGCAATCCACTGAAAAATGGAGCAATAAATCCTGACGCAAATTAAGGCCCTGAAAATCCTCAGGATGTGACCCCGACAGTGTTAATGGAACCAGTGGGAGGGCATCTAATTTACATGTCTGATTGATGTCTGATGTCCAATTCCCTGCCCCCCCCACCCCGATGTCCGACACACAGGCTGCCCACCTGTCCGCCAGCCAGCCAGCCTCTCAATCTGGCTGGCTGCGGTCGGGAAACTGATTCAATAAACTTAAATCGGGTCCTACTGATAAATTCAGCATGACCTCCAGGAAACAGGTATTTCCAGGTTTCCTGGCCATTAAATCTCCCCCCGCTTCCTTCCCACCTCCCCGTTACTATCAGGGCCTAAATCTCTCTTACAAAGACAAAAAGAAAGAACTTGCATGTATATAGTATCTTTCATAACCTCAGGACATCTCAAAGTGCTTTATAGCCAATGAAATGCTTATGAAGTCTAGTCACTGTTGTAATGTAAGAAATGTGGCAGCCAATTCGCATGCAGCCAGGTCCCACAAACAGCAATGAAATAAATGATCAGATCATCTATTTTTTAGGTGTTGCTTGAGGGATAAATATTGGCCAGAACACTGGGGAGAACTCCCATGCTCTTCTTCGAAATAGTGCCATGGGATCTTTTACGTCCACAAGAGAGGGCAGATAGGGTTTAACACCTCATTCAAAAGACAGCACCTCCGACAGTGCAGCACTCTCTCAGTACTGCACTGGGAGTGTCAGCCTAGATCATGTGCTCAAGTCTCTGAGCATACAAGCCTCCAGCACTACGCAACTGGGTCCGCGCAATTTTCCCGTGGGTTCCGTCAGACCACAACCGGAGTTCTGGCAGAAGTCTAGCAAACTTGCTGCTTTCAGAGCCATGATGTTATTTTGCATGTATAATTTTGCTATGTTGCTTCCAAGTTGTCTTTCGTACCGGGATCATCCAACACGGGTAATTTGATTAGGTGCTAATACTCGTGTATTAGGGCCATAAAACTGGGTGGCCATCATCTTGGAGCTGCTGGAATTGTCACTGAACCATGCCAACAGGATTCTACTCATGCTATAGTGAGTGAAAGCGATCAAATGTAGCCAAATCTTAACTACAAAGCTTTGATTGTCCAATTAATAGTCCATTAGGATTCATCTCACCTCTTTTCATGAGTGCATTTAATGAATTCAGCTGTGATGGTAGATTTCAAAGGAGTTTGGGACAAAGCTGTGGAGATATATGTATTCACCTCTGTGCTCCAGCGGCATGTCAAAGAGTTTCTATAGCAAAACGGAGAGTTCTTCTTTAATTGGCCTCTTTTATATGATCATCACAAGTCAAACACATTTCATTTATGCTGAATTTCAGATATAAATGAAGCCAATCTCTGCAATCTAGAAGTCAAAATTAGCTGACTAATATACGTGGGCCAGCAATGATAAATAAGTTGAACTTTCATACAAAGACAGTATAAATACAGTGGTCACCAAAGAGGTGGACAAATGTAAGGAGTCATACAACACCAGGTTATAGTCCAACAGCTTTATTTGGAATCACAAGCTTTCGGAGCTTTCCTCCTTCGTCACCTGACGAAGGAGGAAAGCTCCGAAAGCTTGTGATTCCAAATAAAGCTGTTGGACTATAACCTGGTGTTATAAGACTCCTTACATTTGTCCACCCAAGTCCATCACTGGCATCTCCACATCATGACCAAAGAGGTGATAATACTTTGTTTTCATCTCTAGATTTGAATCCCTTGCAAACAGATGAGATGAAAGCCTTCACTTTCGTTAAAGACTACTCGAGAACCAAAGTAAAATTAGACTGAATGCTCGCTGTTCCAGTTTTAGCAAAGGATCTGTCACAGACCTGCTCTACATTCTATATCAATTGGGTAACCTCACCCAGAAACATCAGAAGAATAAATGGGGTGTGGAAAAATAGAAATCCTATAATGGCAGAATAAGTGTGATTTTGTGAGGATGTGACTGAATCGCAGTGTTCAGGAAGTTCTTATACCACACCTATCCAATACTGTCCTGGAATGCAAAATAAAAATACGTTATTACCCAGTATTGTTACCCTTCCTCTTTAAACAAATTACTCACATTAGGATCTCAAAGAGAACCTAAGCCATGATTTTTTTCTGTTGACTGTAAATCATATCATTTTCCAGTGCTCTGGTTTCAATTTTCTCAATTGGAGTACACTTCCAGTGTTGCCAGTACCTCACTGAACTGGCCATTCTTCACGAGTTAACCTAGGCAGTGAGTGATGGAAGGCAATTCAACCGTAGAGCATCACAGCTAAGGCCAAACTCCTCACCTTACATTTAAGACCCTTTTGTACTGCATGCCAGGTCTTGGTGGAGCAACCTAAGAGCATCGTCCTCCCAAATTTACACTGCAGTTCTGCTGTGTCTCACTTTGAAGTGGTTGCAAAAGGCATAAGAGGTTACGAATATGCAGAGCAGCCAGGACAAATTCACCACTGTGCATATAAAGCATGATTGTGCAATGATAAGATCAACAGATGATGTCAGAAGGACCATTCTGAAAATCCTTGAAGGTCATGGTCAGCGGATGCAAGGCTTTTAGTGGCCAGAGTTAGACTGGTGGCAGATGTTAAGGCCAAGAGAAACATGGGTTTTCCTGACTGCTAGTCCAACAAAATTCAGCAATTTTACCTTCATTTGGCCACCAGCTATAAGAGACTTGAGCTACCAGAGCAGACAGCTGGAAGGGTGTACCATGTGGCAGTATGAGATCATAGAATCATAGAATCATAGAAGTTACAACATGGAAACAGGCCCTTCGGCCCAACATGTCCATGTCGCCCAGTTTATACCACTAAGCTAGTCCCAATTGCCTGCACTTGGCCCATATCCCTCGATACCCATCTTCCCCATGTAACTGTCCAAATGCTTTTTAAAAGACAAAATTGTACCCGCCTCTACTACTGCCTCTGGCAGCTCGTTCCAGACACTCACCACCCTTTGAGTGAAAAAATTGCCCCTCTGGATCCTTTTGTATCTCTCCCCTCTCACCTTAAATCTGTGCCCCCTCGTTATAGACTCCCCTACCTTTGGGAAAAGATTTTGACTATCGACCTTATCTATGCCCCTCATTATTTTATAGACTTCTATAAGATCACCCCTTAACCTCCTACTCTCCAGGGAATAAAGTCCCAGTCTGTCTAACCTCTCCCTATAAGTCAAACCATCAAGTCCCGGTAGCATCCCAGTAAATCTTTTCTGCACTCTTTCTAGTATAATAATATCCTTTCTATAATAGGGTGACCAGAACTGTACACAGTACTCCAAGTGTGGCCTCACCAATGCCCTGTACAACTTCAACAAGACATCCCAACTCCTGCATTCAATGTTCTGACCAATGAAACCAAGCATGCTGAATGCCTTCTTCACCACCCTATCCACCTGTGACTCCACTTTCAAGGAGCTATGAATCTGTACTCCTAGATCTCTTTGTTCTATAACTGCCCTACCATTAACGGAGTAGGTCCTGGCCCGATGTACATTTAAAATATTAGATCTCTGGACAAATGAACAATTCTACAAAATGAACATGTAACTTCCATGGATACACTTTAACACTCCATATATTACCAACCTCCTGTCTCTATGTAGGAGGTAAGAAAATTAGCTGTTCATTTTTCTTTTATATCAGTTAGTAGCAGGAAGCATTCAGGAGTCAGAAATGCAGAAGCAGGAGAGAAAACAATTCTGAACATGAGGATTAGATTTTTGACTGATTATTAAAGTAGGTTTTTACTGTGAATGATTTATAAAAACTTTATAGCATCAGTTGGGGATGGTTCTTTCAGGATTGATATCATAATTAATCCCCTCATACTCTACAAAATTGCTCAGCTGATGCCTTGTGGTTTTACATTTATGAGGAAATCTCAAGTTGGTATTCTCAAATCCGAGAGAGCTCCCTCCAACTGTTCTTATAAATTTATATTCCAATTCTGAATTGCTATTCTTTTTACATTGTGGGTAAAACAAATTCTAAGCCAAATCATAGTAGCTCACTCTGTGCTACTACATCAGTTTGAACATTTTTGGACTTTTTTAAATCCTCTTTAAACTTTAAAACCTCTCAAAAGACTGGACATTACTATTCATTCTGAGATCAAATTAGCCATTAAGAGCATCCAATCTGGTAATATTCCAGGATTAGATAAATTTTCCTGTTGATTTTTATGAACTGATACTTGCGCTGACCTGTCCTACTAGAAGTGTGTGTTAACTATAAGTCATTCACAGCTAAGTGGCACAGTAGAACTAGCTTACTCATCCATAAGAGAAATGTTAAAGAAATCATACAAACCAATCACCCGTTGTGGTTCAAAAACACTGACTGAAATATTGCTCTTTTCCTTAATAAATTAGTACCAAAACATCAGGATCAGACCAGGATTATCTGTGTAAAGCATCTAAATGATAATAAAACCAAACATTTTGGAAATACACAGCCGATCAGTCAGCAATTATAAAGAGAAAAAACAAGTTAACATTTTAGATGTAACTATTTGTCACAACTGAAAACTGTTCAGGTGTTGTCTGACCTTTTGTATATTTCCAGCATTGTCTGTTTTGTTTAGATTGCCAACATTTGCAGCTTTTTTCTTATTATTTATATTAAAACAATAATGTTTGATAAGTCCAACTTTATTCAATATATAACAGAGAATCCTGATCCTGCCATAGACTTATAGGAACTTAGGAACAGGAGTAGGCCATTTAGCCCCTTGAGCCTGTTCCACCATTCAATGAGATCATGGCTGATCTGTGACCTAAGTCCATATACCCGCCTTAGCCCCATACTCCTTAATACCTTCGGTTAACAAAAATCTATCAATCTCAGCTTTAATATTAAACAATTGCGCTAGCATCAACGGCCGTTTGCGGAAGAGAGTTCCAAACTTCTAATACCCTTTGCGTGTGGAAGTGTTTCCTCACTTCACTCCTGAAAGTCCTAGCTCTAACTTTTAGGCTATGTCCCCAAGTCCTAGACTCCCCAACCAGTGGAAATAGTTTCTCTCTATCTATCCTATCACTTCCCCTTAATATCTTGAAAACTTTGATCAAATCACCCCTTAATCTTTTAAATTCCAGGGAATACAACCCTAGATTGTGTAATATTTCCTCATAATTTAACTCTTGGAGTCCAGGTATCATTCTAGTAAATCTATGCCGCACTCCCTCCAGGGCCAATATATCCTTCCAAAGGTGCAGTGCCCAGAACTGAATACAATACTCCAGATGTGGTCTAACCAGGGCTTTGTATAGCTGTAGCATAACTTCTACCCCCTTGTATTCTAGTCCTCTACATATAAAGGCCAGCATTCCATTAGCTTCTTTGATTATTTTCTGTACCTGCCCAGGCCATTTTAATGATTTACGTACATGGACTCCTAAGTCTCTCTGGACCTCCACTGTTTCGAGCTTTTTAACATTTAGAAAGTACTCTGATCTATCCTTTTTAGGTCCAAAGCAGATGACCTCACACTTGCCTACAATGAAATCCATTTGCCACAGTTTTGTCCATTCACTTAATCTATTAATATCTCTCTGTAATTTTATGCTTCTATCTACACTGCTTACAATGCTGCCTATCTTTGTGTCATCGGCAAACTTGGATATGTGGCTTTCTATCCCGTCATCTAAGTCGTTATTAAATACAGTGAATAGTTGAGGCTCCTACACAGATCCCTGTGGGACACCACTGGTCACATCCTGCCAATTTGAATACCTGCCCATTATCCCTACTCTCTGTCTCCTGCCACTCAGCCAATTTCCTAATCGGGTCAATAATTTTCCCTCAATTCCATGAGCTTCAACTTTAGCTAACAGTCTCTTATGAGGTACTTTATCGAATGCCTTCTGGAAGTCTATATAAACAACATCCATAGACATTCCCCTATCCACTACTTTAGTCACCCATTCAAAAAATTCAATTAGGTTCATCAGGCATGACCTGCCCTTTACAAATCCATGCTGGCTTTCTCTGCTCAGCTGAAAATTTTCAAGGTGTTCAGTCACTCTATCCTTAATTATAGACTCTAGGAATTTCCCGAGAACAGATGTTAGGCTAGCTGGTCTATAATTCAATGGTGTCCCTCTCTCACCTTTCTTAAATAGCGGAGCGACATATGCAATTTTCCAATCCAAAGGAACAGTTCCTGAATCGAGAGAACTTTGGAAGATTATAGTTATGGCATCTGCAATGTTCTCAGCTACTTCCTTTAAAATCCTGGGACAGAAACCATTTGGTCCTGGGGACTTGACATAGATTCTGAAAAACCATTTTATGGATAAGTGACCCATTCTGAAAAGGATGCTAAATAGCATGTGCTGTGACCACTCCTTCCTTCATTGGATATACTTACACTCATTGTTCTTGTGATGTCCTACAATGCATTTCTATTTATGTTGGGCTTTATAAAGGTAGAGGTAAGATACCATTGTCCCAACTGCTATTTGCCCTGAATTTTGAAAACACCATGAGATTGTTTTCAAAGGTTATGTCATGGGGGATGGGGGTGGCAATCAATCCAATTTCATTATTTGCAGATTATGTTTTGTCACATATTAGCCAAGTGTTTTGTGTTTTGCACTATTATATTTGCAGAGATCAATAAATACAGAAAGTTGCTGGCCTGTAAGACCAACCAACTATTGTAAGATGGAGCTAATGGCTTTGAACCCCATTCCACAGGACCTTAAGAACAACCTACCTTTTAAGTGGTTATCAGCGAGATTCAAATATCAAGGTACCAATATTACCCCTAAAGGACCTTGGATGGGATAAGTATTCCAATAATACTATGCAGCTGTTACACAGATATGAATCAGTAGTTCAACTTGTCCAAGAGAGCAAGCATCCTTAAAATAGACATATTAATATGGATGCTTCTTTCAGAGATTACCCATTCTTATGCTGCCCACTACTATGTGTGAAATTAATCAGCAACTCTTGGACAAACAAAAACGCTCCTGGTTCCACATCTCTCTTTAAACTTTGTGATTCCCTGGGCCCTTAAGTTTACTCATTGCCGGGAGTGGGAATTAAGATACTCCAAGCAGGGAAAGGCGCTTTCAATCATGCATAGACAAATAGTTAGACCATGCATCACCATAATCAGAGAATGGAGAGTCAAATTAACATCATTGCCTGCAGATATGCTTTGATCTTCTGGGCAGTGATACTAACTGAACCAAGGTTAGCAAACTGCCGATGGAAATTCAAGGGCATGGTTACTGTGTGGTTTTTCTTGTTTAATTTTTAAATAGAAGAGGGGTGGTGGCTGCTGATCAATATATCAAAGGGAATGCTTTGAACTTGAAGCAAGATTTGTTTGCTGATTTAAACTGCTGATGTGCATTCAATATAAATAGCAGAGGTTCCTGTATTCTGAAAGATCTTATTGATGTCCATTGCGAATCTCTTCTACTTAACTAAAACTCAGTTGTCTGGAATTTTGTGAGAGGAGTAGGAGCTGCACAAACAAAAACATATTTGCTGCTGGATAATACACAAATTCAAATGTAATTCAAATATGTATAGTTGTATATAGTTAGATATTTGTGTTTGCTGCTTTGCTTTATAAATGTAAGTTTGTTTGAGAACCTGATTTCAAAGAAGTTAAGTGGATAAAACTGGAGACTTTCTTAGGTCTACAGTTCTGATGATTTCTGTTTGATGAGTAGAGGCAAGATTCACTTTTACCTGCCTACTCAAGGGAGACAGTTCATGTTGCATTAAATCAATACCACGGCAACTGAACTTGCTTTTTAGTAACCAGGACTTTTTGGTTCTCAAAGCCTAAAAGACTATTTTAGTTATGTAGAAGTAATTCTTTTGAAGGTCAATTATGGGCTTTTTTGTTTTATTTATGCTTATACTTTACATTTAGTATTTGTTTTGTGCTTCACATCTCTAATTGTATGTAAATTGAAACAGATCCACTAATGTTTTCTTTGTGCGTCAGTCCCCAGTTTAATATCCCTGTTTAATGTCATACTTATTTACAAAGATAGTTGATATTACTCTTCAGCAATCTGGGCCGGGGTAGTCGTAGTGATGGGTTGACACATTGACGATAAGTGGGCAGTGATTTGAAAAGCAGTCACTCACTCATCACCAGGTTACACACAACGTGAAGAGCAACTTCAGGTATTTACAGTGTGTACACTACTTCCACACATGCTTCCATGGCTACAGCCTGATAGTTCTGCTAACCTGTTAATAATTAGCTCAGTGCTTAATCGGCCTACCCACTGAAGAGTCAGCAGCCCCCCACCCCCGCCACCGCAATAATCAGACTAGCACAGTTCTCATTATTAGCTTCAAGAAGCTGTATTTCACCCATATAAAGTACAGCCCTCCCCATAACAAATATGTTGCTGAAGCAAGTGGAACACATGCAAATCAGAATGAAAATGTTCAGCCTGCACCTGCAACTAGAGAAGTGCCAATCTGTCTGGGGCCCTTTCTTGGAGGCTCACACAGCACAAAGTGGCCCCAACAGAAACCCAGGAAGGACAACAACCCCAACAATTGTGGCCATCAGTATGCAGGGCCTTCCTCCTTTACTGCTGTCCCCAGGTCTAACTAATCCCCAGATTCCAAGACCACACTTTTGAAAATTCAATTTAAGAAAAAAAAAGAACTGTGGTGTGCTGGATACTGTCTTTCAAATCTTACGGGCCTATTCCAAAATATTCCCTTTTTTGAACAATATTTTGGCAGAGGTCAAGAGATGAGGTTGATTTTGAGCCGATCTTCCGGAAATATGATTAGATCTTTGATTGGATAAGTTAGTATGATTTCTATAATTTACAGCACTTTATATATTCCTTTGGGTGGGCGTCAGCAATTCTTTTTTTCTATTTTTTTTGTCTCCCAGTTAGTCCACCCTAGAACTCTTCTTTCAGCTGAAGTGTGTGCTGTCCTAAAGCCTTGTATTTCTGTATTGTTATTTTTTTGCCTTAGCCTTTATCAAATCAAAGCAGCCAGTGAACCTTAGAACCCATGGCCCAATATTAGAGTGGAGGCGGGATGGCAGCGGGGGGTGATTTGGCGCGTGGGTACCCCGCCCAATAAAAAATGTCTGTTTCGCACACAATCAGGAGTCAATTCGAGCCACTTAACGTGGCTTCTGGGTTTGTCGTCCGAAAGCTGCGCAGCGGGCGGACAGCGCACCCGCATCACAGGCTGTCAGCTGGAGGAGCTCTATTTAAAGGGGCAGTCCTCCAATGGCTCCGACTGGAGCAAACACCCACACACCTTAATGGAGCAGCACTGGGGCAATGCTGCTCCAAGATTCAGTGATGCCTCACTCCAGGTACTACTGGATGGGGTGAGGAGGAGGAGGGTTGTGTTCTACCCGGCGGACAGGAGGAAGTAGCCTGCCTCTGCCACCAAGAAGGCCTGGTTCGAGGTGGCAGAGGAGGTCACCGGCAGCAGCAATATATCTGGCACCTGGATCCAGTGCAGGAAGCGCTTCAATGACTTAACTAGGTCAGCCAAAGTGAGTACACTTAAGTACACTTAAGTGAGTACACTTTCCTACATTCCATCTTCCACATCACAGACCCCACCCCCCAATTCATTCTGCACTGCCAACACTACCCTATCACATCACTCCCCACAACCACTTAAGGCTCAACCTCAACTTACCTGCACTTCCTCAGCACTTCCTCACCTCTCCATTAGTCACCCCACCACTACCACTCACCCCAATCCTCATCTAATGTCATGGTTCTGTCTCATACTCACCCTCTGATGCATCTCTTTCATGGTCAGCCGCACCCAAACCAATGCATTCATCGGTTGGCCACGTCACCATCACTCACTCATGCATCTGTACTTTCTCCCCTTATAGGAAAAGAAAGCTCAGAATTCACGGGAAAGGGCGAGGAGCGGAGAGGGGCCGCAACAGATAGTCGTCCTCACAGACGCGGTGCAGGAGGCACTGGAGCTCAGCTGAACCCTCGAGTGCCTGTCCGTCGGGGACACCGAGGCTGGCACCCGACAAACGTCCAGTGACAGAACTTTAACATTCAGCACACACAATATGAATTGATGTTAACAGGCCTTGCCATCTTCAGGACCTCAGTATGCTCATCGCAACATGACACAATGACACATCTGTGATGATGCTTAATATTGCCTTCTGTTCTCTTATGGGGCCTTCAGAAACCGCTGTGACGGCAGAGGGCGATTCCTCAGAGGACCTGCCGGCCTCTGAGGGCGCACCATCACATCTTAGCAAGCCATCCACCAGTGCAGATACTCACATCTCAGTGGGTCCTAGTAGTCAGTTAGTTGGGTTGGCACCTGGTGAGTCACCACACACATGTGAGCACAAGCAGACACTGGTGGCTGGGGCAGCTGTGGAGAATCCGCATCGGTGGGAGCACTTCTCTCCAGGCTCTGCTCAGCTGGACACAGATGCTGAACCCTGTAAAAGGAGAATGATCGAGGGACAGCAGCACATTTGCGAGGTGCTGGAACAGGTGCCATGCGCACTCTCCACAATAGCGCAGAGGATGGAGGAGTCCAGTTACTGCATGAGTGGAATGTTGGCACAGGTACGGGAGGGCATCTCTGAGATACTGTCACGGGTAAGTGCAGGAATGTCTGCGATGGAGAGAAAGCCAGCCTCCATTGAGCTTCAAGCATGGCTCACAAATGAGTCCATTCAGGCCCTGACAATGGCCGTTCAGACTCACAGTGACCAAAATTCTGCCACCTTAAACAGGCAGGCAGATACACTAGCACTGGCCTTACAAGGCTTCACGCATGTCCTCCAAACTGTCATCCAGCAGAGTGGTAGGAGTGATGTGGGCCTGGCCCAGGGGAGGGATGATAGTGAAAGGCGACATGGAAGTGGGGGCGCCACTCAAAGCGCTCTTACGTCTCACCCGTTACCCCCTCTCAATCAGTACCCGCAATGCTGCCTCCTCTCCAGGTGGCCGAGTCTGCCCCTGCACAGGTGCAGGTGGAGCAGTCTTTGGAGGGGCCGTCACGGGCACCAAAACCCGGAGGGCATAGGCCCAAAGCATCTAATCGGTCAGGGCACGAACAAGAGCAACCTGCCACTACCTCTACTGCAGCCACAGGGGATGCACCAAGTAGAAGTAGTCGGAAGAGAAAGGCAAAGGTTTTGCAAGCACCAAGGAGATTCACAAGGGTGTTTGACGGTTGGTCATGCTTTTTATTTACATTAGCTTTTTGTTAAACTCACATTAAATATTATTATTGTCACCACTACTGCCATGTCTTGGCCATTCTTGCCTGGCTTCTGTAATAGGGCCCTTTCATGAGGTTCACCATGAATGGCAACACTTGATGCCACCCATTCGGTCACTTTACAGTGGGTGTATGTGTAGTTGCAGGCCTGTTTTGTGCAGGGAGGAGTGGCGGGGGGGGGAGGGCGCTGTTGTGGGCACTGCTATATCCAGGTGGTGTGAGGACTGAGCTCTTCACACTGACTGATGTTAGGAGAACCGTTCACATATCAGTGACTCCCTGGTCTCATGAGCAGCCAGGTGAGCCGCTGCTCTGCCTGTGGGTTGCTCTGGCTCCCGCTCCTCCTCCTCTGCCTCCTCAATGTGGGTGGCAGATATGGATCGGGTCTCCTCAAGCGGCACCCCTCTCTGTTGTGCCCTCTGGGCTCTTGTGCAGGTGCCTGTGGTGCAGCACTGTGTTGTGGAGCTCCACGTGGCAGAGGTAGATGCCGTGCCTGGCGAGGCTGGTGATGTTGCTTGTCCTCAGATATAGTGGTGAATGCAGCCATGGTGCCTCCCATCCTGACGGTGTGAGTTTGAGGGGGTCCGCAAAGTAGTTAAACATGTTTGAACAGCGGAATTTTGAGTGGAAAGTAAGAATTTCAAATGAAAACACAAAGATCTTGCAGCCAAAACGTTGTCTAAAGTGACAGAGTGCCCTGCTGCAATAAATGACCTTTTCTCCCACTGGCTGCTGGCTGAAACACGTCTGTTGCAACATGGAGTGTTTCTGACGGCATGGGAAACATGCTGAGGATGCTTCAAAATTGCACCCCTGGAGAAAATTAAGTACTTCAATTACTTAAACTACCTCAACAACTATGTAAATGATCATCCCGCCGGCTTCAATTGCCGGTGGGACTTCCGCATTTGGGAGGTGCGGGCACCAGATGCGTCAATGGGCAACCCGGAAGTCTGCGGGTTGGAGCCGGGCTGCGAACCTGAACAGGATTTCCCCGATTTTCAGAGCCCCCCTGCCCCCGACGCACCCGCAATTTCCCGGGAAAATTGCCGATGTGTCCGACCATTTTCAGGTTATTAATCAGTTCTGCTAACCTGCAAAATATGGATTCTTATGTAGGATCTTGCCTAATACTCCATTTTATATATTAGGACCAACTTTACAAATTGTGTTCCCGTGAAAGAAGCAGTCACCAAACACCTCACTGAAATTCCTTGTATGTTTACCCCTCCCACTGATTTTCCCTAATCTATCCACTTCATCTTTGGGATATTGAAATCCCCATGGTCATTCTAATTCACTACAGCCTTTTTTATAAAAATAGCTTTCCAGGAAATAGTAACCATGAGGTTCCTACTCATTCTCCCTAGTCAGGAACAAGGAATGCTAGTCAAAAATCCTTTTTAAAATTCAAAATCTCAAATATTAAAAAAAAATCTCTATCCAATAAATGTACACTTTTCGCTGCTGATTGTTTCGTTATTTATTCTAATTTTCAGCTGGTATTAACAGTTACAACATCAATTGGAATGAAATGACACCAGGGTATATCACTAATAAGGTCAGAAGATTATGGGTTCAAACTCCACTCTGGAGACTTGAGCTCATAATCTAGGCTGGCATTCTAGTGCAGTATGAAGAGAGTGCTGCACTGTCAGAGGTGCCACGTTTTGGATGAGATGTTATGTATTGGATGTGATGTTAAACTGATGCACTGTCTGCCCTCTCAGTGAAATAAAAAATCCCTGGAATATTTAGAGAAGAGTGGGGAAGTTCCTCCGGTGTCCTGGCCAAAATGTGTCCCACCACCAATATGACTAAACAGATTATCTGGTCGTTTATCTCATTAATGAAATGGGACCTCGTTGTGTGCAAATTGACTGCCACGTTTCCTCACATTACAACAGGAACTACACTTCAAAAGGAATTTATTGGCTGTGAAGTACTTTAGGTCATCCTGAGGTCACGAATATGCGACATAAATGCATGTTTATTCTTTCTTAATGTAATGAATCATATAGACAGTTGAATATTAGTACGTTTTTGTACCTCTGCATGGATTAGAAAAGTTGTTATGAGACATCGATGTTCCAAAAATACGCTAATGTCCACATGCCAACTGAATTCCATTCCCTTAACTGAGCTCTGAATGTTCTCAAGATTGTAGATAGAACCTAATTTTGTCATTGAAAATTGTAGCAATCTCTGATCTGCACTGAATGTCTCAACAAATATGGCAAAGGATGCCAGACAACTTAATTTCATAGAATCATAGGATCATAGAAAGGTTACAGCACAGAAGGAGGCCATTCGGCCCATCGAGTCCACGCCGGCTCTATGCAAGAGCAATCCAGCTAGTCCCACTCCCCCGCCCTATCATCGTAGCCCTGAAATTTTTTTCCTTTCAAGTACTTATCCAGTTCCCTTTTGAAAGCCATGATTGAATCTGCCTCCACCACCCTCTCGGGCAGTGCATTCCAGATCCTAACCACTCGCTGTGTGTAAAAAAAAAGTTTTTCCTCATGTCACCTTGGTTCTTTTGCCAATTACCTTAAATCTATGTCATTTGGTTCTTGAACCTTCTGCCAATGGGAACAGATTCTCTCTATCTACTCTGTCCAGACCCTTCATGATTTTGAATACCTCTATCAAATCTCCTCGCAACCTTCTCTGTTCCAAGGAGAACAACCTCAGCTTCTCCAGTCTACCCACATAACTAAAGTCCCTCATGCCTGGAATCATTCCAGTAAATCTCTTCTGCACCCTCTCTAAGGCCTTCACATCTTTCCTAAAGTGCGGTGCCCAGAACTGGACACAATACTCCAGTTGTAGCCAAACCAGTGTTTTATAAAGGTTTATCATGACTTCCTTACTTTTGTACTCTATGCCTCTATTTATAAAGCCCAGGATCCCAGATGCTTTTTTAACCACTTTCTCAGCCTGCCACCTTCAACAATTTGTGCACATATACCCCCAGATCTCTCTGTTCCTGAGTTGTGCCCTCAAGTTTATATTGCCACTCCTCATTCTTCCGACTGAAATGTATCACTTCGCATCTTTTCTGCATTAAATTTCATCTGCTACTTGTCCGCCCATGCCACCAGCCAGTCTATATCCTCTTGAAGTCTATCACTATCCTCCTCACTGATAACTACACTTCCAAGCTTTGTGTCATCTGCAAATTTTGAAATTGTGCCCTGTACACCCAAGTCCAAGTCATTAAAATATATCAAGAAATACAGTGGTCCCAGCACCGACCCTGGGGAACACTACTGTACACCTCCCTCCAGTCCGAAAAACAACCGTTCACTACTACTCTTTGTTTCCTGTCACTTAACCAATTCTGTATCCATGTTGCTACTGCCCCCTTTATTCCATGAGCCGCAATCTTGATGATAAGCCTACCATGCGGCACTTTATCAAATGCCTTTTGAAAGTCTATACACGCCACATCAACTGCATTGCCCTCATCTACCCTCTCTGTTACCTTATCAAAAAACTCTATCAAGTTAGTTAACACGATTTGCCTTTAACAAATCCGTGCTGGCTTTCCCTAATCGATCCACACTCATCCAAGTAATTGTTAATTCTGTCCCAGATTATCGTTTCTAAAAGTTCCCCCACCACTGAGGTTAAACTGACTGGCCTATAGTTGCTGAGTTTATCCTTACACCATTTTTTGAACAAGGGTGTAACATTCACAATTCTCCAGTCCTCTGGCACCACCCCCGTATCTACGGATATTTGGAAGATTATGGCCAGTACCTCTGCAATTTCCACCCTTACTTCCCTCAGCAACCTAGGATGTATCCCATCCGGACTGAGTGACTTATCTACTTTAGGTACAGTTAGCCTTTCTAGTACCTCTTCTTTATCAATTTTTAGCCCATTCAGTATCTCGACTATATCTTCCTTTACTGAGACTCTGGCAGCATCTTCTTCCTTGAGTCAGATGCAAAGTACTCATTTAGAACCTTGGCCATACCCTCTGCCTCCATGAGTAGATCTCTTTTATGGTCCCTAATCGGCCCCACCCCTCTTCTTACTACCCGTTTACTGTTTGCATGCCTGTAGAAGACTTTTGGATTCCCTATCATGTTGGCCGCCAGTCTATTCTCATACTCTCCCTTTGCCCTTCTTATTTCCTTTTCCACTTCCCCTCTGAACTTTCTATACTCTGCCTGGTTCTCACTTGTGTTATCGACCTGACATCTGTCATTCGCCCCTTGTTTCTGCTTCATCTTACTCTCTATCTCTTTTGTCATCCAGGGAGCTCTGGCTTTAGTTGCCCTACCTTTCTTCCTCGTGGGAATCTACCTAGACTGTGCCCGAGCCATCTCCTCCTTAAAGGCCGCCCACTGATCAATTACAGTTTTGCCTGCCAATCTTTGATTCCAATCTACCCGAGCCAGATCTGTTCTCATCCCACTGAAATTGGCCCTCCTCCAATTGAGTATTTTTACTTTAGAGTGGTCCGTGACCTTTTCCATAGCTATTCTAAACCTTATGATACTATGATCATTGCTCCCTAAATGCTCCCCACTGACACTTGCTCCACTTGGCCCGCCTCATCCCTAGAACCAAATCCTGCAATGCCTCCTTCCTCATTGGACCATAAGACCAAAAGAGATAGGAGCAGGAGTAGGGCATTCAGCCCCTCGAGCCTGGTCCGCCATTTAATGAGGATGTGGAGTTGCTGGTGATGGACTGGGGTGGACAAATGTAAGGAGTCGTACAACACCAGGTTATAGTTGGACGAGAACCTGGAGTTGAACGACTCCTTACATTTGTCCATTTAATGAGATCATGGCTGATCTGATTTTTACCTCAACTCCACTTTCCCGCTTTTTGCCCATATCCTTTGACTCCCTTGTTGATCAAAAATTTGTCTAACTCAGCCTTGAATGTATTCAATGACTCAGCCTCCACAGCTTTTTGGGGTAAAGAATTCCAAAGATTCACGACCCTCTGGGAGAAGAAATTCCTCCTAATTTCCGTCTTAAACGGGCGACCCCTTATTCTGAGACCATGCCCCCTAGTTTTAGATTCCCCCATGAGGGGTAACATCCTCTCAGCATCTTCCCTATCGAGTCCCCTCAGAATCTTGTATGTTTCAATAAGATCTCCTCTTGTTCTTCTAAACTCCAATGAGTATAGACCCAACCTATTCAATCTTTCCTCATAAGACAACCCTTCCATACCCAGAATCAATCTAGTGAACCTTCATGAACTGCCTCCAATGCAAGTATATCCTTCCTTAAATAAGGGCACCAGAACTGTACACAGTACTCCAGGTGTGGTCTCACCAGCACCCTGTACAGTTGTAGCATGACTTCCCTGCTTTTATACTCCATCCCCCTCGAAATAAAGGCCAATATTCCGTTTGCCTTCCGGATTACCTGCTGCACCTGTATGTTGACTTTTTATGTTTCATGTACGAGGACACCCAGATCCCTCTGTACCGCAGCACTTTGTAGTATTTCTCTATTCAAATAATATTTTGCTTTTTTATTTTTCCTCCCAAAGTGGATGACTTCACATTTTCCCACATTATATTCCATCTGCCAATTTTTTGCCCATTCACTTAACCTGTCAATATCCCTTTGCAGACACTTTGTCCTCATCGCAACTTGCTTTTCCACCTATCTTTGTATCATCAGCAAATTTGGCCACAAGACACTCTGTTCCTTCATCCAAGTTATTGATATATATTGTAAATAGTTGAGGCCCCAGCACTGATCCCTGCGGCACCCCATTAGTTACAGATTGCCATTTTGAAAATGACCCTTTCATCCCGACTCTTTGTTTTCTGTTAGTTAGACAATCCTCTATCCATGCCAGTATATTACCCCCAATACCATGAGCTCTTATCTTGTGCAGTAATCTTTTATGTGGCACCTTATCGAATGCCTTTTGGAAATCCAAATATACTGCATCCATTGGCTCCCCTTTATCCACCCTGCCCGTTACTTCCTCAAAGAACTCTAATAAATTTGTCAGATATGATTTCCCCTTCATAAAATCATGTTGACTCTCCTTGATTGTATTATGAGTCTCCAAATGTCCTGCTACTACTTCCTTAATAATGGATTCCAGCATTTTCCCAATGACAGATGTTAGGCTAACTGGTCTATATTACCTGCTTTCTGTCTCACTCCCTTCTTGAATAGGGGTGTTACGTTTGCAGTTTTCCAATCTGCTGGGACCTTTCCAGAATCTAGTGAATTTGGGCCAGAAACGTACCGGTCACGAAAGTTCTCCTGAACACATTTCAAAAATTCCTCCTCCTCTTTGTCCCTTATTACGATTGTATTATTACTATCCCTGTCTATATTAGGATAGTTTAAGTCCCCCATTATCACTGCTCTATAGCCTTTGCACCTCTGTGTAATTTCCCTGTAAATTTGCTCCTCTATATCCTTTCCATTAGTTGGTGGCCTATAGAATACACCCAGTAGTGTAATGGCACCTCTTTTGTTTCTTAACTCTAACCAAATAGATTCTGTCCTTGACCCCTCCAGGACATCCTCTCTCTCCAGCACTGCAATATTCTCCTTAACCAATACTGCCACCCCCACCCCCCCTTTCTTTCCTTCCCTATGTTTCCTGAACACCATGTATCCAGGAATATTTAGTACCCAATCCTGCCCTTTTTTGAGCCAGGTCTCCGTTATCAGCACAACTTCATATTCCCATGTGGCTAATTGCGCCTGCAGCTCACCAACCTTATTTACCACACTTCATGCGTTTACACACACACTGCAAACCAGTCTTAGACTTTCTTGTACTCTCTTTCAGTCTGCTCCTACCTAATACTGTACTATTTCTTGCTCGAGCGCTATCTTTCTCCCCGATCCTTTGTGCCCCTTGTTTCTCCTTTCCAATGCTACATCCTGGTGCCCATCCCCCTGCCAAATTAGTTTAAACCCCCTTCCCCCTCCACCACAGCACTAGCTAACCTCCCCGCGAGGACATTGGTCCCAGCTCCATTGAGGTGCAATCCGTCAGGCCTGTACAGGTCCCACCTCCACCAGAACTGGTCCCAATGCCCCAGGAATCGAAAGCCCTCTCTCCTGCAACGCCTCTCCAGCCACGCATTCATCTGCTCTATCCTCCTATCTCTATACTCACTTGCAAGTGGCACTGGGAGCAATGCGGAGATTACTACCTTTGAGGTCCTAGCTCTTTAAAATCTGCCTGTAGGACCTCATCCCTCTTTCGACCTATGTCATTGGTACTGATATGGACCACGACCTCAGTCTGTTCACCCTCCCCCTCCAGAAGGTTCTGCAGCTGCTCAGTTACATCCTTGAACCTGGCACCAGGGATGCAACATACCATCCTGGAATCACGTTTGCGGCTGCAGAAACGCCTGTCTGCTCCCCTAACTATAGAATCCCCTATCAGTATTGCTCTCCTGACCTTTCTCCTCTCCCCCTGTACAGCTGAGCCACCCACGGTGCTATAGTCTTGGCTCTGGCTGTACTCCCAAGAGGAACCCTCTCCCCCAATAGTATTACTGGTTAGAGAGCGAGAAGCCCCCAGGGGACTCCTGCACTACCTGCCTGGTCCTTCTTGTCTGTCTGGCGGTCACCCAGTCCATCTCTACATAATCTCTCTTAAGCTGCGGGGTGATGGGTACGGTAGCATAGTGGTTATGTTACTAGACTAGTAATCCAGAGGCCTGAACTAATAATCCAGAATCATGAGTTCAAATCCTGCTACGACAGCTGGGGAAGTTAAATTCAGTTAATTAAATAAAATCTGGAATTAAAAAACTAGTATCAGCAATGGGGGTCTTGAAATGACCAGATTGTCGTAAAAACCCATCTCGTTCACTAATGTCCTTTAGGGAAGGAAACCTGCCGCCCTTACTCGGTCTAGCCTATAAGTGACTCCAGATCCACAGCAATGTGGTTGGTTCTTAACTGCCCTTTGAAATGGCCTAGTAAGCCACTCAGTTGTACAATCTCGCTAAAAAAAGTCATAAGAAGAATAAAACCGGACACGACAAAGGCAAACCAAGCCCAATCGACCCTGCAAAGTCCTCCTCACGAACATCTGGGGACTTGTGCCAAAATTGGGAGAGCTGTCCCACAGACTAGTCAAGCAACAGGCTGACATAGCCATACCTTTCAGCCAACGTCCCAGACTCTTCCATCACAATCCCTGGGTATGTCCAGTCCCACCGCCAGGACAGACCCACCAGAGGTGGCGGTACAGTGATATACAGTCAGGAGGGAGTGGCCCTGGGAGTCCTCAACATTGACTCTGAACCCCATGAAATCTCATGGCATCAGGTCAAACATGGGCAAGGAAACCTCCTGCTGATTACCACCTACCGCCCTCCCTCAGCTGATGAATCAGTCCTCCTCCATATTGAACACCATTTGGAGGAAGCACTGAGGGTAGCAAGGGCACAGAATGTACTCTGGGTGGGGGACTTCAATGTCCATCACCAAGAGTGGCTCGGTAGCACCACTACTGACCGAGCTGGCCGAGTCCTGAAGGACATAGTGCCAGATTGGGCCTGCGGCAGGTGGTGAGCAAACCAACACGAGGGAAAAACTTACTTGACCTCGTCCTCACCAATCTACCTGTTGCAGATGCATCTGTCCACGACAGTATTGGTAGGAGTGACCACCGCACAGTCCTCATGGAGACAAAGTCCCATCTTCGCACATGAGGACACCATCCAACGTGTTGTGTGGCACTACCACCATGCTAAATGGGACAGATTCAGAACAGATCTAGCAGCTCAAAACTGGGCATCCATGAGGCGCTGTGGACCATCAGCAGCAGCAGAATTGTATTCCAGCACAATCTGTAACCTCATGGCCCGGCATATTCCTCACTCTACCATTACCAACAAACCAGGGGATCAACCCCGGTTCAATGAGGAGTGTAGAAGAGCATGCCAGGAGCAGCACCAGGAGTACTGAAAAATGAGGTGCCAACCTGGTGAAGCTACAACTCAGGACTACATGCATGCTCAACAGCGGAAGCAACATGCTATAGACAGAGCGAAGCGATTCCACAACCAACGTATCAGATCAAAGCTCTGCAGGCCTGCCACATCCAGTCGTGAATGGTGGTGGACGATTAAACAACGAATGGGAGGACGATGCTCTGTAAACAACTCCATCCTCAATGATGGCGGAGTCCAGCATGTGAGTGCAAAAGACAAGGCTGAAGCGTTTGCAACCATCTTCAGCCAGAAGTGCCGAGTGGATGATCCATCTCGGCCTCCTCCCGATATCCCCGCCATCACAGAAGCCAGTCTTCAGCCAATTAGATTCACTCCACGTGATATCAAGAAACGGCTGAGTGCACTGGATACAGCAAAGGCGATGG